>NC_140585.1:314092430-315592430 GCF_964204655.1 Triturus cristatus
GTGGTACAGGCTTCTAAAAGTCGTACTAACCCAAATGCATTTCCAACTACTCCTTCTGATAGGCAGTCGAAGAGAATAGAAGCGTACGCAATGAATTTTTCTTGAGCAGCCTGACCCATAGGACAGTTAAATCATTGTGACTTTTAGGCAGATACTAACATGCTTTATGGGATAGAGTATCTGATGTTCTACCCGCAGTCTCTGAATAAGTCAGATAGGTGTTTCAGTATATAGTCTATGGACAGGATGCTGCAAATGTTTTTTATCAAATCTTGATTAGACACCACCGATTTTCTTGTAAGAGCAATTGGTACCAACGTAGTGTTAAGCTATGCTTCAGTTCGCTCTACGACCTTTTCCCCAGACATGCAACAGTTACTGATGGATTTGCCCTTTCAAGGCTATAAGCTTTTCGGTGCAAAGAAAGACTAAGCCCTTGAAAGATTCATAGACAGTAAAGATACTGTCCACTCACCGGGCAGAGCTACACAAAAATGGCTGTTTCCCCAACAAGGGCCTTTTCAAGGCTTCAGAAGGGGCTTCATGCAGTGACAGAGGCAATATTAATCTCAGCAACAGCAGACCACCCACTGATCTAGAGCAGGGTCCTGCAAAGTCGATCCTGCAGGTCCACATACACACCAGATTTTTAGCAGATCCCCATTTAGATAAATGTTGTTATCTTAGAAATCTAGCATAGATCTGGCCCTCCAGGACTGACTTTTGAGAACCCTGATGTAGAGGAAGAGGTAGGGGAGCAGGATGTTAAAAGTTCAGCCCCCAACGGCAACGTTCTAGACAGTCCTCAGCTCCTCCTGCTGCAGCCGCAGTACAACTCCATTAATTTAGTCTTAACAATCCACGATCAACTGGGTGGAGTTTGACTCACCTTTTACTGCCCCTGATGAATCATTGGGTGCTCCAGCTTGTGAACCAAGGCTACTATCTACCCTTCTTTTCCTCCACACATGCTACCCACACCTTATCATCTACCGGAGGACCACTTATCTACACTGCAAAGAGATGTCCTAACTCTCTTGGCCAAGGGAGCAATAGAGAGAGTGCTGGTCTCAGAAATCTGGACTGGTTTCTCCATCAATGTGCTGAAGTCACACCTGACTCCTATACAGCAGCTTATCTTCATCGGAGCCATGCTTGATACGGTGCTCATCAGAGCTATCCCTCTGCCTCATATGATCCCGATGCTTTAACCTGCAGCCTGGGTTTCAGGGAAGTTAGCTATAAGGCATCTTGCATCCAGCTTGTGAACAACGCCAGGTGGCACACGCAGGCTTCTACGGTGATATCTGAAGTCCAAGTGGGCTCAGCACCAATAAATCTGTCAGATTTAATCCAGGTGTCGAAGGAGAATACAAAACGTCTGCAGTGGGGGCTGAGAGACTACAGTAGGTCCAGCAGCAGACCACTTTTCCTAGCATACTCAGAGATAAGGGTTGTGAAGAATGCATTATTACAGGGTTGTTGAGGTCATCTGGGAGAGTATACACTCAGAGGACTTTGGTCTCTGGCGGAGGATTGCCTCTGCATCAACTTGCTGGAGTTGCAAGCGATTGGCTTGGCACTGAGGGCATACCTCATGACAATCAAGGAGGGGAATAGGTAAAGGTACTCATGGACAAAACGACAAAAGTGATATTGCAACAAACAGGGTGGAGTGGGGTCGTAGACCCTGCGCTAGGAAGTAATACGTCTCTGAAAGTAGCATTTCACTGGTAGTACAACACCTGACAGGATTGGTATATGCCAGGGCACACAAACTCAGCTGACGTTCCCTAGCTGATCACAAATTGCTATTACATTCGGAGGTGGCACAGGGAGTCTTCCACAAACAGGGAGAACCATGGATCGATCCATTGACCACCGCAGGGAACATGCAGTTTTACGCCTTTTGCACATTGGCGTTTGCAAGGCAGTCTTCATTAGGCAGTGCTTTTTGCCAGCATCGGGGTAGGGACTCCTGTATTCTTCCACCCCTCCCTCTTCTGCCCAGACTGCTAAAACAATAACTGGGACCAAGACATCCTAGTGGCTCCAAACTGAGTGAGGAGTGTGTGGTACACATAATGTATGACCTTTGCATCTGTCCTCAAATCTGGCTGCCCTTTCGGGAGCAGCTCCTGTCAGAGCAACAGAGTTGGGTTCTACACACAAACCAGCACAACCTAGTCCTCCATGCATGGAGATTAAGTGACAGCAATTCATGGCTGTTGAACTTCCTCATGAAGTAGTTGGTGTTATCCTGGCAGCCAAGCGTCTGTGTGGTATTCCAGCATGGAGAGGCAACCCAGATGCAGCCCAGAAAAAAATGAACTGACATCAGCGGGCAGGGGTGGCATGCGGCTCTGCTCCATCACGGCATTGCTGGGAAACTTCTCCTGATAAATATTCGCACCTGTTGATATTCTTAAGGTGAGGAACCTGCAGTTAGACGTATCAATCAGAATGTTTGTGTTGCATTAACAAGCACAGAGCTTCACCTTCTCTGCCAGGAAGGGTTGAACGTCAAAGGCAACAAAAAGAGCAAGACGCTTCATCATTGAGTCCTGCTCAGTATGACCATCCAATCAGGTGGGCTCATCCTCACTCTTGGAGGGAGTTCTTTGATGTACTAGTTTCTGGGATTCTCAAAGCTCTATTAAAATTGTCAAAAGGGAACACAAAGGTCCTTCAGCACATTAACGTGTGCACTAATAACCAGATGTGTAGTAAATCATGGATGGTGCACCAGTTATTACACAAAACTGATTAAATAAATTGAATAATATTGTTCCAATTTTCCTGTGCCTACAGACAAAAGCCTGGAAGTACCAAAGCAGTTTGTACTGAATGAATGTAGTGGATGCATGAATGAACGTAGTGGATGCACGAATGAATGAGTGTCCCCAATAATCAACAAATGAGTCACCCTCTGTAACGCCTTATCTGGTAGAGACACTATTTAGCCGCAGATTCCTTACCTTAGAATTATCCACAGGCATCAGGCTGGATCCAGAGATATTTTCTTGAGCAGTACCCTGGCGTGCCTGTAGGTGACATCGTTCGGCTCCGCATGGTGCCATTGGCATCGTTCGCGCCCAAGTGAAGTGCGCAGTGCCTATATAGGCGCCACCCCAGAGTGCTGATGTCAGTTACTTTTCGTGTCTTTCCACGCCAGATGTGCAGAACCATGAGATACACTGACTACTGATGTGGAATACTAGGGCCCTGAAAGGGGAAAACCCGGTCTCGGAGAATCCATTCGCAAAGCGGGGAGAATGGGTGGGTCAGTAATGAATCTGCGGTTAGATAGTGTCTCTACCACATAAGGCGTTACCAAAGGTAAGTAACTTGTTCATCTGGTAGAGACTTCTAGCCAAAGATTCCTAACATTTGCATTGATACCCAAGCAATACCTCCTACCTCCTCTACGAACCGATTTCACACAAGAAAGTCTTGCAGTACAGAACAGGGAAAATGGCCAATTCTAGAGACCTGACTGTCCAGGCAGTAGTGCTTAGGAAATGTGTGCAGGAAAGCTCACGTTACCGCCTGGCAGATGTCCAAGACAGGAACTCCGTGTGCTAACGCAGTTGTTGCAGCTTTAGCACTGGTAGAATGAGCATGCAAATTCTCAGGGGGTTGCTTCTTAGCTAATATGCAGCAGATTTTGATACAGAGCAAGATCCATCGTGAGATGGTCCTGTTCTGTATTGCCCGTCCTTTCATTACTCCAACATACCCCACGAAGAGTTGGTCGTCACCCGAACTTCTCGTGTGCGATCAAGGTAGAACGACAACGATCTTTTTGGGTCCAAACGGTAAAGCCCCTCCCCTTCCTAGGAGGTATGAGGTGGAGTGCAAAAGTATGCAGAATAATGGATTGGCCTACGTGAAATGAAGTGACCACTTTCGAGAGAAAGGAAGCTTTTGTACAAACCACCAGTTTGTCTGGGTAGATCTTCAGATAAGGAGGCTTGGACGGCAAGGCCTAAAGCTCACTGATACCGCGGACAGAAGTTACTGGTGTCAGGAAGTCCATCTTGATGGTAATAAGCCTGAGAGGAGAGTTGTGCAAGCACTCAAAGGGAGCACACATAAGGAAAGGGAGGACAAGATTCAGGTCCCATTGGGGCATAATGAAAGGAAAAGGTGGAAACAAATGTTGTAAACCTTTCAGAAGGAAAATGCTACTTACCAGTATGCAGCTGTTCTTGGCATGTAGAGCTGCAGGGCTGTACACTTTTGCATGGATCGCCATCTGGTGTTGGGCTCGGATGTTTGCATGTTGTTTTTGTCGAAGAAGTCTTTGTAGTCACGAGGTTGGTGACTCCTCCTTCAGTCGACAGTTCGCATGGGCATCGACTCCATCCTTAGATTGTTTTTGCCATGCAGGGTTCGATGGAGTAGTGAAGTAGAAAGATGTCCATGTGTAATGTATCTAAGTAAGATAATATTGGAACAGATAGAGGTATCCGAGGAGGCGGGTGGGCATGTACAACTCTGCAGCTTTACATGCCAAGAACAGATGCATACTGGTAAGTAGCATTTTCCGTTCGAAGCATATGAGCTGCAGATTGTACATCTTTTGCTTAGACTATACAGAAGTTACCTAGTTAGCGGTGGCTACCTGTATCTGTTGCAGTAGTTTGAAATAGTGTTTTTAATACAGCCTGGCCCACACTAGCTTTTTAATTTTGCTTGCACATCTACACAATAGTGTTTTGTGAAGGTGTGTGGTGTAGCCCAACTTGCTGCTTTGCATATGTCATCTAGGGGAATGTTCCCTAAGAATGCCATAGAAGCCCCTAGTTTGCGTGTAGAGTGAGCTCTAGGGTGAATGGTTAATGTGCGTTTGGCTTTGATCTAGCATATTTTTATGCATTTTACAATCCAACTTGCAATTCCTGTTTTGGATATAGGAGTACCTTTATGAGGTGGGGAGAAAGCCACAAAAAGTTGTTTGGTTTTCCTAAAGGATTTTGTTCTTTCAATGTAGTAGAGTATTGCTCTTTTAACGTCTAAGGTGTGTAGAGCTCTTTCTGCCACTGAGTCTGGTTGAGGAAAAAACACTGGAAGTTCAACAGACTGGTTGAGATGGAAGGCAGATACTACTTTGGGTAAAAATGTTGGGTTAGTCCTAAGAACCACTTTGCTATGATGGATTTGTAAAAATGGTTCTGGTATAGTTAATGCCTGGAGTTCACTAACTCTTCTGAGAGATGTGATAGCAATTAAAAAGGCTACTTTCCAAGTGAGGAACTGTAGTGCACATTTGTGGAGCAGTTCAAAAGGAGGACCCATTAGTCTGGTAAGCACTACATTAAGGTTCCACACCGGAGAGGGTGGAGCTCTTGGTGGAATTATTCTTTTAAGTCCTTCCATAAAATCTTTGATAGCAGGAACTCGAAACAAAGACAAGTGTTGTCTGTTTTGTAGGTAGGCCGTTATGGCGGTGAGAAGTAACCTAATAGATGTATATGCTAGGTTACATTGTTGTAGATACAAGAGGTAACAGATGATGTTCTGAATGGCAGCATCTAGTGGGTTGATCTTGTTGTGTGTGCAATAAATAACGAATCGCTTCCATTTTGCCGCATACCATGCTTGTTGTAGGGCGCCTAGCCTCTTTAATGACTTTCATACATTTCAGGAGCCAGATCACAAGGTTGAGTTGATTGGAATCTGGGTGTCTTATCTCTCCATGGTTCTGAGTAAGAAGTTTGGGTGAGAGGGGTAGCGTTTGATGTGGTAATACCGATAGTCCCAAAAGAGCTGTGAACCATGGTTGCCTTGCCCATGTTGGAGCAACTAGGATCATTGTGAGGTAATGTTGTTTGAGTTTCCGAACCACTAACGGAATTAGTGGGAGAGGCGGAAAAGCGTAAGCAAATTTGCTTGACCAATTCATCCATAGCGCTTTGCCTTTGGACAATGGGTGTGGATACCTGGATGCGAAGTTTGGGCATTTTGTGTTTTGATGTGTGGCAAACAGATCTATTTCTGGGTGTCCCCACAGGCGAAAGAATGGAAGAAGAACTTGAGGATGAAGTTCCCATTCATGGATCTGCTATGCTTGACGGCTGAGCAGATCTGCAATCTGATTGTGGACCCCTGGGAGATGTTCTGCTAGGAGGTATATCTTTTGTGGAATGGCCCATCTCCATATGCTTTGAGCTAGGTGTGAGAGCTGTGGGGAGTGTGTCCCGCCTTGCTTCTGTATGTAATACATTGCTGTCATGTTGTCTGTTCGGATTAGGACAGCTTTGCCTAGAAGGTGTAGTTGAAAAGATTTCAACACTAGGAAGATTGCTAACAATTCCAGGTAGTTTATGTGAAATTGTTTTTGTTGGGGGGTCCAGATTCCCTGGATAGTATGGGTTTGAAGATGAGTTCCCCAGCCGTTGAGTGATGCGTCTGTTAGCACTATCTGTGGAACTGGCTCGAGGAACGACCGCCCTTTGGAAAGGTTCACAAACCTGAGACATTTCCTGTGAGCGGGATGAATGGGAATGTGGAGGTAGGCATCCTTTAGATCTAGAGTGGAGAGAAAGTCACCTTGCTGAAGTAGTGGAAGCACTTGTTGTAAAGTGACCATGTAGAAATGGTCTGATTGGATGTAGAAGTTGAGCGGTCTGAGGTCCAGTATTGGCCTGAGACAGCCGTCTTTTTTACGGAATTAGAAAATAGAGGGAATAGATCCCTGTGCCTTGATGAGACGAGGAAACTTGTTCTATTGCAAGTTTTAACAATAGTGCAATAACCTCTTGTTTGAGAAGCGTCAGGTGTTCTGATGACAATGGACGCTGTTTGGGAGGAATTTTTGGGGGATGGGGGGGGGGGGAAGAAGTGAGTTCCAGGCAATAACCATACTGGATAGTTTGTCTTGCCCACTTCCCCCGACAGGAGTGGGATGATCGGGGGGAAGCGCAGCAAAGTCACTGTTTGGTATTAGGGGAGCTGCGGGTGTTATTACCCCTGCCTCTGCCCTTGTTGTTGTTGCCCCTGTAACCTCATCTAGAGTATCCTCTGGAAAAGGAGCCCTGGTTGGGACTTTTGTAGGATGAGGCCGGGTGCTCCAGTGTATTTGTTTTGGAGCCTGCTCTATAGAAGGAATGTCGAAAGTAGCCTCTCGTAGAGGGTGACTGCAGGGCTCCCATAGACTTGGCAGTCTGTGTCCTTTTTTTTATCTTTTCCAAAGATGTGTCCACTGCAGGGCCAAAGAGGTGCTCATGGTCAAAAGGCTGATTAAGGATACTGTTATGCACTTCTTGTTTAAAGCCAGATATCCTGAGCCAGGCATGTCTGCGTAGTAAAACACTTGAATTTACTGCTGCATCGAGCATGCATTTAATGCGTTAGTGATTAGTTTGCCTTCCTGTATAAGGTCATTGGCTTTGTCTTTATATTGTTCAGGTAGGTGCTGAATGAACTTTTCCAGCTCATCATAGTGAGCCCAGTCATACCTCGCCAGGAGGGCTTATGTGTTGACTATTTTCCAGTAGTTTGCAGCTTGAGACGCCATACGTTTGCCTGATGCGTCTAATAATTTAGATTCTTTGTCAGGAGGTGGTGTGTCGCCTGACCCCTGAGAATTTGCTCTTTTGCGTGCATTTGCTACGACCAGGCAATCTAAAGGAAGCTGACCCTTGCTGTATATAGGGTCAGTGGGAGCTTCCTTGTACTTTTTATCTATTCTGTGGTTAAGAACCCTAGCTCTAACCGGGTCTTTGAACACCTCAGGGGCGTGTCTAAGAAGACCTTTAAGCATTGGCAAGACATGAGACTATCTTTGTGGCTGGTCAAAGGTTTCTAGAAGAATATCCTCTTCTACGGGCTCTGAGTGTAGTTTGACTCCATGGTATGTTGCGGCCCTATATATTAGTTGCCATCTGGTGTAGATGGTTTTGAGAGGTAGAAATCCGGATCATTATGTAGATCAGGATCGGTATTATAGTCATGCCATGGGTCTGGATCTTGTGGTGGATCATCAGGATCCTCAGGGTCTACTGGTATTATATTTTCATCTTCTTGCCCATCCCCATGTGCATTGTCAATATCTCAGGTTGTGGAGAATGTGCTGGAGAAATTAGTAGATTAGGGTTAATTGGTAGGGAGCTGGGGGTGAAGGTGGTGGTGAAGTATTAGTGGCCATGTGTATTTTCTTTAGAGGAACCGGTGCATGTGGTAAATGTTCTGGTTTCCTCTTTGTAGGTAGCAAAGTAACTATATGACCAGTCTTTGGATGAATTAAGATGGTTGTTTGCTTCGGATTCGGGAGAAAAAGTTCTTCGGAATCGATAGTTTTCTTCGTTGTGGAAGATTTGTCTTTTGAAACTGGTCTTGGCTGTTTAGCAGCAGTGTCCAGTATAGAAGCTTTCCCTGGCTCCGAGACCTTCGGTGCGGATTGTTTCGGCTCCGGAGGTTTTTGTTTGATAGGCTTAGATATGGAAGGCTTCGGTGCCGAGGTCTTATCCGGCTGCTTCGGTGCCGAGGTCTTATTCGGCTGCTTTGGTGCCGAGGGGTCTTTTGGCGGTTTCGGTGTCGAATGATTTTCTGGTGCGGACGGAGGGGTGCGCGGCATCTCAGGAGACTTAGCTTTTGGTGCCGAAGATGGTTTTTCGGGACCGGGTGGCTGGTTCGAGTCGAAGCCGGAAGGCTTTTGTTTTTCCTTCGGAGCCGGGCCTGGAGGCGGGGCGCTCGAAGTCTTTGTTCGGTGTGGACCTGAGACCGGATGCCAAGGTGTCACCGGAGCCTTTGGTATGGGTTTGGGTGGGGCAGGTGTCTCGGTACTCACGTCCCGTTGAGCCGGGGTGACGTAATCTTCGGAGACCGTGACCTGTTCTTCCTGTTCTGGTTCCGGAAGGCTATCGGGACCTGGATGAAAGATGTCCGGAATGGAACCTGTGTCTCGGGACATCTTGTGGCGTCGAGCCAGACAGTCCCGGATGGTCTTCTTGGACTTGAAGGATAGACAAGCCTCACAGTCGTCCTCTCGATGTTTTGGAGAGAGGCACAGATAACAAATGGGATGGAGGTCCGAGTGTGGGAATTTAGCACCACACCGGGGACATTTCTTAAAGAGAGTCCGTTCCATCGACATCCGTCGTTACCGGCACGGGTAGGCCCAGCCGCCCGTGTCGAAGTTCGCAGGCGTCAAAGTTTTTCTAAAGTTGGCGAGGGTGCACGTCGAAAGGAACGCGATCGGGACAATACCATCGGTTAGCTGTGATTGCGCATTGAAAGGAGGTTCGATAACGACACCGACCCGGAGCACAGCAAGTCACATCCGAACCCGATGGCGGAAAAAAACAATCTAAGGATGGAGTCGATGCCCATGTGCGCTGTCGACCGAAGGAGGAGTCACCAACCTCGTGACTACAAATACTTCTTCGACAAAAACAACATGCAAACAACCAAGCCCAACACCAGATGGCGATCTACGCAAAAGTGTACAATCTGCAGCTCATATGCCTCGAACACCTATTTACAATAGGGGATTTAAAGAGGGACAACTGGTCAGACAACTACAGAAAAGCTGAAACAGCAGAGATCTAACCCTTCAGAGGGCACAAAGGGAAAGAATGAAAAAAATAACCTGAAAAAGGGGAGCAGAAAGGGGAACGAACTGTCTTTCTGTACACCATGCCACAAAGTTTCACCACCAGCAGGCGTAAACCGTGTTAGTGGAGGGATACCTGGCTACCAAGGTAACGTTACAGACTTCAGGAGAGAGGTCGTAAAATGTCAACTGGTACTGCTCAATCTCCACACAAAACAGCAGAGTGTTGACAGGTTCAGGTGGAGAACCCTTCCCTGCTGCTGTGACAGAAGATCCTCCTGAAGGGGCAGCCTGATCGGAGGACCGATGGCTATAATCAACAGCTCGGGATACCAGGATGATTTGGGCAGGGTCATTCCTGATCCTTGAGAACTCTGGGCAAGAGTGGTATGGGCAGAAAGGCATACAGAAGGCCTGAGCTACACTCGAGATGAAAAGCATCTCGGAAATGAGAGTCGACTTGGTAACTCTAGTGAGCAGAATTGCTAACATTGCGCGTTCTCGGCAGTAGCGAACAGATCTAACCAAGGCTCTCCCCACTGCTGAAAGAGACCTTGCATCACCTTCGGAGTGATAAGTCATTCGTGATCCACTAGGCATCTTCGGCTGAGTTTGTCCGCCCTTGCATTCAGAAAGCCCTCCAGGTGTTAAACTACTAGGGATATGCCCTGCTGTTCCGGCTATGTCCAGAAGAGGCAGGGTCTCTTGACAAAGGGTCCACTACCCCACCCCGCCCTGCTTCTTGAAGTACCACATGGTGGTGGTGTTATCCGTGAACACCTGCACTAGCCTTCCCTTGATGGAGGGTAGAAAGGCTTTCAAATCCAGCTGGATTGCTAGGAGCTCCAATAGGTTGATGTGATATGGATTCTGACAGAGACTAGAGGCCTCTGATCTTTACCTCTCCCAGAATCCCACCCCCATCCCAGGAGTGACACATCTGTCACTACTGTCAGATCTAGTTGGGGAAGGGAGAGGGAACTGCCGCTGACCCAATCACGGGTCAATAACTATCACTGCAGACCTTTGCAGTTCCCTCCGACATCTAATCCATGTTGGAGAGATTCCCTTGATGCTGTGCCCACTGGAAGTTCAGGTCCCACTGCAGAGCCAACATATGCAACCACAACTTACTTCTGGTTTTGGCACTCTCTCTCTATGGCCCCCTTGGCCAAAAGAGCCATCACTTCCTGGCAGAGAAGGGATAGATGGTCCTCCGTCAGCCAGTAGTTAGCAGGTGGCTTTGAGGGAGGGGTACTCTCTGAGAGAGTAGCCCCTTCGGACAATATGCAAAACCCACTTGTCCGATATTCTGGACTTTCAGTGGGGCTTTTGATGGCGAATGCTGCCGCCCACTGGGTGCCCAAGATGGCAGACGGGCAGACTAGGAGGGTTTGGAGGCTACGGCTGCCTGGGTGGAGTGCACTAACTTGAACGCTGGCTACATGCAGGGCTGGGAAGCATGTGCGCGGCAGAGGGTGGACAGTAGGGACGCAGCTGAAATCTCCTTCCGTGGCCAAGAAAGGAGTGATAGGTAGATTGAGGGCTCACGGAAAGGACCAGGCCTCAAGCCCTGCTTTTCTTAAAGTGCTCCAGCGCCGAAGCCATCTGGTCTCAGATGAGACACTAGCCATCAAAGGGCATGTCAATGAGGGCTGATTGAACATCCCCAGAAAAGTCAGTAGTCCTCAACCAGGCGTGGTGCCGCAGGGCCACCGCCGCCGAAAGTCTGTCCGGTGGTGTCCAGTCCACATCTAATGGTGAACTTAGCTGAAGGCCTCCTATTGGCAATAGCCTAGGAGAGAATGGCCCAGGCCTCCCCTGGGACCATTGCCAGCACCTGCACAACCGTATCCCACAGAACGTGGGAATAGTGTCCCAAAAGGAATGCGGTGCTCACTGGCGCAATGCCAGGAGGGTGGAAGAAAACATTTTCTTGCCTGAGTTGTACAGCCTCTTGGATTCCTGATCTGGCAGTGCAGTTGGGAATTCACCGGGATTTACGTGGGAAGTGAAGGCTTGGACCACCAAGCTCTCCAGGTTATGGTGTTCTGTGAAGAATTTGGGGTACCCTGGAGTGGGGCGGTGGTGGTGGGCAACTGTCCAGTTCACCGGAGCCTCTGTGTTGGTCTTGGCCAAATCCCAAGCGGAACACCAGTAAGTGCTTCATTAAAAGGGAGACGTGGTTCTAAAGGGGATGCTCTCGGCTGAAGCACTTCTGACAAGACTTTAGTGTTGACTGCCAACGATGGTAAGGTAAGGTTCAGGACATCAGCCGCCACCCGCAACTCTACTGCGAATTAAGCTACCTTCTCCATAGCCATGTTGGGGGGAAGAGAGCATGCCAGTTTCTGGAGAGGGATCCAGTCTGCTGGTGTGCGCCAAATCCTCACACCAGTCTATGTTGTTATCATATGCTGGCATTCTTCGGGGTCCATCGACCCCTCCCATTCCTCCCTGAGTCTTAGCCCATAAGGATAGGGCTCAGGTTCTGACCTGGAAGGTATGGGTCCTGTAGGCGCAGGAGTCTGTATCGGCAACGCCCTTCCAGCTCCGTGTCGTAGTCAAAGTTAAGGATGCAAATGGGGAAGGCGATGCCGGTAGCGTTGGGTTTGGGACCTGTGCGAGATCCAGATCTATCTCTGGATCCCTGGGCCTGACTGGCCGGAGCTGCCACTGGCGTGGATCTAGTAGGAGCCCCTCCCAATCCAGTAAAGGCCCCTCCCAAGCCTGTGGGGCCCAAAGGCACACCAGAGGGAACGGGCTGCCCAAAATTCTCTCAACTGGGCAGGGGTCACTCCAGCTGCTAGAAACTCAGGGAGTTGCGGCGCAGGACCAGATACTAGCTTAACCAGAAAGCCAAGCCTTGAGTGACGCTCCCTGGCATCTGGATTGTCCTGGCGATGCACATCGAGCCGCCAGGAGCTTGTGGGATCGTTCCCTCAAAGCCTTCGGGTAGTGGTTGTACTCGAGGTACCAGAAACATAAGGTGCAGGTCTGTCACTGACATCGAGCGGTGACAGGTGTCACAGGGCTTAAAGCAAGCCTTCTTAGATGACATATCCGGTCACACGAGTAGGAAAAAAATTCAAAACACTTTGACAAAACGTTGAAAAAAGGCAGTCAAAAATTGACTAGAGGTAGCACTGACTGGTGCAGAAAGGAAAAAACTTACATCAGCATGCTGAGGTGGTGCCTATATAGGCACCGTACACACCACTTCCGGCGCGGATGACGCTATGTGGAGTCGAACTACATCACCTACCAGCGTACTGCTTAAAAAAATAAAACCCGCTCTAGTCTGATGCTTGGGGATAATTCCAAGGTACGGAATCTGCAGCTGGAAATCTCTATCAGATAGAGCATATACAAATGGTGATACAATAGTTCAAGTGAAAATGAAGGGATCTTTTAGGTCCTAAAGAAAGCTGGGTAACCCAAAGAGCAGACATAGACTGGCTTAAACATGTAGACCGTGAGTATGGATGTAAGAGAACGAATAATCTTCATAAACTTCTGCTGTTGATTCAATTGGCTAAAGAACTCTTCTATTAAAACAATTACATAACAGTGAGTTTCCTTTAGGCAAATTTAATAGAGATGTGAGGATCCCCAAAATAGAACATCAAAGAGTTCCCTCCAAGAGAGAAGCGAAGCCCGCATGCTTGGATACACAAATCAAGGAAGGACTCAATGATGAAGTATGCCATAGAATTTCAGTGAGTGGGAGTTCTTTTAAAGAGGACAGAAGGTCTCAAACTGGATGGTACGTGTTTTTTAAACCTAAAGATAAGTGGGCTATTTCTTTGGTATATATCAAAGGCAACAGCCACGAGGATGATGAACAAATTCAGAAGGTGCTGAAACAGGCAGAGGAACCAACACAGTACTTGAATCATGGGTGTGAACTAGAACTACTTTCTAAGCTACTGTTGAGATGTGCCACTGCTTCGATTACATGCTTCAGTGGAGTGAGGGGACTCTAGGATTGTTGGCCAGGTTGGAAAATGGTGCTTGATCAGTATGTCTGAAGTTAGGTAAGTGTTTGGCTTGAGGTATGTGTTTAATGGTGTCGAGTCGACAGCGGATACCTGCTGAAGGGTCTGATTAGAAGTGTTGGTTTAATTCTTAACAGAATGCAACTAGTTTTGGCTTTTTGTGATGGGCTGGGCTGGACTGGATAACGTCAGAAGGGACGGCAATGTGGTCTGCTCAATCCAGGGAAGGCATGGGTTGCCATTGTGATGAGACAGAAGTTTAGACAAGCTGTCTCACTACTGGTGGTCTTAACAAGTTTTGGAAGCATTTCTTTCATGTTCACGATCTTTGTATCAACTGCAAGGCTGAAGTCATGCAGCAAGATTTTTTATAACAGGTCAGCAATTTTGGTGCTCAATGCTAACCTAGATCATGGGTACTCTCAAACTATTTCTAAGGGGTCAAAAGTATAGTGTGGTTTGTGGCCGAACCCGCACCGATGGGGCAGGGATAGAGTAGGGAAGCTAATTTCACCCTTCAAAAAGAGACGTGCAGTGACATGGGGGCGTTAGGGACAGGGTCAAATTGGGCCACAAAATAGGCCCCAGTACCAAAATAAAAGCGTCCCCCTTTAGTAAATTAGAAAACTAAAGACCTGGCCCATGTCAGCAAATTGAGACAGTTTTTATTTTGTAAAGAGATGGCGTATACGTTTTTTGCAAGGTATGGAAGACTGCATAGATTTGAGCTTGCTGCACACAACGTTACTTTTGATATCAGGAAAAACAACTGTAAAACCTGACACAGCAGACTGTAAAACAGACCCACAAAAAGTCAAAACAAGCATTGGCATAGCCAATAGGTCTCGCCTTTGGGACCTTATAAGTGTTTAGCCATGCAACAGTTGCATAACTAAATACTTATAAGGTCCCAAAAGCGAGACCTATTAGCTATGCCAAGCGGCCGTGAAAGTAATTGCGGTAAAGGGCGGCGCGCACGCCCGCGCACATGCACTGTAGCTCTAGGCTGGCCTGGTAGCACTTTTTGGAGCCCTCTCAATTAGTCTCGCCAGACCAGCGCAGGCGCTGGGTCAGGCGAGACCTAAACAGTCCACAGACTGACCTGACCTGCAGGCAGATTTCATGGGCAGGCAGGCTTCTTGACAAGGAGGGCAGGCGGGCTGATGGCATGCAGGCTGCCAAAGTAGTGACACAAGCTGTTCGGCGAGGAGGGGGGGGGGGCAGACTGGCACGATCCATGGGAGGCCCCCTGCTGCGTGTGCAGTCCCTTCTGGCAGGCAGAGAGAAGTGCAGGAGAGAGCAGGCTGAGGGCAGCGTGGCCAGCGCAGGTGGCGACGTCCTCACAAAGGTAGCAGGAAACTTTCTGAAAGGCTCCTTAAAAATCAGCAGTGAATGCATAACAGCTGACTTTTAAGGGGCCTTTGCTTACCGCCAATGCCGAGCGTGTGTAGTCACTGAGGCCAGGGCTTTAAGTGGGCAGTTTTTTAAAGGGGGGGATCGAAACGGGTCTCTATCGGGCTATGTTTTGTACCCTGGCGCAGGCGGTCCGTTTTTTCCGGACTGCAGTGACAGCAGACACATCGATAGGCACTGCTCACTTCTGACTAGTAGAGAAGTTACAGCATGACGTCATGCCAGGTGAGCGTTGGAGGGGCAGGGAAACCCCATTAAAGACAGTCCTTTTCTCTCTGGAATTCTCTTCTCTTTTTGAAACTCAGGAGCAGGAACATCCTCGTGTCACCAGGGTTTTAGGTGGAAACCTTTTCAGTATTCTATACAACAAGCCATAGTTGTTGCTTATTTATCTTATGCAACTAACAACCATTGGCAAAGCCAATAGTCCTGACTTCTTGCAAGTATGATGTTACTTGTTGTATCATATATCTGGATGCAATGACAGAAATAGCAAAATACAAGTCGTGCAGCAGACTATGCTAAACCCAGATTTGTTGCTTATTAGTTTTTAGCCCCGCATTTGAGACATCCTGCAGTTTTTTCATCCCACTTAAAGCCCTGACTGAGGCTTTCAGTAAACACCAAAAAGGGCCACTGGAGCATGCGCAGTAAACTTGATATGGGGATGCTCGAGCTGCCTTAGTTTGTGTTTACTAAAACCTTTGGGGGTCGCGCTATGGAGCAACTGTGCTGGGCCTGCCCGAGCAAGAACATGGCCATGAAAATGGTCCACGGGCTGCCAAGCAAGGTCTGCCGGCCCGTACTCTGAGTACCACGGACCTAGATCGTAGGGGTCTACAGATGAGGTGAACAGTGACAGTCTGGGTCACAAACAGTGCACTGTTTTAGATGAGGAGTTCATACAACTTGAAACTGCTACTAACCACAGAGTACATGGTCTTGTGTGCGTGATTCACATACTGGATTATATATATATATATATATATATATATATATATATATATATATATATATATATATATATATATATATATATATATATATATATAGAGAGAGAGATATTTTTTTCTCGTTCTCTGTTTTGATACAAAAACAGGTGGTATAGCGACCACTGAACCACAAACAAGGGTGCGAGGTATAAGAGTCTAATTACAGTAGCGTTCATGTCAGACAGCAGTCCTGTGCCACTTGTGGGCAAGTGGTTGAGCCCATCATTCATGATAATTATGCAAAAACATTTGCACCATTTTGGTAATGCGGTACTTGTCCGCCTGAGCTTCCACTCCTCATATTCCCATTAGTGAGCAACATCTTCAGCATTTTCTAGGAACCTCATATTTTCCCCAGCCCCATGCTGTCCTCATACACCAGCCTAGATTGGATTCCCAGGCATGTACCCTTGAGACCCTGACATGCCCCCAAGTTTCAGATCATATCTTGTCTTGCCACCACCATCAAAGCATTACTGCAAAAAAGAAGTATGTAGTGGTCTGAGGTTTATTCCCCAAAATGTCCAGGGTTACCAGCTGTAGGGTAAGTTTCAGTCTAGTACCTAGGAGTGCTGATATCTTTCGACTAACTATTAACCCAGTAGTCTTGAACCCTGGGGCAGCCCCAGTTTGTGTTAATCAGAGTGCCTTTCTGCCTGCATTCCCTTAAACAGAGACCCTGGTCGATTCATCTCATTTGGACCAATCTGGTCCTCGTAAAATAGGCTCTGTTGTGTATTTTCAGTTGAATTAATTGGAATTCCAATCGTATGGCTACCTTACGAGCGTAACGGCAAGCTGCTCCCCGATTATCTTCTGGCCTGCTCATGTCTCACTCCCATTTACCCCCAAGACTGTACAGTGGAGGAAGGCTGTTGCGTAGGAGTGGAGTTTAGTTGGGACAAGGTCTGTCTGGTCAAGCTGGCCCCTAGTTCCCTGTACTCCAAAGGCGTCTGATACCGTGTGCCTCCTGTAGCATCTCCATGTGTCTTTGCAAGAGATATCTCAGTTGCTGAGACTAGAGATATTGGCTTCCTATTAGCTCATATTGTCCAGTTATTCAGGAAAGGGTATCTCATCCCCTGGCCAGACGTCACCTACTTTAGATATTCCCAACAGGTCCCATATCCTGTGGCCCTCTATGTCGCCTAGTCCCTTCAGAATTTGGATGGTGTATATTCTCATGGTACATGGATGTTAAAATTACATATGAAGGTGGTGAAGAATGATGTCTTGAAGATGAAGAGCACATTTACTTTGTTTTAGATTTGGTATCCCCCATGGCTGCTGCAGGGTGCCTTTTGAAGTGCTAGTTGATAAGCATGAGTTATTGCATGTCTTCTGGATGTGTATTATGTAAGATGATGAGTGGGATACGAATTAACTTGTTTAGGGGTTTACTGTGCTTGGGTGATGAGTGGGGGAACTTACCAAACAAGGCTGTTTTTCCCTAGTAAAATGAGCCATGGGTTTCTCACGGAGCATACATGTGTATTCTGAGCCCACAATCACACACAATAAACCCATTCTAACTACTGTTAACTTTTATACTGTAGCCTCTGTATTCAGAGTTTTAAATGAAATAGAAGGGTATTTAGATTTCCTCATAGTTTAAGATATGTGTAATTCAGAGCACAATTGACAATTATTGTATGTTGCTGAGGCTGTGCGAGCACAAACACAGATAAATGCAGTGCCTTCTATAAATCTTAGTGTGGTACACCTTTAGGTGTCCCCTGATATCTAGAGAGTAGACGGTCTACACGGTAGCCTCCAACCTCATTGCTTGCAACTACTACCATCATGATGGTCAGACAACAAGAAGGCCTTATGGAACAATCCTCTTCCTCTCCTATATTCTGAAGTAGAAAAGTTGTATATGTGGGCCTTGTTCAAAAGTTCATAGCTCATAATTATTCAAGGCACACAATAACCTACAGTCTCTTGTACATTTGCAGAGAGTGGACTGAAATGTTCGCTTGTCATTTATTTCCCACCATGGGAGAGGCTAATGCACAATCAATCTCGTCACAAAAACGATCAAAGAATTTACAAACGAATTCTTCTATTTGTTAATTGATTGCAGTGTCGTACATGGATGAAGCCACCATTCGAACCGATACATTAAGTGTCTCTTGTGCTCTTGCTCGTGACGACTCCCACAACGTATGATAGCTAGCTAGCTTCAACATTTTGCCGCACTACACATTTCGCAAAGATTGAGGATAGCCTCACAAAAAATGCGTGCTTCATTCATAGCATCCATTACGTGCCTATACATTTTCATCAGAATAGCAAAATATATTGACCACATTTATGCCACATCTGTCTACTGCTGCAAAGACAGTTCTATAGACAACTGACATCACAAGGATGTTTTAAGTTTCTTTTACAGAGAGCAAACATCTAAAAGTCTGATCAACTCTTTATAGTTTTGCACAGTCTACCAGGGGTATTGCTACTGCGCAAGCACTCTTCACGGACACTCCACTCAGACATTTATAAAGCTTGCCATTTTTCTCATCTTTATGAAGTACTACAGATGTGTGGCAGGAGGAGCTATGGAATCTTTTCAGATAAGGTTAGCCTCATTCCTGCTTCCAGTTCTGAAAATTTAATTGAATTGACACTTGTATAGCGCATGGCTACCCGGAAGCATCCCAGCACTGAGGTCGTAACTTAGAGGACCAATCTCTTATGAAAAAAGCCAAGTCTTTAATTGTTTTCGGGACGTCAGATGGTTTGGTTCCCTCCGAAGATGTAGCGGGAGGGTATTCCAAAGTCTGGAGGCATTAAGTGAGAAAAGCCTTCCACCACTTCTGGCCTTTTTTATCCTAGGGACCACAGCAAGATGGAGTTCGTTTGATCAGAGCTTCCTATTCGCCCTGTAGGGGCGAATCATGGCATTATTGATTAGGGGTCCACTCCCATCCAGCGACTTATGGGCTATGCAAAGAGCCTTGAAGTCTATTCTCTCCTGTACCAGGAGCCAGTGGAGAAAACGTAGTGCAGGTCTTGCTGAACAACGGTTGGGGGTCTCAGTGAGCAGCCTCGCCGATAATCTGAATTTTATAAATTTCTATGTTTATAGAAGGCAAACACTTTCCCCTTACCAGCTCCAAATTGGCACTTATGATTACATCAATAGCAATGGGCGGGACAAAGTGCAATATTAAATACATTTTTAGGATGGTCTTCCTGGTAGGAAGAGGGTGCTGCCAAAAAGCTGGCTGGAGCCAAAACGTTGATTATCAAAAAGGTGAGATTGTTACAGGCATGCACTGCACTGGTTTTTGGTACTCGTATATAAAATTATTGCTTCGTACTATGATGAGGTAGTCATCACCTGCATGGCAGGAGTGAGAGCCTCTTGTCAAGGTCTGCATGACAAGCGACACCTTAGTTGACAATGATGTAGGCATCGCCGGCAATGGCCTGTTGGTCTTTTCATTGTCATCCAGAGAAGCATGTTCACCCCAAAAGTAAGTTCCCCTACAATGAGACACTGTCTAAGAAGAAAAGGAGATGAGTCTTGCTGGTTATTGACTGTATAATGCTCAACAAGGTTGATGACAATTGGAATGTCAGTGTGCTGAGTGTGGAAATTTGAGGTTTAGGCAGGTCAAGGCAGTTGTCTACAGCTTAGCAGCAGTTGCAGAGGCTTTTGAAGCCTGAAGGGGCAGAATGCCACACGAGGGCATGGCCTCTAAGAGCTTTATACTCTTGGTGCTCTTGGAAGGTGGAAGAGTAGGGGCACCCTAAATGGAATCCTCCCCAAAGGACATAACTTGCAGAGCAAATACAGAATCATTTCTCTGTCTTTTGGAGTTTTTTGTGCAACATGTTCTGCAAATGTTACAGTTCTGAGGGTCATAATCAGGTTACGGGATCATGCAGAAACTCTTCTTTACAGCCCCAGTTTAACACTATGTGAAAAAATATATACTTTTTCAGTAACAGTGCAGTCATAATAAATGTGTAAATGTTAAGTCAGAGTAAAGTGAGCATGGGAGGGCATTGCCCTTTCAGAGAGGAAGGACAACTTGTTGTTGGGCAGATGGGAGAACCCACTGGTGAGGAGCATGCTAATCTGGGGCCTATGTGGTCTTAAAGGCTAAAAAGCTTTAGGCTCATAAAGGTGAAATGATGGCGGAAGATGTTATTTTTGATTGCTACATGTTTCATATACTATCTAGATAACGTACTTTACTTCACTGCTCATTACACATAACACAACAGCGCACTAAAATATCTACACCAATGACTGTAAAGGTTTGTCACTCAATGAAAACCAAAATGTGGTGAAAAATAGCAACTGACTTGATCCTTGGTCATCTTCTGCAGCTCCTCCTCCCAAGCTGCTCTGTCGTCATCTAGATAGTAGGAAGCAGGTGGGCTGAGTCCGTGCAGGATCTGGGGGTCTCGGTCCTGGCAGAGGGCAGTCAGGTGGCCGATGTATAACTTCAACTTGCTGCGGTTCTGGTCGAGTTCTAAAAGAGGCTGGGTTATCTGGTTAAGACAATTGAAAATTGGTTCATACACTTACGCAGGGTGCACAGTCAGACAAAAAATTTACATTAATAATTGGCAGAACTCCAGCACAATAAGTCACAGAGAATGAAAACGAAGTGAAGAAACGAGCTTTGTACTTATGCTACTCTGCATACACAAGAACGAGTAATACGCATATCCAGATACAATTTAAAACCTGAAGGCTACATATATTTTAATCACATCCCAATTACGCAAATCTAGAGCTAAAAAAAAAAATCAAACTTTATTTGGTTTTTATCAAGCCATAAAAGTCGCAGATAAAAAGAAAATACAGAAAGTGCTTTAAAAACATGGGTTTCAAGAGAGAACAGTTTGACACGTTTAGAATCCATGAGGACACATCAAGGCCCTCCAGATCAAGTCATTTGAAATTCAATGTCCTAGATCAGACACAATAAGTTTAAGTATATGAGGTTTGTGAAACACTTTCCAGCACGACACCACACCCTAGAAATAAACTATTTATTTTCTTTATAAAGTGCATAGTGCCCTGGACCATAGTGCCCAAGAGAAAACAGCTTAATACGTTTAGCATTCATGGGGACACATCAGGGCCGTCCAGATCAGGTCATTTAAAATTCAATGTCCTACATCAGACACAATAAAACAATTATTCACTTATGTTTAAGTATATGAGTTTTGCTAAAAAAAATATCGAGCATGACACCAAACCCTGGAGATGAACATTTTTTTTATAACGTGCATAGTGCCTTTAACCAGCGCCGGAAAATCTCAAAAACGGCAAGCAGGCCTTAGAGACAGACATTTTGTGTGTGCCTTTTAAAAGTGCCAGTAAATATTTAAAATTCGCCAGAGTTGCGAATGATCTATTTAGGCAAGTAAAAAGGTCAAGTTTGATACATAATCTTACAAAAGAAATAGAGCAATCATTTTCCAACTAGCCTCCTTAAACGAACTGCAGCAGTGATTTATCTATAAATAATTTCGCAGATATATTCTGTTTGTGTAGCCAAAGGTGGAAAAAGGCCGGCCTACTTTTTCGAATATTCAGCACCCTCAGGAGTGGTAAAATGAATTCCTTACGGGTTTATCATATAGCTGACGGAAAAAAAGAAAATGCAGTATGCTCTGCGATGAATTACAATCACAAGTGCAGGGATCCAGATGGGAATCGTGATATGTTATACTAGGATACGACACCAGAAAGTGCGCGTTGTCCAATCTAAATCTTGGAAGGACATTTTTTTTAAATGCCTAAAAGGGTACAGAAGATATTGTCCAATTCCTTCTAACCAAAAGGTAAATAATCTGCTACATGCTTTTTGCTAACCTCCCCATGTTCTCTTCGCACCATTAAGATATTTAAAAGATCACGTCTTAATGAAAGTTTTGTAACAGACGTTATAAGATGCGGGTTAGCAAAACAGTCTTGCCTCCCCATGAGGGCCATCTGCGTCCTGACATGGCCAAGCCACAGTATTTTGTGTTTGGTCACACTTTAGGCAATTCCGAATTATTGCTCGGTTAAGGGCCGGTTCCTCATTTACCCAGATCGAACACCACAACATAATTGGGGCGATTTGTATTCGATCTGCCAGAGGAGTTAGCCCCAATTCCTTATGACAAATAATGGAGGGCTTGCTGGGTGGGGCAGACATTCATCTTCTAAGGAAGACATTTTCAATGGTTTGTAAGGTTGATGAATTACAAAAACCCCATACCCCAGCTCCGTACAGACTCACAGCACAGCACCGGGAGTTTTAAATATTAAAGAGGGTATTGATTGGTTTAGACCCATGCTGTCTACTGAACCTGGACAGGGCTTCTAGCGTTTTTTCGAAGCTCCTTCTCCTAGCTTTCACGAGGTGGGCCCACGTGCCTTTCTGGTTAAAAGGAATGCCTAGGTAGGAGAAATTTGAGACCCGAGATAATTTTTCATTGCTTATAAAACAAGGTCTTTTTTTACAGTGTACTTTCCCCACCACCATGACATGTGACCTGGCTGTATTGGTCTTTAGGCCCAGCTCACTCAAATTCATTGCATCTGTTGACAAGGGATTGCAGCCCCCACACCTGTTCTTGCGATCATAATGACTATGGTATGCTATAATTGCCCAGATTCTAGAAACGCTTAAAAAGTCATTGGTTGGACTACCAAGGACCCGCATTGCCATGCTAATGCAGAATATACACTGTACATGTGCAGACTAACAATAACAGTAATACAAATGCCCACTTAAAAGGGTATGCTAGAAAACATATCCGCAGCATTCCACATTCAGGAGAAAAAAATGACTGCATTTAAATTCTAGATTGTAAATATGTAGACAGTTAAAAACACTGGCAAAGCTGTAAGTTGTTGTCAAGTCTGTACAAAAAACTGCGTGCGAAACAAAAATCATAATTTCTGATGACATTTCTGCTCTGAGTTAGGGGCTGTCAAATGTTTAGCATCAGATCATTTAAATGGTTTGTGTATTGCACATTGTTGAGATTACATTTTTAATCCATAAACTGGAATTTGTTGACAAAAAAAATGAAAAGCTGGTGTTTGAAGAAAAATATTGTACTTTCAGAAAAAGCTGCACCGTTATTTGTGGATACAATGAAATTATTTAGCAAAAACAAAAAGCTACTATTTGAGATCAAAATTAGTATTTAAATAAACAGCTGTATTTTCTTACTGTATTTAATCCTCTGACCAAACCTATGTTGATGGCAGTGGTTAGATAGCTTGGCATGGTCAAAAATAACAAACCAGTTAATAAAGTGACCCATCCATACGATGGGCTCTCTTTTAAAATGTGTTGGGCCTCTGACGTCCTGAGTAAAAACAAAAGATTGAAACAAGATTGGCCAGCCAGTGAATCTGAATGCAAGTTTAAATCTTCTAAAAGAGTGACCACTAGAGGATCTAACTATCTTACCTCCCACAATGTCTACCAAAGCGAGGACGACTCATTGGGGAGCAAGGACGATGCATCAAAACATAACAAATAAATACCATCATAGGACAGAGCAAGCATCGAACAACTCGCCCTTCTAACTATATTCCACTCACATTTCTTTTTACAGAGTTATAAATAAAAGCCAAGCCTTCCCTGCCATGCTATACAATCAGAATAAGAAATCATATAACCATCAGGAATCGCCCAGGCAACATTGGGGCAAAGGCTTCATGTAACTATGTTTTGGTTGAAAAGTCTATATCAAACTGATTATTTACCAAGTCTCTGAAAGTCTCCATGCTGCATTTTGTCAGGGAGTGTAGTTAGCAGTACAGCAAGATCGCTAGCCAGAAGCAGGGAAATGGGCAATCAGTGGGCTCACAGGTCGCCATAAGTGACACTCACCAAGTTGGAGATGCCTATCGGCTGAATGCAAATTGCATGCATATACGGGGTGGTGCAGTTCTTCAGCAGAGTACACTTGGCAAGATATTCCCCAGTGGTCCACATGGTCTCACTGCAAATGCACATAGACTGGGTTTACTTTGGTGCCAGACAGACAGTCCTGCTTGCTGATAATAAGTACATAGCCTATGAGGTTGGACTGCAACATGCAGTTCGGGGGCAATGTTTCCCAAGATGGTCACTAGGTAGGAAGAGACTCCCCAGCATACGATCAACAGAATAAAATGCAGAAATAAACAGTTAGACAAGAATTAGCATGGCACAGTCATAAAAGGCACTAACACTGAAAGAAACTGAATAACAAATAATACACCCACCCCAAATAGGCATCACACAAAATTGTGGAGACCAAGTCCTAGCTAAACAGTCAGTCCTCAGAAGATGCCAAGTTATAACCTTACAATCTCGACACAGCTGGGGGCCACTCTGCACGCAGCGCCAGAGCCTAGACCACAACACAGGGTGCCTAGACAACTCCTAAGATGGCTTAACTCAACTGGATGTACACAATTTGATAGCAAAGAATGTGTGCAAAAAGGCAGCGAAAGCAGTAAGAGCTGTTTTTCCTAAGTATGAGGAGTTTTAGTCATTGTCAAATTCTGAGGAAAAATAATCTAGTCCTATCAGTGGTGGATACAAATGCTATCTCTTGAGAAAAAACAAGAAGGTGGATTCTGCTTTAAAAAAGTAATTACCTAAAGAACAGAGGTAAGAAGAGTACAAACCCGGAAGAGCATCTTCTCCAGAGATTAAAAAGGAAAATATTGGTGTCCTATTTTTCAAAGGAGGGGATAAGGGAAACGATTAGTATTTTATCAAAGGTGACCCAAAAAGAAACGACGATGACTGAGTTTTAGTGAAGAGAAATCAAATGATACAAAGGATGAGGTGGTGGGAATATGCTTGAACCAGGGGGAATTCCTCACCCAAGGTCAAACGGCTGATTAGAAGGGTGTGTAACCTGAGGAGCACAATGATTTAACATTGGAATGTTCCAGACCAGCGATAAGTGACAAGGTTTGGCAGACACTGGAACAAAATGCAAAAAATGGTAAGATATCTGTTAGAATTAGGGAAAGACCTGAAAAAACTGCTTCAAACGTCATTGACGACCTGCCACCATAAACCTCTTGACCAGATTACTTTCTCTGGTATGACACAGCAGTACTTATAGTTGAGGCTAGTACTTTTCCGCTACCTAGTTTTAAGGCCAAACGGTCCATGACATCAGTATATGTGTTGGCAATTTAGATTTAGTATAAGAAAGACATTCTTTTCATATGCTCACAGTCTGATAATTACTGCATAATACAATTTTGACAGAATTTAAGACAAAATAAGTGAAAGGGGCATTAGACATTTGTATAGAGACAGCATTTTAGATGTTCAGCGTGGAACCGCAAATTTTATATTTAGGGCCATGGACATATAGAGAAAAAGGAAGATGGCATTTGTCTAGTTTGTGTGGTTGATTATTGTGCCACCATTATCAAATGCATTAGCACTTTATTACCCTATGATGTTCTGCTATGTAAGATGAAGCATTTCATGTTTAAGTATTTGTCCCATATGTGTTACGGAAAGCAATCCAATTGCACACACATTTGGTATTAAAGAAGAGGCAACCATAAAGGGTTTCTTTCTGAGCTTGCAAAGGTTTGTAGGTCAGAAAATGAGAAGAAATGTGAAAAAAAGATAAAGAACACAACCTTCTATGTGGATAGGATGTCAGCAAGACAGGATCACTATGACATGTTCATTACTGCATCTTGATAATACTAAGCACAATCACCAGACAAATAGCTCTGAAAAAAACAAAACGTACTCCAAAGACGAACAGTTCCTAGTCCAGTGCAATTGCTAAAAGAGCATTTGCACTCAGCTGCTCCTCTCTATTATTCCTTTTTCTGGACACTCTGCAAGCCCAATTTGCAGGATTGTTACGAGCACAGCATAGGAGTCTTTGGTAACCAAATAAGGGGAGGTCCTCGACACAATGATGCTTAAGATTACGAAAGGCTTACACATGAAAGTCTACAAGAGATCCTGGTAGAGGTCCTAGAGTCCTACAGCCACATAAGACCCGAGAAATTGGTAAGGGCTCCCCCAGAGGAAAGACCATTTACAGACATTCAAGGCGAAGGACAGGAAAGGTATAATTAGCCTTTAAGAGGAGCAGGTCTACACTTAAAGGTGAAGTGAGAATAAATAGAAGGACAACAAACGGAAATGATATTTGTGTTATTATTAGAAGGATACGTATGTGCTACCTAGAAAAAGAATTTAAACTGCAAATGTATGGTGAACACACACAAATGGTCTACTTTTAACATTATTAGTACAAGCTAGAATGCCCCGATACTACTGGTTCTTGAGAATAATTCCTGAACCAAAAATGTAATCTTCACCATCACATTGTACTCTGTACTGCCCATACAATAACTAAACTTAAGAGCACTAAAGAAGAATCATCATTGAGGAGAAAGGTTCCGACTGAAGGACACTACTTGAAAAGCAGACCATCTACTGCTCAACCGAAAAATATCACTGAGTAAGAGATGATAATATGTAGATTAAAAGCCACAACATAAATTACTTTACCAAAAGATCTTCAAACAATTGTTCCTATAGCAAATAACGTAGAGTCGGGAGATTAAAACAGGATAACCTAAAAGAAAGCAGTACAGCAAATGTGGCTAGGAAATATGCCCCCCAAACCTGAACAAAATACAAAATCTTTTTAAACAAGCAAGCCTGGGTGCATGAAAGAATGGATCTTGCACAATATCCTAACTGTCTGAATCCCATAGCTACCACCTGGGAAGTCCCAATTAAGGTATAAAGAGTTGAGGATGTTATATGTGCAAAAATACAGATTCCTAGCCAATGCAAGAGTAAATACAGAGGAAAAAGACGCAGACAAAGTATCCAACGAAATCTAAGGTGCCCACAGGCTCACACGAAAATAATAAGAGATTTGAAAAGGCACTGGCTAATGACAAGGCCAGATGGTCCATGAGGTCAGTATATGTGCATGAATCTGCTGACATACTGGAAAGGCCACTGAACAGAATTTGCTTTGATACTGAATTACTTTGTGCAACTACTACATATGTCTGTATTTTTCATATTTATTTTCTTGTTCAAAGGCAATTTTTTTTATTGCTTTGACAAGTCACCTTATGGCCGCTTCAAGTGTCTCAGTCAGTGTTTGTGCTTATACCGTTGGTTAAAGGGATAATATTATTTTATTCAGTTTAGAAACTGGATTGATATGTGACAATTCATTATTGAACCACATTTTGGTAAAATCCCAAGATTAAACATGCCAGTAAAACCATGTACTGACAGGACTAGTATCTAATTATTTTTTCCAGTCCGAGTTATCTAATTTATATTATTTTCGTTAATATATTTTAGACAATTTATGGATTTCTTTCACTTTCCACCAGACTTTTTGTACATGATTTACAGTTGAAATTGGTTACTTCATTTTCCAACTATTGGGACTAAATTAAACTAGACATGTTAACATGGCACAAATGAGCAAAAGGAAATGCAATAGAATGGGCTTATAACAATTATTTGATTGTTTCAATCCTTTACATCAATTGTTTTCTTCCTGTTTAAGTTAATTTCCTTATGTTTGAGTGACAAGACCAAGGATGGGTGCGGAGCGTGATGTACCATACATAAGGTATCTAGCTGCACCTTATTTATGAGACTATCGAGGGCTGAAATATATCGTGGGTTGCTATTGTTCCCCTTCAGATGAGATGCGATCATGCAGATTAGATTGCACTGTCCATTTACGGATGGGCCAGGACTGATTTGCATATGGTTAGACCATGTCTGAATTGTCACCAATGAGTTACGAATGATGTATGGAAAGAGTTCACAGTAAACCAATGGTTCAGACGGATTCACACATTTCCATTCATCCCTTTTATTTCTCTCTACCATTTTCCAAACAATGTCTACACTCCTTGTCCACTGAAGTACCTAACGGTCATTCATGTGCAGACGTTTGTACTGACCTACGGAGGAAACTATCCAAAGTATATTCAGAGGAACAGCATAACTATGCTCCAGTCCAAAACACTATCATGGTAAACACCTCTTCTCCTATTCCATTCGTTCCGTGTTAAGGTTTAGAGCCTGCAGCAAGTACATCTATAAGTGGGAAGTGATCGTTCAATTGGCATTTGATGAAACTACATTCAAATATGGCCACCAAACACAAACTCCATTTTAACATGGCCAACAAACACACAACATTCTAAGATGGTCACCAATCCTAAACCCCACTGGAGTATTTCCAGGTCAACCACTTCAAGTCAGGTGATGCTTGTTCTGGATCCAGGCACTTGTCAGTTCATTCCTGTTCTGAAATCAGTGCTTTCTTGTCCTGTGGTTCTTGTTCTACAACGGTACGAGAGGGCCCTTTTAAGTATACAACTTTGTTGCAACTTCTCCTGCTTTGGATTCTCTGCCCCCGTTCCTGTCTGCAGTATTGCCAGCTCCAGCTCTGCTCCAGTCCTGTGAGCTCCACTCTAATCATGCATGCTCCAGCTCTGTTCCAGTCATACCAGCTCCAATATAGTCATGCCAGCCATAGCTCTGCACCCGTACTCGTCCTATCCTAATGCGGTACTGCAAGCTCCAGTTCTGGCATTAACTAGATCGAAAACTTCAGGTTTGTGCCAACGGTCTTGCAATTGGCAACAAACAGTGTAGGCTTTTTCGTGTCACCTTTTCTGCAGAGACTCTAAGAAAGAGAGAAAGAACCAACCCCTATGTTGATTCCTTAATACAAATGAAGGTGTGACCTCCTACAGTTTCAGTTGATCTCTACTGGCTGTTGGTATTGCTACATCTGTAAACCCCTTAGTTCTATGTGCTGTAATATTCTAGTAGCAGTAGTAAGGAATGTTAACCAAAACACACACATATAAATACAATTGTCTTGAAGAGGCCTCTAAACATACCTATATCCCGTCTGAATGGCATGGATATATCATCTGACTTGGCGTCACAGGTGCACTAACTAGAGGTTATGTTTTATAACGGCATAAGCTTCAAGATATGGATTAAAGAGGCAGCTAGCTACAGCGCCTAACATAATAAGCATTGGCAAACCTAATTGCTCTTGCTTATGCAAGAACTATTGGCAATGTGTTTTAGCCATTATGTACACCACTGTGGCAGCTGTTCAGCATGGCTAAACGTTAGTGGGGTGGGGTAGATTGGAGTGGGGTAGACTGGGGTACAGTGGATTGGGGTAGAGAGGGGTAAATTGGCATAGAGTGGAATGTGGCACAGTGGGGTAGAACAGAGTGTGGTGGAGTGGGGTAGATTAGAGTGGGGGAGT
Source organism: Triturus cristatus (assembly GCF_964204655.1). NCBI lineage: Eukaryota > Metazoa > Chordata > Amphibia > Caudata > Salamandridae > Triturus > Triturus cristatus. The sequence continues at coordinate 314,121,692 of NC_140585.1, forward strand.
TGGGTATATTAGCATGGTAGATTGGAGTGGGGTGGATTGAACTAGGGTGGGGTGAATTAGGGTGGAGTGGGGTAAAGTGGGTGGAGTGGGGCAATTGGGTGGAGGGGTGTAAATTAGGTGGAGCGGGTGGATTGGGGTAGATTAGAGTGGGGTAGATTGGAGTGGAGTAAATTGCTTAACAGTGGCTTGCGGTGGGCTGGAGTGGAGTTGGGTAGGTTGAAGTCGGGTGAGGTAGATTGCAGTAGGGTAGAATGGGTCGAGTATAGTAGGGTAGAATGGAGCAGGGTAGTTTGGAGTGAGTTAGATTGGGGCGTGGGGTAGAGTGGAGTGATGTGTAAAAGATTGGGGTAGAGTGGGGTCCACTGGGGTTGATTGAAGTGGAGTAGAGTGGAGTAGACGGGCGGATTGAAGTGGACGACTGGAGTATATTGGGGTGGAGTAGATTGGGGTGAAGTGGATTGGAGTCAAGTGGGGCAGACTGGAGTGGGGTAGATCGGGGAAATGGTGGAGTGGGGTAGACTGGAGTGGAGAGGAGTAAATTGGGGTGGAGGGGGATAGATTAGCATAGAGTGGGATAGATTGGGTGGATTGCGGTAAGGTAGAATGTAGAGAAGTGGGCCAGACTGGAGTGAGATAGATTTTTTTTTTTTTGAACAAACGAGATCTTTATTGGTATCGTTGGTCATACAGCTCAACCACTGCCTACATCCCTTCGGGCCGGCAGGGCCAAAGTAACAGTGCTAGGTGGCATGTGGGGGGGGCGGGGCAAAATACACAGCAAGCCACCTACAACCCCATATGGACTGGAGTGAGATAGATAGGAGTGGGGTAGTTTGGAGTGGGGTAGATTAGACCTGAGTGGGGTAGATTGGAGTAGAGTTGAATAGAGTGGTGTGGGAAGGTGGGGTAGATTGGAGTGGGATAGACTGGGTTAGGGTGGGGTAGATTGGAGTGGGGCGTATTGGATGGGGTCGGTTGGGGTAGGGTAGTTTGGGGTGGAAGGAAGTGGCGTGGAGTGCGTTAGATTGGATTGGGTTCGATTTTGGCGGCATGTGGTAGATTAGAGTGGAGTGGTGTGGATTGGGTAGAGTGGAATAAATGTGGTAGATTGGGGTGTGGCAGATTAAGGTGGTGTGGGGTAGATGGAAGTTGAGTGGGGTAGATTGAAGTTGAGTGGGGTAGACTGGAGCTGAATGGGGTGGAGTTGGATAGATTGGGGTGGAGTTGGATAGATTTGAGTGGAGTTGAGATTGGAGTAGCGTGAGAAAGACTGGGGAAGAGTGGAGTTTAATGGAGTAGATCGGGGGAGTGGGGTAGATTGGGTGGATTAGAGTAGGACAGATTGTAATGGGGTGGGGTAGATTGGGGTGGGGTAGACTGAATCTGGAAATTGAAGAGGGATGATCGGAGTGGGGTAGTTTGGAGTGAGGTAGACTGGAGTGAGTTGGGATGGAGTGGGGTAGATTGCAGTGGAGTGAAGTAGAGTGAAGTGGGGTAGACTGGGCTACATTGGAGTCGGTTAGATTGAAGTGGGGTAGATTGGGGTGCGGTGGATTGGAGTAGGGAGTGGAGTGTGAAAGATTGGAGTGGGGTGGAGTGGGGTAGATTGGGGTACATTGGTGTGGAGTAGTGTAGACTGGATAGATTGGAGTGGAGCAGGGTAGATTGGAGTGGGGTGGGGTGTAGAGTGGAGTAGTGTGTTGTGTCGTGGAGGGAGTGGCGTTGACTGAAGTGGTGTTGAGTTGAGTGGCATGTCACAGAGTGGAGTGAAGTAGTATGGAGTTGCGTGGCATAGAGTGGAAGGGCACAGAGTGGAGTGGTGTAGTGCGCAGTGTGGAGTATGCATGGTGTGGTAGCACAATGCCTTTACAGACACCAAGTGTTTTTTTTTTCAATTGAAACAACCATTACATTTGCACCTAAATATAGTTTTAGTGCACACAAAATTTAATGTGTGCAAATGTCATCACCTAGTGTATTGGTGTGTTTTGATCAAATCCAAATATTTGTTTACACCACACTTCAGAATAAGAAAAAAGTGTTTCATTTATTCTAATTCTGATATTTTCTGAAAGATCAGCACAGTTGATTTTTGTTATGTGCTAGAAAAAGAAAAAAAAACATACTACACCCTCTCCTTTTACATGGGTACTCAGCCGGGTTGCCACGTATATTCTCTCACTTTGAAGTCAGAGAAAGAAAAATAAACACCAACCTCCCTGGAAGACAGAACCCGGCATTAGGCCTTTGTCTCTGAATGCACAGCAAATGTGGCAAGATAGGAACAAGATTTAAAGGCGTGCTTACAGAAAGTGTGTTTGTGGAAGAATACAGTAAACAGGGTTTGGGCAACAGGAGGGATGAACTCAAGTTGGAAAGCCTAAAGCAAATAAAGCCAGCAAACAGAAAGCCAGAAAATGTGAATTTCAAACCACAAAGCCAATGGTAAGCAATGGGCAAAATGCATTTCTAGGTCAGCTTTGTAAACGTCCCCAAGATGTCTTTAGCAAACTTCTGTTACGCTTCGACCTAAAAAGGAGGAGGGATGAACTCAAGCTGGACAGCCTAAAGCAAATAAAGCCAGCAAACAGAAAGCCAGAAAATTGTGAATTGCAAACCACAAAGCAAATGGTAAGCAATGGGCAAAATGCATTTCTAGGTCAGCTTTGTAAATGTCCCCAAGATAGCTTTAGCAAACTTCTGGTAGTCTTCGACCTAAAAAGGGGAACCAACAAGAATCTAGATTTCTGTGTATTAGAAATCTACTGCAGAGGAAGGCTGATGAATGGATTGAAAGCCCCGACTTAAAATGTATCCTCTGCTAAGATTCTGTTAGAGAGAGCATTACTGAAGTTTGACTTAAGAACCATCACAAGAGTGCCATTAGTCTTTGTGGGGTGAAAGAACCCATGGGGTGTTCATAAGAGGTGGACCTTGTCATAATGGCTCGAACATTCCCTTAGCCCTTTTCCTTTTAAGAGACATAGGAAACCCAGCTCTGCCAAGACATATTTAAGTACATTGGTTCTAATAGATCTAAGAACAAGTCCAAGGAGTCCAAAAGAAATTCACAGAATAAAAGCACTGAGCACAGAAAGGGCTTTTTATGTATGTGCTTTGTAGATATTTGGGAGTCTTTTGGGCTCCAAAGATCGAACATGTGGTTTAGGTGAACCATGGATCTTATTAGTTGTCTAAAATACAGCATGAGTTTTTAATGAATGAATGATGTTATTTGTACAGCGCAACAGCTACTCAGATTGTCCCGGCGATGCAAAATGAGAGAAGAGGGGAGGAGAAGAAGGGCATTACTGACTAAAAGATGGGACTTTACGGATTTGCGAATGGCAGATTCTGTTTCTAGGCTTCTGGGCTGTATTGGGAGGCGGTTTATGCAGTATCCGTGATTTTTGGACTGCAAGAATGTGTCAAATTGTGAACGAGATCCAGTAGAGTTGGAGTGAACCTGCTGGTGGTCGGTACAGCTAGTGGTTTAGGCTTATGAAGACCTTTGGGAGAAGCGCAGGTTTGCCACTTTACCAAAGCAGCTAGACAAGAACTTCTAAGTGTAGGAAGGTGGAATCTGACTGCATGGCTACCGCCAATTTTTGCCTGGTGTTCTGCTGGTTTTCGACTTAGTTTGACTAGGATCCTGCTAATCAGGACCCCAGTCTATCTGCTTTCTCCCTAAATTGGTTGTTCATGTACTTTAAGTACACTTCAGGTTGGATTCTAGGGTACCCTTATAAGTGCCTAGTATATGGTATACTATATACCCAGGGCATAGGTAACCCAGAGGCTTCTCAGGGGCTGCAGCAGGTATTATGCCACCCCTGGGAGACCATTCAAAATGACACAACAGGTCTGCTACAGCAGCCTGTTTAAGGTGGTGTATGCACCCTTACTTAGATATAGGTTAACTATATCTATCCATATCACTGCACATATAAACCTATCAGTCACCCCTATGGCAGGCCTTTTCAATCCTGAAGGCAGGGTGCTGGGTTTTATGTGAGAGGGTGCCCATGCATGAGCAAAGCCCCTCTGCAGCTTTCAGAACCTATATTTCGGGGTGGTTTGTGATGCAGCCAACCATATACTCTTAAGTGCATTATAACCTTGCGGTAAATGCTACCTTTAAAACGGCTGCATTGAAACATGTCTTGTTTGGTGTCAAACACCTTGGAATCATACCTCCACACCAGTAACTGGTTTGGGAGGTATGATTCCACCCTACTAGAGGGAGAAACATGACAACACCGGTACACCTGGTGCCAGCTTCACAGACCCTGACATCACAAAATGGATGCTGCCAGCCACAGACACGAGTCTGCCCTCCTGCTGCTGGACGAAACTCTGGCAGGGGATAGCTGGACAATAGGTTTCCTGTCACAGGGATGTGTGACCACCTCCCAGACAGGCTTTAGTGTATTGGGGCTGGGTGGGTGCACTCTGAGAGTGCGTTGATGTCTGCACTGGGGGCACATTTGGTGTCCCTGTGCATAGTCCAGCTCAAACTGGTTGCAGGGGCTGACAGCCGTTGCTCTGGCTCGAAACTGGACAAAGGACATGGGTGTAGCCACCCCTCTGTCCTGACCCTCCCATAGGTGGGTCCCCAGGGTTTGTCCCACCCCTTCCTTGGGTATAAAGTAGGAACCCCTGGCTACAGGACTTTAGATTTACCTGGATGAAACTCTGCTACAGAAACCAAGTACTTCAACTATCTACACTTCGTTGGATGACCGAAGAATCTCCCTTGGAGTAAAGGAGTTACTCCCTTGCGAGGCAGGCACCAAAGACGCATCTGACCGGTTTGCATCTACGCAGCTCCTGATGGACTCCGAAGACTCTGCAACACAGGAGGTGGGTTCCTAAGCTTCCCCAAGGCCAACTAGTGCTCTCAGCAAACCTGAGACCCGCAGCCCTTGTGGGGACCGTGCAACCCGAACCCCTAGACACCGCGCACATTTGCAGCAGCATATGCTTCTTGGGAATCCCTGAGGCTGTACTATGGGCTACTTGTAGTCCAGACCCCGAGCAGCGATTCCACCGAAGATTACTGGCCTACACTCCACGAGTGTTCCGTGGGCTGGAATTTAGTGATTCCTCTCGAGGTCCCTACGCAATCCCTGGTCTGTCGACCTGTGGGTCCCTGAGAAGGGTACTTTAACTTTCAGTGGGCTTTCCTGGTTGCTCCAGACGTGCCCTGATTCTCCATCGCTTGGGGGGTCCACAGGACCTTGCTGGTCCACACCAAAGCACCTTTTCTCTGACCGCGTGGGTTGCAGTTGTCAAGGATTGTTGGTCTCCAATCCAGAAACTGACCCCCTAGCACTAGACCTGCTTCGTGGGACAGCTCGCCTGAGGGCTTTTTTCGTTGTCATCTCCTTGTCCCCTTGGCTGCAGAGTCAAGCTTCACCTCATCTCACCTGAAGCACCCGACATCGGTGAGCATTCGTCTACCGAGCCCCTGTTCACTGGCAAATGACCCAGACTCTGTCCCCTCTGCTTTCAGGTTCTTTTCAGCTCCGATCCAGGCTTGGATCACATCGGACACTTTTCCTCTTCACGGCAGCAGCACTTTGCAGCATCAAGCCATTGAAAACGACGAAGATTCCCGACACCATTTGACACCTATGCACCCGGCTTCCCTGGGTGAGGTAACAAGAGTATTCCGGTGCTCACGTGGGTGCTGACCTAAGTTTAAAATGGTTTGCTCAAAGTCCTCTCCTAAGTGTCCTAAGCTTTAAAATTCCAACCGCGACTTTCCCATAGGATTGTACGGAGCTCGTGGCTGTGTTCTCACACTGCACGCGTCCTCCGTGGGTCCCCTGTGTCACTACCTTGGGTGGTTCCTTGGGGTCCCAGCGATTCTATATTCTGTATGGCACTGTGTCTAGTCAAGTCGTGGTTGTTATACCACTTTCTTAATATATGGTTTGGTCTCCCCCTGGGGCCCACTGTGTATTGTGCTATTTACTGTCGTTCTAGTGCTTTAATATTGTGTATCTTGTACTCTAATCTCATAAAGAGGTTAGTAGAGTGTTTAGTAATAAATACATATATTTTATATATATACCTTGTGTGGTTCTCCTTTCATTTGGTCATTCAAGAGGTTATAATCTGGTAAACCAAGTTGCTTTACATTCCTTCAAGACATAGCCTGAAGGCTGCTTTCCATAGCTACCACTAGGATAGCTTTCAATAAAGGTTGTCTTTAACCTAATCATCAATAAGGGTCGTTTGGACAAGTGCAAGGTGCCCACTATAACCAGTGGACAGCATATACGAGGCCAACTTACCACACTTAGCGCTAGCATCTCGGGTGTGCGTGTGTGTGTGTAGGGGTGGGGGGGGGGGTTGTCTGCTTCTGATTGAAGAAGTCCTGGAAATATTATTGAGTATGGATTACTTGTGGATCTGTGCATCAACAGAACTATCTTTTAAGCATTCCAGCAGGCTGACAAAGAGTCACAGATAAGACATATGCAATATTTGTGAGGATCAAAATTCGCATCCACAGAATCAGCATTCCTTTAACACCCATGACTTGCATACGCGGTAGAACAGATGTTAAAGGTGGTGTAGACAACTGGTGAAGAAAATCACCAAGATACCACGAAAATAGAAGTGCAGGCAGTGGCTGAAATGTTTTGTGGTGATTATATCCTACAACCAGAGTGGAATGAAGCCCGCAAAAACTAGAAGCCTGTTAAAAGGTGGAGAACAGGCACAGGAAGGGCTGGGAAAATGCTCAGGCTACAATATTTGAAAAATTACTTTAGGCTATGCAGAAAAATGTCCGGTTCGCCATGTCGTACTGGGAGTGATGTTCTTGGAGTGTAGGGGACCAGGGACCAGGACAGACTTTTACGATTAGGATCACTATCAATCTTTTTAGTTACGATTGCACAGTTTGAACTATAAAAAAATCTATAAACATGTCTATGTCTAAAACACACACAAACATGTTAAACTCACAAACCTTTAGCTTGCAAAGTAAAATCAACTGAAGGAAAGTCACAGTTGTATAAAATGTTCAGATTCAACTAGACTTTGGTTCACTGGGGATTGCTTTGATGTGAGAGCAGCAATGTATCACTGGAACACAGCTGTCGGCTGCAGTCACTTTATGATGAAATGCATCGGTATGCTACTGTCCTGCTGAAGATGTACTACTCCAACAAACAGCATGGGCAGGGGAACCTCAGCAGGACCAGGATTCTGCTTTGTTCATCAGCTGGAAGAAGAGAACATTTACACAATAGACATTGAAGAATATATTGGGCTTTTATTTTTTTTTCTCCCTGGGGAGCGGCACGGCTTTACTAAATTACTGAGAGAGGTGGATATGAATCCAAATAAGTCTCGGCAGGTGAGAGTACATTCCAAAAACGATTTGCCATATAGGTTTCAAGAGAAATGATTGGATTACCTCTTTGGCTCAAAAAGCATCCTTTATGCCACAAAACAGAATTCTGTTGTTGAAATAAAGCTGTTGACAGGATAAGATTACCTAACACTAATCCTTGCATTCAAAGTGAAACTCTTTCACGTGCATAGAGGACGCAAAGAATAAATGGACCATATGAAATGGTAAATGTTAAACCTGCCTCCACGGTTTGGGGATTTACTCAGTTACTGCCTCATTTACTTCACATGTTAATCACTTAATTATTATGACTCGAGTCTTTCAAAACGTCAACAAGCATGTCATGAGAGTGCCACTAACCACTACTTCTCCAGTATTTAGGATACCTACACAGTGAGCAACAGGCAGTTCTCCCAAAAGGCAGACATACTCAACTGACACATTGGCCAAACGAGTACCACCCAGAAAACACAGTCAAAGACTAATGAAGTATCCAGGAAAGAAAGACCCATACCTATTCCTAGAGAGATACTACACCACCTCCTATAGGAAATCTTTACAGAAAGGAGGGGATCCACCTGATATAATGGTCTAAAAAAATCTTCCATCTAGCTCCTTCATAGCACGTGGATATGGAGGTGCTAGGATTCACGGGTGCTATGTTACTGTATACTCTGAGGTTGGGTGTGGTTTAGGAGAATAGAGACTATATTTATTAGCAAGTGGACGACTAGAGGGATGTTAAAGGAATGCAGACTGCTGTCTACGGCCATTTTATATTAGGCAGAGATAGGAGCGTGGGGATTGTTTTCATGGGAATCTTCGGGACTGGGGAGGGCAACGTTGTACTGGAAACCAGATTGCTCCCTTATTAAGACAATCGTCAGTATGGAGGATACATGCTGTGGTGATCATAATCAGCCTTTGCCCCAGACCTGGGTGCTCTGCATTTGATGCTACTGTTGAGCAACACTTGCGAATAACACAATATTGCCCACCAAGCAGTGGACTATTGACTTCAGGGCACGAACCGCCCTTTCCACTGCTTTGCTGCTCTGGCTGAGTGTTTCATTGTGTTTAGTGTCCTGCTGTGTAGAAGTGCTGTACTGACTTGTGATTCCTACTTGGTCAATCAGAGAAAGTGCTGTTAAATCTAATTTGGTATGTAGGGTTTGAAAGAATGATCTAAATTCATACTGAGTGGTTGTAACTGTCTATTTAGTCATTTCGCTCCTGACCTACACATTGAAGTGGTGGTTTTCCTATTCTCCTGTCAACTCACAAACAAAAAGAGTGGAATCTCCTTTTAGACCAAGATGTGTGCAGTTGCTACATCCATCATAAACTGAATGGGCATACGGAGATTAGCTGTGTATACTGTGTGTACATTAATTCACCACCTTCTTTCTTTTGAGTGTTTATTTTATTTCAGAGTAAAAGCTGATGTATGGTGGTTTAATAGATTAAAATGGTCAGTCCCTCTTAGCAGGTGTAACGGTAGTAAGAGAGAAATCGTAGGCTATTTCAGTTCAACAATGATAAATGTTGGGCCTGGCCCTGCTGAAATTAGGTCCTCTCTTGGACCAAAAAGAACAGAACTGATTTCACTCTTATGGTGTCAAAGTGATTTTTCTGAAATCTCCTCAACCCTTGCAATTACATTTTGGCTCACCGGTAAAATAGTTTTGTTGAATTGAAAATACTTCAATTACCATTATTGAACCTTCCTGTCCTATGCAATTTAGAGCAGTCAGCCCATCAAGATACTATAGGGTGGATGGATAGGATTTTGTATTACGTCAGCTTCAAGAAAATAATGAAAATTATTTCCACAAACAAATCTCAATTCATTCCTGCATTCTTTGAGAAAACAGTCTTCATATGAATTGATGGGTTTTGATGTGTCTTGGAAACATTTTCCCTGTAGAAACGGCTTTCTACCACTTTCTCAGCTTTGGGCCAAAGTCAAGAAACCATTGCGATCAGTTAGGATGCTAGTCTACTGTTTGATGAAGATCAGACCCTTTGCAAACCTTTCCTCCCCTGCGATCTGAAATGTACAACAGATGCCTACATAATGATCCCAAAGCTTCACTCACTTGTAAGGCTGATCACTATTTCTGGTGAATAGCACAGATATCTTTTACAGTGGGGTAGGAAGGGGGGTGCGGGCCGCCCTGGGTGCATTCACTAGGAGGGGTGACAAAATGGCAAAAATATGTGTTTTAAACACATTTTTGCCATTTTGTCAAGCCGCGGTGACTAAGAAATTTTCCACACCGGGTACCAGCTTTTCCTTGCTACGCCACTGATCTTTTACTCTGCATACTTTATACACTTACCCTAAATGTACGTAATAATTTCATCATAACACATAACTGCACTAAGTACCAGATAGGAGGCTAGGTCTCTGCCTACAGAACAGCCTTATAAAACTTAAGCTTCACCTCCTTCTCTGCAGGTCTGAGAATGTAGGACCCTTTCTTCTTCCTTTCCATAGGGCTGCTAAGACCCTCAGCAGCAGCACAGTTATTAGACCCTTTCCTTGTCCGCGGATATAAGGAAAATGAGGCGCAGCTGCAATATAATATGCAACTTCGTAAAGCAAGTCTGTGATGTTCACAAACATAAGGCCCACAGCAAAGGGAAACACAAACCTGAAGCCAAGGTTATGCAGTGTCCTAAATACAAGCATAAGACTTCAGGTGACAGAGATGGGATTGCTTTGTTCGCCCTAAGTTGGCAGGGTATGCCCAGACCTGGGTCCCTTGCTCACTTTGCCACTGGATTCAAACTAGCCTGGCTGATGAAGGGTATTACCCAGAAACCGGTCCCAGGATGCTTGTTTCCGGTTGAGGGAAGACCTGGCTTGGCAGTTCAGGCTGGACTGTTCCCATGAGGCACAGGGTCAAGACTGATTTGCATATAGCTGGGTCTGAACTGAGGTGGCGAAGTGAGCTAAAGAATGATGATGGATTCAACCCAGATCTGTGACTGGGGGAGAGTGTCTGAAAAGTTTCAGTGCTCCGTCCATCATCTCCTTGTGTTTGCTAAAGAACGAAAGCCCTACAGTACCCCTTGAAGGAGAGAGAGAGAGTAGAATACAATAGTAGCATAAGGTCCCAGAGGCCAACTAATTTTCGTGTTTCACATGTACTGGAATAACTGCTGGCGCTAAACTGTAAACCACACGTATGATTTAAACCAGGAAATTGCAATTCCCAGTGGAAAAGCTTGTGTCTGCTAAATGCTTCAGCGGCAGGGAGAGTCACTGTGCACAGTTTTGGGTAGCTTCAGATCAGAGCGTCCATCCTTCCGTAGGTGCTCAACACATAGCATCTCTCTCTGATAACGTGTTTCGGTCGCAAAGCCATTCATTCGACAGCTTCCAACGCTCGTCAGATCTGGCCTACATGTTTTTGTCGAACTCATGCAATAGTTAGTGTCCACTTCTTATACCAAGTTGCATTATCTTCTTAAGACACTGTTTTGTCCATTTATTGCTCTCCTAAGTGTTACTGTTTTGTTTTCACAGAAGAATTCTTATATGCTCTTTGTTTATCTAGCTAAGGTTATTTTATCTCCAGTGCTCTTTTAATTAGGGCTACTACCATCAGTCTTATCAATCGATTTTATTTTGCCACTAAACTTGAGCAAAGCTTTCTCTTTCGATCATTTTTCTGTCTTTCGGCTGTCTTTTTGCTGATTTTACTTCTGGATTATGCCACACTTTTTAACATTCCATCTATCTTTCTGGTTTCCTTGGACTCCTCTTTATACACTTTAAACTGTTTTGATTTCAGTTATCCTTCTGACAGTGACATTAATTCAGTGAACAGCCCTCTGTCTTTAGTTTGCAATTACATTTATATATATTTTACAATGTGACAGCTTTATTAATTTCCTAACCGCAAGTCCTTGTTTGAAATACCACTGACTCCCAAGAGCTGCGCCCTCCTTATGTCTCCTTTTAGCTGGTGCCAAACCATTTCCTTTTTATTATTAGTCTCCTGTTCTACAATGTTAACAGCTATTTTGGTACAAGATACACTTGTCACCGACAGTCAGATATAGTCGCACAGAAATCCTGTGCCATTGTTTGGTATGTTTATAAATTGTATAGTCTTACTGCTCGTCTTTATTGATTTGTGGTAGGTTACTTGACAATGTGGTTTCTTGAATCCTTCCTGGACCAATGGGGAGTGGTATCTAAATGCTAAAAATAACCTTCAGAAACCACAACGGACTAAAAAGCCACAAAATCATACTGCCAGCTTGCTCCTTCCAAAAATGCAGTCGAAAAAACACAAGGATGATACTACTCTCTACCAGTGGCGGCTCCCCCATTGGGGCATGGGGGTGTTGCCTCACTGCTTTCTCGCAGTGCGAGAAGGCAGAAACATAAATGGTAATAACTACCATTTTATGTTTCTGCTTCTCACACTGCGAGAAAGCAGAAGTGTGTGGTTGGGGGTGGGCGGTCCTGCTCGAGGGCAGGGGGGGGGGGGGAGTGGCTTGCCCACTGTTGTGCGTACTGACTGTTTGGTCGGCCCTGGGGCCGACCAAACAGTCAGTAGGCTGACCAAACAGTCAGTACGCACAACAGTGGGCAAGCCACTCCCCCCCTCCCCTCGAGCAGGACCGCCCACTCTCCCTTTTTCTCTATGTAGGCTGCTGCATGCAGCATCCTACATAGAGAAAATGGCCCGGCTGGGGCGCTCTCTGATGCGCCTCACCAATCACAACGCTGCCATTGCAGCGTTGTGCTTGGCGGAGGGGAGGGAGGGAGACTGCCTTTCTTCCTGATGACGATGCAGGATTCAGAATTCGAAAAGGCAGGACGGCGGGAGTCGGACCCATCCAGAAGCTGAGGTGGCAGCGGCGCGGGGCGGTTAGTTAAGTTTTATTTTATATCCTCTTTAATTAAACGAACCCCTCGCCTCCCCCCATGACGACCGCGACCCCATGTCCATCGTCATGCCGGCCGCAACTGGAAAAGCAAATAGCTTCCGCTTGTTTAAAGTTCAGACTGCCGTAATTAGTGGGAGGCAAAAACATGGAGAAAGAATCAGTTCGAATGCGATCCCCGAGGTAAAATAACTTTTATTTGAGCACATGCATGATTGTGATTGTGGGGAGAAGGCTGGGACCTCGGAAGAGCTGAGGGAGGAAAGAACCCGAACACGTCATGTTTAAAAAAATGCATACATGAGAAAACCTACAAGCCAGGTTGTGTATCAAGTTCAAGTTTCAAAAGCTTTATTCGACAGCATGTCATAAAAGCAAGTACATCCTAACAATTTCATAAATACTAAGCTAAAATATAATAAAAATACATTAAATCCTAATGCTGGCGAATAACATCAAATAAAACGACATCAATGGATAAAAAATCTTAAAAAGATCAAATACTGGATAAAAAGTTAGTTAGACATTTCTTGGTGATGAAACATTCATTGATCAATTTCAAGGGATTTCAGGGCACGAAGACGTAATGTCCATGCCCACCCCAGAAATTTTGCAACAGCAATAGCCAAGCAGGGGGTGCAATCAGATTCTAGAATTCTTAAGGCTTCCTTGTAGCTACGTGTTCCCAGATTTAGACATACTGGCTTTAACCACCTATGGCGGGGGCCAATGTATAACGGACACACAAACAACAAGTGACCAATATCCTCAATCAAGTCTAAACAATTATGACATTTGTCATCCTGGGAAGATGACCATTTATGGGTAAAAGCTTTTACAGGGAGAGACCCAATTCTGAACTGGAAATACAGTTTCCTATCCAGGGGCCTCTCTATAATATCCCAAAATGCCTCACAAGATGGTAAAAATTTAATATAAAAAAAACGACCAGTCAGGTTGGAGTCTTGGCCAGCACGAGAGGCAGATGTCAAGGTCATATCCCAGTACAATTTCTTGAGGATTGGCTTTGATGGAATACTTGAGCCGTTTGGATCATTCCATAAGTACCCTAGCTCCAGTTTTATAAGCAAGTTCTTAATTTCTTTGAGCCATAAGATGGAGTGAAAACGGTCAGCCCTAATAATATCTTTCAGGGCTATAGCGTAGTGTGCAAGTTCTGGCGTTACCATGATCCGCCGCCAATACAAAAGTGGACGTAGTCGCGCCAGGTCTTCAACTTTTTTCCTCCCTAGATCATATTTTAACGGAATCATTGGAGTACTTTGGGGAACACCTGTTAAGCTACGTAAGAACTTGTTTTCAGCCAGCCTTAAGCAATTCAAGTTGGCAAAGCCCCATAGTTCCGAGCCATACAGGGACGCACTAATAACTTTCATGTTATAAATTTCCAGGGCGGGCCTAATTGGCTTGGTCAATGAGGATTTATGCTTAGAAATGATTGCACCTGCTAGCTGGTGAAACTTTAAGACAGTCATGTCAATATGGTTTGACCATTTCATATTATTCTGAAGGGATATTCCTAGATATGTAAAAGCCTCAACCTGCTCCAGCGGAATACCATTATATTTAATCACTCCTCTAAAATTTTGTCGCTGGTTTAAACACATAAATTTAGTTTTGGAGGTGTTTATCTCGAGGCCCCGTTCTTGGCAGAAATCAGCAAATATGTTTAGCGTTTTCTGTAATCCACTTGGAGTTCGCGAAACCAAAAGCGTGTCGTCCGCGAACATGAGAACAGGCACTCTGGACCCTGCCAATATAGGGGCGTCCGTAGGGGAACATCCAAGGTGGTCAACTAACCCATTAATGTACAAGGAAAACAACGTGGGCGCCAAGACACAACCCTGTCGAACACCACGTTCGACAGGAAATGGGTCAGTCACCTCTCCCTGGCTTCCCCATCTAATTTGTGCGTAATTGTTCTGATGTAAGCGGACGAGTAAAGTTAGTAGTTCCGGGGCCATACCTGCTTGGGCGAGGACCCTCCAAAGTTTAGAACGGGGCACCAGGTCAAAGGCTGATCTCAGGTCTATAAAGACCGCATAAAGGGTCCCTTTGGTCAGCTTCACATTCCTCCAGTAAAGAGCTAAGAAATAGAAAACTTGGTCGATAGAGCTGGTGCAAGGTCTAAACCCAGCTTGATATGGAGATAAAATATTATTGTCTTCAACCCAAGATTGTAACTTATTTTGCACTAATCGACCTATTAGTTTTTGTGCTGAATCTATGAGACTAATAGGTCTATAGTTACTTGGGAGTGATTTGTCCCCTTTTTTGAAGACCGGGATTATTTCCGCCCCTTTCCATGAAGAAGGAATGGGTGCACCCATAGCTACTGAGTTGGCTAGCCATTGAAAATATTGGCACCAAGATAATCTGTCTGTTAAAAACACATCCGCGGGTATCCCATCCATTCCCGGTGCTCGGCCCACTGTTATACTATACAAAGCTAGGTTGACTTCTTTAATTGAAAACACCTGCGTTTGGAAATAGATGGTAGGGGGAAGTGGATGCTCTCCTACAGATGAGGCAGAAGCGTACTGTGGTTTAAAAAAGTCTACCCATTGGTTTTTTGCCACATTATTTTGAGGGGAAGGTGCAGACCCACCTCTACCCCACTTTACTGTAGCCCAAAATCGTTTTTGGTCTTTGGCCAAGCATGCGTGTTTCAAATCCTGCCACTGTTTCTAATCCCAATCTTTCTTGGCTACTAGCTGGGCTTGTCTATATAGCTTCCTGGCTGATCTCACATCTTCCGCATCTCTTGATCTCAAAGCAGCACTCAAATTCTGACGAGCTATTTTGCAGCTTTTGTTGAACCATCCCTCCTCTGGTGGACATCCCTTAATAGCTTTTCCAATACTAGAGGGCTTCTTAAAAAACCCTTGGAGTTTTGAGAAAAAGTTGTTATGGGCCTCAAGCATAGTTAGGTGGAAGTTAGTATTAGTTGATTTAGAACTTAAATTAGCCACCTCACAAATAGTCGCTTTCTTAAGGTCCTCTAAGTTTCCCAACTTCTCTACAAATCTATCCCATTTAACATGCCGCATGTTGTTCGATACGACAATGTCCAGGGTTATTTTCCCTCCCCCAGTTTTGGATTCTCTAGGGGTATTTAATAAATGTAATTCTAAACAGAGGGGATTATGGTCACTTTCATCCCTTGGGATTATGGACATGTCATTCAGTCTGTTCCAAGCTCTAACATCCACCAAGAAATAATCAATACGACTAGCAAACCTACCATTGTCAAACGTACTTACGCCCAGGCGATCTGACTTAGTACGCCCATTGGCAGCTCTAAGCCCTCTTTCTAGACAAAGAGCTTTAAGTTGAATGGCTGCAGCGGACCATCTCTTGACTGGGGGGAGATCCAACTGGGGAATACCCCACCTATTGTCCTCTTCGACAGCAAGAAATTGGTCCTCAGGGCCAAGGGGCTCAAAGGTTGTATTAAAGTCTCCCCCTACGATTTTTATCATTTCAGGAGGGAGCGCTGCAAGCTGGTGATCCAAAACAGTTGTCACATCAGACAAAGTTCCTCCAACCATCCCTCTAGCGTAAGTGTTAAAGATAGCCATGCCCTGGTCGTTGGGCCAAATGAGGTTTAAAGACAAAATATCTTCGGATGGAAAGTTGGGTTGAGTGATTTTACATCGTAATGATTGACGTACCCATATTATTAAACCACCCGATGGTCGGCCTTTTGCTTTTTTAGTAGCAGGTATATAAAAATTGAGAAATCCAGGGCGGAAGACTGGGACCAGAGACCATGATTCTTGGAATAAAATTATGTCAAATTGGTCAACAAAGCTGCACCATACGCCAGAATGTAGCTTATTGTTTATACCAGCAAGATTCCAGGATAAAATAGTCAATCCTGAATCAATTGCAGGAGGGCAAGGAAGGATGTTAGTCAATAAGCCTTGTGTCTCGCCAGTTGTCCTGCTCAGATAGACAATAGTAGAGCTTAAAGTACCGGGTGCGGCATTTGCTAATAGATCAAGTGCTAAACTCGCCCCTCCATGGTTGTTAGGGAATATAGGCCCCAATGATTCAATAGTATCAACCTGAATTTCTCGTTGGTTCCCTACTGTTTCAATGTCTCTGGAGCTAATAAAGGTTGTAGGGGTGGCCACAGTATTGGGCGATACTATGTTCATGTTCACCAAATGAATTCCATCTTCAAGTCAATCGCATGCATTTAAGTCAGATAACACCCCAAACCTATTTTCTAGGCTAATGTTCCAGTTGTTAGTGGAATCACTCCTACCCCCTTTGCTTAAAGACGGAGTCCACCCTGGTCTCAGTGATACTCTATGTACATCTCTATTTCTCTTATAGTAAAAGTATTTGAGAGTTAGCGGGATGATAACACCCTGTCTTCGCTGCGGGGGTTTATGTTAGCCAAAACATTTGGGAGGACTTCAGGATTAGAAAAATTAAGGACCACACAATCTCCTTTGAATTTTTTTGGATGATGCCCTAGCCATTGGACCCTTCTAGCCATAATAATTTCCCCTGCTAATTTCTGCTCACCCCAAGGAGACATCTTCATGTTGTTCACCAACCAGTGTAAAGATTTACTGATCAAAGAGGATGTAGTTTCTGTTGTATCAACAGTCTAAGCAGGGACATTGGCAAGAACCAATGTAAGGGGTTCAGCCTCGGTAATACATTGGAATTGGTCACTTGCCAATGTTAGAGCCTTATGGCTATCTATACTTGCCTTCTGAAGGGTTTTATTGGTACCAGGTTGCTGGATTGGGACATTAACTTTCTCATTTGCTGCGATACTTTGTCCTCCATTTGGGGGCACCCCGTTTATAATATGTACATTTGGGGATAATGGTATTACTCTAGTGACTTCGTCCACTGTTCTATTTATTATAGCGTTCAACCTAGCTACCTCTGCCATAAGATGATCAATTTTGGCTACCAATGGAGTTATGATCTTTTCTATTTTAGTATCAATCATGTCTACTATCTTCACAGAGAGCTCAATCTCAGGATTTTTGTTAGAAAGTGACCCTGATACATCTTTTTTATTAGCGCTTTTATTCTCTATGATTGCCCTTTTCCTCCCTAGACGAGTCCCATTGCTCTTAAACTGGGATTTTCTACATGCTCTAACTAACCTGCTTCTCAAGGGAAGAGCGGGAGACTGTGGGTCAGCCCCTTCCCCAGCCTCTACTGTGTCTAAGGCAGGGTTTAATGGCGAATTGGATAGGGATACGCAGGAATCAAAGATATCACTATCTAAAATCACTAGATCGGAGGACGTGCTACTAGTAGCCTGAGAAGGAGAGTCCAACGGTAAACCGGACAAAGGAATCAACGGTGGGGAATTAGGAGAACATGTTAGCCCCAATGATGCCCTCCTATCATTGTTGATTTTACTAACAATCTGGACCAGGTAGTTGTCCATAGTATTTGTCGTTGAAGGATTCCTTTGTTTAGACATTATATCCGTGTGCTATGGTACTGGCTGCAGATAGATCTGGTGATAGTAACTCAAAGGAACAAATGGTTTCAACAACAACGATACCTGTAATGTATCAGTCCCAAGAGAGGTGGCACGTAGGCACAAACGTCAATAATGTGGCCCGACCCGGCCTCGCTCGACCTCGGACGGCCTCAGACGGTCCCGCCTTTGTCCCGGGCTTCTCCCGGCGCCGCCCGCGCGCGTCCCGCGACGCGGGAGAGAGGCTGAAATTTATGGCGCCTCCTGGCGCGATGCTGGTACTTCCGGGTTCCTGTCCCTGCACGCTTGGGACTCTGGGAACTGTAGTACCTCCACTCTGTGACCGCAACAGAGAGCAGTGCGGCGGCGGGAGGCAGACAACCCTTGGCGGGGACGGCAACACTTTCGTGGCAGGCAGCACTCACAGGGCTATTGGCAAGCGAAGTAGACCCACAGGTTGTGTATATTATCATGATCTCAATTAATTCATAAGTTACCTGACTTTTGTTTTTTTTTGCCAAAACTTTGTTATCATTGTGGTGCATGAATAATGTGTGTCAGTGAGTTAGCCTGTATGAGAGTCCATATTAGTATGCTTGAGCGTGACTGCTTGTGTGTATAAGTATATATGCGCATATGTCTGCGTGTGCGTGCACATATTTATGTTTGAGCATGTGCCCGAGGTGAGTGGGTGTATGAGGTAAGAGCGAGTTGGTATCAGTACTTGTGTGTGTAGATGGCGTGTCTGCTCTTTTTCCGTGGCTGACGGGGGGACTTTGCATATGATGCGTCCAGGAGAGAGGGGCAGGCGTGGCCTTGAACCCTCTGGGCAGTCAGCTATCTGCTACCCAGGCTCAGTAATTAGTATTTCACCCTCAAGAAAACACCTTTCCTCTGTGCAATCTAGAATTAACATATTTATAGGATGTTCTCTCACGAGGTGGAAGTGGTAACTTTGTGTAGCTCCGTTTTCGACTGCACTCTTTGTTTGCTATTGCATTTTATTGCACCTGCAGGACGGCAGCTCAAAGGTTGAGAAAAGCACAGAAAGACAATTTGGAAGGGGCCTTATGCCGTTTCACTCCTTGCTAGTGCCATGTGGGACCTTGGTCTGCGCAGGCACTCAAAACGGATGTGGATGGCATGTGTGGAGGATGCAAGGTGCCCAAGCAGGAGTCAGCACATGCCTCCCTACCGGGGCCTGCAGCGCGAGATGTGCAGTGGAAAGAATTTCCCATGCAAGGGAAAACGAGTACAATTGATATAGGTAATTTGTGGCAGTCTGTAATTTTAGAATGGAAATCTTTCCAATATTATAGATGGATAATGTTAATGTAGCCTCCTGCGTTAATATATTATTTTTAAGTGACAGCAAATGGTGTTAAATTACACCTTGGAGATGAGGCGACTTGAAAACCTTCGTTTTTTGTTGTTGATTTTTTTAAAATAACTTAATACTGGTTCTTTTTAAGCAAAGCTCTAGTTAATATTTTTAACTGGCAGGTGTCTAATTCTAATATCTGTGACATACTGCAATGTCTACATGGCCCTGGACGTAGTAACTGTAGTTGTAGCTGCAATGGTATCATATGTATTTTGATATTAAAAATGCTTGTATCCGTTTTCTGCAATCTTATTCTAATTTCCTGTTTGCACAGTCAGCCTTTAACATGTTATTCTTGTCCCTATGTAAAGTTCCCTGGCGGCACTGTGCTTTTTGCACAGTGCACATCTTCACATTCAAATAAAATTAGTAACAAATTAAAAACACACAGGAACAATTTTAGGAAATATTCTAAACTCTGATAGGCAGGGCCGGCTTTAGCACTGGTGGCGCCCAGTGCGACAATGTTTTTTGGCGTCCCCAACGACCACCTCAGTCACGGATACCCTCACTACCATCCTTTAACAGTCTCCATAACCTCTCTCTTGGATGCATTTAATTAATTTTTTAGCGTCACTCATAAAAGTGAAGGGTGTCAAAGCAACACAGAGACGATCAATCGTAGGTCTGTAAATCAGTGTATAGTAAATGTTGTTGAAGAGTACTTGGTCTGGAGAAGCACAAACTCTGAATTTAAAATGTAACACAATTGATTGGGGCTCTCTTTAATAGCAAGAACTGATTTGTACCCAAAATGAACCCTTTTTGCAACATTACAATAATGAAAGTCTGGGGAAAACATCCATAGCTCTAATTTATGCCTTGAAGTCTGCACGCAGTTCTTTGATGACAGTTAATAGCTCACTGTAAACTGCAACTAACAAAAGGAAGTCTCTGACAAAAGCAGTAACCCACTGACCTGTTTACATTATATTCACTTTGTTATTTGCATGGTACATGTTATTTGCAGCATGTATTTTAACCCTCTGCGCTACCTTCAAAACTTCCACGAGTCAAAACTTCTACTAAGACAAAACTCCGAACTTGCCTGGATGAATATTAATCACTGGAGTTTTCTTGACATTTTAATTGTTGACTGAAAATTGCTTGAGGCCAGGAACACAGCAGCAGGTGCTTTTAAGCAAACAGGCGCCCCCATGTGAAGTCAGCACCCGGTGCAGTGGCACCGGTCGCAGCGCCCTAAAGCCGGCCCTGCTGATAGGGCTGACAGCCTTCAAGCTCCCAAAATCAGTGCAATGCATCAGGGCACTGCCACAGGGCAATTAAATGGATGGTCTGGGGTAGGGGGGGGGGGGGGGGGGGGGGGCTCGTCAGCGGTTACAACTTCGATGTCAAATATGCGCCTCACCACTTTTGAAATACACCAGCCCCCACTGCTCTCTACACTATTTCTTCTGGGTGTTCTATGTTATATAACTCTCTGTGGTGGATTCTTTGTGTTTACAAAATCCAGCTAACACTCACTCCTTCCTTAGGAAAGTAACTACTCTTTTGACAGATTTGTGCTAGCCTAGCATTTAACGGTTGATCTTTTCTAGTTGTGAAGTGGAATGCCACTGGCACTATTCTGAATGAATACATTGTATTCAGTACATACGCGATACATACAAAACAGGGCTTTGGATCAGCTTCCTTCGTCTAGTTAAGAGAGACATGGTCACTCACGTACTGGACCTACCTCGCAGGAGTAGTTTAATCTAAGCGCTTTTTGCTGGTTGTCTGAGAGTATTCTGCCACCTCCACTGGGACGCAGAATATTCTATTTGACATCTGGGAAGTACACTGAATCATCATACTGTGTCACATTGAATTCATTTCATACTTGCATTCAGTACAAAAATTAATCCTTTTTGCACTGCAGCAGGTGTTGTCATTGGTTTTCTCAGTTGTCGGATCGGCAAGTATTGAGCCTGAGACAGACTGAAGTAGTCTGCACAACCCGTCCCTCTTACAGTACCATGTACTTAAGTCTCAAAATGCCTGAAAAGGTTACCAATGCTAAAAATCCCAATAATATGTTTGCTCATCCCTTTGGCCTTTGCATCAGGATTTTCAACTGAGCAGGACTACGACACAGTTGCCACCATCCTCAGTGGTTTTATCAATGCATTCACCATAAAAACGTCAAAACTTTTGTCTTTGCCAATACTTGTTAGCGACTGTCAGGCAAGTTACATGGGGCCTGTAAAACACCTAGAACAGTTAAGGAATGCTTGCAATAAATGCTGTTGATATCCCAGTAAATGAGGTAACAAAATATTCTTGAAAGCTCAATGAAAAAAACAACTACCTCTTCTCTAGTCTTTGACTTTCAAGGGTAGTGGGGGTTGAACAGTCAAGGCTTACTATTGGAGGTTGTAGTGTGGTAGAACGCCTCGCTCGCACAGCACCAACAAACTACTCAGAATAAGCAGATTGTCCAAGCAGTTAAAAATAAGATCTATTATATCAAGTAATCGTGCTGTAGCTTTAAGAATGAATAGAGTAGCTTAGGGTTCTTACATTAAATATCGATGTCCCACCTTCTAAGCAAAAGGGGAAGAAGTGCAAGATGTAACCAACTGCACAGGCAAGGGCGTAACTTAGTCAGTGAGATAAGGGCGGGGGGCAGAGGGTAGTGGAGGTATACGTCTCACATTTCACAACTAAATACCAGTGGGACGCAGTGGGATGCTCCCATGAGGTGCATCGGCAGTACTGATTTGCATTAGGTAGGCTTCTGGGCGGATTTAGAGTTTAGTGGTCAGGTAATCAATTGCAAAGGAGTACCATGTCGCCAAACTCCAGATCTGCCCTCCTGATTTTGAGTTGGGTAAACCGAAAGTTTTACGCTAATGTAGTAAAATATATTCCACCAGTATAAAACTTCTCCAACGGAGGAGCCGTCAGAGGTAAGCCATCTGATTGTGTGCCCTATTTAGAGTGGACTGTCGATGGCTTTATTTGTCCACTGTTCCTCACTGCCAGAGGGGCGGTAAAGAAAATGGGAGAGAATACTGTGGTATGGGGTCATTGGTCATTTTTTTCACCCAAAAACAAGCTCCCACTTTGGGATTTTGTTTTTGGAAAATAAAAAAATTGGATATGTTTAATAGCCAGACATGTTTAATGGCTCTGGCCGTCAAACCTTTTCTAAATTGAAAGGAACCACCACAAAGGCAATTCCAACCAATGTATAGAGATGTCCGCAAGCCAGTAGACATCTCTAAATTCGGCAGGTTAAGCAAAGGCAGAGTGGAAGATGTAAAACGCTCATTACCCTGTCTGACTTTGATTCGTCTGCCAAACCGTAAATCAGGCCCTCTGTCTAGAGTGGCACAGTGGATGAAAAATAATGGTCTGGAATGCTACCTGAAAGGACCGTCAGTGGTTAGACTATTTGCATTCGTTTCATCAAATTTTGGGTGTTGGATTGCCAGTAGTATGCCTGGAAACCAGAGAATGTCAACACTTTCCAAGCCTACTACTGGCACTGTGAGTGAAATCTAAAAAGTAGTGTATTTGCATCCATTCAAGAAGTACTTTCATGGGTGAAGATTTATAAGTTGAAAAAAAAATTGTAATTAGGTTACTGATCTAAAAAATTAACAAGTTTAAATCTTTTGGTGAAATCAGTATGACAAGAAAATCCAACAGACATATCAGAACAGACTCGGGGCTCCCAGACCTAACCACCAAGCCAATAATGCATTTCTTTGGGGGCTGTCACACCTAAACTGCCCCCCACGCCCCTGAAGTTATGTCCCTGTGCACAGGTGGCTTTCTCTAGTCACACTGCTGTGTATATTGTTCGTAATCTATCATAAGTGTTGGTGATTCTAGGAGCTGCATGAGGTGACGCACAGTTTTTCAGCAGCAGAGGACAGGCCAGGTAGTGTGAGGGTACAAGGGCGATCAATTTAGCTAAATGGGTGGTGCCCAAGGAACATGATTGCAGAGCTCAAATACAGTGATACCAGCAATGATAACAGTCAAAGATGGTGTCCTCTGTGAACCTTGCAGTCATTGCTTTGGGGATTCTGGCTCTCGAGGGTAGCCAGGTAAAGTTTTGAGTCATAAGTGTGCTCCTACGTTTGATGGGACACCACAAGGTGTGCCACAAACGGAGTCACCTAAGATCTCACATCTGCAGAATAGGGGCTCGCATTGACAATGATGACAAGTCGGTCACACCCCGACCTCATGTTTGCGGGTTGTAGGGCTTATAACTGTGGCCGACCACCTCAAGGTGCTCTCCTCTGGGGATTTTGTCGAATTGGGTGCTTGAAAAAACAATTTGAGCATTGCTGGGCCATTAGAATATAATCCACAGTTTCTATCAGGTTTAGCAAAACTAAGCACCCAACGGCAGCAAGGCCATGATTATATGCTCCAGTGGAGCAGGTAATGTTTTAAGCACCTCAGTCCTAGATTACGTCACTGGTCGGATCCTTTGTTTCCACAGATGTACAGAAATTCAGTGAGTTAAAAGGTTTTTAATTTTTTTTTAAATGTTATTTATAAATTTTCATATGAGAACATCAACAGTACATGTTCATCCTTGTTGTCATAGTGCAGAATACATAGCAGTAAGTTGTTACAATATAATTAATTTCAAGTACGTCATAGCAGCATACGGTATAACAATAAAACACGTCAATTTCAGTAGCCACTCAATAAGTACTATTCATCAGTTGAATGAGCAAATATGTAAGCAGTGAAAGGTCCCTAAATGTCTAGTGGCCTTGAAGTTTGTGGCAGTTCCTCCCCATAACATATAAGTTGATCCCGACAATATGCAATATCTCTGAGCCAATGTGTTACTTGTGGCGTTGGTATGCCATCCCAATGGATTGAGACCTTGCGTTTAGCCAACAATAGCGCTAAGGCAGCTCATTTACGATTACCAGTTTTAAGCTTTAGCACATTCCCCAGGAGGCACAGGGTCATAGTACATGCCATAGGTTCGCCCACCATTTCCGCCACGGCCCTTGTAACTTTGTCCCAGAAGTCAGATATCTGCACCGCATAGCCTACAGCAATGCGAGTCCCTGAGCCCATATTTATAGTTGCGCTGGCGTATAATACATTTGATGAATATATTTATAGTGGATCAGCCGCAGGTTACCATTGGCCGTAAACTGACCTGTTAGCCTACAACATGTTTCCCATTCATCTTCTGTAATCTTCTGTGGTAATATATCATTCCACCTTCCCATAGGGCCTGGAGTAACAGCAGCTTCATCAGTCTGTGAGGCATTGTACAGTCAAGTAACTAATTTAGTTCTAAGTTGTGAGATATATAAGTTATTTGTAAAGCCGTTAGAGTAGGAGGCTCACCAGGGAAACAGGAGTACAACGCCCTAATAGCAGCTCTCAGTCTGCTGTATACAAACATCTTTGCTGAACAAGCGGAACCGATCGCCGCCCTAGGTATTTCGGACCTGGTCTCCCTTCAAAACTGCAAGCGGAGATCCATACGGCGTTCTAAATCCAGAGGATTAACTACCTCTCTACTCAAGTAACCAAAAACGGAGTTACTGTGAGTACCTCATCACAACACTCACAGCACACTTTAGGGTGTGTGCTGATACTTACACTTGGCCTATATATTATTTTTACGGCCATTCACCAAAATTATTTTTCTTCAATTTTGGCTGGTCCTGACGAAAGCCTCTAGAACTATGTTGAAGGCTGAAACTAGTTGACCTTAGTTTCTAGGGATACAAGGAAAATAACATTCCTTATTATATCCCCCCTACCTTTTTTACATTAGTCCTGGGACCCTTATAATTAAAGTTTTTTCATAGGGCATTTCCCAGAGACTTTTTAACTCTTAATCACTTCACATATAGCACTCCACTCACTGCTCATAACCCTGCTCCGCTGTATCTCAGGCGTTGTAGCACAACTGGATTGTGCTAGACAATCCAGTTGGGCCCCGATGATGAAGCATGCCACCTACCAGGTAGGTGGGTGAGGGGTTTCTTACACAGCAGTTGTGCTCTCCTTCCTTTCACGTTGTTTTCAACAATCTCAGCGAAAAAGTTTGCTTTGAGTCATGAAACTTGTCCATTTTGTTTGATCGTATACAAACATCGCCATAACAGGCCTGTCCTCATCCCCCACAAAGGCATTAAGTTCAATGAATTTGCCATTAGGGTATATATCTCCCATAGTGTACGCTCCCGCATTCTGCAAAACGTTTAGTGAGCCTGTTTCACCTGTCACTGATATTTCCCCATGATGCAGTAGTGGCATTGGCGGAGCATACAGCGGTAATCTCCTGGCACGCTTCCCAAGTTCTCTCCAAGCATGAGCTGTACATTGTACTGTATCAATTTAATCTTTTTCAAACACTGTAGTTTCATTTACAATCATTGCTTTCAGTGGTATTGGTCTTACCGCCCCTGCCTCAATAGCTACATGTGGTGTGTATGGCGGCGCGTTCTGCCAATAAAAGGCATACTGCGCTTGTGCACAAAAGTAGTATAATTGCATGTCAGGCACTCTAAATCCTCCTAATTTATAGGGCAGCGTTAACACCTTCCAATTAACGCATGGCTTTACCCCCCCCCCCAAACTAACGTAATCAGTAACCCGCGGAGTGTATTAAAAAATGTGGTCTAAATATGATGGGTATGGTGACAAATAAGTATAAAAATTTCGGTAGAACTACCATTTTAAGTAGAGCCACCCTATCAGCAAACGTCATCGGTAGGCGTATCCATCTAGTGATCTGTTCCTCAAGTCGGGTGATCGTGGTGCCATAGTTTGTACTGATAACCCTCTGCGGGTCTCTGTGAACCCACACACCTAGGTATTTAACCGGTTCCTCACTCCATTCCAACAGGAACCCCAGTTCAAACTGCGTTGTGCATGCTGTCAAAGAGACCACTACCGATTTATTCCCAAACCAGAGTGCCATTCAAATCTTATGTATTCCCTAATGAGTTGTTCCAAATACACCGCTGGCTCACGCACATACAAAACCATGTCATCCGCGTACATGGATACCGCCAGTGGTCTCTGATGAAAGCGCAGCTCTGCCCGCGCATGATGCTGTCGCAATATACAGGCCATTGGTTCTAACACCACCGCAAAGAGTAGAGGCGATAAAGGACAGCCTTGTCTCGTCCCACGCCTAATCGGGAATGTATCAGACGTCCTACCATTTACGCGCACTCGAGCCACTGGTTCTGTGATCCAGTTGGTGAAAATGTGGATCGGGCAGGGATAAAACCCGATTGATCTGGCAGCACCATGACAGGTAACAGTAGTTTCAACCTGGTTGCCAGGACTTTCGCTAAGATTTTCACATCCGTATTCATTAAGGACAATGGCCAATATGATTCGCATTTATCGGATTCCTTCCCTGGCTTCAGTAAGGCTATAATTAATGCCTCTCGGAGCGTGTCCGGCAGCTTTTGATGTTCATAGGCATCTTCAAACATTGTATGAAGTTGTGGCACCAGTAAATCAATATACTCCTTATAAAACTCCGCTGGGAGCTCATCTGTTCACGTAGCTTTGCCATTAGGTAAGGCAAGGATCGCATCTCGTATTTCGCCCAGTGTGAGCGGGTGCATTAAAAAATCTTGCTGCCCTTTTGATAGCCAAACTAAAGCAATATCTTACAGATATTGTGCTATTTCATCTTCATCCGCTGTTTGTCTATTTTTATACATATCCGTATAGTAATGCACAAAGGAGTCAAGTATACCTGCACTATCACAATGCCTAGTATCTCCCTCCACAATAGATTGCACCATATTGTTTTTCGCCCAAGGTGCTTTTAGTTTGGCTGATAGGACCCGACCTGGTCTCCCACCCTCCCCATAATACCTGGCTGTCCAGTGTTGGGACATATGTTTTACTTCGGAGTCCGCCAAATCATTATATTCGGTTACTTTAGTTCTAATTGACACTAATGTATTGATATCTGAAGTAATTTCATATTGACGTTCAAGATCTATCAGTTCTTGCTCCAGTCGTTTCATAGATCCCCAAAGCGATTTCAGCACCCCAGCTTGCAATCCTATGCATACACCTCTTATTGTTACTTTAAACGCTTCCCGCAACGTGCCCAAACTATCTACTGATCCAGCGTTCTCATCAAAATAATTTACAATGGCATCCCTAACCTCCTCCCGGAACACCTGGTCCTGCAAGGCTGTGGACTGCAGTCTCCACTGGAATTGTGGCGGTGTGTACATGGGTATTATCATTTGGAACAGCGATGGGGAGTGGTCAGAAAGTGTTCTGGGTAAGTGGAGGACCTTAGTGATCAGCAAATTTACCTCATCAGCAGTCAACCAATAGTCTAGTCGAGACATGTGCCCTCCCGCTCCCCTGGGTGCCTCAATCTCCAGATGTCTATGAGAGACAGTTCTTGCATACCATTGTTAACAGCTTGTACAGCCTTTTTGACTGTGGGGTCCACCCTAGAGTGGCGGTCCATGGACAAGTCCAATACCACATTCAAATCACCCCCACAAACTATGGGAGTCGGTTGCAGCCTATACACTTTGCTCCACACTTCTTCATAGAAATCAGGGTTGTCAATGTTAGGACCATATATATTAATAAGAGTCACCATCATACCACATAATTTCCCTTGCACAATAATATATCTACCATTATCATCAATATCCACATGTGTTAGCACAAAGGGTAGATTTAAAAAAATAAAAAAAATCATGACGCTCCTCGCATAGGAGGAGTAGGACGATGCCCATGTTACCTCAGGCCACTTTATCAGCTGCTTGTTTGGTCAAATGAGTTTCCTGCAGGAACCCCATCTGCACATTGTGTCTATCCAGATAGGCCAACACCTCCCTCATTTTCTTCGGACTGTTAAGGCCTCTGACATTCCATGTGAGTTTGCCAACCTCAGCTGTCATCTATCCAGCTCTCTATCAGTTTAATTATCATGTCTACCATATTTATGCTGCGTGTCACACTCTGTCTGCTATTATGTATTCTGTCTTGCATAATATTGCATTTGAACAAACCCCCAACCAATCCCCCCCACCCACTTAAGCATCCCAATTATGCTAAGAATCCCCATGGTAGGAAACACGGTAAACAAAACAACCCCCCCAACCCACTGTAAGCAGCTACTGTGCTCACACCCAATACTCATACCCATAACTGCGTGGGGTGTACCCTTTTGTGGAGGACACCAGCCGCCCAACTACCCCCTCGTTGGCAAGAGGGGGGGGGGGGGGGGGGTCAGGGTCACATCTATTTTCCCCTCAACACATCACATTACAGTATGCCTAAATATAACAGTTATGCAAAGAGTATCTCATTACCAAAGACTCAACATCTAATAGGTGTAGCTCGCAGTTTCGTCGTCCATCACCACACTGAAGGTGCAAAATGGCAAATGTCCCACCTGCTATCTCAGCATATATCATGAACAGTTTATCCATGCCAGAAATCAGAATTAATACTGCAGCGCTACAATAAACATTTAAATCAGTAAGTTAACCCTGCACTCTATATCATTACGCACCTCCAATGTCACATCCAAGCCTCAGGCACACCTCCACGTACACATACATGTTACCTACTGAGTTAACCTCATATATCCATTAATGTTCATTCGGAGGTGTTCCCAAAGACATGACATTTCCACTGCAACCCTTAATAATAGTAGCTGTTGCAAAGTATAGTCCTGGGCCATTGTCACATATCAAATCCTTAGTGCACTAGTCAGTTTGTGTGTACTGTCTTTGCGGGCCCATACCCAAGGAAGCTTTAAACATATTTACCAGATACAACTAGCTTACAACCTGCAGGTTCCTTAATCCTCATTGTCCGCTTCATCTCCGTCCACACCAGATGCTCCGCGCCGTTCAAGCTGTTTATGTACTGCATAGCGTCCTTTGGAGTCGTGAAGATTCAAGGCTTGCTGCCATGTATTATTTTTAGACGCGCTGGGTAGAGCATGGCGTACTGTATCTTGATGTTCTAAAGCTTCTTCTTAACCAGCTGGAATTCCCGTCGGGCTTGCTGCACCGCTGTCGTGAAGTCTGGGAATAACGCCACTTCCATTTCCTGGTATCTGGTGGTGCCCATTTCTCTAGCAAGTCGTAGGGCCACATCCCTGTCCCGATAATTAAGGAGTTTTGCGATTATCGGGCGCGGGGGCGCCTTTGCGACAGGGCAAGGCGCAAGGGACCGATGGGCTCTTTCTACTTCCAACATGTTTGAGAAGTGTTCTGCACCCAATATAGTTTTGAGCATTTCCTCAACATAGAGTTCCAATTTGCCCGTGTTGGTAGATTCTGGCACTCCCGTGATTCTTAGGTTATTGCGGCGCGATCTCGCCTCCAAATCTTCGCTTTTTGCTCTTATTACCTCCAAGAGCCTCTCCATCTGGGTGCAGGACTCTGTAATGTTCTCCACTTTGTCTTCTGCATTTGATATGCGTTGCTCTGCTTCCGTTATTTGCACGCCATGCTTGTCCAGCTTCGCCGTCATGGTATCCATACGTAGGTTCAAATTGTCGATTTTACTGTCAATGGTATGCAAACGTTGCTGCATCGCCAGTATCATTTTTTCCAACTTGCTACTGCTGCCTGCTTCTGGATCTGTCTCAGTGTCTGAGGCAGCCTGCATCTGTGTTTTTTTGAGGCGTCTGGATTTAAACGAAAGTTTGGGCTGTAGTTGTTTGTCCAGCTTACCCATCTTGCTGTCTAAACGTCGGGCACTCCAGTACGCACCCACCGCTAGGCCCCAATCCAAGTGACTAACGCAGTTCGAGCGCAGCAAAAAGACCAGCAAAGACCAGCAGCCCTATATTAGGATTACACCGTCCGTAGGGCACATAATCGGACTGCCTCAGCAAGCCAGCATTCAAATTATACAGTGCCGCAAGGTTCAGGATCCATACACACTGGTGCAGCACACTGAGGGAGAGTCATCTCAACTTGTGCCAGGGATCACGTCTTCAAGATGCCCCACTGACTGATCTGTTATTCAGCCAAGCCTACAAGCTCATAATGCGCTATGCCTTACTTGCGTATTGGAGAAATGCACCATTCCCGGACTCCGCAGGGTGTCCCACACTATTTAGTGTGTTCGTTGTGTAGTCAGCGAGGCAAAATGAATGTGCAGCATATATCAACATAGGGGACAGCAGGATATGGCCCACGAATGTAACGGCGGGCAGGACAGTCATTGAAATGGCGGGCGCTGTCTCCACCGCGCACTCAGTCTATATCCCAGTTGCTTAGGGCCAAAACCGGATAGCGCTAGCTCCGTTCTGTTGCGATGCGCGTTATAATCGTTGCAGCTTACGTGGCCCACAGTTCTCTTCCGCCGCCACCCAGCCCACGCTCTCAACAGCGGGAATCGTCACCCTGCCAGCGGCTGCCGTTTTCTGTATCTGCGCCGCACGTTGATGCCAGAGCCGGAGCCAGCATTCAGGCGGGGCCAGCGCAACTCCGCTGCTGCCGTCTGCACACACTCCGCCGAGCAGCAGCGCCTTCCCGCACCACAGCTCACTGAGGGCTCCGACCAGCCCCGCAGCGTCCGCCGGCCCTCTAACCTTAGCTCAGCAGCGGCTTCTGCACGGGCTCGCCTCCCCCACTATAACCGCATTACACAGCGAGCGGGACCGCTGTGTTTCCAGCCGAGCCCAAGATCAGCTCGGCAGCTCACACGCTACTGTATGTTATCTCAGCTTTCAGGTAGGCACAGCTCCCGCACCGCAGCTCAAATTTTCAAACAGCAGCTAGTCCGACATGGCGCCCGCCATTTTGTCACACGGCCTGTAACATCGATTTTTGACATAAAAACATTGCAGAGCTATCAAGAACCATGCAGCATGCGTAGCTGACACCAGTGTTCTGTCTCTCAGGCATAGATGTGGAGAAGAAATGCAGGATTGTTATCGGATTGTTGCCCCGACCAGCAGAGCTGCACAAGTGTGCGGCCATCTTGCTTCGGGCTCGCTGGCGCCCCAAGTTAAAAGGCTAACACGGTATACAGAGGTTTGCTGATATGCAGCCCTGGGGACCGTTGGCATATCCAAGTGTCTAATCAAATTTAAAGCCTCCCCTGAACAAAGGGGGGAAGAAACCGTTGCAGGTGGCCACATCTCAATGGCAACCATTTGGGGTGAAACTACAACCTTGGCACTTGTTTTATCAAGAAAGAAGGTCTCTGCTCAGAGCAAAGCAGAGGATAAGTGTAAGTGAATGCCTCTTTTTGCATGATCATTCCCAAAGATTTGGACTGGTGCTGCAGGTTTTTTGACTCAGAGTGCACTGAAGCCTGCCAACTAGACCTCAGTGGCAGTGTTCTAACCCATTACAAAGTGTATGTTGAATTGGCTACCCTCAATTGGTATAAGCAGACTTACACGTAAGTCCCTAGTATATGGTCCAAGGGTACCCAGGGAATGTAAATCAAAGTCCACCCCGGGCTGCAGCACTGATTGTGCCACCCTGCGCGTGACAAAGTACAAAATGGCTCCCAGCTTGCCACTGCAGCCTGCAAGAGCAGTTTTAAAAATTGCTAGTTCTACTTTGCCATTTAAACCAATAGAAATCCCCCACTTCACATACAAATATATTATAAGACTTCCTAAAGAAGGCCTATTGAGAAAATCATTGCTTTTTTGTGGACAAGAATGCCACATCAAAAATAGGAACAGATTTATTTTTTAATGAAACATGGCAAATATTATAGAGCATTTACAATCTTATTAACATTACATTTGAAGCAAGAGCTTTATTCCTTATGCAGCTACTGTTGCTTTAGTGGGCAGAAACCTTTTCAAGATGGCTTTCCTGACACGTTTTCTAAGGGTGAAAAATGGAGGTCTGTCAGGTATACCAGCTACTAAGCAGAGCCACACAGACTTTTGTTTGTAAAGAACAGGTTGTTGGAAGGTTTCTGAGCAAGGAACTCTCAGTTGCTACTCTCCTCCCAATTGCAACAGTTGCTGTTGGGGCTGCTTATTCTTTGCGAACGCACGAACCCAGGACAGTTTCTGCGCCTTCACATTACTGAAGTGGGTGCCAAAAAAGTCAAATATCACTCCTTATATTTATTATAATCCTTTCTCCATGTCTATATTACATAAAATGGATTGTAGAAAGGCTGAGAATCGGGGAAGGAAAGAGGCCGATATGACACCATGGTGAGACAATCCCAGGGTTCATGTATCACTGGGTTGTAAACGTTCTCATCATACATCTCTCCTGATGTATTCTTCATGTCCATCAACAAAGATTTCTTGTGCTGATTTCATGTACTACTACTGTGTCTTAGCAGAGTCTTTACAGCTTTCTTAAATAGATTCCATTCCTTAAAAATGTACAACCACATACATTGAAATTCATGGTTTGTCTCTTAATAGCCATTATCTTAACTTAGATTCCTTATTTCCCCATATGCATCTCTGTCGAAGGTGTAATGTTTACCTTAACATTCAACCAATGTGGTCCCTTGCCTTTCTCTCCATTCCATCAGTCTCGGACAGATGAAGCCTCAAAGGCTTAGCCTCTGGGCCTAACATACAAACTGCCTCTCCTGTAATGAGTGACCTTTACGCAGGTAAGAACACTAGCAACGTGCTTAAGCGAAGTTAACCTACACAAGAAAAGGATTACCTAAGAAGGTATTAGCTTATTGGAAAGCTGACTTTGTTTTCTGGATACATAAATTGCAAAGTTAACATGCAATTTTAGGATCTGTAGAATCCAAACGTGCTAACATTGGCATACATCATTTGGGAGTTTATGAATTTGCATGAGTTAGCACAGACCATTTGGCTTTACAAATGATTGTTTTCTGGTTGTGAAGACAAATAGAAAACAGGAGTATTATGGTGTATTATATTAAAGTAATTTCTAGATAGCAGCAGATAACAAATAATGCTTTTAAAGATAAGCTAAGGCCTCCAGTACGCAGGCATTTTTTCAGTTAACTGGCTAAAAAGCCACAGAAGCAAAAAAACTATTTAGGGGAAAACTGATATTATTATAACCTCCCATCTAGTGTAGGGCCTGGATGTTTGCAACTTGGTTTTCGTCAAAGACGTCTGAGTTTTAAGACCTGTTGGGACTCCGCCCACTGACTCCACCTTAGACTGTTTTCCGCACAGTGGGAGAGTAGTGTAAACGGAGTGCTGTTTCAAAGGCCGAGTGTGCTGTACATAATGAGTATAGAAGGGCATAGAAACCATCTGTCAAAGTTGGCTTCCAGGGAGAAGAGAAGGGAGAAGAGTGGTTGCATGTAAATTGCACTACATGCTATGAACAGATGGTTACAAAGTAACATATTCTTTCTTGGCATGTGTGACTGTAGAAACGCATACCCTGCACAAACTGTAAGGCAATCCCTCTTCAAGGCAGTTTCTAGAGAGCAGATGAGATACTTAAAGTTTTTTAGTATAACGTGGCCAACTAGCAGCCTTGCAAATATCCGTAAGAGGCTAATGAGCCCCCACTTTTCGCAGGTAGAGGGGGCTTTTGGTGGCATGGGACTGGGTGCTTAGCCTTAGGATAACAAGTATTTAACAATCAACCTGAAAATTCCAGCTTTAAAAAAGGCCTTCGTTGATTGGCTGGCTGGCCATAGCTTGTTGTGGCAGCAATTACAGGTTTCAGGGCCATGGTCCCTATTGAAATACATGCAGAGGAAGCCTGATTAAGGAGATAAAAAGGACAACATATAAAGGGTGATAACATATATTAGTCACAATATAAAAACATTTACTGCAGGTACTATACACATTTTAGCAATTGTGGTGTGTTCAAAGGTGATCTGACCCAGTAAAAAATGAAATGCTAATCCTCTACTGGGATTCGATGAACCATGTTTGAGAGAAAACTATTTTCTCTCATGATCTTTTTTTTTTTTATACAGATTATGGAAGGTGCTCCAGAAGTTAAAATGAGCGCACATTTTCTATAAGATCACACTATCTTCCTCAGTCATGTGGGAACCCCCCAACACAAGGGCCATGGGTTACCCCTACCTTGCCCTCTTGTAACTTTTTTTAAAGAAACTCAGGACAAGGAGACAGAGTCCATGAGTCCTCAAAACGGTGGCCATAACATTTCTGTTGATATGGCAGCCTGTCAATCAAATTTCTCGGCCACACCCAAATACCACTACATTTTAAACCTTATTTTCTCAAAAAAAAGCTGAACAGATTTAAACCAAATCACAAAAAGCACACTTACTCAATACGGATCTTGCTTTCTGACAAATGTGGTCTAATTATTTACAGCTGTTTTTTCTGTATTGCTGTCTAAATTGTAAAAAGGTTCTCTTGTGCTCAGACGCAGAATGTACTTGCATTCTAACTGCCTCAGTGTCCTCTCTCTGTCACCACCTCTAGGTGATTTCTCTACCTGATCGACCACAATGTATGTTAGGGACTGTGGGTTGCATTCATGATGTTGCTTAACCCCTTGAGTGCCCATGACGAGATGGTCTCGTCATGGGCCGCGGTTGCGCTGTGCCCATGACGAGACTATCTCGTCATGAGCCCCGCCCGCTAATGAAACGCCCGGCAGGGGGCGTGGAAAGGGCGGGGCACTCAAGGGGTTAAAGAACCTATAGGCCTGAATATCTAAGAGGAGATGCATACTTACCTGTAGGAATATTAGAAAATTCTGCTTTGTTCTAAATGATTTTATTATTATTTGTATTCACAGTTATGACACCGTGATGATAGTTCTGAAGAGGGTGGGTTGTAAATCTCACATTTTTTACATAACTCACACTAATGTATTTTTTATTTACAGGACCAACCTAAATGTAACTGACTCATTGGAGTGCAGACTACCGGTTCCATGAGGGCGACACAAAACAGCTGAGATATCCAATTTTCCTTTTTTTCGTGTTTCACTACGGATTATTAATTTGTTCGTTCTTGGCTCAATGGGGGCAGGATTGTTTTGTTATATGAACACCAGCACATAGATTTATGTCTTCAGAACATCGATGATATAGGATTCAATTGTGGCATAGAAATTTTGCTGTGGTTTGCCTATTGGGGCAAGATTTTTGTTGTATGTTGTGATAACCACCAAATGATTATGGACTTATGGGTACTATGCGCTAATATACTTAGTCCTCTGGAAATGTGTAAAACACACTAGGCAATACTAGGCAATAATGGCTGCCATTCTGCCGGCTGGGGCGAGCAATATGATAGGGATGTGTTTCTTATGTAATCTATTTCATATCTCTGAATTTTTTTAATTTTCTGTTTTGGAATTTATCCATAATAGGGTGCTGAGACTTTTGTGAACAACAATAACAACATTAATATTTTTTCGTCATATGTTGCATTTATGCTAAAGTATTGAAGGCTTATCGGCATCATCCTCAGCTGAGTAAACGTCCACAAAGAAGGAATCGGCACTCCATCACGCCGCAGACCAGGACATCTGTCCCTAATATCAGACGCCCGTCATCCATACGGCTCCACTCTTATTATCATCTGCGGCAATCCTTCACCAGGTTCACACGGGGAAAAAAAAGTTTTGCTACATAAAGAATATATTTTGAACCCATGAATGAAAACTCCGCTCATTCAAGTCCTTTTGATCGACATATGTGAAATTTCATTCTAGCAGATAGAACAGGCTTTATGACCACCACCTGTAACACCCGGCAACGCTCTTTTCATTTTCTGTGAAATCCCATGGTTAAAGGCTTTACATCAATTATCAGACCGTCAAACACCACCTCCAGATAAATCCTTCACCTGCTATCTACTCGCTAGACTACACCTTGAAGAATTGTGGCATTTCCTGACGAAGGCGTGCTTTTCGCCGAAACGCGCGTAGAAGATGATCATATGGCCACAGATTTGTCTTTACTTTTAATTGTTGTTGAATACATTGAATGTCTATACTATGTATAAATGCATTGTTGAATTGTTTTTTTATTGATTTTGTTCGTGATTCTGTGAGAATCATATTAACAATAAACATTTATGTGATACTTTTTAAAAATACTGTTTTTGGCTATACTACTTGGACACGTTTTAAATAGAAATTTACAAAACATGTTAATTGCCTAGGAAGTTATACTTGCACTGTGTTATACCCTGTCCTAGGAATTACATTCCATCTCCTCTTGTTCAGGGGGTCCCTGTTACCCACATAAAATGTATTTCCAAATGCTCAGCATGTTTTTTTTTGTTGTTTTTTTTCTTCCAGCTCTGCCATTAATACGTTGCTTTTAAACAATGTTATTCAGAAATGTTTTGAGTAATTAACATTATGAACATGTTACAAGATGGCCACCAGAATCAAAATGTAATATGATTTATTGTTTTTACCCTTCTTTTGTGTTTACTTGATTGTAATGATAAATTGTGTACACAAACTGAGCTAGCGCCGTGAGAAAGGCTTCACACCGAAATGCGTTGACACTCTTTTATTGTCTGTGTTGGGCTTTGTTGCAATAAATCCATAATAACAAACCAGCTCCAAGGAGTGCCGTTCCTTCCTTTTGAACTGTGGGCTGGTAGTGTGATATATATATGTGTATATATATATATATATATATATGTGGCCCTACTATTGGGATCTATTAAAGTAACCATTCAAAAAATGCAGATGCTTAAAGCCAAGCTACAAAAAGAACTGGAACTTTTAAAGAACACAAAAAGTGATTCTGAAGTGGCACACATACTACAGAGGATCGCAGTAGTAAAAAAGAGGACTGCCAGGAATGCTATTGAAATTAAATCTGCAAAACTAAAAAGAGATCTTTTAAGATTTCATATACCTCCTCTTCCAACTCACCACTTCATAAATCATTCTGTTTTTGAGATGTTCCTGTCAGCGAAAGCCCTGTGAGTAAACAGCATAAAAAGAATAGAAGATTTATAAGACAAAATAGGCAGCATAGCATCAGCCAGCTACAACCCTTACAGACATCTGACCCAGTTATTGACTTGACTGGAGGGCTCCTATCTCCAGGTGAATTGGACCTCTTGAGCAAAGGCCTCTATTTCTATCCTGTACCGAAGGACCATAATGCTGCCAACACAATGAGAGACCTAAAAACCTTCGAGAGAAGATGCAGACTTGCAGAATACTTTTACAGTAATTCTTATGTTGATCTGCCAAGCTACCTTCCAGATCCATTTAAGAAGTTCCGCCATCCCAAATCATGGACTCCTCAATGTGGTAGAAATCCTGTCCTTGATACATAGATTTTATCCATCAACAAACTCATCAAGGAATCAACACCTATAAGGATTTTTGATAACATTACCAGAGAAGAAAGAAAAGCTCTCCACCTCCTTCAACAGAAAATGGATGTCAGTATAAAACCGTCAGACAAAAGTGGTGCAGTGGTTGCCATGAAAGTAAGTGATTATATTGAGGAAGGAATGAGACAACTAATGGATACCAACACTTACAAACCTTTAGAAACTGATCCCACAGAAGACTTGAACAACGAAATTAAGAACATGGTTGTAAGATACAGCAGCTTAAACCTCATTGATGAAACAACAGCAGATATACTTGTTCATCCCAAACAAAGACCTGGGAGATTTTATATGCTTCCCAAAATTCATAAAATGAACAATCCAGGGCGTCCCATCATCTCTGGCAATGACACAGCCACTGAGAGACCATCTTTATTTGTCGACCTGCACCTCCAGCCCATTGTACAGGAACTTCCATCATTTGTTAAAGATACCAGTCACTTCCTTCAGATTATTGAAAAATTAAACCAAACCTATACATTTGATGATGATACTCTTCTGGCTACATTTGATGTTACATCATTATACACCAATATACCACATGAGGATGGGCTTATGGCATTATCTGAAGCTCTTAATAAAAGAACTGTGAAAAAGCCATCAACAAATGTGCTTACCAACTTTGCACGAGTTATCCTTAAATCAAACCATTTTACATTCAATGGTAAACACTATATGC
The DNA here is from genome assembly GCF_964204655.1 of Triturus cristatus. Classification (NCBI taxonomy): domain Eukaryota; kingdom Metazoa; phylum Chordata; class Amphibia; order Caudata; family Salamandridae; genus Triturus; species Triturus cristatus. Next base: position 314,159,785 of record NC_140585.1, read on the forward strand.
AGATACAAGGGACTTCCATGGGCACTCGGATGGCTCCATCCTATGCAAATATCTTCATGGGCAAACTAGAGAACTGTATACTTGCTACTTCTAGCATCAAACCACTTGTATGGCTACGATACATTGATGACATTTATAATATGGAATGCAGGAAGTACAACATTAGAACAATTTACAGCTTATATCAACAATATCCATCCTACCATCAAATTTACCAGCAGCAATACTAAAACGAAGCCTCATCTCTCTTTTCTGGATGTGCTACTCACCATTCATGAACACAAAATTACAACTGATCTGTACCACAAGCCTACAGATGCTCATTTGTATCTAAACTGGACTTCATGTCACCCACACCACACTAAACTGAGCATCATCTACAGCCAAGCATTCAGAATAAGATGCATCTGCAGCAATGAGGAAACCTGTAAAGACCATCTAAATGAGCTTGCTACATTATTTAAAAGGCGAGGCTATCCTCTGCATATCATACAGCAACAAATTGACAAGTCTTTGTAGTTACCCAGAGAAGCACTTATTTGGAATACCAACAGCAGAAACAAAAGTGACAGAACTCCATTTGTAGTTGACTATCATCCATCAGCTCCCAACTACAGAAATATAATGCAAAAAACATTTCCCTTACTGTCCACTTGTGAAAAATTGCAAAAGGTTTTTCCAAAACCGCCAGTCATTGCTTACCGCAGAGCTCCAAATTTACGATCTCTTGTTGTGAGAGCTGAACTCAAGCAAGCTGTAACAAATGCAGGGGTTCATTGCTGTGACTCTAAAATGTGCATCACGTGTTAATAGCTTTTACAAACATCATCTGTAACTAGTTCTGTTACTAGAAAGACCTATGCAATAAGGCAGCATCTTACATGTCGCTCAACATGCATTATTTATGTGAAAGAATCTAAAAACTTTGCTTTTTAATTCTTGCTTGGTTGGCACATGTGGCGGGTAGGGTTGTCTGTTGCATGGTTATCCGTCCTTTGCCACTAGAGTCGGGATGCCTCTTCAGAGGCAGCAGTGCGCTTCATACATGGTATTGTATCAACTTGGGAATGTAGCCAAAGTCTAAGAATATATAGAAACCTCAAGAGGTATGAGCAGGTCAGCTGGTAGTAAAGAAAGAACTATCTTTCAAAGGAGTTGTTTCAAACTTTCAGATTAAAGATCGAAATTGAACCTTCTCCCTACTACTGCAGCCACTAAGGTTACCTCTTCTAAGAAATTAGAAGACTGCAACAAAGTAATGCTGAGGAAATCATCTTCAAAAATTTTGCGAACGTTCGTCAGAGCAATTATGTCTTACATGCAAGGGCTCAACGGGCTTCAGCGCTCCCTCCCCCTGTTATGTGTGTCAGCCCAGGCTGAGACAGTTTCCCGGGCACACACACAGACCGTTTTTGAGCTGCCAGCCGTGCCAGAGTACTTCACAGGTCTTTAAAAGACTATTCACTTGTTAACAAGGCTTTGTTGTTTTTTTCACCCCCCTCGTAGAGCCCCTACATCTTCACTCTGCCTATGGCTGGAAGAATTACCCCCCCCCCCCCTACCCCGCCGAAATTTGGCTCTAGTTGCGCCTCTGCAAGGGCTAAGCAGGGAAATCTGAGGCTGGATACATTTGAAAGTAAAGATGTTATCTACTATGTTTGTAAGTACTCGGACTAAGACATCCAGGTAAGTAGACAAAACCGGTAGGTTATGGCTTTTAGTATCTAGAAAGGGAAATTGCTTTTAAAATTTTGATATTCTTTTATATGTTTTTCTTTATCAGTGATGAATAGTTAGATTGTGTTTTACAAGTAAAGTATGGTAATGGATTAAAGAAAATAATGTCTTCATATTTTTAAGACTTGGGTATTGATCTTCTAAATGATAAATGTAGTAGGTTATCCTTATACTGGGAAATCTGAATGGCGGACAATACCTTAATGATGATACACTTGACAACTCTTCGAAGATTATGCCTGCACCTAGAACAGCTATTTAAGGCAACTAATATAAAATGTGTCAACCACAAAGTCAATTTCAGTAATCTAACGTGGTCGTGTTATGGTTTGGGCAGTGGCTAGCAATTCAGTTTTTAAACTGTAGGAATCAGGATTTTAAAACAAGTCTCAAGGTCACATGTTCTTGCAATTATGGAGAGAAAGATATTGTCAAGTTCCTTTCCAGCTGAAATTCAGGCACAATCCAATGTTTTACAAACAAGTTCCAAAGCCTCCCTGTGTTACTATTTAGGGTCCAGAGATAAAGTCAAGTCCCTTTTCAGAAGCGGTTCAATACTACTACTACTTTTTTTACTCATTGTAATCATTACTTTATGATTGCAAGGAATAAATATTTTCTGGAGTTGTAATGTTGACCATGTTGGTCATCTAATGACGGATACTTCATTTCCTTTATATGAGTCGACTTTTTTCCATGTGTTGATCACTGATAGATTTGTATATATGCTTATACTCCCCTTTTCATTGTTTCTTCCACTTTCTCGCTGTACAAAGGTGTGCTGTTTGTATGAAAGTGCTCGCTCTTTTGTAATTAAACTTCATTTTACTGCAATAATATTTTAATCTGTTAATAATGTAGCTCAGTCCCACATCCTAACACTTACAGTGCAACCAAAAATGTGTTTTAAATAAAACCTTAAAATTACTATTCAACAATTAGAGTGTTCCCACTGATCATGTTGAGGCACTAAGCATGCTGAATGGCAAACAAGCTACAATTTCTAGAAATAGCTTACAATGAATAAGGTTGAGAAGCCATCAGTAATGTTTTACTGCATTTGCAGTTTATTCTGGTTGAAATCATCCATGGCTCAGAGACAAAACAGAGCACTAGAACATAGGAAATGGTGTTTAGCGGGAGCTGTGGAAAAGCTTACGCCATATAATGTAGACTCTCACAATGTATGTGTTTATCTAGTAGCAGCAGCAGCAAAGAAAGACAACAATGTGCCTCGCACAGGACCGAGCCAGCACATTCCAGCTCTACACACATTGTGTCAAGTACTCTCCATGTAAGCTTCTCTATTTGTATGGGGAAGAGAGAATGATATGACCCCACTGAAATACTTTCAGTCAAACCATTAGTTCAGTGTGCATGAGTCGAGGTGCGCCGTGAGTACACACGCTTTTTAGTATGATGATCTACAAATTCTTTTTTTAAAGCAGGCATGCAGAGAAGACCACCACGTCTGTACAGTTTGTCCAAGTATGGCATGAGATGACAAATCTTACTGATAAAAACATGCATTCCTAGGAAGGCTTTCACTGGAGTCTCTACCTTTCGGTGGACCTGGAGAATTTCACAGCAAGGATCATGCAAGGCTCTGCGGGAGCTTGGGGATGCGTTTTTAACTGGATACACTAAATTTTAATGGAAAAAGCAGTAACAGATAAACCATTTCATTGAAAATCACTGCACAGTGCAGATGGAGTGCGGGGACAGAGGTTCTGGAGTTAAAAGAAAGTACAAAGCTTATGTACTGATCTGTTAGAAGAGTAACTCAAACATGTGACTGGTTCAGCTTCATACCAAAACACGAAAACTATTATTCTGTTTCAAAACGTTAGCTTTTGCTGGCAGGAGTACTGGTTACAAACAAGGATTTCCATCAGACTCATTTTGATGAGCTAATTCTAAATTCAGAAGAGCCATATAAGTGCAACAACCCCATACAGCAATGAATCACAACAAAAACGTCTGAAACGTATAATGTATTGAGGACAGTATAATGATTCATATGCATTGAGTCACTGCCTGCATAGGAAGTTATCGTAGAGGGATTGGGGCAGGTGTTTTCGGTTTAATTTATTCTGCTGTGAACATGAACTATTCGGTCATTGAACACCTGCAGTGCTATGTCTCACAGAGCATCTTCTTGCGTTTATTTTTATATCATTATAATGTCCTCAACACATTGTGTGTGGCAGACTTTCTGTTGCGATTCGCTGCTTAATGAGGTTGTTGCAAGTATGTCTCTCAACATTATCTTATCAAAGTGAGTCAGAGGGAACGATTTGTGTTTCGAATACTGAAATAGGCTGGTTCTCAGAAATACTGGGTTGCACCCTAGTTTCAGTTGTTGGCATGGGCGTGCGCAGACAGGTGGGTTGGGGGGACAAGGGGGTACTTGCACCCCTTCTCAAACCAGTGGATTTTTCACTTGCCCTTTTAAAAAAATTCAAGATAGAGCTGCCAGTATAATACCGGCAGCGCACTCTTGAATTTTTTTTTAATTATGCCCCCGCCCCGAAAACATTTCTGCGGACGCCCATGGTTTTTGGTAGGACTACTGGGTGCAGTAGTTGAAAGAGCTGTGAAACCTGCCCACACTACTCTGAGTTGTGACTTCAGGAGTGCCACTTACCTTCGGCTTGCTTCCACATTTTCCAGAGGCCAAAAATGTCTACTCTGTTTTAGTCGTAGAAATCTGTTATGACAGGAAAGCAATCTTCCAGGTGTCAGAATTGTTTTCTGCTGGCAACTGTTGTTGCTGCCAAACCTGAAACCACTGATCAGTTCATCTACTGATCCAAGTTTAAGTGAACGCCAAAGCTGTGGTTTGGCCTCGCCAGGTCCCCGAGAACACCTGCACTGCGCCTGCCCTACTCCCTACTCACAGCCCAGCGAAAGGAGGGATACTGATCCTCTGGAAAAACAGGATTACTAAGTGCAGCCTTTCTGTGTACTCTGGGTGCTGGTTTAATCTCATAAACCCTTCCTGTTTGTGAAAAGTAAAGAAATACAAAACCTGACAGACTGCGCATGGACTAAAGTATTTCCTGCGGAATGACACACAATTAATACTTAAATGAAACCTGTCTGAACGTGGACTGGGTCAATACAAGACAGCACTTACCTTCAAAACTGATGCTTCGGGTAGAATCAAACAAAGTAATTGATAGGCAGCAGTTTTTAGGTCTCGCCTAGCGACGCAACACATGCGCTGCGCGCCTTGGCGAGATCTATTGTCGTCGACTTGGTTGCCGAAGGGGGACAGGAGATGTGCACGCTCATGGCGTCTCTATCAGCTTGCCCCCGGACAGCAGATGGGCACGTGCACAGTGTCTTGGTTGCCAAAGGGGGACAGGAGATGTGCACTTGCCCGGACAGCCGATGTGCTCGCTCACGGCGTCTCTATCAGCTTGTCCCCGGACAGCAGATGGGCACGCGCACGGCGTCTCTTAACTTTCGAGCGCTCCCACTGCGCGCTTTCACTTTTACGCGCTCGAGCTCACGGCGTCTCTTCACTTTCACTTAGCACGATCCAAATCCGTATGTTGTAAGTCTGTATGATGTACTTTGATGTTTAAAACGATTCTGGGGAGCGATGAGGAAGGGTGGCACTGGAAGGGTTCAATACCAGTTACATGGGTGCTTGCTTTCTAGTATTACGTTTTGTTGTTTCCTAATAGTTATCTGTATCTTTATGCTTATTTCACTACGCAGCCATTTCTTACACTGGGCTTCTATTGTTGCATGTGCTTATTTAATTATATTGGAGCGTGGTCCGCTAACTTTAGCGGCCGCGCTTGGTTTATGCGTGTGTTTTCCGAAACAAAGCTGTGGGCTGCGATGAGGCAATCAGGGAAGTTGGGCTTGCACTCCCAGTGCGTCATAGCTGCCGAGGTCTTGTCCCTCAGTAACACCAGCTGTGCAGTGATACGGCAGAGGAACTCAGTGTTTTTTTCTGGTCTATGGTGGGTGGTGGGATTGTTTTATGAGTGGGAGAGCACGTTGCGCTCACCCGGTCACCGTTCCTGCCAACCAAGAGTTGGTGGTAGTGGTGTAGGGGTGCCTCCACGAGCAGGGAGGACAGGATCAGGACAGTTCAGGATTTAGCACGATCAAAATAATAACTGCTAGTCCGTATGATGTACTTTTATGTTTAAAACAATTCTGGGGAGCGATGAGGAAGGGGGCACTGGAAGTGTTCGATACCCGTTGCATGGGTGCTTGCTTTCCAGTATTACGTTTTGTTGTTTCTTAATAGTTATATGTATCTTTATGCTTATTTCTCTCCGCAGCCATTTCTTCCACCAGGCTTGTATTGACCCCTGACTCTCTGAGAGTGTCTCTGTGCGTCTGTCTGATGGTGTGTGTCTAGATCTGTGAGTCTGTATGTGTGCATGTGTGATTATATGTGCGTGCCGTGTGGATCAGTGTGTTGGATGGTGTGTCTGGATCTATGAGTCTGTGTGTATGTGAGTCTGTGTGCCTGTGAGTCTGTGTGCCTGTGAGTCTGTGTGCCTGTGAGTCTGTGTGTGTTTGTGCCTGCGTACGCGTCTATGCTTGTGTTTGCACGTGGTCAAGTGTGCAAGTCTTTGAGTACGAGTCTGTATGTGTACGTTTGTGTTTGTATGTTTTGACATGTGCATAAGTGCTTGTGTATCTGTGTATTTCTTAGTGTATAAATGTGTACAAATAAGTACATATGGAGTTGTTTGTATATAGGATGTGTCTGTAAGTTGGTAGGTGGTGTAATTTTGCTAGTGCATGTATGTGTATGCGTCGGTGTGCCAATGGAGACCTGTGTTTTATGCCTGTGCCGTCTGGTTGTATGTCTCTATATTTGTTTATACTTGCGTATGCAGCTATTTCTTCGTGTGTCCATGGTTGTGCGTCAATGTGTATGTGTTTAGGCATGTGCCTGTGTATTGGTACAACTTTGTGTAAATTGATGATTGTGGGCGTGTGCCTGTAAATCTGCTTTCACAACAGCAAGTTGCAGGTGTGTGGGTATATGTTTGTGCATGTTGTCGTTTTCTGTATTTGTGGGCTTCCATGTGTACTTTTGTGCTTGTGTCTGTTGTGCCTCGAGTTGCTCGTCTGTCTACGTATAAAAGTATATCTGTATACTCTTGTGTAGGTGGCAGTGCCTATGCGTGTGTGTACACCTGTGTGTATTTCTGTGTGCATTTGTGTATGTGGTCACGTGTCTGTGTGTATGGAATGTCTATGTTGATGTATTGGCGAGATCGATTGTCGTCGACTTGGTTGCCGAAGTGGGACACGAGATATGCACTTGCCCGGACAGCCGATGTGCACGCAACGCAATAGGTTTCGCATTTACCAGAGTTTAAGCTATTGGCATTATAAATGACAATGCCTTTTATATATGGTTAAAAAAACAAAACATAAATAAAATGCATCGTCATTACAATGCCAATAGCTCAAACTTGCTTAAATGCGAGACCTATTGCATTGCAAATGCTTGTTAGTCACTGATGTGAAACCAGTTTGTAGCTTCAGTCTAACCAGGAATGCTCTTGACCAGCTTTTTCCCCTAAGCTCCTAAGCTGGTAAGTTAGGCAAAGGAGACAACATCAGCAAGGGCCTTACTCATTTCACTCCACCGCCACTACAGTCTCTGACAGTAGGGTTCAGAGACATTGCAATGAAAAGAAAATGCAAAGAATTGCAAAGAAAATGCAATTTCAGGCAGGAGACAGCTAAAAGAAAGCCATTTCCCCCCTGAAAATCGAGATTATCCCGCCTGAATCTGGTCTATTGGCATGTCTGGTATTTTCCAAATGGAAGTTGGGTTGACGAGGGATACGGGAGAGACCAGAAGCCTCGGAGACACCCAGAGCGGGAGGTACGGAGAGACCCCGAGCCGGAGAAGAGTCAGCGGGGACGGAACTGGACTGCGGGCCGGTCAGTGGAGCCCCAGGAAGCAGTGCACGGGCTAGAGGAGGACAGCTCAGGGTGAACATGCCTGCAGTGTGTTGAGGTGAGGAGTGCTGGGCGACAGGGGCGGTGATCCAGAGCGCTGGAAAAGCACCGGAAGACTGCAAAGAGGCAGGTATCGATCTCCCTCAGACATTAGGAGGGGCGACAAGATGGCACTAGCGCCGGAGAGATGAGCGCGGAGCACAGCCCTCAAGGCCCCAGGCAGTGGCCAAGTGCAATCCATTAGCGGGGGAAGCTGGGTGATTAAACTGATGGTTTTGAGAGCGGGCGAGCCTTGAACACCGGAGATCGGGCTGCCTGACTCTAAGATGGCGGCTGCCTGGGACAGAGCCCCGAGAACAGTGATCTACTATTGCCTGCTAATGAAAGGCCCGGGACCCCACATTTCCTGATGTTGCTGCATGCCTAGCCTTAATGAAGAGTGCACAGCTTTAACGGATTGGAAAGGCTCAGGTCATTGAGACTCAGATCCTACCATATTCTGCCAGAAACAGCCAGCTTTGAAAGAGAGTCAGCCTGCCAAACATCTCCCCACCTCATTATTTGATCGTACTGGAATACAGGAACTATTGAGGGAGGCATGAACGTGCTGCAGCATGGTCTGAGGAACCAGCTGGACAAGCGACACGGAGCATGATGTTTGACTTACGCTCAGGGTTTCCCAGTGACAACGAGACTGGTGCAGCAGATGGAGCTATGACGAAGCCCCCTGGGCGGAAACCATGAATATTGTACTTACCATGGAGACTAAGCAACATGGTCGATGCTCGGTGGATCTTTTTAGGCAGCTATAGAGTTTGTCTCTGGTTCACCTACCCAGCCGGACATTGGACATAGTTTTTCTTCATCTCCCCGTTGTGTTTCCTTTCCTCCACCACCTCCTCCCTCCGTGATCCTGTGGCTACCTCCCCTTTCCAGCTGATACATTAATATCTCTTGTTACTGTGTAATCACTGTTTTTCTCCTCACATTTATTCTTGGCTCCTGTAAATGATGTAATCTTGTAACCTGTAACTCGCTGATCCTCATGTAAAGCCGCGGTGCCCGAGCAACTTTGGCTGAAGTCCGGTGGAGCGGTCATATGCAGCAATAGAGGAGTTTGGCTCTGGTTCACCCCTCGGTCGGCACCTACCCAGCCGGACATCGTTTTCCGCGCCTCCCCGTTGCGTTTTCCTACCTGCATTCCCTACCCCCGTTTACCATTTCCCCTCTACCTCTTCACTCCCCATAAAACGTGTGTACGCGCTAATAATCTCACATCAATGTGTAATCTCATGTTTATTCTTTTCTCTTTTGTCTATACTTGTCTATGTAATTATGGAACCTGTAACTCAGTGATCCTCATGTAAAGCGCTCGGATACCTCCGGGTCTAGCCAGCACTATATAAAATGTTGCAAATAAACATTGTCAGAGGTAGTGTACAGAAATCTCCTGATCGAACATCTTAGCACAGCAGATATGAACAAGGCTTCAGTATGGAGCACTGCACATCCCGCAATTCTCAAACACAAATAATACATATATTAAATGGCAACGGAGTCGAATAGCAGAGCAATTCTCCAGATTGTGGTGTTCTCTTTCTAGGGCAGCTTGGGACAATACACACAAAGTCATCCACTTATTACTTGCCAAAATACTCCCCTCCCAAAGTTTATAATTTCTCAACTTTTTCCTTTTTTTTAAAAAAATGTTTCTTCAACTTTAGTTATCCCCGCATTCATGTTGTTGACTTAGTAGGGAGCACACTACACATTTGTAGTGGAGATCTACTATGACAATCGTTTTACAGACAATGTTAGTGCAAAGCAGTACAGCTTCAGTACTGTATGGGAAACGCATTCTTTCAGGTGCATAGTTATCACACGACTGGTGCACAAGTCACTCATCGCCTGTGGATTGAACAGTTACAAATGACAAGAACACCGCAATGTGGGAGTAACCAATCAGAAGACTGTTTCTTCATCATTCAACATCAATATAGGATTATGAAGTCTGAAGAATTAACTCATGTAAGAATTATATGGTCGACACAAGTGGTATTTATTATAATTATGTTTTAACATTAGGAGCCCATCTAAAACAGAGGTACTCAGATCACTGGTGTGCTACTCCTACTGAAAGGGTAAAAATATGAAGTAGGGAAACAATACAATAGATGTACAATTGTGAGCATGGTAAGTGAGACCTAGACTAATGTATGCTATGAGGAATACAAAGGACTACCAATGCTCTGTTTTCAAAACTCGTCTCACAGCACATTTACAACCGTATTTCATTATGAGCGACTTGCAATTTATTCGTTTCATTTCTTTCTTCCGGTAAAGTAACTCTTGTTCTACATGTTTGTTTTCTAAACACCTTCAATTTCTTTTTTAGGTTTTGGGGTGCAATCTGCGTCTACTTTTCACCTGGTTTCCAATTCTGTTCTTGATGTCTTAGCTGGAAATTGTTATATCAACACTTTCGGTGTTCCAAGGCAGTTCTAAACCAGGTTTCTAAAGCGGAACAGTCAAAAGCCCATCATAAATATGGAAGGGTTTAATAAGAAGCAGACTTCAAACTTGTAAAACACTTATTTATGCCCAGAAGTGAAGTAACTGTAGCCAGCTAATTGCTCCCTTTCACGCTGTTTGCTTTACGATCTTTGTTAGTAACTATCCTCTGGCTGGCTTTGTTGGGTGACTTATCCTTATTGGGCTGGATTCTACTGCTTTAGAGGGTCTTTATGTACCCACTGTATTTAACGATCTATTATTACATCAGAGTAATCACCTCTAGTTGAAGGAATGCAGATTTGCAAGCTTCAACAACAATTTTAGGGTTGCGACAGATTATCCTACTTTCTACATGTACACTTACCTTGGCTTACTTACTTTTCAGCAACAACAGCTTGACAAAAACTCAAAAACAATTCAAATGGTTACACACAATTCAGACGTGCACGAAAGAAGACACAGGAAAGTGACCATATAAGTTTTGTGAAAAATACCACAAAGGAGCTCTTCACTCTGATTTCTTCGGGGTATGAAATTAAACAGCTTGTCCCCTTCGCACCATGCCACCAAGGAGGAGACAGAGCCCAGACATACAGGACTTACAATCAAGTAAACGCTGCTGCCATCGAGAATCAGCATTTCCTGCTAAGCTCTTTTAACTACAATTAGGGATAGCATTTTCAAATTCCCACTCAATACGAAAAAACTATATGCCAACATATGTCAATTCTGCATACCATTTAAAGTTAACTTTGTAAATGTTGAAAATTGAGTTTGTTTCAGATTGTAATGTTCTTGCCCCATTTGTCAAAGGTTACTTGTTTTCCTCTAAATGTAGATCTTCAGCAAGACAGGGATTAGAGGACTTCATTTTTAGGCATTAATGAGTCGTCCCCACTATTGCTGAGAGCTCCGGCCTACCAGTGCAGAAAGCATGGGTTGGGACGCCTGAACTGCGGAATGTACATGTTGATATAGGTCAGATCAGCTGCCGCTGATCTACTTAAGAACGGTTTATTAAACTCTCTAAAAAGTACAAAGGGATTTCCTTTCACAAGAGCAGGCTGAAATCAAGCAGCTAACATTCCTCTCTCCAAAGCAGTGACGATTGTTTCTGAGCACATTACTGTAATAACATACCCTGGAAGCTCTCCCAATAGTATATAGGAAAATAATCAAGAAGACAAACACGTGATACAATACACAAATGATTATTAAAAAAAAGTAACGTGACGAGAAAAAGCAAGCACATCAAGTACACGGCATGCAGGGGGCATAGACGCGTTTCTACTGTTAAACAAAGCTGATTCTCACCGTTCTGAACAAAATGGCTGAATTAAGAGCATCTGATTGGCTATGCCCATATACCCTCCTCATCATCCTAGTGGTTGAAAGAGGGCAAAGGAGATTGAAACATCCCAAGGAAGCATGAGAGTGAAATAAAGAATTGGTTAGTATTTGCAACATTACACCAAGCTGGCATAAGCATAGACTGACATTGTGTATAAAGATGTTCATGCAACTAAATAAACATTGTTTTTTTTTCTTTTTTCAAAGTATTTTATTAGTTTTTTTATACAAACAAATACAATAGCATTCTGTCACGGGGTTAGCCAAAAATAGTCCGTATACAATGGTCATATGTACTTTACGGTAAGATATCTGTTTTAGCGAAACCCCTCTTACATTGACTAGCGGGGAAATTAGGCAAAGGTTGATAGAGAGAGAGAAACAAATAAGAAAGAGGTGAGAGGAGGATATGAGAGAGGTTCTGTGGTTCTGAGTCTGATAGGGGTTTTAGTCATGTGGCAAAGCTGACACCCCACTAGATGGCCTATGGCGGGAGAGGTGGTTGAAACGGGCAGTCCAACAAGCCCCCCCGATGTCCCATCGGCCCGTGGTGTTAACCTCCGATTCGCTCCTTTCCCCATATGGGGAGGAGAGGAGGGAGCCAGAGTGGCTTCAAGGGGGTTCGTATGAGTCTAAGTACGCATCTAGTGACTTCCACATCCCCCTGGTTGCTGGTCTCCAGGGGGAGTTCTGCAACGCAATGTTATCCGCACCTATGAGGTACGTCACCCAGTTGAACCAGCCCTTGTATGAGGTCTTAGTCGTTTCCTTCCAATTGTTGAGGACCATTTTCACTGCCGCAATGAGAAGCAGGTCCAGTAGGCCTTTAACATGCTCTGATCTTAGTGCTGTGGTCATGAATGCCGTGGCGAGGGAGGAGAATTCAGTCGTTAGTGTGCAGCCCAGTACGTTATTTATGAACCCAAAGTTTTTCTCCCAGAACTTTTTGAGTGATGGGCAGTAATAGATAAGTTGTGCTAGGTTCCCATTTTCCTTGCTACTATTCCCGCACAGGTCATCATCTCTGAGTCCTAGTGAGAATAGTCGGGCGGGGGTCCAGAAGGCTTTGTGGAGTAGCCAGAATTTAGTTTGTGCTAGCACTGGGGTGATTTTATTATATGAGGCAGAGGACCATAATGCCGCCTGTTCTTGCTCATTCAGTGGGGTATTGCGTTGTTTTATCCAGTAGTTAGTTGTCTTGTCATTAATTTTGGTGGTGTTTGGACGTAGTGGTTTGTAGAGGTGTGATACCTGATGACCTAGTCTGTTGATCCTTGCTAAATACTGTGAGACTGACAGTTGGGTTTGTGATAGTTTGGCTTTGGATAGGGCTGTTTTGATTTTCAACTGTACGGCAAATGTGGTAGGGTACGCCCCTTCCTCTAGCTGGTCTGGGTGGGAGATGCCTTTCTCTATCCATGCGTCAAGGGCGAGGGATTTCCCCTTGTATCTGATCTTACTATTTGCCAAGAGCGACAACTCCTTCGAGCCCTTTATGCTGTGCTCCATTTTCTTGTCTATTTTTAGAAGGGCAATTTTTGTGTTCTTAAAAATGGAGCTGGAGGCATGAGGGTGTTTGTTAGCTGTTAACAGCGCCAATGGGTTTAGATTGCACAGTATGGCTATGTCGACTTGCAGCCATACCGGTGTGTAGCCTTGAGGGGGTGCTATCCAGTATGCCCCTTGTTTTGCCAGAAATGCAGTGTGGAAGGTTCTAAAGTCTGCTAGGTTTACTCCTCCCAGTTTTTCCCCAGTCTTAGTTTTTTGATGCTTATCCGTGCCTTCTTCCCCCGCCAAAGGAATTTAGTAATCATGTTGTCTACTTTACGGTGGAAGTCATCTGTGAGCAGGAGTGGGAGCATGCTGATCATTTAGTTGATCATTGGGGTGATCATCATTTTGATCGTTTTGATTCTACCCCACCAAGTTATAAATTTCGGGGACCATGCCTCCAGGAGTTTCTTTATTTTGTCAAGCAGTAGCTTCTCATTGTGGGCTAGTGTGCTCATATGGTCGTTGCCAAAGTGTATGCCTAGATATTTGACAAACCCTGTTTGCCAGGTCAGACCTGACCACCCTAGGGTGTCCCTAGTGCAGTGGATGTTCAGGGGTTTGCATTCTGATTTGTCCCTGTTGAGCTTGTATCCTGAGTGGCCCGAGTATATTCTATGGTGTCTATCAGGGCCTCAATTGAGGTCTTTGGTTGCTACGTAACTATTAGGATGTCGTCTGCGTATGCTGCCAGTTTTATTTCAACATCATTGATGTTGATCCCTTTTATTTTCATGTTTAGCTTGATGTCACTAATCAGGGGTTCTAATGCCAACAGAAAGAGTGAGGGGGACAGTGAGCAGCCCTGTGTAGTGCCGCATTGTAGTGTGAGTGGTTCGGAGAGTGACCCATTAAAACAATGCGTGCACTCGGATCCCCGTACAGCGCCATCACCTTCCGAATGTAACCTTCCCCCAAGTTGAAGGATTTCATGCACTGTTCCAGAAAGGGCCGCGATACCCTGTCGAAGGCCTTCTCGGCATCCAGGATGATAGCTACCGCTGCTTCTGTTTTCTTTGCTGTGTGTTCTAGTATAGGGCAGAGAAGTCTGGTGTTGTCTTTAGACATACGTGTTCTCAGGAAGCCTACTTGGGAGTTGCTTATTAGGTTGGGTAGGACGGAATTGGTTGCTAGAATTTTTGCATATATTTTGCAGTCCACATTAATTAGGGATATGGGCATTAATTAGGGATATGGGCCTGTGGTTCTTGGGCTGCAACTGAGCCTTACCTTCCTTTGGCATTACTATTATGTTCGCTTCAGCCATGGATTGTGATACCAACCCATTTTCTGCACAGTGATTGAACACCCTCTTCATGGTTGGTTTTAGCTGCTCTAGGAACGACTTGTAAAAGATGGCTGTGCATCCATCCGGCCCCGGGGCTTTGTTATCCTCAATCTCTGCAGAGCTAATTTCTTGCCCTAGACTCTGTGAATCAGCACTGGTTAGCTGTGGGATGCCAATTCTCTTAAGGTATTGCGTGCATGCCTCCAGATTTAGGATCTGACCGTTTTTATAGAGCTCCTGATAGAACTCCTGAAAGGTCCTGAGGATGTCTTTGTGTTTTGTGTGGGTTTTGTTGTGTGGGTCTGTGATGGACGAGATGGTGAATTGGTTGTGTTTGTTCTTTCAGGTAGGAGGCTAGTAGATTCCCCGTTTTGTTTGCTTCGCAGAGGTTAATGGCCTTCTATTTGTTGAACCACAGCCCGGCTCTCTCACTCAGGATCTTATTGTATTCGTACTTTTTTCTAGTTAGGTCCGTTAGGAGTTTGGTATCGTGAGAGGCCCTAGCATGACTTGTTTTTAGGCTTTTTATGTCTTGCTCGAGTTGAGTCAGTTGCGAGTTTGTGTCTTTATTTAGCTTGCCCTTAATTTCGATTATTGCCCCCTGATTGTAGCTTTTAGTGCACCCCATAGGGTGGAGGTGCTCGTCCCTGGTAAATCGTTGTGCCTGAGGTATTCCCTTATTGCCTCCTCAATTTTTCCCTTGTTCTCGGGCGAGGCTAAGACGTCGCTGTTAAAACGCCACCTTCGGGGAATGTCTACGTTGTGGCAACTGCTCAATTTTAGGCTTATGCAAGAGTGGTCTGACACTAACCTGGGTGCTATGTCGGAATGTTCTATTAGGTGTGTGTGTGGGCCTGTGATTAGTATGTAATCTATCCTGCTGTATGAGTTGTGCGGGTTAGAGTAGAATGTGAAGTCCCTTGTATCTGGGTGTAAGAGCCGCCATGGGTCCTTGAAGTTGAATTTGGAGCATGCAGTGTGTGCACTTGTGGGTTGGTACTGGCATGGTGATTGTCTATCCAGTATGTGGTCCAGAGGCATGTTAAAGTCCCCCGCCACCATGAGGTCGTTCTGTGGGAGGCTATCGAGCTTCTGTGACACCCCTTCCCAAAAGGTGGGGTCGTCTGTGTTTGGACTGTATATGTTAAATACATGTATACTCTCTTCTCCCCTTATCAGGTGTGTTATCAGAAGTCTGCCAGCCTCGTCTTGGGATTGTGATTCCATTGCTAGGTTGGAGCTTTTAGATACCAGTGTAATTACCCCTTGTTTCTTCCCCTCGGCCAGTGAGCATGCCACTTGAGAGAACCAGTTACCTTTCACTAGTCTGATATCCCCCAGGGATAGTTTTGTTTCTTGTAGCAGGACCACATCACCCTTAGTCTTAGCTAGATAGTCAAGCATCTTCTTACGTTTAATCGGGTGGTTGAGCCCTTTGACGTTGAGGGATACTATCTTTAGGTCAGCTGCCAGGTTGAGATTGTTGGTGGGGGCCATTATCTGTGGTAAGTCATGTCTGGCGAACCTAATCTGCGCCCCCAACTCTCTAGTGTTACAGTGCCTTCTCCCCTTCCGCTTAACCGGATCCTCTCTTGTTGTTCTAATAGTGTCTGCTTTGCATTCGTCTCAGAGTTAGGTCTCGCTCTTTTGGCAATAACGGGTGACTGGCTGAACCCTCTCATTAAGGGATGTATGAGTAAAGAGGTGAAAATAGAAAGGAAGACAGAGAAAAAAGAAAGCAAATAGTCAGAAACCCCCCTTCTTACCCCCCACCCCACCCTCCCTCCCCTCACAGAAACATTGTATGCTGAGTGTGCGATGACAGGGTCGCCGTCCCGTCTCCCTGGGAACTGTTTGGGTGATAGCTCTGTTTTTCTATGATCCCAAGAGTCTACATTTGCCGCTTCATAATAAGTCTGTGTTACTGAACCCCCCTGCCCAATTATACGTCACCCTTGAAGTTTTATGTGTCGATATAGAAAAAGGATATGGTAATTCTTTGTTACAGTGCGTGGCATCCGTTATGTGGGTCTGATCTGCCGCTCTCCAGTACTTCACAGTGTTTATGGTGGAGGTCACATCGAGCTAGCTTATAGATGCCTCCACTGTGGTAGGTGTGGTTGGCACAGTGGTGTTCGGGTATGGCCCCTTGATCCCGGTTTAAGGCAGTGTTTGGGTCTGTGATCCCCCGCAGGGCTCTTCTTTGCGTTGCATTGCTTCGAGGATCATGAGCTGTTGTTGCTGCCTGACACTGTCGAGGTATCGTTCCGATTGCACCCTGTTAGGTATGTCCTGCTGGGCCTGTCTGTTGTGGTACTTATGGCACACTCAGGTAGCTTTGAGGTAGATAGAGTGTGATTGCCGCCGTTGAGGTAGCTCATGAGGTAGAACACGTTGTTTCTTGTGCAATCTTTTGCTACAGTAATAGGTAATTATGATGTTGAGATAGACAATGAGGTAGAATATGAGTCTTTGGGGAGGTTGTCTTAACTCCCCACCCCCAGTTCCGGTGAGGCTCTCCTTTTGCTGGCACCGGCATGAGAGGTCTCCATTTCTTGGGCTGTCGGACCTTCTAGGTATCTGGCCAGTTCTCTCGGATCGTCGAAGAGTTGGGAGCGTCCTCTGTCATTTATCCTGAATTTTGCCGGGCCTGCTAATGAGAATTGGATGATGTTCTTCATTTCATCCCGTAAGGCTAGGAAGCCTTTTCTGGTATCCACCGTGGGTTTTGAATAGTCCTGCGTGAAGATGATCTTCTGCCCATTCCATGTGATCTGGTGGTTTTTCCTTGCATAATTGAAGATGGCTTCCGTGTGTTGAGATCTCAAAGGTTTGCAGATTATTGGGTGAGCCGCGCTCCTTGTTGTGGACCTGAAGGTAGGGATTCTATGAGCTCTGCCTAGTTTGAACTGGTGGTCAAGTTTTAGGTTTGTGATTTTAGGGATCATGTCCTCTAGGAAGGCCAGGCATGAGCCCGATTTATCCTCTGTACCCTCTGAGATTCCTAGGATTCTTACATTCCCCCGCCTGTTGTGGTCTTCCAATTCCGCTGTCTGTTTCTGGAGCGATGCTGTGATTTTAGATAAGGTTTTCAGCTCTTTGTTTACTTGTAGGTCCGCGTCTTCGATGTCAATTATTCTTTGCTCCACCGCGGCCAGCCTATTGTTAGCTGTGTGCATGTCCGCCCTGACTGCTGCTAGCTCCAGTTGGATCGCATCTGTGGTCTGTTTTGTGGTCTTGGCCAGATCATGAACTTCTGCCAGTTTCTTTAGGATCATCTCCAGGGTGCCGTTGATGTCTGGTTTCTGCTTGATTGGTGAGTCTGATACTGCGGGCTCGCCCTTGTTTTTCTTTAGCTCACACTGGAGTCTTGCCTCGCTCCCCGCCATGTTCGTTAGAGCTCTCTTCTCCTGATGGAGTTCAAATCTCCCCTCTCTCCTTGTTGCCCCGTCTGGGCCACTATGGGCTCGCGTTCTCTTCCCTTGAGGCTGTCGGGTACCGTTGCGCTCCACTGTTGGATAGCTGTTGTCTATTTGCTCTCTTGCTGCGATTAGGGTCTGCTGGGTCACGCTCTTTTGTCTGAGTTTCGTCCTGCACCCAGGTGTCTGCTTGAGCCTGTGTAGTGCACCCTACCCTTGTGAGGGTTCTCCTTTTCTGGTAGTGGGTTTTTATCGCCAGCTCCTTTCCCCCGGTGCCCGTCTCACTCACCGCCACTCAAAACCCACTGTGTGAACAGAGGGGGAGTGGTCTTTTTTCAGTCCTCCAGCTCGGTCCTCTTCGGCCCTACTTTGGGTGGTTGTTCTTGTCGGGGTCCTATCAGGGACAGTCGTGGGGTTGTAGGCAGTTGTGTAACGCTTTGGAGTGCTTTGGGCGTTTTAGAGAGTTTGGGTTATTAGTGTTATTATTGTGCTTTTATCCCGAGGCACCTGTGATCCTCTCCTGTGGACTCTTCACGGTCACGCTGATCTGATGCATAGCTGGCTCACTCCACACCTCCTTCCGTTAGCCCTTGTCCTTTTCACCGCTTAAAAATTCCCCCTGGTCCCAGCGGCTTATGTGGGGAGGGTGGGAGAGGTGCGCCATTTGGCACGGGGTATTTCGGACCACTCCCCGCTCTTGTTGCACTTTGATATTTTGCCGAGGGGAGAGGGTAGGGTGGTCCCGATCCATCCCTGGTACCTGCGTGACCCCACCATTCGCGCAGAGCTGATTAAATCCCTTAAGCGCTATTTTGACGAGAATGTGGGGTCTGTGTCATCGGCGGTCTCACTGTGGGAGGCGTTCAAGACAGTACTCCGAGGAGAGGCCCTGTCCCTTATTTCCCACTCCCGGAGGCGCGAGCGGGAGGAGGTGACCCGTGTTGAAACTGAGATAACCGAGTTGGAGGGTGATCTAGAATGTGGGGTGACGGATGACAAATTACATGTTCTCCAACTCAAGCAAGCGGCCTATAAGGCCCTCGTCACGGAGGCGGCCAGGGGCCTCAGTAGAGAGCAACAGGGGAGACTGTATGATGTGGGTGATAAGGCTGGTAAATTGATTGCGTGGCTGGACAAAAAAGAGAGAGCGAGTCGAGTTGTCCCGTTGATTGAGAAAACGAATGGTGTGTGTGTCACTGAACCGGAGGAAATGGTCTCCTGCTTCGCGGACTATTTCCGTGGGGTGTATTCCCCGGTGTCTTCCCGCTCTGAAGAGGATTCCCATGCCCTGCTCAGAGATATCGCGCTGCCTTCCCTTTCGGAGGAGGACAGAGTGTCGTTGGACGCCGCTCCAACCTCCGAAGAAATTGCCCTCGCCATACGCTCGGTCGCTTCCGGCAAGGCCACGGGTCCTAATGGTCTTCCCATCGAGTTGTATAAACTGCGACCGGATACGCTGGCGCCGCATCTCCGTGCTATGTTCCTTGCGGCCCACTCGGTGGGTTCCCTCCCGCTAGACCAGCGTCTGGCTACCATCGTGGTTATCCACAAGGAGGGGCGGCCACGGGACCGGGTCACATCCTATCGACCCATTTCGTTATTGAATGCGGAGCCCAAAATTCTCGCCAAGGTGTTGGCTAATGGGCTGGTCGGCGTAGTGTGTGACTTGGTCCACCAGGACCAGTCCGGCTTTATTCCCCATCGCAACACAGCGCTTAACCTGCGGCGTTTGCATGGGGTGCTCGCACGTGTCCCGTTCATACGGGAGCCGGCCATCTTGGCGTCCTTGGACGCCACTATGGCGTTTGACACACTTGAATGGCCATATATTTGGGCGACGCTCGCGAAATTTGGGTTTGGCCCAGGGTTTATCAGCTGGGTTAAATTGTTGTACTCTGGCCCACTGGCGCAGGTGGTTGTGAACGGTAGAGTGTCGGCTCCGTTTGAGTTGGGCAGGCGCACGCGGCAGGGCTGCCCGTTATCGCCGCTCCTTTTTGCGCTTGCCTTGGAGCCCCTGGCGGAGTGGCTGCGGTGGGAACCTTCTATTCGTGGTCTCCGCTGGACCCCCGAGTATGAGGACCGCGTATCTCTATACGCTGACGATATTCTCCTGTACCTGGCTTCCCCACGTAAATCACTGATAGTACTGGTTGATGTATTGCATTCATTTGGTCGTAACTCCGGCCTTGTCATCAACTGGGCTAAATCGTGCGTGAATGTTCTCTCTGGGGAGGCTCCTATACTTCCGCAGGGCTGTCCTATCCAGATCGCCCCGCAGGGATTTAGGTACCTGGGTGTCTTCATTACCCTGGACGCGGAGGCCCGGTATGATCGGAACTTGCTTCCCCCCCTCCAGCGCCTGAAGGAGGATGTCGCGCGTTGGCGGCGTTTGCCGCTCTCGCCGCTCGGCCGGGCGGCATTGTTTAAGATGATGTCGCTGCCGCGTTTCCTGTACGCTCTGCAGAATACAATGGACCTCGTCCCGGCGCGCTACTTCCGCGAGGTGGAGAGTTTGCAACGCCGCCTGTTCTGGGACGGGAGACCGCGTATCGCCCTGGCGAAGCTGACGCTCCCGTGGTATGACGGGGGGATTGCCCTCCCGGATATTAAACGGTATTATTGGGCCTCCCAGCTGGCTGCGATTAATCACGGCCTATACGGGCCCGCCCTAAACCCGGCCTTTGAAATGGATAAGATGCTACTGCCGGGTGGTGACTATAATCGAGCGCTCTACTCCAGCTTGCTTGACGCACGTCTGACGGGCCCCACGCGTGTCATGGTACGAGTGTGGCACGCGGCTAATGTAGCGATGGGGTGGAAGGATCGTTTGACCCGGGCGTCACCACTATACGCATCTGAGCAGTTGGGCTCCCTGTGGACCTCGAAGGGCTTCGAGAAGTGGGACATGATAGGCATCAGCAGGGTGGGGGATCTCTGGACGAGGGGGGGATTCAAAACGTTCGAGATGCTGCAGACGGAATTCCAGTTGCAGGACAGGGAGTACTTTCGGTATATGCAGATCCGTCATGCACTATGCTCCGCCTTCCCGGACGTCGCCTCCATCCCGGAGTACTCCCCTCTGGAGGATAGAGTGCTGGATGGACATGTACCGGAAAGCACGATCTCATTAATCTATAAAAAAACTGATTAATGACCGCTCGGGATTGCTGACTAATCTTCGTGAGGCTTGGGTTGCCGATGGATTGGAGCTGGACGACGAGGACTGGGTCTCTGCGGTGGCCTCCCCGAAAGAGGTGGCCATACCGGCCCGCCTTCGCTTCGTCCAGCTCAAGATACTCCATAGGGTCTACATAACGGGGCCAAAGCTATTGCGTATGGGCTATGCTGTGGACGGGTTGTGTAAGCGTGGGTGTGGTTCTTTGGGGACCTTTCTTCATATTTTGTGGGAATGCCCAGAGGTGGAGCGATTCTGGCGTGGTGTGCATGAGGTCCTGCGGGTGGTTACGCGTGTGTCGCTACTGCCCGAAGCGAGGAGATGCCTGTTGAACGTGTGGGAACCAACCGACTACTCGGCGCCACAGACGTGGTGGGTGACTCTGGGATATATGGTGGCCAAGCGCGATATTGCTCAACTGTGGGGTTCCCAGAGGTCCCCGACTGTTTCGGCCTGGAAGGAAAATATGGACTGGTGCATGTTTCGGGAAAAGGTGGTGTATGTAGCGAGAGGTAAGCCTGGGACATGGGTGAAAGTATGGGGCCCCTGGAACGCCTATCGCGGGGGAATCTGTGCCCCGCCGTTATTGCCCGATCCATCGCCTGCCCCGTCCCCTTAGCCGGTTTAGCTCTCCGGTACCGGGCACTGAGTCCACCCAGTCCCTGTCCTGACCTTCTCCCCCCCTTGATACTCCTATGGATTGGTAGGGTCCCCCTTCTAGGGGAGCACATGCTGCTGTTTTCGATTGTGGGTTGCCTTGTGGTTTGATTTTTTGTTGTTATTTATGTTAAAAAGAAACCGTTATGTGGGGTCCGGATGGTGTGGCCATCAACGCTGCTAACTCCTGTACGTTTCCCTTTGCCGCAGCATGCGTTCTACTGTGTGTATCATATGCTCCTCTTGTTTGCTAGCGGCCGGCCTGAAGGTTGTAGGCCCATCTTTGTATATTCTTTGAACTTTGAAATAAACGGTTTAAAAAAAAAAAAAAAATTATTATTCTCCCTGAACCACTGTGGCTCTGCGTGGCTCCACGGGTGACTCAGCACCACCCTGCCCGTTTTTTTCTCCCTTAAACCCACTCTGCTCGATCTCTTTGTCGTCTCTCCACGATGGTGATGGCCCTATCCGCCTCCCCCTCACTTAAGGCGGCGATAATGTTTACCGTGCTGGCCCCAGAGTCTGGTTGAGTTTCGGTTTGGATTTTCAGCAACTAGTTATGTTATGTTGTCTGTTCGGCAACCCCTGGGGTTTATTTCCTCAGCCCTGGCTCACATCTGCTCCTCCTTTTGGGTTTTTATTCTATTTCAGACCAGGGACTTAATCTGTTGCGTGTGGCTGGGAGCGCTTGAGGCTCGGACTGTTCTTGCCTTTATTTTGCCTGCGGTCGTCTCCTGTGCTCTCCTACCCTTGCGTGTGTGAGATACTGGGGTTTTCTACGAGGCTCACCCAGTGACTATGTGAGTTGCGCACCGCACCGCACACGCTGACACTTCTTCCACCCGCTCCGCTACCGCTCTGTATGCCATGAGTTTCTTGCACCCCCTCAGTGCGCCACTCTGTACTCACGTTGCCCCTTGCTCTTCACCTGGGGGGGGGGGGGGGGGGGGGGGAAGGGATGCACGGATCAGTATCCGGCTCGACTCAGCTGATAGAAGGATGGACGGCCGCCTCTGTCTTCTCTGTCGTCTTATGATGGCGGCGTTGTTTACTGCCTATCGCGCTGGCCCCGGGGTCCAGCTGAGTTTCGGTTTCTCTTTTACAAGTTCGGCGCCCGTCCCTTCCATTTGTTTTCTTTTTTTTTTTTACCGTTTTACCCGTGATGGCGGTACGGTGCCTTACCACCGATGCACTTTACTTCTATTTTTACACAAGTCCTCTAGTGCTGGTCGGTTGGGGTGTTCTTCGCATTTCTTACGCTGTACAAGCGCGCAGTTCACACTCATCGCTAGTCAGTACTTTTTAGGGAGTTGTAACACTGCATTTCTAGGTTGTGATGCCGCTCACATGTGCCGCGTCCACCGGCTGCGGGACCCCTATGCAGCTTATTCTATCGCGTAGGGTAGTGTGTTTTCACTCCGCCCTCTCCTCTCTACATGGCAGCCCGTTTCATCCCATCTGACTCAAGTCAATAGCAGCGGTCCTGCTTCCCTGCAATGCAATGCTTCTCTCGTCTTTCCAAATCTCTCTTCTGCCTCTCCTATACCTCTGCCTCGGCCCTGCCTTGCATTTGCAGGCTGGGCTGGGGTGAGGTGACGGTGCGAGATTGTGATGGCGGCGCTCGGATCCCTTTTTCTAGGCTCACCATGTTCTGAGTTTCGGTTTCATTCTTGCGGGCGCCATTGTATCCTCCTCGCTCCGGCTTAAGTTGGCAATTTAACTCTTAATTTCGGTGGTGGTGGCTCGCCGTTACTACCATTTTCTTCCGCAGAGCTTCCGAGGCACGAAAATATCCTTTTGCCCCTTTCCTGCCCGGTGTAAACTCTCGGGATCGATGTTATTCTCCCCGGTAAGACGGAGCGGCTGACTCAGGTAAGCATCCTCATTGCCGTCCAAGCCACACCGTTTTCACGTTTTCATTGGGCCAAATGTTGCGCACATCAGAGGAAGGACTAACATCTGCTTCACAGGAAGCTGTATTCATTCTGGCTCCATCTCATCCGACAGGCACGAGTGCAGCATATACATCTGCATGACTTTTGCTAGTTGCAAATATTTGTACATATCAACAACTTGTACAGCATGTCCCCATTGCAAAAAACACTGCACGTAAGGCCCACTTGCCAGTGAGGCAATGCGCTGAGGCATCTCTCTATTCTACAGCCCCCATGTACGAACAACCGAACAGTAATGTCCACTGACTGGGCAAGAATGAAACAGGCAGAGTCGCTGGATTTACTAATTGTTAAACTTACTTACCAGCATCTAAAGGTCAGGACATAAACTGATTTTTCAGCACAAAAAAGTAAACGTGCTAGAGTGCAAGATTGCTAAGTAGCTCTGACGTCACCAGTATTCATATTGTTAGACATCAAGCGTCCTGCATCATACAGTGTAGCGTAAGGACCAGTTAGGTGCTTGCTCTTTGTGAAATCTAGCATACTTTTGAGACGGTCCCTGAGCTCTGCTCACGAGGCAGAGTTTGTGGATACTCCCCACCTTCAAAAAGCACACCAGCTGGTGAAGCCGTTGCTTGGCTTACGAGTCCTTTCGTGTAAACCTTGCTCCTGTGAATCTCTGATTCCGTGTGTTTCCAGCCTTGTTTCCCTGCTTCTTCAAATACTTGCAGGAAAGACTCCGAATACCCCTTTTTGACTCTTGGCTCGTATTCATCATTGTTCATTCAGTACGAGAGCCCCGAGTTGTGACAATTCCATGGCGTGCCGGTTCTCCGTGAAAGAGAACCTTCTATCCTCATTTCCCTGCTCCTAACCTGTGGACAAGTTCGGAAGTCGCACCACATGCTTTCCTTGTGATATCCAGCCTCCACGAAGAATCTGCCAGCGTCGCTATTTTTGAACTATAAATAAAGCAACCAACGAACAAAGGATTTCTCCGAGCCAATACTGCTGCTGAGACCGCTGTGCCGACTGCGGTTTCCTTCCGAAAGCAGTGAGAACTCAAGTTCTTTTTTATTTTACGATCTCGTCTGGAATTTCAAGACGCGATCGTTTGGTTACATTCTAATTTGACGATACATTGTATCTTACATCGAAACTCTTCCCGAGCGCCTTTTTTTGTCTTTGGATTAAAACGAACAATTGCTAATTGTATCCAACACTCTGTCTAAAGGAGGACAGAAGGCAGCATCTAATTTGGAATAACATTGCCACATCTTGCTTTACTGGACTGGAGTTGCCCTTCCTGTGTTTTTCTTTCGTCCTAACTATTGCTGCTGCTATTCTAAGCCAGACTTTCATCCTGATTCTCCTACTGCGCATGGAGGCTACATTAGACCTCAAGAGATCTTATGTCGGTGAGTGTGGTTTTATTTCCAGAGAGCAAACACGTCCTAGAATTCACACCAGTGATACTGTTTAGTCAGAAAGAGGGGAAGGAGCACATTTTTGATTATCCTATTCTTCTTTCTATAGGTTATCACCATTCCTGTTCCCAAGGACCATACCATTAAATCGGCTGGGGAAGTTAGACGTGACACCTCCAGATATCTAGTCCCCACATCTCCTAAAGTCAGTTTATGAGTGTTGATGCAGAGTTAATGGTCACATTCATGCTTTGATTTGGGGAGAGTGGGGAGTTTGTCGTCGCTCCTGTGGATTGAGCCTCGTTGGAATTGAGGTTAGTGGCATCGGCAACAGAAAGCCAAGCCCACGAATCAAGTCCACCCGAGCAACGATGAATACCGAAGGGGCTTGCGCCTTAATAGAAAACCCTACTCATAGTCCCACGGTTGAGGAATTGGCCACTGCTCTACTAGAGCTCCAGGGGGAAGTAGGAAGACAGAGTTGAAAATCAGCGACTGCATACGGAACTAGTACAAGTAAGACATCAGACTGCCCCTAGTGTTAGTGGAATGGATACCACGCAGAAGAGCAAACGCTCTTATATACAACCCGCTCACTTCACAGTACCCTCCCCTCTAACAAATACTGCACCCCCCAGCACTGAAAACCCTCAAGCTGTTCATGTATCCGTACACACACATACTCCTGTTCCATTGGCTGTACCAGAAAGGTTCCATGGGGATAGCGCAAAGTATAGTGTCTTCATTAATCAGTGTCAGTTACATTTCTTATGTAAGGCGTCTTCTTTTCCGGATGATGCTGCTAAGGTGGCGTTTGTGATTTCCTATTTGGGAGGGAACGCTGCTAGGTGGGCAGTTCCTTTGGTAGAAAATAACGACCCCATTCTGTATGATTATCATTCTTTTAAAGAAAAGTTAAGAAGTTTATTTGCCAGGCACACGTATGTACAGGCCAGTGATAACGAGCTGTTGAATTTGAGACAAGGCTCTAAGGACCTTCTCACCTACCTCACCGAATTCAATCGATTAATTGTGGAAACTCAGTGGCCAGAAGACAAGAGAACGTCATTGTTTTACAGAGGGTTAAACGATGACCTCAAAGATCTCCTTTCTCAAATCGTGGATCCTCCTGAGGATTGTCCAGCATTTATTGATCTTGTGGCAAAGTTAAATCATAGACTAAGTGAGAGAAAGGGAGAAAAATCTTGAGGTAATCTGGCGCGGTTCATTATGGTTAGAGGTGAAAAGAAAGAAAATAAAGATATCAAGGAGCTTGGTGAACCTATGCAAATAGGAGGTATGAGAGCCCCCTTAACTATGGACGAAAAGGAAAGATGGAGAAAGAACAATCTATGTCTTTATTGTGGGAAAGGCGGGCATTATGCCAGAGGGTGTCCTGTCAAGGCTACCCCAGTTCCTAAGATAGTTGCTGCTAATCAGGAATACACCTCATTCTCGGAAAATTAGAGAACTTGAAGACGGTAGAGGCCTCTTCTTCAAGTTATAGGAATCCTTTGGTCTCACAGAAGGTGGCAAGTATCGTAGCCCCCATAGCTCGACATTTCACACTAGCAGTCACAATCATTATTTCTCCTCAACGTAGAAAAGCACTATCCATCCTTCTTGATTCCGGGGCTACGGGAAATTTTCGAGATATCCATCTTGCTCACTTATTAGGCATTCCCTTTGTGCCTAAGACAGAACCAGAACCAATCAGGGCAGTAGACGGAACTGAATTATCTTCAGGGTTAATAACTCATCAGACTCCAGAGCTGACTATGGTATGTTGCAACAGACATTCAGAGACATTGGTTTTTGATTTAATTGATACGCCTAATTTTGGCGCTATACTTGGGATTCCCTGGTTGCAGGTACACAACCCGCATATAGATTGGAATACCCGCCAGGTCACATTAAAATCCTCTTACTGTTTGTCGCATTGTTATGGGGAAGCAAGAGAATGGGGAACCTCCTTATGTTGTGCCATGGATCAGACGCAAGATACTCTTCCTAACATGTATATGGAATACAAAGAAGTATTTGACGAGGTGAAGGCAACTGTCTTACCTCCACATAGGAGTTATGATTGTCGCATAGATTTAATCCCAGGGGCTGAATTACCAGTGAGCCGCATCTATGCCTTAACTGAACCGGCAACAGACTACTTACAGAAGTATATCACAGACATGTTAAAGAAGGGATTCATTAGACATTCCACCTCTCCAGTCTCATCCCCCATTTTTTTTATTCCTAAGCGTAAAGGAGGGTTAAGAGCGTGCCTTGACTACCGTGCCTTGAATAAAGTCACCATAAAAAACAAATACCCTCTTCCCCTCATATCAGTTCTTCTGGACCAAGTAAGAGGAGCCAAGATATTCACAAAATTGGATCTCCGCGGGGCCTATCATCTTATCTGAATAAAAGAGGGTGATGACTGGAAGACGGCTTTCCGGACTAAATTCGGATTATTCGAATATTGCGTCATGCCCTTTGGGCTATGCAATGCCCCTGCGGCTTTCCAATTTTTCATCAATGAAGTCTTGCGTGAATATCTTGATGTATTCGTGATAGTTTACATTGATGATATTTTAATCTTCTCTCACACTGAACAAGAACATATCGAATATGTCCGAAAGATTTTACAAAGATTACAAGACAACCAGTTGTTTGCCAAATTGGACAAAAGTACCTTTCACACCACTAAGGTGGACTTCTTAGGATTTGTCATTTCCCCTGAGGGTATCCACATGGACCCAAAAAAGATTGACGCCCTAGTCAAATGGCCTAGTCCCCGTAATGTGAAAGAAATGCAGTCATTTTTGGGATTTGCCAATTTTTATAGGCTCTTTATTTATCATTTTTCGGATCTAATCACACCCATCACCAGATTACTTCGAAAGGGTACTGTATTTGTGTGGTCGTCTGAAGCTGAACAGGCCTTTTCGCAACTCAAGGACAGATTTACCTCTGCACCCATTATTCGCCACCCAGATAACACTCAGCCCTATTTTGTAGAGGCAGATGCTTCTCAATATGCTGTAGGAGGAGTGTTATCACAACGTAATCCTGCTACGGGGTGTTTGCATCCGGTCGCCTATTTTTCGAAAACTTTGTTGCCAGCTAAGCAAAATTACACAGTTGGTGAAAGAGAGCTGTTAGCCATTAAACTGGCATTCCAAGAATGGCGACAATATCTCCTTGGTTCGCCACACACTACTACCATTTACACAGACCATCGGAATTTACAATTTTTTAGATCAGCTAAAGCATTGACACCTAGACAGATGCGATGGGTCTTATTCTTCAGTGAATATGATTTTGTTATCACATACCGACCTGGATCACAACAGGGAAAAGCAGATGCTTTATCCAAATTAGGATCAGATCAAAAGATTCCAATGACCGAGAGCTCCCCAGTCATTCCTTGTCAGAGAATAATAGGAGCAGACGAAGTGGGCTTGAATCCACCATCCTTTATCAGTCAGTTAACCGCTGCTTGTTTAGAGATTCCTCCCAGTGAATAGTTGCTCGAGCCCCATCATACAATCAGAGATGGGTTATATTATCATAAAGAGAGACTGTATGTGCCCGTAGTGGAGTTACAACAACAAATCATTCGATGGTGTTACAACACCTCTTTGACTGCTCACCCTGGTGGGGAAAAGACTATACAGACCTGTAAACGATGGTTCTGGTGGAAAAGTATTAATAGGGACATCATGGCCTATGTCTTAGCATGTCCCGTTTGTGCACGACAAAAGCCATTACATGTGGCTCCTGCAGGGTTGCTAAAACCTACACCTATACCTTCAGTTCCGTGGCATTCAGTCAGTATGGATTTCATCACGGATCTTCCTAGAACACAAGGTTACTCAGTCATTCTAGTGGTGGTTGATATGTTCACCAAAATGGCTCATTTCGTGCCATTGAGAAAATTACCTTTTTCCCAAGAATTGGCACAGGTGTTTATTCAGAATATAGTACGCCTGCACGGTCTGCCCTCGGTGATAATTACAGACAGAGGAGCCCAGTTCATCTCTCGCTTTTGGCAAGGGCTATATAACCATCTAGGTATTGATCACAGATTGTCCACGGCATACCATCCACAAACAGATGGGTAAACAGAAAGAACTAATCATACATTAGAACAATACTTACGCTGTTTGTTATCAACACTCACTTCTGATTGGGTGCAGGCTTTACCTTTAGCAGAATTCACTTACAATAACACCTCACATTCCTCCACTGGTATATCACCTTTTTTTTTTGCCACTGCTCATCATCCCAGAATCTTGCCCATTCCTTTACCTCCCATATTAGTGAACATTCCTGCTGTTCAATCCCATCATGCGACCCTTTTGAACGTCTGGGAAACTGCGAAACTTGAATTACACAAAGCTAAAGAATCAATGAAGCAGCAAGCTGACAAGCATCGCCTTCCGGCTCCTGAATACAAAATAGGGGACAAAGTATGGTTAGCCACCAAGAATCTAAGATTAGAAGGACCCCGCAAGTTACAACCCCGCTATATAGGACCCTATACCATCAATAGAGTCATTTCTCCTGTTACTATGAAATTAGACCTACCAGCCGAAATACAGATACATCCAGTATTTCATACAGCCTTACTGAAAAGATATGTTGTCCCCACTGACCATGAAGAACCCCCTCCTCCTGTCCTGGTGAATGGGGAAATAGAACATGAAGTAAGGAAGATTGTAGATTCCCGTAGATAGAGGAAAGCTCCAATATTTAATAGACTGGGTGGGATACGGCCCTGAAGACAGGTCTTGGGAACCTGCGGAAAACGTTCATGCTCCTGTTTTGGTGCGTAGGTTTCATGCCCTCTATCCCACTAAACCCCGTCCTGTGAAATGACCTTTGGGTGGGAGAACTGTTAGACATCAAGCGTCCTGCATCATACAGTGTAGCGTAAGGACCAGTTAGGTGCTTGCTCTTTGTGAAATCTAGCATACTTTTGAGACGGTCCCTGAGCTCTGCTCACGAGGCAGAGTTTGTGGATACTCCCCACCTTCAAAAAGCACACCAGCTGGTGAAGCCGTTGCTTGGCTTACGAGTCCTTTCGTGTAAACCTTGCTCCTGTGAATCTCTGATTCCGTGTGTTTCCAGCCTTGTGTCCCTGCTTCTTCAAATACTTGCAAGAAAGACTCCGAATACCCCTTTTTGACTCTTGGCTCGCATTCATCATTGTTCAGTCAGTACGAGAGCCCCGAGTTGTGACAATTCCATGGCGTGCCAGTTCTCCGTGAAAGAGAACCTTCTATTTTCATTTCCCTGCTCCTAACCTGTGGACAAGTTCGGAAGTCGCACCACATGCTTTCCTTGTGATATCCAGCCTCCACGAAGAATCTGCCAGCGTCGCTATTTTTGAACTATAAATAAAGCGACCAACAAACAAAGGATTTCTCCGAGCCAATACTGCTGCCGAGACCGCTGTGCCGAGTGCGGTTTCCTTCCGAAAGCAGTGAGAACTCAAGTTCTTTTTTATTTTACGATCTCGTCTGGAGTTTCAAGACGCGATCGTTTGGTTACATTCTAGTTTGACGATACATTGTATCTTACATCGAAACTCTTCCCGAGCGCCTTTTTTTGTCTTTGGATTGAAACGAACAATTGCTAATTGTCTGTCTAAAGGAGGACAGAAAGCAGCATCTAAATTGGAATAACATTGTCACATCTTGCTTTACTGGACTGGAGTTGCCCTTCCTGTGTTTTTCTTTCGTCCTAACTATTGCTGCTGCTATTCTAAGCCAGACTTTCATCCTGATTCTCCTACTGCGCCTGGAGGCTGCATTAGACCTCAAGAGATCTTATGTCGGTGAGTGTGGTTTTATTTCCAGAGAGCAAACACGTCCTAGAATTCACACCAGTGATACTGTTTAGTCAGAAAGAGGGGAAGGAGCACATTTTTGATTATCCTATTCTTCTTTCTATAGGTTATCACCATTCCTGTTCCCAAGGACCATACCATTAAGCCGGCTGGGGAAGTTAGACGTGACACCTCCAGATATCTAGTCCCCACATCTCCTAAAGTCAGTTTATGAGTGTTGATGCAGTGATAATGGTCACATTCATGCTTTGATTTGGGGAGAGTGGGGAGTTTGTCGTCGCTCCTGTGGATTGAGCCTCGCTGGAATTGAGGTTAGTGGCATTGGCAACACATATACTTATACCAAGTAAAATGAAAGAACGATGCGACAAGAAAGAAGGGCAGGAACAAGCAGCGTTTTTCAGTGGAGGAGGCTGTTGCCCACAGAAAGGGCTCACGAGATGTCCTGAAGAGGACCATGCAACAGAAGTGCCTCAAGCATGGCCCTAGCTAAGGAGGAGCACAGGGCAAGCCTGCCAATGGTTAGGCTATTGCAAGCATTCCTCCCATCCCATGCTTTAGGAGTACACAGCAATGCCTCTAGGCAAATGTCTATCATACTACCAAGAGCTGCTGAAATACCCCAATGGAAAATGGAGCCCTCGATGCATGGTGAAGTAAAGGTGATGCAGATGGAGAAGTTACACTTAATTGAACCTTCTTCATTTTCCTACATCAGGAGTTCTTTCTTTCTTCTAGAAAGATGCATCTCTTGAAAGCAGTGGACACTGTTTTGCAACAGACAAATGAACGTTAGAACTTAAGGCACAAGCTATTGTATGACGACCTTATGAAAATCAATGGAGTGGACAATTACCTACAGAATAATTAATACCTTGGTTATAGACCTACTTAACATTGCCCATTCAAACAGCGGTGTAACGAACCTTGAGTGGCCCCCCTGCAACGTACATGGAGCCTCCCGCCCACCAGACTCAATTAGGAGTTCTCAGGCCAGGGTACTGTGCTGTGAAGGCCCCATGCAGCTCGCCCCCCCCCCCACCCGGGCTGCGGGGGGGCCTGCGTTACGCAATTGCTTTCAAAAGAAGTTTGGAAACTGCTAATTCTGCTTTACCACCCAAGATGGACGAATGGATCTGAGCAAAGAACATTCAAAAAGGGACAGAGAGTGGGAAGAACAATCTGTCCCACTGTAAATGTTTTCGCCTATCAGACAATCTGTTTATGTGCGCCAAACTGTTAATAGGAATCGAGTATTTTTAAGCTTTGACTTCTTAATGATATTCAAGCCATCTATTTTTAATCAGCACACAATATCTCTGTACTGATTTTGTCAGAGAGCGAAGGGTGGCGAATCCTATCAACTGATTAAAATAGGCAGGTCATGTACACAGAACTCTATCTGTAAACACAGGACTGTCAATCCCAATATGTGATGAACAGATTTTCGTGGGTTGTAAAATGCTAATCTCCCTCATGAGCCTAAATATCATTGGCACGGGCGAGAATACAAACAGGACACAGTTGGTACCCAATGTGGGTTAGACTGTCTGAGAAAGAGTTCCCACTTAAACATAGTTTGGAGAAGAACTGGGGCATGCTGAGCTCTCTGGGTACAAAGACCTCCTAACGGTGCACTGCACACCAATTATTCTCCCCAGAGCAGACACACGAAAGCCTTTCTTGCAAAAGTTCTGTATCTTCTGGATGAAATGGTCAGACTGGACACACTGCTCTTTTAGAAGGTGCCCAATAAACAAGAAAAAGAGATACTTCTAGTTCACTGCTCTCTAGCATCCTACTGAACCTCTTATTGATGTGTCCATATGTGCTACAGAAGAAAACATTTCATATTAGTTAGATGTATAGTAGGCTTCCTCGGCAGATCCTTTACATTTGAAGTACCCCCAGCCGAAGGTTAGGCAGCTGAAGCCTTTGCTACATGGCATCCCAACATACGATTGGGTCATTTATGACCCAGGTGTCACTAGGGCATTGTGATATGCTGAATATAGGTGACAACATAGATCATATAAGTGATATAAGTGGCCGAGACTCCTTCGTTTCTCAGATGGGTACAGTTGATAAGTGGTCTACTACATTCCGAGGTCTATAAGAACAAGTTACTTACCTTCGGTAACGATGTATCTGTAAGAAACATTAGTTAGTTAGATTCCTCACCTTAGAATATCCCCAGGCGTCAGACTGGATCCGGAAGATTTTTCGTCAGCAATACCCCTTGCGCGTCGCTAGGCGTCGTCTGCGGCTCCGCGTCCGTCGTCGGCGTCGTGCGCCGGAATGACGTCGTCGGAGTGGTTAGACGCCGCCCTCGCGCGCTGACGTCAGTTCTTGTACATAGCTTTCCGCGCCAGGAACGCAGAGCCATGCAAAGACCGACACTGGTGCCAAAAATAAAATCTAGGGGCCTGAAAAGGATAACCTTAACCCTAGATGTCAGTTCGCAGAACGGGGAGGATGGGTGGGTCGGTGAGGAATCTAACTAACTAATGTTTCTTACAGATACATCGTTACCGAAGGTAAGTAACTTGTTCATCTGAAAGAAACACGTTAGTTAGATTCCTCACCTTAGAATAGATACCCAAGCAATACCATCCCCGGTGGTGGATCTGCGAACCAAGATCACACCAGAAAGTCCTGAAGGACAGAACAGCCAAAGAAGCCATCCCTCCGGACTAGGCTGTCAGCGCAATAATGCCTGGCAAACGTGTGTAGCGAAGCCCACGTCGCCGCCTGACAGATGTCCTGCAAAGGGACACCCCGTCCCAAAGCAGTAGTAGCCGCTGTGGCCCGAGTAGAATGGGCGCGCAGCCCAACAGGAGGGTCCTTTTTTGCCAAGGAATAACAAATTGTGATGCACAAAACGACCCACCGAGAGATGGTCCGTTTGTGCACAGCTTTCCCCTTCTTAGCACCCACGTATCCAACGAAAAGTTGGTCGTCCACCCGGAACTGCTTTGTGAGGTCCAGATAAAAGGAGAGCGCACGTTTTGGGTCCAGACGGTGGAGCCTCTCTTCCTCTTGGGAAGGATGCGGAGGCGGAAAGAAGGTGGGCAAGGTGACAGACTGCCCAAGATGAAATGGAGTCACCACTTTCGGAAGAAAGGAGGGACGAGGCCGAAGGACAACCTTGTCCGGATGAACAGAGAGAAAAGGAGGCTTTGAAGATAAAGCCTGGAGCTCACTCACCCGTCTAGCCGAGGTGATGGCTACCAGAAAAGCAGTCTTAAGCGTCAGCAGACGAAGAGGACAATTATGAAGAGGCTCAAAGGGAGCGCACACTAGAAATGTGAGAACAAGATTCAAGTCCCACTGAGGCATTACAAAAGGGACAGGAGGGAACGTGTGAGTAATGCCCTTTAGAAAGCGTGTAACTACAGGGGACTTGAAAAGAGAAGGCTGATCAGGAAGCCGTAAGAAGGCAGAGATGGCAGCAAGATAACCTTTCAGGGTGCCCAGGGCAGAGCCCTGCTGGGCCAAAGAAAGAAGAAACAGTAGAACCTCAGAAAGAGGGGCGGAAAGGGGATCCACAGCCTTTGCTGTGCACCATGCCACAAATTTGTTCCACCGGCAGGCGTATACCGTCTTTGTGGAGGGACGCCTGGCTGCCAGAATGATATCACAGACTTCAGGAGGCAAGTCAAATGGCATCAACTGCCGCCGCTCAATCTCCACGCATGGAGGTGGAGGCTGGACAGGTTCGGGTGGAGGACCGTCCCCTGCTGCTGCGACAGAAGATCCTCCTGAAGGGGCAGACGTATCGGAGGATCGGTCAACATACTGAGTAGCTCGGGATACCAGTACCTTCGTGCCCAATCCGGAGCCACCAAGATGACTTGGGCCCGGTCGTGCCTGATCTTCTTCAGCACTCTGGGCAGAAGTGGTATAGGCGGAAAGGCATACAACAGACCGCAACTCCACTCGTGACGAAAAGCGTCGCCGAGCGAGTGCCGCCTTGGAAATTCCAACGCGCAGAACTGCTGACATTGCGCGTTCTCTTTGGTGGCGAATAGATCTAACCAAGGCTCTCCCCACTGCTGAAAGAGACCTTGCGCCACTTCGGAGGTCAGACGCCATTCGTGATCCATTATGCACCGGCGGCTGAGTTCGTCTGCTCTGGCGTTCAGAGAGCCCGCCAGATGTTGAACCACTAGGGTGACGCCCTGGTGTTCCAGCCACGTCCAGAGGCGCAGAGCCTCCTTCCTGACAAAGGGTCCACGACCCCACCCCGCCCTGTTTGTTGCAATACCACATGGCGGTGGTGTTGTCCGTGAA
This sequence comes from Triturus cristatus, assembly GCF_964204655.1. Classification (NCBI taxonomy): domain Eukaryota; kingdom Metazoa; phylum Chordata; class Amphibia; order Caudata; family Salamandridae; genus Triturus; species Triturus cristatus. The sequence goes on from NC_140585.1 coordinate 314,194,900, forward strand.
CACCTGCACGACACTTCCCCCTGACAGAGGGAAGGAAGGCTTTCAGTGCAAGTCGGATCGCTCTCAACTCCAACAGGTTGATGTGGAGACGAGACTCCGCCGGAGACCAGAGGCCTCTGATCTCCGCCTCTCCCATATGGCCACCCCATCCCAGGAGGGACGCATCCGTCACTACGACATGCTCCGGTTGGGGAAGGGAGAGGCTCTTGCCCTTGACACAATCGCGGTCCGTGAGCCACCACTGCAACTGCTGTGCAGTGCCCTCCGAGATCAAGACATGGTCGGACAGGTTGCCGTGATGCTGGGCCCACTGAAACTTCAGGTCCCACTGCAGAGACCGCATGCGCCGCCTAGCGTGATGCACTAGTAGGATGCAGGAGGCCATCAGCCCCAGAAGCCGCAACACTAGCCTGACCGAAACCCAGGATAGAGGCCGAAAGATGGGAATCAGGGCCTGAATATCCCGGACCCGCTGTTCCGGTGGATGAACCCGGAACTGCGCCGAATCGAGAACCGCTCCGATGAAAAGGAGCTTCTGAGAGGGGCTCAGGTGTGACTTCGGCACGTTGGTGGAAAACCCCAGCAAATGCAGGAGATCCGCCGTAGTCTGGAGGTGGGAGACGACTGCCTGGGGAAGACTGGAACCCCTGATCTGCGCAGATGAGCTGCGACCACCGCCATCACTTTCGTGAACACCCGAGGGGCACTGGTGAGGCCGAAGGGGAGCACGGTAAACTGAAAGTGCTCTTGACCCACCGTGAACCGCAGGTAACGCCGGTGGGCCGGCAGGACGGGGATGTGGAAATATGCGTCCTGCAAGTCCAACGCCACCATCCAGTCTCCAGGGTCTAGGGCAGCTAGAACCTGAGCCAAAGTTAACATCTTGAACCTCTCCTTCCGGAGGAAGGCATTGACGTTCCGGAGGTCCAAGATAGGGCGTAGGCCCCCTTTGCCCTTCTTGGGAACCAGAAAGTAGTGGGAATAACAACCACGACCTACTTCTGGGCTCAGAACGCGCTCGACGGCCCCCTTGGCCAAGAGGGCCGAAACTTCCTCGTGGAGAAGATTTAAATGATCCCCCGAGATACGGTGGTGCTGCGGTGGCATGGCTGGAGGGGTCGTCTCGAAGGGGAGGGAGTAGCCCCTTCGGAAGATTTGCAGCACCCACCTGTCCGATGTAATGGACCGCCAGTGGAGCAGGTGATGGTGAACTCTGCCGCCCACTGGCGTGGAATGGGGCTGAAAGCTCGGACTAGGAAGGCTTTGAGGCGGATGCTGCCGGGGTGGATGTGGGCTGACCGCGTCGTCCTCCAGAACCGCCTCGGCGGAAACCACGTCCGCGTGCAGGTTGGTTCTGCGGCTGGTGGCTAGGCGCACGTGAGGAGGCACCCCTTCCTTGGCCACGAAAGGGGCGAAAGGCAGAAGTTTGCGACCGCGGGGCCGAGAGGCCCAAGGACTTGGCCGTAGCCCGGGAGTCCTTAAAGCGACTCAGCGCACTGTCCGCTTTCTCGCCGAAAAGGCGAGTGCCATCAAAGGGCATGTCCATGAGGGTGCTCTGGACATCGCCCGAAAAGGACGTGGACCGCAGCCAGGCGTGACGTCTAAGCGCCACTGAGGTAGAAATCACCCTACCCAGCGAGTCCGTAGTGTCAAGCCCACATCGGATAGCATGTCGCGCTGCATCCCTCCCATCGGCCAGAGCCTGGGTAAGTCGTGTCTGGACCTCCTCCGGACACAGGGGCAGCACGTCCTCCACCGTATCCCACAGAGAGTGGGAATAACGGTCCAAGAGACAGGCGGTGTTCAAAGACCGCAGACCCAAACTAAGGGAGGATAACAGCTTTTTGCCGGACTGTTCCAGTCTCTTGGAATCCCGGTCCGGCGGTGCGGCAAGGAGGATTGGGAGGTAGAGGCCTGGATAACCAGGCTCTCGGGGGTAGGGTGGTGGGACAGAAAACTGGGGTCGCCCGGAGCAGGGCGGTGGCGCCTGGCGACGTTCCTGTCCACAGGAGGAACTGTGGAGGGCTTGGACCAGGTGCCCTGCAGAACGTCAGTGAGGGCCTCATTGAATGGCAGCAGAGGCTCAGTGGAGCTTGCTGCAGACTGAAGCACCTCAGTGAGGACGTTAGTCCTCACCGCCACGGCAGGTAGCTCGAGCCCAAGGGCTGCGGCCGCCTTGAGCAGCACCACAGAGAAAGCAGCACCCTCCTCCGAAGCCACAGTCGGAGGAGAGATGAATCCAGTGTCTGGAGAGGTATCCAGACCACTGGCCTCCCCCAGTTCATCTGCCCAGTCCTGTGACAGTTGAGCCTGAGCGGCCATAGGATCCTCGGATCCCTCCCATTCGCCCCCATCATCCGATTCCTGGTATGCAGGAGGAAGGATCGGAGCCGGGCGATAGACAAAATGTGTCTCCAGCGGCGCCGAACGCGGCGTTCATCGACGCCGTAACGGCGCCGGGCCCGGAGCGGGGCTGAAATGGGGCTCGACGCCGAGCGGAGTCGGCGTCGGAGGTGGTACCAGTGTCGACGCCGGCGGAGGAGGCGTGACGAGGTCGACCGGCGTCGGCGGGGACTCGGGAACAGGTCCCTCGGGCGCTTGCGGCGTCGAGGCCGGAGCCGTTGACGGCGCCGGGGCCGGAGCCGCCGGCAGGCAAGGTTGCCCAGTCGGGTCCGCGGGGCCCGAAGGCGCGCCAGCGGGCGTCGACGGCGGAGCCAGGTTCCTCATGGCCGAGAGGAAGGCACTGTCCCAGAGACCGGCAGGTATGGGGACTTGCGCGGCGCCTGCGGCTCCGCTGGAGCCGCGGGGGTGGAACCACCCTGACCCTCGGCCGAGTCGCGCGACCGGCGAGGGGAGTCCGAAGAGCGGTGTCGCCTCTTGGACTGCTTCGACTTACCCGAAGACTTGGAGCCAGACGATCGATGAGGACGTCGGCTGCGACTCCGCGACCGATCCTTGGACCTCCTCCTGGACCGGGATCGAGAGGGGCGCGGAGCCGAGTGGCGAAGCTCGAGAAGCTGACGGGACCGCTCCCGTCTAGCCTTCGAGGTCAGGGCCTTGCAGTCCGAACACGACGCCGCGTCGTGGTCGAGGCCCAAGCAGTAAAGGCACCGGCGGTGATGGTCCGTAACCGACATCAAGCGGTTGCAGTCAGCACAGGCTTTAAAACCAGGCATCCTACCGGCACCGGAGTCGAGACAAGATCAAAAAGGATCGAAAAAAGTTAGTCAAAAAGTGACTAAAGGGGTAGCTCTCCCGGGTCTGCGCTTACTGGCGCGGAAAAAAGAAGAACTGACGTCAGCACGCGAGGGCGGCGTCTAAGTACTCCGACGACGTCATTCCGGCGCACAACGCCGACGACGGACGCGGAGCAGCAGACGACGCCTAGCGACGCGCAAGGGGTATTGCTGACGAAAAATCTTCCCGATCCAGTCGGACGCCTGGGGATATTCTAAGGTGAGGAATCTAACTAACGTGTTTCTTTCAGATAAGCAGTACCATTAAATAGGCTAACAAAAACATTTGCTAGTCAGAGCCAAGGTGCCCCCCCTCTCTCCCCTTTCAAGGGAGAAAACAGGAATTTGCAAGAGTGAGTTAGAGGGGCACAGAATGCCAGGCAGAGGATTAAATAGGCCAGTATTCGACATGCTGACATTTAATAGTACCGGCAACGGGCTTCTAAGCAGCACTGGTACTCATCAGTATAATAATTAAGCACTGTGGAAGCTACAACAATGGTAAACTGCATCACACTAACAATACATTTCTGCCCTGAAAGGGCAGTTTAATAAATTCATGGGCAGTGGCCAGTGAAAATATAAAGCAATGATTCTTTGAGCTAACAAAACATGACACCTTGTGACGAAGAAGGGATGTGGTGGCTAAAGGGTGTTTGCCAATATAAAATGCTATATAGAGTGAGGAAATCAACTCTGGTAATCATAATATTAATCATTTTAAACAATATTAATCTTTTTCTAAAAAAAATACTCAAGATTTCAACAAGGATGTACAAAAACAACTGTAGCTATGAATTAATAAATTCTGATGCCTGAACGGTTGCCTAGATCTAAGGTTGTAGCAAAGAGTCAACCCTATTATAAACACGCAGATGACTTCGGGTATCTCAAACATGGTTTTCTAAGAATGTCATCCAATACGTTGGCAAGAATGGGACGGGTGTCTAGAACTAGGTATCTCATCGAGAAATACTTTGTTTTAAGAACTTCAAAAAATACCATGAAGATGAAACAACAGTTGTAAAAATGTAACAGGGTTGAAAGGCAGGTCTCCTGGATTTCTAAAAAACAAATCATGTCCATTGGATACTCTGAAAGAAACAGACCATGAGGGAGAAGGTCAGTGTAGAGCTCCAAGACACTTGAATCTGTGCAGGAGGTTTTTGCGAATTCATAATATTCAATGAGAATTGTGCCAAAGATTGCATAATGGTAGCATCTGATAGTACTGAATTAGACGCCTGTAGTATTGTATCAGAAGAAGGCAACACCATGCAAGAGAAGGGAAGCAGTGCAGTTGTTGAATGTAGTGTTCTCGGTGTCAAAAGAGTAACACAGAATTCTGTGGTTGAAAAGATGTCTTCAGCACTGGAGAGGCCTTGAGGGAATTCTTTACGAACCAGGAGGTATGACCACTTTACCAGTACGAAGGCACGACTGTCTGGATAGCAGTGAAGTCCTGAGAAAGGTAAACAATCCCTGAATGGCACTTGCTCCCAAAGTGACTGTAATGCTAGTAGTGATACAAGGGCAATCTAATCATTCTTCTGAATACTGAGGACTTACCTTCATCATGCAAGAACATGATATCAAACTATGGCCGCCGTCAGGCCTACAATGAAAGATCGGCAATCGCCCTATAGGCAACTCTATGGAGAGAGAAGAACATGTGCAGTCTCCAAGTGAAGATTGTTGTCAGGCAGCAAGTAGCAATGCATACTATCCACAAATTAAATATGGGATGGTGGCCTGTTGCTGAACTATATTCCAAAATATCATGTAAAAGCACCATTATATTAGACGAAAGCAGGTCGGAGCCACAAAGAAATGGAGATGAAAAGAACGGAAAGAATACTGGCTAAGCTCTGAAGCAGTAAATGAGTCTGACTGAGGTAGGGGTACTAGCAAATGCATACAAATGGGCTATACACATACACAATTCTATAGCAGTCTGAAATTTTGAGCTGAATAATCAGTTTGTTTCGGGAGGTAGTTCTCATCAAGCTGTGCATTTTAAGAACGGCCAGTAGAGACAAAGAGCGACTCAAACTTGCCTCTCAGGAACTGTAGCCACACTGGTACCGCTTGACTGACACTGAGACAGACATACAGACAGACACACACACACACACACACACACACACACGCGCGCGCGAAATGTTTTCTATTTAAATGCAAGATCGGCCCAGAATATACAGGAAACTGAAAAATACAATCAGTTCTACATCCCTTGGTCATAGAAGTCAGGGTATGCAAGATCAATTATGTAGCACAACAGTGTGTAAATCTTAAAATTGAGTGAGCTGAAGTTGGGAAAAATCATATGTGTACTCTTGATATTTTGTGCATGCTTGCAAATTAGGAAGCAAATAGGGAAAAGTATTTTTTCTATACTTTACGCTTGCTTGCGGAGCGGACTAAAAGTGGGTAAATGTAAATTGTGTGTCTGCATGTCTTGCTCATGCGAACATTTTTGGCCACTAGTAGGGAAGTGTAATTTGTGAACTTTATTGTTTTGCGCAACCTTGGGCAGAAAGTGGGGCAGGACGATTATGTACTATTGTGATTTGAGCATTCTTGCACATTAGGCTGAAAATGGGGAAATATTTTTTTGCACGCTTATTTTCTTTTTTGCAAGCTCGCAGATTGGACAGCAGGTGGGGAAAAGTCATTTGTATGCCTACATGTTGTGTGCAGAATATGATACTGGGCTGAACGTGAGAATGCCGTCAGTTGTGTATATCCATGTTTTATAAATGCTAGACAGTCAAGATGGTTAAACCTATGAATTTGCAATTTTCTCTGGAAAATATGACAGTTATTCTATCTGAAAGAAGCAGAATACGACCATTTTAATCCAATCCACGTTACTTTATGTTTTAGTTGTGTTTCAGTGCAGGAGAGTGTTCCCTTGGTCAGCAAAAATAAATGAAGGTACTGATTTCAATTGTAAACGAAGCAATCTCACAACTTCAAGAAGAATTTTATCTAAGACCTGCAATAAAAGTTTTGATTTTTGTGTGTTAGTGTTTTGCCTCCGCCTATGGTGTGTGTGTATGTTTCTGAATCAACAGGTTCTAGGATAATGTTCTTTGTACTTTTGGGGAGAAAAATATTTTTAAAAAACGTACTTAACTAAGGTTTTATATGTTCCGAACACATGCATTAATCATTAATATGGAATCCTTTCAATACTCTTTAACTTGGTGAGAACGGTGCGTCCTAAGGTTGTGGTAGGCGTCTAATACTGAAGTAAAGGATGCGCTACGGTATTCTTTCTTGCAGTGGTTTATGTACGTAGGGTGTTTTACGCAGTAAGAGTTCAAGCAAATTCTGTTATTCCAGCAAATGAAGCGACTTAAGTAGAAAAGCCTCCTAAAAAGGCCCTGTTTCTCTGGCCGTTTGTGCTCATTGGACTCCACGCTGCACACAGATCGCCGCCTCTCACTCTCTTTCGGATACTTAGCAGGTGCCCGAGTGGCCGCTGGGTTAGACAGTAACAAGAAGCCCTGCTCACCTGGTCTGGGGAGGGTTTATGGTTGGTTTGGTCCGAATGAGACGCGCACTTGAGATGCTCATCGTCATAGTTATCTGCCATCAGTTTCATTCGGTTCTGAGTCTGCAGCGGGAAAAGAGGAGAAGTACCAGTCAGAAATGTATGGCAAACGATTTTGTTTTGTCAGTTAAAGATACAAAAGCACACATAGGCATGATGAGGCCGTTGAAACCTGGGAGCCTGTGTGGACGCAAAGCAGCAGTGGTGACAAAGACGTCATTTCCTGTCCGTTAGTCTGTGCCTATCATCGCACACAGCCCTGTAAAATAGGTCAAAACTGTAATCACTTGTAAATGGGACTGCTCACCCGTTAGGTCTCAAGGCGCTGGCTGGTCTGCGCTTCAGTGGGAGAGCTAGAGTATCCCCGCCTCTAGTGTGTCCCAGACAGTAATAGCCTCTGCCACGAACCCATATTTAAAAAAACATATTTTTGTTGGTACCAGTCAAGAGTTAAAAACTTAAAACACACTAATTACCAATAAAACATTCAATCCAATCGCAACTCCCAAATCAGCAAGTCCATTTAGCTTTTAGTTTCCAGGTTTGTACACCACATCTAGTGAAGAGACTGGCTCAATTTCTACGTTTAGAGAAATGCATTATTCTATCACAAACATATCTCAGTTCTTAGGGAATGTTCAGCAACCTGGTTATACTAGGGGAAGATCATCAAAAGGAAAGGCCCCCACCTGGTCATACCAGGGGAAGATCATCAAAAGGAAAGGCCTCCACCTGGTCATACCAGGGGAAGATCATCAAAAGGAAAGGCCTCCACCTGGTCATACTAGGGGAAGATCATCAAAAGGAAAGGCCTCCACCTGGTCATACCAGGGGAAGATCATCAAAATGAAAGGCCTCCACCTGGTTATACCAGGGGAAGATCATCAAAAGGAAAGGCCTCCACCTGGTTATACCAGGGAAAGATCAAAAGGAAAGGCCTCCACCTGGTTATACCAGGGAAAGATCAAAAGGAAAGGCCTCCACCTGGTTATACCAGGGGAAGATCATCAAAAGGAAAGGCCCCCACCTGGTCATACCAGGGGAAGATCATCAAAAGGAAAGGCCTCCACCTGGTCATACTAGGGGAAGATCATCAAAAGGAAAGGCCTCCACCTGGTCATACTAGGGGAAGATCATCAAAAGGAAAGGCCTCCACCTGGTCATACCAGGGGAAGATCATCAAAATGAAAGGCCTCCACCTGGTTATACCAGGGGAAGATCATCAAAAGGAAAGGCCTCCACCTGGTTATACCAGGGAAAGATCAAAAGGAAAGGCCTCCACCTGGTTATACTAGGGGAAGATCATCAAAAGGAAAGGCCTCCACCTGGTTATACCAGGGGAAGATCATCAAAAGGAAAGGCCCCCACCTGGTTATACTAGGGGAAGATCATCAAAAGGAAAGGCCCCCACCTGGTTATACGAGGGGAAGATCATCAAAAGGAAAGGCCTCCACCTGGTCATACTAGGGGAAGATCATCAAAAGGAAAGGCCTCCACCTGGTTATACTAGGGGAAGATCAAAAGGAAAGGCCTCCACCTGGTTATACTAGGGGAAGATCATCAAAAGGAAAGGCCTCCACCTGGTTATACCAGGGGAAGATCATCAAAAGGAAAGGCCTCCACCTGGTTATACCAGGGGAAGATCATCAAAAGGAAAGGCCTCCACCTGGTCATACTAGGGGAAGATCATCAAAAGGAAAGGCCTCCACCTGGTTATACCAGGGGAAGATCATCAAAAGGAAAGGCCTCCACCTGGTCATACCAGGGGAAGATCATCAAAAGGAAAGGCCCCCACCTGGTTATACTAGGGGAAGATCATCAAAAGGAAAGGCCTCCACCTGGTTATACTAGGGGAAGATCATCAAAAGGAAAGGCCTCCACCTGGTTATACTAGAGGAAGATCATCAAAAGGAAAGGCCTCCACCTAGTGGTGAGGCAGTTTCTTTATCAGTACAGAAGAATGTTTCATCACAAAGGCACCTTGTACCGATTTACAGACTGTGGTACACTTCCCACGCCTGTCGGTGAGGATTTCAAAGGACACTAAAAAGTGAAATGATTGTCACAATTGTGAGGTTTCCAACTATTGTAATACTGTCGAAACCCTGGTACTGTGTTTAATTCTGCAGGAGGAAAAGAGTCAGCCTTGGAAATACATTGTTAGAATTACTTCCGATTTTAAATGTGTCACCTAACTTGAAAAAACTAGAGAATTATTTTCACAAGTAAATGATTTCCACACTGTAAACTCACATATCGTGTTAAATAAACTAAATAAAAAACACATTATGAAGACACGTAAAGCATCCGTCTGAAAACCTCTGTAAAAGCTGCCTGGTCTGTTTAAACCCCAGTCTCAAATGCGATTTGCATTCTTGTGAACCCACATGCTTTACTTTAGAGATACCTGCTGTAGGAACAATTATTGAGAGTAATTCAGCGAGAGCCTTTATTTATGCAGAAACCATACAATAGATGGTCGATCTAAGCTTAACAATTAAGTAACACCCAAATGATGACAAGCTTAAAGTGTTGCATAAATTATGCAAAACACCAGCTAAAACTCTGGGTATATCCTGTATTTATGTAGAAAGCTAGACAAGGTAACGGTATAGTTGCGCCTCGCGCTGCGGTGATTGCTGTGCATTTTTAACTCTCCCGTTTTGTATTTATTTTTATTTTATTACCCTTGGTTTTATTCTGGGATCAGGTAGGGGCTCCCCTCCCTCTTACCGCATTTAATTTGTATAAAGCACCGCCGTTTGGTGGGTCCTGGGTCACGGGTGGGTCCATAGTCCGGTTTGGGCGCCATCTTTGGTTGGGCTGGTTTCTTTTCCCCCGGCGGGCGCCATTTGGAGCGCTACTGCACCTGGACAGCCTCGTGGGACACCTATTTAAAGACGTCCCCCCCGCGCAGCGGGGTCGCGCAGTGGGACGCCGTCGCTTAGCCGGAGTCGTGCCAGAGTCCTGCCCGTCTGCGCCCGTCCGCGCTGAGGACGCATTGGGCGCAACGGGTTTGCCTGAGGCTCTTGTGTGTTAAGTGTCGGGATGATTACCTATTCAAATCTCACTCTGCGATCTATTGATCACTCCATTCCGAAGTGTGATCAGTCTCAGATTCATCCGCTAAGTGGCCCCTATCGGTGTGCCTGCAGAAGATGGGCACTTGGCTCTCCTGTGTGCATCCGTAAGGGAATTTTCTCTACTGCTCCTCGAGGTAAGGGCGTATTGCCTTCACTTCGAATATTTAGTTTAAATGTTAGGTCTCTGGTTCAACATCATATAGCCTTTTTTGACCTCATACAGGAGGAGTCTCCTGATATATTCGCGATCACGGAAACGTGGTTGCAGGAACACGATGCAGCCATTATTAACTTGGCTTTCCCCCCGGAGTATTCCATCTTTACACTAAATCGGTCAACTAGAGGCGGGGGTATCGCCTTGGCTGTTAAATCTAGTTTCTCCTGTAGTTGGAAGGTCTTAAACATTGCTGGATGTGAAAGTGCCTCTTTCAAGATCTCGATCAGCCCCCAGTTTACGATCTCGGGGATGGTGGTTTATCGACCCCCAGGCAGTGATGTTGCATTTAGAGAAGCCTTCCCTGATGCCGTTAGCTCTCTGGCAATTGGCTGTGCCAATTTTTCTATTTTTGGGAGACCTTAACCTCCACTTTGATAACAAGAGCATATCGGCAGTTAATAATATCTTAGCTGACCTTGAGGCCCTCCAATTGGATCAAAAGGTAGCCCAACCCACCCATGTAGGAGGGCACACGCTAGATCCCTTCTTTACTAATCTTTCGGAAGCTTCAATCTCCTCCATAACACCCTTGGGGTGGACGGACCATTTTCTAGTGGCCATTCGAGCTCCTCTGCCTGAGACTCCTTCTATCCTTCCTTCTAGACTAGTTTTTAGAAGGCATTGGAATAAACTTAGATTAGAGGACTTACACAAGGTCTTGGCTGTAGATCCGCTGGGACCCTTGGAGAATGCTGAACTGGGTTATGACCAGTTCTGTCAGTGGATCACTAGGGCTCTTGACGTATTGATTCCTATTATAGCGAGTAAATCCCGCGCTAGAGATTCAAGCCCCTGGTATGACAGCGCCCTACGTGCTTTAAAGGGTACCTGTAGGCGGGCTGAGAGAGAGTGGCGGAGGCACTATGACGCGGCCAAGAAAGCGTTGTATCTGACCTCCGTCAAGGTCTACCATCGTGCCATATGTAGAGCTCGCGCGGCGTTCTACTCGGAAGAATTCCGCAATAGCTCTAATCCATCTAAATCTATATTCAAGGCCCTCAAAGATCTTTTGGCCAAAAGAATCTCTTCTCCTGTATTGGCTTCTACCTCTCATTGCGAGGCTTTGGCATCCTTCTTCTTGGAGAAAGTGCAAACTATTTACCGGGCGTTTCCTCTTACGGGGCCTCCATTGGGGACTCTGGTGGTTGTCCCAGGTCTCCCCATCTTGGAGTCTCTTCCTCTGCTTCTACCGGAGGAATTTGATGGAGTAGCCCAAAAAATCAAGTCTGGATCACCTCTGGATCCATTAAGACCTGTCTCCTTCAGAGATCAGTTCTTTGTGGGACGCCCTATAGTGCGTTCTCTTATTAACAGATCACTGGCGACGGGCATGGTCCCAGCTAAATGGAAGTGGGCAGTGGTCTCCCCTATTTTGAAGAAGCCTTCATTGGACCCTTCGAAACCGGAGAATTACCGGCCAATTTCTCTACTCCCCTGGCCGGCAAAAGTTATGGAGGCCCATGTTAACCAGGCTCTTTCTGACCACCTCATTCGAGCTAATATCCTGGATGATACCCAGCACGGGTTTCGTGCTGGGCATAGTACGGAGACAGCCCTTCTCGCCATGGTGGAACATCTGCGTAGGGTGTTGGATGAGGGACAGACGGCGGCGCTAATATTATTAGATCTGAGCGCCGCCTTCGACACCGTCTCTCACCACATCCTTCTACGTCGCCTGGAGGAGATAGGAATTGGTGGGTCCGCCTTACAGTGGTTCCGTTCCTTTCTTGATGACCGTTCCTTTTGCGTTGCTATACCGCCTCACCAGTCCAAATTCCATCCTCTGGGCCTGGGGGTGCCGCAAGGTTCCTCGCTGAGCCCTACGCTCTTCAATCTTTATGTGAGACCGCTGGCTGATGTCGTCAAGCAGTGGGGCATGACGATGGTCTCTTATGCCGACGACACTCAGCTAGCGGTCACTATCAGCGGGGATGCTGAGCAGGATGCCCTCAGGTTCCAGAGTGGACTGAGGGGGGTGGCGAGTTGCATGAATGTAAATTGTCTCCAGCTCAACGCTAAAAAGACTGAGGTTATGGTCGTCGGGAAGGGGCGGGAACTGTGGGGAGATAGATGGTGGCCACCGGAGCCATGACCGGTTCCAACTCCGGTCATGGAGTTGAGAAACTTGGGAGTATGGCTGGAGCCCGCTCTCAATTTCGTGGGGCATTCTAAGAAAACTGCGGCCTGCTGCTATGGGGTTCTTCGCGGTTTGAGATCAGTCTTGAAGTTTTTCGACCCTCCAACGAGACAGCTGGTGGTTCAGGCGACTGTAATCTCACGCTTGGACTATGCTAGCTCCCTCCTGATAGGGGCAAATCAGGCGGAAATCAGCCGCCTCCAACGCGTCCAAAACGCAGCAGCTAGAGCCATAGTTTGCTTGCCCAGGTCTTGCTCTGTTTCCGGGACTCTCCGTTCCTTGCATTGGCTGCCGGTGAAAACTAGAATCAATTTAAAAGTTTTATGCCTGGCCTTTAAGATCCTGAAGGGCTTAGCCCCCCGGATTCTTCAAAATCTTTTGTCTTTTTATGTACCAACTCGCTCTCTGAGATCAGTGGGCCATGCACTTGTGATGGTCCCGAGGTTTAAGCTTAGTCGTATGGGAGGTCGGTCCTTTCGGGTGAAATCAGCAGTGCTGTGGAATTCTCTCCCGTTGGAGATTCGCCTGATAGACGACCTTTTGGCATTTCGTAAAGCTTTAAAAACCGCATTATTCTAATTTTTCCCCTTAGTGTTCCCTATTTTTCTCTCTCTGTTGTTGTTAGGTGCGGCTATGTTTACCTTGCTATGCGCCAGGACGCCCCTTAGCTGGGGCAGCTGTGCGCAATACAAATGCCCCTAACATAACATAACATAACATAACATAACAAGCTGCTCATTTTGAAGGAGTTCATCTACAACACCAACAACTTTCTAAATCTACCCCCTCAAATGTTTGTGTTACTAGCAGAATCTTTAGGCATTGGATGAGCCCAACGCAATCTATACAGAGCTACAGAAGTGATAAAGACCTTTGCGGCAAAGCCTTCAGGTGAAGGATTAGCTAGAGCTATCCACACCAAGCTGAAAACAACGACAAAGGCATTGTACCACTCTGAGCAGAGTATTACGGATCGCAATAGAGAGGGATCGTCAAAGTAATATGGTTTGTCTTATATAATGCTTGTGCACTGTAACCTGTGACAACTGTTTAATTGACAATACTAGAAATTCTTAAACAGAGGTTTCTCTCTCTTATCGAAGGCGTTGACTCAACCTGGCACAATAGGCATTACTTTAAAAAAAAAAAATGCTGCTTTTGTAAAAACTCTACGTGCACGTTGGTACTTTCAAAGGGTGTCTGCTTCTTATAAGACCAATTCTAGAAACTTCTGTATTACAGTGTAATGTTGTGCTTCACTTCGCCTCGGGCGCTAATCTCCTTGGTGATGTTGGGGGAATTCTATGGCAGGACCGGAGGATTCAGATTAGGCTTTTCTCTCTCAAATTTATTAGCTCCAGCAGCCTTACAAAGTACTACAATCCATGTGAAAAATTACATTTCCCATGAACATAGGTAGGGAAAACGAAAACATAAAAAGTTCAACAGAGGCAGCCAATCCTGCGTGAGGACGTCCCATAACTCCCCCCGCGGACGCTCTATCTTCCTCTTTGTTCGCTGCTGCAGCAGCATCAAGATGAGTGGCTTTATATTTTCCTGTCATAGTTGGGCTAATTGTGTGTGATTTTCCCTGTTCTGCCTACTCGGCGCATTGTGGGGTTTATTTCAATGACTTTTCTTGTGTTTGTGAGTTAACGCTGTTTTCTCTTCACAGGATCGGCCGCAGGAGTGTAGTTCGCTCCTTCGCGGCCAATGAGATTGCTCGCAGGCTTACGGCGTGGTACGGCCTAGGGGACTGCGCGCCCTCTCGCACTGCGCACTATTCAGTGCGTTTTACACCCCACGCGACAGCGAGTTGTCTAGTCCCGCTTTGAAGTCTAGCGCGGTTCAGACCGTCTCGATACAGCTGCGGGGGAAGATCTGTTTGTTTGTTTTCACGCGTTTGGGCTAATTACTTAATTTGAGAGCCCTGCCTGGAGCCTAAACACTCGCATTGCGGGTAAGACGGTGGCTTGTAGGAAAGGACCGGCCCAGGCAGATATTTTTCAATACCCTCAGTATTACGAGGGAGGTGTTGGTCCCAAGCTTACCCATTTATTAAGTGCACGTTCTGTGTTTGCTGATCAGGGTTTTCCCTATTAATACCTCTTTAGTGCTGTCTTTGACCCTATTATGAAGTATGAAAATGATAACTATGAGGAGGAGGAGGAGGTCATGTACCTTTCCGTGGATAACCATTTTTTGTCAGGTCATGGACTCCTCCATCCTCAAGGCGGTGTCCCAAGTGGTTGCACCTTTGGAGAAGAAAAATGACCTTTTACAGGCGCAGTGTGCAAAACCCCTTGACCAGAGGGAAGATCTGTCGGGGAAAGCACCCCTACCTCCAGGCCAACCCTCCACTAGCACGGTGGAACCCAAACGTAAGCGTCCAGACGAAGCAGGAGTGGACACAGACGCTTTTGCTCGCCTCAAGAGGGTGTTTATGGACGTCAAGAACCCCGACCCACCCAGCACCCTAGAAGGTGTTCTGGGGGAACGCTTTGGCATCCCTGATGATGTGGCTACAGTGGACCCAGATGAGTCCCCGCAGACCTCTAATGGGGATGAGGAATCGGAGAGGCCATGGCTCCCATCCAAACTGGCACAGTCAGCATCTCAGGACCTAGGTACAGACATTCTTAACCCAGATGATCTATTACACCCACGCTCCTTGCAGTGTGTTACCGCCCCTAAGGTGGCAGCCTACATGTCAGCCAGACTGCGCAAACCCCTAGACCAGGAGGTAAGTAGTTGTTTGCACGCAGACTGCCCGATACCTACCCTGGAGGGTAAGGTAGCAGTTAAACCCGAAGTGGATCCTAAGATGTCCACCTTTTTGGCAAAATTCACCGGCGATCCCAAGAAGGGCATCGATCGCTCACGGAGAGCGTGCCAAGATAAGCTCTTGGACACGGCAGGGCCCTTGCCGAAAATTTTAGATATGGCCGAAGACGCCAAGGCTTCGGGCACTCTGATTTCCCCAGACACCCTCTCTAGATGGGCGCAAAGGGCAATCATTTTCTTGGGGGAACGCCAATGTGGCAATATCGACAGAGCGTCGCAGATCCCTACTTATAAAAATAGATCCTAAGTTAGGGGAGTTGGCCACATCTGAAGCGGGTCCAATTGCAGAGGGCAATCTCTTTGGAGACCCCTTCGTGAAGGAATTAGGTAAATATATTAATACCTTTAATTCGCTGGACAAAGCCCAAATGTCGATTAAACGGATCTTCACCCCACGTGTTTTTGGCGCAGCCAGTCATGGCAGGGGGCGCTCAGCCGGCCGTCCTTACAATAGAACCTCCTTCAAGCAGGGCGAGTCCCATATAGGGCAGTACCAGGACCCGGAGAAATTCGGGAACTTCTACCTGACCAGGAATTTTCACTGTCGCAGGGGTGGCAGAGGACGCGGAGATGGTTCCTACAACAACTAACGTGGTAAGAGTCCAGAGTCTGAGGGAGGTAAAGTTGGGAGGCAGACTACAGTATTTTCTTCACAATTGGTCTTTGCTTACCTCCGACACTTGGGTTTTGCAAACTGTCCGAGGGTTTCAAATAGAGTATGTCGACCTACCTACTCAGTCCCTCGCCCCAATCCCATAACTTTCACTCGGGAGCAGAGGGAAATTATCGACAGAGAGAACTCAGAGTTGTTGCGGAAAGGGGCAATTACCACCTCCACTCTACCACTCTACACCCCCGAGGTTTCCTCAGCAACATCTTCTTGGTGGAGAAACAGGACGGGGGCTACCGCCCCGTAATAAACCTTTGAGAGTTCAACAGGTGGCTCATTTACCGCCATTTCAAAATGGAGGGTATTCACCTCCTGAGGGATCTGCTGCAGGCACAAGACTGGATGGTCTGCCTGGATCTCAAGGACGCTTACCTTACGATCCCGGTTTTCCCCCCTCACAGACGCTTCCTGCAGTTCCAGTGGGGCTCTCAGGTTTTCGAGTTCGCCTCCCTTCCTTTCGGGCTATCTTCCGCTCTGTGGTGTTTCACCAAGGTGATGAAGCCTGTTGTGGAGCGTCTCAGGTCAGAGGGCGTCCGTTTGATAATTTATCTGGACGACATTCTCATCATGAGTCAATGCCCCCAGCGTCTGCTGGCACAGCTGCAGCAGACAGTGTACCTCCTGGAGTCTCTGGGATTTGTCATCAACGAGAGCCCGATACTAATAAATTGATCACTTGTGTTACCACATTCACCCCTCTCTCTAATAAAATCAAAAAAATCATTAATCGCAATTGGAAAATCCTAAACAGCGATGCACTGAACATCCCCACACCTCGCTTTGCCTTCAAAAGAACCACTAATCTCAGAGACCAACTGATCAACACACGACCACGTCCAAAACAGGCGAGAAAAGAGAACACCCTCTGGGACCTCCCAGCAGTGAAGGGCCATTATCCGTGCGGCACGTGCAGTGCTTGTGCCTCGACACGACACACAAAATTCTTACAACTGGGCAATCTCAAATGGGAACAACGTAAACACACAAATTGCAATACTACCAATTGTATATACCTGATCTCATGCCCATGCGACCTTCACTATATCGGAATGACCACCAGACCCATCAAGATAAGGATTGGTGAACACAAAAGCACCATCAGACGAGCTCGCTCAACCACTAAATTGACAAACCATTTTTTGGAAAAGGGTCATCCATGTGAGGTGATCCAGTGGACCATTCTGGAATCTAATACCAACTGGACCAGCGAGTCCCTCTTCAGGCGTGAACAACGCTGGGTTCACCGCCTACACACAGATACCCAGGGACTCAATGACGATATTCCATGGTCCGAGCTATAATATGGCAACACCTACTTCCATTCCGCATATGTCGAGTTCGCTCTTTTACCTCCCAACCTCCTTCCAGGGACTATACTGAACCTGCAGATGACAAATCGTACACTGACTTTCGTTGATACAGCTCAGAACGATTCCTCAATAACCCGACTCTGACACTCGCCCTGAGACCAGTCGGTTTACTGATCTCTCACTAAACACACTCTAAAACACGCCTTTAGACCGGCCGATCGACTGTGGGGGAATAACATCGACATATATTGGGGGTCTGTAACCATCCATACACCTGGATGCCTGAACACCCCTTGGGTACCGCGGCCCCCACATTGATTTCATGCCTCCCTTCTGATATCTAGGAGGTTGTGCCCTCTGTGTGTTAGTAGTGTTACACGATGACAGCTGAGGCATACCTGTACCACATAAAGTCTGGATTACTTTCCGTTTTCTCTCTACCTTGGTAGAAACGCACACGAGTTCCCTCACGTCCCGCATGCGCAAGGAACACACGCCACTCACTCCACGCATGCGCGGAATACCCATCACGCATGCGCGTAAGAATACAGAGACCTGGGGAGCCCCTACGCATGTGCAGCTCTCGGTTCAATGACTGAACGTTTTTTCACTACCGGAAATAGGCACCGCCTCAGTACCTGTGCCTCCCACTTTAAATACACGGGTCAGGTCACTTCACCTACCTTCGAGCTGGCGTCTGGACCGGGCAGGTTTCCAGTGCCGTCACCTGAGCAACCCGTGAGTATTCCTCGAGGCAACCACACTCTTCAGCCTAACGTAAGTCTCTGCCCTGTGCATTTTGGATAACCATGTAGTAGTTCTAATGCTCTACTTTTAAACATTTTCTCCTCTCCCCGCGGGGTACTCCTTGCTGATACCTACCATTGCCGCCTATCAGCCCTAGATGGTGTGGGCCTCCTACGCCGCTTTAAACTCAAGGAGTAATCCCAACTCTCTTTTTAGGTAAGAGTACACTGTGCGTTTATCCGCGATAATTTTGCGGACCTGTTTGTGAACCATTTTGAGCGATATATAGTGTCTCTATGACCCCCCTCCTTTCGCTATACGTCTGGTGAACCTATTGCCCGGCCTGGTGGAGGTGTTTGAGGCCCGTGGGATGCACTAGTTACCGAGCCCTACCTTGATGCTGGGTACTGTGACCCCCACCGGGCCTCGATACTTATCACCCCTGGCTGACATGGGACATCACCCACAGCTGTCCGCTCCTCTAAGCTCGAAAGAATCACGGGCCATTGGTGTGTGAAAGCATGACTGTCTCCAAGCAGTATGTAGGTTCCCTCATTGCTGCTTACATATGCCGAATGATATGGCACTTCCGCATGTGTATTTTAACCCCTCTCTTGTGTTATGTTTATTATTTCTTTCTGGTCTAGGTC
The DNA here is from genome assembly GCF_964204655.1 of Triturus cristatus. Taxonomy (NCBI): domain Eukaryota; kingdom Metazoa; phylum Chordata; class Amphibia; order Caudata; family Salamandridae; genus Triturus; species Triturus cristatus. The sequence goes on from NC_140585.1 coordinate 314,213,353, forward strand.
TAGTGCAAAGGGGGCACAACAGACTCCTTAATCACACATCACCTGGTTAGGAGACACTAAAACACCCCCCTTTTTGCCTAGTGAGAGGGTGATTACTACCCCTCCCACTACACTTAGTCTGTGCACCCCTTCCACACTACTCACCACTACTGGTCCTGATGAAACGCCAGGGATCACTTTGACCACTTAAGGCGCGAAACATGTCGACCATTTTTTCCTGCTACCATAGACACATTACGTCTTGAAAGGTAACAATTTACTCACGTTTTTATTATACCAAGGGTACCTCTTTATTAAAATACTCCCTTAGGCAACCCTTAGGTATTTTTATCTTTGCACACACTACCCTCACCACTGACCCCGGTACTCTCCCTCCGCACACCCGCATGCACCCATCGGCAGCTCTCTAAAAGATCTCCGCTAAAGAGACCCTTCGGGGGACCCGTAGGGCATTGCACCGCCGGCCCGACGAGGAGCACAGCCCGATGATGAAGCATGACATCCTTCGGGGTGTGTGAGGGCAACAAGAGACACTTTTTGCTGTCTCCCCCCATCTCTAGTACCTTACCCTAGACCCAGTACCTATAGATATATCTTTTCTTCTTCTTTATTTTTGTGGTTGGACTTGGTTGATTCACGACCATACCCACCCCGGAACAGTGCCTTCTAGTGATTATCTCATCAACGAGACCTAGTCAGACCTGAACCCTTCCCAGAAGGTGCAGTGTCTGGGCTTCATGATAGACTCGGTTGCGGCTACCTTGTCTCTGCCCTCTCGGTAGTTATCCAAGATCAGACACGAACTGAAGCGTATGTTGGCCAGGTCCATGATTTCCCTCCGCCATTTAGCCAGAGTGGTGAGCCTTCTATCGTCTTCGATTCAAGCTATATTCCCGGGACCCCTGCACTACAGGGCCCTTCAGCGCCTCAAAGCCTATCACTTATGCAAAGGCCTCACCTACTCTCAGGTCGTACCCCTCACAGAGCAGGCCAGGACAGAACTCCAATGGTGGGTCCAACATATGGAGGCCTGGAACGGCCGAGCAATTTTCGGTTCGCAACCAGATCTGGTAATAGAGTCGGACGCCATTGGTTCTGGTTGGGGTGCCCGTTGCGGCGAAGTGTCTACCAGCGGAAGATGGTCCTCTTCCGAGCAGGTCCTTCACATCAATTGTCTGGAGTTGATGGCGGGCTTGTTCGCAGTAAAGTGCTGGACAAAGGACAGGATCCAGAGTTGTGTTCTGCTCAAGATGGACAATGTGGCAGCGGTGCGCTACATCAACCATCTAGGAGGTACTCGGTCCAAGGCATTGTCAAATCTGGCCCGCGAGCTTTGGGAGTGTTGCCTATCCAGCCAGATATCCCTGTCAGCCGAGCATCTACCGGGCTCGTCCAACCAAGTTGCAGACTGGTGCTCTCGTCACTGGAAGGACACCAGCTTATGGCAACTACATCCCAGTGTTGTCAGGGAAATCCAATCTGGATGGGGTCCCTTCTCGGTGGACCTCTTTGCCTCCCGCCTGGACGCCCAGCTGAAATGTTACTTCAGTTGGCGCCCGGATCCGGAGGCAACGGCAATGGATGCTTTCCTACAGGATTGGAGCAAGGAGCAGGGTTATGCGTTTCCCCCCTTCGCAATGATCATGAGGTTATCAACCCAGGTGAGGAGACAACAGGCGGACCTAAAGGTGGTCACTCCGATATGGAGGTCGCAAGCCTGGTTTCCGGTTCTGATGGAACTTTCCTGGGATTTTCCAATCCCTCTACCCCTCGGTCTCGATCTCCTCAGGGATCCTCAGGGGAATCCCCACCATCTTCTAGTCACAGGCGGCCTGCTCTTTTTGGCCTCGCGGGTTACAGGCAACGCTGGAAAGTCCCAGGCCTTTTGGAGGACACTGCCATGTTGCTCTCTAAGTCCTGGGCCGAGAGCACCAATAAGAGGTACCGGTCCACATGGTCAAGGTGGGGGAGTTGGTGTCTGCGACAACAGGTGGATCCGATGGGGGCGGACATTGTCTACATCCTTAATTTTTTTGCCTCACTGGCAACGGAGGGACTGGCCTATAGGTCAATCAACACCTTTCGCTCAGCAATTTCGGCGGGCCATGTTCCATTGGATAATCGCCCGGTTGGCGAACATCCTTTAGTGTGCAAGTTGCTGAGAGGTATCAGGTTATCAGTGCCTCCAGAACCATGTTACTCGGTGTTATGGGATGTGAACAAGGTTCTTAACCTGTTTCGCTCCTGGCCATCCAACAAGAATTTGTCAAGGGAGCAAATGTCGGCTAAACTCGCGATGTTGCTATGTTTGATTTCATGTCGCAGGGTTTCGGATGTGAGGGCCCTAGATCTCACGGGCCGGGTCTTCACTCCGGAAGGCGTTACTTTTCACATTGCTAGACGAACTAAGTGTAATTCACGATCTGTGTCCTATCCCGCTTTCCCAGACATCCCAAAATTGTGTGTGGTCAGAGCGCTCAAAGCCTACGAAGTGGCAACAGTAGATATACTTCCACATGGCGTTAAACAATTGTTTATTGCTCTTACTAAACCACACAGGGTGGTTTCGTTCTCCAAGATTGCCAGATGGGTCCGCTGGGTGATGCAGGAAGCAGATATAGATACCTCCCGATTTGGAGCTCATTCGTTGAGGGGTGCAATGGCATCCAAGGCATTTTCCCTGGGAGTGCGGCTGGAGGATATCTTGAATGCTGCAGATTAGTCTTCGGATTCCACCTTCAAAAGATTTTACTTTAAACCAGTAGTGTCCCTGGGATCTTTGGTGGTGGATAAGCTTTAAACTAGCCTAATCTGAAGCCTCCGGTCCGGCCATAGAATGCAAAATTTCCCAGCTAACGTGCAGGAAAGTTTCAATTCTATTAAGGACGCGGAGGCGAGGATTAGCCCACCCGGGTTTTTTCATCCGCACCCGCCCAGAACTTCGGCGTACGTATGGTGAGTAACTGTTTACGGTAATACTTCTTGACAATAGAATGTTGGTCCTGCCATTGTTGTTTACTTACCTTTTGTACATAGGGTTCTAGTCTCTTGGACTTACCTACATGTTTTCTTGCCTTAGGATCGGATGCTGGCAAGCAAGAGTAACCACAGACTGCCTGGATGGGGTCGCACGAAGAAAGAGGAAGTTAGAACGTCCGCTGGGGAAGTTATGGGACTTCCTCGCGCAAGATTGGCTGCCTCTGTTGAACTTTTTCTGTTTTCATTTTCCCTATGTTCATGGGAAATGTAGTTTTTCACATAGATTGTAGTACTTTGTAAGGCTGCTGGAGCTAATAAATAGGAGAGAGAAAAGCCTAATCCTCGCCTCCTTAATAGAATTGAAACTTTCCTGCACTTTAGCTAGGAAAATTTGCATTCTATTACTCCATTGTTCTAGGCTTCACAGCTCTTTTTAATAAATACGTTTAGACTAAATCAAAACTTGAAAACGAAGTTTTCTTCCACAATGGCTTTTTTAATAAATACACTCTGTCTAGCATTTGCACAGTGTCAGAGAACTATGTGACTACATGCAATAGTCAAGCACCTTACATGTAACATCATGGCACAGACTTTAAAAAACTCTTCAAAGCTGTGCACAAAACACTAATGAACAAGTTACTTACTTTTGGAAACGCCTTATATGATTGAGGCTAACTAGCCACAGATTCTTTACCTTAGAATTATTACCAGATTGAATCCAGATTTTTTTTGTGAGCAGTACACCAGCAAACCAGTAGGTGGCGTTGTTTAGCTCCGCATGTCGTCATCGGCAGTGACTTCCGCGGTGCCTATCTAGGAGCCATCCCAATGCACTGACGTCGGTTTCTTTTTGTTACTTTCCATGCCACGAGCACAGAGCCACAAAGAACACTGACCACTGGTGTGGAAAACTAAGCATCCTTGACCCTATAAATCTGTTCGCAGAGTGGGGAGGATTGGTGGGTAGGTAAGGGATCTGTGGCTAGATAGAGTCTCTAACACATAAGTTGTTACCGAAGGTAAGCAACTTGTTCATCTCATAGAGACTACAAGTCGCAGATTCCTTATCTTAGAATAGATACCCAATCAATACCTCTGCAGAGGTGAGTCTACTAAACCGTTTCTCACAAAAAAGTCTAGCAGGACCAAACAAGCAAAGGGCCTGTCCTGGCGGATCGGACTGTACAGGCAGTATTGCTTATAAACGTATGCAGAGAAGCTCACGTTGCTGCCTTGCAGATGTCCAGGACCGGAACTCAGCATGCTAATGTAGTGGATGCAGCCTATCTCTGGTTGCTTCTTGGCCATTGTATAGCAGATTTTAATACAGAGCACGATCCATCGGGAGATGGTTCACTTCTGCACAGCCTTTCTCTTCTTGACTCTGACATATCCTTCGAAGAGTTGATTGTCCACCCGGAACACTTTTGTGCAGTCAAGGTATAATAACAACGCTCTCTTTGGGGCTAGTCGGTGGAGTCGCTCCTCTTCCTAAGAGGGATACAGTGAGACATAAATGATAGGCAGGATGATGGACTGGCCTACATGAAAGGGAGTGACAACTTTTAGAAAGGAAGCTTTAGCATGAAGAACCAGCTTGTCTAGGAAGATGTTTCGGTATACAGCCTCAGATGACTAGGCCTGGAGATCACTGACCCTCCGGGCAGATGTTATTGTCACAAGGAAGGCTGCCTTGATGGTAAGGAACTCGAGAGAACAGTTGTATAGTGGCTCAAAAGGAGCTGGATTTGAACAGCGATGGCTGTTCGGGCAACTACAGAAAGGCTGAGATGACAGAAAGATAGCCCTTTAAGGTGCCCAAAGCAGAGCCCTTCCAGACAAGAGAAATAATACATGGAAGGATCTGAGAAAGGGGAGCAGAAAGGGGGTCAACTTGCTTTTCTGTACAACAAGCCACGAACTTGCCCCAATGGCAGATGTATACTGCCTTGGTAGAGATACACCTTGCTGCCAAGATAACACTGCAGACTTCGAGCAGAAGGTGGAAAGCTGTCAACAGTCGCAGCTCAATCCCCATGCATGAAGGCGGAGCGTTGACAGGTTCGTATGGAAAACCCGACCCTGCTGTTGCCACAGGAGATTCTCCCGAAGAGGCAGCCTGATCAGAGGACCGACAGCAATGTCAAACAGCTCGAGATACCAAGCTCTCTGAACCCATGCCTGGAGGCACAAGGATGAGTTGGGCCCGGTTGTTCCTGATCTTCTTGATAACTTTGGCCAGAAGTGGTATGGGTAGAAAGGCATACAGGAGGCCTGACTTCCACTTGAGATGAAAAGCATCTCAGAGCAAGAGTAGACTTGGAAACTCCAGTGTACAGAAGTGCTGACATTGCGTGTTATTGGTGATGGTGAACAGATCTAATTAAGGCTATTCCCACTCTTGAACGAGACATTGCACCACCTAGGCATTTTCAGCTCAGGTTGTGTTGAACCACCATGTATAAGCCCTGACATTCTAGCCATGTCCAGAGGCATAGGGCCTCCTGACCAGGGTCCATGACCTTACCGTGCCCTGTTTGTTTCAGTACCACATGACGGTGGTGTTTTCCATGAGCACCTGCACTAGCCTTTCCTTGATGCGCGTTAGACAGGCTTTCAATGTCAGCTGGATTGCTCGAAGCTTCAGTAGGTTGATGCAGAGTCCAGATTCTGCTGGAGACCAGAGGTCTCTGATCTCCACTTCTCCCAGATGACCACCCCCTCCCAGGAGTGACACATATGTCACCACTGTCAGATCTGGCTGGAGAAGGGAGAGGGTTCTGCTGCTGACCCAAACGCACTTTGTTAACCACCACTACAGATCATTTGCAGTTTACTCAGAGCTCTGGACCATGTTGAAGAGATTCCCATGATGCTGGGTCCACTGGAACGTAAGGTCCCACTGCAGAGCCCGCACATGCGTGCAGGAATGTTTCACAAGCACAATGCAGGAGGCCATAGGCCCAGTAGCCTCAGAGTCAGTCTCACCGAAAGCAAGGATGGAGGCTGAAATATTTGTATCATAGACTGAATATCCTGGACACGCCACTGGGGAGGATAATCCTGAAACTGCATCGTGTCCAGAACAGTCAGATGATAGTAAGCACCTGAGAGGGAGTCAGGTGTGACTTTGGCACGTTGATGGGGGAACCCCAGCGAGTGCAGAAGGTCCGCTGTAGTCTGGAGGTGGGAGACGACTGCCTGGGGCGATCTGCCTTCAACAGCCAGTCATCAAGACAAGGAAAAACTGGTACCCCTGATCTCTGCAGATGAGCTGCAACCAACACCATCACCTGGGTGAACACGCAAGGAGCATTGGTAAGGCCAAAACAGAGCACAGAAAATTGAAAGTGTCTGTCACCCACCATGAATCGCAGGTCACGCCTGTGGGCAGGCACGACAGAATGTGGAAGTATGCGTCCTGCAAGTCCAATGCTACCGACCAGTATCCCTGGTCAAGAGCAAACACAACTTGAGTGAACGTGAGCGTTTTGAATGTCTCCTTTTTCCTGAAGATATTGAGAGGGCACATGTCTAGGATCAGTTCTTTTTGGGCTTCAGAAAGTAGCAGGAATAGCAACCACAACTTACTTTTGTAGCTGGCACCCTCTCTATAGCTCCCTTGGCAAAGAGAACTGCTACTTCCTGGCAGAATAAAGCTAGATGGTCCTCCATCAGCCTGTCATAAGAAGGTGGCATGGGTGGAAGGGTAGTCATGAAGGGGAGGGACTGGCTCCTCTGGACAATCTGGAGAACTCAGTGGTCTGACGTTACCGACTTCCAGTGGTGCAGGTGATGGCGTATCCTGACACCCACTGGTTCCCCATGAAGGTTGGAGTGCAAACTAAAGAAGCTTGGAGGCTGCAGCTGCCGATAGGGAAGTGAGTTAGGGGGATGGACCGGGCTGACCTCTGGCTCCCTGACCCACGAGGTCGGTGGATGCTGCGTCCTCAGCCATGAAGAAGCTGGAAAGTTTGCGGACCATGGTGCCTGGGCAGGAACAGGCACGGCTGGAAGCCTTTTCCATGGCAACAAAAGGAGAGAAAAGTAAACTGAGATTGATGAGAGGCCATAGAAAGATCCAAGAACCTGACTGCAACCCTGCTGTCCTTGAAGAGCTCCAGCACTGAGTCCGCCTGGTCTCCAAAGAAGTGGGAGCCATCAAAGGGCATGTCCATAAGTGAAGCATGGACATTCCCTGAAAAGCCAGTTGTCCTCAGCCAGGCGTGGCGTCTTAAGCCCGATGGAAAAAAAAACACTGGTTAGTGAGTCTGTAATGTTCAACCCATATCTCATTGTGAACTTAGCTGCATCTCTCCCATCAGCCAGAGCTTGATAGAGTATGGCCCAGGCTTCCTCAGGGACCACAGGCAGCACCCGCACAACCGAATCCCACAAGGAATGGGAGTAACCGCCCAAAATGCATTGAGTGTTCATAGACTGCAATGCCAGGCTGGTGGAAGACCACATTTTCTTGCCCAAGGTGTCCAACCTCTTGGATTCTCCATCCGGAGGAGTAGTAAGTAATGAACCAGGATTTACACTGGAAGTAGAGACTTGGACCACCAAGCTCTCTGGAGTGGGGTGTTGGGTGAGGAAAGAGAAGTGCCCTCCGGATGGAGCGATTGAGGCAGTCAATTGTCCTGTTCATAGGACACCCTGTCCAGAGATTGGACCAGGCCTCAAGCAGGACGTCCGTGAGCTCTTCATTAAAATAGGAGAAGCAGTTCTGAAGGGGTGGCCTACAGCTGAAGCACCTGTGTCAAGATGTTAGTCTCAACAGCCACCAAGGGCAGCTGAAGGCACAGGACCTCGGTCACCCTCCTCACCACTATAGCAAATGCGGCACCCTCCTCCTTAGCCACGGTAAGAGGAGAGACCAAGCCAGTATCTCGAGAGGTATCCAGTACACTCGCATCTGCCAATTCCTCACACCAGTCCATGTCAGGGTCTAGGGGCTGGTATCCCTCCTGTTCAGTGGCCTCTCCCAATCCTCCCCATGTTCTAGCCCATAGGAATAGAGCTTAGTCTCAGGTCTGGAGGGAATGGCTCCAGTCGGTGCTGAAGTTGGTGTCGAACGACCCCCATCGGAGTTGTGGATAAGAATGGGGACGATGCCACCGAAGGCTGCTTGCGGCGTCAGGGGGAAGGTCAAGGTGATGCGACCGGCACAGGTCCAGATCTATCAATAGATACAGGGGGCCCGACTGGTGATGCGGGAGGACACGTCAGTGGGGGCCCTTCTCAATCCTTGGGGGCCCAAAGGCGTGCCAGCAGGGACGGGCTGCCCAAATATGAGGTGCATGACCTCATAAAATTCACAGAGTTGGGCAGGGATCGCCCCGGCTCTGGGAAACGGCCAGCCCAGGCACAGGCTTATCCACAAAGCAAGGCCTCAAATGACGACGCTCCCTCATCTCGTCGGATTACTTTGACGGACGGTGTGAAGTTGAAGACCTCTTCAACTTCTTACTTTTTTTCCTTATGTGGGACTTAGACGAATGCCCGGATGACTCAGACGAAGATTGATGGCTTTGTGACCGATCCCGGTACCTTCTTCTCAACCAGGATCAAGACCGTCATGGCTTTGAATGGCAAGGAGCTTAAGGGACTGCTCCCCCAAGGCCATAGGGGTGCCTGGCACAGCAGTCAAAGCAGGTCTTCCCGTTGTGATCATGCTCAAGACAGGAGAGGCAGATAGATGTGGGTCTGTCACCGGCATTTGTTGGGGACAGGCACCGCAGAGCTTGGGACCAGCCTTCCTAATGGACATCCCTGCTACAGCAGGAGAAAGATCTAAAAAAACTTTGACAAAAGCCAAAAAAGGTCAGTCAAAAAATGACTGAGGTAGCTCTCTGCGGATCAGCGCTGACTGGTGCAGAAAGAAAAGAACTGACATCAACGTGCTGGGGTGGCGCCTGTATAGGCACAGCGTGCTTCCCTTCCAGAGGGGATGATGCCAGGCACGCAACCCTCATTGGGCTCAAAGGGCTTCAGCCCCCCCGTCGTGTGTGGCAGCCTGGGATGAGACAGCTTCCCAGGCACACACACAGCCTCACCGAGCACTCCACAGGTCTTTAAAAGACCATTTGCTTGTTAATGAGGATTTGTTGTTTTTTACCTCTTCTTAGTGACCCTGCAGCATCACTCTCCCTACTGCTTGAAGAATTAGCCTCCCTCGAAAAAAAAAATTCTTAGCTCGCCCTTGCAATGCAATAGGTCTCGCATTTATGCGAGTTTGACCTATTGGCATTGTAAATGACAAAGTCTTTTATTTATGTTTTGGTTTTTCAAAAAATTAAAAAGGCACTGTCATTCACAATGTCAATAGCTTAAACTTGAGTAAATGTGAGACCTATTGCATTGCAAATGCTTGTTATTATTAAACTCAACCCTAACGGGTGAGTGGATGACATGTGAATTCTACACCTTGTAGTGTCCCATGTTTTTTTGCAACATATACGCCATTTCAAATACATTTTATAGTGTTTTGATGTAAAATGCGCCGACACCCTCCACTGGTTTGCGAGGGACCATTGCAGGCCCCTAATAAAGAATGAAGTATCCTGGTGCACTGTAAAGTTATCATTTACTATGCTGTAAAAGTCAGTATAATAGACTAAATGTATGTGTTGTAGAATGCACAACTTTGTGCCACCACTCCCCCCCCCCATTTGGGGGGTGGGGACACAGCGCCCCGAACCCCGTCTGTAGTGGTCAGACTTGCACGCTGCACTCGCTGTGCAACGTATGGGACTGGCCTGACAATGTGCCACGGGCCACAGCTGCTTTGGCCTCCCAGTCCGGCCCTTGGCCTGCGCCCCTCCCTGGTTACGTGACCCCACACCACGGAGATCCGCAACTGGCCCCCAGATATATCCACACAGTAGCACAGGGCAGGAATGCTGCTTCCACAGCCCTGCAGTACCATTGCGACCAGATGCCTGCGCCAGGCCGGTCACGTAGAACCACTCGGCATCATAAATCACCTCTCGCGTGAGCAGCAGCAAAACAGCGTTCAGAGGGCGCCCTGCTCAGGTACCCCAAAAAATGAGAACCTAGTGCTGGAAGGGGGCGCACCCTCAGCATACAAACCCGGGATTTAATACTTCACCTCCTCTTATGTTCATTGATAATTATGCCTCTCCCGTCCACCTAACACCCAAACTCTCCGGGTTCCTAAATAACAAAAGGGGAACCAAGGACAGCATCAATCCCAGCCTTGCTACCATGCCGTACACAAAACAAGGGCGTGGGTTTAGTATAAAGTCACTCTCCACCATCAGAAAAGTGCATCTCCATGTCACACGCTAAACAGAGACGATTCTGGTGTGTGTGCGCCCCAAAGAGTGACAAAACTACGTTAGATCTCCAATGCCCCATCCCTCCCTCAAATCGCGCAGTCTGCTGCCCAACCCCACTACTGCACAACCGGTCAGATACTATTTTCTATTTAAAACTCACCCCTGTTATGGCCTCGTAGCGCTAGATATTAGCATATCTTGACCACAACATTAAAACTCCACAAATGTTTATTCGTCGTCTAGGGGATCACCTGGTTAAAATTAGGGAGGGTCCCGGAGGCCTATAGTAGTGACCTCATAATGTTCTACTTAGTTCACCTCGCTGCTTCAAGGAGCTACGCTGCGCTCCTGCACCCACGTCGGGCCATCTTAAACACGACACAGCCTACCTTGCCGATTGGTAGCTACCACCTCCAGCACGTCTGCAGGAGAGCACCGAGGGTGTTCGTATTTCGACCCCCAGGACCGAAAGTACCTCCTTGGAGGTCGAGACTCAATGTAATACTGGTCAGTGATCTATGTGATATTACACCCCACCCCCCCAAAGAAACGGCGAGAGCAACCTAAAATGCCTGCTCAGAGAACCGCAGAAAGTATTTTGGCTGAGTGAGGACCCCAATTATATACTCAGCTGAGGGGGGACCCCAACCTTGACAAGTGGATAGAAAAAGGCGCCTGTACCAGTGCTCTGAAGGACAGCGAGCAGTACCAGTCAAAAGTAGGGTCACAAGACTCGAGCAACAGCATAAATCGAAAACGTCACAGAAGCGTGATCCATGCAGGAACAAGCGAGGCGACTCCCTTTAAAATACTCGAAGTGCTGTAGTGCGAACGTGAGAAACTTTCCGTTATGCACCATCATCTTTCACCCTCCAAGAGACCCCATGCGGTCCCAGCGAAGTCAAATATAACAAAACAAAGGACAGTTTCAAACAACCATTATGCAAATGAAAAAAATAGTGCTACTGACTGTAATTAAAGGAGACCGTGTCACGCCGCAAGCAAACAATCCAGTCCAGATGGGCCGTCCGAGAAGGAGGCAGGGCGTTAACAAAAAAGCCTTATTTTCAATTGGAGGCCAGCGTTTAGCATAAATGATGATGCCAGCCAATGGGATTGCTGGGCGGGCCATTACATTAAGCCTCGCAGAGCGAGGAGCGCATGCGCGCTCCAGCGCTAGGTCTGCGAGACCTAAAAAGGAGAGCGTAGGATGAGAAAGATAGAAAAGCAGCGACAAGGGTAGAAAGCAGGGGTAAAACAGAAACCTGAAAGAATGAGATAAAGACAAGGAATTGCAGGGTGATGGAAGAAAGAAACATGAGAAGGAATCAAGATTATGCAGCCTTAACATTCGACAATCGGTGCGTTTGGTTATGAAGGTGGCAGGCTCTTAGGAAAAACTTTGGGAAGCTGCGTGTATATTTATCTGAATCAAGCACTGGGGAGGTGTCAAATAAGGTTCAATGCAGGTACATTTGAAGTTATGCAATTAGAACAATGAATCTTCAAGAGCAGTCAAGATGGGAGGCAAGGTTTTAAAAGTAAACAAGATACTAATGTTTTAGTCATCATATGTTATTATTTTAAAATCAGTAAACATCATGGCAGGACTACTAGGTGAACAAAACAAAAAATTGGTTTCTCGCGGAAAGATATTACTAAAATGAAAAAATGAAGTTGTTACAAGGAAGCCCACAACAGATGATGCTTCAAAATATTATAAAAGTTAATACTGTCTGGACAGTCAATAAATACAAAGGGGAAAAACAGAAGATTATAAATACAGAGGCCAAAATGGAGAGCACTGACAATTCAAAATATGCATTTGTGTTAATGAAATACTGCATTGGTCCTCTTAGATGCATCCACCAACACCATGTTTGCTACAATAGATTACCTTTTTATGATCGAATGCGTAGCCAATCAGGAAATTCAGGCGCTATCCTGAATTGGTGCAGGTCATTGCACCTGAAGGCTGTCCCTCCCCCTTTTAAATCAAAAGTTCCCTTTTTTTAAAGCAGGGATTTCACAGGTGCACCGTTTTTAACAACGTTCTTTAATTCCATCATGCCAACACTGCTGCAGGTTCCTGAATCATCTGGAGTAGTGATGTATAACTATGCTGATGGCATCCAATTTCTGGTGACCCCCAAAATGCCTTGTCTAAGCAAGCTGAGATGCTGTTTGAATCAAAGTAGAGTTAAATTAGAGCGATTTTGCTAAAACTTCATCCAACTAAGAGTAAGTTTTTGAGGTTATAGTTTTCAAGGTATATTCGATAATGAATTTTGTTTACATACATTGTATGTACATAAACATTTTTGTTTGCATACATGGTATATACCATCCGTGCCTAAATCATACGTTTGGTTTTTCAATAAACTATGTGATAAGTCCTTAAGTCTAAATCTATTTTTTTTCTAGCAATCAGTCAATGGGAAGTGGGCTTTAAAAACCCTCTTGTTTTAACTCTGGAAACAGGCATGCCCTTTGTGAATTAGTTAGTCTTGGTTTCATGTATCTGACCAAACTAGCTGAACCGGGTAGAGCCTGAGGTACATGACCTCTAAACTGGGGTCCTCTTGGTGGTGGTGCGGCCCTTCAATTAGTGCTGCACGTTTTAAGGTGTTGGACAAGCAGATAATAATTTGGTGATGCTAACAAAACTAGAACCACTTACTCATCAAGTAGACAGTTCATACCCAAGATACATTTCATGAACAAGCATAGAGAAGCTGCCAATAACACCAGGTGAGCGGGCAAGCATAAGAAGCAACAGCAGCCACTTCTACACCATAGGTAGAAGATTATGTAGTAATTCATATAAGTTTCATTCTTCTGTTATATTAACTAGTGGCATTTTCCCACTTTGTGTCTGAATAATACTTGTAGTGTTGAACCAAGAAGGAGGCAAGCAAGCCACCGGTCCCCAAATCAAACACATGTAGGGTGACAAACATTTCAGCAATGAGACACCATTTTACTTAGGACTACCATAATATTCTTAAGCATACCAACTTCTACAAGCATCTGAGCAGAATCTATTTAGGCTATACGAAATTTCAATGTGTGTAGAAAAACAGCTGATTATATGCACACGTGTCTACAATGAGTAACAAACACTTTCAGACTCAGCGATGATGAACTAATGATGTGTACAATTCTCAAAACTCCTATCCTTTTAACGGCATGGCTGACATCATTCAGATTGCTAGAACCACCGCAAAAAGCAGCAAAATTCGGCGTTGACTTCCAGTTATCATAGTGAGTCATGACACTGAGTGTCCCATGGACTCCCACACATCCAGATCACCGTACCTTGTTCATCTGCCTCTAGCTATATACTTCATGCTGAGGCTGCAACCACCCACCATTCTTGCACTTTCATGTTTTCAACCTTATGATTATTACCCACATCCTTCCATGTGTTTCACCCACCTCCATTAGATATCTGTCACGTACAGAAGATGTCTCTCCTTTTTAAGTCTGACGTTAGCCAAGACTTTTTGCTTTCAATAAAAATATGTATACGAAAAATACTTTCAGTCAGCCCTCTCCATCAATTGGTCAGGTGTAGTGTGATTCACATGTTACTTCCACTCACCACGTCATACAGGCCTCTTCAACCAGTGGCTTGTTTTCCTGTGAGTGACAGCACTGTGCTCGTGCACAGTATCATACCCACAAACTGAGCAGTGCTATTCAGGGCCAGGAACTACTGGTTCAATGTGTGTTTTTGCATTAAATATATTTGCCTGTAACTTTACTTTCATGCAATGCAACCCTTTACAAAAACATTCACAAACCGAATGAGCGTCGGCAAAGCTAAAAGGTCAGCAGCCAGTTCCTGAGCTTGTTTCATTTAAAGCAATTCCCTCATCAAAAGCTCTTATGCCACAACCGTTTGTCAGCTATTTGGAGTCTTGTACATGACATACAGGATAACATAGCTTCAACCAGATGAAATCAGAATATTGAGAGCCGCTGATGAGTTTTATGACTATGTAGAGGATAGGGCTTTGTTGAAGTGCAAAATTAGGATTACCTACAGGCTGATGTAGTTTAGCTCCTATAATAGATAGAGCTGCATAATTGTGGTACCTGGCACGTCGTTCACTTTGTAACCACTTGGATATGTTGTAAGCTTTAAATGTTTATTTTAGGTAGTCACCCTTTTTACCGTTATGTTGCGGTTTCCAGTTTCATGCCAAAATCAAGACATCAGAAGATACTATGCCTAGCTCACAACCAGTTAATGCACAGGTCTTCTACCACCAAAATGATTGATTTTCTATTAAAGTTCATTCGATTGGATTTTTTAGAGGGTTGAATTAGCAAAGCTGGCAGTGCTTTGCATCTGTGGGTAGGATGATGGCCAAAGTGTAAAAAGGACGGTCCATTATGCAGTAGGTGTGCGTTATTTACATAGCACAAACCTAAACGAAAGGCAGAAGAGCACTATGAAGCACTGCACTTGGAGGGAAATACCATTTTTATACCTTCAGTGCTTTCTCCTTTTATCAGTCTTCTTGTATTTCTCTAACTCCTTTCTTTCTTTCTTTTCCTGGGTCAAAGTCATATGACGAAAAATAGATTCACGTGCCCAAAAATTAGTGCTACACAAAAAGATGATGGACAAAATGTTGACCATTGTCAAACATTCACCCTTCGTCACAGATCTGGGTTTAATCCATTGTTATTTTGCTCACCACTCCATTCAATGTGGACCAAGCCATACGCAAATCAGTCTTGACCCTGTTCCCCAATGTAACAGTCCAGAACGACTGCCAGGCCAGGTCCTCTCTGGACCAGAAAACAAGCATTCTGGAACCGGGTTTGGGGCATCACCCCTAATCAGCCAGGCTAGCTTGAAATTGGTGGTTTAGTGAGCAAGGTACCCACGTCTTGGCATACCATTCCCACTTAGGGGGAAAATGCAACACAAAAAGATGATAGAAGGAATGTTGAACATTGTCAAACATTCACCCCGAGTCACAGATCTGGGTTTAATCCATCGTTATTACCGGTCTCAGGATGCTTGTTTTTGGCTCAGGGAGGAATTGGCCTGGCAGTTCAGGCTAGACTGTCCCCAAGAGGAGCAGGGTCAAGGCTGATTTGCATATCGCTGTGTCTAAACTGAGGTGGTACGGTGAGCAAAAGAACGATGGGTTGGGAAGCTACCCCGAGCGAATGCCAGTGGTTAGACAAATTACAAGCATTACTCCCCTCACCTTTTGTGTTTCATACACCTACCCAGGCGTGGGTCCTATGCTCACAGTGTCACTGGATTGAAGCTACCCTGGATGATGAGGGGTAATACCCCGAAACCGGTCCCAAGATGCTTGTTTCCAGTTCATGGAGGACCTGGCCTGGCAGTTCGGGCTGGACTGTTCATACGAAGAGCAGGGTCAAGACTGAGTTGCACATGGCTGGGTGTAAACTGAGATAGTATGGTGAGCAAAACAATGATGGGTTGAGATGCTACCCCGAGTGATCGCCAGTGGTTAGATAAATTGCAGGCATTCCTCCCATCACCTTTTGTGTTTCATGTACCTACCTAAATGTGGGTCCAATGCTCACTGTGTCACTGGATTCAAGCTACCCTGGCTGGTGAGGGATAATACACCAAAACCGGTCCCAGGATGCTTGTTTCTGGTTCAGGGATGACCTGACATGGCAGTTTGGGCTGGACTGTTCGCATGAGGAGCAGAGTTGAGACTGATTTGCATGTGGCTGGGTCCAAACTGAAGTGGCATGGTGAGCAACAGAATGATGGGTTGGGATGCTACCCCGAGCAATCGCCAGTGGTTAGACAAATTGCAAGCATTCGTCCCATCACCTTTTGTGTGTTTCATGCCCAAAAATTAGATGCACTGCCTAAAACAAGCAACCACCGGCACAAATTAAGCAAATGTCATTAAATGAAAGCAAATATCACCAATGAATGGATTATTTTCTCGAACTGTATTATTATGCTCCGTTTAGAGCAGTGATTAAAATAAGTCTTCTGGAGTTTTTTTGCTTCAAAAAAATGGTAACTGCTTTCTTTGATTACCTTTCCTAGAAACCAGTTTACAAATTCTTTTCTAGTCTACATGTTCAAGGGATTCCTTAGAAGAAACTACGCTCGTTTTTAAACAAAGTTCAGAAATAAGTCTTTGTACAATGTTCTTCCTATAAAAATGTTTGCACCAAGTGTAGAAGGAAATGTTTGTCTTGACAAAATCCTATGTCCTCCTGGGGAATGGATGCCATCCAATGGATGTCCTGTGGTACACTTTGAAAAATAGTGGCATCAACAATCCTTAATCTCAGCAGAGCCATTCAATAAGAACAATTTCGTTTTCAATACCATCATGTAATATGTGATATCGTCAAATGACGGGCAAATGGCTGATTTATAGCAAATGTGACAGTGCAGCTGGAAAATGTCTGCCAATCAGTGAATGAAGTGTTGTGGAATCTGAACTGGCTGCAAAGCAGAGGATGTGTTATATATATTGATGGCTCGAGGTCAATAGGATATGAGAATGCTGGAAAATACAAGACTTGTAGTGCATGTTTTATGGGAAATCCGAGAAATGGTTGGATCAACAGAGGATGCAGCAAGGTACTGGTAGGACATACATAGCCTGCACTGGATGCAAAATGAGCACATCCGGAAATGACTGGCTCCTAAAGGATGGGAACAACATGGCTGGCACTGAACGCTATTTGGTATGTCTGGGCAATGGCTTGCAGAGAATGCAACATGAAATGCCTTGAAACTGGATGGCTGGCTTGCAATGGAGGTGATATGCACAGCTGGGGAACAGGTGACTTGTAGCATTTGCGATGAGACAGAGCTTAAAGTGTCTGGTATGCACTGGAAGTGACATCTTAGGACTTCTGGAATAGGTCTGCCAGGCAATAGGGATTGTATGGTAACGCCAGGAAATGTCTGGAAAGCAGTGGCCGCAATAGTGTACTGCTGAGAAAAGGAGCATTTGGTGGAAGCTGCAACAAGTGAATGAAAATTGCTATGAAATAAACGACTTACTTTTAAAGCTCAGGAGAGACATACAACAGAAGGTGAGGTAAATGTCAGCGTGTATGTTACTTTGAGGAGTATCCCCTAGCACTCATATTTAGGACTTAGTAATGTGTTGTTCTCTAAAGAGTAACAATTGTTATTTCATTTAGTGTAAAATGAGCTACAACATATGAAGTACTGCCCGGCTGCATAAGCAGCGACTGCAGAGGTCATGGCAAGGAATAACCAAGAAACAAAAAGATTCGAATAGGAGCAACGCTGCTCTTTTGAGGAATCTGTGACGTCAGTAGGATGAAATGTGGAGAAGTGATTAAAGTATAACGTGATCACGTGCAGAAGGAAATGGCAGACGCAAAGTTAAATTCGGGATGGGTTTGGTTGGCTTGGAACATGACAGTATCATAGGACATAATGGGGGAAGAGACCGCGTGAGAAAAAGGAAGAAGTACAAGTAATAAGGAATACAATAACATTTATCCCTAAAGAGTTAAAGCCGAAGATAGCTTGTAGATTCAGGAGCATCTTGTACATAGCGGAATAATGGAAGTGAGGGAATAACCCAGCAGAATAAGGCATCTGCTCATTCAATGTGCCATGTGGTGGCTAAATAAAGGTGAGAATGTTCAATGCTTTTGACAATAGGAGCGCACTGGACGAGTAAGAGGGCTGAAAGTTCCGCTAAAGAAGCAAAGACAGCGGCAGCCGGCATGTATGTACTTACAGCCCGAGTGTCACGCCAAAGAGGTCACCGGGTACTGCAGAGCGACCAATTAAAGCAAATCACAACAGCCTTAGGGAACGAGTGGTAATAGCAAATGGAGTCCATTCTATAGAATGACATTCTATACACAGGGCAGGATATTTAGCATGGGGGGGAAGGGGGGGGGGGGTCTGCCAGTCACCTTTCCTGCTCACTGAGCCGACCTCACCTGGAGGCAACAAAACACGGAGGTAGTATCCGAAAAGACGAGGGTTACAGGCGAGGAGCGCGGATTGATTTATGTGCAGACGCAGGGAGAGGAGAGATCAGCGAAGTCTGGAGACTTACACACTCCCCGTGGTCTTATAAAAGGAAGCAAGCTGACAGTGGTTAGGATAAGCTGGGCTTGATGCCTGGGGAGAGCCGAGCGAGCGAGGGAGGGACGAGGGGGGTGGGGAGTACATAGGAGCCAAATCAGAACCTGGAATAAAGCATTTCCCAAAACATCTGGAAGTAATGAGGGGAACGACAGAACAGATGGACACAGGAACACTGGGCAGAGTCCAGCCCTCTACTCGGCTTCCAACCTTTCGACTCCTCACACCGCAATCAGGCCGAGCTCCTCGAAACCCAATCCAGCTCGCTGTGGGTTAGCAGAGGGGCTCAGAGGGGGAAGCAGCGGTGCTGCCTGCTTCTACGGAGGCCGGACGGCTCCAAAGCCTTCGCGGCTAAGACAATACAGACGAGGCGCGTTCGTCTGGATTACCTCAGCGACTCCGGCACTTTTCGAGTGCCGCTCATGTCAAGCCAGTATACAACAATGGGGTAACCCAGTTTTGTGCAGAACCTGGGGATACGCACTTTAAGGGAACAGTGGTTCTGCCACCTGTTTGCTTAAACGAAGCATGGGATATTTCAATCAATTCTAGCTCTCTTTTAAGATGTGTCATGTATAGAATGTGTTGTGATATGTAAATATATATGTAACTTTTTATGTTCACTTCACGTTATTAATTTAATTGTTATTATATATGGTTTATCTGTGTGTGTATGTATATATATATAAGTATATATATATATGTTTATATTGATCACACAATCTTCAAATACTTTACTATAAAATCATATTGTGAAAATAGAACATATGAATTTTTATTTTTGGTTTGGAATTAAGTTAACATTGATTGTTGGTCTCATCTTAAAAGAGAGATAGAATTGATTGAAATATCCTATGCTTCGTTTAAGCAAACAGGTGGCAGAACCACTGTTCCCTTAAAGCTCATGTCAAGCCTACACAGGCGTCGGTATTTCTAGTGTAGGTATGAATCCAAGCTAAAGCAGAGGATTTCATTGTCAGACATACTGCGAGGAAAAGAGCTTTGTGAGTGACACGGTGACAGAAAACAAACCGGCAGCAGGCATTCCCGAGGCCACTCCAGGTTACCGCGCTGCTTTTCAGCTGCATTGAATAGGGCGGAAGTGGCAAGAGGGCATCCTATTCAGCACGGTAGACAACGAGGCTAAAGAACAAAACACAGATGTCTGAAGAGGGCCAAGCAGAAGAGGGTGTGTAAAGAAGGGGGACTGGGTGTGTAAAGTGTCTCAACGTGTATAACGAACACCACACATCTTTAAAGGGACAGACCACATCCAGGAGAAACAAGTGAGGTTGCTGCTCATCTCAAGAGGACGAAGAGACTGGTCTTGTCTGAACACCACTGTATGTAATTCATACAGTAAAGCTCTAAAATGGCACGCTGGCGGGAGGTTAATGCATTTAATGTTCTGCAAACAAGTTCCCTAAAAGCTGAGCGCACCCAGCTACTCGCCTCTCCTCTGGCCAGTGCGTCTGATGCCAGTCCTCCTTTCAGTAGTAGTTGCTCACCTTATCAGATTGGGCACTCAATCTGCCCGCACTTTGTTTTGCCATGGCAATCTGGCAGTCTAAAATCTATTTCCTTGGGGGCAAAATTGCTCATCTGGCCCCTTGGCTCTCCGTTTTCCCACCCTTCTGCCTGAGCTCTTAGTTCTGAGTCCTCGTGTTCATTCATGGTCTTATTTGGTACTTTCTAGTTCTTTTTGGTGACCCAGTCCGTCTCATGTTGATATCTGCAGCACACACATGCTCGAAAGTCCTGCTCTTTGACGCTACTCCGTTCACCCTTTTGTTCTGGTGCCAATTCATGCTTTCACTGCGGATACTGTTTCCAAGAGCTCGTGCTTTGGGGCTCACCTGCTCGCACTCTTTATTCCCCAGCCTGCTTATCCTTTTGCTATGGCACCAGCTCACTGGAGCTCTTGTTCTGAAACCATCCCTCATCAGCTCTCATTTCGCCTCTCCAAGCTCCGGCTCTCAGTTTGGTACCAACCTGTGTGCACCTTTCATGGAGATCTGCCTGTTCAACCTTAGCACCTACTTACTTGCACTCACCTTACACTGAGATCTGCCTGTTCAACCTTAGCACCTTCCTACTTGCACTCACCTTACACCAAGATCTGCCTGTTCAACCTTAGCACCTCCCTTTTGCACTCCCCTTACACTGAGATCTGCATGTTCAACCTTAGCACCTTCCTACTTGCACTCTCGTCTTGCTGCACACTGTTCAAGGTCCAGTTCCACGGCCCTGTTTATACTCTTGTTTTGACACTTGTATGCTTGCACTCCTGATTTTGTAAGTAACTACCTGCTCACACTCTTGTCCCAACTAAGCGCTCATAAGGATGCACTCCTTGTAGCAAATAAATGCCGTCCCTCTCATTTAGCAGCTACAATCCGATTTGGCGATCCCTCCTTCCTCTCTGCGGCTACCCACCTTCTCACATTTATTTCACTTTCCCTGTGAACACGCTCATTTTGACACACAGATGCGGACTTTTTAATTTTGGATCTAACTTTTGGCATCCAGCTTCTCTTACACTTGCTTTGCCATTTGCCTTCTTCCACTCATATTTAACTGCTCAAGCTATGGGGTGACTTCTGCCTCGTTGCATTCTCTTTTAGATGTGCTTCTCTTTACTCTTCTCTTTTAGGAACCACTTACAATCTCATTATCAAACACCATTCTGTTATCAACCTGGGGGGATTCTTGAGTAATGGCCTTTTGCAGCATTAATAAGCTTGTAAAACTACTGCCTAAAGACTCCCGTCGCCTGCCCATCAGAGGCTATAAGGGGAAGAGGATGGATACTGGGTTGTTTTGCTTTTTGGGAAAGCGATCACAACAAGCTCTCTCTTTTCTAGTTCAAAAACAATATAACTATGGTATTGTCATTTTACACCCAACCTATGCTTCGCTGAATATTAAGGACTGAAAGGCCTTTTGATGCTGTAAATATTGATGAATTGTGACTTACCAAGTCTGGACCCTAAGGATATTAAAAAGAGAGAAGTCTGCAGGTTTATGTTTTTCATCAGAATATGGAGTTTTTCATGTTACAAAAAAGTATTTTACAGAAATAGACTGTGTACAGTGATAACTGGGCCATGACATCAGACCCAATCCGCTCAGGGAAAACAGCTAGAAATTCACAGGAGATATAATGTGAGCTTGGCTAGTGATGGACTGGCCGGTTAGGCACTCTGGCCGTTTTTTAGTTCTCGGCTGCGTGGGCTGCGCACATGCGCAGTCTCGCTGGCGAGATTTAATGTTTTTAGGGTAGTTTCAGTAAAGGGCTTTAAGCCCCGCCCCTTTTCCATTGGCCGGAGTCACCGTTTATGCTAAACGGTGGCCAGCCATTGGAAAAGAGCTCCATGTGACGTTCGCTTTTGGCTTTTAGAGACGGCCCACTTGGACGGGCTCGTCTGGTTTCCTTCTGCTTTGAAAGGTTTCTTTTCTTTATGGGGCCATGTGTTTCAAACACATGGCCCCATAAAGACAAGAAAGCTTTCACGACGGACGAAAGTGAAAGCGGACCGTGCCATAGCAGCTCAGCCAGGCGCACGTCTAATGGAGAAGTACAGAGTACCCTGTGAAGTTATCTTTGGGATCAGACACAGGACAACATCTTAAGAGCAGAGAGGGTACCTCATGGGATACCCAACAGAAACAGACGGAGTTCCCCATTGGGGTTTTCCGTCTGAAATGGCTGACATGCTTAGAGTGAAATAATTCCCTGAAGCAGTTCAGTCGCGCTAGAAATGAAGCCCTCCCGTAGTAATAAACCACCCTGTCTCCCCCCAACCCACCCCCTGTGGCTAGCAAAGGTTTTAAACGGAGAGTCAAGGTGTGCACACAAAATGTGGTTATGCCCATAAGTCTGGTGTGTGACATGTGACGCAAACAAAACAGCGCGCAGCGTAATACTGTTCCAGGCATACAGTAGGGCCGTGGAAGAGCATACCGTTCCCTGATTGCAACAGCAAGCCTTCCCCCCCCCCCCCCCACTCGCTGGTTCTTCACTCCTCCGGTTGTATACAGTGCTAGGGTTTCAGAGCATACTGGATCTAATACAAGCACAAGCAGCCACGCGTGTGTGCCAGATGAGGGGACGCGCAGCCGGAGGAGGGCTGCCAGATTTCTGCATTGTTTCTGAACTCCAGAGTGGAAAGAGAGCGCGAGCTGCAGGAGAAGGAACTGAAACGTGCGGGGATTTGGTCTGACACAAATCGACACCAGCCATCCCTGTGGTACGTGGAACAAGAAGTGCTCCGTGGCTATTTCTGCAACATCAGAAGCGCGGAAGGCAGACGGACATGAACAAGCAGAGGACGAACAGCTGCATCTCCCATTCCCAGTAAGTAACCGAGGAGAAAATAAATATTTGCCCTGTGTAAATAAATAAATAAGTCTAAAGTACAAGGAGGGCGTTTTCAATTTTTCAGCATGGGCAAATATTTTATGCAGCGTGTGGTATTTTACCAGAAGCTTCCCAATCTGTTATAACAATATGTGCAGGTCATATAGTCAGGCGTCCCTGGAATGGGAGCTACACGGTTTGTTTTGAACAGCCACGGTGCACCGACAGACTTGTGTTTCTGGGAGTCGAGATAACCTAGCCTGCCCAGCGTCTCTGTTAGCGAATAGGCGAGGTCAAAGACACAGCAGTAGCAGCCACTTTGGTGACGGGGGCGGGGTGTGCTCACCGTACCAGCAATCGTACAGCAAGGGTGCCATTGTGCACAACGACTCCTTCCCAGAGAAGCTCCAGGTTCTCTTTTGTTTCCTGTTCAGAGTAATTGTTGCACTCCGAGGCCTTGACCTGCAACATAGTATTCCCAAATTCACTAAGTTCATTGTCGGGAAATCTGAAATGGTTGATGTTTTTGCCACTAGAACGATCGGAACAAATATTAATTTAAAAACATTTGGGCACCATTGCCTGGCGTCCAGGCAAAGCAGGAAGTAAACCTATCTGGTATCTTTTAAACTATGTATTATTACTTTTTTTTGTTACTTTCTTCCTCCTGAAAGAAACATCACTACTAGAGCGCGAGTATATAGTGAAAGCTATTCTCGTGCTTTCTTCCCTCTTGGGTGTTCCTGGATATTGGCATGGAAAACCCTGTGACGATAAGAGGTGCCCAGTTAGGGGGTACACTACAGCAGGAAGCGTAGCAGGGGCACGCGCCCTCCCCTCACGGGAGGCAGCCAGGACTGTCTGTGATTTAACCAGTGAGCACTGATACTTTGTGTCCGAGATCAAAGCATGGGGCACGCATTTACAAACAACGCATTTATTATGCTAATATTCGTTAACCACACTTTCACAGCCACACACGCGATATGTAGTTTTGTATTCTTTTTTTTGCATGTGTGTTTAATTTACAGATATGCCTCTACTCACTCTCTACTACTCACGCTCTACTACTCTCTACTTACTCAACTACTCTCTACTAATCTACTACTCTTTACTACACTACTCTTTCTACTACTCTCTACACTACTCTCTACTACTCACTCTCTACCACTCTTTACTACACTCTACTCTTTCTACTACTCTCTACACTACTCTCTACTACTCACTCTCTACTATTCTACTACTCACTCTACTATTCTACTACTTGCCCTCTACTACTCACCCTCTACTACTCACTACTACTCTTCTACTCTCTACTACTCACTCTCTACTGCTCACTACTATTCACTCTCTACTGCTCACTACTACTCACGCTCTACTGCTCACTACTACTCACTCACTACTACTCACTCTCTACTACTCACTCTTTACTCACTCTCTACTACTCACTCTTTACTCACTCTCTACTACTCACTCTCTACTACTCACTCTCTACTACTCACTCTCTACTACTCTTTAATACTTTCTACTACTCACTCTCTACTACACTTTACTTTCATACGAGAAGCAAGGCTGGCAGTAAAAGAGGCGCAGTTACTGCCAGCCTTGCTTCTCGTAAGCAAGGACTATAAGTACAAAGTGCGTGTTTACGCACCGCTTGCAGGTTTTCAAAACACATAAATAAAAGTTTACAATGCCAATAGCTCAAACTTTTGCAAAGGCGAGACCTATTGCATTGCAAATGCTTGTTTGTTGGTCCCGTCACTGAACCAAAATAAGCATCCCTACACATGCCCTTTCAAGCTGGCCCTTTTCAAGCGGGAGCCAGAGAGCCAAACAGGTCAGGTCAACACTGGATTTGGCCAGGTTACAAACTGGAAATCTTAATATGAGCCTGCTCAAATCCTAATCTGTTGAAAGTTGAGTGTCCAGTTCTCTTATCCGACTCTAAGAGATCCACGAGGGAGAAGAATGAAAGTACTGGATTTTAAAATATGCAGAAGTATTTTTCTTCAGACTCTTTGGTTCAGGAGGGTAGTTTCTGCCTAAATTGTGCACAGGAGGGTAGTCTTGACAGTACCTCAATTTCCTTGTCCTTGTCTTCTCAACTATATTTGAAAGGCTAATTGTAAACTCTCATTTCCACCACCACCAAATAATTAACTTTGCAAATACAAGGGCAAAGGTTAAAACTTCAAGCCTCCGGAGAGGCGCTGCATTTCATCACTCTCCCGATTCACCCTGCAGTTACCCTCGCCGACTGATGTGCGTGGACCATGGTAAGAAATGACAGGTTAGCAGAAGGCAGCGCTGAACATGAACAAGCACATCCACTCTGTCGGTTGCTAAGGACAGGGACCAGACGTTGCATGTGATGTGGTGAGTTACCACGAGATCAGACAAGATCTTTTCTTGTAATGTCTTGAAATAAAAATAGACTAATGAGTCGTTCAGACGCACTGTTCAGACAATGAAAGGGTGAAACACAGCTGAAAATTGGCAGGATGCCACTTGAAAGAAAAAAAGAACCCTAGTCTTGATATTATCACTCAAACCAATGCTTCACCTTTGCGTGAATTTGAATTCTCCAGCCTACATTGCGTCATTCTGATTTTCTGCTACAACACGGACTCATAAGCTCAATATTCTTTTTATTTTTGTAACTATAGACCGTTCCTATCTTTGCAATTCTCGGATTCCTTTTGCCTTGAGCATTCTTAGATTCGGCTATTCTTTGAGGGAAACAGTCAAACAAGCACATTTACTTCTTTGTTTTACGCTCACACTAACTATATGATTGTTCAGTCTCAACCAGTGCTCCATCCTGGTGCAATCCTTATACCGATATCTATTTACATATTGCTCAATTTATAAAAAGAAATATAAAGAAAGTTTAACCTTTTTCACGCTGCTCAATAATTCGTTGCCTTTTTTCTGAGTGAAGAACATCAAACTTGGAATGAAAATATATCTGTAATTATGTGAAAGTCTAGAGTACAACAATAAACAAGCATTGACATAGCCAATAGGTCTCGCCTTTGGGACTTTATAAGTGTTTAGCCATGCAACAGTTGATGTTGCACCAAGGATATTGTGCTACATAATTAAATACTTATAAAATACCAAAGGCAAGACCTATTGGCTATGCCAATGCTTGTTAAGAAGGGGAATCACGTTGGGTCTTTTCCAGTCATCTGGTAAAACACCTGACTGGAGGGTAAATAAAAATAGCCTCCTGTTATATA
This sequence comes from Triturus cristatus, assembly GCF_964204655.1. Lineage (NCBI taxonomy): Eukaryota > Metazoa > Chordata > Amphibia > Caudata > Salamandridae > Triturus > Triturus cristatus. The sequence continues at coordinate 314,239,354 of NC_140585.1, forward strand.
TCGTACCAAAATGGACTTCAAGACCATCATAAGCACTGGTGTGGACAATTAAATGCCAGTGCAAGCACCTGAACCCACCAGCTCAAATTAAGCAATGCAGACAGGGACAGCCCCTCATGACAAGAGGGCAGGGAGAGCTGGCATTTGACCTCAAGTCATGTGTGAACTTATCTGCCAGTCCTGGCTTTATTAATCCAAAAGGACAATGCATGCTGGGACTTTGAGCCCATATTTACAATCTTAAGTGAAACCACAAAGACCGGAATGCAGTTTTCTTCGCAAGAAGATTATATGGCTGGCAGATTTGCCCGTCTAAGACGAGGTCACTTGGTTGCTCCTGGGAGGTGTGCAGACGGGGTACAGTGAAGGCTGGAGGAACAGACAGCAAATAGGCAGGACCCAGGCATGAAGAGCAGCTCAGAAAAGCCAAAAGACTAAAGAACTAATCAGGGTCTGATGCAGGGGCTTATCAACAGTGCAGCAGGTGCAGTGTCACCAAGGCCTTAGAGTGTGAGGAGCCTACCGCACACCACTTATAGCTGTATTTTTCACTAACAAACCAAGTGGTGAGGACCGATTATTTGACTTGGTTGTATCCATGGCAACCTTGCCACACTACAGGGCCTGGAGCTGAGGCGCAAGACCAGTAGGCAAATACCCACTTCGCCTGCAAAGGAAGGAAGCCATCTGGGGACATGAGGTCTGCCGGGAAAGGGCATGCGTGCCTTACTTTCGAGGAAACGGCACATCTCAGGTTCAAGAGAACGAGTCACCTCCCAACAGAGAGTGGCAGAAGCAAACAAAGAAAGGCTGGAGGGCGTCTGACCTCACCTGCCTTATTCCAGGAGTTCCACTGAGCTTAGGCAGATTACGGTGGTATCTGAGGGGCGGCAGGGCGCTGCCTCCCGCCCGGCAGGTGAGTCAATGCAGAGGCAGAACATGACATCAGCCACTTGTGATACTGGAAAAACAAAGTTCCACGGGGGGAGGGCGGGGCAAGCGTGAAATGTGGGGTTAGAATGAGCGCTCCCGGGACGTGGGCATGAGTCTTTGATCCGGAAGAATGAGTTCACATGCCTGCTGACCCAGTAACCCCTGGCGAATCATGTGAGAGCTGAGGGGGTGAGCGAGCCTCTGCAAACCACAGCACTCGGCTTGCATTGAAGGATACCGTTTAGTGGGCAGAATTACCTTGTTGTGCTTAAGGCGCTTGATCCTTAGTGTCTGGAATGGAGACAAGGACCATCTTACAAATTTACAAGCCATCTGGAAGACGAGTCAGCCTATTCCTGTGCCAACTTGCCAGTTTTCGTTCAGAAAAGGCAATCGGTTCACTGGAGGCTGATGAGGATTCCAGCTAAGGCAGCTTAAATGTTTAGATTGCTAGCAGTTGTTTGTGAAAGGGTCGCGCAAATGCAAAGAGGTTTAACTAGAGGGTGCACGAATTGATGCGCGAGAAGAAAAAAAACAAGAGGAATTAAAGGAAAGGTTATCGGGAGAGTGGACAAAAAGAAAACAAGCACGCGAGTGGTGCGTGCGTGCGCGCGCCTCGCGCTAAAAGTAAAAAAAAAAAATGAGGCCTGTCTGGCGAGTGGCGAGCGATGCGCTTGATGAGCCATGAAGAGAGAGGAAAGCCAGATGGCGCCTGTGCGCGTAACCGCAAGCTTTAGGCCACAAGCAAAAGCATGTGGTGAGCTTTTTAAAGCCCACTTACTAAAAGTCTCGCCAAAGCAGCCCATGCGCTGGCTCAGGCGAGACCTAGAAATAAAGGGTGGCTTATATGCAAGTTGCAGATGCTACAGGCACGAAGGTGATATTTGTGCATAACAGTAACTTATGATAAAACCACTAGTCGTTCTGCAGTTTTACTTTAGTGACCAATATCACTCTCAAGACCATAACGAGATTTTTTCTTGGCAAATATTGTTGCATGTTCAAAACTAAACACTTGCAGGTTCTCCATACCATGGGATGTCTACACCGGGTGGCAGGTACACACCCTTGACTCAAACTTCCCTTCTAAAGCATTGCTTGGATCCACATGCTAAATCTTTTGGTCTCCTGAGTGCAGCGATAAAAAATCTATTTTCTCACTTGTTAAAACTGACAGTACAGGAAAACATTTATATACAATATACACTTGGACCCAACCAATTCAGCAACATAACCCAATAGTTCAAAAAAAGGAAACATGACGAACACAAATATATTCAGTGCCTAACGACTGGCTAGCCAGGAAACCTCACGTCTTTTTACCAACATTTTCTAAAATAGTAAGTTTTTTCTTATCGCTTTATCATTCACGACTGTTTCACTGAAGAAAGTGGTCCAGATATTCAAAAACGTGGTCTCCGGAGCTTAACATATGTTTAGACAAAGCATGTGCAATAGCTGAAAATACTCTCAAGCAATCGTCAGTTATGAACCATCTCATGTGTGAGGTCCGATCAACCACATGCTTCATACACTAAGGAAGAGACCAGAAGCTGGCAGGCCTCACTTCCATAGATAGGCCTGATAGGAGCGTTCACTGGAAAAATACATTTTATTTCATGCCATTGTTCAAACAAGCATTTGCAATGCAATAGGTCTCGCATTTAAACAAGTTTGAGCTATTGACATTGCAAATAACAATGCCTTTTATGTTTGTTTTTGTTTTTTGAAGCTATATTCTCCTGAGGCGGAAGCCGGGAGAACTTTGCAGATAAAAATTTACTTTTTAATCACTGTTCTAAATTGTTTTTATCCTAAGGTAACTTACCTCTGGGCACTTCCCTGCCATTCTCGCCATCTTATTCCCCCCCCATACAGCGGATATTAGCGCTGCCGCGGGATCGGGAAATCAATCAGCGCCATCACGCGCCAAGCCCCGGGCCACGCCCATTCCTTGGAGGCAACGCCCACTCCTTCACTGCCTATAAAAGCGCGCTGAGTACTAGACGCGCCATTGAAGCTATTTTCTCCTGAGGCGGAAGCCGGGAGAACTTTGCAGATAAAAATTCACTTTTTAATCACTGTTCTAAATTGTTTTTATCCTAAGGTAACTTACCTCTGGGCACTTCCCTGCCATTCTCGCCATCTCATTCCCCCCGATACAGTGGATAATAGCGCTGCCGCGGGATCGGGAAATCAATCAGCGCCATCGCGCGCCAAGCCCCGGGCCACGCCCATTCCTTGGAGGCCACACCTCCCACCACCCTATTTTTATGTGCATTTACCGGACTCGCAGCGGACGAGCGCAGCGGGAGCGCCGGCAGCGCGCCGAAGGCAAGCCTGTCTGCGCCCGTCCGCGACCGAAAGGGGCCCGGAGCCAGACCCCCTACCTCTCCTGCTCCCCTAGACATGACGGCAACTTACAGACAGGAGCTATATTACACTAAACAAGAACTACTATCTCTATGCCCGACACTTAAAGATAGCTGCTACCACACCTTGCAAGCGGACTCTTTACCTCTCGTCTGTGATATCTGCAACCACACCTTCCAACTCTTGAAGAAGGAAAAGCGGGCGACAGCTAAGTTAAAAATGTTGTTACTAAACTGCAGATCCCTGAAGAAACATAAAATAGAGATACATGATCTACTGACGGAGAGCTGTCCCGATGTTCTATTTCTCACTGAGACGTGGCTAGACGAAACTTTGTCGCCCGAAACTCTCGAAGCCACCCCTCCAGGCTACTGCCTACTTAGATTAGACAGACAGAAACAGAGAGGCGGGGGGTTAGCTCTATTTTATAAAATCGACTTAGAATGCACCCTATTGAAGGCTTCGCTACCTAATAGCGAGGGCGTTTTTTTCACAATAAAAGCAGGACCCAAAAACATCATCAACAGGCTACTTATATACCGCCCGCCCGGAGGGGCAGCCCAGTTCGGCGACCAACTCATAGAACTGATTACCCAGCCGGCACTTCGATATAAAAAATTTCTCATTCTAGGTGACCTAAACCTCCACTTCGATATTGCTGATTGTAGGGAGGCACAAGATGTGGCAGAAGCATTGAAAGCCCTACAGCTTGACCTACAATCCAAATCCCCCACGCACCAATTAGGCCATCTTCTCGATCCCATCTTTGCCAATTGGGAGGGTGTTGAGGTCTCCCCCCCCGATCAGAACTATTTGGTAAGATCACTTCATCATCCCGTTTGAAATAGAAAGTACTTCTTCAGAATCCAGATCTAACAAACCCCTACCCCAGAAACGTAGAGACTGGAAAATATTCAATCAGGAGACCTTTAAACTTGCCCTACTTGAAAAACCCCCACCCCCTAGCAATACCTTACAGGAGGCGTGGAATAGCTACGAAAGATGGGTGTCCAACGCGTTAGACACGGTAGCACCCTGGACACACAAACCGTCCACAAGACATACCAAAACTGCCCCCTGGTTCTCCGAGGAACTCAAAATAGCCAAAGTTAAATGCAAAAACTTGGAAAGACAATGGAGGAAAAATTACAACCAAAAAAGTAAGTCACTTTACAGAACAGAATTAAATAAATATCATAAACTTATAAGTACAGTGAAAGGCGCCCACTTTAAGGGTAGAATAGAATCCGCCGACAACCCCACCAGAGAACTCTTCACTATCTACAAAGAGCTAACAGTTCCAACCAGACTCGAAGCGCAAGACACCTACTCTAGCGAGTTATGTGACTCTATAGCTGATCATTTTGTTGGCAAGGTTGATAAAATCTATGCCACTTTTACAGACAACATTGATCCCTCTAGCAAACAAGCGGAAGTCAGAGACAACTCCACCATTAAACCCTGTCTGACATGTTTCAAAGTACCTGAGAGACAGGAACTGCTGAATATTGTTTACAGCATACAATCTGGCTCCCCCTGTGACGTGTGCCCCCCCAAACGCTGTAAGGGAGTCTTGGAAAGCATGATTGATCAGATTACTCATATCGTCACCCTCTCTTTCCAAGAATGCCATGTGCTTGATGCATGGAAAACAGCCCAGGTCATCCCTTTGAAAAAAAAAAACAATACCCACATCTCCCAACTTCAAAATCTTCGTCCCATTTCCCTTCTTCCTTTTTGCTCGAAAATAATGGAAAAAGTGGTCAACGGGCAACTCATGACATATCTAGAGGAGGAATTCCTTCTCCACCCCACCCAATCGGGGTTCAGAGCCGGCTACTCGACGGAGTCAGCCGTCCTCTTTCCACCGAATGCCTCAGACAGATCGTGGATGAAGGACAGACAGCAGCGTTGGTTTTATTAGATCTATGTGCAGCTTTTGACACCGTGCTGCACACAACGCTGCTGTCTCGCCTCTCCGACATGGGAGTGGAGGGATCCGCCCTTGCCTGGATAAAATCTTTCCTTGATAACAGGAGTTTCCAAATGTACTGCCCCCCTTTTAAATCTTCCCCCCGGAAGCTGAGCCATGGGGTTCCACAGGGCTCCAGCTTGAGCCCTACCTTGTTCAACCTCTATATGGAACCCCTGGCCCATATAGTCGAAGCTTTCGGGGTGGATATTGTCACCTATGCTGACGATACCCAACTGATGATCAAGCTCACGCTTGACCACACGGAAGATGCCACTAACTTCTCCAAATGCCTGTCATCAGTGGCAACATGGATGAATAACAACTGCCTGCGCCTAAATGGCGATAAAACGGAACTTCTAGTCGTTGGGAAATCCCCAAATGCCTGGTCGCACATGTGGTGGCCCGCGGAACTAGGACATTTTCCCACTCCCGTCGAATCTGTCAGAAATCTCGGAGTAATGATCGACTCTGATCTCTCTTTTAGGGCTCAGGTTAGCAAAGTTACGGGTAAGTGCTTCAGCACATTAAAAACCCTCCGAAAAGTCCTTGACCTGCTCCCCGTCAACGCCAGAAAAACACTCGTCCATGCCTTAGTCACACCTAACCTTGACTACGGCAACATTTTGCTCTTAGGTTTAAGTAAAAAAGGCCTGCACCGACTTCAGTGCGTACAAAACGCTGCTGCCCGCTTGGTACTTAACCTGCCCCGTAGAGCATCTGGGAAGAAAGCTCTAACAAAGCTCCACTGGCTACCGGTCAAGGAACGCATTAAATTCAAAGCCCTATGCTTCACGCACCGCATCGCCCATGGCAAAGGCCCAAGATACTTGCAAAAGCTCCTCACTATTCACCGCCCCACCCGGAATTTGAGGTCGTCCGGAGCGATGCTGTTTAAACTCCCCCGCACTCGCAGAGCCAGAATGGGAGGATGTTCTTTCAGGAACCTGGCTCACAGGCACTGGAATGAACTACCGCTTGACCTACGTATGGAACCTTCAGAAACCAGATTCCGTGCTAAACTTAAAACTAACCTGTTCCCACCCATCTAATTTCCTCTTTTCCCCCTGACCTCTACTTCGCTCTCTCTAACTCGCTGACTCTTGTGATATAGCAACAATCCAGCGCGGGACACACTATTTTTAGTGCAGCCAGGCGCTTTAGAAATGGCTTTATTATTATTATTTATTATTTTTTAAAACATAAATTAAAGGCTTTGTCATTTACAATGCTAATAGCTTACACTTGCATAAATGCGACACCTATTGCATTGCAAATGCTTGTTTTTAGCGTGCCCAGGCTGATTTTTAATCCCAATCAGATCCTGTGGAGGGGGGCCCTTGGGGGCAGGGGTGCCTGCTTAGCAAGAAGGGCTGCTGAAAGGGGGTGCATTTTGATGCACAACACCCCCAGGTTTAATGGTTGACTAGAGTTCTAGGGGTGGCAGCACGCACCACACCGAGGGCGGCCCCGAAGAAGTTACCTTGCACGGGGTACATCTGCGCATTAAGAGTGCATGGCAGAGGGTGGCTGCAGTCGGGAAGAAGGAGAAAAACAAGGAGCAGCAAAGTATAGCCCCGAAAACGTTACTCCTGTATGGGAATAAACGCGCAAGGCTTGCTTGTCGCACAGAATAGGGACAGAGAAGATTTCCAACTCCCACACATGAACTGCAAAGCTCCTTGAGACAAAATGGGTGCCATTAATACAGTTCCTCTCCTTGCTTCAAGTGTCTGCGAGACTTGAGAACCATCCAGCCTGTCCTCGCTCCCTTAATAAACTTGGGGTGACCTGCTCCGTGTTATTAGCTAGCGCAGTTAACATGGTTTTGTAAGTTTGCTATGTCGTCGGTAGGGGAAGGGAAATAAACAAAGGGGGAGTAACTGAATTTCATGATCACATCGCGCGGCCAGTTAATTGGAATCATTATAATAAATAAATGTATTTGATTTGAACCATGAAAAAGGAGAGCGCTCTCGAATTTCACACAGCATGGGGGGGAAGGCCTCCTGGTGCTAAAAAGGCATACTGCGGCTCCACTGTGGTGCATTTGAAAGAGGCTGCGCAGAAGAACCGGGCAGTACCATTTCTCTCTGGGCCGGTCAGTCACAGGTATGTTCCACCGCACCCCCCGCTTTAGTCGTCCCAGGTCAGCTCCCGCTCTGCGCTCCATATGAATTACACTGCAGTGGAGGCTGTTATAGATTGTAGTTTTTGACACTCAGAGTTTAATATTGGCGCAGTGCTGTTCTTTACAGCCCTGCGAGCTTCGGAGGAGGCAGCGCTTTGATTAAGCGCCAGTCTTGGCAGCAGACTGAGTTCTTGCAATAAAGGGGACATTAAGCAGTGTTTTCTACAGCTGCACCGTGGGTAAAAACTGATAGGGCGGCAACCAAAAACCCTCCTTTCCAATGGGAAGCCAGCGTTTACCATAAACGCTGACGCTACCCAATGGAAATGAGGGGTGGGGCTTAGAGTCCCTTTTAGAAATGTTTTATATACAATATCTCTCGCAGGCCAGGAGCGCATGCGTGCTCCAACGCCAGGCGAGACCTAAAAATGGCATTTCTTTTCTGCCTCTCCTACCCAGGAGGTTTCCAAAGGGAAAGATGGACAATATATATATTTTAAGCTAGTGCCTCTAGACCATAAACAGGCTTTTGTGTTCACATCGTATCCCAAAAGAGATATAGAGCATGAACATTTTAGAAGATAACATTGGGGCACCCTTCATTAGGAAAACAAACGGTAGACAACAGATTAACGCCTTCACAAAGACGAAATTGGCAAAAAACTAACTTTGAACCGAATATACACAACTCCTTACCGATTATCCATCACCTTTATGACTACTAAAAGAACACTCCAGGCGCACTGAACCAGGCAGGAAGAACATCATAGAGGGGAGAAAGGGGAGATAGTAGTATATAGTCATCTGCTCCTCAAGTCCTCTGCAGTGCACCAACACAAACAGAGGATATACCACCAAACCCCTCATCCGCTAACAGTTTTATTTATAGCAATCTGCCACAAAGTACAAAGACGTAACATACAGAGACCCACCTTCATTAGCATGTTCTTTTGATTTTATCCAAAAAAGAACAAGCAACGTCCACCGTCTCCATTATGTGCTCGTGTTGCTCATATAGCATCTTCAGCCTCATTGGGTAAAGATAAAACTATCTGTGACCACCTATGCAAATTCCTTCCTTCAAGTTTGTAAGTCATGCAATTCTGCTTGAATTTTGCTACTGAAATCAGAGAAAACCAAAACTCTCTGCTCTTTATCTAATGATCTTTGGCAACAACAGAAACCCATGGAACGACTCCTGATGGCCATTTTATCTGGGAGTAATACTGACTGTCTTAGGAGCATTGGTACAGGACCTTCTCCCATTTTCTCTAACTAGCTCCTCGTCCCCCTCTCTTATGTTAGTGCATTTTACCTGGGACCCACTCCCACACCCACCGACCACACCAGAAACATCAGAATCATCATTGACAACGAGCGCACCATGAAAGCACGGATCAATGCAGCCTCCTCTGCCTGCTTCCTCACTCTGCACATGCTAACTAAGATCTTCAAGTGGCTACCCCTGCACACGAGACACACCGTGACAGAGGCCCCAACACCAGCCGACTGGACTATGGCAATGCTCTCTACAAAGGATTTGACACACACCTTCAACAGAGACTCCAAACCATACAGAAGGGCGCGACTCACACTCTACCTCCCCAGACGAGCCCACATCACATCCCACCTCAGGCAACTTTGCTGGCTCCCTGTACAGAAGAGATGTTAAATCAAGCTTCTGACCCACACACACAAGGCTCTACACAACAAAGAACCTACCTACATTAACCACCGCCCGAACTTCCACAAACTGTCGAGAAGTTCACTCTCTGCCTACTTTTCACTTTCCCACACTCTCCGCATATACTAAAGCAGAAGTGGACGATGTACTTTCTCCTACATCGCAGCAAAAACCTGGAACAGCCTATGCACGCAGCTCAAGACCATCCCCTCACTTCCGGAAGTTTGAAGGGTTCTCAAGACCTAGCCATTCGAATGAACACTGCGGGACCGGCTAGCACCTGGATACCCCCTTGGGTGATTAGCAGCGCTATACAAATCCAGTTTGATTGATTCAAGCATAATAGTATTGCCCGGACTACTGTGTCTCTCTCAACATTGATGCCAGTCTCACGGATAACAGTCACATAGCCCACACACTGCTGTGAGAACCGGCACATCTTAAGGACTGTCACCAAGAACCACACTTCTTCAGTGACTGCCTCAAGTCTCTAAAAGCCCCAGACTAGGTCAATCGAGCATTCACCTTGTGATTGCGCAAACTTTGAACTCCACCACTGCTACAGTGTCACACAGCAGCCCAGAAATATCAGTCTTGAATTCGCCCAGTTGGATGGAGGAATGCCACAAAAACACCTCTCTCATTTCCGATCTGCCCTGCATTTCTTCTATAATCTTATCCATGGATGCCAATGTATCAATGCTGTGTGAACTGCCTAGCAAGCCCTTTAATGTGACCATTTCAGAAGGACTGGAGGTACAGAAAAAAAAATCTGTTTATGCCCAGCCTAAGCAATATGATGATGGCTGACAGACCTCCCTCTCTTGAAGAGCAGGCTATAAGATTACATGGAGTATGAAGTTGCTGGTCATTTGCAGTTAATTTCTAAAAAACCTGATATTTCAGTAAATCTACCAGATGCAGTAACATTTGTGGTCCAGTTAGCAAGGGATACGCATTTCCAAATCTCCCGGGGTGTAGGGTCATCATATATGTATTGATTTCATAAGTGGTCTGGCCTCCAATTACACTTAATCTTTTTAACTGGCTAATATTTTTTTATGGGATATGTTCTATAATAATTAGCAGCACGCCAATTTCTCTTTGCAAAACAGCCACAGAACAAGGTGAAACATTATATCTTTTTGAGTTTTGACCACCACAAGGCTCCCAATGTTGGGCAGCATAGAGATGGCCAAATGCTTGCTATTTTAGCCCAGAACATGCCAGCCTTTGTCTTCCTACTTGAGTTTATAAGTGGCATCATGTACAAGGATGTCCCACTTGCCAAACAAAGTGAGGGGGCCTTAAAATGTCACCTAAGCGATCTGCTTCACAGACACATGAAGGAGTTGGGCTGAACTGGTCCTGTAATCTAGAAGATTATAGGAAATATGGATGAAAAACAGACATGATGAAACTTTTCTCTCAAAGATGTCAAAAACCAGTTCCGCAACTTTATTTTTTTTTTGGCATTTTATCAAAGCCAACGGCTGAATGCCCTGCAGTACACACATTTTTCATCAAGTACCTTTTTTCTATCAATTACATATTTTTTCAGGATTACTTTTTCTTGTTTGGTTGGGAAAAAGGTAGAAGAATTCCTTGTTCACAACACTCTTTCCCCCTTCTCCTTCTGTTTGTCTTCTTGTAGAGCATTTTTCTTTTACAACGATGGTCCTGATTTTGAATTTGTCCAACGGGTAACTATCACAGATATCCTGTCTGCTTTATTACATGTTCTATAGGATATAATTAACTTGTAATCAGAAGGATGGGATATCAGTCTTGTGTATGACTGGCAAACCAGCCTGCCAAATTCTAAATCAGGTCCTATATGTCTGGGTAATGTAGCAATCCTATGTGATTCTCTGACTGGTAAGTGACTGGAGAATGCTACTGAAGTCTCCTTAGTTTGTATGGAGTGTGATTTGAGACTAGATGGAGAGTCTCTTCCTTAGAGAGTACAGCAGAGGTAGAGGAGAATATGTGCCATTTGGCATAGGTAGCTATTTGCCGCAACATGATCAGCATCACTGACCAGATTAATATCCTAAGCAACCTAGAGCCTCATGACCAGAGAGAACCTCAGAATTAGTCCTATTAACTGCAGATGGTCTTGTTTCTCTGGGCCCAAAAACTCCCAGGATGAGCCGTGCAGATGTCCTCTTTGACACCTGATTGAGCAAGACAGCATTTAAAAATGAATACAAAGAAAAAAACACAAGACACCTGTGGAAGCGGGCAAGCTAAAACAACTCTAGATTCAGGACTTCCAATTGGATGAAAAGCTGCGGTGGACAAAGAATAACTCCTCAGCTCGAGGTGCTCAAGCAGAGTGATGAAAGGCAAATTCGCAGGACGACTTGTACGAGAAGTACAGATGTCTACTCAGAATTTCGTGTCCCTGGATAAATGCTTCCTTAACAACCACTGAAACCTAACATAGGTTATGGCCCTCTCCCATAGGTCTACTACCAGCCAACAGAGTTATCTGCCCAGTATCACTTAGATGGCACTCAGTAATTTGACCAGGACCATGTCTATTTTATGTCAAGGCTGGAGGCTCTTCTATTGTGCAGTCTTTCCTGCTAATTTATTCTCTAGCAGCCTGTGACCACTGAGGTCCGCAAGAGGTGTAAAATGTGGATTTTCTAAGAGCTATTGCTGAGGAGTACAAATTTTACTAAAGACACGGAGGCAAGCATTATGCTATCTTTTCTGCTGATATATTCTCTAGAAGCCAGATACTGGTACTAGCAAACAAGAAAAAAACAGAACTAAAATATTCAACATCGCTCTGCTGCTAAACTAATGTAAACTGCACATATGTTTTATTAACAGTCTGTAAATAGTCTCCAGGGTGTCGATCACTTTCCATTTCTGCAAGCTGGTAGTCTTTTGAGTGTCTCATCTGTATGTCATTTCCCAATAGTGCTTATATTGCTGTTACTGGTTACGGTTAATAGTATTCAGGTACCATGTGCTTCATCTAACATTTATTTTCATTCTCAGGCATTTTGGTGGCTTTTGCCTAAAGGCAGGCAATGTGCTGCTGCATAGTGTCTGTCCCACTGGTGCCGCCATGCATGAGCGTTATCTCCCACCTGCTGGAGCCAAGTGTGCTCGCATTTTCTCACAAAAGCTTATCTCGGTTGCCGTTATGGAGTCTCTCAGAGCTTAGAAAAACAGACCTTGCTCTTCATGAGGCAGGGGAGGGAGTTAAACTCTGCCTTCCCTCCTGGTGGAAAATAAGCCCAACTTAGTCCGTTGGGTTATTACAACAGTGTTGAATATATATTCTAGTACCCTGCTGAACACAGTCAATTCAACAGTTTTTGCATGGAATACAGCTCTAATCTTGATGCTGCATTATTGATCTGTGAGTTTCCTAAATATTAAGAGTAATTCTTTGTTTACATTCTGTATATACATATTAATTGTTCATTTAAAGATCTGACAAGGCTAATTTTTCTCAAAATGAGGAAATTGATGAAAACAAACAGATTTTCAGGGAGAAACAAAAAGGTTTTATTAATAATTTCGAGAAGCCAGCAGTAAATGGGTCTATAGTGATAGATACTGGAAATGATGCGAAAGAATTTATTATGGTCAAGACCTCGCCTGCTGGTGGAAGCAGGTCTTCGTTATTAAACAACGCAACACATCAAGACATGAGCACTGACATTGTACAGTTTCCTTTCAAACCTATGAGCTCATATGAGTCAAACCACACCTTGCCAGGAAAATGGGTGTTAAGAGATTTTCTCCTGGGCCTCTGGCTTCACAGCCAAAGCCTTGAGCCACACTTTCTGGCACTAGGTGAAACAAGTGTTCAAGGAGTTTCTGTCCAGATACATAAGCAGTTTTTATTCAGTCACTTATTTGCTTTTCTTGGACATAGTATTGGATAAAGGATAGTAGCAGTTGAACTCATGCTGCAAATGCAGCCTTTAATTACCCAAAATGGCAGAGTTTGCCTAGCTGAGTGAGAAACCCCCAGACAAGTAGAACTTTTTTGCCATTGGATCCCAGACATTTTGCCTCCTCTTACATTTTGGAGGATGGCTTCTCGCCCTTTAGGAAGCTGTTATCACTACAAAAGACTAACCTCTGAGCGAGGGTGGGAGAAAGCAACTACGTGAGACTTTCTTTGGGCATCCAGTTTTGTCGACTCACTGTCAGCCGACACAGAGCAAGTCTCCTTTCAAATCTCCAGAGCTCATGAGAGCTAGAACTAGGGGTATGGCAGGTGCCTCAGCACATCCAGACCTGGAGGCACTTCAGAAAGATAATAGAAAACAGCAGCAATAGTTGTTTGTTCATTGATTAAGGTGAGCCCAGAGAACAACTTTTAATAATCTGCAGCACATTTGCTTGTCATTTAGATCTACATTTACATTATGTGGCGTCAAAGGGATGGCATTTGATTACCAACTTTGGTCACCGTTGTGATCCGGTTCCGTTGAGGATGAAATACGTGAAAGGGACCAATGTAAAACATGAAAGGTCTTTATAAAGTTTGTTTTAATGAAGCTCAGTTGGGCCTTTTAATTGTGGAAGAAGAAAGAGGAAAACCTCAGAAAGAGGGGCGGAAAGGGGATCCACAGCCTTTGCTGTGCACCATGCCACAAATTTGTTCCACCTGCAGGCATATACCGATTTTGTGGAGGGACGCCTGGCTGCCAGAATCACATCACAGACTTCAGGAGGCAAGTCAAATGGCATCAACTGTCGCCGCTCAATCTCCACGCATGGAGGTGCAGACTGGACAGGTTCGAGTGGAGGACCGTCCCATGCTGCTGCGACAGAAGGTCCTCCTGAAGAGGCAGTCGTATCGGGGGATCGATCGACAGACTGAGTAGCTCGGGATACCAGTACATTTGTGCCCAATCCGGAGCCACCAAGATGACTTGGGCCCGGTCGTGCCTGATCTTCTTCAGCACTCTGGGCAGAAGTGGTATAGGCGGAAAGGCGCACAACAGACTGCAACTCCACTCGCGACGAAAAGCATCTCCGAGCGAGTGCCGCCTTGGAAACTCCAACTCGCAGAACTGCTGACATTGCGCGTTCTCTTCGGTGGCGAACAGATCTAACCAAGGCTCTCCCTACTGCCGAAAGAGGTCTTGCGCCACGTCCGAGTGTAGACGCCATTCGTGATCCATCATGCACCGGCGGCTGAGTTCATCTGCTCTGGCGTTCAGAGAGCCCGCCAGATGTTGAACCACCAGGGTGATTCCCTGATGTTCCAGCCATGTCCAGAGGCGCAGAGCCTCCTGACAAAGGGTCCACGACCCCACCTCGCCCTGCTTGTTGCAATACCACATGGTGGTGGTGTTGTCCGTGAACACCTGCACTACACTTCCTCGGATAGAAGGAAGGAATGCCTTCAGTGCAAGTCGGATCGCTCTCCGCTCCAAAAGGTTGATATGGAGCCGAGACTCCGTCGGAGACCAGAGGCCCCTGATCTCCGCCTCTCCCATGTGGCCCCCCCATCCCAGGAGGGACGCATCCGTCACTACTACGTGCTCCGGTTGGGGGAGGGAAAGGGATCTGCCACTGACCCAATCGCGGTCCGTGAGCCACCACTGAAACTGTCGTGCAGTGCCCTCCGAGATCAAGACCTGGTCGGACCGGTTGCCCCGATGCTGGGCCCACTGAAACTTCGGGTCCCACTGCAGAGCCCGCATTCGCTATCTGGCGTGATGCACCAATAGGATGCAGGAGGCCATCAGACCCAGAAGCCGCAGCACCAACCTGACCGAAACCCGGGATAGAGGCCGAAAGATGGGAATCCGAGCCTGAATATCCCGGGCCCGCTGTTCCGGAGGATAGGCCAGGAACTGCGCCGAGTCCAGAACCGCTCCGATGAAGAGGAGCTTCTGGGAGGGACTCAGATGCGACTTCGGCACATTGATGGAGAACCCCAGCAAATGCAAGAGGGTGGCCGTAGTCTGGAGGTGGGAGACGACTGCCTTGGGCGAGCCCGCCTTCAGCAACCAGTCGTCGAGATAGGGGAAGACTGGAACCCCCAATCTGCGCAGATGAGCTGCGACCACTGCCATCACTTTCGTGAATACCCGAGGGGCACTGGTGAGGCCGAAGAGGAGCACGGTAAACTGAAAATGCTCTTGGCCCACCGTGAACCGCAGGTAACGCCGGTGGGCCGGCAGGACGGGGATGTGGAAATAAGCGTCCTGCAAGTCCAATGCTACCATCCAGTCTCCAGGGTCTAGGGCAGCCAGAACCTGAGCTAAGGTGAGCATCTTGAACTTCTCCTTCCGGAGGAAGACGTTGACGCTCCTGAGGTCCAAGATAGGGCGTAGGCCCCCTTTGCCCTTCTTGGGAACCAGAAAGTAGTGGGAATAACAACCACGACTTACTTCTGGACCAGGAACGCACTTGATGGCCCCCTTGGCCAAGAGGGCCGTAACTTCCTCCTGTAGAAGTTTCAAGTGGTCCCCCGACATGCGGTGGTACTGCGGTGGCATGGCTGGAGGGGTCGCCTCGAAGGGGAGGGAGTAGCCCCTTCGGACGATTTGCAGCACCCACCTGTCCGACGTGATGGAACTGGCGTGGAATGGTCCTGAAAGCACGGACTAGGAGGGCTTTGAGGCAGATGCTGCTGGGGTAGATGTGGACGGACCGGCATATTGTCCCCCTGTACCGCCTCGGCGGAATCCACGTCCGCGTGGAGGTTGGTTCTGCGGCCTGTGGCTAGGCGGACGTGAGGGGGCGCCCCTTCCTTGGCCAAGAAAGGGGCGAAAAGCGGAAGTTTGGGGCGCGGGCCAAGAGGCCCAAGGACTTGGCCGTAGCCCTGGAGTCCTTAAAGCGCTCCAGCGCACTATCCGCTTTGTCGCCAAAAAGGCGACTACCATCGAAGGGCATGTCCATGAGGGTGCTCTGGACATCCCCAGAAAAACTCGTGGACCGCACCGTGGTCGACATTGCCCTACCCAGCGAGTCCGTAGTGTCCAGTCCACATCGGATTGCATGCTGCGCTGCATCCCGCCCCTCGGCAAGAGCCTGGGCGAGCCGTGTCCGGGCCGCCTCCGGACACTGGGGCAGCACGTCCTCCACCGTATCCCACAGGGAGTGGGAGTAAGGGTCCAAGAGACAAGCGGTGTTAATAGACCGCAGTGAGGAAATGTGAATTTTGTGATCAGTTATGTCCCCTATCGTAGACCCCAACGGCTCCATGTGCATGCTATAAGTACATGTATGTTCTCTCCTGCTCCAGTTTTGAAGACGCAAATATATGTGCGTCCACCGTCAACATGTCCTCTTTCAGACCCGCCATGAATGGGTCAGATATTCCATTCCTAAGTATGAAAGGCCACCGACTTTATATGGGTCACTTTCCACATTTTACAGATTCAGGCGAGTAGGCCCGAATTCTGTCATCAAGCCTTTTCCTGCCTTCTGCTTCTGAAAGCTCCAGTCTGAGCCTGCATCTGTGACCATGAACTTTGTCCTACTCCCTGCGCGGCTAACGGTGCCTGATCCAGCATATCGCCTGCCAAAAACTGTATTTCACCTTCAAGATTATCTCCTCCGCTCCTCATCCGATGCATTCCTGTCTAGTAGTTTAGGTAAACATTCCTCCAGCTACCGTGCAAAGGGGCCAGGCCTCGCTGTCCTCATGCAAGTAATTCATAGCCCCGTTACCATGGAATATTCCTACCCCCTCGCATCCAGTGTAGACACTTAGACGCTTGTACACGCACTAACAGTCAGTATAGAATAGATTCTATCCTAGAGACCTCTCCTTTTGGATAACACAGTTCTTTAAACATAGGATATTAGATATGATTTGGGATTAGGTTGACATGACCCCCAGACTTCTGTCTCCACATGTAGAGCTAAATGTCAAGTCCCCTTCACCCTCTAGTTGCACGTCAATCACACGTCATGCGGCTGCGCGCGCATCTTTGCCAAACATTTCTGCTGACATTGCAGGATTCTTTTATGGATCCACCCACTTGTGACATCATGTTTAATGACGTATTTTAGTTACACCCATGTTTACGCCTCTATTAGTTACCTATGCACAATTTATCTGTATTATCAGCTGTTACGCCTCTTGCATCTGTTTCACTGTAATGTATTTTCTATAAAACTGCCTATCTGTCAATAATGTATGCCCTTCCTTCCTGAACTTTCGTGGTGATGGAATAGAATGCCTACAATTCGAATTGTATTCCTTTGTTTAGGAATAAAGCCTTTTAAAACCTCTAATACCACGGATTCTGCCTCTTATATTTACTGAGTTATTCTTAATAGACTTTACCGCATAAAAAATAGTACCGGTAACGAAATATTTACCACATAAATTGGCGCCCGAACAGGGACACTTTCTCATCTCACGCGCCGGCGGTGCGTTGCAGGCCCGGTCTCCTGCCACAGCTGAACGGACAAAAAAACGCGTACCTGCAGGATTTCCTGTATCTCCCTCCGGCCAAGCGGGGACGACTGAGGCTGCGATCAACACCCAGACGAGGCGGTGAGAAGTGCGAAGTATCCCGACCAGAGCCTAGCTGAGAGAGCAAGATCCGAGGTATACAGAGGCCCACCAGGTTCCGAAGTTCCGAGTCCAGTCGAGTCGAGTCCAGTCCAGTCCAGTCCGGTCCAGTTTCAGTTCCGTTCCGAGGCCTTCCGTTCCGAGCTACCCAGTGAGTACCATTACCGGGGAGGCATTTAACGTGCACATAGTCTGTGCCGGTCAAGACGGGTTTGGGTACACAAATCCGGTCTGCACTGTTTTAGCAGTGTATCTGTACTGTTTAGCAGTATATATAGTATGTCTTGCATATAAATAAGTACTATCTAGTGTCAGTATTATGTCAGTAACTAGTTTTCTATTAGTTATTATTGTTCGTGAAACTGTTAAGCGTTAAATGTTTTAAATACGTTCTATATATTGTGGTGTGAATGACTGTTCATTATTGTGTTTTCTTGTATAAAGTGTGTTCTAGTAATAAGGTCTAAAAATGCCGCTCTTTTCGAAACTAAGACAGATCAAAACCAGAAAAGGTGTACTCGAAGAAGCTGTTCCCATCCCACCTAGGGACACTCCAGGGTACTTTATGTATCATAAGCATGGCCTAGATGCCGTATTATTTCTTGATTTATGGGTGGACTACACCAAAGAATTACCAGAGAGTCAGAGATGGCCCGCAGCGGGGACCTGGGATGCAGATTGCATCATGAGAGTAGAAGAAGAATTATGGAAAAAGAAAGCCAGACAGTCACAGAAAGATGCCATTGAATTATGGCGTAAAGAATCATATAGACGTACAGAAAAAGCACTCAGACAGGAAGAGAAAGGTAGAGAGAATTCAAATAAAACCCGAGAAAATCTATTACTTGAGGAAGGTACCCGAGTAAAATCAGAACAAGTAGATAGACAAAGAAACACTCTTATGAATGGTATGTATCCTCTTCTGGCCGAAGGGTTACCTAAGGCCACTCCGGAAATACCAAAAGACTTAACTCCTCCATTGCTCCCGATAAAAGCACATCCCAAAACACATCCCAAAACAGCAAAAGACGTTTTCCTTTCCTCCTATTTAGATGACGCAGCTCCCGAGTATGCTAATGCCATACCACCTACACCGCTTGCCGATGGTGTTCTACACCAAGAGCATTCGTCTATATCCCCGCAATTACAAACTCCTACACAAGTTCAAACAGGTCCGTCCGTTTCTACAGTTTTTCCCGCATCTACAATCTCTATCCTACGCCCAACGAATCCTTTCGTGCCTAGCACCTCAGATGGTGCTACAGGAGGTACGACAGACATGTTTGCCACACCGCCGCGAAATAAACAGACCCTTAGAGATTTAGCACTCCAACGTACACCCCAATTAGCGACATCCGACATGTTTAAAGAACAGCTTGTAGATTGTAGATACGACCCAGTACCAGGTAGACAGGATAAATTGCTCATATCATCACTACGTATAAGACGAGCTACATTATATTTAATGACGATACCAGGAATGGGTGAACACCTAGACGAAATATATCGCTTTGTCCAAACAGGACAAGGTCCAGAAAGTATTAACGAAGCTATGGAATACCAGAAAGTGGATGTCCAAAGACAACTACTACGTTTTTTTATAAATTGTGTAATTAGGAATCAAGATAGGCCAGGGGCAGATCACGATACCATGCAAAAACTTACCAAATGGGGTCAGAATATATCAGAAGAGAAACATGATAGACAGGCGTGTATAATCGCCATGTGTCGAAAGATCCGCAAGGAAGTAGAACGAATACATAAAGAAAGACGAGAAACAGACAGAGTAGAATCAGAAGAAGAGGAGGAGCAAGAGTCAGAGCAAGTAGAAACGATAGCTTATGTAGGTAGAGGAAGACCCCATAATAATACCAGAGGTTTTAACGATCCGATACGTCCAATACGTCCAGAATATAATAGACATTTTCCAAACCCTATGTTAAATACAAAATCCCCTGAACACCTATTCCAAGCCGCTGATAAATTACTCCGAGATCGAAGGGGGTACCATATGCTCGATTCCATGGACGAACAAGAATTAGCCAGGTCAGCAGTACAATGGGCTGACGGTCCCGGCGAATACAATGATGATGTACTTGCACACACGTTTCTGAACCTAGACCCATATGAACAGCGTTTAGCTAGTATATACATGATTCAACACCTCCTTATATTATATAAAAGCCAACACTCCGATCCAGGACCCTTACCTGACATATTGACAGAACTACTCACGAACATATGGAGAGGGTCAGGTACTGATTTGATTAAAGAAATACTAGAATCCCGAAGCCAATATTTAAATTTCGTATGCCCAGAACACGTTCCAGTTCCCCTTATGGGAAGAAAAATGTATCACATAGATAGACAGAACCCGTTACGCGAAGTGCACCCAATCAGAGGTGCCGGTGATAATTTTACACGCGTGTTTGTGTACACGCCTATAACTAAATTAGAATTATTAGAAATGAAGAAAGTAGTACCCAGCCATGACAAGGACCCAGCAGGTTTCCACCGTGAGATAAAGGACATGTTACTCATGGGAGAGTATACCTACCCCGACATTATGAAAATATTAAAGGTCCTACTACCCGCCGGTGTTTATGAGAAACTCAAAGAAAAGGAATGGGAGGTGGGAGACCAAAAGATAGATTGGACAGCGTTGGAAAACGAAGAAAAAGCCCGAGCTGCAGGAGCAGGACTTGGGGAAAAGACTACAGCACTAGCTGGACTACTAATACAGGTATTGCCACGTTTATTAACTACGAAAAAGGAAGACTGGGGTGCAATCTCAGCCTGTAAACAAAAGTCAGACGAAGACACTAGTGATTTCTATTCCCGATTTGAAAAATGTTTTGGTATAAATAGTGGCATAAAAGCAAGTAGTGAGTCATATCCACATCTGTTTGTGACAAAATTAGTTGAGAATTCTCTGCTGCAAGTCAAGAATAGAGTATTGAAATTCGAAAGTACCTGGCAAGGTAATACCCCATCACAGATGTTACAGATGTTACAATATCACCACAATAGAATTAGAGAAGAACAAGAACACGAACAAAGACGTATGAAAGATACAAAAATGAAAATGCTTGTTGCACAGTCAGTTCCAGCCGATGGTCATCAAAAGGGTGATTCCGCAGGTCCTACGAAAGGGACATGCAACTATTGTAAACAACAAGGTCATTATATACACGATTGTCCAGTCCTTAAACATAATATTGCTACAGGTAGAACCCAGGAGAGACCACGTCCACCTAGACAGGATCAGAATCAACAACAAATCCCTCAGCATGCACAACCTAGGTTAGCTCCGCAGCAACTAACTCCGCAACAGGTAGCTCCACAACAGATTGTAGCACCACCACAAGCACAGCCTATTGCTGCAACACAAGCGACAACACAACAGATGTATCAGTATGCACAAGCAGATTATCCCGATTATCAGCGATACTCATGAGATAGCCTAGAGAGGGAAGTTGGCTTACCCCTTATTGAGGTTCCTGTAGACCAAGAGGGACCTTATGTACATAGTGAACTATTAGCGGAAGACAGAAAGTTTTTACTTGATACAGGGGCAAGCAGAACAACTATAAGACGCAGTGAAGTTCCAGGGGCACCCCTCTCAGGCTCACAGAATATTTCCCTTGGATTCTCAGGAAACCCCATAATTAATGACGTAACACAACCTCTTCCACTTACGATTGGTCCATTGACACGTACTACAGATTTATTGCTTACTAAATCATGTCCAGAAAACTTGTTAGGTATAAAAACATTGAAAGCTCTAGGAGCTATAATATGTTGTTCTCCGGAAGGAGTACGACTATTTTTACGTGACTTTAAAGGTCACTACGTGTCCAGAGACATGGATCACCGACTGCAGAATTTACCTACACATTTATGGGCACAAGGCCCCACTGATGTTGGTTGCATGAACATTACACCATATCGAGTTACACTGAAAACAGGAATAGTACTACCACGAATGCGACAATACAAGTTACCACCGGATGCTGTAGTGGCTTTACTGCAAATAATTGACGAGCTCATTGCACAAGGAGTGGTTGTCGAAACCGACTCCAATGTATGTAATTCTCCGATAATTCCGATTCTTAAAAGAACGGATCCAAAAGCACCACCAGTATATCGATTAGTTATTGATCTGCGCGAATTAAATAAATGTATTGTACCACAATACCCTGTGGTCCCAGATATCTCTTCATTACTCACAGCTATTGACTCAGAAGCAACGTTCTTCACTGTAATTGATCTCAAGAATGCTTTCTTTAGTGTCCCAATCGATCCGGAAAGTCAATATTTGTTCGGATTCAGTTTAAATGGACGAAGTTTTAAATTCACACGCGCACCTCAGGGATTTACAGAAAGCCCCAGCATCTATAGTCAAGCACTGAAACGAGAACTTGACAGTATCCACATGCCAGTAAACACTGCCTTGCTTCAATATGTCTATGATCTGCTGATCACCGCTCGAAGCGAACCTGAATGTGAAAAAGCGTCACTGACGGTTTTGAAATTTCTGGCCGACAAGGGGCACAAGGTGTCCCCTTCTAAGCTGCAATTCTGTGTCCAGCGAGTTGTTTACCTTGGGCACTCGCTGTCCAAGGAGGGAAGGCAGCTTACACCCGACCGCATCCAGTTAATTGCTAACATGCCACCACCCAAGACACAAAAGGAGGTGCGGGCTTTTATAGGCCTCACTTCATACTGTAGGCAGTGGATCCCTCAATATGCATTTCTAGCAAAACCACTCATCCAGTTGACAACACAGGAGGCAGCCACATCGACTGTCCTCCCTTGGACTCCAGAACATACACACGCCTTTGAAAGCTTAAAGAAAGCTTTATGCCAAGCACCTGTCTTAGCAACACCATGTTACAATAAACAGTTTACACTCTTTGTTACAGAACGCGAAGGTACTGCCTTGTCAGTACTCACTCAGGAACAAGCAGGATCACACAAACCATGTGCTTATTTCTCTAGTACATTAGATCCAGTAGCTCAGGCTCTTCCTGCGTGCCTAAAATCGGTGGCAGCAACAGCTTTAGCTATCAGACAAAGCGATGCCATAGTGTTAGGACACCAATTGACAGTACAAGTACCACACGCAGTAGAGGTTCTCTTGAACCGTACACAAACACAACACTTGACTATAGCGAGACTCACCGGTTACGAATTAACATTGTTTCAGCCACACATAGAAATCAGACGTTGTAATACGTTAAATCC
Source organism: Triturus cristatus (assembly GCF_964204655.1). Lineage (NCBI taxonomy): Eukaryota > Metazoa > Chordata > Amphibia > Caudata > Salamandridae > Triturus > Triturus cristatus. The sequence goes on from NC_140585.1 coordinate 314,262,215, forward strand.
TGCCACACTGTTACCAGTGGGCGGAACAGATCCATTGGCACATGATTGTGTCGAAGTCATTACTATCACGACGAAACCCAGACAAGACTTGACAGATATCCCTTTGTCAGATCCAGACTTGACATTGTATGTAGATGGGTCATGTATGAGAACAAGTACAGGAGAGTTAGTGGCCGCTTACGCAGTCACAACAGACACTGAAGTCATTGAAACAAATTGTATTAACACTTTGTCAGCTCAAGCAGCAGAGCTCATCGCTCTGACACAAGCCTGTATTCAAGCCGAAAATAAGAAAGTCAACATATACACGGATTCACGTTATGCATTCGGAGTCGTCCATGACTTCGGCGTACTGTGGCGAGAGAGAGGTTATTTAACTTCTCACGGTGCCCACATCCAACACGGACCCCTCATTCAAGCCCTATTAGACGCGATTCATCTACCTGCTGCAATATCGATTATGAAATGCAAAGCCCACACAAAAGTTACCGATATCATTTCTCAGGGTAATGACCTAGCTGACAGAACAGCTAAACAGACTGCTCAGAATCAGACTCACACAACTGACATGACAAAGACAATAGTTCTGACACCAACACATTGCATTACAGTTAAGGATCCCGCCCTTGATGTAATTGACATACAGACACATGCTACACCAGAAGAAATAAAGAAATGGACTGAATTAGGAGGGATCCAAACGGATCAAGGATGGATGACGAAGGAAAAATCTATATGGTTTCTTCCCGACTCAATGGTTCAAGTTATCATTAACACAATACATAGTCCAGCGCACCTAGGAGAAAAAGCTATGCTAGACAGCATTCAACACATTTGGTTCAACAAACACTTGCGAGCAGCAGCTAAACAAAAAGTTCGTACCTGTATGATATGTTGTCAGTTTAATCCAGGTAAAAGCATCCCCGTAGAGCAGGGTGGATTTCAAACTCCCGATCATGCTTTTGAAGTCCTCCAGATGGATTATATCCAGATGGAACGATGTCGAGGATTCAAATATGTTCTCGTAGTTGTCTGTGCTCTTTCCCGTTGGACAGAAGCATACCCGGTTTCAGATTACACTGCCCCGACTACTGCCAAACAGTTAGTTCGAGAATTCTTCCCACGGTACGGTTTACCACGTGTTGTCTACTCAGATAACGGCCAGCCGTTCTCATCCGAACTAATGAAACACGTTTCCCTTTTATTAGGCTACCAATGGAAATTCCACTGTGTCCGACATCCCGAGGCAGCAGGTCTCGTGGAACGTCATAATCAAACTCTGAAAATTAGATTGTCCAAAATATGTAGAGAAAAAGGAGTTGATTGGATAGTAGCCTTACCAGTTGCGCTCTTTTACATGAGAATGGTAGCACATTCTCGAACAGGGCTATCCCCGTACGAGGTGATCTTCGGTAGACCACCAAATATGTGGGGGACGCCTATACCGCGCAAAATCACTGATGTTGACTGTAATATGCTGACAGATTACCTGGCTTCCTTGATGTCTGCACTACAATCTTGTCGTTCACAGGTAGCCGCAGCTTTTCCCGATAATACTGAGGTGAAGCCCCATGACGTGGTTCCTGGGGACCTGGTTCTGGTCAGGAATTTTGACCGGAAGACCCAACCGGATCCTAGGTGGAAGTCGCCTAAGTTAGTTCTACTGACTACAAGGACAGCCGTGAAGATCGAAGGACGGAAAGGGTGGTTGCACTCCGAGTCATATCAAGAAATTTTATGGACTACCATCCAGTGTGAATACTCAACCCTGTATTCCCTCACAGACAGACTCAAAGCTCCCCTTGGCTGAATTAACAAAACCAGAACTTTACAAACTAAAATTAAGGTCTAGTAAGTCAGACAATTTGATTGTTTAAGTCCTCTCCAAGGTGAATCGGTTGAATTTGTCTCTGACATGTATCCTCTAGACCGAAATAGAGAAAGAAATCATCAGATGCAGCTCAAGAAGCATGCGTATTGTAAATCATTTCGTAGTCACTGCACAGTAACATTATTAATTTTGTTTTTTCTAAGTCTTCTGATCATCATTATCAGCATACTATTGCACATGTATTACCCTATTCTTAAACGTGCTTACAATATAACTGCAGAACATTCTTTTAGCGAATTTCCTCCGCATGAGTTGTCCTATAGATTTGCGCTCCGCAACAACACATTCATTAGTATGTTACATCATTCCCATCAAACCAGCAATGCCACGAATTGTTGGATATGTGGCCGACTCCCTCCCTATCAGAACTATAAGGGAATTTTGCCCCTCTTTCCCTATCCGTTCACACACAATGGCTCCTGTGGAGCATGGTTTAGTTTGATTAATTCCCTAGATTCAAATTCCGCAGTTTATCAAGACAACTGGGTATGGGGAAACCTGAACCTAGTTTTACTTAAAGTCTGCTACCCTAACAAGGAGGGACTTCCCAGAAGAACAGGAACTGATCTAGAAAATGAAGTATATGGATTAGGTAATTTTACACTTAACCTCATGATCCTGAACGTTGAATCTGAGGCTACATCAATCTTGCCCGCCATGTCAGTATTCCCAGTAAAAGGGGAATTCTGTATAAGAAAGAATGGTTCCATACACATGGGCCATAGTAAATGCACCACTGTAATAAAATTCAGTGATCAAGGCAAGTCTACATTTAGAGCTTCCCATCATTCCTACTTCATATGTGGCCAGACCGCATATATATGTCTACCTCTAGATTGGGATGGTACCTGTTACATAGCATTTCTTCTGCCACCTGTTTTCCTAGCTCCTCCTGATTATCATAGAAATACCCATTTAGTACACAATAGACAGCAGAGAGATCTCCCAATTGTCGATTACACTGAAACAGCATGGGAGAAATACACAGATTTCAATAAAGGTTTCTTTCCCTATATAGGTACAGTCACTAATAGTAAACTGATACGTAGATTAACCAGAACCCTTGAAGCAGTAGTGAACGAAACTATTTCCGCCTTAGGCAATTTAACAGAAGAGCAGTCTGCTATGCGGATTGTTGTGCTTCAAAATCGTCTTGTCCTTGACGTCATCCTGGCCGATAGGGGCGGAGCTTGTAGGGTCATCGGATCAAGTTGCTGCATTTTCATACCAGAAAATTCGCCGTCGGTATATAAAGCCATAACTCGCCTTCATAAGATTGTAAGCCAGATACACCAGAGTCCAGGCACCTGGACTTGGTCCGGTTGGTTCTGGGGCGTGTTGTCAGCCTGGGGATGGAGAATCCTATCCTTCCTTGGTATTGGCTTTCTCATACTATTCAGTTGCTGCTTATGTCTACAATGTGGGCCAGCGATTTGTGGTCTGTGTGCCACCTCGTGTATCCCACATCCAAGTTTTCGTTCAGGATCCCGGAAGAAGAAAGAAGAACAAATGATGCTATATGAACAGATCGATGGATTGATGAAGATCGATATCTCCTGAGGGTCCGTAGGGGACAAGGAGGGAATGAGGAAATGTGAATTTTGTGATCAGTTATGTCCCCTATCGTAGACCCCAACGGCTCCATGTGCATGCTATAAGTACATGTATGTTCCCTCCTGCTCCAGTTTTGAAGACGCAAATATATGTGCGTCCACCGTCAACATGTCCTCTTTCAGACCCGCCATGAATGGGTCAGATATTCCATTCCTAAGTATGAAAGGCCACCGACTTTATATGGTTCACTTTCCACATTTTACAGATTCAGGCGAGTAGGCCCGAATTCTGTCATCAAGCCTTTTCCTGCCTTCTGCTTCTGAAAGCTCCAGTCTGAGCCTGCATCTGTGACCATGAACTTTGTCCTACTCCCTGCGCGGCTAACGGTGCCTGATCCAGCATATCGCCTGCCAAAAACTGTATTTCACCTTCAAGATTATCTCCTCCGCTCCTCATCCGATGCATTCCTGTCTAGTAGTTTAGGTAAACATTCCTCCAGCTACCGTGCAAAGGGGCCAGGCCTCGCTGTCCTCATGCAAGTAATTCATAGCCCCGTTACCATGGAATATTCCTACCCCCTCGCATCCAGTGTAGACACTTAGACGCTTGTACACGCACTAACAGTCAGTATAGAATAGATTCTATCCTAGAGACCTCTCCTTTTGGATAACACAGTTCTTTAAACATAGGATATTAGATATGATTTGGGATTAGGTTGACATGACCCCCAGACTTCTGTCTCCACATGTAGAGCTAAATGTCAAGTCCCCTTCACCCTCTAGTTGCACGTCAATCACACGTCATGCGGCTGCGCGCGCATCTTTGCCAAACATTTCTGCTGACATTGCAGGATTCTTTTATGGATCCACCCACTTGTGACATCATGTTTAATGACGTATTTTAGTTACACCCATGTTTACGCCTCTATTAGTTACGTATGCACAATTTATCTGTATTATCAGCTGTTACGCCTCTTGCATCTGTTTCACTGTAATGTATTTTCTATAAAACTGCCTATCTGTCAATAATGTATGCCCTTCCTTCCTGAACTTTCGTGGTGATGGAATAGAATGCCTACAATTCGAATTGTATTCCTTTGTATAGGAATAAAGCCTTTTAAAACCTCTAATACCACGGATTCTGCCTCTTATATTTACTGAGTTATTCTTAATAGACTTTACCGCATAAAAAATAGTACCGGTAACGAAATATTTACCACAGCAGTCCCAAACTAAGGTACGAGAATAGCTTCTTACCAAACTGTTCTAGTCTCTTGGATTCCCGATCCGGGGGACCGGACGGGAAGGAGGTCAGGGAAGTAGAGGCCTGGATATCCAGGCTCTCAGGCGTGGGGTGCATGGACAGAAAACTGGGGTCGCCCGGTGCAGGGCAGTGGCGCCGGGCCACGTTCCGGTCCACAGGAGGTACTGTGCAGGGCGTGGACCAGGTGCCCTTCAGAACGCCCACTAGTGCTTCTTTAAACTGCAGCAGAGGCTCCGAGGAGCTTGCTGACGGTTGGAGCACTTCAGTGAGGAGGTTAGTCCTCACAGCCACAGCAGGTAGCTCCAGCCCAAGGGCTTCGGCCGCCTTGCGCAGCACCACAGAAAATGCAGCACCTTCCTCCGAAACCACGGTCGGAGGAGAGATGAAGCCAGTGTCAGTGGAGGTGTCAAGACCACTGGCATCCCACAGCTCGTCTGCCCAGTCCTTTGATAACTGGCCCTGCTGGGCCAGAGGGTCATCAGACCCCTCCCAGTCGTCACCGTCATCCGATTCCTGGTAGACAGGTGGAATGATCGGAGCCGGGCGGAAGATGAAATTGCCACCCATCGGCATCGGGTGCGGCGCCGCAAGGCGCCGCTCCGACGCCGGGCCCGGACCGGGACTGAACCGGGGAACGGCGTCGTCCGAAGGCAGCGCCGGGGGTGGCACCGGAGTCGGCGCCGGCGAAGGGGTCGTGAGGTCGAACGGTGCCGACTGGGATCCAGGCCTGGATCCCGCGGGGACCTGCGGCGTCGGGACCGGAGTCGACGACGGCGCCAGGGCCGGAGCCGCCAGCTCCGAGAGGACGGCACTGATCTCCACCGGAGTCGCGTCAGTCCCAGGGACCGGCGGGTATGGGGAAGGACGTGACTCCTGCGGCTCCGATGGAACCGCGTGGGTGGTACCACCCGAACCCTCAGCCGAGTCGCGCGACCGGCGAGGGGAGCCCGAAGAGCAATGTCGCCTCTTGGACTTCTTACTATGCTTCGACTTACCCGAAGACTTGGAACCAGACGAGTGGTGGTGATGGCTGCGGCTCTGCGACCGGTCCCTCAACCTCCTCCTCGACCGGGACCGTGAACAGCGCGGAGCCGACTGCCGGAGCTCAAGTAGCTTGCGGGACCGCTCCCGCCTAGCCTTCGAAGTCAAGGCCCGGCAGTCAAGGCACGACTCTGCATCGTGGTCGGCCCCAAGGTAGTAGAGGCACCGGCGGTGGTGGTCCGTATTCGACATCAGTCGGTGACAGGAGTCACAAGGTTTAAAACCAGGCATCCTACCAGCACCAGAGTCGAACAGACGAGAATAGACCAAAAGAGTCCAAAAAGTTTAGTCAAACTTTTTCTAAAAGGGTATGCTCTTCCCGGATCGGTGCGGTCTAGCGCGGAAAAAAAAAGAACTGACGAAAAATCTTTCCGGATCCAGCCTGACGCCTGAGGATATTCTAAGGTGAGGAATCTAATTAACGTGATTCTTTCAGATGGTTTTTGTTCATTTGCTCCTCTCCTTTGTACAGTAACACCAGGAGTTTAGAGAACCCCTAAACCTTTAATGAGCTGATGCTCCTGGCCAGGATCACCAAGTCAGATAATAGTTCCAGCACCTCCTCCAGAGCCTTCTTGAGAACCTGGTGCTCGATCAAGAGAGCTGGTGTTGAAGCTGATGCTGACAGGATATCATAGATCCCCTCATTCCGCTTTAGGGTACGAGTAATTTGATGGACAAAAAAGTGATTGGTGGAATACTTGAATCCATCCAAGCCATTGGCAACTACCCCACTGATTCATTCTAGTCCATCAGTTACTTGCTCATTGGGAACAACGTTATGCAATGCAGGCTTGTCGGTTTGAAAAGGAACACTACAGCTCAATCTGCCAGATCACGGCCCTCTGAATAGGAACAAAGACAACCTAGGACAGTTTTCGCTTTGCTGGACCTCATCAGCAAGGTGCTCCTTAAGTCCTACGGCACAGCAAGAATGTCAGGGGTTTTGGCTAGAAATGTATAATATTGCTTTGTGTAATTCTCAGGTTTACCTGTACCAGCCTATGCATTAGTCAAGGTTGGTGTGTGGGTCAGTCACAAATATGACCTCTTGCTTGGGGGAGCTTGCAGACTGATTGATAAAAAAGAAGATGGCCCTGCAGAGTTGTCGGCGAGTGAACAATATGGGACATATGGACTGCCGGTCGCAGGATTAGACAAGGACATAAGTGTTGGATGTGCTAGAAAACTGTTTAGTATATACAAAATTAGATGCCTCTTCTTTGCCAATTACTGCAAATTGTCCAAACACTGAAATGTAGGAGACTCCAGCCTGGCACTCACGACATACAGAAACAAGTGTGAACTTAAAACTCAAATCAGCCTTTTAGTGGGGAAAAACACACAGAGCTTAAAATCGAGGAAGCTGGGCAGGCTGAGATCAATAAAAACCTGCAGTTTCTGGACGAGGGGGAAAAACAAATCGGAGACTAGTTTACCACGGATTAAACCTCCCTCACACACAAGAGCAGGTAGAAAGTAACAATGAAGAGGCTCACCAGCAGTAGCTAGATCTGAAGGGCCTGGATCTTCACCAAAGTCTGTTATTAGCTCCAGGCCCATCATGATCTGAAGTAGGGATGAGGAATGTGTTGTAATGCCCTAGCAGTCCTCTGCTCAGCATTGGAGCAACATCGTAACAAGACATTAACTGGTGGTATACCCAACAGCAGGAGCTGGTGCCTCAGTGCCTTTGATCTGTCTTGTCCCTTCTGTGGCTTAGATGGTGCTGAGAACATGCATAATCACTAGGGAGGTGACTTATCCAGACGCTTCTCCCTCTAAACACCCTCCTGTCCAAGTGGTAGCTTCGTTCGACTGAAAGGACAGACGGAGGAGAGGGTGTGCTGTATAGGTCTCATCAGAGTTCCAGAGGAGGAGCAGAATTATACTACCCAATGCAACCCTCTCTGGAGCAGACGAAGACCGTGCCCAGTAACTTGCACCCATAGAGAGTGCGTGACCTCTTGGCTTAGTGAGTTGGGAGTACAAAGTCACATTTCTCTGTGTACATGACGCACAAGTTACTTACCTTCGGTAACGATATATCTGTAAGAAACATTAGTAGTGAGAGATTCCTTACCTTAGAATATACCCAGGCGTCAGACTGGATCTGGAAAGTTTTCGTCAGCAGTACCCCTGTGCGTCGGTAGGAGGCGTCGTGCGGCTCCGTGATCTCCGGGATGACGTCGCGGGCGCTACTTAGACACCGCCCACGTGCGCTGACGTCAGTTCTGTACACGACTTTCCGCGCCAGGAACGCAGAGCCATGCAAGATACTGACCACTGGTGCATTGAAACAAGGGCCCTGAAGGGATGACCTTGACCCTAGAAATCAGTTCGCAGAACGGGGAGGATGGGTGGGGCGCTAAGGAATCTATCACTACTAATGTTTCTTACAGATATATGGTTACCGAAGGGAAGTAACTTGTGCATCTGAAAGAAACACGCAGTGATAGATTCCTTACCTTAGAATAGATACCCCAGCAATACCAACCCCGGCGGTGGGTCTGCGAACCAAGATCACACCAGGAAGTCCCGGTGAACAGAACGGCCAAAGAAGCTGTCTCTCCAGACTTGGCTGTCAAGGCAGTAATGCTTCGTAAACGTGTGCAACGAGGCCCACATGGCTGCCTGACAAATGTCTTGCAGGGGGACACCACGTCCCAGTGCAGTAGTGGCTGCAGTTACTCTAGTGGAATGAGCACGCAGCCCCACCGGAGGCTCCTTTTTAGCCAAAGCCCAGCAGGAGATGGTGCCAACGTAGCCAACAAAGAGTTGGTCATCCACCCGGAACTGCTGTGTGCGGTTGAGATAGAATGAGAGTGCACGTTTTGGGTCCAGACGGTGGAGCCTCTCTTCCTCTCTGGAAGGATGTGGAGGCGGAAAGAAGGTGAGCAAGGTAATGGACTGCCCAATGTGAAAGGCCGTAACAACTTTTGGCAAAGAGGAAGGACGGGGCCTGAGCACAATCTTGTCCTGATGGACAGACAGAAAGGGAGGCTTACAAGAAAGAGCCTGGAGCTCACTCACTCGCCTAGTGGAGGTGATGGCCACCAGGAAGGCAGTCTTCAAGGTCAAGAGACGAAGAGGACAGTTGTGAAGGGGCTCAAGGGGAGCGCACATCAAGTATGTAAGAACGAGATTCAAGTCCCACTGTGGCATCACGAAAGGAATAGGAGGAAAAAGGTGCATAATGCCTTTGAGAAATCTATTTACAACAGGGGACTTGAAAAGAGAGGGCTGATCAGGGAGCCTGAGAAAGGCCGAAATTGTGGAAAGATAGCCCTTGATAGTGCCCACAGCAGAGCCCTGCTGGGCCAAAGAAAGAAGGAACAATAGAACCTCAGAAAGAGGGGCAGAAAGGGGATCCACAGCCTTTGCTGTGCACCATGCCACAAACTTGTTCCACCTGCAGGCGTATACCACCTTAGTGGACAGACGCCTGGTTGCCAGAATGACATCACAAACTTCAGGAGGCAAGTCAGAAGGAATCAACTGCCGCTGCTCAATCTCCACGCAACGAGGCAGAGGCTGAACAGGTTGGGTGGAGGACAGTCCCCTGCTGCTGCGACAGAAGATCCTCCGGAAGAGGCAGTCGGATCGAGGGATCTATGCTCATACTGAGTAGCTCGGGATACCATACTCTCCTAGCCAAGTCCGGGGCCACAAGAATAACGTGTGCCCAGTCGCGCCTGATCTTCTTCAGCACTCTGGGCAGAAGTGGTATAGGCGGAAAGGTCTACAACAGATCGCAACTCCACTCGCGACGAAAAGCGTCGCCGAGCGAGTGCCGCCTTGAAAATTCCAATGTGAAGAATTGATGACATTGTGCGTTCTCTTCGGTGGGGAAAGTATCTAACCAAGGCTCTTCCCATTGCTGAAAGAGACCTTGCGCAACCTCCGAGTGAAGACGGCATTCGTGACCCATCATGAACCTGCGGCTGAGTCCGTCCGCCCTGGCGTTCAGAGAACCTGCTAGGTGTTGAACCACCAGGAGAACGCCCTGATGTTCCAGCCAATGTCCAGAGGCGCAGAGCCTCTTGACAAAGGGTCCACGACCCCACTCCGCCTTGCTTGTTGCAGTACCACATGGTGGTGGTGTTGTCCGTGAACACCTGCACTACACTTCCTCGGACAGAAGGAAGGAATGCCTTCAGTGCAAGTCGGATCGCTCTCAGCTCCAAAAGGTTGATATGGAGCCGAGACTCCACCGGAGACCAGAAGCCTCTGATCTCCGCCTCTCCCATGTGGCCGCCCCATCACAGGAGGGATGCATCTGTCACCTCTGTGAACTCCGGTTGGGGAAGGGAGAGGGATCTGCCGTCGACCCAATGCCGGTCCGTGAGCCACCACTGCAACTGACTTGCAGTGCCCTCCGAGATCTGGACATGATCGGACAGGTTCCCGTGATGCTGCGCCCAGTGGAACTTTAGGTCCCACTGCAAAGCCCGCATATGCCATCTGGCATGATTGATCAGCAGGATGCAGGAGGCCATGAGGCCCAGCAGCCTCCGGGTCACCCTGACCGAAACCCGGGACAAGGGCTGAAAGATCTGGATCAGAGTCCGAATATCCCGGACTCGCTGTTCGGGAGGATAGACACGAAACTGCGCCATGTCCAAAACTGCTCCGATGAAGAGGAGCTTCTGAGAGGGAATCAGGTGCGACTTCAGCACATTGAGGTAGAACCCCAGCGAATGCAAGAGGTCGACCGTAGTCTGGAGGTGGGAGACGACTACCCGGGGCGAGCCCGCCTTCAACAACCAGTCGTCGAGATAGGGGAAGACTGAAGCCCCTGATCTGCGCAGATGAGCTGCGACCACCGCCATCACTTTGGTGAAAACCCGAGGTGCGCTGGTAAGGCTGAAAGGGAGCACCGTAAACTGAAAGTACTCGTGGCCTACCGTGAACTGCAGGTAACGCTGGTAGGCCCGCAGGACTGGGATGTGGAAATATGCATCCTGCAAGTCGAGCGCTACCATCCAGTCTTGTGGATTGAGAGCAGACAAGACCTGAGCCAAAGTGAGCATCTTGAACTTCTGTTTGCGGAGGAAGCGATTGACGTTCCGGAGGACTAAGATAGGACGCAGGCCCTTGTCCTTCTTTGGCACCTCAAAGTAGTGGGAATAACAACCACGCCCTGCTTCTGGCGTCGGAACGCGCCCGATGGCCCCCTTGGCCAGGAGGGCCGCAACTTCCTTCTGAAGAAGCACCAAGTGATCCCCCCAACATGCGGTGGTACTGAGGTGGCATGGCTGGAGGGGTAGCCTCGAAGGGGAGGGAGTAGCCCCTTCGGACTATCTCTAAAACCCACCTGTCCGAAGTGATGGTGCGCCAGTGGGGGAGGTGATGGCGAATCATGCCGCCCACTGGCATGTGACGGGCCTGAAAGCTTGGACTAGGAAGGTTTGGTGGCAGTAGTGGCCGGGGTGGAGGTGGACTGACCCGCATGCTGGCCCCTTGGTCCGCCATGGCGAAACCCGCGTCCGCGCTGGGATTGTGGTTGCGCAGGCTTGTGGCTCTGTTGCGAACGCTGCGGGACGCGTCTTCCGGTGCCACGAAAGGAACAAAAAGCAGACGGGGGAGGAGGACTGACTGCGGGAAGTCCTAAGGACTTGGCCGTAGCCCGGGAGTCCTTGAACCTCTTCAACGCGTGGTCTGCTTTATCGCCGAAGAGGCGATGGCCATCAAAGGGCATGCTCATAAGGGTTGATTGGACATACCCCGAAAATCCAGTTGTCCTCAACCAGGCGTGGCATCTGATCGCAATTGCAATCGATCTGTCCAGTGAGTCGGCGGTGTCTAGGCCACGACGAATCATGAACTTTGCTGCGTCTCTTCCCTCTGTAACAGCCTGGGAGAGAGTTTTCCGGCCTCCTCCGGACATTAGGGCAGCACGTCCGCCACCGTATCCCACACACAGGGAGAATAATGGCCCAAGAGGCATGCGGTGTTCACGGACCGCAGCGCAGGACTGGTGGAAGAAAAAATCTTCTTCGCAAACTGATCCAGTTTCTTGGATTCCTTATCCGGAGGTGCGGAAGCGAAGGCGGTTGGAGAAGCAGAGGCTTGGACAACCAAGCTCTCAGGAGTGGGGTGTTGGGAGAGGAAAATGGGGTCACCCGGAGCCGGGCGATGGGCCACGTTCCTATCCCCAGGAGCCCCTGTGGTGGACCTGGACCAGGTGCCCAAAAGAACGTCAGAAAGTGCTTCGTTGAAGGGGAGCAGCGGTTCCGCAGAAGTAGCTGCTGGCTTAAGCATTTCTGTCAGGTGGTTAGTCCTAACGGCCACCGTAGGGAGCTCGAGGTGTAGAGCCTCGGCCGTCCTACATAACACCACGGCATAACTAGCGCCCTCCTCCGTAGCCACGGTAGGAGGAGACAGCATGCCAAGGTCTGGAGAGGTATCCAGACCACTGGCGTCCCCCAACTCCTCTGCCCAGTCCTCCTCATACTCGCAGTTGGCTGCGAGAGGGTCCTCAGACCCCTCCCAGTTCTCCCCTTGTTCCTCAGTCTGTTCTACCGGGCGAAAATAAGGAACAGGGACATGGGGATAGAATACCTGAGCGGCGTTGAGAACGGCATCGGCCGACGTCGCGCCCCCCTCGGGGATGAAACCGTGGCAGACGTCGTCCCAAGGAGCGAGCGACGTTGGAAGTGGTGCTGGTGGGGTCGACGTCGGTGGAGGTGTTATCAGGTCAACCGGCGTCGACCAGGATCCACGGGGATCCTGCGGCGCCGGGGTAAGAGCTGCCGGCAATGGAACGTGAGGACCCCCAGTCAGGCACGCGGGGCCTGAAGGCGCACCGGCGGGAGCCGATCGCCCAAAGAGTTGAGCCATGGCCGACAGGAACTCTTGTATCTGGGCCGGAGTCACCGACAGACCCGGAAAGGGCGGGTAGGCCGGCGGCGACACCACAGGCTCAGCCAGAGCCACGGGGGATGCTCCACCCGCACCCACAGCCGCGTCGCGCGACCGGCAAGGGGAAGTCAGAGAGCGATGGCGCTTCTTCGACTTCTTGTGCTTTTCCTTACCTTACCCAGAGTGCGAAGACTTGGAACCGGAGGACCGATGATGATGACTCCGCGCACGGTCCCTCGACCTCCCGCGGGACCGGGAACGGTGCGGAGCCGACTGCCGGAACTCAAGCAGCTTTCGGGACCGCTCCCGCAAATACTTCTGCGCCATCGCCCGGCAGTCGGGGCACGACTTGGGGTCATGGTCGCACGCCCCAGGCAGAAAAGACACACTCGGTGCGGGTCCAGTGACATTCCTCGTAGGACTCAAAACCGGGCATCCTAACTGCACCAGGAGTCGAAGACTCGATGAATAAATGGAGACAAAAGGCCTCAAAAAGTTAGTCAAAAAACGAATAAGGGTACCTACTCTTCCCGGATCTCCGCTTGCTGGCACGGAAAAAGAAAGAACAGAACTGACGTCAGCGCACGTGGGTGGCATCTAAGTAGCGCCCGCAACGTCATCCCGGAGACAACGACGCCAACGACGGACACGGAGCCGCACGACTCCACCTACCGACGCACAGGGGTACTGCTGACGAAAACTTTCCGGATCCAGTCTGACACCTGGGGATATTCTAAGGTAAGGAATCTATCACTACGTGTTTCTTTCAGATCCAATGAAAAAGGGACTCCAAAGAAGCGAACCCAGACTCAATGTTAACAGGCCATTATCATTTTACCTAAAATATTTAGAGAGTATGAAAGGTGAGATGGTCATGACCCTTATGAGAGAGTCTTTAGGTCCAGGATTTCAATTCTGGCAGAGCTGGTTTCACCTTCAGTCCTCCCAATGTTGGTAAAACGAACAGCTTTGAGTAGGACGATACTCACTTATTTTTCCAGGCCCTGAAATAATGTAGTTTGTGGTATGTGCTAAATAAATGGTGACCTATCTACAATATTATCTAAAACAAAAATATCCTCACACATTGTGTACATGAATAGTGAAACGGAAGCTACAAATTTTTACTGCCACCTAAAGGCTCCTACGAAATCACTTCAGAAATATGCAGGTGGATTGCTGCAGTATAACCTAAGCTGCTTACTGTGTTCTTTCTGCTCATACTTCTAAACCAAATGAAATAGGAGTCAGTGAAAAGTCTTGGTGTCTACGGGGGTGGAGCAGGCTGTAAGGGAGACCTGGGGGTGGCAGGCCCATGGTGCTATCCCACTGTAAATGTCTAACAGGCTGCCAAACAAACACTGCAGGCAAGCGATGCAGCCAGCGTGATGGTACCAACCGGTCATGTAAATTAAATGAAAAATACACACACACACACACACACACACACCCACCCCTCTAAGGCATGTGAGTGTATAAATGTCAAATGTTTCAAAGCATGGCTTCTTTCTCAGATTTCTAGACAACCAGTAATGCACAGTAAGGACTAATGAAAACATACAGAAGACTGTTTAAAGTAGAACATATCTGGGGGTTGTTGCTACAACATTACCTCAAACAACAGTCAAGCACAGTCGCACTTCCTTAAAGGAGATATATATATATATATATATAGTTTTTAAAATAAGATACCAGCAACTGAACACACTAGAGAGAAAAAACAATGGTGTGTGATTTAATGTTATATCTCAATGTTTACTCACTTTAATATGGCATGTTTAAATACACTTATTGTTGTTCACAATCGATACAGCACGAACAAATCAACCAACAACCGGTTACATGGGCCAAGTAGAGCCATTTTACTCCAGAGTTTTCTACTCTAAAAAATCAGCGAATCTTGCCATAGAGGCGTTTTACAATGCACATTCAGTCGACGTTGTCTGCCAGCGTTATAAGTCTGGTCGTCCTCCAAAGCACTGAGCCTACAATGGCCGGTTACACCGCCCTATGCATTTTGTTAGTCTGATATCAATGGACAGGGGTCTTGGAACCTTAAAACAACAGGGCTGGCTTCCAGGCGCACAATGCCCATAGGGCTAAAAGGGCTTCAGCCTTTCCCGGACATCCCCCCCCCCCCTGCCGTGTGCCTCAGCTTGAGCTGCTGTGGGCTCAAATGGGCAGTGTCTCGAGTCATCTCCGGCACACCTGAGTTTTTTCACAGGTCTTTGAAAGTCTATTTGCATATTTACATACCTTTGTAAACTGGTTAACAAGACTTAGTTTTTTTCTGGTTCCACTACCCCCTGGGCCCCCACTCTGCCTATTCCTTACATAGGCGGGGACGCGCTCTTGAGTCTTGCTGGCATAACTTCTGCTACACTTACCTGCCGTGAGGGGAACGGCCATTGCAGCGGGTTGTTTTCGATCCCTTTCAGCCCACGAACTTCGCCGCCGTGAGGGGAACGGTCAACGAGAACCACATCCCCCAGCATCCCCTGCTCTCGGCGCTCGCTGGTGATGACGCCTGCTAGAGCCGGAACACTACTTAGATCGCCAGGTGCCCCCGCAGCGCGGGACGCGCGCGGTCAGTGCCCGGGCCAAGGGCGGGCCCGTCCTTGCCCGTCAAAGGCCGAAGGAGGCCGGGCTGGGCCATCCCCCCTTACTGGTGCTAGCAGGTTAGTTGGTGTTCGTTTCCCCTTCATATCTAGTAATTTTATTGTTTTATCTTCTTGTAAGTAACCAGTCAAAAGCTGTTAATATAGTGTTCCTATTTCATTTATTTGTGTTTTTAGCTAATCAGCTAATTCCCACAAGGCTGAGTTTGTTCCTAAGTGACTGCTGCTCTAATCATGGGGAAACATTGTAAGCCTTCTACTGCTCGACCAATGACTAGGCAACTTGCTAATTCGAACCCGCCGCTCCCGAGCCTCACAGCTATTGACAAAATGCTCCAGAAAACCATTGGGGTGGTAGCCACAGCAATTGAAAATACCGAAAGGCGGCTGTCAATTACTCCCGCTATTCCTCCTGCACCCCCTTTGGACGATGGTTCGGTAGATTCTTTCAATTATTATTCGGATACTGTTTGCCATCCACCCATCTCAAGCCCGCCGGTGTGGGTTACCGACTTATTAATAGATCTACAGTCTCACATAGACCAGACCCTAAATGCTCTTTTAAAAACCCCGTCGACCAAGATCGATAGATTAGTAATCTTGATCAATACTAAAGGTGTTGGGAAAAAACAGCTAAATTCTGCTTTGCGAGATCCTGGTAGTTTGGAGGGTGTGGGAATACCAACCACGACTAGCAAACCTACCCCACAGGTTCCCTCTATCTCCCCTCAATCTATTTTACCTGTCTCAGTCCAGCTGCCCTTGGTGATGCCAGCGCTACCTCCATTTGTTGGTGGTCCTTCTATTTCTTCCAACACCTCTCGAGTTCTTATTGGTCCAGCCTCTTGTGAACAACCTCCCAGTATTAAGGCTTGTGCTACACAGAGCCTGGGGGTGGGTAGGCTGCCACCTAACCCGGCTGTGAATACAGGCACATTGGGTTTGGTTAAATCTCCTCCTTATCCGCAGCTCCCCCCCGAGGCTTCACCCTATGTGGCGGTGCTCACGGGAGTACCTCCATTATCAAGTGACGGGGGGAAACATATTATGAACTAAAAAATAAAGTCATTCACTGGTTATCTAAATATAGACCACTGAATGGAGTAGGTCGGGGGGAGATTCTTTTTGTACGTAGAGTTTGCTGGTTGGGGACCAGACCTAAAGATATTGGTGGGGACTGTGTCCTAATTAATTTTAGGGACCCGAGAGTAGTTGGCCACATACTGGATTTTGGAGGGAAGATTAAAATAGGCTCTATTGACACCTGTCACTTGGGGTATTTTTATATGCACCCTTGTTCTCCAAGCCCCATGGAACTACCCTATTTTCATCAAGTCACCCACCAATCTCAATATAATATTCCGGTCGCCAACCCATTTGATGTACTTAGTTCTGTGGATTGACCATCATTTTTGAGGCACACCGAAGGAATGCACATGTTTGCGAAAGGGGGCCAGGTAAAGGGTGGCTGTAGTATGGAGGCGGCCCTCCCTAATGAAGCATATGGAATTGGGATAGGAGTAATTTCTATCCCCTTATCCCCCCAAAGCAACAGTTTTACTCAAGGGTCATTAGAGTCTGGTCTTTCAGACCGAATAGCTTCCCCCTGTTTTGTTGACTGTGACCCTCTAGTGGATTGTCCCTCCCAAGTAGTTACACGCAGACCCCTAGTAGGGTCCTGGAACGTGGCTGGTTTGGGGTCCAAACTCCCTAATCCAGAGTGGGGAGAGCTAATGGACAAATATGATATTTGTTTATTCCAAGAAACGTGGCCACGGTCCATCCCAGTGAGGGTGGGCTATGCGTCTTTTTTCGTCCCTGCGGTTCAAGGAGCCAGGGGTAGACCTTCGGGGGGCTAGTTGTTTGGGTTGCCACTCACCTAGGTTGTACAGTTAAGACCTTAGACTCACAGTGCCCTGATATTTTATGTTTGCTACTTACTTTCCCCGCTGGATATTCGCTGGTAGTACTTAATGTCTACTTGCGTCCCCATCCTCTACAGCTGGGTTTATCACTTTTGGGCGCCCTAGATGCCATTTTATACTCTCTTCCCCCTTTGTCCCACAAAATTATAGGTGCCGATTTTAATTGCCATTTTGAACCCCTCCTCGGGAACCCCTCAGCTACTTTACATGAGGATGAAAATTATAAAATCCCAGACTGTATTATGTACCCAGAAAAACGTTTATTGCCTTTGGCCCTTGAGATTAAAAAGATAGTTATCCTTCATTCCTTGAGGGCCTGTAATGGCAGACTTCTTCCCGATGTCCCGGGTTCCTATACTTTTAATAGACCCAGGAACTGCTCAACAATTGATTATATCTTGGTGAACGTCGAATTCTGGGGCTATCTAGGAGCTTTTTCTGTTATACCTAGGGTTGACAGCGACCACAACTTATTGTCATTAGAACTGGTAACTAATATCGGCGGTCGTATAGTTCCTGGGGGTCCAGTAACACCAAGCAGCGAGAATTTGGTTTTAGCTGCAGGTGGTAGACGCATCAGGTGGGCAAGGATCGCGACTGAGGAGGCGAAGCTGGCGGAATTATACCGCAGCGTCGCCTGCTCTTTGGCGGAGGTTTCCCACCTTTTGAGTCCCAATGGAGACATTTTTCAGCATCATCTCCCGGACCTGCAGGATATTCATAATAAACTTTTTGGTTGTTTGGCTGGCTATTTTTACAGCTCTACCACACAGAGGCCAAGGACTCCAAAGAATGACCATTGGTATAATAAAAGTTGTAGGTTGGCCAAGACTGTTTTGATCAGGGAAGTACAAGAGGGTACTCAGTCAAGTATTAGAGCTGCGAGGGTCTACTATAAAAACCTGATAAAAGAGGCAAAATCCGAGTGGGAGGACTCAAGGTGGTTAAGCATGAAGCTAGCATTAGAAAATCGTGATTTGAGGGCATTTTGGAATCTTGTTTGAGCTGGTTCGGCAGAAAGTTCGTCTGCTATCATTCCTAATCTTAGCGAGGAGGTTTGACTTGAGTATTTCAAGCCCCTCTATTCACTTAGTAATACCAATAGCAGATTAGACCTAGTAATTCAGCCAAATGATATTGTTGTGGCTTATCCGGAACATGTGGATCTGGAGAGTCGATCCTGCACCCTTTCGGAAATTGAGTTGGCTCTTAGTACCCTATCTGTGGGGAAAGCCCCAGGCCTCGATAGGATTCCAGGTGATCTATATCGAAGTGAAATAAAAATTTGGGCTCCTTACATTCGGGTTTACTTTAATGCTATCCTGCAGGGCCTTGAGATTCCCCACACCTGGCTAGGAGCTGAAATTATACCCATTCACAAAAAATCCTCCCCTTTGGACCCGGCCAATTATCGCCCCATAAGCCTGATCGATGTTCTACAGAAACTGTTTGCCCGCGTGCTTTTAACAAGATTACAGACTTGGATGGAGGATCATCAAATCTTAACCTCTCTTCAAGCGGGCTTTCGAGCAAAAGTCTCGACCATTGATCAACTGTTCAGGCTACAGTTGGTCTATTGGAAGACAGTTTCTATGGGTGCTGGCAATTTGTATCTGATCTTCGTGGACCTTCGGTCCGCGTTTGACATGGTCCAAAGGGAGAAACTATGGGCTTTATTAATGGAGATGGGTGCTCCCCCTTATCTCTGCCATTTATTCAAACGTATGCATGAAGGTACCTATGCAAGGGTGAGATATGGGAGATGTGGGGAAATTTCGGGTCCATTTCCGGTCGAAAAGGGTGTGAGGCAGGGATGTGTTCTGGCTCCAACACTTTTCTCCCTTTTTATTAATGGGCTGATTGAGCACCTATTGAGTGCTACTAATCTGGATTCCCCAACGTTAGCGGGGCGTAAGATACCTGCCCTAATGTTCGCGGATGATACGCTCCTATTGTCAAAATCATTTATGGGCATCCAGCGTTCCCTAGAGGCATTTTGCTCCTTCTGTAAATTAAGGGATCTGGAACTGAATTTATCTAAAACCAAATTTATGGTCTTCAGCTCTAGCTCAGCCAATTGTCCTCATCCCCAGATGGAAGGTATAGAGTTGGATCGTGTATCCACATTTGACTATTTGGGGTAACTCTTAATGATAAAATGAAATGGGGGTCTCATATGGCGAAGGCCAACTTGAAGTTAACACAATCCGTGGGGGGTATTCTGAAAGTTTTTAATAATACCTCTTCTAAACCCTTGGGCCCCCCTATGGAAATTTATAAATCCCAAGCTAGAGGGGGCACGCTTTATGGCGCAGAGCTTTGGGGCCACTGTAGTTTCGCCCCTCTAACTTCAACCGGGTGGGATTTAGGTTTAGTTCCTATTGAAGAGATCGCCTCGAACCGCCCTCTCCTGTATTGGAGACGACTCTGGTCAACACCTGAGCTTGCGAGTTATAGGCAGGATCTTGGTGATCTCTTGTCAAGAGGGAACTTGGGGAAAATACCATGGCTGATGCATGTTAAGAACCTTGGTTATCTCTTAGGAAAGGGGGATTTGTGGTTGGTACCTGAAGAGTCTTGCCGTTTGCCAACTAAGAAATCACTGATTGTGGCTTTACAGCAGTATCGAAAGGATATTATATTACATTCTTCCTTGGGTAGGCTTACCAACACCTTCTTGGACATCAAGACTAGTCCCCACTTTGAAGCTTTCTTGGATGTTATCCAGCCCCCATTGGCCAAGAAACTGTACATTCAGTTCAGACACGGCTCGTTACCACTGAGGGCTTTTACCCACAGGTGGTCTAATGTGCCTTGTCCCACGAGCTCTTGTCCAGAATGTATTGATACCTGTGAGTCAGAGTTGCATGTTGTCCTTTTTTGCCCTCTCTACACCAAGGCAAGAAAAAAATGGATCATTCAACTCTGTAAGTCCAGGGGCCTTAGGGACTATCAGGAGGTGTTCAGAATTCTTAAATATGACACTACCCCTATGATAGGGTTTGCGACGGCTAGATTCCTCCTTTCCATGTGGTTTTCTAGGTGTAAAAAATTACAAAATGTGAGGTAATAATCTGTCCCCAAAGATGATTTTAGCGCTGTAGCGAAAGCATGTTTAGATATGAGATTATTTAGGGATTGGACATTGTTTTACTTCGTCCCTACTAATAATGCTTTCAATTGTGTTTTAATGTAATTTTATCTGCAAAATAAGGTGTCTATGATGGATTATATTTTATGCAATTGTTAATTTTAATCATTTTTATTGTAAATATGTATTTATGTCTTTTTATGGTATTATACCGAAATAAAAGCTTTTTTGACTTTGACTTTGTATTTAACTTTTACTGCCGCAGTGTGAGACTGCATTTCATGAAAAGGAATATAAAGTAGGGTTGCCAAAAGGAAAATACCAGCCATTTGTTGTTTAAAGAAGCTGCAAATGCCTAGTCTTGCCAATGATAGGGTTATAAACAAGATAGTATGTTTTCATTTGCAATGTGACTTTTCTGTCTTTGTTCCCTTTAATTATCAGTCATGGGTCATTCAGGCAGCCCTAGAACACAATTAAAAATGCTCTCTGTTTATATTTGCTGTTCCAAGTATGCACAGATAAGCGCTGAAAATAGGCTTTAGGTGACTGCTTATTTTTGTACAGCCTTAGACATCAATATAATGACCTGGCAACCCTAATCAGAAGACTGGAAGTTTGCTGCAGGATGAGCACAATATATCCCTGAACAGGGAACACAACTCAGCCTTGGCAATTGATTCGGACCAGCTGCTAAGGGGGTGCACATGGAAAACACTGCAGCAGATTTTGGTACAGGGGGCCGATATTGCAGCACTGCTGCAAAACCGGCCCCCTGTACCAACAAGCATTTGCAATGTAATAGGTCTCGCATTTACAAGAGTTTGAGCTGTTGGCATTGTAAATGACAATACCTTTTATTTATGTTTTGGTTTTTGAAACATAAATAAAACGCATTGCCATTTACAATGCCAATAGCTTATACTCGCTTAAATGCAAGACCTATTACATCGCAAATGCTTGTTTTTAAACTGCTGTTTATTTTCGTTTTTCAGAATCATAACTGTGTGAAATACGTTGGTACAATGATACACAAATCAGTCAACATGTAAAAGTGAACATACATTTTAGGCCCACCATTCTCATTTTGGCCTCCATTCCTGCATTCAAGGGCTCCTGGTGTCCCCCTACTACTCCGAATTCTGCATGCCAATCCCCCTTTATTAGATTTGGTTACATACTTAACATCTAGAGTATAGCATTGCACAAAACACAACAAGGCTGTTTCCCTCATTCCCGCACTGTCCTATCTCCCTGTCCCACCACACCTAATAACTCATCCTTTGCATAAATTAAATAATGAACAAAAGCTGCACATGTTTTCTTGAGTAACACTTGACCTTCTAGCATACCATCTAGGCATACCCTGGGGTCTAGTTGCAACGACCTCTCAATCATCTCCTCCCAGGTCCCCCGGAGTCCTGCGCCCGTGCTGTTCAATCAAAAGACACTGCCACACCATGTGGTAATAACTTGCATCCTCTACATGGCACCTCGGTCGAGCCGAACTTACCCCTGTAAACATGTGGGCTAGACGCCCAGATGTCATATGTTTGGTGGAGATTACTGAACTGGGTAGATTTTAACCTGGCAGATCTGGATACTCTCTGCACCCACAGATCCTCATCCCAATCTTTATCTGCAATTAATTTCCTCATACAACTCTCCCATCTTTCGGGATGTCATAAGTGCAGGGAAATGTTGCGTCATTACCATGTAATAGAGCACTGGTACTTCTCTACTTCCAAAGGCATGAGTCAGTGGGAGCCGTAGCTTGGCAAACGGGGGCGGCTCCACTTGATCTAGGGACCACAGTTATCCCAAAGTATGTTAGTGCATTATACACAAGGAAATGCTCATGGCACATGGGGTATGAATCTTGCACATCATCCCAAGATCGTAGAGTACAATGAAAATGCTATAAAAAAATTAAAAAAAGGTCTGGATGCGTCTTAAGGACAGTTGGAAAGCATCTTAAATAAGCAGAGTAAGATAGCAATTACGAAATAATAGTTCAGTTTTTGAATTAATTCTAATTTGTGTGCCGTTGTGGTAGAATTGCTAAATCGGCAGGGTCCCGACTGGTTTTGAAAGCCAAGAAAAATAGTCTGGGCGACCCTTTACAAATTATTCTGTAAAAGTTGCACAAATGCATTTCATTTTGACGGGGAAAAGGTGTTGGCAGAGACCGGTGGATTGCAACAGATAGACTCCAAGTGACCTTGTGACATAACTATATCACTGACTGTGAGATCACACAGACACGGCATGGGTGTGCCAGACAAGATCACACATATAAATCGGGGAATCTGAAAGCAGGGTTTGGGGTCACAAAATTATAACTCAAAGAATGAGCTCACGCCCATATCACAACAGAAGTCGGAGGCCCACTCCTATTGCAATTGGGTGGTACACTGACACAAATGAGACGAGGAGTGGAGGTTCCAGATTGAGGACGTGTTTATCTAGACAGGAAGAGGCATTCACAGTGATTATGACACAGGAAGCGATAGTACAAACCAGGCCACTTTACACACACCCAATGGCCTCTAGGCACTTCAATCAAGGGTCTCCACACGTCTCATCATCTCGACGACCTGCCATACTGTTCTCCATTCTCGTTCACTCTCACTAAACACCGATAGCCATGACCACAGTATCTCGGCTCCTCCAGAGTCTGTGCCAAGCTTTATTATTCTCAGCCTCTCTGCCTTCCAGGTACCTTCTTCCCCCAATCTCCTCTAGTGACAGGCCTCGATATCAACTTTGGCCAAAGCTCCTCTCCCTAGATCCTTAATCTAGAGTCCCCAACCTCAATCGCCCCTTAAACCCTCGCATTTACACCTACACACGTTCCCTGAAATTTGTCTCATTTAGTAACTCAAGCTACACTGTTTTCAGCTTCTCTAAAAGAATGCCACGCTCACGCTGCATCCTTTACATTTAGCCTCTTGAAGACAGTTCCTTCTTAGCCTTAATTTTCCCACCCTCCTCCCAGCATCTATATCTCCAGGGAGCACCTGGAAGAGAGGCTTTCTTTTGCCCTGGTCTCATTTATCCCACGCTTGTCTTACTCCAAGTATCTTTTTAGACAGGTCCCTTATTATACCTGCCTTTCAACAGCCACGTCTTTCCCCTTCCTCCCACAAATGATTCCCTCCCCCTACAAACACCCTTTTCGTGCGCCTCGTATACTTAGGCCACTTCTTAGCCCACGCATTTTTGTATACACTCTTAATGCACCTTACTGTCTGTCCCAGCATCCCCACTTATCCCCGTTCCACAGCCTATCCCAATGCCCACCACTATATAGCCCTGCTAGTGCATGCCCCCCTCGTGTACTCACTCCGTCTCCAGGCCCCGTCAGCCTGCAACAGTCGGTCCTCCAGTCCCGGATCCTTGAATCGCTTGCGCTGGGTTTCCTGCACTGCCTCTGGGTCTCTGCTTTTGTCAGCACGGAAGAGGTCTAGGTCGAGCACCATCTTGTCGCGGCTGTTCTGGGGTTTGTTCCCACGCCTCAGTTCAGTCCTTGTCACAACCCAACCGGCACTGCAGAAGGGGTCCCGAGAGATAAGAAAGTAACACGCTTGCGTACCACCAAGCACGCCTCATCAGCGTGACGCGTGCACAGAAAAACACACGGCATCCAGGTGTGATGCACTGTGCAAGCGCTGCTTGTGCAGTGTAATGAGCATGCGCAAACAACCACGCTAGAGGTTTTTGACAATAGAGTTGCGCAAACTTATGTCACAGTATTTCTATAAAGGCTATATTTAGAGCTGCCGTGCTCACTTAGGTGACAGGCATCCCATTGTGTCTTTCTCCAGTCAACAATGCGCAAGTTATTAAATATCCTACAAATAATTTTGTTTATACAAAACATCCCTATATTCACCACAACCCTGCGAGTGGTGCGCACGCGCCTCAGCGAGACGTACTTTCAATTATCGCACCCGTGTCTGGGCACGATAATTGAAACCACATGGCCTAATGGTGGCTATTACACACACCAAGCGTGTAATAGACACCAATAGGCCGTGGGCAGAGCAACGCGCCGGCCTTTGGCCAATTGCGTGCAGCCTTTTATAAAAAGACGCACGTAAAGGCCAATGGGGTAGCAGAAAAGGAATCGCACACGCTTGTGCGATTCCAGGGTCGATTACTGAACCCCGGACAAAAGGACTCTTGCCTACGTGAGCACTGCTGCGCAGTGCAACGCAGGTCGCAAGACCTAAAAACGGCCCCCACCCAGTCCAAAACCACCCCCACCCTTCCAGCCCATCGAGAAAACGCCCGGTGTCCGCTACAGCCAGTCCGGCCCCGACACTGAATAATGCCATAATAGCAATAGTTTACCTTATATCTGAAACCCTACGCTAGCCCTCATTAACATGTTGAGTTACTTCAAGTGTATGGGAATGCACCCTGCATTCAGACAATTCACTCCTTATTCTCGACCTTCACTTTCACACTCACCCAGCATACACAACGATCATAATGCACTCACACCGATAACGCTGCACTCACAGTGACCACACTGCACTAATGCCACTCGCTATGAACTCACACTCCCTCCACTTACCATGCGGTCACGAGCACACCGCTCAGTCTGCACTCACAATGCACTTGCGCTGTTCAACCTGCAGTCACACAAGCACACTACTCACCCTGCACTCATGGGACACTCCACTCACCTGTCCCCCTTACTGCTCACTCTGCAATCTCACTCAAACAAGCCCACCGCTAACCATACATTCATTTGTCACCCTCTGCACTTACATCCGCACCCAAATTCATATTGTCACCTCACTCACCCTGCAGTCACTCCTCTCACCCTACTCTCACACTGTTGCATCGTTCACCGTGCACTCACAGCACAGAGGGTTAATGTGCCTGCTACAAAGAACGTCTACCATGCAGATCAGAGAACTGAGTGTGAGTAAACTAGGAGTAGCCCTATAAAAAAAACGAAATGTTTGATAGAAAGGGGCTATAGAGAGATGAGGTGCATTGTTGGCGAGTGGTAGTGAGGGATTTTCACGGAGATGAGGAAATGGGGACGGGGCGCCAAAAAAGATTGCCCCCCCCCCGCACCCAAGTTCGGGTCTAGTTGAGCACAGCTTCTTAAGAGGACTGCGAAGAGTCGTCTGTTGGGTGCGGCACTGGAAAAACGGGTCCTACTTCGACATGATTTGAGGTATTCATCATAAAACAATGAGGATTGCGACTAGTACCTTGGGTGGAACAAGCCAAACGATGTTTCTCCTCACGGTGGGCTAAGCATTAAAGGGTTAACGACCAATATAACAAGCTAAGGGGCGTGTCCGCTATTTAACCGACAGGGACGGGTCAAGTGTCAGAGCGAGGACAGGTCACATGTCAGAGAATGGGTCCAATGTACACTACAGCACATAACTGCAATTAAGTTCGGCTAGTGGACACGACAAGCAGCATCCCTGTGGTATGTAACTGTCCGCGGCTGGAGAGAAGATGAGCAGTCCTGCACGATTTGTACACGCAAGGTAGACAGAAGACTGCCGTTGGAGCAGGAAAACCTAAAACGCACGATCTAATCCAAAAGTGTTTAAAATGTGCCCTGTTACTGCCTACGCAGACTACATTACAGTAGTAGAGGTAAAGAATAGGTCCATGATTCAATAATCCATTGTAAAAGACTATCTCTCGTGTTTCGCATTCCACTAAACCGTAGAAGCTAGGGCCTCTCTCTCTTGGCAGCCGCGGCCCAGCTCCAGCTCCGAGTTCAAACTTGGAGGCCGCAGAGAGGTTCCTGCAGGCCTCGGCCTGGTACCCGCTGCAGGGGAGGCGCGTGACGTCAGACGTGTCCCAATCTGGCTGGCTGCCGGGCTCCTCTACCGTCCCGCGCGCAGGCACGTCTGGGTGCCTGCGCTCGTGCAGGATTTACGCTCCAAGTGCAATGGCTTGCGCTCGGCACAGCACATCTGGATCTGCTTAGCTAACCTTCTCATGTGTTTTCTTGCATTGTTCCTGACCCCTCCGTCGCCTGCTCGTTGGAGGCTGCCTCTCAAACAACCCACTGCTTTGCTGGGAAGTGGACACGCTACCCCGGGGGGCAAGCAAATAAGAGCCATGGTGGGCGATCCTTATCCGTGTTCCTCTCTTCAGGCTGAGAGTCCCGCATTGGGGATGCAGGCTGCTCTGAAGCTGGCATCCGCTTCCCTGCGCCGGGCTACGGGAAATCCTGCTTTGTGCCGCTTGGAAACCAGATCTGGGCAGGGGTACATTCCTGAGTGTTTAAATTAAAGCAACATGGATGGCAGATCTCCTTACCAAAGGCATGTCACTCTTCCACCCATCCATACATAGAGGATTCTTTTCACTGCTATGCTAGACATGCTCCATACTGAACTCCGCCAGCCCCCACCCCGACCCCTTACTCTGCCCTGAGATTGTATCTGGTCAGCTCAATTTCTGCTCCTTCAGACTGCTATTTCGTACAGCCACTCAGGACAGGACCCTGTCGCCGGCTGACACCCAGATGCAAGGGCAAGGTTGTGAGAGACCTACAACAGTCTTCCAACAAGTGAAAGCAAGGCCTTTTCAACCTTTAAAACAACTATTAGTTCCCCCCAGATGCCCCAACCCACATCTGTGACAACTACTAGAAGTATGCAACAATGGATGACAAAGTTATGCGGCAGAGTTAAAAAAAAAAAAAAGTATACAGCAAGAAAGGCCAAATTATGTGGTACACTACAGCGGTCTTCAACGGTATAATTTTTTAATATTTTGTTTTTTAAAATCTCATTAACATTGTCTAGAGAGACGTTTCACCTTATTAGTTCCAGTCGAATATCTGAATACAGCAATCATCACTTGAACGCTGACCAAGTTTCATTGTAAAAAGGCCAATGCTGCGCCGAATCATAATACATTTTAATTATTTAGAGTTAGAACAATTTTTTGTTGAAATCTGCAAATTATATATGCAGTACTTGGTGGATTAAGTGGTGTATGCGGCTAAATTCACATTCTGCAGAAACTTAATTCCAGAGGCAGAAGCTATAATAACTGCTTCTTAAAGGAGGATTGATGGGAATGGATACATAAGATACCTAAGAATTTGGTGTCTCCTGCGGTACCACTACATGAAGCAAACATTATGTTTAGGGGAGTTATAAAGCGCTCAACTACCCATGGGTGTCTCGGCGCCAATTACTCCTGCAGCAAACATAACCCAACGTTTATATTAGGCTCCATGTACGGCACCGTCAAGCAGTATAAATAGGCAAACGGACTGCCCATACTGCCACTCTGGAATTCTCCTTGAGGGCTAGGAGGTTGCTTTCAGTGCGGATTCTCTGCCGTGATATCGGGAAAGCTCCATTCTAGTTGCAGCCTTCTGGGGGGGTGCGGTTGGTTTGAAATTTTTTGCCAGGGCAGATTTTAGTTGAGTCCAGCCCTGGTGAGACCCGCAACCGCTTTGAGTTCTATCCAGTATCAACAGGTGGATGTGTCAACATGGACTTCAAACACTGCGAGTTCTAGGAGGTATCAAGGTTCAAAAACACTTTATTCGGATAACATCGTATCCATAAAAGCACAACAACAAACAAATGAAAAAATATACAAAGAGTCATAATAAAAACCATTAGCAACATACAATGTACGATAGTCTTTGAATTCATAGAAATTCATTCATGGATAAAAGCTCAGGGATTAGACATCATTCGGCGTGCACAAACTGCAATTCTCAAGAAAAGGCCTGTGCGAAAGACCAGCTCTTCTTCATCCAGGATAAGTAGCCTCAAATAGGCATTTTCCAAACTGATGGCATATACTTTTTAAAATACGGGGTTAAAAGCCACTTGATATACTTTAAATAGTAATTACAAAAGAACAAGAAATGTAAAATAGATTGACCACTCTGGCCATCACATGGACAGGGTATATGAACAAGGTCAGAGTGGTGGCCAAGAGGAAAACATAATATAAATGCAATAGTGCCTGTCCTTAGACGGAACAAAAAGCTCCTCTCCCAATGGCTCACAGGCAGGGTAATGTAGTTAGCCAGCGGGTGTACATAATTTTCAATAGCCATGTAGCTGTGGACAAGTGATTTTTAAGATTCCTTATCAATCCTTTCTGCTCTATATAGCGAATAGAGCGCACTCCTAAGCTCATTTTTATTCGTGGTCATTGCTATGCTGGAGTCCAAAAGATTCTTCCCTTGTTAATGCTACATAGGCTCTGGTACACCCCTGACAGCCATGGTATGTCCTTCCCTTTCACACATCACATGCAATCACTGACGATCTCTCTCGTTAGGGATGCGGCCGGATTTTTCCAAACCGTTAGCCAAAAAAAGGCAGGGCGGGCCCTGTTAAAATCTTCAATACAATTTAAGTTGAGTTCCCTGTTGCAAATGTATTGTGGAGTTGAGATTGAGACGCCTAATAACTTCCTGCAGTATCTGTTTTCTTCCTGTTGGATGAAGGTACTCTTTGCAAAGCCCCAAACCTCAGCGCCATACGTGGCTGTTGGCACGCATTGGGACTTAGAGTTTTTTTAAATGGCACCTGTTCTCTTTGGGCGCGGAAGGCTAAGGATCGAGTTGATGGCCTTTAAGAACTTGCTCCTGGAGTGAGCCATATGCTCAGTCCAGGAGCCATTCGCAGCAAAGATCACCCCAAGATAAGGAAAGGTGCTGGTGCTCACCACCGATATTGAACTGAGTTGACGTTTCTTTGGACCGCACGACATTATGAATGACTTTTTAAAGTTAGTGCGGAAGTCCAGGCTGTTCATATGATTAACTAAGCCCTGCATTAAGGTGCGCAAGGAATTTGGGGTGCGGCCCATAAGGACCGCATTGTTTGCATAGAGTAATACGGGGAGTTATTTTCCGTTGATTTTTGGGACGTCTTGGGTTAATGTTTTCAGTGTTTTATTCAGTCCATTAATATAGATGATAAAAAGGAGGGGGGCCAGAACACAACCCTGTCTGACCCCCCTTCCTACATCTATAGCTTTAGTGACCTCACCCCCGCATCCAATCCTCACCCAGGCTTTAAGATCTTTATGAAGGTGTGCCAAAAAATACACCAGGGGCTCATCCAGTCCATAGGTCAGAAGGAGAGACCACAGCTTTGACCTATTAACGAGGTCAAAAGCAGAGGTCAAATCCATGAAGGCCAAATAGATTGGTGATGCCCGCGCAATTGTGTATTTGCCCACAATTAGATTAAGATTAAGGCATCGTTCATTAGTGCCCACCTTGCTACGGAAGCCCAGTTGACAGGGATCTAAAATTCAATTTTCCTCAGACCACTCTAGGATCTTGTTGTAGAGGACTCTACCTCCATTTTTTAAAGTGTTATCGATTAGGGAGATAGGCCTGTAACAATTGGGTTGGGAACGATCCCTCTTTTTAAAAATCAGAACAATAATGCTTGTAGACCAAGAACTGGGTAAAACATTTAAAAGTATAGGAGCCCAAAAGTCTGGCTTATGTTTGATAAGGTTGATGGGTAGACCACCTGGTCCAGGGGCTTTACTGCCCACACTCTGCTGAATCGCTTCTACCACCTCCGGTATGGTCATCCCTATTCTAGTTAGTGGCCCCTAGGAGGTATCAAAAGATGGAAGGATTATCACTGGGTCGCAATCAATGTAGGTTCTATGCAGTACCAATGGGTTTATCATTGTGGGATGGCATAGCACTGCAACCACTGTGGGTTATACATATTATGAACTGTAAGACACGTCACCATGAGCACGGAAACACTGGGGGGCTATCACAAAAGGATGACATGTCAGCACGGGTCTTTAACCACTGTAGATTCTATCAAGAACCAACAGGAAGAGAATTGTGGTTGAGTAAGAATCTGCAACCAATGTGGGCTCCATTCATTATCAAAAGGGGGCAGGTGAGCTTGCACTGGCAACCGCTATGGGTTGTATACAGTATCAACAGGTGGTTAGGTGAGCTTCGGCCTGGAACCACTGAGGATTCTAGCTGCTATTTCCAGGCGGATGGCTCAGCAAGGGCCAATAATCGCAGTTGCTCTAATGGGTCAACAAGAGATGCACCCACTGATTGCCCAAAATAACCACACCCATTATCCAATATCAATGGGCAGACTGGTCAGCATAGGCCTGCAACCACTGTGGGTTCGATCATATATCAATGGGACACAGTCCACATCGATCCACAACCACTATGGGGTTCTAACTGGTATCAACTTGCAGGTAGTCCGCGTGGGCCTACAACCACTATGTATGCCAACCAAATCAACAGGTAGACAAGTCAGCATGGGCTACTAATTCTTCTATCCAGCATCAACAGACAGTGGCTCAGCAACCACTGTGGATTTCATCCCCACAACCCATTGGTGGACCACCCCTTCTACTAAGTCTGACTTATACTTACGCTTCTCAAACTAAAGAAAACATGGAAACCTGAGCATGTAAAGCGCCCCTGTACCTAACCAGACCCATTCTATCTGAGCAAGGCTCAATAGATTCCAATTATTTACGTTCCTAAGTCTGATACACTGCCAAGAGCTGGGGAGCTAAATTAAGGTCTGCAAATATCACAAAAGCTGTTGAGTTTTCCTAAGATTACATCGCTAACACACCAAGGAGTGGATTTAGGAGCTGAAGTAACTATTCCACAAAACCACGCTGTAGAGGATAATGGGAATCTCATACTGCTGACCGCTTCCTCTTTCAGCCAAAGGAATGCCCGTTTCCCACATTTTTCAGGTTTAAAGCACCACAAAGCGTCAATGAGATGAGAGTTTCTGGCATCCAATGAATTATTTCAGCCTTATAGAGAACTCTAGTGGGTCTCCAGTCACTCAGATCACTTGATAGGGCAGACGCACCTTAAAATACACACTACAGCTACTTTCCGGCCATATGGTTGTCATATGAGGTTTTCAGGACTGAAATGGTGCTTAATTTAGGTAAACCACACACCTAACAATCCAGCAGTTTTTAGTTGAGAGTCTGGTCTGTTCGAGAACACACACTGCGCATTTGGAATATCTGGATTTTAGCTCTGCATTCAAGAGGTACTGACTTCTGCACAAGACCACAATATAGCTGTTCGGTTTAACACCGCATCAAGTTATAAGAAGGAGGGCTTGCAGTTTAACAATTTAAATTGTCCTCTCTGAAAAGTAAAATAAGTGGTACACCTATTGGGAAACACAGACAAGGTTTATCATGCTTCTAGTAAAAATAAGCACTTCAAAAAATTGTAATTGCATTTATGTAGCGCTTACTACCCCTCACGAGGCGTTGAAGGGCTTTTCGGCAAGTAGCACGCTACTTTGGATCCCAAAGAGTAGTGATTAATTAGTATATAAGTAGATATGAAATTAATTTGAGCGTGGACATGCGAGTTTGTTATTTGGATTGAAAAAGAATACTGAAGGGATAGAAGAGGGAAGGGTTTGCATTTATATGTTGCTTGCTACTCCTGATGAGGTGTCAAAGCAATTTTTGGCAGCTAACCTGCTTCTTCGGAACCCCTTTTAATACAGAAAAGTACCAAAATGAACTTCCCTCTGATTTTTCAGTATTTCTTCGCCGGCACTCTATACCCATCTTCAAAAATGTAACTGCACTCCTTTCCATAGCAGTACAGATTACAAAACGCACTTCAGCGTCCCCATTAGCAAAACTACCCATTCCGGTAGGGTCGCAGCATCTGCGCTCCTAGGTGAACCCCATTTTAATTCAATTTGATCTTTCCAATTTCTAAAATAATGCTCGACTCTCCTTGGTGGTGGAAAGTAAGGATCTCCCAACTTAATTAACTGGTTACCAAGTTGAGATTCAAACTTGTCGTTTGAAAAGCAGCAGCTGAAGTACACCGGTAAATATTTCATAACCTCACCACACAAACATTTGTACCTGGATGGTCTGCCGCTCGGCAGAACCACCAATAAAAGTAGGTAGTTCTAAAAAAAAAAATCATACTTATATGAGGTGGTGTTGGTGAGTTTCCAGTGGGTTGCCACTTGCTAGCTCCTCAGTGGGCTATAAGAACCCAGTATCTGTTGGTGGAATTCTGTGACACATATAACTGCGACTGGTATTAGGTATTAATTTGTATCTAATGCTCCTTTGCTTTCCTGCTACGTTTACACTATACATGTACAAATTACATACAAGGCTTGCTCCAAGATCTCCTTTGGCTGCCCTTAGAGTATTTGAATATTCATCTTTAACCTTCTTTTAAAGAGGCTACAAATCCACACACCTTTGTTACCAAGACATCAGATAATGGGAATTACAGTGAAGTATATGCAAACAACTGTACCTCTCACATATACCTCTCTGCTTAAAAAAAAAAAATCTTTTTATTGATTTCCTGCATATTATAAACATGCACATTTACAAACAACTAGTGCCAAAATTCGTATAGTTTAAATCCATCTAGTAATACATTTATCACAACCATCCTCAAACCCCACCGCAGACTCCTATTTATATTGTAACAGTTGCACTGTGGCCAAAATGTTTATCCCCTTGTCACCTCCCGAGTCCAGGGAGGCCATATTTTGAAATACTTCTCGTGTAGCGCCCCACCTCGGCTTTATACACTAATTCTTCAAGGGTCACACACTGGTCCATTTAATTTGTCCATTCCGAGATGGAGAGAGCAGAAGCCTCACGCCAATGACTGGCTATATCTCACATATCTCTATGCTTGATCACATGATTAAGACCAGTCACAAGTTTCCCACATGATTGGTAAACTGGTGAAATTCAAAATCGTGCCAAACAAACATACCACTCATTGGCTACATAGCAAACGAAACACTATCAACCATGCATAACAAATTCAAGAACATATTACTTCCCTTCTGTAATGCTCAATCTGGTAGAGACTCTAACCACAGATTCTTCACCTTTTGAATATTACCCAGGTGTCAGAATGAATCCAAAGACTTCCAGCAGTACCTCTGTCTGTTGGTAGGTAGGTGATGTCAGGCCCTCCCCACTGATTCCATTCTGCTCCAGAAATGTGACATACAAGTTTGGGTTCCTCATAATGCGAAAATAGGTTGGTTCACAACTGGCCAAAAGCTCCTGCTGTCCTTTGTGTTGCCTGCCTCTATCAAATCAGCCCAAGCCTAATTTTTGATTTCTTCCTTTCTAGCTTCTAAGGCTATTTTATATGCCTGGCAGGCTCTTTTTGTTTATCCATCTGGACCAAAGTAAAATCTGTGGTTTCCTTGCTCTTATCATTCCAAACAGTCTTATCTAAATCCACCATTTGAGTAGTGTGATAAGCTCAAAGTAGTTTTATAATGGAAACCCTCCAGTCACTCTCCTCGCAATGTACCAACTGTAACCCTTCCTTCAGAACAGAACTCTGTTCCACCTCTCAACTACTCCATTACTTAGGGGATACAGTGAATTTCTAATGTGAATGTGCTTAATCTCTTTCACTCAAAAAAATTCTTTCATATGTTTAGAGAAAAACTCAACTTCACTGTCGATCACAAAAATGTCAGGAAGTCACTCCCTAACAGGAGTCCGGCAGGAAGTCTGTGACACGTTTTGAAGTAACCTGATCCACAAATCACAACTCTGGTTAATATGAGAAATAGTCAAGTATCACAATGGCATGTTTATCTGAACTTCCCAAGCTACATAAAAGACCAGAGCAATCCAAAGCTAGCTTTCAACATGGTCCCTCTGTTCTGTCGGTTATGACAGAAGAATCATTTACTGCTCTCTGGGACTTATCACTCGAAGATCATGGAAAGCAACTCCTCACCCTTACACTCAACATTAAAGCTTTTGTCCAGTCCTGGCCACCTATTTTGACATGCCCCTCACGAGCTAAGGTGAGGATCTTCTCTCTCATAAATACGGGTACGACCAATCACTCTTTTCGAAACAGCATCACTTGCATATATGACAACTCCACACTTACATTTGTGAACAATTCCGCAACCTCTTTCAGCATTCTTTTCTTTAGCGAACTAGAGAAAACCAACTGACAAACTTCTGTTAACACTTGATCCTGCTTAACTGCATTAACCCACTCTTCTTGAGAAACATGTCCAACGTCACTTCTTGCACACACTCAATCACCCATTCATCAATATCACACTCAATATCATTTCCAGATCCTTCACTCACTGGTAACCTAGAATGGCAGTCCGCAAAAACATTTCTTTTTCCACGCGAATACTATGCCTAAAAAATGTAAGGTATTTTATTTTTTACCTTCAACTGGCCACAGGAAAAAGATATTTTAGCACTCGCTTCTGAACATCTCTTGGATTGTGTTCCTTCTTTCACCTTATAGAAACCATTGCCCTGGTCATGTATTTCTACCATTTCATGTGTGCACTAGAAAGGCCATAGCTTTGAGAGGAAGGAGGTATAGTCTCTGGCCCACGTTATGGTTGAAACACATACTTAAATTCCACAAGCTTCTTTGAATTTCTTGCTTTTTGGGATTCCCGGTTGCATACTCTACAATTTTCGTGCTCTAACTTGTTGACTAAGTCATATTGCTAGGAGCATGACGGACCCAGCAGGTTTTGTTTCTTCAAAGGATGCCAGTCACGGGGCTCCATGAAGTACTTGACCTCCTGATTTCTTTTGGCTTATTCCACGCCTGACACCGTTTCCTCCTTAAACTAAAGTGTGTTGCATGTGGTAAACAATGACCGCAGTCCATGAGAAAGCAGTACCCGCAGCTGGGTCGAGGCCACGACTCCCAGGGGTTGGGTGGACTGTTTTTTTTTTTTGGGAGACTAGATGAAATCATGTTTTCTACAATTCATTGAAGGGCATAATGTATGATCTGGTACTGCACATCCGTCTGTGAAGAGAGGGGCGTCTTTATTATCTAAAGGCTGTTTCCTTCCAAGCATAGTGATTGTGGGGATGATGTTCACCACTCATTTTTCTTCATTTTTGTCTAAACTGAACTATGTTGGGGTCTAAAGTATTTTGTCAGTGCAATTGTCTTCACAGGCCTTATAAAGGTTTCAAGCAACGATAGTGCAGAAACAGAGGTCACTGGCAAATTGCCTGCATGAGGTGGCAACCTCAGTGGAGTAAAACTGTCTCAAGTTAAATCCATACAAGATGGAACTGATGTATAAGGCCTTGAGTAAAGCGGACTACACTGGTCAATGAACTTGTGAACTGCTATTGATTAACTGTGTGGTCTCTTCTCACATCACTGCTAAACTACGTTAAGTGTCATTTGAATGCAGATGTAAAATACCTGCTCGAGTAGCTATAGTTATCAATTTATTTCAATCCAAACACAAGGTGAAATGGCACTCAAAGAGGCTATGCTTTCAAAATGTATCAAGTGACAGAACATGGCAAAGAGTTAAAAGAGCCGGTGCATTTCAACCAGAACGATCTTGATCACGGCTATCAATGAGTCTTTCTTCTTGGTTACTGATTATCTCACATAAGTGTGCAAGGTGTAATTCTGGGATATGTAATTAATTCTTCATCATTACAGAAAATTCTAAGTTCCATAACATTATTTGGAATTTTTCTCTCGATATATCCATTGTTTAAATTATCGATGATTATAGCCCATTGTGATGCAACGTTATAACCCTACGTGGCTTCCATAATTCTTTCTTCACAATTATGAATTAATTCATGCTAATATATATACATTATTTAAGATTCCTTCATTACATCTACTGAGATATATCTGAATACTATTACCCGCTGCCTTTTTGATTCATTAGTTTAAAAAAAAAAATTCTCATTAATGATGATAATTTTTATCTCCGCTCTTAATCCCATTTTGATATTCAGACCCATCACTTTTTATTATGTTCTTGATGTCTCCCTTA
Organism: Triturus cristatus; assembly: GCF_964204655.1. Lineage (NCBI taxonomy): Eukaryota > Metazoa > Chordata > Amphibia > Caudata > Salamandridae > Triturus > Triturus cristatus. The sequence goes on from NC_140585.1 coordinate 314,298,307, forward strand.
ATGGGTATTTTTGTTTAGTGTGGGTCATGTCACATTGTTGGAATGCTTTTCTTTTTAATACAAAAATGTCATTTAGTTTGAATCAGCCAATTGTGGTTTTTCACCACTTTGCACATGTAGCTCTTCGTCATTTTTCAATCCATACTGTGTGTATGTTTTTAGCCTGAGATATCTCGATTCAAATTGTCTCAATGTTAATCTTCTGTTTCCACCCCTTTCGTTTTTAAGGACTGTATCAATTCTAAACTAGTTTAGAGATTTCCAGTCTTCCTATGGCATTTTATGTATCGTTTCACTGATTTATGTGGGATCTTACTTGTTCATTGCCCAGATATGTTCTATATCCTTTTACATAGCGTGCAGGCAGTACTGCCTACATATCTCATTCCATACTTGTATTCCAGAATGTAGATTACATATTATGTGCCACATGCTTTACTCTTGGTGATTTCCATCCATGGGTTGTTTCAAATGTTGGTATCAATTTGTATTGTGGGCAACTGTCCATGCTTTACATTTTGAACAGCCTGTAAAACCATTCTGTCTTGTGGGTATCCATACTTGTTTCTGAGAGATATCCTCAATATGACAATTGACAATGTTGGTTCTCAGTGGTGAAAAACACAGGACAGTCTCCCAATTTATTTCTGATTCTGGGGTCATCTTTTATTAAGTGCCAATGTTTGAGATTTTTTTTTGATTTTGTTATGTTCTAAATTATATGTTAGTATTAATCTGATTTTGTCATCCAGGGTTTTTATTTTTGATAAGATTTTGCTATCAACATGGACATTCTTGCCTTTTCTTGATTTCTCTTATATCCTGCTACGATCACTCGTTGCTTTTTTCAAAAATCAATGTTTTACAGTTTCTTACAAGTTTCAAGGATTCTCAACAATTTCTTTTATGGTTTAAATCTTTTATTCACATGGATCAAGAATATTAACATACTGCATATGGGCAGACTTGCACATTATTTTCAATACTCTTACAAAGCTCGGTGATAAGCGGCTCTGTGGAGATGATATTAAATATTAAAGGGTGTTGCGGAACGATAAATTAATAGTACTGCCGCTACCTCAACGTGTGCATTGCCGCAGAGTCTTGTTAGCTTCCTTATACCGGTGCACTCAGGTCGAGCCGCCAGCACTGACGGTTCTGATGTGCATTCACTGTGACTTTAGCAAGAATTTTACTTAATTGTTTGAGCTTAAGACCATCCCGACATTCAATTTTGATAAACTAGTTTTCTGTACATTCTGCAAGCGTCTTTTCCTTTTCTCTTGCCAGTACTCGTGCAAGAAATCCCGCAAACGATTGTTCCATTCCATTTCTTGATCTGAAAATCAACCGGATCGTTGTCCCCTCTGGAGGGTTCATCTAACCTATAAATAACTCCTGGTAGGTGCACCACCCCTTTAGTGGCTGTACTATTAATTTATCGTGCTGCAACACCCTTTAATATTTAGTATCATCTCCACAGTTACCGAGCATCTTAATCCTTGGGGCCATTGATAAAACTAACCTTGGACCATAGACTGCGAGTGTATAAGTGCCCACTGCTTGAACAATATTGAAGACGGCCTTTTGACAAGCCAAATGCTTCATCATTAGTGTGCCACTCCCAGGTTTTCTTTTTCATTTATTGGAACTTATACACTGATCTTCACCGTGTACTTAAGTTATACCATTAATTTTAGATGACTTGAAAAGATCCCTAACTCACTCCAAGACTGGCTGAGTGTTACTTGCTTCTACCCGGTGAGTCTCTACATGACCCCATTTTGTTTCTTGATTTTTCACGCGCACACAACTTTTAAAATATTTATTCCCTCTCCCTTCTTCCATTTAGGCTCTCATTTTGTATTTTGTCCAGAAGAAGACCATTTGTGATGACCTTATAGTACAGACACTTGGGTCGAAACGTCGACGTACCACTGACTCATGTCCATAGTCATTGTAACCAAAAAAAAGGTGATATTTCGGGTTACTGTTAGAACTAATTACCTGGACAGAAATACATGTAAAAATATGTTTTACCATGTTTTGTCATTTATGTGTTTGTGTTTTGGCTGACAGTCATTTCACTTTTTCACTATATTTTACATCAGTCACTAATTAATTGTTCACATTGTTTATATTTTTTGCATGGCAGTCTGTCTATTCACTACACAAGATATTGTAAAGTATATACTTAACATTTAATATGCTTGTGTGTGTGCTTCAGATAATGAACAATTGGGTATATTTTTTATTAAAAAAGTTCTATTGCCCTAAAGGAATTATTTTGTTACCCCACTGAACTTTTTTGTAGACTATAACGACAATACCCAGGTTCTGAAGGACACAGGGTTACCCCATTGACTTTAATAGTAGAGTGTGGGGCGGTTAGCGGGGTGTAGCAACCAATGTCGCACCTGAAGGTAGTGAAGTCTCACCGGCAGATTATATTGTTGTCACAGTTGTGAAAAGGAGAGGATTCCCTCCTCGAACATGTGGCCCGCTGCACAGCATGGCGTCCGATGCCAAGCGCGAATGAACCCCATTGCAAGCCCAGAGTGAAATCTCCGTTCTCTAATAGAGGTATCATCGGGGAGGGGAATGTGGTAAACTCTCTTCTACTTGCTACATAATCCCACACTTCCATAACCCTCCTAGTGATAGGGCACTTCTTGAGGCTTCGCGGCCTATCCGATTTCTTAAGACACTGTACCTTCCAGACGGGAAGCAGCATGTTTGCCCTGTCTTGAAATAGCCAGTGCTTTTCAGACTCCATTCTACTCTACTCCCAAGTATCTTTTTTGCGCTGCCTGGAAGTACCGCTGCAATTCTGGGATTGCCAACCCCCTCCCTCTGGGCCTAGTTAGCTCAAATTCTTTCTCATGCGTGGTCTAGTCCCCATCCACACACACCGGTGTTTTTCCCTCTGCATCGCTGGTCGCATCCCTTTGAGGGGGTTAGACCCACAGTGTATGGAAAAAAAAATTCTTTTAAATATGAGGAGCTCTCCATAAGGGATACTGTTAATAACTGATTGCTGATGGAAACGTCACCAAGTGGTATTCAATTTGTTGCAGTTTCTCTCTGTGCTCTTAAGGTTGCCATCCATTATATATATCAGAATATCCCAAAAATGTAATTTATCCATTGGTGATTGTACACATGAACTTTAGACCACAGTTATTAGTGTTTATAGTGATAAAGTAATTTTAAAATGCTTCCTGTGATCCACGCCAGATGATAAATAAATAATCTATGTATCTAGTCTTTAGTATGTGTTTTTGCAGATATTGTTAATTTCTCCAAAGCTATCACATTTTCCCATCACCTCATCGTATGATTCGCATAGTGTGGAGAGAAGGAAATACCTATGCATGTCTTGCATTTTTGTCACACGATTTGGTGTTCAAAAATAAAAATATTGTTATTGAGACAAATCTCAATCCTTTTGAGAAGCAGTTTTTAATGTTCCATTACTCCAGTGTTGTGCTCTTTTTTTTTTCCAAAACAAAATTTAAGTTTCATTGGTTCAGGGTGGGCAGTGCCCAAAGCATACATTGTAAATACAGTTCAATGTAAAAAGTACTAGCTTTTTGGGAAAAAATTAACCCTGGGCTTCGCGAAGCTACGCAAAGTGCAGTTCGCACTTCGCGAACTGCGTAGTACCTTGTTCGCACTGTGCCAGATGTCGTTTTCGATGATTGCAGTGTGGACAAGCAACCGGCACTGTGCAATCATTGAAAATGGCATCTTGCACAGTGCGAGCTGTAGTTTTCTGCTGCTCGAGTAGATTTTTACTCGAGCGCAGTTTTCTCAACGCGAACTGGTAGTTTCTCATCGCGAGCGGTCGCGAGCATACGCGACCACTCGCAATGAGAAACCTGACCTCCTCGCGTTGGGAATCTCGCCGGGAGGTTTATTTTCCATGCTCGCGATCGCCAACTTGATGTTGCTGATCGCGAACAAGGAAAAAGTCTCGCCGGGATGTCATTTTGCTTGCTCGCGGTCGCCAACTTGACGTTGAGGACCGCGAGCAAGCAAAAAATGACCGCAGCACTACGCAACACTACGCTACGCGTGTTCGCACTGTGCTACGTGCAGTTCGCGTAGTACGAAGTAGCGCGAACTTCGCAAACTACACGAGCGTAGCGTAGTGCTTTACCCAGGCTTAGAAAAAACATCATCTAACTAGCCAGCCATACCGCTGGCACAACAACTGAAATCATCACAAAGTTCCCTTAAACTCATGTGACTAGGTGTATATGTATTGATGGCAGTTAATCACCTTATAGGTTTTAGCACGTAGGTAAATATACAGGACGAGTTTGTGGACGGTCGGTGTGTGGCCGGGGGGGGGGGGGCGGATTCTATAGCCTCATATGTCGCCCAACATGACCAAATCTTCCTGTGCTTCTGTGGGCAACCCCTTGTCTGGTAGACTGCGATCCCGGCCCCCATAATCTGTCCATGGCAGTCCTCCACCCACCCACTGTTAGCGGGGAAGTCACCTTCCACGCCTATGCAATGTCCCGCTTGGCAAGTGTGAGGCCCAGAAACAGTAAGTGTTGTTAGTAGCGGTTTACGCCAATCTCTTCTGTACGGGGCAAGAACAGCCTAGGGTCAAAAAGGAAGCTACAGGACAAGACACGGCCAAGACAGGATGAGATTTTCTGCCAATATAGCTCCAGTGCCTCACAACTCCAGACCGTATGAAAAATGGTGCCCTCCGCGTCCCCACATCTTCGACATATAGGGGACTGGATGACGCCCATTCTCAAGGGACGGGACCGGGTGAACTATGCTCAGTGAAGATATTTAAATTGGATGAGACGGTATCGCGTGGAGACAGCAGCGCCACAGGGACTGGCAAGGGCCTTGGTCCAATCATTGTCCGTTATATCTGGTAGGTCTGTCACCCATGCCTCCCTGATTTTGTGTAGTGTGGTTCGGGTGTGGGTAGTCAAAGTCTGGTATATTTGTCTAATCTTGTACGTTCCCAGGTCACCCATCAGTAGACGGCACTCCAGGGGATGAAATTCTGGTAATTCGTCCAACGGACGAACCAAGGGAGTCAGGACATGTCTCAGCTGCAGGTACTTGTAAAACTGCAACTTATGCAGCTGACATTTTTTGCAGTTGTTGAAATGATTTGAGGGTGAGACCCTTCATGATATCGCCTAGGAAGGACATTCTGAGAAGATCCCATTTATGAAAACCTGAGAGTTTGGTGACGGGGCGCAGATACCCTGCCAACTTATGGCAAACAAGTGTTTGATGGTTTTGATGCTCCGTCCATCACCACCCTCTTTTGTACCGCTTTGTTCGCCATAAGTTGGCAGGGTATACTGGGTATGCTCAGACGTGAGTCCCTTGCTCACTTTGCCACTGGATTCAAGCAAGCCTGGCTGAAGACGGCTGAAATGCCAGAAACCGGTCCTAGGAAGCTTGTATCCGGTCCAGGGAAGGCATGGCTTGGCAGTTCGGGCTGGACTGTTCCCATGAGGCACAGGGTCAGACTGATTTGCATATGGCCATGTCTGAACTGGGGTGGCAGAGTGGGCTAAAGAATGGTGATGGATCAAACCCGGATCTGTTGACTGGGTGTGAGTGTTTGATTGGTTCTGATGCTCCGTCCATCACCACCCTCTGTTGTATAGCGGCAAATGGGACCATATTGCGGTTTCTTGACGTACGGTTGAGAGTAGTGGAGTAATATTGTGTGTCCACGATGTCATGGGGCACGGTGAGATGAAAAACTCCTAAATATTTAGATCCTTCCGTCGCATGGTACAACTGTGCTGCCCAGGTTCCGCATCTCTGGTCACCAAATACAGGAAAGAGCACCGATTTCGAAGGATTGGCTCCCAGGCCGGAGGTCTCCCCAAACACCAGAAGAATTTGAGGCCCAGAGGACGACGGATCAGTCATAAAAAACAGCACATCATCGGCATACAGCGCAATTCTGTTGGATTGTTCTCGTGACCACTCAAACCCCCAGATCAGTGGATCATGCCATACCCAGGCGGCCATGGGCTCTATGGACAAGGCAAATAACGGGGACAGGTCTGCCTCGTACCGTGCTAAATAGGAAAGGATGCCGACCTGTGTCCCGCTACCCGCACCAAGGCCGAAAGGTCTGTATATAGTAGCTGGACATATGCCAGAAATCGCAGACCTAAGATGACGGCTCGGAGGAGTTGGAATAGATAGGTCCAGCTCAAAGAATCACACACCTTATCTATGTCGGCCAGGAGAGTGGTAGCGGGTCGGCCTAACACTAGGGCCTTCGCTAGGGCGGTGTGGACCCGCTAGAAATTGTGCTGAGTGGACCTTTGTTGCATAAAGCCAGACTGGTCAGGGTGGATGAGGTCTTGAATGCGCGAGCGGAGACGATCTACAAGAACTTTGACCAGGAGTTTGGGTTCGAAATTGAGAAAGGAGATGGGGCGGTATGAGAACGTTGTGCTGTTTTAAAACATATTCACAGGCTTTCAGGCCAATTTCATGTTTGATTGATGTGTAAACAAATACCACATATAGCGTTATATGCTGGAACACTTCGTGCCAGTTGATATTGGCAAGCATTCACAATAGGTCGCTTGTATGCTTCATATAGGAACTCACATTCCTAACTATCACTGCAAGACAGAAATCCAAATATTGTGATGTCCATTCAATTAGTGACCGGCAGATATAACTATAGGTCCTCTCAGAGGTCTTTAGTTATCCTTGTGCAACATATGTAGGAACTATATTGTAGATGTTATTGGATGGTGAGTCCTATTATTCATCTTCATTAATTAGTAGTTGATGTTTGTCTGGTTTCAGTAAACTCATTGTATAATTTGTTTATGTCTGTAATAAGATTCCTTTCAAATCTCTCATGGCTGTTTGAACGTTTAGTTGTTTCTTTGCTTCATTGATGTACATCTCTTTGCCCACTATTATGATGTTTCTGCCCTTTACAGTTGATTTTATTACTATTTGGTTGTTTCGTTGGGAGCTTTTTTTTGTAACTTGTCTTTCTCTCATAGTTCATTTTCTCCTTTATCGTTATTTTTAACGTTTCCAACTCTACAATATCTCACACTACCAAATCATGAAAAATATTCGGTTTATCTCCCGGTGAAAGGGAGGGACAATATTTACATTTCTCTTTTAATTTACTGTATTCATGTTTGTATTCACAAATGTTGTAACCAATGTTACTTACTCTAAAACTTGACACTCTGACATCCCTTGTATATTCTCTTCTTGCATTAATTAATTAATTAATATAATGTTACGACATTAGGAATTTGATCAGTTTTCAAATTTTCCCTTTCTTGATTAGTTCTCACTTCTTGTGCTCTCAAGTAACCCTACCTCTTTTTTTATGATAGTATGTAACTGGGCCGGTTTTATTTTTTAAATGTATTTATAAGTGTCTATTCCTGTTTCCACAAATTCAAAGTATTGTTCCGGACAAAAGGATAGCCCTTTGTTCAATACGGATTCTTTCTCCCTTGCTAATTGATATTTTAATAAATTCATAATTATTTTTTCTTTGGTGGAGGTTCTTATAGAGTGCACTATTTCTTGTGTTGTGAAGTGCATATTTTCTCTTGTCTTGTTCTGTCGCTCCAGTATGCTTATCTATGTATAGGCAGAGTTATCCTATAAATTTATTCAAGTCAACGAGAAAGACCAATTACAACAAAAAAACATTTTTAAGAAAAAAAAATCTTTTTTATAGTAATTTTTGAATAAGCAATTTTCAGTCAATCATTATGACAATCAGCGTTTGTCAGAAGAGGGTGAAGAAAGAAGTGCTAATGTGTGATGTGGACGTGAAAAGATAAAGAAACAATTGGAGAAATAAAAAACAGTTATATCCTAGTTTATATAAACAACATTCGTTGGAATAAGTCAATAATCTGCCAAACCAATGTTAAGCCTGTATACATTGTCACTCCACTATCTCATTCATCAGATGACCTCTGACCATTGAACACTGGTCTAGAGGTAGTATTACAGGCCAAAGCGAGAAATTGTCAATGTTTTGACCCGTCTTCCGCGATAAGGGTAATTTCTACCCCTGCATGCGGGTCTTTATCAGGAAATGTGGACAACAGTGGTAAATGCTTAAACTAGGCTGAAAGGCATCACAATTTCGATTTTTACAAGTCAATCTCCAAAGTACTACAGACAGCAGAAATGAAAGTGCCTTTTAAAAATACTATTTCTGCACCCGCTGCACTACTTAAACTACAAAGTATTTTGTTTATTTCCAGTAGTTACACATAGCACAAATCAATTAGAATTCAGACTACTTGCATGGCAATTGAGAGGTGTTGGATGGCCAAGTGGTGTGGTCACACTTTGTTCCCTGGGCATGCCACATTTAGGTAATTTGGGCTTTTTGGATCAACTTTGACATCTCTTGTCAGGCATTGCTGCATGACTACTTTGCTGGCACTTTTACTTCTTTCAACATCACTTTGGGGCTCAATAATGACTGCTTTCAGCTTTACTGTATTTTGCCTCTCAGTGATCAGGACCTTTTTTATCAAGTTAAATAGGTGACGATTGTTGCTTAGTTCTGTATTGTGCTTGATGTAGTGACATTTGAAGACCGAGCACTGTTTTGCTATGTGTATTACTTTAGTAACAACAACTCTGCACCACCTATGAGGTTCATATATTGCACAGTTGGTGGAAGTCTCACAGCATGTTTAACACAACGTTATGAATGAGGGGTTGGCTATGCCTTATATTCTCTCTCAATGGTTCAATCTATAGGGCATCCTTGCCTGGTACCTCATCCAATAGTGATGATTTCAAAGAGTGGGACGTTTACTTCCGTTTTTGCAAAGGGGGCTAATACCCATCAAATTCATCTGGGACTGCTCGTGAACCTCTCTAGCATGCACTCCATGAACCTCTATTTAACTGTGTCAACTGCCTTTTCTAGATACAGAAATTAGAACAAGGCACCTAGTTCCATGTACATGTGTAGTATCTTTTTACTTTTATTCCTGCAGTTTCTTTCGGGATAACGTCAGAGTCTAGCAAAATTAGGTAATTGCGTAAATGCCTTTGGCCACGATGTGGGAGGTTGCAGGGTGCCATACACTTCACTTGTGGTATCACAGTAAATCCCATCCTTTAACCAGTCTGAGTCATTGGGGCAATGCCTACTTCCCTAGCACATCGCCAGCCTTCGTTTACCAAGTAGCAGAGCTATGGCAGTGAATCTGCATGTGTCAGGTGGGTTATCCTTAACGTAGCGAAGTAAGTCCTCTAGGGGATCAGGTACAAGTGTAGTGCCAGTCATGGTGGAGACAGGGGCATTTCTGGGTGATTAATATCCCTACTCCCCATTATTTTGCTCTATGGTAGAAAATAATCGTTTAAGAAAGCATCAAGCTTTCAGTCTGTGGCAGTCTTTTGGGAGTAAATGAGTCTCTTACTACAGATACTTATGTCCATCCATATCTCTTAGGAAAATCAGGATCACCAGGCACTTTGCTGATGTATTTAGACCTTCAACATTTAGACTAATAATTTTCATATGTGACATGTTTGTTCCAATATGTGTCTGTTAATGGTACCACATGGACCCTATCGTCGGACAAAGGGTGTTGGCTGTCTCAAGAAGTTGTTCCCTGTATAGTTGCATAGGATACCCTCCCTCCCTAACTGATCAATTAATATAGCCCTGGTAACTAACAGACAAAGGTGTTCGACAATTCATTCATGATGCTCGAAGTAATGGTCTTCCTCCAATATCCTCTCAAGATACCCTCTGCCTGAGCTTTTGAGTCACTGCCAGTTTGAATTATAGTGTTGCAAATCATTGTTGCATAATAGGGCTCAGGGGTTATACGGGGCTGTTCTGCTACATCCACAACTCTTTATCTGGCCCGTTCCGTCTGGTATTCCTGCAATTTAAGAGTCCTGAGCAGCAAGCTTCTCTGCCTCGCTTAGTCCTCTTGTGTTGCTTCTCCCTCCTGGGCTTGCATGCCACCTTTCTCGATCTTTCCTTCTTCAGTTTTGGGAGAGTGCCGTGTCTAAACATTTCCATTTCCAATTGATGATCTTTGTGACGCTCTAATCACAGCATCTGTTTGGCTAGTAGCTGCGATCTAACTGGTCTCATTTTGCAATGCCACTCCAATATTTATCAAAAAGGGTGTTCCCAACGGTAGGAGATATGCCTGCTCAATAAAAGGTCTGAAGTCTTTGTTTATTGAATGGTGACGTGCAATAAATCCCAATATATTTACATTTTGACCCTATCATGCATTAGGTCCCCATTTCCTGTTCATGCCTCCATTATCGCTCCTTTATTTGTTTCTTGGGGACCAGGGCTGGACTTGCCGTACTGGGCATTGGGCATTCCCCCAGGAGGCCAGAAGGGTGGGGGCCGGTTTTGCAGCAGTGCTACAATATCAGCCCACAGTAACAAAAGAAGCAAGCAAGTGTTTACAGACTCCAGGGGCCTGGCAAGGCTTCACCAGGGGCTGGTACGAAAAAACTGCCAGGGATGTTTTGGGTTCCCAGTCTGCCACTGTTGGGGACCCTAAATAAAGAGTCTGATGGGGGCCGTTCTGGGCGGCAAACTTTTGCTGTGTTCTGTTAAATTAAATGTTGTCTGGCCAGTGCGGATCTTACATGAGATCCTCTCCACATATTCCTCTATGTTTTTTCCCTCTTGGGCCAGTGGAACTTCTTGAACCTGTATATTACTGCATCGTCATATTGTTACCAAGTCATCAAACTTATTTTAAAGTATGATATTCTGTTCCTTGAACGTAAGGCCATCCTATTTGATGAACTCTTGCTCCTCTTCTCTCTTGTCTCTGGTGTTCCACTTGGGCAAAGAGTCGGTCTCCCATCTCACCTACCACTCATGCTCCCAGATTTAGCTTTTCATATGTGCTCAGCACGTAGGCCTACTAGATCTTCTTTGATGCTGGAAAGTATATTTTCAATTAATTGGAATGTGATGGGGCCTTCTAATGGCTCTGACTCTTGCTTCATTGGGGATATTCTGTCAGTTACATATTCCCGCTGCGAGTTGGGCCTATGAGAATGGTTTTTCTATACCTTTCTCTGGGTCCAGTGAGTCTGGAATTTTCTGAAGTGTTTGTGAAACTGCCTTTTTACTTTTCAGATTGCTTCTGATCACACCCGACTGAAGAGCCTCAACTAGGGCAAAACAGGTCTTGGGTTGCTTGTTCCAGTGTGGAGAGGACCTGGCTCTGCAGTTCAGGTTGGACTGTTCCTTTTGGAGCAGGATCAAAGCGGATTTGCACATGGCTGGGCGTAATCTGAGGTGTCAAGGTGACCAAAAACAATGCTGGACTAGGTTGCGGGCCAGAGTAATTACCAGTGGCTGAGATTATTTAAAGCATCTCAAGCATCACTTTCTAATTTACTTTAATGTTTCTTATGGCGGCACAGGTAGGCAGAGGTAGAGAGAAAGCATCCTCTAATGCCACATTTTGATTCTGCCCTAATTTTTTATTTTTTATTTTAGAGGCGTGTATGGTTGAATGTTTACGGAACCTGGTGTACGCAAACTGAATAAGGCATGTGATAAAGAAAAGTTGGTTATATATTTGTTTAGCAGTGTGTGCTACTGGAATGACATATGATCAAAGAGAGATTCCGAAATGATTTCAAAATTCATCACTACTGCCCTACTAAGGCAGAATTAGGTTTTGGCTGCCAGGTGGAACCAGATATGATGAGAAAGCTCTCTGGTGGAAAGAGAAAAGGATTTACTCCAAGAAGAAAGAGGTATTGACATTTTGAAGCTTCTGAACTGCAGGAATAAACAGAAGTGTCCTCCTGCTAAGGAAAAGGAGACATGAGTAGAGCGTGTGAAAATGACCACAAAGAATGTGGTATCATCATGGAAATGCAATGCTCTCTATATGATACACAGCAGTTGCAATTGCATTATTATTGCCACTGGTAGCCAGTGTAGTGAAACCAAGGCACGTGAGCTGCTGATTAAGATTTCTGGTACTTGGCTACAAAACGTTATTCCATTATCCTTTTTCTCAGAACAGACTTTTGTCAGTCCCAGAGCTGTCCTAACGCACTACATCTGCAGATCAAAGGCCAACAGTCACGGAACACACAGTCAAACGTTTGAAAGGAACAGAAAACATCTCTTTGCCCATCATTCTGGTAGCCCACCTAAAGTGTGCGCTTGGCCCATGCCACTTTTTATTATCACAACTGAATATGTTGTTGAGACAATCTAAAAATCCCTCAAATATATATCAGGGTAAAAATTATATCTCCCTTGAAGCGCACCCTGATTTTTTGACTGAATAAAGAAAGTGCTCTCGAGCAAGAAATGTGCATCTCAAAAAGGAATCCTGGCATTAAGGAACATTGCAGGACATAAGAAAACTGCTGAGCAGTGCACTGCGTAAGTGGAACCACAGACCAAGGTTTTAAGAGCCTCGCAAACTATTATGTTAAAATTACTTTTAGAGCGCACGATTACCCAGAGGTGTCTTGGCGCTAGTTCTGTTGACTGGGCTCAGAAAAAACACTTAATTAGAAAAAAGCCAAGTTTTTAGGTCCTTTCTAAACGATAACAGATTGGGCATGGCTCTAAAGTGAAGAGGTAGTTCGTTCCATGCTATGTCAGCGCATGACTCAAAGCTTCTTCCAAGCCAGTTTGTCCATTTAAACCTAGGGATAACAAGTTTATTCGCTCCAGAGGAGAGCAGGTTTCTGCTTGGCTCATACCACTTGAAAATATGTTTTAAGCAGTGTGTACCAATTAAGAGATGAGAACAAAAGAGTCTATAATCAGAGGGACGCAGTCTCACACCTTAGTAGTGATGTATGAAACAAACATTATACTACATTAGCTCAAAGGGCCAGAACTAAAAGATTAGCTGAGCAAGATCTGACAGAACAAATACCCCATACTTGTGGATCAAGTACAAATACATTTGATTATAGTATCGACAATGGCCTTATGATAAATGCACAAGGCTTTAAAGATGATGCGCTTGTGGACTGGTAGTCAATTCAGTCCAGAAAGATAAATTGAAATGTTGCCCCTGTGTTGTAACTCAAGGACCATGAGAGCTGCCATCTTTTGAATCAGCTGCATGTGATGAATCAAGCATTTGGACATACCAAAGTAAACAGTATTGCCATTATCAAGCCTTAAAGATATCACAGTTTTCTAATAGATAGTTCGAAGCAGCAGAAACCTTTCCTCGGAGCCCATTCAGGAACATAATTTAGGATAAATTCAGCTTTGAAATTTGGGAGTTCAACGATTAAAGATGGCTAAAAATGGTCACCGAATTACAAGTTTGTACAACAGGCACAGGTGAAGTTCCCATGGATGACGGCCACCAACAGCTAGACCATATGGTGCTGCAAGCATCTTAAATAAGAATTTCAGTTTTGTCTGTGTTTAATTTGAGATGGCTGGGACGCATAAACGTAGAGCTACCTTGCAAGTAGTTTTGAAAGTTATTAGTTAGAAGGCTCAATGAGATAATGAATACACAGGATAGGCTGAGCGCTGCGTGCATTACTAAGTAATTGAAAACTATGACCCATAATAAGATGGGCATAAGGAGAAATCTGCATTAACCATCTGGCACTTCCATACAGTCAAAGAAAGCATACCTTCAGCTTTAATAGTAATTCTATGCTGTGGAATTTCAAATGGAATATTGAGTAGAAATAACCACTATCAATAAACACAATGACCAGGCCAATTATCCAAATGTATCAAACCTACCCCAAATTCTAGACAAGATATTAGTTTCCTAAACTACACTCTGATATCGAAGTCTTAGTTTAACTGGCCACAGCAAAATTAAATTCTTGTTATCCTCATTGTTGAGCTTGAAATCCACGATGGCCATCCACAATAACCCAGAATTATTTTAAATCATCTAATGATCATCGCCTCACAGTGACCCAAATTCACCCTAAGTATAAAGGAGGTTCTCAGTCATTATGAAATCATATAGTGACAAATATACACAAAGGTGTCATATTGGTGGCAAATCAGCTCTCCTAAAGCTAGAAGACCATCAGTTTTACGACACTGATTCTCAACAGTGAGAAAATCAATCTGTACAAACTGCAGAAAATATAGGAATGCTGCATGGGTGCCATCAATCCACAGGCCCTGAAAGTCAAAGCACACTTTGTGAAGACTACACAGTGAAAACAAGATGCACTTTTCTCAAAACACATTGAACGGGCCTAACTGCTCCAGAAGACTCTTTAATTTAGTCAGTGAGCAGATTACACTATGTGGTAGAATCATTTAGTGCAAGAATATCCGTGTGGTTTCATCCAAGGACGCAATATCCTAATTAACTTAAGCAGGCTTACGCAAACTTCATACCACAAAGCAAAGCAGATGGAGGAGGAGTGCATCCTTGTTATATTAGACATCGAGAAGGCATTCAACACTCTAGAAAGGGAATACATGTAGACACAGAAGAGGATCCAACGGTGAACCAGAGGACACACTTAGAGCTAAGTTATTAAATATTTCCTCAGTGGGAATTTGAAAGCACTCTAATGCTGGTGGTTGACTGCTATTGGTTGCCTCTTCCTGTTGCTCCATCGCTTTTATTGTCGATAGATCCTTTTCCGCATCCAGGCTAGTTTTGTTGTTTAGATTGAGTTTGAGACAAAGTAAAGTAAAAAATGATCAGTCCAGCATTGAGGTAATACTTCGATCACCTTTGTCTCCCTATGGTTGGCAAAAATTAGGTCTAGGATGTGACCTCCTTGATGAGTCGGCTGGAGTACCAATTGGTGCAGATTGAGGCATGCTTGCACCAAATTTCTGAGTGGTGGACCAAGATTCCCATTGTCCCAGAGATTGAAATCGCCCACTATAATCACCCTTGAGTGTGTTAAAGACATATTTACAAAGGTGTCAATTAAGGCTTGATATTGGGGGCTTTGTCCTCCAGGAGGCCTATAACACACTATTCCTGACAACACTTGTCCTCTTGCCTCTTTCAATGAGAAACCTAATAATTCTATGCCATCAACATCGTCAACATGTAAGGGGATAAAATCCCACTTTTCTTTAAAAATCACTCCAACCCCCCTGCCTCTCCCCAACGGCCTTGGTTTGTGGAAAATGTTATAGCCTACTGGGCATGCTAGCCCTAATTCTACTACAGAGTCGGCTCGGGTCCAGGTTTCAATCATAAACAATACGTCTAAATCAATACACTCCAGCACAGTAAATACCTCTTGGAAGTGCTTAACTAAAGATCTAGTGTTATTCAGGCCACATTTCAGTCTGTCAAAAGTGTGGTCAATTGTGAAGGTATTACCTCTGTTTGCCATATTCTCCTTGTATCCCCCTAGTATCCCTCTCACCTATGTGTATAAGTTGTTTCTTTGAATAGCAAAGTCTGGCGTGCCCAGGGAAGGAACTGTCAGCATGGCTGGTGCTGAGCTTCCTAAACAGGGAAGCGTGTGCTGAGCAGGGAAACAACTAAAGCGCTGACCAATATGGCATTGTCACGGTGACCCGCTCTAACAGGCGGAAGTACACCAGCACATCTTGGCCAGTAAATTGCGAGTGCAAGAAAGAGGTTATATTCAACAGGTAAGTATAAAACACAATTCCCAATTCCCCAATAGCAGCAATATTTCATTAAAAAAAAAGACAATTCCCACTTCCCCAATAGCAGCAATAATTTGTTTTTAAAAAAAGGCTAAAATAAGAGTGCTTAAAAGAAAACGAGCGTTTTGCAGGTAGCGTTATGCTCACTGCCTGTAGTCAGTGATGATCTGAATTAAATTGGGAAGAGGGAGACCTTCCACTTCCAGGCATACAGCTCTACTATATAGCCAGTGTGCTGAAATACACCACTTAATGCTGTGTGTTAAAAGATAATTAGGAGACACTACTATTAGACAGATCACACAAGGACAACCCCCCCTCACAGTACTCTTTATGGGAGGCGGGGAGATATCACATCATTATCCATATTTAATGAGTCAAATAGGAGCCAACTCAGTGTGCTTTGATATTCTCCATTCTCAAGTTAACTAGACCATTGGGATTGTAGCCAAGTGTATAGGCCAAGACAGGTCAGTGACACTGTGCAGAGAGGGTGTCCAGGGGACAATTTTATCACATACAGTGAAGCCCAGGAGGCTTTCGGGGTCAGACCTACCTAGTTGATCAATACACAAGGCTAGCCAGAATCATCAGAGAAATATGGACAGGGTTACCAAATATTTCTGAGGAATCCCAGGCATTAGAGACCCTATTTAATTTGGGACAAGAATGACGGCAGGCATCACTAATACAAAGAGCTCTGAGAGTAAATAGGGAGGGGGACGCTTGAAAGTGAAACATTGGCAAACCTACATAGGTGAACCCATCTCATAGGATGTTTGCAAGTGAGATAGGTCTTAAGCAACGCCAGCTTTAAATTAGTGTATTCTAACTTTGTACACCATATTTACTTGGGCCAGTTAAAAATTAAAATCTACACAGAAAAGTAATCTTCCTACCCAAAGTGTGGTGAACTAGCTGCCTTGCTTATCCGTATGACCTGGTCATGTAGAAAACTATTTATAGGGGGAAAATTATGTCAAGACAATGAACAATAAAAGCTACACAATTAGAACGCTCTCTCAAGTAATGCTTAGTTAGAAACCTTAACACTCAATAGGGCACAAGCATGCTAAACTAAGATTAGTGCTGGTAAAAAGTTAAATAGCGATGCGCTGGCTACAATCTAGGAGCTCCACAGAGAAAGCCCTTAAAAACAATGTAAAAGTATGGTCTGTGGCTGAGGAAATATTCAACAAAATGTTAAGAGAAGAGAGCATAGCAGGAGATATTGCTAGCTGGATAGAGATGATCAATGAGAAACTAAGGATGGCTGATAGTGAAGAGATGTAAAATTAAGAGTTATAAATGATCAAATGATTTGTCATAATAAAAGTCACATATTCACCAATATCACAATATGTGGAAAACAACAATAGAAGTCTAACTATGAAGATAGAAATATAATCTGATGTCTTGCCGAAAACAAGTTATATTTGCACATAAAGCACTCACTGGCAAGGGCTCGTCAATGATCCATTCTATCCTACCGACCAAGTAGGGCACTGAGATCTGACAAAAAAGGCCTAATCGTAGTCCCGAAGATCAGGAGATCACGAACTGGAGGCCGTCTGTTTTCATATAACACAGCTAAGCTCTGGAACCATCTGCCAAGCCACATACGGCTTGAACTTAATTATCTGAACTTTAGAAAACAACTTAAAACTTTTCTTTTCCCTTGATCTGCTCAAAGCTTAAGGGGCGCCACTGATAGCGCTGGAAGGCCCACGGGTAACCACGCGCTTTACAAATGCTTTCTCAGTCATTCATTCATACACTAAGCATTTGTGAAAGACATATCAAACTGAACATAACGATGCAACAAGACCCTGGTTAGGTTCATGTTTGTATTCACAACATCAGAAATAAAGATATAAAAAATGAAGTAAAGCACAGAAAAACCAACTTCACTTCTATGTAACAAACCCTGAATTGATTGGTGCAAATAAACATTAATCAGTCTAATCCCCATTTACCTACATGGCATCACTAGCTTTTTTTTTTAATTTGTATTATTTTTATTGAAAAAGGCATGACACGTAGGCTATACAGTTACATGCAAGATGGCAATAAATGTTGTACATTAAATGTCATTTAAAATATACGTAGCATAAAGTAACATTGACAGTTTCAAATGTACAAAACTAGGTTCCACCGGTAACATCCTCTCTAGGTCTTGGGGGCTCACAAATTTCTCCCCTGTGGACATTATCACTATCTTTTATCAAAGTCCACAAGGTATATTTATCATTTAATCCCAGCTAGTCTTGTCCAAGCAGAATTTGTCTCTATCGGCCCAAGCTGGTTAACCATAATAAAAATCTACCTTGATGGAGCTACATTTCCAGAATGTTTGAAAAAGCTAGACCATCACCTTTATTCAAAAACACATCCCTCAACAGCAAAACAAAAGGTATCTCCTACCCATCACAATCATGTCCTTTATCAGTAAATTCATGGAGAAACAAACGAACAACAAACCAATTAGTCACGGTGACCGCCTTTGAAAAATCCTAGCTCTCCACTTAAGAGAGCTGCCCAGCCTAGCAGCTTTCAAGAAGAACCTATAAATTGTCCTGTTCAAGCACATATTGCAGACATGAACTAAACATGCCTAAATGACAATTTCCATCGTCACAAGTTTCTAGATCTGGCTAGAAATAGTATTTGTCCCCATCCAATTAAAGCACCACTGATACCGGAGGTCTCCCACACGGTTATATTGGATGGTCCTAGCGCTCAATCAAAACCTAATAGGCCCATATTTTCTAAATAATTAGAATGTTACATGCTGGCATGTCACCCTGATTCCTTTAGAGCACTGCAAGTCTATCTTGCCACCAAGCAGCAACAATGAAATCTGCGACCAAAAAAAGAGTAAATATTGACAATGCCTTCATGATTGTGGACAACAGTAAGGCCTAATCACAACAGCAGGCGTACCTACTCATAATAGAAGGCCTTACTGTTGATTTTGAGAGCATACAGCACAACTCCCTGTTGGCTTAGTCTGATAATGTTAAATTTCTTAGCTACTTCTCCTTTCTCTGCTATTTAAAATGTTTACTCCATTACGAACCTCTTATCCACATGCCCTATAATATATGACACAGCTTCATCCTCACACAAAAAATAAGTCTATTTATTTACTCTTTATAAACACTCATTATCTGGAACACCATTTCAACGGAACTCCACACCCCTCCCAGACTATCTTTAATTTCTATAACAAACATCAGAGTTCTACTTTAAAAGTCACTTAGCTGCATTCTGCTCAACTAGTCTAATCCTTGGTCATCACTAAACAGAATCATCTTGCTTTCCACTAATTTTGTTCCATATTTTCTTATTGTGTCTGCAAAGCAAAATCGAAGATGCTCTTAAATGAAAAAAACATTAGCAGAAATTCAATTTCTTTTTCCATACAGAAATACAGAGGTCATAGAAGAAGAGGTCAATGGTTTGCATCCTGTTCATCAAAATAGAACCCCTCACCCAAAAATAATAAATAAAAACACGTAGCAGAAACTTTTTACTTTTTGTTTTGCTCTGGAGAAAAGGACGAATGGGACTAATAGTCAAAGCTGGAAAAACTGCATGCATTTCCAATAAACTATTTAAGTAATAGAACGGTTTGTGAAGATCAAGGTGTGAAACAGCCAAGTTATAAGAGGAAACTTAAACACCTCAATAGTAAGGCAGTTGGGATTGTTTAACCTGCCTCGTGAATGAAGATTTGAAAAACATATACTATAGTGGAAGACAGAATATGGCACAGGAGAATGCACCTAAAACGTTGATCACCTTATTGGAATAAGGTCATAGTTTAGGTTCATACTCTATAAGGTACTCATAAATGTCTTCTGAAAAAGATGTGTAGGAGTATTGAGGGGTCTTGGCACCAATTTATTTTCCTGCAATGGAGGTTTCGAAGACCTGGTGTATAAAGTAACCACAAAAGTGGTGATGATGTAGGCGCAGATGCAGGCTTTGAGGGTTGCAAAGCATCTACCTTCAGTGTCTAACATGACACAGAAGATTAAGATACGCTCGACAAGATATTGGATAAGAAGATACAGTCTAGGTGTGACATCAAAATTGTCACCTTAGATAGTGTTAAGCTGGCACTGGGGCTGTGAGAACAGGCAAACAAGCAACAACGAAACAAACCTATCCCATTCGAGATAGGCCTTTAAAAAGTAGGCAGCATTAAGATTAAAAATGGCGGGTTTAGCTCCAAGACAATGAAGAATTAAATATCTCCACAGAGAAATATGCTCTTTGGACTAAGGCAAAGTGGAGTCTTTAATATCTTTAATAGACTCTTCCTTTGAATTCATTACTTTGGGTAACAAGCGAGAGAGTGAGCAAACACCTGGGTTGCCTCACAGACTTTGAACAAAAAGAAGTATACCCTTCACAGACATCTTAACTGGAGAAAGAGCACATTGAGTAATTTTACTGTCTGATGAGACATCAATATGTTTTAAATGATGTAAATACTGCGGCATTTAGGAAGCGCAGTACACAACCCCACAAAATGAATGAGAAGAAAAGAATGCTATCAGGCGAAAATAGGAATCTATTGATTACATGTATTACAGTGTTACAATTGAAGGGAAATATTGTCAAAGGGGCTTACATTTTAAAGAATTCTCTTATGAGTAACCGAGGGATAAGGGACCATGAACAATGTACACTTTAAATAACATTACGTTTCCCAGAAATTAGGTAAATGGGATATGATCCTTCAAAACGAGAAGTGTTCCTGGATACCCAGCTGCAAAACATTAGTACGTTTGATTGTGCTGTCCCGCATCTTTGTAAAAATATGAAAAATACATGAGGCAAGGCAAGTACAGCCCAGAGAAGTCATGAAGCCGTACAAAATCTACCCCCGAGGTCCATTCTTTACAAAACAATCAGTACAGAAATAACGTTTAAAAAATAAATAAACTATCTTCTGAATAGACTGTTTCCTGAGCCCTACTTAAGCGGTATGGGCCGTGGCGGGTAGAGAGTGTAAGAGTAACAAACAGGTTTAAAACAATTATCAGTAGTGCACATCTGTTTCTCTACTTGGTTCCCAGATGCTTGTAAAACTTAAAAAAAACAAATAAACAGTACTTGTCTAGAAAATATATATAAAATAGAATAGCGAATGAGTTCAAGTGGAAATCGTTTTGTTTTCATGTGCCAGTGAGACCCTGTAGCTATTTTAAGAAACAATAATGGTACTTTGATTTCTTAAAATGGTATTATGGTTGTGGATCAGCATGTAACAGGTAAATGCTGTCTTACATCAGGCTAAACAAACAAGCAGATCCAGGCTCAAGTCAAGCTTTTGAAAGTACAGTTATATAATTATAAAAAGAAGATGAACAAGTGATGATAAACAAGAACCATAATAGTATGAACTTAAGTCTCACCAAGGCACAATCCCACATCCACCTCCTACACCAGAAGGACCGATCCATCCTAGGGAATACACACAGTGGGAAGTAACAAACCACACTGCCAATTAGTTTACCAAAAAATGCTATTGAATGTCAGACTAAAAGGCTATGGAAATTCTTTGTGGTCCTTGTCTATGCAATCACTTAATGGAATCCAGATTGGCAAGAAGTTTATCTTGCACTCATATAAGCTTTACAAGAGCCTTTACACTGTCATCAGTCCCCACACATTAAGATACTACATTTCCACATCTTCCAGTGTCTAGCAATTACAAGTCTAGCTCAGAGAAGTCATTAGTGCAGAAGCTTCTAGCTAGCTTTGGCCATCTCTTCCAACTGGAAAGGTTTCAGACCCAGTATTAAAAGTCCGAGGAGAATCATGTTGCCTACAATGTGTCCAATAACTGTTGTGTTCTGATCTGAAAAGGGATTACATAACGTTTGTATAGTGTTCTGGATTGTGGCTGTGACCAGGCTCTAGAACACTAATAGAGCAGTTGGTTGTTGGTCTCTCTCCCAGTCAGAAGGAATAAACTTACCTCTCGTAGCAAGCGGGACGAAAGCAGTCCGGTGTCCTGGACCGAAAGAACCATAGAAGTATAAAGAATTGGTACTGAGACCAATATCTGGACATTGCGCGCCAAGTGCCCAGCTCAGTCAGTGCTATTACATAATGCACTAACAAATGATTAACCATATTGAAAGCTGTCTTCATGAGACTTACCTTAAAACAAAACCTAACGCACACATAGACGCTAGTGGCACCACAGAGAGAGCCATACTCGCAATAGAGGAGCAGACCCCAGATGCGCCAATATTTCCAGCATACATGCTTATACCTTCGAGTATAAAGCCAACTTGAATCATTGATTCCCCATCTTACCTCCGCTACACAAATTAATGAAAATATGCGGTCCTGAAGAAGGTGGACTCAAGTATCCCAGATCCACTGAAACGTACATCGGCCTGTTGGATCTCCAGCTGGCAGCATAACCATGGACATATGTGAAGAGTTCTCACCATGAGTTCTTTAGCATGCCAATCAAAGCTGGACTAGCGATGTATTTGCTGTGTGAATGTGTGGGTTTGGTATGTTAGGATGAGATGGAATGTGAGGTGTGGTGTGGTGTGATGTGATGTGATGATGGTTTGTATCACAATATGGGGACATGCAAAATTAGGTTTTTTTAATTATAGGATAAATTTACATTATGCTGGATCAATCATAAATGATTTATGAATTGTACTGTACATATGAACACTAAAATTGTTTCTTCATGTTTCGAAATACAAAAAGTATATGATAATCCCCAAAAATGTTTTATACTTTAAAAAAAGGATTTGCAATAAATATATAAATAAATGCATTACTGTTGAATCAAATGATTACTTTAGCAAGGGAAAGCCCAACGAGCTAGGTGTAGCCATTGGTGAACTGATTTAGGTCGAGTGGGAGGTTTTTCTTATATACATATATTTCTGTTTCCCCTTTCTCCCAGACCTCATAATTAACCTTAGGGGGTACCTTTGACCGTTGTATATAAACTTACCTCTTATCTTCATTTTGTTTTGGACTCTATTCTTTTCAATGGCGATGTAGGCTAGGCTTTTGACAAGAAGGAGAGCCGCCTAGAGGCTGAGAGACACTTCCCTGAGGAGTTTTGAATGAAGGTTCCTTGTGGGATCGTGTGCGGTGTATGGAAAGGACTGGTGGCAGTTGGTAGGCAGCTTTAAGAAGGTTACCGCTCGAAAACACCTGTCAATAAGACTTTTGATAATTTTGGGGAAAAGCTGTGTTTACAGCTACTTTCACTGCACGCATTGGTGAATTTAAAGGGAGTAGCTTGATCACGAGGGATGAATTGTAGTCCTGTGTCGTTAAGCAAGGTCACATGCAGCAAAACGCTATCGCGCAACCGAAAGAAACATTATGCGTCAGCAGTTCCCTAGCAATGCCACGAGCAAGAAAGCACCACAGCATGTTCATATTAGGTGGCAGCATATATACAGAGGAAGTGCGGCGTTGCACAAGTTACTACTTGTGTAACGATATATCTGTAAGAGACATTAGTTCGTGATAGATTCCTTACCTTAGAATATCCCCAGGCGTCAGACTGGATCCAAAAAGTCTTTTCGTAGCAGTACTCCTGCGCGTCAGTAGGTGGCGTCATGCGGCTCTGCGTCCGTCACTGGCATCGTATGTGCCGAGATGACGTCACAGAGACTACCTAGGCGCCACCCATGGGCGCTGACGTCCGTTCTGCACACGACTTTCCGCGCCAGGAATGCAGAGCCATGCAAGAAACTGACCACTGGTGCCATAAAACTAGGGCCCTGAAAGGAGATGACTTTAACTCTAGAAATCAGTTCGCAGAACGGGGAGGATGGGTGGGGTGGTAAGGAATCGATCACTAACTAATGTCTCTTACAGATATATCGTTATACAAGTAGTAACTTGTGCATCTGAAAGAGACACGTTAGTGATAGATTCCTTACCTTAGAATAGATACCCCAGTAATACCAACCCCGGTGGTGGGTCTGTGAATAGATTACACCAGAAAGTCACGGAGAACAGAACGGCCAAAGAAGCAGTCTCTCCAGACCTGACTGTCAAGTCAGTAATGCTTGGTAAACGGGTGCAGCGAGGCCCACGTAGCTGCCTGACAAATGTGCTGCAAGGGAACGCCACGTCCCAAGGCAATAGTGGCAGCCGTTGCCCTGGTAGAATGGCCATGCAGCCCCACAGGAGGCTCCTTCTTAGCCAACGAGTAACAGGCCTTGATCCAGAGAACGACCCACCGAGAGATGGTCCTTTTATGCACAGCCCGACCTCTTTTAGCACCCACGTAGCCAACAAAGAGCTGATCATCCACCCGGAACTGTCATGTGCGCTGCAGGTAGAACGAGAGCGCATGTTTTGAGTCCAGACGGTGGAGCCTCTCTTCCTCTTTCGAAGGATGCGGAGGCGGAAAGAAGGTGGGAAAAGTGATGGTCTGCCCGATGTGGAAGGGCGTGACAACCTTTGGCAAGAAAGAAGGACGGGTCCTTAAAACCACCTTGTCCGGATGAACAGAAAGGAAAGGAGATTTGGAAGAAAGAGCCTGGAGCTCACTCACTCTTCTGGCAGCGGTGATAGCTACCAGGAATGCTGTCTTGAGAGTGAGAAGACGCAAGGGACAGGTATGAAGGGGCTCGAAGGGAGCGCACATCAGATAACTCAAAACAAGGTTTAAGACCCATTGAGGCATTACGAACGGCACGGAAGGAAACGTGTGCGTAATGCCTTTGAGGAAACGGTTAACAACCGGGGACTTAAAAAGAGAAGGCTGATCTGGAAGCCGTAAAAAGGCGGAGATGGCCGAAAGATAACCTTTGATAGTGCCCAGAGCAGAGCCCTGCTGGGCCAAAGAAAGAAGGAACAGAAGGACTTCAGAAAGAGGGGCAGAAAGGGGATCCACAGCCTTTGCTGTGCACCCTGCCACAAACTTGTTCCACCTGCAGGCGTATACCGTTTTAGTGGAGGGACGCCTGGCTGTCAGAATGACATCACAGACTTTGTGAGGAAGATCGAAAGCTGTCAACTGTCGCCGCTCAATCTCCACGCATGGAGGTGGAGGCTGGACAGGTTCGAGTGGAGGACCGTCCACTGCTGCTGCGACAGAAGATCCTCCCGAAGAGGCAGTCAGATCAGGGGATCGATCGCCATGCTGAGTAGCTCGGGATACCAGTATCTTCGTGCCCAATCCGGAGCCACAAGGACGATTTGGGCCCGGTCGCGCCGAATATTCTTCAGCACTCGGGGCAGAAGTGGTATAGGCGGAAAGGCGTACAATAGACCGCAACTCCACTCGTGATAAAAAGCGTCGCCGAGCGAGTGCCGCCTTGGAAATTTCAACGCATAGAAATGATGACATTGCGCGTTTTCTTCGGTGGCGAATAGATCTAACCAAGGCTCTCCCCACTGCTGAAAGAGACCTTGCACCACAACAGAGTGCAGATGCCATTCGTGATCCATCAAGCACCGGCGGCTGAGTTTGTCCGCCCTAGCGTTCAGAGAACCTGCCAGGTGTTGAACTACCAAGGTAAAGCCTTGATGTTCCAGCCATGTCCAGAGACGCAGAGCCTCCTGACATAGGGTCCATGACCCCACCCCGTCCTGTTTGTTGCAATACCACATGGCGGTGGCGTTGTCCGTGAACACCTGCACCACACTTCCCCGGACAGAGGGAAGGAATGCCTTCATTGCAAGCCGGATCGCCCGAAGCTCCAACAGATTGATATGGAGCCGGGACTCCACCGGAGACCAGAGTTCTCTGATCTCCGCCTCTCCCAAGTAGCCTCTCCATCCCAAGAGGGATGGATCCGTCACCACTGTGTGCCCCAGTTGGGGAAGGGAGAGGGATCTGCTATTCATCCAATCGCGATTCGTGAGCCACCACTGCAATTGTCGTGCAGTGCCCTCCGAGATCTGGACATGATCGGACAGGTTGCCCTGATGCTGCGGCCACTGGAACTTCAGGTCCCAGTGCAGAGACCGCATATGCCATCTGGCATGTGGCACTAGCAGGATGCAGGAGGCCATCAGGCCCAGGAGCCGGAGGGTCATCCTGACTGAAACCTGGGATAGAGGCTGAAAGATCGGAATCATAGCCTGAATATCCGACTCGCTGCTCGGGAGGATAACCCCGAAACAGCGTAGAATCCAGAATCACTCCAATGAAGGGGAGCTTCTGAGAGGGACTCAGGTGCGATTTCGGCAAGTTGATGGAGAAGCCCAGCAAATGTAGGAGGTCGGCCGTAGTCTGAAGGTGGTTGGCGACCGCCTGGGGCGAGACCGCCTTCAGCAACCAGTCGTCGAGTTAAGGGAAGACTGACACCCCTGACCTGCGCAGGTGAGCTGCGACCACCGCCATCACCTTCGTGAACACCCGAGGGGCGCTGGTAAGGCCAAAGGGGAGCACGGCAAACTGAAAATGCTCCTGGCCTACCGTGAACCACAGGTAACGCCGATGGGCCTGCGGGACGTGGATGTGAAAATATGCGTCCTGCAAGTCCAACGCTGCCATCCAGTCTCCAGGGTCGAGGGCAGCCAAGACCTGAGCCAGAGTCAGCATTTTGAACTTCTCCTTCCGGAGTAAGCGGTTGACGTTCCGGAGGTCCAAGATGGGACGCAGACCCCCTTTGTCCTTCTTGGGGACCAGAAAGTATTGGGAATAACAACCACTCCCTACTTCCAGCCCGGGAACGCACTCTATGGCCCCCTTGGCCAAGAGGGCCGTGACTTCCTGCCGGAGAAGTACCAAGTGATCCCCCGACATGCGGTGGCACAGAGGTGGCATGGCTGGAAGGGAGGAGTGAAGGGGAAGGGAGTAACCGGTGTGGATGATCTGCAACACCCACTTGTCCGATGTGATAACGCGCCAGTGGGGGAGGTGGTGGCGGATCCTGCCACCCACCGGCGTGGGGTGCTCCACAAAGCTCGGATTAGGAAGGTTTGGAGGTAGAAGCAGCGAGGGCGGAGGTGGACTGATCCCCCACGCTGGTTCCCAGACCCGCCCCTGCGGAAGCCGCGTCCGCGCTGAGGCTGGTTCTGCACATGCTTGCTTAAGGAACGTGCCTGGGCACCTCTGCCCTGGCCACGAAAGGAGCAAAAACCAGGAGTGGCTGGGCTTTTCGTGGAAAGACCTAGGGACTTGGCCGTAGCCCGCGAGTCCTTGAAACGCTCCAGCGCACTGTCTGCCTTATCGCCAAACAGGCGAGTGCCATCAAAGGGCATATCCATGAGCGAGCTCTGGAAATCAGGCGAGAACCCAGTGGATCTCAGCCAGGCGTGGCGACGAAGCGCCACAGTTGTAGAAATCGCTCTTCCCAGTGAGTCAGCGGTGTCCAAACCACACCGAATGGCGAACTTTGCCGCATCCTTACCCTCAGCAACTGCTTGGGACAGCACAGCTTGGACCTCCTCAGGACACTGAGTCAACACCTGTGCAACCGTATCCCACACCGCGTGGGAATAGCGTCCCAATAAGCAGGCGGTGTTCACCGACCGCAGCCCCATGCTGGCCGAAGAGAACAACCGCTTACCAAACTTTTCCAGCTTCTTAGAGTCCTTATCCGGCAAAGCCGTGGGAAAGGCACTCTGCAACGTCGAGGTTTGGATAACCAGGCTCTCAGGCGTAGGATGAGTAGTTAGAGACGCGGGGTCACCAGGCGCCGGGCGGTGGCGCCTGGCGACATTCTTATCCACAAGGGCCCCTGTGGCCGGCCTCAACCAAGTGCCCAACAAAAAGTCAGTGAGGACGTCGTTAAAGGGTAGCAGGGGCTCCGACGAAGTGGACGCCGTCTGGAACACCTCAGTGAAAAGATTAGTTTTGAAGGCCACCGTAGGAAGATCGAGGTTGAGGCCCTCAGCTGCCCGACAGAGCACCATCGTGTAGGAGGCGCCCTCCTCCATGGTAGGCGGGGGAGAGGCAAACCCCGGGTCAGAAGAGACATCCAGGTCGCCGGCGTCCTCCAAGTTGTCCACCCAGTCCTGCTCGGAGTCACACTGACAGGCAAGAGGATCCTCGGACCCCTCCCAGCCGTCCTCCACCTCTGTTGCATGGGGAACAGACCGCGGCGGCAGAGCTGGAGCCGGAGAAGGAACATACGGCGTCGGAAACGGCGCAAAGAACGGCGACGGACAGGGTCAAGCCGGCACCGTGTCCCAATGCGGATCCCAGGTAGGAACAATATGGTCCTGAAACCGGGGCAAGGGCGGGACAAACGGCACCCACTGGGGCGCCGAAGGTGGATCAGAGGGTGGCACTGGGGCCGGAGCCGGCAGCACTGGACCTCGTGGCGCTGGGGCTGGAGCCAACGGCGCAGGATCCTGTGGTGCCTATGCTGGATCCGCCGGCGGCCCCACAGGATCTGGACACGGGACGGCGCCGGAGCCCGAGGCCTGAAAAGGCGGTCCAAGGTGGCAAGAAAATCTTGCACCTGTTCGGGAGTCGTCGACTGACCCAGGTAAGGCGGGTAGGCCGCGGGACTCCCAGGCTCCAATGGAGCCGCAGGGGCAGAACCCCTGTCCCCGCTCGTCCACATCCGAGGACCGACGGGGGGACGTCGGAGAGCGAGTACACTTCTTTGACTTCTTTTGATGTCTTCGCTTACCCAAATCCTAGGGCGAAGACTTGGAGCCCGAGGAGCGATGACTGCGGCCCCGCGAGCGGGCCCTGGTACGGTGCTGGGGCGAGTGCCGGACCTCCAGCAGCTTCCGGCGCTGCTCCCTCAAGGCCTTCGGGGCCATGGCCCGACAGGACCGGGAGCCGTGATCGGTCCCCAGGCAGTAGAGGCAAACATCGTGGGGGTCCGCCACCGACATGGTGCGACGGCAGGTCCCACAAGACTTAAATCCAGGCATCCCTACGTGCACCAGGGAAAAAAAGAGACAAAAAGTCTCAAAAAGTAGTCAAAAAGTGACTAAGGTACGTGCTCTAACCGGATCTGCACTTGCTGGCGCGAAAGAAGAAAGAACCGACGTCAGCGCGCATGGGTGGCGCCTAAGTAGTCTCCGTGATGTCATCTCGGCGCATACGACACCAGTGACGGACACGGAGCCGCACGACGCCACCTGACGCGCAGGGGTACTGCTTCGAAAAGACTTTCCGGATCCAGTCTGACGCCTGGGGATATTCTAAGGTAAGGAATCTATCACTAACATGTCTCTTTCAGATAGACTTTGCTAACAGCACTTCGTCAGCAGGTTACTGAGCAATTTTCACGTGCTACAAAGCTTATTTATTAGTACAGATGGAAGTGGCAGGTAGAAAAGATATTTGAAATTATGTGAAATCCAATAAAAGTAAAGAGAAGGTGATGAGGATTACCTGTAGTTTAAGTCCCATATATTTTTGTCCCTGCCAATAAAACATTGTTGGAAGGCAGCATTTTTGGGCAGTAATAAATTCAGTGACACACACACACTGGAAATCAATTGTGTGTTAGCATTTTGGTGTTCAGCCAACAGAACATGTTACAAAAGTAGCAGTTTGGGCAGTCAAACTCAGTGACACGCACACTGGAGACCCATTGCGTGTTACAGTTTGGATCACAGTTTTAGTGGCACGCACAATAAAGTTCAATCCTGCATCCCAATTTTTTGCTTCAGTGACACGCATCCTGGTAATTTATTTCATGTTACAGTTTGGAGCACTGTTTCAGTGACACACACACACACTAGAGTGCAATCCTGTGTGTCAATTTTGCTTTACTTACATTCACATGTTTTAATGATGGAAGGATTAGTGGCTCCTATGTATTTCTTACAAAGCCCTGGAGGGCTCATTATACCGTGGGCAGACTAGAAGGAAGGCATTGAATCCTATGTTCAAGCCATTGGGGTGACATTTTCACAGCTGCCAGGAAGTTAGCCATTTTAAAACATTGTTTAGGAGCAGAGGGTAGACGAATAGTGAAACATATGCCAGCCTTATCTGCAGATGTAGAAGAGGATGGGAGTGAAGGAGAAGAGGAGGATGAAATCACAGTGGAGAAATTAGATGAAAATTTCGGGAAGATGAAGATGGATGGATAGAAGATTGAATTAGTAGAGAGATTCAAGTCTTTGAAAAGAAGTCCGCTGCTTGGTGTGTCGGTAGAATAATATTGCCAGTTTTAAATCTCTGGCTGCAAAATGTAACTACAAGGGTTTCCTAGACAAGATGTTAAGGCATCAACTGGTGCTGAAAGTGAACTACATGAAAGTACAAGAATGAACACAGAAAGGTTGACTCTTCAAATGGCTAATGACTTAATGAAGAGAGCTGAATTGACGGAAGAAGGGTTAAAAGATATAAAGTCGGAAGAAATGGTAGAGGCAGTCCAGAAACAGACACGCTAAGCAAGGAAAGAAGAGGACAATGGTATCAAAAGAATGGGGAACAAGAAAAAAGTAATGTGCTATAAGTGTGGTTACAGAGGTCATGTAGCTACTGACTAATCGTGTCCAGCTAAGGACAAGCATGCAGGAGGTGCAGAAACAAAGGCAATTTCGCGTGGATGTGTAGGGGAAGAATGGGGAGTGTGAATAATAGAAGACCCTCAGTGAATGTGATAGAGGGAATAGATAATGATGATAGATGCCAGGATGTAATTTTAGAAATTACAAGTAAAGTAAAGCTTGTGAGGATAATCCATTTCGCAACATCAGTATTGATGGTGCTGAGGTGAGAATGATCCATTACAAACTAATGGGTTAACCCAAATGGCCAAAGGACCAGAGTATAATCCGTTACACACAACAAAATGGTCTTATTGGCTAGCATATGTACCAATAATCAATATTGTATTTACATTAAAGCTAATCCATGCACGGAAGAGAGAGAACACACAATAGAGCACGTTATTTATGAAAGTCTATTCAATGCTTTATATTTTTATATTGAAAAAACAGTATACAAAGAGTTAATTGATATGCAAACTATATTAAAAGGTTGCTTACATAGGTGCATAAGAAGGTGCTCGTAGAAGTACTCAAATGATGTGGAAGGAATAGAAAATGCAAATCAGAAAATTGTAGGCACGAAATTAATAACAATATAACAAGATGGCCTAAAGTGACATTTAATGTCAAAGTTACTTTGGAAACAGTAATTGTGTTCTTTTGAAGCAATGAGAGGCCACAGGGCCAGGGCATTGATGTCCAAAGGAGTACAACGAACAAAGGTTGTGTTGTAATATGAAACGGGTTAGGATGGTGATTATGTGAGTGGTGACTGGGTTTGTGTACAGAAAGATGTATGGTTAGAAAAGGACAATCTAAGTATTCTGAACCTCTTCAGAATAGGAAAGTAAATAAATACACACTTTTGTTGAGTGATGGAGATATATGGAATAATAAAAAAAATACTAAAAGCTGCATTGAGGAAGGAACAGAAAGACTAGGGTAAACTGGATTATGAATCCAAAGTAGGGATGTGTGATAAAAACACGACCAGAGATCTAAGGGATCACAAGGAAAACAAAACTCTGAAGATGTTTGATGAATTTATGATGTAAGTCACGCACTTATGTAGAGTCTTATGTTTCATATTGAGACAACTGGTTGCCCACATTCTAACTTAAAACTTTGAATTTAACATAATTTGTTTCATAGGTTTGTAGCTTTGCAACACAGGTGGATTTGAACTATTTCAATTAATCATATTTCGGTAAAGTCAGTATTTAAGACTTATTATTAATATTTCTTTTCAACTTATTGTTTATTGTCAAATCATTGTATTACTTTTGTTGAATTGTGTTCTGATCTGAAAAGGGATTACAGAATTTCGTATAGTGTTCTGGTGTGTGGCTACGATCAGGCTCCAGAACACGTGTAGGGCTGGCAGTTGATCTCCCTCCCGGTCAGAAGTAATAAACTTACCTCTGATATTTATTTAATTTCAGCCTTTATTCTTTTCAAACTGTCAAAACGTTATTCCAGAAAATGTGCAGTCTAGAGAAACGTTTCTACAATATATGAATAGCAGAACTCTCTGCCCTGCCCAGCCTTTAGCAATGGCCTCAGGGTTTGAGTATCAAATATTTTCACTTGGGTACCAACCCGAAGAGTTCAAGATTCTATAAAGTGTAGACATCAGTCCCTCAGGCCCAAAAAGGGTGATAATAAAGGCTTCAAAAGCTTCAGTCAATGCTATAATTTTTGGAACCTACACTTTCCCTTTGCCCTAATTAAAACAGACGTCTACATCCCTTAAATGATCTCACAACTCCACCCACAAACATATTTGCAATGATCCTACAGTCTCCCAATCGACAACTGAAATAAGCCTGTCTCTTCATAGACAAAAACTGTGGATTGCAAGGATGGAGGACAAGGCATCGAAAGGGATTAGCAGTTTGACATGGGGCCACTGACCTGTCTTTGATGCAAAATAGGTAATTTAGCCCTCCTCAGCATCCACATTCATAATAAAAGTGACAATTTTAATAGCCGAGCTGCAGAACAAACTCAAGCATTGTCAGTAGGTCCTCAAGCACAAGACCTATCGGATGAAGCTTGGTTCTTATCCTGATTTACTTTAAATACTGACACCCCCCATCCACCCTGAAGATCTATGAAGGACAGCATGATTTTGTCAACTAACAGGGAGCTCATTGTGAAACCTGTCCCCGAAATTAGCAATCCAAGATGTATTCTGGTCCCTAATGCAAAATGCTTGATGCTTCATAGTTAGTACAAATATGAGTCAAGAAAGAGGGCACTCTTGCCTTGTACCTCTGCCAAACCAAATGGGTCCAAGAATACCATAGTGACGGCCCCTGTTCTCCCCTACACAGAACTTTCCCCGTGTACATCTCAAGAAGGTCCAACTCATATGTACAGAGGCTTTTTCCACATCAAGCAAAATGAGCATCACATTCGCCCTAAGTCAATTTCTCATTCAATTGGGTAAACATCTTTATGTTGTTGATGGTCTGGCTCCCTGCAGTGAACACAGTCTGGCAGGGATGCCCCAATGGTGGCAGCAAACCCTACAGACTATTATCCAAGACCCTCATGCATACATTTAGGTCAACCCAATGGAGAGTGCTGGGCCTACTGGCGGTACAAATAGGTTCTTCCAAACTCAGTTTGTAAATGATGGTAATGTCAGCAGCGATCATCATGGAGGTAACCAAAAACACATTAAGCAGGTCCATCAGATCCAATGTGAACAAGGCTTTCTAGGGTCTACTAGATATCCAACAGGAATCTGGGTCTGATGGCTAAGTGAACTAATGGAGACACAATAAGAATCAGTGCTCGACATTATGGTGACAGGTTCAATTCCAGCCGGCCCACTCTGCCATTCACACCTTCAAGATTGATAACATGAGTACCACTGAATAGGATATTAATAAACATGTGTCATTCAGCACCATGATGCCCCAAGTGGTGAATACCCAGTTTAAAACTCTATATTATCTTACATTAACCCATCATCAGGGCTAACAACCTGATTTGATCTCAAACTTCCTATTGCAGTATGTGCATTCTCCCTGGATATCGGGTGTGACAGACCCATTTCTATGCAAGCAACATCTTCAGGAACAGAGTTCAGGCACCTTTTACATTATTGAGGCTATTTACCAGTACCTGAATAAGAAAATCCTAGTAGCATAGCTGAACCTGAGGACCTTGTTTCAGCCTTTACTCTGAGATCAAGGTCCAGCCTCATCATATTCTTCAGCAAAGACCTCTGAGGGCTGTTGTTAAGTAGAATGCTCAACTGGCACTTGGTTCTCAATGTCTCTTACACATTCTGCGTGAGCCTGGGGACTTATAATCCCCTTTTGGCACACCCTACATCACCATTTAACCACCTCTGGATTAGGGATCCATCCTTTTTGGAAGCCTTTGCTATGGAGATCAGCCTTCCCCTAAGAATAAACTTCATTGTATCCCACATTGTCACTCTCCTGTTGTAAAGTCCCTAAGGCCCTACTCCATTTTATGTAGGCCTGACTTCATCTTAGTCCATGGAAGTCGTTAACTTCCTCTGCATAGACAATGGACACCGTCATATTCCCCGATTTATGCAGAATCATTGGTATTTCTACCTTTTAAACACAAATGTCACCAGACCTTATCCTTCTAGGAACTGTGATAGCGTCAAGTTCTTTGATTAATTACAAAGAACAACATCTAATGAGACATTTGTCTGGGTCACAGGTCTACTCCTCATCACGTCAAGGTTAAATAAGAACACAAAGACATATAACCAAAATAATGAACTCCAGTTGCAGGTCAAGCCAGGTCCAACTGCAGGTCAATGCAGGGACAGTTGCAGGGAGGCCTCTAAAGCATTGTGTCCCTGTAGCTCAGAACAGGAGCTTACCAAAACAAGGACCACACTCATGTGGGAGGAAAAAGAGAAAAGATTCCATGATGGGGACCGTAGGATACGGTCTCAATTACGAATCACTTTTACAAAAGGTATCTATCCTACCACCCTCTGCTAAATGTTTCTAAAAAATTATGAACTTGTGCCATTCCTCCTGTGGTATCATTAAATATTTTTAATGTGGACCCTCACACACCCTATTGGTGTCATGCTTCATAATCGGGTCACAACCTGGTCCCTATAAACAAGGGTGGGGTCAAACATTTTCCAGGGAGCACTTTGGGAAAAGAGCTAAACCTAATGGGGAGAATACATATTAAACATGCATAGTGGTTACCCTGGTATCCTTTTATTATATGTACTACTGCTATGATTAAAATTACTTAGAAATTGGGTTGCGGGGTTAGTTTACTATCCGGATATCCTACAGATCAGTCAACATGTTTCAGCCCTTCACACGGCCCTCATGGGATCCTGGGCTTTCTAATGTAAATATCAAGCTTTTGTAGGCTGTTTATGTCAATTCCGTCAGTTATTGGGGGGGGGGGGGGGGGGGGGGGGAAGAAGAGAGAGAGAGAGAGAGAAAATAAAAACAGAACAGTACAGAAATTTGCTAGCTCAGAATGTTCCGAATGACTGTTTGGGATATGTAAACTTAGCTCATCCCCATTACACGTGCCGTGTCATGCGTATTCCATATGTACTTGTAGGAAGTATTATAGTGACTTTTGTGGTCAGACATGCATTATACAAGCTTGTGTGCGTTCATGCTGGTTGCATGCGCTCCATGGCAAAAATGAGTGGTTGATCCTTCCCTTGCAAACCCCTGGTTTCTTTCATATGAGCAATCATATTTCAACAAGACGGCGTCCTTATTTTGTAACCCGACCATGACGGCTCAGCCTGAAGTGTGCTCCGATCATCATCACTTGTCTGCATTTAGCACACAGCAACACCCTTTAATTCCTCAGCCTCCATTATCTGGGTGCCAATTCAGGAACCATGGTGCACCTCGGCAAGGCTTGCTTCAAGATCTCCAGTTTATGAGTAATCATCTGACCTTCACCTGTAGGGTACGTCCTGCTACACTGGCGCCTTGGAGTCCTGACTCGTCAGGTTCCTTTGCTCCATTCTGCACAATGCTTCATATAATTAACACTGAATTATACAATCACGTATCTAGTTGTACCGTGGTTTGGTCCGCTTTTCACATCCTATGATCCATATGAGGATTCAGATTTTTTTTTCAGGCAGTCACTCTCCACATCCCACTTTAAGACCAGTTTACTTCTTACTATGCACGAGACCACTCTTTGAACACAGGCATCGGAAGTGCATAAGTAAAAAAGGAAAACCTGTCACTTCCCCAAACGGTGTCCATCGCTCATACAAAAGTCTCACATTTGTAAATGCCATATAAGTACTGCGGATGGCTGTAAAAGAATTTAATACGGCTGCTTTTCAGAACACATATGCTCATCAATTCTAAACCACTTTAGAACTACTGCCCTCTTTCAGTTCTGCTAGGCAGTGTCTCAACCACTCAGACTCCTCGCCCATCCCACAGTACCTGCTGCTTGAGCTGCTGTACCAGGCGGTCCTTGTCGCGCTTCAGAGTGGCCACTTCCTCCTGAGTTTTCTTTTTCTTGGACGAGGACAGCTCCAGGAGTGCAATGTTGGCATCTTTTTCACTAATGGCAGCGAGGAGAGCTTCCTGCCTGAAAATGAAATTGGCATTGAGTGAGTGTGACAACTGACCCTTCTCATCTCACACACAACCATTAATGCATGGCTGGGAAGCACATCAAAGAGGTATGCATACCAATATTAGAGGGAAATCCATTTTGTAAATTAAAAAACAAAAGTATTTTGCATAACAGTTTGCCTCAGACATTTATTTAACAGTTACCTTGAAGATCCTTAACAGGTTTGGCATTCCGTTGAATGGTTTGCTCTAACCAGTATGGTACAGTAAGATACCTTGAAGACCCTTCACATTCTTGGCGTTCCATTGAAACTTCTGCTCTGGCCGGTTGGGTACAGTAGGATTGTGCAATGGTATGGCTGGGACATGAGCCGAAAAAACGAATTCAGTGACCTAGGAGAAAGTTCTGTCTTTTTAAGAACAAAGTTCACTTTTCTTGTGCACTGGCACAAACTCACTTTATGCTTAAAGCTTCAGTTAGGGCCACACGCTCTATATGTACACCTAAACCATACCATAATGGGGGGAAACAGAAAAACTAAAGAAACTATTGAGAGTGGAATACAAGCTAGAGATTGCCCACAATAGACCTCCCAGCTCTCAAATAAAACCCCTGGGCACAGATACTTGGCAAAACAACCATGTGAACACAAACTGGGGGGCTCACTTGCATCATAATGGACTACATACTACCTGCTGACCAACCACCCGAAGCCTGTGAAGAATACAGGACTGGAGGGTCTCCGTTGACCGTGGTCATGGGAAGAGCACGCCTGCGCGGTGTGTGAGGAAACCTCATCTGGTTCCCATCCATCGAAGACAGGACCACGCAGCAGCAACGCCTGTCTGCTGAGAGATCCTCAGTGAGCTCTGCCAAAGACACTACCTTATGTGGAGCTTGAGGAATGCTGCCATGTATGCAACTAAATAGTGCATGCACAGTGAGTTCACATACCTACTGAGGAGATTGCCAGTGAGATCTGGAGACAGCAAATGGAGGGAAATTAGAATTTGGTATCGAACACTTTTTGCACTGGCCATTAGTGCCAAAATATATACTATTTCACAGGAGTTGTGGCTACTCAGTGTATGCACAGGCATGATATGTTCAGTTATAACACTGGGGTCTACACTTTGACAAGCAGTGATGTACAGATTTTATGTAACAGCCTCACGCTGCATTACTCTGTACCAGGACATGTGCTCATTTACAGAAAGAAGCAAACTAGGTCCTTCCAAACCATAATTAGAATTATCACCTCGACTTTTTAATAAACCCAAACGTCTAAGAATTTGATGGAAGGAAGGTTATTCATGTAAATGAAACAAGTCACGTGGATATGATCAACCAAAGAAAGTTTAGTCATCAAAAGAAGGGGCCGTCGTATCCACATGGGCTCAAGGGGAATTTCGAATTTTGTTTTCCAGGTACTCGGGCTATGCAGCACATGCCATATTTGATGGATTCAGCCTGTTTTTCCTATCTCTGTATGCGACCCATAGTGTTTAAAGTGGGGCTGTGTGCACAGGGGCAGCATGGCTGCTCACTCTGGAGAGCCCACCTGAAGCACCACCAGACCCTGGACAACATGGTTTCACCAGCTTTCCCCATTTCATTTTATTTATTTTTTAAAACTTTTTTTATGAAGAAAAAGGCATGGTACAATTACAATGCAGCATTTAGCTTTCCCTATTTCTGTATAATGGCGCTAGTGGACCAAGCCGAGCGCACTCTCGCAGTCTTAAGGCAGGTAGTCAGCAGCCTGGCACCCAGTATAGAGGCACCAGACTTCCGGTCACAGAGTCAGGTGAGTGTTTTAAATCAAGCATTTAACTCCTCAAATAGTGCTTAAAGGTAATGTAACACCATGGTTTGCTGCTCAACAAATATTATTCATAAACTGTTTTAATGTTATTAATAAATTGTATAATTAGTCATTCGCTTCCTATTAGGCCCCGGCAGACGACTTGCCGATGTAGCTATTTACTTCTCAAATTACAATCACATTGTTTACTTTCATGTGAGCAGAAAATATAGTGCTCCTGCAGGTGATTACCGATGTTTCACTGAAGCTGGTACAGGCAGTTATGTTCAACTCTGAACTCCAGCATATTTGTTTCACATTTGAGGCACACATTTGGAAAGGTGGTGGCACTCATGCCAGGCAGCTTGTCCTGTTATTAGCATGTAGGAGAAAGCCGCACTTGTGAAATGCTCACCTGGGGTATTAACTGCCATGATGCAGGTTTTATTTTTTTATTGAATATTTGTCCTCTGCTACCATTTACACCGGATATAGCTGTGTTAACCTTGAAATTTCACTGGTAATTTAATGGCAAATTTTATTTTTTCCCCTTGTGATGCCTTTTTGTGTTAAAATTCTTATACTGATTTAAAACAGTATGTGATCTGTGGGGCGCATACTATTCTAACAGGATGATAATGAAAAAGTACAAAATACATCTGATATTAGTTAAGGGAGGACGGGCCTTTTTATTCCACTGGACATTTCCCAGCAGCCCAGCTAACTACCACGTATCTAGGGTTAGATTAACGCATTTTAGTGCAGATATCTGTATCACTGCACTGAAATACATTTGTAGTGCATTAAAGCTCCACCACGACCATGTGGTGTTCAGGGCTGCCTGGCTGCAGTTCACAAAAGTAGCCAGTGCAGGTTTTGACTTGTAGTGCTGAGCTGCTGGCTGGTGCGCCTTGTAACGCTGGGCTGCTGCAGAGCCACTCTTTCAAATTTTGTCACATTTGGGCTGTGCCTGGTTGAGAGGACAGTAGGATAGTGACCTTTCATTTCAGGGGTTTTGCAGTAGCTCCAAGATCTTTTTAAAACTTCTCATTGCACAAAAGGTTTCATCTCTGATCTAGATCTGTTCGGTTTTACTCACGAGAAAGTGTCACCCATCTGGTCATTGAATGTCTCACAGAAGTACACAAAAATGTCACATAAGCAATTTGAAAACTTAAATTTGGCATGTATATAAAGGGGCAGCGGGTGTCTGGAAGTGGATTAAAGAGTCCTGAGGTGAATTAAACTCTACATATCATTTGTATTCGGCGTGCTGATATTTACTAACACCGCTGGAGCAGAGCTTCGGGCACCGACCCTCCTCCTTATGGAAACTGAGCACTAGTGGGATATTAAAGGTGGAAAGGAGGCAAAAATGAATGTGTAGGAGAGCTGTTCAATGGATCAACCAGATGCTACTTCATTGAGGCGTGGTAAATGCACTTTTGCCAAAAGGAGAAAAAGCTCGATTATTATTTAATGCATGCATTTATTTTGATTGTATTAAACGACATGGGAAAGCAGGTTAATGAATCATGCAAGCATTTCCTTTTTCACATACTGTGTAATAGTTTCAAAATAAATGCATCAAAAACATAATCCTGTTTTAGATCAAAGGATACCGGACAGCAGAGCTGTCTGGTTGCAAAGAAAAAAGGGACAATGTTGAAAGCTGCCCTAGGAACGCATTCCGCTCATTGCTTACAATGCGCTTGTTTTGTAACTCACATTTGCTTGCTGTCTATTTGCTGGCTTTGTTTTAGGCTGTTCAGCAGGTCTTTGCCCTTCCTGTAGAGCATAGCCTGTTTCACCTCTCTGCCTGTATTCTTGTATTCTTTCATGGGTGCTCGCTCTCTGGGAACAATTTTTTAGGTTGAGCCTAGACAGCGCTTGCGCTGTCTCTTTGAGACGTGTATACTTTGTGGCCCCACTGATTTTCATTTGTTCGTTTCAGTGTCCTTTAACCCATTCAGAACTCATGACAAAATGGGTCCGTCATGAGCACCTCATGTGCACAGGCGCACTAAATCCCTCTGCTGCAAACAGCAAAGTTATTTCCTTTTTTTGGGGGGCCTCAGGAGGTGGGGAAGAGCTTCCATAACCTCTCAAGCCTTTTTTTTTTTTTTAGGTCTCGCCTGAGCCAGCGCATGCGCTGCACTGGCGAGACTTTTAGTAAGTGGGCTTCAAAAAGCTCACCACACGCTTTTGTGTGGCCTAAAGCGTGCGGTTACGTGCACAGGCGCCATCTGGCTTTCCTCTCTCATCATGGCTCATTAAGCGCATCGCTCGCGGGCACCCTTACAACAAAGAGTCCTCCTTCTGTGTCCATGACTATCTGTTTCCCATCAGTTGCTTCAGAAATACAGGAGAGAGTTGAGGTTGGACTTTGCGGCCGCCGGCTCTGGTCAGTATCTGTCTGTTTTTCAGCCTATATTGACCCCTCCCACCCCGTGTGTACTTCCTCTATAAGAGCTACATTAGCGTTCCGAGTCCGCAGTAGAATTGGTATGCCTCTCACACCGCTATGAACCGGCAGCACCAGGGTCCCACCCCAATACAGCTTTAAGGCTCCTCCAACCGCACCTCTGCAGCCTCTTCACTCCCACGCCCTCTCAGAGCTCCACAGACCCACCCAGGATCAGTGCTGTTTTGAAACCGCTTTATCAGCCTCATCGTTGACTCCTTCAAGCCTCGGCTATCCCCCGAGCCACTCTGCTGGCCTACCCTGCAGCCTCGGTACACCTTTCGTCCTTTTGTAGCCTCAGGGCTCCCATGAGGCCACCACCCGCCACCCCCAAGCCTCCCATAGCCACAGAACTGCTCAGAGACCCAGGATCAGAGGCGTCAATTGCGTTATGCAGTCTTTTGTTGCCATTTCAGAAATGCTTCATTCTGTATCACGTCCCACTTGTGAACTCTTGGTATCCCTCCACATTGCTCCCTGCTGTTCTAATCAGTTATACTTTGCACACGCTGCTCTTTATTAATTGTACTAATTATCCAGGTGGGTGATATCTTTGAATTGATTGCAAAGTTGCTCAGTTTCTTACCATTGGTATTAAAAGCTTCCATTTACCGCGATTCTAAACTGAATACTGTGGTAATAAGCGCTCTTTACAAGATAGTGCATGTAACGTGTATAGATCGCATTCGCCGACACTACATTTCTCCTAGGGGCGACCTTAGGTCACAGTCCGACTGTACGGCTCAGCAATTCTCCACGTAATAGACAAGATTTTTCCACAACAATTAAGCCCAGAGACTGTGGCTGATTCTGGACTCTTAACTAATAGGTGACAACTCCCATCAAAGAAATAATGGTGTGTAAAAAATTTAATATTTCTTTATGCGTTTTATATGCTAGTGGTTAAAGTTACGTATATACAAGTTACAAATTCACTCAAGGTTACATTTTAAAACAAGCATTTGCAATGCAATAGGTCTCGCAGTTACGAGAGTTTCAGCTATTGGCATTGTAAATAATGCCTTTTATTTATGTTTTTTTCAAAAAAAGGCATTATTATTTGCAATGTCAATAGCTCAAACATGCGTAAATGCGAGACCTATTGCATTGCAAATGCTTGTCTTTCAATGTAATGACGATCCCGTGCATGGCCCGCTGTCATCATTACATTGAAAACAAAACTGAAACGTAGTTTCAGTTTCACTGTTTCGCTGCTCTTGGGGCTATCTCAGCCCCCGAGCACTGAAAAACATGGGAGAGGTAACGTTGGAAAGGGGAGAATCTTCCCTTTCCAATGGTACCCCTCCCTAGTGGATCCCTGCTTGGGGATCCACCCATTAGCCACCAGGGAGGGGGGAGTGGCCCCCTGGACAAGGGGCTTTGCTCCCTCCAATAAATTCTGGCATAACAGTATATCTGCCCCCACCCCAACCTTGGGGAGGGCAGATGGGGGAAGTATATAGGTCAGAGGTGCCCCTACATCTTCCCCTCCAAAAAAACAAGTCTTTCTGCCCCCCCCCCTACCCCCCCCCCCCCAAAGGATCTGTCACCCGGTCAGGGGGAGGGGAGAAAGCCCACTAGGCACCAGGGATTTTGTTGTTGTTTTGTACACATTTTTTTGGGGTGGGGACACTGGCATGCCCCCACCCCAAAAAGATTTGCTACAGTCTAAAGATGGGGGCAATAGCCTGTGGATTTTTGGTCCTGGCGCAGCCGGCACCTAAGGAAACCTAGCAAACCTCTCCATTTTTGAAAACTAGACACCAAAGGGAACCCAGGAGGGGTGACTCGTGTGGCTCTCACCAGGTTCTGTTACCCAGAATCCCTTGCAAACCTCAAATTTAGCTTAAAAAACATTTTCCTCACATTTCTGTGCTGGAAAGTTATGAATTCTGCATAGATCAACAAACTTCCACACACTCAGCATTCCCCCAAGACTCCCGATAAAAATGGTACCTCACTTGTGTGGGGAGGCCTACTAACGGCAACAGGAAACTAGACACCCGAGGGAGACAAGAGAGGTATGACTTGCGTAGATTCCCCAACATTTTCCTACCCAGAGCCCAATGAAAACTTAAAATTTAGCTAAAAAAAAAACACATTTCTCACAGTTCTTGGTGGGAAAGTGGTAGGATCACCGAGCTGACACAAATTTCCTACCACCCTGCGTTCCCCCAGGTCTCCTCATAAAAATGGTACCTCACTTATGTAGGTGAGCCAAGTACCTGCGACAGGCAAGGCCCTAAAACGGATTGTGAAGACATCGAAATTATCTATCACAAAACGACCTGGAAACGTTAGCACAAATGGCTGTTTTTTCAACTCATTTGCTATAAAAGAAACCTTGAAGTATCTACACAAATGACCCCTTGCTGAATTCAGAATTTTGTTCTACTTTTCAGAAATGTATAGCTTGCCGGGATCCATTATCTGAAAGGCTGAAAGCACAAAAAGTAGCAAAAATAGGCTATGGCCCAGGAAATGCCCAAAAATGTGGTTTTCTGACAAAAGTATGCCTGTCCCTGAAAGCTGGGAAGATGGGAGATTTCAGCAACACAAACCCTTTCCTGATACCATTGGCAGGGAAAAAAACAGACGCTCCCTTCTGTAGCACTTTTTCCCAATTTTTCAACAAAAATTAATTAATTGTATTTTGGCTAATTTCTGGGTCCCCTCCAAGGGAATCCACAAACCCTTGGTAACTTTAAAATCCTCAGGGTGTTGGAAAAAAGGGGCGCAAATTTGACATGGATACCTTATGTGGACAAAAAGTTACAGGGGCCCAAGCGCAAACTACCCCAAATAGCTCAAAAAATGTTTAGCACAGGGGGGGAGGAGGGAAGAAGGCCTAGCAGCAAAGGGTTTAAAAATCCTTGCTTCTCAGTGGTTAATCTTTTCCTATTTGTCCCACCTTTTTGTCGGTTGTTTACTCCCATGGAGAAGTGCCCTAGAACTTGCACCCTTCCACTTGTTCCATTTTATATCCTGGCTCAGGGACTTTTTAAAAAAGTGTTTGAACAACACTTTCCACAAGTGTTCGTGTTTCGTTTCCTTTGCTCAGCGCGGTGCCTGCTTCACAGCCACTGCACATCCTCGGTCCCTTGCTCAGCGCAGCGCCCGCTTCACACCAGCTACGCTTTCTCTGCTCTCCCGGACCCTTCAGCATGGCGCAGTCGCAGCCTTCTTTCTTAGGGCAGGCTCACCATGTACAAAATGGCTCTCGTTCACTCGTCGCTCCGGCTGTACCACCTTCTTTCTGCTAAATGCATGACAGGAGACATGAAACACTACAGTGCACTTGGTATACTGTAGGTGGCACAAGATGTGACATTATTAGCTTTGTGGACACTACTGCTCGCTAGTTTTATTGTAGTTGGCAGGTCTGATGTCAGGTGAGACAGACTGTCATCACCCACTGGATCTTGCTGGCACACCTACACTGGAGCTTCAGTAAACTCATTCTAGCACAAAAACATGGTGGCATCGTCAAAGTGGGAAAATAGAGGCACTGGACTCTACAGAAAATCAGCACTTTTGTTGCAGTGTAGTATTATTGACTAAAGTGACTCATATGCTCCAGTAGCGCGCATATTGCACATTGGCAGTACATCCCTCTCCCAGACGCCCCTGGAATATATTTAGTCGTGGGACTGGTTATTAGACGGCCCAGAAGTGTGAAAGTTAGAGTTTTGCAGCAAACAACGGACATTAGGCTGAATTCACAGAACAATCCCTGTAAGTATTGGACGCATTGTGACATTATTCGCTTTGTGGTAGGGATGCAGTTTATGTGTGGAGCAATCAATCAATCAAGGGTTTGTAAAGCGCGCTACTCACCCGTGAGGGCCTCAAGGCGCTGGAGGGATGTTGGGGGGGGGGGGGGGGGGGGACGGGGGACGGGGGAACGGCTCCGGATCAGTCGAAGAGCCATGTCTTGAGGTCCTTCCTGAATGTGTGCAGGGTTGGGGAGCGTCTTATGTTCATAGGGAGCTCATTCCAGGTCCCGGCTGCGATGTAGGAGAAAGCTCTCCCGCCGCTTCTATTTCTGCGGATGCGGGGGACCTCTGCCAGGGAGAGGTCAGCAGAGTGGAGATTCCTCTTGGGTAGGTGGAAGGATACTCTCTCGTTGAGGTATTTGGGTCGGATGTTGTTGAGGGACTTGTAGGCATGGGTGAGGAGTTAGTCTTAGGTGCTTCGTAAGTTTTGGTGGTACTTCCCTGTGTGCGCCATATGGGCCTTTAATA
The DNA here is from genome assembly GCF_964204655.1 of Triturus cristatus. Lineage (NCBI taxonomy): Eukaryota > Metazoa > Chordata > Amphibia > Caudata > Salamandridae > Triturus > Triturus cristatus. The sequence continues at coordinate 314,342,490 of NC_140585.1, forward strand.
TGGCCAGCTGTGTTTTGTGTTAGATGGCTATAGCAAATGTGTGATATATTAAACGTATGCCCGATGTGGTGCATCACTGATTTAGCTTCATACTGAGGCAGTGTTACACCAATTTTGTCTTTTTTTAGTAGCCCTAATGAATAGAGCTGAAGTTATTGATTTATTATTTAGGATAGGCTCAAACTTAAAGCCCAAATATGTTCCCAGTTAAGGTGAATGTTCCCCAATGTGCGTCTGTTGAAAATGGACAACATCGGTGTTTCTCTTTCTAGGCCTGGTTCAGTGTGTTACTGCTTCAGAGGTTATAGGCAAGGCCACTGGAATTATACAGCAGATGAGAGCCAAATTATGTGTCCGGGTTGGCTAAAATATGCGGCGAGAAAAGGCAAATTATGCAGCATAATAAATTGCACTTTGTGACAGTATTACTACATTATTTTGTCACTTTTACTCATGGTGACAGTCTGGGAAAGGATTTCACCTCGTTTGTAACTGCTTAATGACTAAATACAGCAATAGGTGACTGACAGATGACTAGCAAACTTTTGCTAAGGGTCTTCAACTGTGTGGGAACACATGTTGCAAGGTTTTTAGTAACTTGAATTGTTGAAGATAGAAAACATTTTTTGGGTAAAATTCGAAGATTATGCAGCAGATGATGGACTCTGGCAGATCCATAATTATGCAGAAAACGCTGCAGCATCGCATAACTTCAATTGTGGAGTACTCTGTTAATAATCTGGAATTCGTCATTTGATCCCTAATAATAAATAAATGCTTGATGTGAAGACCTGGCCCTTTTTACAGGGTTGTTACCAAACGTTTTGCCTTACTCCTGTAGGTTTTCTCAGCTGTTTTTGTTAGTAGTTCTCTGGGCACCTTACCAGTGCTGATCAGTGCTAAAGTGCATGTGCTCTCTCTTTTGAACTTGGTATGATTGATCTACACCTGTTTGGCACATTTGATTTACCTGTAAGTCCCTTGTACAGTGGTATCTTATTTACCCAGGGCCTGTAAATTAAATGCTACTAGTGGGCCTGCAGTGCTACTTGCACTACCCGCAGAAGTGGGTCTCGGCAGGGAGGCTCAAGATTCTGCGATTCTGGGCAAATCACTTAATCTCCCCATGCCTAACAAAAATGAATGTGTCCGTCTGTAACGTAAGTGGTGCTCATGTAAAGCGCACTGATACCTTTGGGTCGAGTGTGCGCTATCCCCCCCTTAAAAAAAAGTAGCCCTTCAAATCGGTCTCAGGCCTCTGCCACTGTAGAGCGTGCTTGCACAGTTTACTGCCTCAGTGACTTGGCATTTAAAGTTACTTGCCAAGTCTGGAACTACTCTTTTATTACATATATGTCACCTCTAAGGTAGGCAGTGAGTAGCCCTATGGGCAGGGTGCTGTGTAGGTTAAAGCGAGGACATATGCCTTTGTTGTGTGGGATGTCCTGGTAGTCACAAACAGCCTATTTGATTTCTCACTGCTGTGTGGCTGCTACTCTCATAGGTTTTTATTTTTATTTTACAGAGTGTTATATAGCGCAAACTTAACCCGAATCGGGTATCAGAGCTCTTTATATAGCACCAGTTGCATTACATGAGGACACATACATGAAGTGATTTGCCCAAAATCACATGATGTTCAGCGTCATTGCCGAGACGTGAACCCAGTTCGAGGTCGACCGCCCTAGCCATTAGGCCAAATCCTCTCCCCTTTTGCATTCGGAACGCCCCGATACGTGTTTCAGTGGTAATTTCCAATCTGGAAGGTGTAGTGTTGCCATGTTTGGAATAGTGGTGATAAATACCATCCTTCACCATACAAGTGCTCATCCTAGGAGCTTGAAAGAAAATCTTCCGTATGGACAACTATTAAGAATACGTCGCAATTGCTCATCAAAATCAGATTTTGAACATCATGCGGCGTTATTTAAAGAACAGATGATCCTTCGTGGGTACCCAAAAAAGCTCTTGAAGCATTCAATAAAGAGAGCATGGTACACGCCTTGTGAAGATCTTTTACAAAAGAAGGAAAAACCACCATTGGAACGTATGATTTGTGCGACCACTTTTGGTGCGGATACAAACAGATTCAGGCAAGTTATAATGAAAAATTGGCACTTGCTTGAAAAATTAGAATGCGGTTTTCCAAAACCCCTGTTCGCAATGAGAAAAAACAAGAGTATTGGTCAACAACTAGTACGAGCAGACATCTGTCCCATTCAAAATAAACAGTCTTTAAGATCGCAATGGCAATTGAAACCGGTTGAGGGCCATCATAAATGTGGAACATGTGCAGCTTGCGATTCAACCATTGAAGGTGTTGAATTTCCCCATAATGGTACCAAATGGCGCCATTCAGAATTTACTAATTGCAAATCAAAAAACATAGTGTATGCAATTGTCTGCCCGTGTGCCTTGTTATATATTGGCAAAACAAATCAATAAATAAATCAAAGGATCACGCAGCACCATTCTAGAATTAAAAAGAAAGTGCTGACTGCCCCTATGGTGCAACAATTTATTGACAAATCCCATACTGAGAAGGATTTTAAATGGACGGCTTTGTCTAGCTTTGAAACAACCAAACGCTATTTTGATATTGATGCCGCATTATTGAGAAAGGAAGCTTATCTTATTTTAAAATTTGATAGTGCTTCCACTGGATTGAATGGCATGACTGAATTATCTAGAGTGTAGTATGTATACTACAAATCCCATAATGCAATTCATGAGCATTTGCAAAAAAGAGGGACTTTAGAGCGTTTTGATTTGGCAAATTTCCTTTTCTCATGATTCATAGCTCTCCAAACAGGAAGTGCTCTGGTTTGAGATGCAGAGTTGAGTTACAACCAGCATGGTGCACGAGTTGAATATTCCTTCTCGTTTTTGAGTGAAAAGTAAGTCACTGTTTTGCCCCTGTGTTTGTTTGGTTAAAAATTACAATACTAAAAAACATACGACCGTATGCTTAAACGCGCTTACGTTTGTACTTCTTATAGATAATACCCGTGAGGGAAAGCACGCCCGTATTTGAGCAAAAGGAAAGTCCATTACATTCAGAGTTTTGAATTGGTGAAGATGCGGTAGAGTAAGTCCGCTTGTTAATAGTGTTTTAAAGTGCTTCATGCATTTTGCCTGTTTGGATACATTGTTAAATGAGGACAATATCGTTTTTTCATTTGTAGAATAAAGAGTCTCCAAGGAACTCAGTCCTGCCCATACTCTGCAGTAAAGGTACATATCTTTTTGGTGCTTCCCTCTGGGGGTGTAAGTCGAGAGTAGCAGTAGATATATTCAATACTTTGGTTCTTTCATTTTAGAAATTCATACTGGCAAAGTGTTAAGGGAGCCTTGTTGGCAGTAACATAAATGAGTCCAGTGGCAGAAAAGCCAAAAACTCTTGGAGCAAACGAGCTGGAGCAGCCGCTCCATCGCTAGAAAACAGGTACTCTCTAAGTTAGTTACATGTACAAGAGAGAGAGTCAGTTCGGGTTGATGCTGTTTTTGCATCATTTATTTATTTTGTTTTTTGTAGAATATCCGGTCCATTTATATGAAGCCCTGATGAGAGTCCCAGTACTATTCGCCTGGGTCTTGAAACGCGTTGGCATTTTGAGAGGCATTTAGTTAATTCAGAATGCGGCGAGAGTTGAAGGAAATTATTGGATTAAGGATTGATATACTATTCAGATACTCTTTTGATGCTGGAGTTGGAATAACAGATGTGGTTCATAACATTGGATATTTTCATGTTTATTACTAAATTTTGTATATGATGTAAATTTTCCTAAAAATGTGTTTTGCATCAGATTAATGTATGAATTCATTTGCTGCTTTTGTCATGTTGCAAGCTGTTGCCAATAATTTTTTCACAGTGTCTAAGTCCATCTTTGTCTTTAAGTGTACGATAACGTGAATTGTATATACGTGTAAGTTCATGTGTGAATTTGATAAGTCTGTGTTTCTTTTTCAGTCCAAAAAATGTTTTGATCAAATTGTAAATTAATAAGAAACAGGAATGGTCTAATAAAAATTCCTTTCGGACAGATAAAAGAGTTGACTGTTCGTTACTCCATGAGTAGTAGGAGTATACGGTAGGACGGAGCCGGGTTCATTGTTTTGTGTTCTGAATTTTGAATAGCCCTACCTGGCCCCAGTCCGTTGGGCTTAACCCCTATAGGTTTTTGCACTTTTAGAAAGTTGGCATTTCTGAGTGCTTATTACTCTTTGTGCTTTGCAACCTGACTCCATCCACTTCTGGTTTAGACCAAACAGGGGCCTGTTTGTGCATTCAGGAAATGTCACCTGAATAGGGCAGTGCCTGTCCTCTCACAATGCTATCTCCACCCCCCTGTAGAGTGCCTTGAGCCAGGGCTGAGGATTGAATGGGGGTGTTGTGCACTTCTAAAGTTTGTTTGAAGTTACCTCCACATCAAAGACATTTATAGTATAAGTACAGGGGCTCTGACCCCATGATTTTAGCCTCTGCGTGGGACATGGAATCAGATGCTGCTGACTCTACATGCTGCACCAGAGGATTACTGTGGTGCCAGGAGGAACCGCCCAGGGATGTGGAATTCCTATAGCCCGACGCCCAGGACATATTGTCTGTGGTCAAGGGCAACAAGTTTTCATGTAGATTTTGTCCTTTGGACAAGTAGGCCCAACCCCCAGAAGCACAAACCCTTTGGCTGCCAGTTTGCAGTACCACATTTTGGATCAGGGAAGGGCACTGTTTGCAGTTAAGGTAATATTTTTGTCCATATGTTAATGCTGTTTAAACTTGTATTTATGATCATTAACTGAAAGCCTTTATTATTAGGGTGAGCGCTCTAAATAAATGTTGTAAGCTCTGACTGCACTACTGACAGTGGTTCCAGTATAAAAATGTGTACACACGTTTTCAAAGTTTAGCAATATGAGGCTATGTATAATGTTCCCAGAATGCTCTCTGATTTGATGCAAATATTTGCAGAAGCTTGCTTTCAAAATAAAATGTTCATAAAAAAATGAAAGCGGGAAAAAAACCATTTTAACTACTGTAAAATTTCAGGTACTTTTTCTTTGCACCATCATTTAGTAACATGTGTTGATGCATGCTAGTATTTCCCCACAATATTCATAATGGAAAAATCTGTGTAACCAGTTTCAATAGGATTATGGGAAACAAACATAAACAAGCATTGGCAAAGCCAGTAGGTCTGAAATTGGTAGTCAGCTTTTTAGGTTTGTCAATGTGTGGCATGGTTTTTGTAAAACCTTATTGGTGTAGGAGCTGCCGGGCACTCTCCATTATAACAAACATTGGCAAAAGCAAAGAAAAATCGGTCTAAAAAAAACACACACTGCCACAGTAGTTGCTTGCACTGAACAAAACTACTTTGTGTGCCGATATGCTCCATATGAAAGAGTAGAATGGAGAGCGAGCGAGAGAGAGCAAGTGAGCGAGCGAGAGAGCGAGCAAGAGAGCGAGCAAGAGAGAGAGAGAGAGAGAGAATTTTAATAAACACAAAAGATCATGGTCAACACCATACCAAATTAGGGGCCCAATTATTAAAGTCTCAAAAGTGCACCCATAGTATATGTCCCTGCAATAAGTGCAGCTATATGGCTTTCGTGGATTCCCAAGAATTTACAGAATAAGGACAAGAAATAGTATTCCCAGAAAATATTTGTGAACTGCATTTTACATGAGCAAATTTGCATCTGTAGATTTGCTCATGCGAAAATCTGAGTGTTTGAGGGTTCACTTTCCCTCCAACCACTTTATTCCCAACTCTGGACAAAGGTTTACATCTGCTATTTTCAGGACTACATTTCCTGCATTTCTCAATATGGGAAAAGATTGGAGAAGAGTTGTTGAAAACCCTAAAGCATGCAAGTTAGTAGGTTTGAACAGACTTAAAAGGCATTCTAACCCTGTAAATATTGCTTATCACCAGCTTCAGCACCAGTATGTAGATCTGCAGAAACGTGACAACATAAATGGATTGCAAGTATTCAAACACTTCTGTGGTGTGAGCCCTGGCATAATCACAAATGCTATATCAGAGCTCCTATATGATGAGATTGCTGCCAGAGTTTGTCACCGCACTACATTGCTCCTAAGTGACAAGTGGATTTTGTTACAGGACAAGTAGCTTTATGAAGCAACCTGCCCCATAGGCAAGTAGATATTTTATTAAATTCAACACCCCTGACTACCGTTTTGGACCAATTGCTTTGTTGTGTTGACCGGTTATAGAGACTGCCACTTTTCTACAGGGATCCTTGTATCCTTGTGCTGGCCTGCTATCTACGTACTGCTGATTGTGCCCCCGATGATTTCCGAGGGCTTGTGGTTTGCCCTGTGTCCTGCCTAGCGTGTAGAGAAAGAGCGTGGAGCAGTTACCCTGTCCCAAAAGAGAATCCAAGGACTAGTGTGTGGTGAGCGCTTCAGTCTGCATTGATCTACAATCGCTCCTGTGTGTGGTGAGCGTTTTCATTTATCTGCCCCCAAGTACTGGTAGGTCCCTCTCGACTGGTGCTGTGTGAGTTGTGTGGCTGGAGTGTCTCTTTGAGGCTTGTGCATGCCAGTGTGTGTCATCACTGCAAAGTGCGCCGCAGTGCCACCAACACCAGCAGCCCGGCCTCTTTTGAACCGGAGAAGGGCTGTAGTGGTCCCAGCAGCCGCCCGCACACTTGCAGGAAGCCTGTCCTGTAGTGGCTCGCTTTTAGAAGTAAAATTGAATAAATGTTATTGGGCCAAATTTTTCGAAATTTCCATAGATCGGGCACACACGTGTGCATACATAAGAGAAAGATCGTTTTTCTTTGCTTTCAGCCATGCTATTGTACAATATGGCTAAAAAACATTGACTAAGCCAAGAGCTCTCGCATACGCAAGACCTAATGGCTTTGCCAAAGTTTGTTTCTTTTTCCTGAGGCGCTCTACAAGAGTACATGCGTTTTCAGTTGACTTCCTTGTATGCTAGTCTAGGAAGCTGCAAACATGCTGTATTTCATTGAAAAAGGTTATCTGCCTCCTATCTTTCTGCTTGACTGATTCTATTTATCTCTGCCACTACCAGTTCATCAATCTTGCATGCCTGGGAGGAACAATGTTCTGTCTAGGAGCCCTGTTTATTTGCGCTCTTCAATAATAACGTTACTTAAACAATTCTATTCCTCAATTTCATGCCCATCCCATAGGTGCTGAAAGTGGGATATAACCATGCTGAACTTCAGAAGTGAATGAGCAATAAACGGGCCTTTAAATTTTGCTTTTAACTTCTCACATTTGCTGTGCATTCAAAGACAGGTGTCAAATGGTAGGCACTATCTTCCAAGGGAGCTTGAGGTTTTCTCTTAATTTGCAAACAGAGAAAAAAAAAGTATTTATGTGACAATGTTGCTGAGTACTGGTGGGTGAGAAAGGAAAAGCTGTAGTATTTTATTTTTTTCTAGCACACAACAAAATTTGAATGCCAGTAAAGAACAAGTTACTTACCTTCGGTAACGCTTTTTCTGGTGGATACAGTATCTACCTGTGGATTCCTCACCTTCTGAATATCCCCTGCGCCAGCATTCCACACAACTTTTTTCCCCAGGTCTCTACGCCGACGTGGACATCATAATACCTCGGCTCCGCTCGCGACTCCGTATGACGTCACCGAAGCCATAAGAGAGCCACGTCGGCGTGATGACGTCAGTTCCACCCATTTTTTTCGTGCCTCCGAGGCGAACATTTGGACCGACAAGAGATTCAAAGTATACACAGTATACAACATTCAAACAAATATACATAGTACATATATAAAAAGGAAAGCTAAGGAACAAAAGCATTTCCTAAAAGTGTACCAGATAAAACAACATGTCAAACAAGGCATCCTTTAAAGTATACAAAGGTGGACAACGGGGAGGCGGGTGGGCCAGTGAGAAATCCACAGGCAGATACTGTATCCACCAGAAAAAGCGTTACCGAAGGTAAGTAACTTGTTCTTCTGATGGATACATCTGCCAGTGGATTCCTCACCTTGTGAATAGATTCCCACAGCAGTCCCACTCCCGGAGGAGGGTGTCCACCTTCCTATACCAAAAAGTCTTGCAAGACAGAGCACGCAAAGTGGCCCTCCCTCCTCATCTCAGAGTCTAAGCAATAATGCTTTGCGAAAGTATGGAGGGAGGCCCAAGTCGCGGCTTTACAAATGTCTGCCACAGGAACACCCCTGGCCAAAGCAGAAGTAGAAGATTTAGCTCTAGTTGAATGAGCTCTAATACCCTCAGGTGGGACCTTACCAACCAGGGCGGAGCAGATCTTGATGGCCAGGATGATCCATGTGGACAGAGTGCGCTTGTGCACAGCTTTGCCTTTAGATTGTCCAACATAGCCCACGAAGAGCTGATCGTCCAAACGATAGTCCTTCGTTCTGTCCAAGAAAAAGCTCACAGCTCTTTTTGAGTCCAGTCGATGAAGCCTTTCTTCCTCCTTGGAATAAAAGGATAATAAGAGGATAAAACGCAGGGAGAGTAATCGACTGCCCCAGATGAAAGGGAGTAACTACCTTAGGTAGGAAAGCAGCCCTGGTCCTAAGAACCATCCTTTCAGCATGCAAGGTTAAAAACGGGGGTTTTGAACTAAGAGCTTGAAGCTCACTCACCCTCTTTGCCGAGGTTATGGCTACAAGAAAGACCACCTTAAAGGACAACAGCCTCAAAGGACAGCTATGAAGGTGCTCAAAAGGGGACCCCATCAAAAAAGTTAAGACAAGATTAAGGTCCCACTGTGGCATTACAAAAGGAGTAGGTGGAAACCTGTTTGTAAGGCCTTTGATAAATCTTAGTACAATAGGAGATTTAAATAAAGACGGCTGATCTGGAAGACATAGAAAAGCCGATAAGGCCGATCGATAGCCCTTGACCGTGGCCACAGCACAGCCCTGCCGAGCCAAGGAAAGAGCAAACTGAAGCACATTAGAAAGATGGGCTTTTAAAGGGTCAATGGATCTCTCTCAACACCATTTAACAAACATAGACCACCAATATGAGCAAATGGACTTGGTGGAGTGTCGCCTGGCCGATAAAATAACATCCACCACATCAGGCGGGTGAAAGAAGGAAATCAGGTTACCCCGTTCAATCTCCAGGTATGAAGGTGCAGCTCTGGAGGTGAGGGTGAAGAACCTGCCCCTCCATTTGCGAGAGGAGGTCTGCCCTTCTTGGCCCTTCTGTGCCACACCCTTCTTGGCTAATCCGGAGCGACCAAAATAATTTGGGCCCGGTCTTGGCGAATCTTCCCCAGAACCCGAGGAATCAAGGGTATGGGAGGAAACGCGTAAAGGAGTTGTGAGCTCCAACTCAACTGAAACGCGTCCCCCAACGCCCCCTGCATCGGAAACTGGAGACTGCAGAATGACGGGCAATGCGCGTTCTCGCGGGTGGCACATAGGTCTAGGAGACCCCCACGTCTGAAAGACGTGACGAACCACCTCGGGATGAAGCCTCCACTCGTGGTCGACGGAGAACTGCTGACAGACTGTCCGCACGTACGTTTAGCACCCCAGCCAGATGATTCTCCATCAAGCAAATCCGATGATCCTGAGCCCAGGACCAGAGCCGTAACGCTTCCCTGCAGAGACGATACGACCCTACTCCTCCCTGCTTGTTGACATACCACATCGCGGTAGTGTTGTCCGTCAGGACTTGAAACGACTGACCGCGAAGGGAAGGTAGAAAGGCCTTGAGCGCCAAACGTACAGCCCGCAATTCCAGAAGGTTGATGTGAAGCAACCTTTCCTCTGGAGACCAAAGATCCTTGATCTCCAGATCCCCCAAATGAGCACCCCACCCCAGGGTGGAGGTATCCGTTATTACTGTGGCCACCGATGGAGGAAGATGATGGGGCTTTCCTTGAGACAAATTGCCCCCACGCTCCACCAAGATAGATCCGCTGCAGCTTCTCTGGAGATCCTGATAGACTCCCTGAGATCTCCGTTGTGCTGATACCACTGCCTGCGGAGGCACCACTGGAGTGCCCTCATGTGCCAGCGTGCATGGTTGACCAACAGAATGCAGGAGGCTAACAGACCGAGCAGGCGAAGGACCTTCAGAACTGGAATAACCGCTCCATTGTGGAATAAAGGGACCATCTCCTGAATGTCGAGAATTCTCTGAGGAGGAGGAAATGCTCGACACACAGTAGTGTCCAGTACCGCCCCTTTGAACAGGTTGCGTTGAGAGGGCACCAGGTGAGATTTGGGCACATTGATTGAAAAACCCAAGTCGAATAACAGCTGAGATGTTACCTGCAGATGAAGTTGCACCATCTCTGGGGACTCTGCTTTCAGAAGCCAGTCGTCCAGGTAGGGGAAAACCGGAATCCCCGACCTCCTGAGATGAGCAGCCACCACAGCAATTACCTTTGTGAAGACCCGAGGTGCGGTAGTAAGACCAAACGGGAGAACCGCAAACTGGTAGTGTTGCGACCCAACCGTAAAACGGAGATACTTCCTGTGTGACTTCAGGAATGGGATGTGGAAATACGCATCCTGCAAGTCGATCGACACCATCCAGTCTCCTTGCTGCAACGCTTGAAGAACCTGTGCAAGGGTCAGCATCTTGAATTTCTCCTGTTTCAGGTAAAAATTCAAGACTCTAAGGTCCAGGATTGGACGCAATCTGCCGTCTTTCAATACCGGGAGTAGCACCCCTGACCCCTTTCCTGCTCTGGAACCACCTCTATCGCACCTTTTTGTAGCAATGCAAGAACCTCCTTCTGCAGAAGAAGCAGATGGTCCTCTGAGCAAAAACCTTGGCAAGGAGGGTAAGGGGGAGGAAACTCCCGAAAGGGAAGGGCGTACCCAATCTCCACAAGGTTTAAAACCCAAAGGTCCGTCATGACGGATTTCCAACCTCGCAGAAAGTGGGACACCTGACCCCCCACAGGTCTCACATGATCTAGGATGGGGGATCTAGGGCTGTTTCCCTGAAGCTTCATTGGGAGCAGAGGAGGCAGAAAATGAAGATGGGTTGCGGCCAGAACCTCTCCGGCCCCTTTGCCTCCCTCTATATGACCTATAGAGAGGATTCTGCTGCTGCTGTGGTTGCCTTTGTTGAGGTTGACGGAAGGTACAAAATGAAGACCTCCCAAATCCTCTATATTTTTTTAAGCCAAATCCCTTAGCAGGGGTCAGTAACCCTGCCATCTTTAAAACTTTGCAAGGCGGAATTGGCCTTCTCCCCAAACAGTTTTTCTCCATCAAAAGGCAAGTCAACTAACGTGGCCTGAACATCCGCAGAGAAGCCAGAAGTACAAAGCCAAGCCTGCCTCCTAGTGGCTATCGAAGACCCCATAATTCTAGCCACAGAATCAGCCGTGTCTAGACCCGATTGAATAACCTGCCTCGCGGCAGCTTGGGTGTCCGTAACAACCTCTATAAAAGAGGCTTTCTCTTCTTCCGGCAGCTTAGGGGCTAATAGCTTCATCGAGTTCATCAGTGCATGAACATCCGCAGGTGTTTGAGGGAAGGCACCTGACAATTGCTTCGAGCATGAAGCTTGCACCACATCTCTGGTGAGAGGTGAGAAGAAAGGAAGCTTGGATCCCCCGGAGCCACCCTGTATCTCCTTGTCACTTGTCTGGATACTGCAGGCGAAGAAAGAGGCTTGCGCCAAACGTCCATCACTGGCTCTAAAATAGCCTCATTAAAAGGCAACAAGGGCTCTACAATTGACGAAGGTGAATGCAGGACTTCAGTCAACAGGTTCGGTCTATATTCAGCAGAGGGCAACTGTAAGTCCAGCAACTCTGCGCCTTTTTGATGACCGTATGATAAGGGGCCAACTCCTGTGGCGGTGAAGACCTAGCAGAAGAATGCTCCCATTCCGGAGTAGTATCGAGACCACTAGCATCCTGAATGCCTTCAAACTCATCAGAAGATCCACCGACCTCACCTCCTCCAAAATCCTCTGGGCCTCTCTTCGAGAACGGATCTGAGGACCCGGTGTCGGCGGCGCAGTACGCGGAGTCGGCGGAACCGAACGTGGAGTCGGTGGCGCCGGAGGAGTAGGCGGTGCCGGGCGCGGAGCAGATTGAGTCGGCAACAGCGTCGAGGGAGGCTCCGAAGAAGGCAAACGATCCAGACAAAGCCGGGATGGATCTCCAGACGGCGCCGGGAACTGCCATGAAGGAGCAATCGGCAAGAAGGGCATAAAAGGAGCTTGAGCATAATGCTGCGGCACTCCCAAAGTGTATGCCATTGGACCCATGGGACCAGATGGTGCGCCGGATGGGAAGGTAGCCCTTTAAAAAACCCCATACATCGCATTGAGGAAATGTGTTGGATCCGCACCTGGAGTCGTGAAATGCGGTTATGGGTTCGAACCGGAATCCGGTCGAGGAGTTTCAGGAACCGGAGCCGAAGTGTCCTCTACTGGCACCGCAGGTTCAGCTGGCACTGGAGAAGGCTCTTCTCCTGATCCGGATCGGTGTTGGAAGCTGGAGACTCCACTGGTGCCGGTGACTGTGCCGGGGACCGCGCCGGAGTCAGCTTCGGCGAAGGAGACCTCCCTGGAGACATACGAGAAGGAGAAGGAGATGGAGATATAACTTCCTTGCTTCGACGCCGAGGCGACGGTGTCCTCGAAGCCTTACTCCTCGACGATCGGCGCCGAGAGCTATGCTTCCTCTTCTTATGATGTTTCTTCGACTTCGAAGAGTGTGAAGTCGACGACTCCGGCCTCGACTTCTCCTTTTTCCTACCTCTTCTTTCCTTCTTCGCCTTGGCCATGAAGAGTTTTGCCTCCCTCTCCATCAGGGCCTTGGGGTTCATTTTTCTGCAGCAGGAGCAGTCATCCACATCATGGTCCGAAGAAAGGCACCACAAACAACCATCGTGGGGGTCAGTAATGGACATGTGGCCCCCACATTCCCTACAAGGTTTAAAACCTGATTTTCTCGTCGATGACCTAGCCTATCCAGAAACAGTAACCCACTACAAGACAACAAAGTAGCAGGAGAGTGCTGGAAATCCGTTACGCGTCGACGGCGTGGAAAAAAGGGAACTGACTTCATCACGCCGACGTGGCTCTCTTATGGCTCTGGTGACGTCATACGGAGTCGCGAGCGGAGCCGAGGTATTATGACGTCCACGTCGGCGTAGAGAGCTCGGGAAAAAATTTCAGTGGAATGCTGGCGCAGGGGATATTCACAAGGTGAGCAATCCACTGGCAGATGTATCCATCAGAATGAACTGTACAAATATTTCAGAATATATCCGAATAAGGAGAGCATAAATGAAGCACATCTTTTATAATTCAGAAGTGTGGTGGAAACAAATATTTTAATACAATAAAAACAAATCAATACACTATGTGATGCCGATTTCCACACATTGTTTGTGAGCTGTATCGTTTATTAGTAAAACTGTGTCTGTGCAAATATAGTGACAATTTCAATTAAGGCAGTGCACTATCAGACCATGCATACTCTACAATACTATACTCCACTCCACTCTGAGCCACTTTAATTAACTCTATGCCACTCCAGTCCACTACTCCAGTCTATGCCACTCCACCCTATGCCCCACCACCACTCTACGCCACTATACTACAATCTATGCCAATCAACTCTACGACACTACTCCAATCTATGCCACTCTACTCTACTCCCCTCCACTCCACAACACTGTACTGTACACTATTTTACTCCCCTCTACACCACTCTCCTCTATGGTACTAACTTTTAGCCATGCTGAATAGCAGCCATGCTGGTGTACAACATGGCTAAAACACATTGGAAAAGCTAATAGCTCTCGCATAGGTACGACCTATTGACTTTGCCAATGCTTGTTCTTCCTTTACTGCTCCTAGCAGACTTGTGTTTAAATATCGCACACTCCTCTAAAAAGAAGACCAATGTAATTTGTATTAGATCTGTCTGAGGAAGGGTCCACATGCCTTGCACCCTAGCATCCTAAAAATGGTCAGCAGAATTAAGATAACATCTTGATATGATTGGCTTCTGTTTTTACGCTCTTTGGAAAGAAGACCGACCTCCTACACATACAAGCCCTTAAATAATATTGGTGTACCTTAAAAGTTTGACCTTGGTTTAGGAACTGGCTATATCATAGTAGCGTGCAGAAACACGCCTGACGGTGTAACAGAGGTTTGGAAAAAAAATCAAAAGCAACAGCAGAGAACCAACCTTAACACAATTAAGCCACAAAAGGAATGATCATATCAATTTGGCACTGGCCCAGTATGAAGCAACAGCAAAATCACACGACTAAGACAATAGTACAGCTGTACACTGTATATTAAGAACAATTGTCAGTGACACCTACCGCAGATTAAGAAAGACCCCTGTATCAGAGCGGCAGAGATCTCATTCGAACAGCAATAGGGGAGACACCCCTGGTGCTGAGGTTTTGGCTGCAATGGGAAGGGGTTCAAAGAGACTTGGGACACAACGGTAGATGGTTACTGCATCAGGGTCTAATCAAAATACACATTGTTAGTTATCATATAGCCCTTTACATCACAGTCCCATTTGGGATAATGGGAACCTGTATAACCACTGCAGTGAAGCAGGTGTCAATAGACACTGCATCCTCCATCAGAGTTTCTACTCTACAAGCCCAGAGTCGGGGTCTCTAAAAAGGGCCGACAGTCACTTTGACCATGGGCAATGCAAAGGGCACAGTCTATGCTCATCTCCGTTTAGCCTCACACCAAAGATCACACCGAAATAATGGTAATTGCAACAAAAAAAAAGACTCCCCTGCGACAACTGTTTAGAGACAATAAATAGGATACAGTACCCCTACATTTGCTCATAAAGTAGACAACAATGGAGGGCAGACTTCACAATGCAAACGCCAAACTAGCAGGCATAGAAAGCTTATAGCATTTCCTCGGATCCAGCTTTTCAACTCATTACAGTCACACAATGACTCCTCAACAAAGAGCCACAAAAAGGACTTTAGGCAGTCCCATACAAGTGGGGACAATATAAACAAGCATTGGCATAGCCAATAGGTCTCGCCTTTGGGACCTTATAAGTGTTTAGTCATGCAACAGTTGCATAACTAAATACTTATAAGGTCCCAAAAGCGAGACCTATTGGCTATGCCAATGCTTGTTTCTGTTTATTACTGCTCTGTAGTAATGGCGGCGCACGGGTGCCACCATTACTACATAGAAGTAATAAACAGTAAAAAAAGTGGCTCACGGAGAACATCAAAGCGGCAGTGCGGCCGCGAAAGTGATCGCGATCAAAGCAACCGTGCGGCCGCGAAAGTGAGGCGCGCGCACCCGCGTACATGCACTGTAGCTCTAGGCTACAGTGGTAGCACTTTTTTGAGCCCTAACAAAAAGTCTCGCCAGACCAGCGCATACGCTGGGTCAGGCGAGATCTAAAAATGATTGCAGAAAACGACTTTGTAAAATAGAAATGTGGCAGTTGGATACACTCTACCAAGCTCCCCATCAAATATTCAAAGCATGTGTGGGCAGGCGCTACAGGCCATGACAGAGCATCAACGCTATCCGACTCTGGAAGGGGCATTGAGGCGAACAGGACAGCAGATGACCGTATGGTGTTGGCATGAGCTCGTCCAAGTTTCCATTTCGTTTTGACGCTGAAGTATTGATGTGGAGAGGGTGTCTGCATTGAGCTGGGCTTGGTGCTGTGAAGTGCAGGATTACAAAAACTGAAAGCAGATAACGCCAAGTTTGTACCCTCTGTTATCCAGCATTCACTCAAACAGTCCCTGGCAGGGGACATATGAGCGAACTGCGGCCCAAAAAAGGGCACCCTCCTGTCTCAAGGGTCCTCCCGCAGCCCTGGAGCTCTTCAGTTCGTGGATGTTGTCAGGAGGCTTCTATCAGCTGGAGTTTAGCTGCATGTGCGGAATACCAAGGGAGATAAGGAGTCAATGAGGGGCAAGTGCTTGTCACTTATGCAGTGCTCCAAAGGAGAGCGGAGGCTCAAAGTGTGGTTAGGAGGGAAAGTGAGTTTGACCTCGACACCCCAGCATGTCAAGCCTTGTTTCATTGTCTTGTCTCTTGATGTGTCCCTACGCATACAGAGAGGTCTTTAGAGCCCGTTGTTAATATTGTTTATTATCGTCACTTGAAAATTTCACCTTAAAACCTCTGGTTATGAATTTGGCAGCCTTGGGTGCTGAGTCCCCTTTCAACGTTACAATTTACATTGGAGTACCTTTAATCACACAGCGTGAAATATTATCGCACAGGCGCTAGATAGCTTCCCCTCATTAACATTTCCTGCACATAAATTCAAAGAGGACAAAGGTAAAGAAGCAAAGTCTTCATTTATATAAATCTAATATATTGCCTTGGACTTCTTTTTTCTAATTTAAGGGCTGTAGCTTACTGCTCTTCTGAGCCAGGCTGTGAAAGACAGAAGAGATGAAAACATGAAACAGGATCAACGCCTGTGCTATGAGTTAATCTCCTGACTGTAGTCACCAGGAGCCGTATTCTGGAAAGTGCCCCAGGGACGCAACTGGCATGCGCGCCCTCTTTGTGTGCCCCAAGGCACTTTGGTATCATAGAAAGCGCAGCAGACACTTGTGCAGCCCTTTCTGTAATACAGATAGCGCTGGCGCACTATTACAAGAGGGTGCGTGTTCCCTCATTTGCATGGGGCGTGGCCCCATAGAAATTAGGGAATCCCTTTGCCTCTGAAGCGGGCGCAGAGGCATAGAAGCTGTATGGAGGCACACTGTCAGCACGTTCCCTGATGGCAGCCCTCAGGAGAGGGGATATGGTTCTTATGGAGCCCCTAGACATCCCATTGCAGGCAGGTGCAGTCACTCACTGCACCCGCCTGTAAGGGGATCTCTCTACCCTCTAAAAAGTTCAGGCGAGTTGTCGCTTGCACAGTATAACATGGAGCAGCTGCTTGAAAGCAGCTCTGATTTTCACTTGATTGTGCTGCCTGCCAGGGCAGCACATTCAGTGTAATAGGGTGCACTTTCCTGTTAGTGCACCGGGAGCAAACAGGTAAAGTGCGCCCTATGTGTAATATGGGCCCAAGAAGTTGTACATTAATTACATAGTGATCAGCGGAATCCTGCCTTTGGCACTACATGAGGAAGAAACACAAAGACTGAACAGACACTTCACAGAGACACTTTTCAAAAACCAAGGACTCAAATGTGGGAGAACCCCAGTCATAGCAGTGACAAGGGCATGGGCACTGGATACAAGGGCTGAGTAGAGCCTGGTAGGATGACCTGGGTTACAGACTCTGGTGAAGTTGGAGCAATGCCAGGACTTCTAAGGCATATCACATGCTTCCTGGGATAATCAGGCACAAAGAATGAAGGATTTTCCCTGATGCGGATAGAGTGGAGTTGAGGAGGGGAGAGTGGAGATGATATGAAGGCAATGTGCGCCTGTGCATACTTAAATGGAGTGCTTGTTGGCGCTCCGCACTCTAAGCTTGCTTGCTTGTCTTTCTTCCATTGCCTTAATTTTTACTTGACTAACATGAATGCCTGATTCCTTCATAACTCGAAGTTAAGTAGTGAGCCACTGGTAGAGGCCCATATTCTTTTGGGAGAAATATTATTTACAGTAAATTTGGGAGATGTTTTATCTTGTGGCTAATTAGGAGCGTTTACAAACACGTTAAACTTATCCTCACCCTTTTAACAGCTGGAAAAAAGCGACATTCAGAAATACTTAGTACATCTTTGCAGGCTTTGGCATATACAAGCAGTGGTCTATGCAGTTCAAAACTGCAATGAAAATATTTGCATCTCTTTCGCCCCATACCACAAAAAATCCAATTAATGGGCCATTCCTTTTTAGACGCGTTTGAAACAGTGGTGGGCTCGTGTCAGGGTTAAACAAACTATGTAAAGAAAAACTTTGTGGGAATCATTCATGTTTTACAAGAGTACTGGCAACTGAGATCTGTTCAGCATCGTACAAGCTAATGGTCCTTTAGTGGTTGAAACGTAAAAAGATATATCCAGTCTGTATCGTGACTTTCTGCAAAGGTAATGGAGAGATGTGGTGACAAATCTGCCAGACAGTCAATACTCACTGGGGAAAATGAGTGTACAATAAGAATGAGAATACATGTAGGCTAGAAGTTTGCTTGCTGTGACTGTTTTTCAGACCCCGTAAACGCAAAGTTAGCTCTCGGTTCATGGACCTTGCTTTAATACTAGCAAGGAGATGGATTGCAATGGCTTGGAAGTCAGTGGTGTGGCATTGGTTAAACACTTGGACGAATGATGTCACCATATGGACTAGGGCTGAAGAGAGCCCTGATTCGCGAAGACGCTAGTGCGGCAGTGCCTGATAGCAGAGATGTGGTGAGAAGTGCTGGAGACTTGGGAACACCCAGAGAGAGTAACAGGGAGAGCCCCGGCAGGATGCAAGGGCTGGGTGACACTGGCATAACTAAACTTGAGGGGGCCCCCTTGCAAGTTACATGGAGGGGCCCCCTTTGGACTCAATCAGGAGATCTCCAGCCAGAGTATTGTGCTGAGGGGGCCACCTGGAGCTTAGAGCACTGCCGCACCGCGGGGGCCTGTGTTACGCCACTGCTGGGTAAGAGAGAAAAAAAAGGGGCTCTTCTAGGGATATGGAAGGGGAAGGGAGTAAATTATAAAGATGACAAATTGAGGCTGCCCTCGCCACTCGTTAGTTAATAGTTCTATATGCCAGGTACCCCAAACCCCCATGCTCCAACAACTCAGTCTCCCATTGGTCTCTGTAGTTATTCTCCGTCTCCTTAAACGTTCTGTTAAGCTCCCTCTTATAAAACAACGTCAGGGACCCACGAGACAGCTACGTTTTTCCGGTTTCCGTTATTCGTTTTTCATATGTTGGCATATGCGATTCCCCTTTTTCCTACTTCTGGGACTTATTCTTCACGACTATGGGACCTGGAAGGACTAGGCAATAACTTTCGACACAATATACATTTTGGGTTTGAGGTTGCCCTATGAGGCGACTAGGCGAATGGAACAAGGTGGAACCTGTCTTTTGAAATTGATTTATGCGCTAAGCTTTTATACTGCACTCCACCTCTGCAACTGCGTACTGTCTAATGCGTGTATATTTATGATCTTCGAATGTATACCTTTGGACCTACCCATATAAACCAAGTTCTTTGAAATAATGCCTTATAAACGGAGATCTTGAGATACGAGTGTAATAACTGACATAAACTTTAAGCATATGTTTAATAAAATACAATGAAGATGAGAAATGTGTCTGAAAGTCATCCATTAAGCGAATAGAGATTAACATCAATTTCTAGGAAGGTATTCATGCAGCACTTTGGAAAGTTATTTTATTCAGCCCCCTTTGCTGGCTCTGTCCCTCACCATGATTGGAGGCTGCTTTACACTGTAAAGAAGTGACAATGATCAGATGCTGCTTTACACTGTAAATCTCCGATTTACTTAACAAATAAACTCAAAAGAGCTGGCTGCACCAGACTGATGAGAAGCGCCAATGCTCTTCTCCTTGTTCCCCCCACTACTAAAAAAAAAAAAACACCCATACTTGCTCCTTCTCAGGAAATGCGCCTAGCATTTGGAATGCCCCCACCCCCAGGGACCTACCTTGGCTTCAAAAGAGACCTAAAACGTCACCTCTTCAATAATTCTTTCAGGTCCGGTTATCTTTGGATCTCCTGTATCAGTCTTCTTACAGCTAACCTGTGGACCTTTCGTTTGCCCTGTGTTCTCCCTACTGTTTACTCCTGCCCTTGCTCTTCTTGGTCGCTCATGTATTATGTCAGCTCTCACTACAGTGCTGTAAATTTCTTTTGGCGTTCTCCCGTTTTCTTGTTAACTTTTCCTGACCTTTCCTCAGTTTCCCCTTCCTTTTTACCACTACAAATGTTTCCTTGTTATATTTGATTGTGTGCTCCTAGGTTATAACTCCCTTATTTTATTTAACTGTATATAATCCTTTGACTCCTAAGATTTTTGCCGTTCTCCTAGTTCAATGGTAAGATTCAATGTTCTTGATCGCATTTTGCATGTAACTATTGTTTTTATTGATTTTTTCCTTGCTCCTGCTCCTGTAAAGCGCTCTGATACCTCTGGGTCTAGCCAGCGCTATATAAAACCCTAATAAATAAGTGACAATGATCGGATGCTGCTTCACACTGTAAAGAAGTGACAATGATCGGATGCTGCTATACACTGTAAAGACGTGACAGTGATCGGATGCTGCTTCACACTGTAAAGAAGTGACAATGATTGGATGCTGCTATACACTGTAAAGACGTGACAGTGATCGGATGCGGCTTCACACTGTAAAGACGTGACAATGATCGGATGCTGCTTCACACTGTAAAGACGTGACAATGATCGGATGCTGCTTCACACTGTAAAGACGTGACAATGATTGGATGCTGCTTCACACTGTAAAGAAGTGACAGTGATCGGATGCTGCTTCACACTGTAAAGAAGTGACAATGATCGGATGCTGCTTCACACTGTAACGAAGTGACAATGATCGGATGCTGCTTCACACTGTAAAGACGTGACAATGATCGGATGCTGCTTCACACTGTAAAGACGTGACAATGATTGGATGCTGCTTCACACTGTAAAGAAGTGACAGTGATCGGATGCTGCTTCACACTGTAAAGAAGTGACAATGATCGGATGCTGCTTCACACTGTAACGAAGTGAAAATGATCGGATGCTTCTTCACACTGTAAAGACGTGACAGTGATCGGATGCTGCTTCACACTGTAAAGACGTGACAATGATTGGATGCTGCTTCACACTGTAAAGAAGTGACAGTGATCGGATGCTGCTTCACACTGTAAAGACGTGATAATGATCGGATGCTGCTTCACACTGTAAAGAAGGGATGCTGCTTCACACTGGAAAGAAGTGACAATGACCGGATGCTGCTTCACACTGTAAAGAAGTGACAGTGATCGGATGCTGCTTCACACTGTAAAGAAGTGACAATGACCGGATGCTGCTTCACACTGGAAAGAAGTGACAATGACCGGATGCTGCTTCACACTGTAAAGAAGTGACAATGATCGGATGCTGCTTCACACTGTAAAGAAGTGACAATGACCGGATGCTGCTTCACACTGTAAAGACGTGACAGTGATCGGATGCGGCTTCACACTGTAAAGACGTGACAATGATCGGATGCTTCCTCACACTGTAAAGACGTGACAATGATCGGATGCTGCTTCACACTGTAAAGACGTGACAATGATTGGATGCTGCTTCACACTGTAAAGAAGTGACAGTGATCGGATGCTGCTTCACACTGTAAAGAAGTGACAATGATCGGATGCTGCTTCACACTGTAAAGACGTGACAGTGATCGGATGCTGCTTCACACTGTAAAGAAGGGATGCTGCTTCACACTGTAAAGAAGTGACAATGACCGGATGCTGCTTCACACTGTAAAGACGTGACAGTGATCGGATGCTGCTTCACACTGTAAAGAAGTGACAATGATCGGATGCTGCTTCACACTGGAAAGAAGTGACAATGATCGGATGCTGCTTCACACTGTAAAGACGTGACAATGATCGGATGCTGCTTCACACTGTAAAGATGTGACAATGATCGGACGCTGCTTCACACTGTAAAGACGTGATAATGATCGGACGCTGCTTCACACTGTAAAGACGTGATAATGATCGGACGCTGCTTCACACTGTAAAGACGTGATAATGATCGGATGCTGCTTCACACTGTAAAGAAGTGACAATGATCGGATGCTGCTTCACACTGGAAAGAAGTGACAATGATCGGATGCTGCTTCACACTGGAAAGAAGTGACAATGATCGGATGCTGCTTCACACTGGAAAGAAGTGACAATGATCGGATGCTGCTTCACACTGTAAAGACGTGATAATGATCGGATGCTGCTTCACACTGTAAAGACGTGACAATGATCGGATGCTGCTTCACACTGTAAAGAAGTGACAGTGACTGGATGCTGCTTCACACTGTAAAGACGTGACAGTGATCGGATGCTGCTTCACACTGGAAAGAAGTGACAATGATCGGATGCTGCTTCACACTGGAAAGAAGTGACAATGATCGGATGCTGCTTCACACTGGAAAGAAGTGACAATGATCGGATGCTGCTTCACACTGGAAAGAAGTGACAATGATCGGATGCTGCTTCACACTGGAAAGAAGTGACAATGATCGGATGCTGCTTCACACTGTAAAGACGTGATAATGATCGGATGCTGCTTCACACTGTAAAGACGTGACAATGATCGGACGCTGCTTCACACTGTAAAGACGTGACAGTGATCGGATGCTGCTTCACACTGTAAAGAAGTGACAGTGATCGGATGCGGCTTCACACTGTAAAGAAGTGACAATGATTGGATGCTGCTTCACACTGTAAAGAAGTGACAGTGATCGGATGCAGCTTCACACTGTAAAGAAGTGACAATGATTGGATGCTGCTTCACACTGTAAAGAAGTGACAGTGATCGGATGCTGCTTCACACTGTAAAGAAGTGACAATGATCGGATGCTGCTTCACACTGTAACGAAGTAAAAATGATCGGATGCTTCTTCACACTGTAAAGACGTGACAGTGATCGGATGCTGCTTCACACTGTAAAGACGTGACAATGATTGGATGCTGCTTCACACTGTAAAGAAGTGACAGTGATCGGATGCTGCTTCACACTGTAAAGACGTGATAATGATCGGATGCTGCTTCACACTGTATAGACGTGACAGTGATCGGATGCTGCTTCACACTGTAAAGAAGGGATGCTGCTTCACACTGTAAAGAAGTGACAATGACCGGATGCTGCTTCACACTGTAAAGAAGTGACAATGATCGGATGCTGCTTCACACTGGAAAGAAGTGACAATGATCGGATGCTGCTTCACACTGTAAAGACGTGACAATGATCGGACGCTGCTTCACACTGTAAAGACGTGACAGTGATCGGACGCTGCTTCACACTGTAAAGACGTGATAATGATCGGATGCTGCTTCACACTGGAAAGAAGTGACAATGATCGGATGCTGCTTCACACTGGAAAGAAGTGACAATGATCGGATGCTGCTTCACACTGGAAAGAAGTGACAATGATCGGATGCTGCTTCACACTGTAAAGACGTGATAATGATCGGATGCTGCTTCACACTGTAAAGACGTGACAATGATCGGATGCTGCTTCACACTGTAAAGAAGTGACAGTGACCGGATGCTGCTTCACACTGTAAAGACGTGACAGTGATCGGATGCTGCTTCACACTGGAAAGAAGTGACAATGATCGGATGCTGCTTCACACTGGAAAGAAGTGACAATGATCGGATGCTGCTTCACACTGTAAAGAAGTGACAATGATCGGATGCTGCTTCACACTGGAAAGAAGTGACAATGATCGGATGCTGCTTCACACTGGAAAGAAGTGACAATGATCGGATGCTGCTTCACACTGTAAAGACGTGATAATGATCGGATGCTGCTTCACACTGTAAAGACGTGACAATGATCGGACGCTGCTTCACACTGTAAAGACGTGACAATGATCGGACGCTGCTTCACACTGTAAAGAAGTGACAATGATCGGATGCTGCTTCACACTGGAAAGAAGTGACAATGATCGGATGCTGCTTTACACTGGAAAGAAGTGACATACAGCTTTGCAACCGAGTCCGTGGGCACTTTACTCAGTTTGTCCCAGGATGCACAGGCACGCTAAGTGTGAGCTTCGTGGCACAGGAGCAAGAGCTAAACCCAACAAATTTAGAAGGGCTTTGGTAGTCGGCAAGAGGTGTACATTACACTGGTATGCAATAAGCAAATGTGCGCGTTCTGTCGATACTGTAAATGTGCAAGCATGAAAACTTTGTGCAACAGCATTACATATCCACTGCCTGAAAGATAAAGGAATTAAAGTGCTCTGAAGTTTGTTGTGGTTTCACAGCACTGGAAGTCACCCTGCTGGCTATTATTGCTAAAGACGAAATATGGTCTCCTCAACTACAAAG
Organism: Triturus cristatus; assembly: GCF_964204655.1. Classification (NCBI taxonomy): domain Eukaryota; kingdom Metazoa; phylum Chordata; class Amphibia; order Caudata; family Salamandridae; genus Triturus; species Triturus cristatus. The sequence goes on from NC_140585.1 coordinate 314,366,489, forward strand.
TGTGATTTTTGTGTCGCAGGTGAAAGCTCGCAAAAAATGTCCAGGTTCAGATCTTCCATATCAAGAAAAGAGCCTGATTAACTGAAGAACTCGGGCAGACAAGTCAACAGCGCTATGGTGCGCCTACTGGGCAAAAGCCAGCGCTTTACAAAACTAAGAAATTGAGATAGCGGCTTACTAATGGCAATACAGATGAATACAAAATAAAGCACACAAGTTCTGACTTCAAGATCACCATGAGGAGTGCAAAAATATGAAAGCCTATAAAAGCAATGAACGGGTGCCACTGTTTCAGTAGTCATTGCCCTTCCCTTCCGATAAGAGAGGTTTGTAAGTATTCAATTGTTTTAGCAACCAGTGGTCAAACGTAGGAGAAGTTTGGTAAAGGTGACTGTTTGGCAGGGAGGGGAGCAATCCGCAGTGCAGTGAAGCAAGAATAATAGAGACAAACCCGCAGAAACCAGTCTGAATGGGGCGGAACTAGCCTAGCGCACATCCTCGATTCAGAAGGGAAGGTACATAGCCCTGAAGAGCTGTGGGCTTCCCTTCCTTCTTAAGCCCACGCCATTTGCTCAGGTATTGTGCAGCTTTTACCTGAGTGCACTAGTGGGTGAGGTAGAGTGTTTAAAAGTTATGTAGTGTTCTACCAGTGACTGGGTGACTAAGTTACGGTGCTTCACAGGGAGCTAGAATTCTCGAACCAAATGTTTATGGTGGTTACTACTACCACCATCAGGTATTAAAGAGGGGTGAATGGTAATATGTATATGAAGAAGCAAAGAACGTGGTGGGAGTTCATCGTGGCACCGCAAGAACCATGCCCGATTCACGACACCCAAAGGTTTTGTAAAACTGCTTTCCCAAGAAAGGAGGGAGAACGAAGGTGAGATAGTGCGGGGGGATGGGGGTGGGGCTTTAATTTGTTTGGAAACTTAGAAGTTTTCCAAGGAGATCTGTTTGGAAATTCAGAGGCTGCACTGTTACGATTGGAGTAACAGCAGGTTTGTTTTGGAAATGCCAAGTGGAGTGAAACCTATGGCAATCCTGGACTCCATAATTAGGAGACAGCTTTCCAGGGTTTGGTCTTGAAAATGTCAGCTGTTTGAACCATCACCATCACCAATGGAGTGATAAAGGAGATCACAAATGTTGCAGATCGAGGAGTAGACAGAGGTACACCCTGAACACCAAAGAAGACAGCAATGACTCTTGCAGGAATGTGCAAGTGATCGGGCAAAAGTCAGGCACAAAACCTTTCTAGTTGGACTTACTGTGCGTAGTGGTCAAAGGTGAGGAAAAAAGGGGGATGAGGAGTTTAATGCTTCAGATTCTATACAAGGAGCCATATTTATGGCATGCAGTTCCAGGTGATTTGCATTCCTTTTAGCAGCTGCTTCTAAGTGAATTATATAAGGATCTGTGAAGGGAGACCTCTTCTCTGTCGCCCAAGGACATTGTCCTGCAGATATTGTTATTGTCCTAGTGCATTTCCAGATGGACTACCACAATTTTCTTAATAAATTATGCAATTAAGGGATTGTAGATAGATGACTAGATGCTGGAGATTGTGGCTGTAGACTGCTTTTTCTAAGATGGATATGACTACCAAATATATGCGGGGTCAGGATGATATACCCTCCTCTTTAGCTTATGAAGTGCATGTTAAGAGGACTTAGGATGCTTCAATTCTTTTCAGGAACATGGTGGGGATGTCTTCGTCGGGGAAGCTTCAGCCATGTCGGCTTTTGTAGCATCTGAGTTGGTATGGGGGAAATGGATTTTATGTTAAGTGTTTGGTTAATCAGGCAATCCAATGGTGGAGGCTTTAAAGACGCTGGCTGGATATCGCCTCTGATGTCATTCACTTGAAAAAGACAACGGACGTTTGGTTCTTGCAAAAATGTACTACTTTCTGCACTTATCAGCAGTAAAAAAATACTTATACAAAATTTCTAGAGATTCTCAATCAGTTACTTATGCTATTCTGTGGCGAGTGTACTTTGGAATAGGAACTTCCCCTTTCTCTCTATTGGCATTTACATTTTTTCATATAATCAGAATCTCTTTAAAGGCGAAATATTCAATGCTGCTCAACTAACTCATTTACATTTGGAGGTGTTTCAAATTTCAAAGGTCTCAAGAGTTTCAGTTAATCACAAAAAAGAAAACACTGGAAGTTAATTCTACGGGGAATTTGTACGTGCACAGCGCAATTGCAGTACTGATGGCGACTTTGTGGGTTGCCTCAAAAGCATGGGGGACAGATTTAAGCACAGGGGGTTTAGCCAGAGAACGATACATGATGCACTGAACAGCATTGCATGAGTACAGAGACGACAAACACTTCAGAACAAAGGCAAGCGAGGGGTCCCTAACACTATTCGGCTTGTCACAGACTACAATGTGCATTATATGACACTTACAAAGAGCATGCATAAACATTGGCAGTTACTATATGCTGATAAGACATTGGAGCCTTTTATCTCATCCAGACCAGAGGTGACATTTCGTAAGGGCAAGAGTCTTAGAAATCTATTAAGCCCCAGCTACCCAAAAGCAGGTACTCAGGTACATTGGCTTTTGACTCGTGGTCTGGGCTTCTTTAAATGTGGATGATGCAGTGCGTGCAGATGGGCCACAGATAAAAAGAAGGAATTTTCTGGCCTAATCACCGCACCTACAAGATCAATACTAACATCAACTGTCAGACAACTATGTGGTTTACGCAGTCGTATGCAAATGCCAACGCAGATATTTAGGCAGCACATTCAGGGCTTTGAAGGACCGCATTGTGGAACACATCAGGGCGGTCAAAAAGGCTGATACTAGACATCCCATAGCGATGCACAAAGTGGATAGCCATAAATCCTTCTCATTTTACGGATTTGATACCATACCCAGACATGTGAGGGGTGGCAACAGAGAACTTATGTTGAGGAGAAGGGAGGCAACTTGGATCACGCGATTGAGTGTAGAAATGGGCCTTAACACAGACCACGAATTACATTCCTTTTTGGGGGATTAGCACTCATGGTCCATTTGTGAGGATTATGTCCCCAAGTTCTTAATATGTCTTAGCTACTGCATATTGTATTATTCTTGTGGTCACTTAACTATCCTCAATGTGTTCACATTTATTGCTTGGCTCTCCTATGTTGACCGACTCTATTTTCCTCTTACTTTCAACTTCTTACTTTTGAAAATGTCAACAGTAAATTGGCATCCTGCTCTCTCATTTTCACATGTGAACCTTTCTAAGAATGTACATCCAATATGATTATGTTGATTTTGTTACAACCTTTTGCTTCTATGCTGGCACCGACATGTAGATCTTAACAAATTATGTTTGAGGCAACTCACAGGATTGTGTCTGTAGATCCTGTGAGTATCTAGTATGTGAAATTCTGACCTGTGACAACTACTGTTTGCACTCTTGCCCTAGGGAAGTTGTGACACACACTCACTGAAATGTGGAGTCTTTTCCATCGACTCTCATTATTCAATGTTGCCTTAGAATTTGTATTACGTAAATGGTTTGTGTTATCAAATGGGGCGGTGGGGTTTCAATACTTGGGCGCCTGCCCCCCTCTTTTTTTCTTTGCACTAATTTCTTACACTTCTGTTTGCGGGGGATGTTTATTATTCACCCTGCCCGCTCTATTGGCTTGTGGCTAGTAGTTATTTCAACTAACGGAGCACACTGTTACTGTCAATTCTTTCCAGAATTAATACCTTGCATCAGTGATGGCTTCCCCAAGTATCTTCATGATGTTATATAATGTGGACACAGTATCATGCATGGAAAGGAGAACAATACCTCATTAGGCATTTAATAACTTCTCCCCCTTTCTTTCAGTTTCTTCGAACGAAATTTACACAATTTGACAAATGCACAATGTTAATTGTGAGTTTTGAACATAATTTAGAAGGTACTCTTCTGCTCAATACTGCATTGAGGTTTGAAACGAGATGCGGAGTTTCACCGCTCAAAGATGGCCGACCGGTTTTATTATACCGTCCTGATCTTGTTTAAATATACACGAATCGGGCGATAGACATGCAGTATGGACCGTATGTTCTGACCATGCAGGATCCCCAGAGGGCCATAACAGAATCTTTGACACACCTGGGGCTGACGTTTTGCACCCTGTACTAAATCTCAGTGATAAAGCGGGGTGCGATTTGAATACATTTCAAGATGGCTGATGCCATTTCCATTATCTTTTTGACAGAGCGGGCAGAAGTCTTATGACTATGTCACATGTCTTGCAGATATTAAGACGGGTCCCCTCGCGGGCCGAACTGAGTTCTTCTGCGGACAAGCCAGAGGAAGCTCTGCCACACAGAGAGATAAGCACCTGTGCTAGGACACTCGTTAGCACTTATCTGTTAATTACCATATTCTCCTGAAAAGCGCACCTCCCTAAGGGGGTACGTTTATAATAATATTGCCATGGGATTGTCAACATATTTATTTTGACGAATTCCCGGTGTTCTCTGCATTATGTTTAGGGCTTGCACAGATGCCAGCAAGAACTTGGCTGCTGATACGTGGGACATATACAGCCTCTATCTAGCGGTTCTACCACACCACTCCACCGTCCTGCTCAACGAAGGAGAGTTTTTGCATACCACAATACCTATACTTAAGGTACCTGGGGCATCCTGACGACAATTTCCAGTTAGGCCAGAATACGCCCCTGCTTATTTTGGGTGTACTCTCAACTATAATTGGGCATTTTCCGTTTTCTTTTTCGTTTATCCCCAGGAATTACGACTGGGACACACTTATTTTCGGACACAATATATCTAGCATTTTTTACTGTGTGCTTATTACAGGACCTCTAGAATCACTTTCGGGACGGAAATACAACTGGAATTAAGGTTGGTTTCCCCGTAGTTTTTGGTTACAACTAGTACTATTCGCCAGTTTGTTCTGGTATTTTAACTGTGGCATTGTTTCTCGTGTTTACCTCTCTCTCCGTTTAGGATCCATATGAAGAGACTATAGGCATTTTTGATTTCGGATTTGCTTTTTCTAGATATTAGGCACCTTTAAGGGGATGCCGCTTTCTTTCTCTCACCTCAGGGAAGACACTAGTAACTGTTTAGGATTGAATGTCACAAATGAAGTCACCAGAAACGGTCATGTCTTTCTTTCAAGATGATTTTGCATGGTCTAAGAATTAGTTTTAAATGCACGAGTGTCATTAGACAGCAGAGGTAACATGTTTACAATGGCATGGGTTTCCACAGGCTCAAGTAGTCAATTTGAGCCGCTCCTTCAATAGACATACTGTCACAGAGGGTAACTGACATAAGATGTTATTGCAGGATACCTATTTCTTCAAATTTTTATAACTGGTCTGTTTCTTAGCCCTGAAGAAGTTGCTGCGCACAACCATAAAGCGCGACAAAACACGTGTTGGCGAAGGGTTTTGAGATTGAACTGAAGTGATTGTTCCAGCAGAGGATCAAGTGTTTTCTTACACTGTTATTAATAAACTATACATACTGTTAGCGTGTGCAAGGGACTGTTGTTTTGTTCTACCAGTGGCTATCCACGCGTTGGGTGGCTCTCCCTAACCTTATGCACCGTAATCCTAATTAATCACTAGTATATACTGCCCAGGATCACCAATATCCTATAGAACCACCCACCGAATAGTTACAATGAAGCTGGGGAAAGGAGGACACGAGAGGGGGCCAACAAGAAAGGGGCCTGGGAGAAGCACCTGGGTGATGAAGAGTAACACGGAGGTTGAGAGTTATACTAGGGAGAAAGATGGAAAACACATGAACTCCCATGGATGGTTGATTGCTTAACCAAAAAGAAAAAAAAAAGTAGTGCTTGAAAAGTGAGCAGTGTAAGGACACAAGTAATCTGTCCATGCTCTTGGGGGAGAGGGAGTGAACAGGTAGAAGAGGAAATGAAGCCAACATAAGCTAAAGAACAAGACGAAAACAAATGACTGATAAGAAAGCCAACCAAATATAAGCAAAAGGCAAACTGTATGCCCACTTTAAGCTGCCAATGGGTCTTTTGCTTAAAGGCAGTCTGCGCTAGCCGATAAGCGAGACCTTAAATACATTATCCATCCTCTGATTCAAAAATTGATGTTTTACTGCAGTGGCATTTTCTCTCTTTGTTTCAGGGTTGTAAGCAGAGAGTAGCCTTTGACGATGCATCAAACATGTCACCAACCTCATCAGTAATGCCAATATGAAAGGAAGTCGTACAATCTAAATCCATTAGAATCTTCTTTATTAGGTGTAAGAAGTCCCAGGTGTGTTTAACTTGAGAGGGGCAAGTGTCTTGCCTCTAGCCTTCTCCACGTTTTGCACCTTTCCCAAGATTCTCTGAACCCAGTGTCGCAATGCAGCTTTAACTCTAACCATGGACTGGTCCTGCCTGAGAAGGGGGCATTAAACCCTATAACCTCTTCTCAGCTTCCAGCATGCCAACTCCTTCAACAAGGGCAACAATTTTAAGTCAATAGACTCACGTATTTGGGAAGAAATGCACTTCCAGAAGGAGTAAGCATTTTGGGTCCCATAGTGACTGCCTAAATTTGCGTTGTTTATCTACATGCACCAAACACTTGCTTACTTCATAGAGATAGAGAATAAGGTGACACGTGGTTTATGTTTCTTCACTGGACAACAACTACAGATTATACCATTCTGTAGAGCTAGAATTGTTCCCAGTTTATTTTGCCCAGCAAGGTCCACATGGTCAATACTGGACCCTACAAAAGCTACACTCACCCCAAACAATTTAACACCAGGGTGGGCCGTTTGCAAAAAAATCCACTGGAGACACCTATCCTCAGACTTATTCCGTTCCATTCACCAGATTTAGGTCATCCTATCTTGCTAGATTGGTCATCCCTTGTAAGGGAGGCAAGCAGGGAGCCTGTTTACCATCCACTTTCCTGCCAGTTCCTAAAACCCTGCTACACAACCTGTGGAATTTACAATCAAACCTCGTTCTTCTGTACGACTCCTGATTTTTAGGTCTCGCCTGCGAACGCAGCGCGAAGCGCTGCTTTCGGCGAGATCTATTGTTGCTGACTTGCCTCGGAAGTGGGACAGGAGATGTGCACGCGCAGGCTTTTGGCGGATTTGAGTTGGTGTACGCGCTTACAGCCACGCGGCGTGCACATCTCCTGTCCCCCTTCCCTCGCAAGCCAGCAAGCAGTTTCACTTTCGTCCTCACCAGCCTCGTAATTTTTTAGGTCTCGCTCTCGCTGTGAACGCGCTTGCGCGTTGAGTGCCTGCTGAGTTAATTCTAGGTCCGCAGCGTGGGGCGCCTGTCGGCATGCTGTGATAATGACCTTTGGTTTTTTAAAGCACGAAGGCTGTGTTTGCACTTTTTTTTTTTTTTAAATAGGCGGACACGTGCAGAGAGACCACGACTGATAGAAGAACTTCCGGCAGCAAGGGGGACCAATAGTTAATTGTCCGTGATTTCGAAGATACCAAGTTTTGCCAAAGCGCAATAACAATGCTTCAAAATAAACTATTTTATGCACATCGCGTTACAGTTTTCAACCCGATAACTAAACAGTTGACAGGCTTATCTACCACCGCTTATCGCTGCTTAAAATCATCCCCCAGGGGCACAAAGAAAACAATATCCTGTGGAATACTGGGGGGGAGGCAGGGCTGACCCTGCTCCCTGAGGGCACAGTCCACAATGCCGCAGATCACAGGCAGTTATGGGGGAGGGACGAATGGTTGTAAGAAGGCTGAGGGACAATATGGCACGAAAAACGTTTGAGTTCCTACCCATACTAGGCGCACCCAACCCTCCCTCCCCAAGATGCCGCGGTACTCACAGGGATCTCTGCCATGGCCAGCATCAACTCTTCTTCCTCCATAGCTGCTCCCACGGGTGCAGGCGCTCACACGCCCCGGCAGCAGGGATTCCGTGGGCGGGGCTTGAGGCGGGGAGGAGCGGCCACGCGCCGGGACTCACGCGATTCTTGTGATGTGGCGGTTGGGGTCCAAGCGGCTGGAACGGTAGACAACGCGCACCCTCCCTACAATCCGCCACTTGCTGGGATGGGGGCGGAACCGCTGTACACTCACCCCCGGCCCGAGCGGTTGAAATCCCTGCCCGCAGTGCCGGATCCGCGGGAAAGCAGAGGGGGTCTACTGCATCACAGCCAAACCAACTGCACAGTTTGCTGACACAGGGAGGAGGTAGCCCAACTAATGCCCGCGTAGAGCAACAGCATCGACTGGCTGGTAGACGGTTGGTGACCGGGGCTAGTTTCAAAGTAGCTCCTGATGTGCACCTTTTAAGATTATTTTAATGGCAGGTCTATTGTCGAAGTGTGCCCAGGGTTTTACGTGGGGTGCGTCCTTCCGCTTCTCAGACCTAGCAGTAATTAACAAGCATTTGCCATGCAATAGGTCTCGCATTGACGCGAGTTTGGGCTATTGACATTGTAAATAACAATGCCTTTTCTTTTCGTTTTCTTTTTCAAAACAAAAATAAAAGGCACTGTTATTTAAAATGCCAATAGCTCAAACTCGCGTCAATGCGAGACCTATTGCATTGCAAATGCTTGTTCATGCAGTTTTCAAGATTCTTAGATCGCTGTAATTTTGGCTAAGAGGGTGATAAAACTTTTGTCATTCAGCCGATGCCACATCTCAGATTGTATCTATATATCTTGATATAATGAAGAATTACTGAATGGCTATTCATTGCTTCATCAAGGCCTGCAAACCATTTTCAACAGTAGGCCCAACCAAAATAGATTTGTCAAACCTTGTTGGAGTTTACATATTTAAATGGCTTGAGGGTGCCCCTGTAATTGAAACATGCACTGTATGTGCGTGTTTCTAGATGTACATACATAGCTAGACTTCTATGTGACGATATAGAGTTTTATGTTACATTGCTGGATGTACAGATCCCCTTGACTTGTTACCTGTGGTGTAATGACCCTATGATGTACTGGGAAGGCCAATGTTACAGTGATTCACTCTAGATTTAAAGCAGCCACAACAACAAAATATTATAGCACCAAGAGATAAATACTTCACTTCCCCTCAACTCATACACAGTGGTCATCATAGGAACAAAAGATACTAAAGTCAACTGGTTTTTTCAGTTTCTGTATAAACCTGTTTTTACCGAATTAAAATCTCTTCCCGTTGCCGCCGCGCTAAATAAATCGCTAAATAAGAGTGAGGTTAAGAAAATGACTCTGCAATCATAAGTGAGCAGGAGATCGAAGAGGGCATCCATAATGAACAATAATGGGCAAGGGGTCCCGTGTTGGCTAAACAGGACTTGAATACATGATGCATGTTCCAAACCTACCATTTTCAATATCGCCTCGTCTCACAAGTTACTAGTCCCACATCCTTTTACCAAGACTAACCGAAACTCAAGAAATAATGTCTTTGTATCAAGGAAGGACGAACAACCAAATAATGTTTAAAATCTGGTTCTGGGGTGAACGAAAAATGATGCTCATAAAAGCAAAGATTAGACATTTGTTTTCTATTTCATAACAGTGTTCAAAGCACAGTGCCAACGTGTACTCGACTCCACTGGCAAAACCATGCTTGGCCACACATATCAAAGAGCCCAGGTGTTTAGAACACGTGTTCCGTTTCCATACAAGCTAGGTGGTAAATCACTCCTGGGGGAGCGTTGGGGCGTAAGGTTGCTGACCTCTTCCACAAGGTTTACATTTTTTTATGACTCTGGCCAAGCCACTGTATTTGCCTGCGTCTCTATTTGTAAGAAATGTGTACTATGAAAACTATGTGTGCAGCTTTGTGCTCTCCTACTCGGGTGGGTCCGGAGATGGAGGGGGCTTAATGCAGGCCCCTGCAGCCCGTGCGGACCAGTGGTACTCCCACCCTCAAACTAGCCCAAAGTCTCAGAATATCTGTTACTCTATGACTGTGGATCCCAGATCACCAGCAGAGCTTAAGCCGTATTTTCCCATAGATGAATGCTGAGACAGATCCACATGAAACCAGTTCATTTACTACAGCTTGAAGTCCTGATCCTTTAGCAGCAAATCTGGCAAGCCAGAGAAGCCTTACCGAGAAACCACTCAGAGCTTTAATGCCATTAATATATAGAGTGATAGCTTGGACAATTAATGCTAGAAGCTGGAAATGTGCCCGAGCATTAGAAAATTTGTATTTTCTCTCTCACCCTTAAATCGCCCCGCCTTGACCCTACTGACGTTGTAAGTTATCGGCCTATACCCTTGCTGCTGGTCTTGGCAAGGTCTTGGCAAACTATCTAGTTCACTGGAAGAGCAACACCTCTTCAGGCTTTGGCAAACTCTACCTTGGTGGAGCTCAGGATGAAGTCAGGGCACTTCGGAAGAGGGCATTGTGACAGAAGTTATTCTTTAGGATCAATTAACTGCATTCAATGCAGTAGATCGTTGTGCCTCACTCTAAAGACTGGTGTCTACTGGCACAGGAGATCTGGTGCTAGATGGATCAAATAATTTCCTACAAATCATTAACACAAATCTCCCCCCTGCCGCCCCCTACAAGTCTAAGAAAGCAGAAGTGACATCTGACATTGCACAACGGTTATACTCATCACCCACCTTATGAAAATTTACATTAGAGCTAATAAATGTATTTGAGAAGAGGTTCCCACTCCTGACCCAAGCACACCAGCATTTAGCTTGGTGTCTGATGAGACACTCCACTTCAGACGCACATCACCCCAGCCTCATGGGCACAATGCATTCACAAGGCCCCAGTCTCCTAGACACCTAATTCTCAGCACTCTAATTTCTGATGCACTCCATGTCCATACTACCCCCGTCTTTTGGGCACACGATATTATTGCCATTCCAAGATATGACACACTCTATTTTCATATTACCCCTGCCTCCCAGACTCTCCACACTCACTCCATGATCCGGAACACATCATATCAGCTCTACACATCACCCTTACATCACATTACCTCAGTTCAGTCTGCGGACATCCCATGAATGGAGTTATATGGTGTATTCTGAGGTACACTCAAAGGAAGCTCAAGCACTGCTAAGTAAAGGTGGAACGCCATCAGAGCCAGATAATCCTAGCACCACAAAAAGGTTCCCAGGATAAGGAGAAGAGCATTACTTAAAAAAAAAAAAATTAAGAGTTTTATTTAGCGCGAACTAGACCCGAGAAATCGGGTATCAGAGCGCTTGACATGAGCACCAGTTTTGTTACAGATGGGCACATTCATTGTGTTTTTTTTTTGTTAGGCACGGGAAGATTAAGTGATTTGCCCGGAATCACAGGATGTTGGGCGTCGTTGCCGAGACTCGAACACGGTTCCCCAGCTTCAAAGTCGACTGCTCTAGCCCCCAAGGCTACATCCTCTCCCTATTTGCACTTACAAGAAGCAACAAAGGGCATCAGAAGGGCTACAACAGAAAAGCGTAGCACACAGTGCCAGAAAAATGCAGTGCAGGCTGTCAAAGAGGGTGCTGGTTCGACGAAGAACTGAAAACTACATAGGAAGCATAGACCAGACGAGAGCAGCTCGTCACACAAGGGAAGGTAGAAGTGCCAGAACATACGAGTCTAGTTTCTCACACAGTGAGCTAAACCTGAAAAGGGCAGCACATGGCTTTACAAAGGAAGCTCTAGACCAGAGTGCAGCACTGGGTGTGAACTGAGAGAGTGATGCTTGAAGAAGGAAGAGCAGACTGTCACGTAAGGTGCGCTGGATCTCAGCAGTACAGACTAGGTATCATACAGTGTGACCTAGGCCAAATGAGTGCCAGACCTCACAGGGTGGTGCTAGATAAGTGCAGTATACGACTTTTGGAGCCCTGGAACAGGGGGGTACAGCTCATCAAACAGGGATAGTAAGATCAAAGCACCATGGAGAAGCAGGGCTTGAAGAGCTTCATCCAAGGGTTTACACACTGGCTATCATGCAGTGAGAGTTAGGCCTAAACAGTACAGCACAGAGGGTCACACAGTATGAGCAAGGGCTATGCACCAGCTTGTCAGGTACTGCCCTTGGGAGAGGGGATTCCAGACATGCATTCTCAGAGGTATACTCACTGGCACACGCATGCATGCAGGGGCCTACACAGACACGCACTCACTCACTCACTCACACACACACACACACACACACACACACACCCCCCCCCTAGCGTCCAACAATCGTTGCTGATTTGCAGATGGCTTGGGCTGTAAGCCTTCTGTTACACTCTGACTTCTAGGGCACTCTAGTGTGACTGGTAGCGCTGCACATGCCTTAATCTGCAAGAACCATCTCTCCTGTGCTGCTAATCACAATGTGAGTGAACGAAAAATCAAACTTGTGGACGAGCTTGCCTCTATCAAGTGACCTTTTCTCAGCCAGGTAGTGGAGAGAATGAACTTTAGCCCTTACTTCTGCCCCTGTATTAAAGCACCGTACTGTGCTCCAATGACCAAAGTCTAGGTAAGCGTAGTGTTCGCCAGCTACTCCCCGAAATCATTGCATGAGGCAGGGCTGTCCCCCATTTCTGTCCTTTTTAGGTCTCGCCTGACCCAGCGCATGCGCTGGTCTGGCGAGACACATTGTGAGGGATTCAAAAAGAGCTACCAGGCCAGCCTAGAGCTACAGTGCATGTGCGCGGGCGTGCGCGCCGCGATTACTTTCACTTTCGCGGCCGCACGGCCGCTTTGATGTTTGATCGCGATCACTTTCGCGGCCGCTTGGCATAGGCAATAGGTCTCACTTTTGGGACCTTATAAGTATTTAGTTATGCAACTGTTGCATGGCTAAACACTTATAAGGTCCCAAAGGCGAGACCTATTGGCTAGGCCAATGCTCGTTAGGTCTTGGGCCTGCGTTGCAGTGCACTGCTCGCGCAGCGAGAGACCTCTTGTAGGAGGTCTGAAAACGTATCTAGGAATTGCGTGTGCTTTTCCTTTTGAGGCACGCTTTTGGCCTTTGCATGCGTGTTTTTTACTTAGAGAGCACGCAACAGGCCAAAGGCGGGTGCATTGCTCCGCCCCTGGCCTATTGGTGTCTATTACGCGCACCAAAGGCCATGTGGTTTCAATTATCGTGCCCAGACACGGGCGCGATAATTGAAACCACATGTTTCGCTGTGGCGCACGCACCACTCGCGGGCGTTTTATTTTTACAATAGCGATCGCTTTTGCGATTGCTTTTCACTGCCGCTTGTTCTTAACATGGTGATGACTGCAGTACACCATTGTATTCAGTAAGTGAAAGATATAAATGGCTATTCATCCTATAAATATGGTCGATTGATTATGGGGTTGCTGGCCTCTGTAAAATAGCATAACGTGTTCTGATATCTAGACCACATGTGAATAAGATGAGAAAACGTAATCGCTGTACCTCTGTTAGGGCATGCTGCGTCTGTCTTTCCACTGACGCTGAAGAGCGCAGATAGAGAGAGTCACAGCGCCTGCATGCCTCCGTGCACAAGAGAAAACGCAGACTGCAAATCTGGCACCGACATAAATGGCTATGTTTGTATCTCCGACGAATATCTCAACCCACCCCTCATCCTGCCTCGTCTTTTCCACCTCCATTCCCCGCTCCTCCGGCACTTTGCTAGTGCTTTCCCTGGGCTCCTCGCAGCCCACCCAGTGCCCAGACCGCTCGAGCTGGCTGCAGAACCAAGCACAAACAATGGCTGTTTGCCGGGGCCCTGACTCGTGAGCCGTGCCCGTAAACTCTCGGCCCTGGCAGGAGTGCGGGCATCATGTCCGCTCCTGCTCTGTATGGGAACCAGAGGGCGCTGGCCGCGTGGATGAACTCGACGCAGCTCTCTCTGCACCCTCGCCCACAGGGCACAGTGGACCTGGCCAGGCGGCAGCGGACGCACTTCCACATAGCCATGTCAACAGCCCGTTCCCATCAAGTTTGTAAACCGTGAGTAATCTCTTATTTTTATACCTTATGGTGTTTGTGGGGGACAAGGAAACAAGCTACACGGGCAAGTGGAAGAAGCAACTCGGACAGGGTGGTGTAAGAGGTAGAAGCAACAGGTAGAAGGATGGCAGAGGAAGAAGAAAAAGTAATCAGCATTGGCAAAGCCATTCGGTCTCGTCTTGCCTGTGAGAGAATGATTGGCCTTGGCAATGTAGTTTTCAGTCCTGTTATACAGTAGTGCGGCTGCAGCATGGCTGAACTTTGTAAAAAAAAGGCTTTGAGGGGGTGAGTGTTGGCAGCGTCATGCACTTTTATTTTAATTGCTAGTGGAGCAGAAGTAAGGCCAGGGGGCAACATGGAGGGGTCAAATGCTTTTGAGTGGCAACCGGACAACAAGGGTGTGGAGAAGAGGTCTATGATTCGCCCAGCGCTGGCCATATCGAAGTGCTTTTTTTTGTTTAAGGAAAAGGGGGGAGTGGTAGGCAAAAGGAAGAGCGGGAGGGTGAGTCGCGAGCAACTCTAACAATAGAGGGTGGGAGCGATGTACTTGGAGCAAGCACATAGACAACCGAAAGGTGAGTTAGGGGCTGGGGTTTTTGGAACTGATGCATGTAGAGGGGATACATAAAGGGTGCATATAGCAATCCCCCGCCCCCATACCCAAAGGATTGGTGCGAATAAAGCAAAATGTGGCCCTAGTTTGTATCAAATTATATATAGCAAACAGAGAAACATTATAATACAGTTCAAGCTTTTAAGGTAAATTAACTTGGATGGTAGTGGAAAATAATGCTACTGAAGCTTTCTTGCTCGAAGCTTAGTGCTAAAAAATATTTAAATGGTTGTAAATATGAACTAAGCTTTTCATTTCTTTTTCTGCGTTTAATATCTGGGCAGCCAGCAGTGTAGACTGGGTCGGATCCCTTACAGAAAGCAGAGCGTGCGTAGGTAAAGGGGGTTGGGGGGTTATGCATTAGGTTCAACTTGCTTTGCACTGTTTTACTGAAGTTAAATCTGCACTTGGCTCTCGAAGCTGAGAGTTTTGTAGAACAAGTTACTACTATGAATGCAGGTTTTAAAGCTGCAACTCTCTATGTTGTTTGGTGGGGTTACATTGTTTTGAAGCATTGGAACCAGTGTCTTTGTGCCTTCAATTTGATTTCTGAAACTTGACTCTTTTACCCTTTTTATCATCTGTTATTTGCATTTTGTAGTTTAAACTTTTATAGTTAGTTTTATTTGCATGACACAAAAAAGTACTATGACGTGGCCACTGCTGGCCTCTACTTAGCACTTTTTACATCGAGCCTGGGCAGCTCATACGCTGCTCTGTGAGACTTGCTGTATTCAGGTATGTACTTGAAGCTCCAACGGCTCGCCGCCTATATTTTTCCTTGGTTTGTGTCATTGTCCACTGTAAACTGTGCCTTTTCATTGGTCAATAAGCTTAGTTGTCCCTCAATAGTACCCCCTTGTCTCATTTTGTAACCGCCCAGTAGCACTATTTTTATCAAATAGCTTTGTCCTGCCAGGCAGGAGACGCTCTCTCCTAACGCTTATCTTTATAGCACGGGCGCCAAACGCATTTAGAATGCAATAGGTCTCACATTTGCGAGAGTTTAAGCTATTGGCATTGTAAATGACAATGCCTTTTATTTTGTTTTTTAAAAACAAGCCATAAATAAAAGGCATGGTCATTTACAATGCCAATAGAGCAAACTCTCATAAATGCGAGACCTATTGCATTGCAAATTCTTGTTTGCTCTGGTTATGGTACCCTGGGTAGAGAGAATAAGGCATGATGAGCAGGTGAAGCATTAGATGGACAAGCAGACATGAAGATAGCATCTCTTTATATGTGGACTGTTGTTGCTCTATGTGCGGAGGCGTTACCCTTCGGTCCTACGTCTATTTCAGATACTTGGGGTCAATGAGGGGGCCTCTGGCATCAAGGGTAATTGGGACAAGTCGACTATAGTTCCTCTTGTGGAGGGGTGAAGGAAGAGGTCCTGGGTTCTCGAGTTGTAAGGAGCGCTAAGGGCCATCTCTGATACCTAGGTATGATGATTTCCGGAGACCAGCTGGAGAGCTGAAACCTTAATACAATCCCCCTGATTAAAAAAAAATGTAAGCACATATGACAGCCTGGCGTAAATAGCACCTGAACACAACTGATGGGTATAGGGGCACTGGCTAAGATGGTTGCATTGCCCCAGATGTTATATACGCTGCAAATTTACCCCTATAGAATCCCCCAAAGTTTCTTCCGTGCTTTACAATCCATCCTCCTTGACTAGCTTCCTGTTTGTGGGAAGGTCACCCAGAGAGGCATACAAGAGAGTGTGCAATCACCGTTTGACGGTGGGCTGAGGACAGTTGAAATAAAACTGTACTGCTGGGTGACTTACTTAACACCCCCTATTAATGACTAGTTCTTTGGAGACTGGGACGACCAGGCTGTGGGACTGGTACTTGACTCCCTAGACAAGCATGGCCCGATTCGAATGTTCTACAGGAAAGAGTTCGCTCAGCATCTGCCATCAATCACTGCTGCCAACTTGGAAAACTGGCGCATAGCACTGAGGTGGGCAGGCTGGGACAAAAAAGCTGACAAAGGAAATGCCACTTAGGAATACTGAAGATGGGGACGTATGGGTATCAAATGACGTTTATCCTTTGATTAGATCACTGGTTAGAATAGATTTAATTGTGGCAAAGAGCGATATTGCCCTCCTATGGCGGTACAAGCGCGCCCCCGGGTTTTCAGAGTGGTTGAAAGGAATGGATTTTTGTGGCCCTGCTAAAGAATCCATTTATCAAGGCATGTTTTCCCCCTAAAACACACCGAGTTTGGGGGACATGGCGGGACTATTTCAATAACACAAGGCCAATGCCCCGAGATTAAATTGCTGGTCTGGTGGGAGTTAAATTGCCAACAGGATGGTCTAAGTAAGATCGAGTTGTTACGTTAATGATTGTGGTTTACTTTTTAACGGGGCTGGTTGGGAGGCCCGTACTGTTCATTTTCCCTAATGGGTGCGTGCAGCACCTGATCCTGTTTGTCACTATGCTCATGCCCATCGATGCATCATTGGTCTTTTTTCAATTATTAGCCGTCAGGCTGCTTCAATGTACTGGGTACTGTGATTATATCTACGAAATGCCAATAAACAGATTTCATAATAATGATTGTGGTTTACTTCTTTTGAGCTCAGTAAGAATATGAGATTCTGGAAACGAGATAAATATAAATGTCACTAAACAGATCTTAAAACAAAAAAAATGCAGGCAAAGGCCCGGTAGAGGCAGGTCTGGTAGGTATAGAAACTGGGTGCACAGGAAAAGAAAATCAAGTTAGGTGTGGTAAGAGCTACCCCCCTCTTCTCCCCTAATATAAAATAAACACTGACTTACTTTAACTTTAAAAGGAAAACATAACCTTGTGCTTATTTAAAAATGAGCTCCAGCCTTTCAACTACTCTGAATGTGTCTGGGAGCTACTGTTAGCTCGCGATCGACTGGTTAGAGACACCTGCTCTGCATAGCTTACAGCATATTCTAAACTCCCAAGATGGCAGCTGATAAAATATCTCCTTTCTCCAGCACATCAATCAGCCAACCAACCTATTCTTCATGTCGCGAGAGATAATGAAAGCAAAGTTTTGCAGTACGCTTCTTCAGGTATTTGATAGTGAACCTATGTAACAACCTTTTTTGCTCCGGTCTAAATCTGGGTATAGAAAGTAGTTTGAGATTAGCAGATCTCAGACGTCTGGAAGATACATACTGCTTCCACTTGGAACTTAAGGATTTTGGTTCAATTTTGGTAAAGGTGCAAAAGATAACGCAACCTACGTTAAACAATCGTCATTTCCGTACTGAGAGCCAATAGAGCTGTTACAGATGCTTGGATACCAATTGTCTGGAAGGGAGCTACTGAATCAACTGGGCTACAGCGTACTGGATTCTCTGCAAACGTTCCAGATCAAGATCTAGTTAGCTCCGGTTATCCAGATTAGAGGTCACTAATCCATGTACAAGACATTTCCTAGATGAGTCTGGAAGAACCTTCCTTAGTGTTCCAAGAACAAAAAAGCATGAGGTTGATGTATAGGAGATGTGGTCTACAGGAGGGAGATTGATGTTTAACCAGAAGCCAAGGTTTCTAGCACTAGCAGTGGGTGCAGGTAGACTGCACAAATCACAATACTGATTGGACCAAGTAGACTATTTCGCTCCAACCAGTAGAATTCTTGTTTTTTCTCTATTAAATTGTAAACAGTTCTGATCCATCCAGGCAGGTTTGAAAAGTGGTACACATAGCTTCGCAGTTATCCGAAATGGAAATAATCAGCTGTGTATCATCTGCACAGATCATTTAGATGCCAAAATATTGAACTAGTGACTCAAAGGGAGACATGGGTACATTAAATAAAACAAGACTCAATGTTGAGCTCTGTGGTGCACCCGCATTAAGAGTTCTTGGGACAGAACTAAATGGTGGAATGTACACAGACTAAATCCTTCCAGTTAAAAAGTAAGTTACCCATTGTAGGGCATGATTGCAAATGACAGAATCTTTACGTCTCCAGTAGAAGCAAGTGCAAGACAGTATCAAAGGCTACTGACAAGCCATAGTCCAGAAGGGCTCTTGAAACACCTGTGATGGCCAGCAAGGACGTTTGTGTGCTATACTTGGGCTAAAGCCTGACTGGGTGGGTCAGGTATGTTAATGGTTTTAACAAAACCCATCAGATGACTGTTAATGTGTTTTTCCAAACTTTTGCTACGTAAGGACAGTGGGGGAGTTTAGTCTATAGTTATTGGGAGTGGAATGGGTCGGCATTGGCCTTTTTCGATAGGGGAGTAACTGTGACATGCTACCAAGTAACTGGGACTGTGCTAGTTGTGTAGAAGTAATTAGGTAGGTCTGTAAGAGGTGGCCCAATGACAAGCCCTATCTATGTGTACGGTTTTAGGAGAGCAGGGGATCTTCAAAAGAGCTGGATTTACAAGCCTGTAAAGATTTGATGGTGACCTGCAAGGAAATCAAAGGGAAACTTTCTAGCAGATGATCCGGCCTGGCCAAGGAAAACACCATAATGTCATTGGGGATGATCTTGAAGAAGGAGATATATATATATATATATACACACACACACACACTACAGATTCATACAATGAGCTGTTAGATCGACAAACTTCAACAGCTGCTCGCTCGGAATAAAAAAAAAAAATTGGGTAATCAATCCACAGATATTCATTTTGCAATGTACTATAAACATGTCACCAGATAGTAACCATGGGCTACACAGACGTAATTGTGTAACCTGTATATAATGTTTACATAGGAATTCTGTAATGTTTTCCAACAAAAGTACTTGTTCAACTAAAGGAAACCAAAATCTAATCAACTCACAATGTTTATTATTATATATTTGTTCTATGTTTACTGTAGTTGCGTCATGTGTGACGCTGAAGTTTCTTTAAAATGACTCAACCGAATTGAGTGGTCATGTGACCGAGATCCTGTGTGTGGTCGAAACGGGTTATTTTTTCTGCTGGATTAAAGAAAACCTTTCTACTGCAAACCAGAGTGGCTCGTGATTTTCTACAGAAGGGGTGGAACTTCTGCACACTTGAATGTATATTATATATATATATATATATATATATATATATATATATATATATATACACACACACACACACACACACACACACACACATATATATATATATATATACACACACACACACGCACAATTTTGTTGTGAAAGAAATCTGTCAGATCCCAACATCGTCCCAACCAAGGTGGAATTTACTGTTTTTAAACAAGCTCGACATTCTAATAGATTCATACAGGATAACACTATGTGTGCCATGTCAAATTATTTAGAATGGAAAGAGTTGGAAGGGAAATGTTATGGATATACAGAATCACACCCCACTGCAGCACTGGGATAGGTCTGTTTCATCTTTTGAAAGGTAGGAAAACAATATCCAAGCTGTGTTCCTGGTGGTTTAAAAGAACACTAAGAATTAGTGAAGAGGTGCATTTCAAAAGGATGGGCTGAGCAATTCTAAGGAAAGACATGATCACAGGAACTAAGTAAGTTTACCTCTGTTTAATGTAGGTGACAGGGTAAAATTCCTAAACCTGGCCATGTGTAAAAAGGAGATTCCATTTTGTTATGTTATGTGCATTTGTATATCACACAACTCATCCAAGAGGGTATCCTGGCACAGAAGCAGGAGCTGTATGGTCCGAGCCAGGGTTGATGCTAGGTGAAGAGCCTGGTCTACACTTTCTTGTGGAATTCAAGGACTACGGAGGGGGCTTTGATGTAAAGGAGCTGGTCCTTCCAGGCTTTAGGAGCGAGGTAGGAGAAGGCAAGACCACCGGATCTGGTTCACCCAATGAGGAGGGCGTGCACGATTAACGGTCTGGTTGGGCAGAGGCGTCTGGTAGGTGTGTGGAAGTTTATTCGGTTGTTGAGGTACGTGGGGAAAATGTTGTGTAAGGCTTTGTATGTGTTCGTGGGGAGTTTGAAGAGTGCTTGTGTGTGGATTGGGAACCAGTGAAACTCTTTGAGGTGCAGGATGCTATGAGTACGGGGTGGGAGGTTGAGGGTAAGCCTGACTGCTGAGTTTGCATGGTCTGCAATCATCTGGTCAGTTGATTCCAGCATAAAATGTGTTGTTGTAGTGCAGCTTGCTACTAATGATTGGTTGGGTGATGGCTCTGTGAGCTTTGATGGGTTGCAATTAGAAAATCTTGAGCATCTTGAGTGTGGGGAAGCAAAAGATGAATACAGAGTTCACTTGGCTGGTCTGGTGAGTTGGTTGTCGATTACTATTTCGAGGTTCTTTGTGTGGGTTCCTGGGAGGGGTGAGGGTCTAAGTTCCACAGGCCACAATGTAAATTCCCAAAGCGAGGTGTGTTTGCCGAAGATTACTACTTCCATCTTGTCTGTGTTGAGTTTGAAGCAGTTGGTTTTCCCACATCTAGTGACTTTGGTCATGCAGCTAGAGAAATTGGTCGAGCTGTTGCCCGTCTTGTCAGAGAGGGAGAGCACGAGCTGGGTGTCATCAGCATAGGAGAGGATGTTGATTCCATGGGCAAGGATAATGCTGGCAAATGCAGTCATGTAGGCATTGAACAGAGTGTGGCTGAGTGAGGATCCTTGTGAAACTCCGCAAATTAAATTGATGGCATCCGAGGTGAAGAGAGCCAGGCTCAGACTGAGTGCGGCCTGTAAGGAAGGAGCAAATCTGCACAGTGCTGGACCTTGGACGCCACCTTTGTACAGTCACTGGATGAAGAAGGGGGAGCCTGTAGAATGCCGCAGAAAGATCCAGCAGCATGAGGGCTGTGGTGTCTCTTCTGTCCATGATCATCTTATTGTCGTCTGTGGCAGTGATGAGTGCGGTCTCTGTACTGTGGATGGGCCTGAATATGTATTGAGGGGTGTCAAAAAGGTAGTTTTCAGTGAGGTGGATGGCTAGGTATTTATCATCTTTTTCAATACTTTTGTAATGTTGGGTAGCAGAAATAGACCGGGGGTTGGTTAGCAGCATCTGAAATCAAGTAGTGGGGTAAAGGTTAATAATCACAGCGTTGTAATACAGGATTGGCAAATGTTGAATGCGATTGTCAAGGGTCAGACCCCCTTTCAGAAGGACACGTGGCAAGGAGGAGCTACTGGGCCAAACCATGATGGTTGAGGCCTTTTACTACTGATTTTTAGGGTTCAACTTACTATGAGCTCTGAGTAACTGGGCAGAGTAACTCCTTGAGCCCTTAAATCTCTGTAATAGCTTGAGTCAAGCAGTTCAAGACTTCTCGGGCAGGAGGGAGGTGTAGCGTAATCACAGGCTCACAACTCAAAATACATCTAGCAATCCCCAATAAGCGATTGTCAAGTGGAATACTTGCTTTTATATAAAAGGCAGTATTTGTGTTGTTTATATATTAACACCAAGTATAAAACACCACAAAACTATTAATGCACACACTGTTCCCAAGGCAGGTCCACTAGTGTTTCCTGAGTCAGCTTCTCAAGTCCCACCTCCCCGTCTAAGGTGAATGTTTCGTCCCCAGTTATGTGAAGTGACATACAAGCTCGACACCGTTAGTGAGTTTGATTCTTAGAAAATCCACAATGGCTTCGCAAAAGTCAAAGTGTCCTCACACCATAGCGCATAAGTCTGAGCAAGTACCCTCCACAGCCCAGCAGCCCAGAATACAGTCTTAACAACTCTCGCTAGATTGTCGGAGTAGAGTGTCTGAGCACGTGCCTGCAGCCCGGCAATGAGCAGAGAACTAGGTCTTGCGATTGGGAGGCAGTCTTCCATGGCGAAGCCAAACAGTAAGTCAAACAGTAAGTCAAACAGTAAGTCAAACAGTAAGTCAAACAGTAAGTCTTCCTGAATCTTTCTGCAGGTCTTGGATGCTCCTGGATTTGTGTAGTTGATTCACTGCTCTTCCTCTGTGGTTACGGCCCTCTCCTTCTTCATGACAGCATGCTTCCATGGAACAACGGCCCTTTCACTTCACGAAGGGCCACCTACTGGCACTCCAGTGGTCACGAGCAGCCGCACACAGGGCAACGACCCCTTCGGCTCACAGCACTGCAGAGGCGGACAGCCCTCTCCTCATCACAGTGTTGCACAAGGGTGACAGCCTTTCTCTCGTCACAGCACGGTGCCAAGGACATTGGCCCTTAATATTCTCTGCGGCCTCCACCTGGTATAGGGGCATAGCAACAGCACACACAGATAGACCAATCGGTGAGGCGGTCCAGAAGGACCTGAATCTCACACTCCACTCCTGGGATCAACTTGGCAGAATCCCAACTGAACCTCGCTCCCTCCAGGCGATCTCCTTCTCCATCTTCTTTTAGGTCAGGCAGAAGCTTGTGCTCCAGGCAAGTGCTCTTGATTCTCCGGGGTGATGTCCCCTCACCTAGTATAAGAGACTGGCAGAAACATAGTCCCCAGTCCTAGTAACAATAGGCAGAACGCGTGCTCAGCTTCTCCACACTGATACAGCTTCAGTATGACAATGCGGGAGCCTCAGTCTCTCATTTTTATAATCTATTTCCAGAAGCAATTGTGATTGAATGTCTGTCTTTGAAATTCTTGTTCTGAAATTCAGCCACTTTAAAGTG
The DNA here is from genome assembly GCF_964204655.1 of Triturus cristatus. Lineage (NCBI taxonomy): Eukaryota > Metazoa > Chordata > Amphibia > Caudata > Salamandridae > Triturus > Triturus cristatus. The sequence continues at coordinate 314,389,571 of NC_140585.1, forward strand.
CCCACTTAAGCTCTGTTGTGCTCTTCCTCCAGAGAGCAGTCATTGACAGCAGGACACTTTCCAATCTTGACAGCCCCAAACACAGGCCAAGGAGAGACTAGACGTTTGCACCTGTAGGTCAACCTCAGTGATATGTGCATCAAAAGGTTACCAAATGGCTCCAGCCTTTACTCTTTGTGATTCCCTTATCAGACTCATCTATTTCATGAAATATGTCCAGGCCCCCTTTGACCACTAACTTCTTTCAGAAACAAAGAGCCCATTTTGAAACATACTGAAGAGTCTATCTCTTCCTTTCTTCCAGTATGTGTACCACCCAGCTTTCAGAAAAGCAGCAATCCACAAATCTGTTTAGGGGGGGATTCTCTAACTCTACATGTTCGCCCAGACAGCCCTGAGTTTCCCCATCTGGACACACAGGCTTTTATGCACTGTACCACTCCAAGGCACTTGCACATCCATAGTGCATCTCACCTGTGTGTAGCTTTCAGTGTACTGGTACCACAGGCACAAATACATAACATCGCTCCGTGTAAAGCAACTCGAGCAGACCTCCTTGCACAGCAGCTATGAGCATACATAACAGCCTGCCGTGGAACGCATGCACTATTTCAGCACTCCATCCACCCATAGGGAATCCAAAGGCGAGCTAAGCACACAGTAACAGAACTCTAATTGAGTGGGCCAGTAGGCCCCACTCCAATAGCCTACGTAAACCGGCCTGGCCATGCCACGGATTACTCATTACAGAACAGTATGCTATCAATCAATTAAAACATTTGTAAAGCGCACCACTTACACGTGGTGCGCAAATGCTGCTACTGCTCGAATAGCCAGGTCTTGAGTAGTCTCCTGAAGGTTAGCAGGTCCTGGGTCTGGGGGCTAGGTGGGAAAATGATCTGCCACCGGAGGTCGCTCTTCGGATGCGCGGGACGGTGGCGAGGGCGAAGTCGGCAGAGCGGAGCTGGCGATTGGGGTGTAGAAGGTGAGTCGTCTGTTGAGGTATGCTGGTCCGGTGTTGTGGAGTGCCTTGTGTGCGTGGGTGAGGAACTGGAAGGTGATCCTCTTGTTGACGGGAAGCCAGTGCAGGTCTCTCAGGTGGGGTGAGATGTGGCTGCGGCGAGGTATGTCGAGGATCAAGCGTGCAGAGGCGTTCTGTATGCGTTGTAGTCGTTTCAGGAGTTTGGCCGAGGTTCCTGCGTAGAGGGTGTTACCGTAGTCCAACCTGCTGCTGACGAGGGCCTGGGTGACCGTTCTTCTTGTTTCGGTGAGGATCCTTCTGTAGATCTTGTGGAGCATGCGGAGGGCGTTGAAGCAGGAGGATGAGGCAGCGTTGACCTGTTTGTCATGGAGTTAGTAGAGTCGAGTATGAACCCCAGGTTGTGTGCGTGGTCGGTGGTTGTTGGTGCTGTTCCCAGTGCAGCTGGCCACCAGGAGTCTTCCCCAGGCTGAGGGGGTGGGGCTGAGGATGAGGACTTCTGTCTTATCTGAGTTCAGCTTCAGGTGGTTGTTCTTCATCCACTCGGCCACGGCTTTCATTCCTTCATGGAGGTTGGTTTTGGCAGTGAGGGGGTCCTTGGTGAGGGAGAGGATCAGCTGGGTGTCGTCGGCGTAGGAGATGATGTTGAGGTCGTGCAGTCGGGTGACGAGGGCGAGCGGTGCCATGTAGATGTTGAACAATGTGGGGCTGAGGGATGAGCCCTGGGGTACGCCGCAGATGATCTCGGTGGCTTCGGAGCGGAAAGGGGGGAGGTGGACGCTCTGGGTTCTGCCGGAGAGGAAGGAGGTGGTCCATTCCAGAGCCTTGTCTCGGATCCCAGCGTCCTGGAGGCGCGTGCGTAGGGTGCGGTGGCAGACGGTGTCGAAGGCGGCTGTCCGGTCCAGGAGGATGAGAGCCGCGGTTTTGCCGTTGTCCAGCAGGGCCCTGATCCAGCTACTTAGCTCTGGGTAAGGGCTGAAGCCATTCATCACTATGAGGGTGGGGCACTGTATGCCCCTGCCAGTAGAACCAACCTGCAATCCAAGAGACAGGTCTAAGCCATGTTGCAAATACAGAATATCCCTGTTACCAAGAACCCAGATATCACCGCAGCTGGGGCACTCAGCGCAGGGGTACACATCCAGTACCATGTGAGAGACTTTATTGTCCCAACATCATGTGTAAAGGAGAGTATAAAATTTGTGAACCAGTGATGTGGATCAATTCTGTAAGAAAAGAAAATAATAGGCGAGAGAAATATCGGCTAGGAAGGACTTCGATTAATTCCAGCATTCTTGAAAGACAACTAAGCGTAATGTTCATTGGGAGAATGAGCAAGTTCAAGGCTCAAACATGGAAATTGGGCTGTATGAATGAAGTGAGCAGAAAGAATCAGAGCATCTTCAGTGAACATTAGAAATTTCACTTAATAGTCCCAAGTGTAATTATATTGAGAACTTTTAGAATGCCAGAATAATTTTCAGAAATCACTTTTTAACACGGTTATTCTTTTATAAGGGATAAGGTACATTTGTCTTGTTTACCATTTCCATCTTTTTCTTAACCCACTGACTCTCCTTTCCCCATCATAATGACCCCAGAACATGGTTACCTCAATATACCTAGAATGTTAAGCCGTAACATGGAATGGCATGCTGCGATTGCTGTTGCCTGTTAAATAGTACTTGCACTGTGACTGTACAGCTAGGATTAAACAAACTTTTTACCTTGAATCATTTTTGCTTCTTTGTAAAAATCCTGTTTCCCACAAATATCTGTATGCTTGGTAAGTTAGCTTTTCGTCTCCATTTTTTGACCAGAAAAGCCCTTTGGAGACCGTAGAAGGAGCAAGAAACTTAAAAGAAAATAAGCTAGATTCTTTGATTACTGGTTGGCGGGGATTCCTAAATGTTCCCCCTGTGCTGAAAGCACGTGTTGCACGACTGAAGGCAGGCCAAGGAGAATTATTAAACTAAAATGGGGATTTACATCGCTCTTTGCTGAATGCAGTTAAGTAACACTTTCATAGCATGAACCACCCCAAACAAGTCTTGTAATGCTGTATATAACAGTAAATGGTATATGACGATCTAAAGAAAAAAAACATGTGCCTTTATTAAAGAGGACAACAGGCTTACTCCTTCCAGTTTTTGGCACCACCACCTAGGAACCACATTCCATTCTATCTTCGCAGGGCCAACAATGAACACCAGTTTTGTAACCTACTCAAAACCTAGCATTTTGCCGAAGCATGCTGAATTGGGATCCGCTAGTTTTTCTGTTTCCCAGCGTCGGTCAGTCCTACAAGTAGCTCTATAAGCTATAGAAATAGTATCATTCATTAATCAATTCACTTGTTCATTCAAGACATAGACAGGGTGATTGTAAATCGGGAGAATCCGCTAGAACTGGCGAGATTACGATAGACACAATAAAATGCCTGCTATGGTAGAGGTGAGGTGTCAATAGAACGGGGTCAATGGCCTCTCTGCAAAGACATCTTATTTTAGTAAACTGAGGGGTAGTAAGGTGATCGGCTCTTGTGAGTCTTTGACGACAGGGATTCTTCTTCAGGCTAGCTGGTGTATGTTTGTATTGCAGACTTCCAGACTGGAAGACGTGGACAAACCTGGACCATGACTGCCTAGTGAATACCTCAAACTTTGTTGCGAGTTACCAAGGAAGTGTCTCATCTGAAAGAGAAAGTTTGTCCCCAGCTGCTCAGCATTCATTCACCAAACACAGCCATCTAGATGCTCACTGGCTGAACAGTGACCCAAAACAACAGGGTCTTGACAATGACAGTTACTCAAAGTAAGCACATAGATGGCATAAAACAGCTCACATCCATTATATCGGTTACTCGATCTTAGAACTGCACTGTTGTCTGTACTTTTAAGCATCTTGGGTGTGCTTGAAGGCACCCACACTCCAGCTGTGCACAATGAGGTTTACCAGCAGCTGCGCGCCGCCGTGATTTATTATCAACGACAAGCATCTGTGAGCACCTATCTCTTGTTCTTATCTAGTAATGTGTTGTTAGCATCTACGCAGACACCAGCATCAACTAGAATGTGGTGGCTTCTGTTTGATGCTTAGCAGAGAACATCTCTTGACCACTTTCATAGCCTATAATGTAATAATAAATACACAATTCTCACAAAAGGCTACGGCCTGGGACTTAAAATGTGTTAATACGTTTAGTTTTCTCTGGAAAATGAGTCAAGCGGCGTTTTACCTTGAATTCAATACTTGAACCTCACTGCAGTCAACGGTGTGAATGGTGAATTCATCTAAGGCATCTGAGTTAAAGTACTGAAGACAGGGCTTGTTATAACGGAGGTCTGGAATGCATCCGTCGGCCTTAGATATGTTAGCCTTTATTCAGGAATAGAATAGAAGCCATTTTGTACAGTGTATCAGGGGAATAACACCATAAAACAGATATAGGGAACACGCGAGGGATGCAGCGTTGTGTACCTAAAGTAAAATGTTTCTGGACTTGAACAAAATGAGGTTAGATTATGGTGTTAATTCAGTCTCATATCCAACAACTCCACGCTGTATTCAATTTATGACACTATCTGATAAGAAAACTGCGGCAGGTTGACATCAGGGGAAACTAAAAAAAAGACACCTTGAGGGTGTTCTCACAGGTAAAACTACAAACCCTAGCAGAATAATACAGATTAATAGTGAAGCAGGCTGAAGGCTCCAATTAGGAATAGTTTTAATCAGTGGACGTTCAAAGTCCGGTCTAAAAACAATTTCGAAATGATGCAATTATATTGGATGGGTGTTTCCTTTCAGCCGATACGTTTTTATAAATTAACTGCCTTTTCCAAGATTAACATCTCCTGAATTACTCCTCAAATCCGACAAATCTTAAAGCTCACGTCTCCCAAACCATCTCTCAGCAGACAGCAGACTCATCTCGTAAGCAGCAGTGAGAGGCTAGTGCCGGCCATCTTGTTCTCTCTTAAGCCATATGGTGCTTTAAGGCGTGTGTGCAGCGCTTCTACCATGAACATGGCACTGAAGCGCTTTATAAATCTGGGTGGTCGTGTATGATCGGATGCAGTACTGACGTGGAGGACGGGGAGCAGAGATGGGTGGAGTGTGCAGCTGGGTAGCAGTTGCCGCAATAGGTTTACAGGGTCGCGGCTGTGAATGGCACAGGTGACCTGCCCGAGTCACTGCGGTTGGGCGCACTTGCAGTGCTCACCGAGGCCTTCCCACTGCCCCCAGACACTGCAAACTCCACTGTAATGAATCCTGGGGCCTGGCTGCGTAGAGCTGATAATACCTGCACTCTGTCACTGTCCTGCTGTTTACTCGACCCTTCTCAGTGCAAGGCAGAGAGATAAGTCATGTCCAGGGCAGCTGTCCACTCCTTCCTCCAAGAGGCTGCTGGAGCCCCGGCGCCTACATTCCGGGCCTGTTTGCGGTGCCATTACCGGCCTGGAGGTGCCACAGGGCGTCACCCTGCTGGCATGGATTCATTCCTTCAAGTGCCGGGGGCTCCCAGCGCTTCAGGGACTGAAAAGGAGCAGGGCGGCTTCTGAGTGGCCTGCATACCTCGGTTACATCGCCATGGGGAAGCGTGGGGTGTCCACAACAGATCGTTACACTGGCACAACACACTCATAGCCGATCTGTAATGGGGAACACAACAACAACACCTAGATGGAAACAGCGAGCCCTTGCTGCTGACATAGGCCGCCCAGCTCCAGGTGCCTAGATCAAATCACTGACGGGCCAACTGAACCGTAAACCCTTCAGAGATCGATACATCGATAACCATCATTTCTTAGAAGCAGCAAACCTGTGGTCATAGGCGTCAAATAGTAAAAATGCGCTATGATATCCAACTGTAACAGAAACATACACTGGTGAAGCAGCTGCGCCTGCGCATAACCGAGTAACGGCTCTACAAAGTTACAGTACGATTACACCCCCGGCACACCGCGACGCCATGCTGAACATTAAGTGTCCTCAACACGTTTCAAGCCCAAGGAATCCGTACGTAGACATCTGGACCCTTTAAAGCAGCAGAGGGCCCTTCTATTGGCGGCATCACAAGTACCGCCTTATTTGGGGTCAGTGCTGAATTAGGCCGAAACCGCGGATCAAAATCCACGCCCCAGTATTCATTCCACAGTGATGTCTGAGGCAGCGCCTCCTACCCCCAAGTTTACGGGTCTCACGGCCGTGGGTCGGCACGTTACAGACAGTTCTTGCCACAGTGTTGGAGCGCAGAACCTTGCCAGGGGGACCGGATCAGACTGTCCAGTCCAGAGAATGTACCATTAGCTTCACGAGTCAGGGTGTGTGGTAACAGGAAGTGAAGCGATAATTACAGCAGTCCTGCCAAGTATCACGCATCAGGTGTGACACTACCACATTTCAGTGTGGTGTTCCTCATCACCGCACTGAAATGCATTGTCATGCATTTTAATGGCACGGACCCCCTGCTGTACCAGCGCTGAAAGTAACTGCTAGCGTGCGCGCCTGTGGCCTGCGCCAGCTCTGCTGCTCCCCACAGACTTGCCGTGGCGCTGCCAGCAGCACAGGCTCAGTAACAGTTAATCTTGTGCAGCACTGCTGCTGCAATGTATCTTTTTAGCATGCTGTATTGAAATTCCCGCCCGCGGCGCTGTAACAGATTTATCCGACGCGTGCAGCAGCGTGATTAATCATGGCTATTGGTTCATGATGCTGTGGCGCAAGTGGTGAGCAGACTGACTGCAGTCTGAACAAGCATTGAAAATGCAATAGGTCTCGCCTTTGATTAAGTTAAAGCCATTTGCTTTGCTAATGGTATTGTATAGCAAAGCAAATGGCTTAAATTTAATGAAAGGCTCAACCTATTGCATTTTTAATGCTTGTTACTTCTTGCAGCAATCTGACACAGAAGGATGGTGTGTCACTGCTGATATTACTAGGCAAAGAGAGATTTAGAGCTCATATCTCCTACAGGAAGGTGTGAGGAGGCATCTGAAGCCCAACCAAAATACAAGGGGTTTGAAAGGCACAGGCTTAACTTAAGAGTTGATATTACATACATTAATGATTCTTGCCCCATTCCACTCATGACTTAGTCAGAAAAGTCAAATACTTCACTTAAGCGATTATGCTACTCATATGTCATGAATCCACTGATATCTGACCAATAGCCTTTGAGCATTGATGAACCTCCCTCTGTTCGTGGCTCAAGAGACTAAACATGGTGTTGTCAGCGGTTCTGTAACAACCTCTGTAAGTAGTGTTAAGATCAGGATGTGTGCTGGGATGTGCCACACCCAGTAATGTTACCGGACAGCCACTGTAAGGTTTGCAAGCTCCAGCTGGACTTGTTCTCTTGTGACTCCACGCAGTGACTTTAAACACAGGAAGAGGCACCAACACAATACAACATGGTGGCTAGAAGGAGCATCGGGACTAACAAAGACACTATTCTCCACAGAAAGTGTGGTAAATGCCAGGAACTGACTCGCATCACCACTGCGCCTGTCAAAAGCAGAAACAGAACTGAAAACAAGTATTGGCAAACCCAACATACCTAGCCTTGCCTGCTACAATAGATATATACTTTTGCATTTAATTGAACATCTATGAAACAAAAAGATAAAGAAAGAAAAACACGCTGCCACCTAAACGTTGCTGACATATGCTTGCACTGTTCAGATACAAAAAATTAATAATTGAATTTACAGAGCAGTACATATGTTTCCTGGCCGGCAGGTGTACTTAATACGGGTATATTCTAATTGGCCATAAAAAAGTAATATTGGCTTTGAATTACTCTAACCTATGCAATAACCAATCTTTGCATGAATAACTTACAATGTGGTGAAAAAATGAAGTGGATGTGTATTGTTAGAAACAACAAAAAAGGCGACGATGATAATAAAGTTAAAAGATGTTCAAACACGTATTGGGCAGTGTGCAGGCGTTACGGTGCTTAGATAGTGCATCAGTATATGGCTTCTGTCAATGATATCCCGGAAAATACAAGGTGTTCGTGTTAACGCACCGGTGAAAAAAAGGAGTGCAAGCGGATTTAAAAGAAAACGAAAACACGATGTGCACGTAGCAAAATGTATATTCAATAAGATAGCGTGTAAACTCACATATCGGATGGTGCTCTGGAATTGAATGTGAATGCTGTGACGCGATTCAAGCCGAACGTTTGAAATCAGTCCCGGATATTCACGGGACACATCAACATAAAGAAAGGACTCAGCTGTCAGAACTCCCGACTCACTCGAAAGCATGAACGCCATCTTGTGATGTGTATAAGGGCTATAGAAGGAATATGTCAAGTGGACATATGAATATGCATAGGAAATGCGCATATTAAAATAAAGTGTGCTATAAAATCGTGATATAAATGTGAAAGCTTGAAAAGGAAATGTGTTAAATTCGATATAATGTATCACCATTTCAACCTCAAAGAGGATAACTCCCGTGTGATTGTGTTAAATCATCGTGGTGAAATGCCCCGCTGCCTGCGAACGTGTACCAATTATCGAATTAAGAACAGTGTTCATGAAATTAAAAGTTTACCACGGAATGCGTAGCTGAATGTATAAACAAGCTGTCGGCATTGGGAAAAATATAGTGCATAGCAGATAAAAAGGGTGTAACGCCACAAGTGAGAGATCCAATCCCGGTGGGCGGGGCTAAAAGGAGACAAGGCGGCAACAAAGAGGGACTATGAAGCCTCCTTTTCAATCCTGAGCCTGTGTTTTGCATGCAGTATATTGCCAGCGAATGAGGAAGATGGGCGGGGCTTCAACTCCGCCTCAGAGAGCTTTGTAATCTGTATTGATTCCAAGAAGCTCTCGTAAAACGAGAGCAGCGCATGCGCGCTGCTTTCGCCAGCCGAGACCTAATAAACTAGTGGCAGGCTACAGGGTGTGGTAATGGGAGCGGCCCACTGCACGCACCGTGACAGAGTTCTGTGCCGTGGGTATTTTATTATCTCCGTCAAACACTCGAGGGTCCTGACCGGCGGCGGCCTCTGAAGTTGCTCCTCAGCAGCCTAAAAGCACACAAGCCCCTCCTGTGCAGCTGCTTTGAGCCACACAATTATGTCGATTTTTATTGCGGAGGTAGTCATTGCGGCGAGGTCTGGCCCGTACAATTGCCGCTCCTCGAGAGGTATCAGTTTTCTTCAAAGTGTACTTTACATTTTATTAATAGCGCTTGCGCACTGCCAGTGCTGCCGGTCCTAATACTTTCTGTGCCAGTTCATGACCCGAGATGTTTGTACTAAATTAAAAGGTTGTGCTGCTTATTCACAGCGAAACACTCTTCTATGCAGTCCCAGCTATGTTTTTGCTTACTGGAGTGGCATCGTTCAATAAGAATGGAAAATGTCTTCAATTTGTAGCGTTCCTTAAAAAGTAAACATTTCTTTAATTGCAAATTGTCCTTGATTTATGTGTGGTACGACGTTCCCGTTGTGCGCTCTCTATCAACATGTAACTAGCGTGTGTGGCAGAGTTTTTTTTTTACAAGGCATGCAAATACATTGTAGAGGTCTTATTCCAGTGTTGTAAAGACAGAGGCCTCATTTGTCACAATTGTCTAAGCTATTCAGCTAAGTTGTGCCAATGTAGCTTTGTTTTTAGACTGAATTAATCTATTTAGTAAACGGGTTCGCTTGGTTTCTTCTAGCGAATTTAATTCAGCACAGCTCACGTGCTCAATATCTATGTAGTAGCTCTCCGTGACAGCAACTTCTGAAAACAAATGTGTGCAGGGGCCCGTCTGTTCATCTGGGCAGTGTGCGGGCTCTGCATTCACATTATAATGTTATGCAATTATTTCATAACTTGTTGCAGAGGCCTGCTTGGGAATTGTTTAGCAGTGACATGAGTGTATTTAAAACCGAACCCCTCGTTTTGCACATACTCCGGTTCTGATCTACATGACTGCGTTTTTGTCTAAACGATTGCATTTTATTTTCCATGGGCTGTTTCTTTAGTACATTGTGGCGTCTTGAGGTCACCTAAAAGCGATCATGGGAGTTTTGTACTTCGTTTTCATGTTACACCTGACCTAGTGCTGTCATCCGTACTGGAGTGTGCATGTGCCCTGCTCTCTACATGCAGCCTAAGCAGAATATTGCTTGTAAGACCTGAACGCTTCTGTTTTTATAAATGCCAAAACAAAAACCTTTTTTGAAAAGCAGTATGAAGACCGAAAAGGGAGAAATGGTCCCTTAAAATAAAATAAAAAACACACTTGGACTAGTTACAGTTCATATTTAATGGTTCTAAAAATTATTTCTTCATTACCATGATTGATCATCTGTGTGCAATTTATATCCCATGAAGTTTTAAAACACACGCCTTTTGCTAGCAGGTCCCCTTCCTGTAACATTCATCTCAGAAAGGGGCAGTAGGTTAGTAAGTTTGCAGCAGCTTGAAAGTCTTTCCAAAGCTTATTACTGTTTTAAAGGGCCCTAAAATGGCGGCGCCCCGATAAATATGGGGATCAATGTTCTTCCCTGATCGACTTTAAGTAGCAATAATTGCAGGATCCGATGGCTGCCTGGACCTAAAATGGCGGCGCCACGGTAAATATGGGGATCATTGTTCTTCCCTGATTGGATCTCACAAACATCATCAAATATGAGCAGTTAGCATTATGTATGTATATATTGCCTATCACCAACCGTGATTGATTGTTCGGTATCTCCACAGATTCTTATATCTGGCAGACTGCTCATCGCCTGACCCTAAAATGGCGACAGTTTGAAGACAATCCAATCACCTTTCATTGCCTGACCTCAAATTGTCGAAAATTCTAAAGACAACCTGACTATCCTCACCCCCACTATTTATTCCCCGAGAGCTGCCAACCAATCATCTTCATCCTCGCCACTTATTCTTCGAGAGCTACCAACTTACCTTAATAGTGCGTTCTTCCATGGTACTGACACTTTTCTATTCCAGTTCTTGTACGGTGAGCAGCCCACTCCGCTGCATAACTGTCCCTAGTGGTCCTCGAGTACCCTACCTGAGCCAGCATGGCAAGTCCTGGCCTATCTGCTATGGGGGCAAATTCTTACACTCTGGTCTACCCCCCCAACCTCTCCAAAACCGCCGCTAAATCCTTCAAGCACTCCACCCTGAAAAGGCACACTGAGTCACTGATCTCGGACCTTCGTTACAGTGTGGACAACGGCACAGTCATTAATGACCTCACTTTCTACTCTAGAAGAACCTCTGCCTGGCGCAAAACCTTTGCCCATCTCCTCAATGTACGTGCAACTAAGAACATTCCATACGGCACTAAGCTAACTATAACACCCTCTCCAACCCTGCGAGCGGACCTCACCATCACTCTCTACAAAAATGGCATTGTCTTGATCCAAGCCTCAACCAAAAACTTGGACAATTGTGCAGACCTTTTCACCCTCCTAAGAAACCACGTGCATGACTCTGGTAGGGTAACCAACTCACGCCCCAGTGAGTCCTGTTCTTGCCTACCTAGCATAGCTAGCCATTCAAATGCCCCTCGAAGGTCTTCCAACACAGACCCCCCTATCCACTCCAGCACTGCACCGACCTTATCAGAACCACCCCTAGACCTTTGGTCCCCTCCTACTAGCCAACCAAGCAGACTATGCCACTGGTACGCTCCCTAAGACCCATGATACAGGTCGTGCTTGCCCTCCCAGCCCTCAACACAACCCGCAAAGGGGCTCCATCATAGATCCAACGACCTACAACACAGGCCGTACTACTCCTCCCTTCCTATCACCTATACATGCCGACAGAACGGTTCCCGAACCACCGCCCCCCACCCTTTAACGCCTCCACCTGACAGGGACATGGTTCCACTAGCCTTGAGACAGCTTCGCCTCCGTAAGCAACCATTTCACCTCTCGGAGGAAGAAACCATCGCTCTGGTCCTCTCCTACACCTCTTCCCTTGCCGCTCCAAGTCCACTAGACCTCACAGAAATGGAAATCCTGGCCATCCTCCGAGACTACACCTCCACCCCAGCTACCCCTTATCCTTTTGATGGGAATGCCGCACATTCCATCCGCACGGTCACTATCAACCCCAACAGGCCAGCCACCCTCCACAACAGAACTGTGGTCAAGAGTAATCTAGCACCTGTCCGCCCAGACTCCCGAAACTCCGTCCAAATCCACTCTGTCTGGTCTGTTAATCGATTGCCAATCGGCAGCTAAGCACGCCGCAGATATTGCTGATCTCATCCTTTGCAAAAATTTTGACTTAGCAATCCTAACCGAATCATGGCTCAATTAATCCTCATCTCCATGCCTTGACCTCCTACTCCCTTTTAACTACAACATCGCAAGGCTTGACAGACAATTGAATAAGAAAGGAGGAGGCATCGCCTGCATCGACCGCTCTAACGTTCTTGTCTCCGAACTTTTGGCGGACACCTCCGAATCGTGTGAATACCTCGCCCTCGCTATTAGCAGTAACTCCATCCAACTGTGCAACCTACTCATCTTTTACCACCCCCCTGGCAGGAACAACATCTTCACCGACCACCTCATGGAAATCATCACAGCCAAGATTCCCTCCAATGCCAAAGATATTTTCCTGGGTGATTTTAACTTACACTGGAATGATCCCAAGGATCCACATGTCAACGCCATCAAAGACCTCCTGGCAGATCAAGCCCTGACCAACTCACTCAAAAGGGGCCACCCTTGACTGGATCATCTCCAAAGAATAAACTGTCAAGCTTATCTCTATCGACCCATGCGACTGGTCTGACCACCACGCCATCACCTTCCATCTACCTGGCACCCACAAGACAAAAGCACCGCAACCAACAATTCCTAAACGCTGGATCAGAGACACCAAGAACTTGGACCGCAATGAACTTGAGGCCCGATGCAAATCCGTCCCCCCCACCCCCCCCCCTTCCCATATCACAACAGTCAGTGGCCTCCATGATCATTACTCTGTGACTATCTCAAACATCCTGGACGATCTAGCCCCACTTAAACTGAAAAGAACCCAAATCAAAGACAGAAACCCCTGGTTCACGGGATCCCTTAATAATGAGAGGAGAGCCCTCCGGCAAGCTGAAAGATCCTGGAGGCAGAACCCCTCTAGCGCAAATCTAAAACTCCTTCCCCAGGCCAGAAATGTCTACAACAGGAACATACTCAATTCAAAAAAAGACTTCTTCAGAACGGAACTAGAGAAAGACAAGAACAGACCCCCACAAGCTCTTCGAACTGGTCAAACACCAATATAATAAACTGGCCAAAACATCCAAAGAAACCCCCAAATCTCTTATATCCTCAGAGGAATTCTCCTCTTTCTTCGCTGACAAAATCTTAGCCCTTGGAAACGAACTCCGCTCCATCACACACCCTCAACCCCTTCATGACCCACCACCTCCCACTGCGACGCACCCACAGGCTCCACCCAAAAATCAGGCTCACTGGTCTGTCTTCAAAGACTATGACGAAGACTCCATCTCTAAAATCCTTTCTACCTTAAACCCGAACAACCATTTTAATGACCCGCTCCCTGTCAAATGCCTAGCTGCCGTCGCCCAATCCATTATTCCCAGCTGGACTACAATAATCAACGCCTCCTTCCAGCAGGGAATGATGCCTGACTCCCTAAAAGCCGGCCAAGTATTCCCCATTTTGAAAGCCGTCACTGGATCCAGCCTCCCCTGACAACTTCAGACCCATCTCCAACATCCCACTCTTAGCCAAAGTGCTGGAGAAATGTGTGCAACAGCAGTTAAGTCACCACATCAACAACTTCCACCTGCTTGATGACTTCCAATCTGGATTTAGACCAGGGCACAGCACCAAAACCACCATGCTCCATATCGTGGGCGATGCCTTCCAAGCCCTTAACCAAGGTAAAACTTGTCTCCTAATCCTCCTGGACCTATCCTTGGCCTTCGACACGGTCAACCATGAAAAACTTCTCGAACGCCTCAAACTCAGGATGGGATTGGATGGCACTGTTCTAGATTGGTTTAGGTCCTTCCTCCATAACCGGTCACAGAGATTCCTAATCAACGGCAACCTATTGTCACCATCGCAGGTCACGGTTGGAGTCCCTCAAGGATCAACCCTGTCTCCCACCCTTTTCAACCTTTACCTAGAACCGCTTACCGAAGTATTACGCGCAGCTAATATCTCTTATCATATGTACGCTGATGACACCCAGATCTACATCAAAACCTCGTCTCTCGAAGAAATTCTCTCCCTGAACGAAGCCCTGAAACTCACCGTCCAATGGCTCGCATCCAATCAACTTAAACTCAATGCAAAGAAAACAGAATTTCTCCTGATCTCCGCTCCCAATACCAACCTCGAGATTCAATCATGGATTAAGGCTATCACAGCCTTAAATTGCCCACCGACCATTGTGAACTCTGCTAAATCCCTGGGAATTACCCGGGACCACATCAGTTCGATGGCCAAAACAGCCAGATTCCACCTGAGATACCTTAGGAAACTGAAACCCTTCCTCGATGCTCCCGACCTAAAAATGGCAGTCCAAGCACTCGTCATCTCTAGACTGGAATACGCCTGTTAAACCCTCTCGGGTTTACCTAAGATCTCCCTCGCACCTCTTACAGCATGCCTCAATGCGGCCGCCAGACTACTTACCGGCTCACGGAAATACGATCATATTTGCCCACACCTGAAAGCTCTCAACTGGCTTCCCCTGGAGGCAAGAATACAACTCAAACTAGCATGCATCACGCACAAAGCTTTATACTCTAACTCCCTTGCTTATCTGACACAGAAACTTGTGATCTCCGGAGGAACCAGAAACTCATGATCTTCCAGAGACCTCTTGCGCCAACCTGCACGCTTCCGGGAAAAAGAAAAAACTTACAATCTGGGCCTTCTCCGGGGCTGCTCCAAGAATATGGAACTCTCTCCCACCTGACATCAGAAGAATCCCCTCTCTGACTCGCTCCAAAAAGGATGCCAAAACCTTCCTTATGGGCAAATTTCTCGGCTAAATATTGCCTCAACCAACACTATGGCCCGACCTATGGCCGCCCACTACCTCCCTTCGGACTACTTTGTCACCCCATCAGAAACTTGGGTCCTGGTTTGAATAATTGTAAACGTAATCTATTAATATGGTATCTCGTCTGAGTAACTGGTTATGTAAACTGTAAATACGTGCTCTTCTTTCCCTTATGTATCCGGCACCCCTCCCCCTTACTACTCGAGCTGCTACTGGTTGATTCTAAGTTCTGTCTGTAATTGCTCTGCTCTCCTGTAAAACGCTCTGATATCCTAACGGGTCAAGTTCGCGCTCTATGAAACACATAAATAAATGTCTGATATTTAGCTTTTTCCATGGACTTGCGTTTGCTTTTATTTCAGGGGGAAAATGTCTCTGTCACTGAGAACTGCAGTCATACAGTCTATCTCCTGTTAGTGCCCTTCCATTTCTGGTGCTTTGCTGCAGTTTTAAGACCTTGTTAGAGTTTCTTGTTGCTCAGATGGGTGTAATTTCTGATATTTATCTGTTTCCCTAATCTTCATTACTTGATTTTGCCCGCCGCGAGACAGTGTCACTCATAGTCACTGAAATGTCACTCATAATTTCACTGAAATTATGAAAATGTTACACATAGCAATCTGAAACCTTGGCAGCTATGATTACATCACATCCTTCCGGTGACCACCTTAGCATTTCCCGTGCCAGTGACTTCTCTTATGCGGATTGAGGGCTCCAGAAAGGAGCTATTCTGCTCCCTTAGAGAAGGGTTCTTCGATGTACTAATTTCCTCACTCCTGGCATCCACTTGACAGGCCAATAAGGGGAGTCCTGTGTGTTGGCATCCAGAACTCGAGCGACTGCATGTTATTCCGGTGCCAACATTTCTACGAAACTGACACTAAAAAATGTGCACTTTTCCTGAAGCGAAGTGAGGATCATTGTTTACCTGGGATTCTGGAATGGAGGATGGCAGCTAGGCTTTTAGAAGTCAGGTTATGCGCTGAATAAAAAAAAGACACGCTTGATACAAATATGGCATTCAGCGCTGAGCTAGGATAGAATTCTCAAGGACCTCCGACCGAGTTTCTATTTCTGTTTTTTTTCTATTTGACGAGGGTCCTCGCTCAGAGATTCATGAAGATGATGGGCCCTGCCCCAGGCCACACTAGCTTTGCACAGCAGAGCACTACAACATCAAGGCGTGAGGCTTGTTTCTATGTTCACTGGCAGATCATGGGTCTGCAAAGGGTGTCTGAGTTGTATCCTGTTTGACTAAGACATGCTCTATACTACATGTGTACAATACCCGCTCAATTCCAGCCTGCCAGGAGTCCACCGTTAGTCATCAAACGGACAGTGACAAACTCAAGTGCTGCCCTGGCAAATGGACTGAAGTGGGGCAAACAGCACCCCCCGGGAGTGGTATCTGTCCCAGAAGGCAGGAGGTGCGCCACACAAAGTGGAAATGGTCAATGTTCAAAGCCTGCCACGTGCCACCCATCACCGAGGAGCAGGTAGGACCATTCAATTATTGGCCTCTGCAGGAGCAGAGTCCTTGTCGTTCTCACGAAGGAGCGCATTCTTTCTGCGGTTTCGTAATGAAGAACTTGCACGTCGTGACGTCAACTGCATATTTCAACGCCGGCTTGATGAATTAGGCCTTTACAGTCACAGAACCAGCAGATTAAATTCAAAGTCTTTGAGATCCGCAGGGGCGTGTTGAATATAATCAAAAACGCCACACGGAGTGAGTGTTCTAAGACTAACACTGCCAATAGGATTGGGCATGGATGATAACACGGACACAATTAACTAGGTAATATCAACTCCTAGAAAAACGTGCATCACTGATGAGCGCTGAACAGATTTAAATATAAAGGAAACACCTCTTCATTCGGTGATCAAACAAGCAGATGGAAAACCCGCCACAGACTACGAGGCACACCTGCCCGAATGGGAGGAGAGAGCCTCCCACATGTCCCCTTAAAGGTATTCCCAGCGCTCTAATAACTCACTCGGCTGCTAGCCTTGGGCCCTGTTTATGGACTTAGGACAGCCAGCCCTCTGACGGCTCCTGCTGGTTGCATAGCTGCCATTCCTCCCAGGGTACCGGGTGTATAAATCACCAGGGCCCCTGAGGTCAGAATACGCCAGCCCGGAAAGTAATTGGCTGGGTCCCCCAGGAGTCTGTGTTTTATTACAGTAAAACCACAGAACAAGATACAATTTCCTGTCTGTAAGAGTGGCCCTTAAATCAGGACACCTGGTCAGCCGAGGGAGCACTTGACTTCACTCCCTTGCACTGGACCGCTCCTCCCCAGGCCTGGACCACTGAGAACAACATCTCGAAGAACGAGGTGGCTTCTTGCAATGCATTTGACCAAACTCATGTCATGGTATTGACCTCTGAACAGCCCAACCACCACTTCCCATGAATTACATCCGCACTCCCAGTCTGGCCATCAATGAACCGTCTGATGTTTGTTGATCTGTGACTGTGAACGATTAGTAGAGAGTGTTTTCAATGCGTAATTTCAAGGGTTTTGTGCAGATGAATGTGAAGGTAAACTGAATACAATCTCTGGAGGTCTGGTAGTCTTGTGTGTATGGGTGAGTCTGGAGAAGAACCTTCAACATTTCTCTGGGTTGGTTGTCCAGTGCTCACCCAGAGTAAAGTCTTCTCTAGCCTGCGCACCACAACGCAGGTCGGTAATTATAATGTAATATTGTGGGCATAGGTGGTGGTATATTTGAGTGGTTCTACAGCGTAGGCTAGTGTGGTGCCAGAGAGGACTCAGACATCTGTATGGCCTTCTTGTTGCTTTGTACACAAAAAGCGATGTTGACGAAACATTCTTCATGCAGAACAGGGAACATAATAAGCTCATTCGAACACTCAGTGGCTAGATCCAATAATAGGTCATGTGTAAGCAGGGGCATAGCTTAGTCAGCAAGATTGGTGGTGGTGGGGAACCTCTAATTTCCGACTCCAAAGTAGTGGGCCACGAGGAGCTGGGAGAGTACTGATTATTGGCATTGTGTGAGCCTCTGGGAGTAATTTCAAGTTACGCAGACAAATTCGCTGTTGCAATGGCAACGGAGTACCCTATACGCCAAAATCAAGATCTGCCAGTCCAATTCTGAGTAGGGTGGATCACAAGTTTTACGCCAATGGAGCAAACTTTACTCTGTCACTGTAAAACTTCCTTTGACAGCCCGATGGAGTAGGTGCCATAGGACGTAACCTATCCAATCATCCGCCCTATTTACAGTGGACATTTTATTTTTACACTCTGTCACCAACAGGTATATCTTGGCGGTGAGGGATAATTAAAAAAGACAAATGGCACCCACGTCGTGGTAGAATATTGGTGTTGGTATAATTTTGTTTTCTTCATAAACAAACTCCAACCTAGTGGCAATAGTGAAGGAAGGGTTCTGTGGGCCCTGGTGCATGGATGGAAAGTGACCCCTTTGATTGCTGTTGGGGTAGTAAATACAGCTATTTTCAGGGTTCAATGAGCGGAGTGGAGTGGAGTAGAGTGCAGTGGAGTAGAGTGCAGTGCAGTAGAGTGCAGTAGAGTGCAGTAGAATGGAGTAGAATGGAGTAGAATGGAGTAGAATGGAGTAGAGTGTCATGCAGGGAGTAGAATGGAATACAGTGGAGTGGCGTTGAATAGAGTGGTGTGGCATTGAGTAGAGTGGTGTGGCATTGAGTAGAGTGAAGTGGCATTGAGTAGAGTGAAGTGGCATGGAGTGGCATTGAGTAGAGTGGAGTATTGAGGAGTAATGTGACGTGGAGTGTCGTCAACTGGAGTGACACAGAGTGGAGTGTCGGCGAGTAGAACGGCACCGAGTAGAGTGTGGTAGCGTAGAATGTCGTCGAGTAGAATGTCGGCGAGTAGAATGTCGGCGAGTAGAGTTTCGTGTAGTGGCTGAGTAAAGTGGCATACAGTGGAGTGGCATATCGTGGAGTAGAGTTGCACAGTGGAGGAGAGACGCATAGAGTGGAATGGTGTGTCGTAGAGTGGAGTAGAGTGTCCTAGTGTGGAGTAGAGTGTCGTACAGTTGAGAAGAATGTTGTAGAGTGGCACAAAGAGGAGTGGCATAAAGTGGGGTAGAGTGTCATGGAGTGGTGCAAAGTGTTGTTGAGTGGCGTACAGTGTCGTGGTGTACTGTGTCGTGGAGCGAGTGGAGTAGAGTGCCACAGAGTGGAGAAACTGTCTGAGTGGAATGGCATAGTCTTGTAGAGAAGATGGTTGTAGAGTTGAGTAAACTAGGATGGAGTGGTGCAGAGTTAGGTACGTACGGTGGATTAGAGTCATTGCGTAGAGTGTCGTGGAGGGAGTAGATTGGAGTGGAGTGGCGGTGAGTAGAGTGTTTTAGAGTGGAGTAGAATGTTGTAAAGTGGGGTGGCGCGGACTGGAGTAAAGTAACATGGAGTGGAATTGAGGAAGTTGTGTAAAGTGTTGTAGAGTGGAGTGGCATACATTGGAGTGGAGTGGAGTGGATTGTCATAGAGTGGAGTGGCAGTAACTAGTCTATACTCCATGGAAGGAATTAACGCTAGCTGGACAGCCTAAAACAAATACAGCCAGCAAAATACAAATCAAACAAATGTGAGTTACAAAACACAAAGCCACTGGAAAGGAATGGATATTATGGATTCCCAGGGAAGCTTTCATAATCACCCCCCAAGATGTCACATGTAAACCAGACAGCTGTGCTGTATGGGAGGCTTCAACCATAAAATAAACAAGTTAAAACCTGTTAGTGATATCAAAATGACAAGAAAAACTGACAAAGATAAAGCAGACCAGACTCATGGCCCCCAGACCCAACACATTTATTTATGGGGAGGATCATACCCCTGTGTAAACCATGCCTCTGTGTGTAAGGTGGACACTCTGGAAAAGGATAAACATTCAATTTCCTTTCTCTTCTTACCTACAACAACAGGTACTTAATAAGGTGAAATGTTACTTTAGATTATGTATAGGTATGACAAAGGCTATTTCCTCCATTTCCTTCCTGTCCATAATAGAATCCTAAATATATGGAGATTCTACTTCAAAAATCTACCAGATTATCCAGAGGTAAGACCTGGAATACACTGAAACTTACTTTCTGACCTGCCCAATACTCTCAGTGCAATAACAAACTGTTTCCCTAATAGCATCAATATATATGTCCACGATACACGGATCACAGCGAAAATCTATTACAAGTGGGGAAAAAAGCCTTCCCACACTCATAACATGCACAACTGCATATAAAAATAAGATGCTCACTACGAGGACGTGCTTACACTCATACCACTTACAGCATATGAGCGCATAGCTGATGTAATCTTTACTACATCACGAGTACACCCTACCCACCATTTAACACCAACCCCGTACACCCTACAGGCCCACAACAGTACCTGGGTGAGTAAGTGGAAGTAGTTGGCAATATATATTTGCAGATAACAGTGTGCCCTAAAATAATTTGAAGCCCGATTGGTAACATACGAAGAGGCAGGTCCTTTAACAAGATTAGGAGTAACAAATTCTATTATATAGGGTTTCTGCCATAACCTCTTTATTTTTGGAGTGTTACCTCCTTATGTTTTCTCAGGCCTGGCTCTTTATCCCATGTGTCAGCTGCCTGCAACCATGCAGGGTAGTGTATGACCCTAGCCAGCAGCATACCACCCGGAACCCATTTATAGGCATTCCTGCACAACTTGGTCGGTGGAGTGTACATTAAAGATTATTCCGCTATATGATTATTCTGCCCTCTAAAATATAACATTTCCGCTGGGCAATAACACATAGATAATGATGATTCACCTCTATCATCGAGTCCATACATGTACGCGTGTTTGCTCAAAAACTTTATTCGAATTCGATCTTTTTAACAGCTAACTACTAAAAAGTGTATTTTAAAAAAAAAAAACACATGGTTGTACTTTACAGCTCCAAGAAGATTATACGGTGAAGGTGACTTTGACCTTTGAAGCCAAAGCTGTGTGTTTTAGGATGGTGCACAATTTGGCATCACAACGCTATACAGATCTAAACCTTTTTCATGTGCATATTCAAACACTAATGATTGGACGTTGTGTTTTTTTAGGAGCTGCTGTGGCCCTGCTATGCAAAAGACAGTTTGGTTACTCAATCAGTCATGATGAAAGGGGCGCATCGACAAGATGTTAACACACATTATTGCAAATTTAGAAGACTGAAGTAGCACTCCCACACAAAATATGGGTAAAATACCCAACTGATACAGTTTGTCAGTTGTTATTCAGGTCATATATGCCTGTCCTGTTGTCAAAAAAGATAGGGTCAAATCCTTTAAGCTGTCACGTGATAAATCCAGGACCCTTGGAATATTAGCTGTTTTTCATCATTTCTTTATTGATGCAGAATTGTAAGTTCCAAATACACGGACCAGCCGACACGTGTTTCGTCAAAATACTTTTTCAAGGCAATAAATTCAGTACGGTAGTTGATAATGTATCCAATCCTGTGGTTCATAAACGCGAATTCCCAAGTAAAAACATCATATGTATGATCGCATCATCCAGTAAGAATATATGTGCTGTCATATCTTCAAGTTGAAAGTAAGTAACAAGCTCAACAGTTTGTATCTCCAATGTGCTGCTAGATATAAGTGACGTGCTAGCTCCTTGATAAGAGTGCACTCACTACTTGTCACTGCCCGGAGAAAAATCTGACCACCTTCCGCACCGTTCAACTACTCTCAAGATGTTAACACACGGCGACCCTCACGAGTTACAGAGTCTAGGGCAAAGACCCGTATGATACCGGATGGGTGACCCACCCATCCGCACAATTTAAACTCACTATGGTTTCTCCTCTAGAAACAGACTGACCATCACACTTCTTTCCGCCACTACAGAGAACACCATAAGGAAGGTCCATCTAAAAATAGTACCATCAGTGGATGGTTACCACTACTGGATGGGAACCCTGAGAGGAGGACTGTCCATAAAAACACACAGCAGTCAAAGGATGCTTCACACTGCTGGATGGGAAGGAACCCAGCGAGGAGGACTGTCCATAAAAACACACACAGCAGTCAATGGATGCTTGCCACTGCTGGATGGAAACCCTGAGAGGAGGACTGTCCATACAAACACACAGCAGTCAAAGGATGCTTGCCACGCTGGTTCCAGTGGCGCAAGGAAACGGTTTCAAAATACAGTGATTTTACAGACCGAGTTCAAGAATACCTGCTGAAAACGATTCCCTGCTACATCCAGCCACACCTTCAGGCCAGGGAGGGCTTGGATTGTTGTCCAATCCAAATTTAGCTGCATGAAACATGGGTACAACATCACAGTGTGATGCTGTGAGATAGGACCGCTTTATTTCTGCCCTCGAGAGAGTTACTAAGCCTGCAATCATTTAAGAAAGCCCTAAAGACAAACCTCATCAAGGAGGCCTTTGGACTGGACCCAATCAACTACATTCAGGCTTGCACATTATCAGTGTCTGCAAGAACAAAAACTTCAGATGGCCAGGTCAAGTACTCATCTATCAATACTCAATTAGTCAACAACCTGAACTTCCCCTCAGACTCTCTCTTCTCACGAGGCGACAAGCCCAGAGCAGCAGATTGCGTTTTGCTGGAGGGCGGAAGGGATTGGAGTAGTCTGGTTCTAAAATCTATTTGCACAGCCTTGAGACCGACCTCATGGTAGCCTATAAAGCATTCCCCAGGAGCCCAATAAAGCCAGGTCGAGGTCCAGGTGCTCTAATTACTGTCTGTCCAAACAACCCTGTTTTCTTAGCAAACATTTCAAGAACAGCCCAGAGTTGGGTCGATTACTGGGCGGGGGAGGGAGGGGGGGCGAGTGACATTTGGGGTGGAGGGCCGAAGGGGAGGGTACCACACCACGCACAGGACCCCTTGAGGGCTTTTAATTTACCGGCTGAAAGAGCATTACTGCATCTCAGCAGATGGAAGCAGACACATTACAGAGGTTCCCTTCAGTTCCAATCTACAGATAGACCTTACCACGGTGTGTATGTAGAGTGTGAGGGAGTCCAGGAGATGCACAGAGGCACCACGTGACATCTCTTTTCTGCACCTTACTTTGCAGCTCACTGGAGAGGAGGCAGGGATTCTCATCCCAGTGCTGCCAGGTGCATGGGGTTTTCAGTTACACCAGCTCATCGGCGCTGTTCTGCAAACGAGCCGTATTTGTGCTGGTCCAATATAGGAGCATCCTATGTATTTATGCTGACCTCCTGCTGCCCAGATCCAGTCCTTCGTATCACTCTTTCTATCTATGCAAATGACACGCACCTTGTTGCCAGGCTCGTTTGATTTTCAACCCATGCCCTCTCGATGGAAAGCTCGGATGTGTGCCCTGCCATCTATTCCGTCCCAATTCTGATCAACGGATCTTCTTTTTGACACACGTGCTCCTTGGACCTGTATGTGGTAGCTCTCTGAACAAGTCTCCCCCGGCTGAAGCTGCATCTGCAGGACGCCTCAAGCATGGGGTTTGACAATCGGCAAATGAACAATCTGAGTGCAGTGTCTCCTTTTGCTAAGGATCTCCTGCAGGGTTTTACGGTCCTTTCCCTCTAACTGCATCAGGCAGGGGGTCTCTAGCCTAGACCTCTGCGATCCTCTTGACGTTGGCCTCCCGGATTACCTGCCCTCTGCGGCTGCCCTGGCGCCAGGGCGGGCCTCTAGTGCAGCTAGGCACCAGCCCACCCACCTTCTGCTAGGGGACCCCTCGGGGAGGAGTCCCCCACTATTAGCAGCCAGTGGCTGGAGCGCAGGGCGCGTCAATTCCAGGGCGCGAGGAACGTAGGGGGGGGTATATAGGCCTCCCCCACCCTCTGACCTTCCTCTTTTCGTGCCCTGGACACGCCGTGTTGCAGCCGCTTTGTCCTCTGCTGGACACGCGGTTGTCTCGCTGGGTCGGTGTTGTGGTGCTTCTTCCCTCCCCCGCTGGACATGCTGTGCCTACAGCGCGCCTGGGCCTTCATGTGCCCAGGAGCGGGGGTCGTCGTGCGCGGTGAGTTTGGGGGCAGGGAAGAACTTTGGCCTTTGTTGGCAGGGAGGCAACGCCGTTTTGGGCCCGGCAGCTCGTCTACTGCGGTCCCTGCTTTGGTGTCGGTTTTGGTCGCCCTGATTTCCACACGCACCCCTCGAACAAGCCGTTTGAAAAGAAATGTAAATGTAGATGTGGCATACTTAAAGGCACATTTTATTGATTCCGGCAAATGTGTTTATTTTGCAAGCATTTCTTCTTTGGCGGTGCGCTTGGAATGCATACAGACAGAGTCCCATTCCAGACAGGAAGGATGTCCGGCTGTTGGGACCAGTGGCGGCTGGTGACATTTGAAAGTAGTGGGACGTAAAAGTTTGGGAGTGAGTGCTCGGTGGCGAGTGAGCCTTGCGAGTGAGCCTGACTGCCATAAGGTGGGTTCGAGGGTCCTTCTCGCCATTTTTGTAATTACTCTGACTATCCCCAGAGCTAAACTAACACAGACTATCAGATGCTGATTAAGCTGCCGTGTAATATCTGAAAAAACTCTGGGTGAAAATGGCGAACACTGCACAGAGATGCTACCCTGACCACCGAAGCGCACATACATCCGCACCGGCTGCTCCCAGTTATCCACCCTTGAGCTCATTCATTTATTCTTACATCCACGTTTATCCACCCTATAATCAATTGACCCATACTGATGCATCAGTTATCCACCATCACACACATATTCATCCATCAACCCACAACCAAACATTTATCCGTCCATGCTCGCATTCATCCAGCATCAGCACACATTATGTAGCCACCCACAGCCATGCACACATCTATTTATGCATCCACACATCACCCATGTGTCTGCTTTCTCTGATGGCTGCATGAGGGTTCATATGTGTGGTGTCTATGTGGATGTATCTGCAGCTGGGTGTTGTCTGTGTGCATCTGGCTCCATCACAGCATGTGCGTTTTGTGTCTGTGAATTGAAGCATATCACACAGCTAAACGCGCATACTTACAGTCTTATTGGCTTCGGCACAGTTTTATTTAACCACCTGTTTAGTGCTGATCTTGAATGCAAGGATCACAGAAGTGTATTCAATTTTTGCACAAAAAAACATTGAACTTGGTCGGCCCTTCTCGGAAACTGAGACATGATGAGAATGTTATCACAGGCTTAATCTATGATGTTGTACATTTGCTTTAAAAAGATAAACTCGTGGCCAGTGTCTCCCTAAAATCATTCTTCCTGTTGTGGACTTTGCGTGTCACCCTTTGTGGTAGCAGGGCCGTGAGATGGGTGGGCACTCACAGGCCTTCCTGTGACCCGCGCTGTGAATTTTGGAATTAACAAAGAGAATGGCATGGCATGAGAAGTCCGTAAGAGACTTCCATTTCCTGACAGCCGACGGCATGGCACGTCCAGAAAAGGGTGACACACGGCCGTCCAGTAAACTGGCTTACTAGTCACACGTCACACCCGCCCAGTAAGGGCCGCCCCGTCAGCGCGGGCACCTGGCTTCAATTCCGCTCGGACACTCACACTTCAATCACTATGGTTAGCGCAATGTTTAATTGCGTTTCATTGGCAAAAAATGGAACGTGTGTTGACCACGTACGATTAATAGCACATAACCAATTCTCTATTCTAAAACTATCTTAAAGTCAGAAGGTGCAACAATCAGATTGCTGCACATTTTCTTTACAGAAATGCCGAGAACTAATGGAGGTTCATGTCCTGCTTTGGAAAGATTTGTTTCATGTATGAATGGATGAAAGATCACCAATGAATCACAGGACGCCAATGATTGTGCGAGATCCTGGGACTTTTTGCGTATGATTGTGTATTTTATTTCTCTGTATCGAGTTTGAGTCCAATATTTCAGTTTTATTTCGTCTGATCATTTACCAGCTGAGCATGCTTAGTCATCTTCGTTGCCAATCTGACAGCTTTGCATCACTGTGTTTTCTTTTTTTTTCTAGATACGTTTTCAAATCAGAGGCTTATTGGCCAACGTTTTCCGAGTTCCATGAGGGGCTGAGGAGGTCGCACTCTGGGCTATCTCTGGATTCTCTGCAGACCACCCCGGTCTGCACTGAGGAGGTCAAAGAGGTCCGCAGCGCCAAGGCCGCCTCGGGGCGCTGTGCACATTCCACGCTGTGGTTTACGAGGATGCAGAGCGGCGGGTCACCACAGAACAATCACATTCACACCACCCGTTATAGAATGTAGACAGTTACCTACCTGAGTGAGTCAGGGGTACCGCAGTCCGCACCGCCTCCGCTCCAGGCCGGTCACTGGTTCTCGTGTTCGTGCTGAGGGAAGCAGGCAGTTTCCTGCTTCCCTGTCCTAGTCCTACGCAACGCACTACGCAGTTACGCACACCAATTAAAAGGCTGGTAGGCGGAGCATGCGAGCGCCCCAGCCGGGACATTTTCTCTGGGTAGAGAACAAGGAGAATGGGCGGTCCTGCTCAAGGGCAGGGGGGAGTGGCTTACCCACTGTTGTAGATACTGACTGTTTGGCCGGCTCCAGGGCCGACGGCCAAACAGTCAGTATCTACAACCGTGGGTAAACCACTCCCCCCCTGCCCTCGAGCACGACCGCCCACCCTCCCGCCCCCAACCAAGCACAGAGGCACTTCTGCTTTCTCGCAATGCGAGAAGGCAGAAACAAAAATGCTCGTTTTTAACATTTATGTTTCTACCTTCTCGCACCGCGAGAAAGCAGTGGGGCAACGCCCCAACGCCCTAATGGGGGAGCCGCCACTGGTTGGGACGCAGTAGCTAGGGCGGGTTTTACAGGCGTGTCCAGTCCTGAGCTCCTGTTGAGTGGAATTCTCTCCGGTTCCCCCTCGTCCCTGTGCAGACCCGCACACGATCTGCAAGTCAGGTCGTTGGGTGGCAGCAGGTTGGGGGCTGCAGGTCGGTCATGTTGCTGTCACCAGGGTAGCGCAGGCTTGGATCTAGAAAAGAAACCACTAGCGTGGGGCGTAGGTCTGGTGGTGGTGGGGTGTCCAGGCGTCCAAGATTCGCCAGGACGGTCCTGGGTTTTCACCGGAAGATCCCGGAAAATGTAGCTCACGTCCCGGTTTTAGACTGAAGATCGCGGGAGGTGCTTCTTTGTGTCTTAAAAGCAGGGATAGTTAGCTGTTGCTTCCTCCTGTCCGACATAGCCTGGTGTGCTAGCGCTTGCTGCGGTATGTGTAAGACAGCAATTTGATTAACAGGCAAGCTACTGGGTCTCAGAGTTGTTTTCATGTGTGTTCTTACTGCCTGTTCGGTAGCTCTCTGCTGAGGAGCGCCGTCATTCTCTGTGCAGTGCAGCTGGTCGTCAGGAACCAATGGTCTGTTCCGCTTTAAAAAAAAAAAAACGTACTTATTGGTGGCGCATTTTCTAGAACAGCCCTCCTTTCCTGGAAGGGGGGCATGCTGCCGGAGTAGTAGTAATAGCTTCAGAGAGGGACTTTGGCCAACCAAAGGGAGCACCTCGGGGAATCTGAGGCGTTGTGCACATTGTACAGGGAGGCACTGTGTACACCCAGCCACACTGAGGCACTCTGCTGTTCTTGAGGCGCGCTCTTCACTCCTTTAGGCGCACTGCTCACAGAGGCACACTGAAAACTTATTTTAAGTGTGCTACGTAATGTTTATTGTTTCCATCGGTGCGTTTCATAAGTTTGCATGCAAGAAACGTTTTTCGTAAAAAAGTGATACTTAAGTGCCACCCCTTATTTCCACCTTTGCAGTAAGGTTTGAAACGGAACATAGTTTTTCACATCTACACACATATGCGCCACCCCAGTGCGCGCTAGACAACACTGGCTATACATATGCACTCTGGTGAGATAAATGGTTGTTTTACGTTTGACTGATCAGCAGGCAATCTTTAATATTTTAAGAAAACGCTGGTACTGTGATGTTTTATTCGCTAGCAGAAACTCAGAGCATTGACGCACCGCACCTTCCAACTTTAAACAGTGGCTTTTGGGCTTTGGAACAAGGGAGTCACATGGGCGTTACAAATATAATATATATAAATATATGTGTCCCAACATTGAATAATCTGTATTTGAGATGAACATTTGTCTATTATAAGAAATTGTAGTTATGAGAAAAATGTCCGAAATTTCAAAATACATTTGATAATCCATGTGGTATCGGGGGGAGACTTATTACTAATATTGCCTTTTTTACATTTCTGCTGTTAACCACTCCTGATGCGCTGAGATGGTACCTGCTAGTATTTTGCATATGATGGCCACGAATGTAATCTTGGCGGAGGAGGCCCGGCCTGGAAAATACTTTCGTACATGGTTGTGGCCGGGGTTACACTTTGCGGGTTTCTGGTGCACGGGCAAGATATGTAACCGGTTGGCGGATTAGGCATGGGGTGGCGCGGGGGGCCGTAGTGTCCCACTAAACTATTGAAAGCATGAGTGGCCAACAGCGACGCCCGGGGCCAACATACTGATCAAAGAGTATAGCAATTTTCAGGTTATATGCTCGTTTCACATGCAGCCACATGGCAGGCTCTGTATTGCAGACCTTCCCGCCCAGCCACGTTATATTGAAAAAATCACAGTTGTCTTATTTTGGAGGCACCACAGATCCAACTTCTTAAAGCCACTCCTTTTACTCTTTCAATTATGGTGTGTATATATGTTTCAGTTCATAACTCCGAGATAAGTGCCTGCTAGCTGGGAATTAATGGCTCTTGATGTATGTGCGCTAAGTGGAGAGCTCATTGCAGGTACAATGGTCGCTAGCAGGAGCACCTGGGTATAGGTGTCACTGAGCATGTTGTGGTCGGCAGAAGCAAGGGTCGCAGCCTCTCTCGGTTGCAAAGTGTGGAGGCTTGCTGCGGTGTCCCTGCGCGTTTTAAATGTTTTGCAATTTTATATAGGCGCAGGACGGTTCTGATTGTGGTACAGTCAACGTTGGCAGCGTTTCCTGAGGTTGTCCGCAGCGTCGGGTCTGCTGGATTCTCAATGGCGGCCGCTCCTCGCGGGAGGTCTAACTGCTGGTGGTTGTTGACAGCGCTGAGTGTGAATGGCCGATGCATCAATGATCGCAAACACTTTCGGTTTGCGGTCAGCCATTGGTGTAATCTCTGCGGGTGTTTGTTATACACAGTCCTGGTTAACCTGCTACTAGTTAAGCTAGGATAGTTAAGCCTTACCACCCTGAAGGCGTCCGACCTCGGAAGCTAAGCAGGGTCAGGCCTGGTTAGTACTTGCATGGTGATTGTCTGGGAATACCAGGTGCAGCAATTTGGTAGTACAGTGGCAGTTCACAGGGACTAGGAGTACTTTTTAAAGAGTCACTCTGGCCTAATGGTTAAGGTCTTAGACTCTTACTCTGAAGGTTAGGTGTTCAATCCCTGGTCTTGCAATGTCACTGTTTGCTCAGTCTAAAGTATAGGCAATGGTATTTCCTTCAGTAAGGTCGGGAAATATTTTGGCGTCGGCGGCATTAAGTGAAAGCTTTTCAATATCAGACACATGTTCAAGTTCAAGTTCAGGAATTTGTATAGCGCACTACTCACCCAGAGGGTCTCAAGGCGCTTGAGGGAGGGTGGGTGCATTACTTATCGAATAGCCAGGTTTTTAGTTGCTTTCTGAAGGAGAGGTGGTTCTGTGCAAGTCTGAGGTGAGTGGGGAGCGAATTCCAGGTTTTGGCCGCTAAGTAAGAGAAGGATCTTCCTCCCATGGTGGATCTGTGGATGCGCGGAATTGCGGCGAGGGCTTGATTGGATGATCGTGGTTGGCGGGTGGGTGTGTAGAAGGACAGTCGTGTGTTGAGGCATTCGGGTCCTAGGTCATAGAGGGCCTTGTGTGCGTGGGTGAGGAGACGGAACGTTATTCTCTTGTTGACGGAGAGCCAGTGGAGATCCTTCAGGTGACCGGAAATGTGAGCATGACGGGGAATGTCCAGTATGAGTCTGGCTGAGGCGTTTTGGATGCGTTGGAGTTTTTTCTGTAGTTTGGCTGTGGTCCCTGCGTAAAGGGTATTTCCATAATCCAGTCGGCTGGTGACCAGTGCGTGGGTGACTGTCTTTCTTATTTCGGTGGGGATCCAGTGAAAGATTTTTTTGAGCATGCGTAGGATGTTGAAGCATGAAGATGAGACGGCGTTGACTTGTCTGGTCATCGAGAGGGAGGAGTCTAGGATGAAGCCCAGGTTACGTGCGTGATCTGTAGGTATGGGTGCTGTACCCAGGGCCGGTCGCCACCATGAGTCGTCCCAGGCAGAGGGGGATGATCCTAAGATGAGGACTTCCGTTTTGTCCGAGTTAAGTTTTAAACGGCTGTTCTTCAACCATTCGGCTACTTCTTTCATTCCTTCGTGTAGATTGGTTTTGGCGGTGTTTGGGTCTTTGGTGAGGGAGAGGATCAGCTGGGTGTCGTCTGCGCAGGAGATGATGTAGAGGTTGTGTTGGCGCGCGATGGATGCGAGGGGACTCATGTATACGTTGAAGAGGGTGGGGCTGAGTGAAGATCCTTGTGGTACACCACAGATGACTTCGGTGGCCTCTGATTTGAATGGGGGGAGGCGGACTCTCTGGGTTCTTCCGGCGAGGAACGAGATGATCCAATCCAAAGCTTTTCCTTGTATTCTGACGTTGTTGAGGCGTTGTATGAGTGTGCTATGACATACTGTGTCGAAGGTGGCGGAGAGGTCGAGTAGGATGAGGGCAACTGTTTCTCCGTTGTCCAGTAGCGTTTGGATGTCGTCTGTAGCTGCGATGAGGGCGGTTTCGGTGCTGTGTTTGGCTCGGAAGCCGGACTGTGAAGGGTCGAGGGAATTGTTGGATTCAAGGAAGGCGGCGAGCTGACTATTGACGGCTTTCTCAATGACTTTGGCAGGGAATGGGAGGAGTGAGATGGGGCGGTAGTTCTTAAGTTCAGAGGGGTCTGCTGTGGGTTTCTTCAGAAGGGCGCTGAGTTCGGCATGTTTCCAGCTTTCCGGGAAGGTAGCGGAGTTGAAGGAACAGTTGATGACATCGCGGAGATGGGGTGCGATGATGGGAGTCTGCTTTGTTGAAGATGTGGTGGGGACATGGGTCGGTTGGCGATCCTGAGTGAATGGAGTTCATCAGGCGGATGGTGTCTTCAGTGGTGATTGGGTTCCAGGCGAAAAGGTTGTGAGAGTGCTGTTTTGGTTCAGAGGTGGGTGGAGTAGGCTGTTGAGTTATGTATGTCGGCGATTTTGTTGTGGAAGAAAGAGGATAAAGAGTCGCAGAGGTCTTGGGAGGGAGTGATGTCGTTGGTGCCGGCGGTGGGGTTGGTAAATTCTTTGACAATGTTGAATACTCGTGAACACTCCTGAGGCGAACTAGCCGGGAGCTCCTTTATTTTAAACAAACTGTGATTGATACTGTGTTTTAATCTGTACTCTGTATTTTTAAAAGCTTATTTGCACAATTCCCTGGTCTTTACCTGGTCGGCGCAGGGAAGCAGATCGCTTGCTGTCTCTGCCCTGACCCGAGTCTTGCCGCCATTCCCTGCGTGAGGGACACGCCCACCTCGGGTGGCCACGCCCCCCCCCTCTCACTCCCACTGCCAACTCCACTCTACAAAACATGAGTACCAGCCGGAAGCGCAGCGGACGAGCGCAGCGGGCGCGACGATTGCGCGCCGAAGGCGCGCTTAAGGCAAGCTCGTCTGCGCTCGTCCGCGCCTCGGACGCAACTGGGGCAACTCTTCCTGCCTTGATCCTTCCGCCAGCCGCCGCCCCCCTCCCACATTTGGCGCGTGAGTCCCTTCTCCGTCTGCGAGACTTCGCACATAAGGGTCAGTTATCATTTCTTGATACCGCCTTCCCCCTGCACGAGTTTACCAGTCAGGGCCTTCTAACTTGCGGCCTTCTCAATGTCAGGTCATTACCAAAACATGCCAATGAAATCCAACTGCTCATTGACGCCCATCACCTGGACGCGCTATTTCTCACTGAGACCTGGACGCATGCAGATTGCAACGTCGACCTCGGTCTCGCGTGCCCTCAAGATTTTAAAATACTGCATCTCCCCAGGCCAAAGGGCCGTGGCGGGGGAGTGGGGGTCATCTTCCGAGCATCCTGGTCAATTGCCATTCTTGATATAGACCCGGTTGCCGGAACGGAACTCCTTGGCGTTTCGATTAACTGTCACCATGGAGACACCGTGACAGCCATTATCTGCTACCGCCCCCCTGGGGTTTTCAACGCCCAGCAGCAACAATCGCTAATCACTACTCTCACTAATCTGGCCACTTCCCACCACAAACTAATCATTTTGGGAGACTTTAATCTCTGGCCCAACGGCAGCCTGGATAATGCACTGCACAACTTAGTGCTTTCCTGCGATGGAGTCGGCCTCCCACAATTGGTTAACAAACCCACCCACACTGCCGGGCACCAACTGGATTTAATTTTTGCCTCTCCCCAGTTGGTACACCTGGGTGACATCCTGCCCATGTGTTGGACCGACCACGCACTTATTAAATTTCACATCTTATGTGATAAAGCTAAAAGGCCCCCACGTAGCACTACTTCAGATTTTCTGTATAGAGATTGGAAAGCCCTTGACAAACTAAGAGCGGCGGGCACTGTATTCAATGTTGAAAACAGTTTCTCCCCTACCAACTCGGTTGAGAACAACTTCAAAGCCTTCTGTCTAGCAATCACCTCCACCGTAGACTCTCTTGCCCCCCAGAAGAAAGGCAGAGCAAAAAGCAGAGCTCCTGCCCCCTGGTTTAACGACTCTCTGAAATCCCTTAAACTAGCCTGCAGACAATCAGAGAGGAAATGGAGACAAGGCTACTCCGATTCGAATAAAGTAATCTGGAAAAACCATCTCCAAGCATATAAAACTGCCATTAATCAGAGCAAAGCCAACTATTTCTGCACTACGATCAGCAATGCCCCCAACAGTTCTAAAAGCATTTTTCAGATTCTCAAAAACCTTACCCACCCTGATTGTGCCATAACATCTACCCTTCCTACACAAGCCCTCTGCGATAACCTTGCGCTATTTTTCAAAAACAAAATCGACACCATTATTCTTAATCTGAACTCCTCCCCTCCCCTAGGTGGTCTCATTACACCTAGAGCCTGTACTAGTGATCCTGTTTCGGTGCACTCTGATTTTCCTCTCATGGAAAAGCTGCGGGAGTTTCCCCCCATCCCAGAACCTGAATTTGAAAGGCTGGCACTTGGGATCACCTCCGGATCCCCTCTTGACCCGGTGCCTTCTAAAGTCTGTAAGAGTTTTGGTTCTGACCTCTTTGTCACCCTCTGCAGGATCTGCAATCAATCCTTACACTGCGGGCTTGTGCCATCCTCCTGGAAGGAGGCCCTCATCACCCCACTGTTAAAAAAACCTTCCTTGAACCCTGACTGTTTGTCCAATTACCGGCCTATATCCCTCCTGCCTTTCCCAGCAAAAATTGTAGAGCGATGGGTTAGCACCTGTCTCTCCATTCATCTGGAGAAAAATCAGATTCTGGACGATTTTCAGTTTGGCTTTCGTCCTGCTCACGGGACTGAAACAGCTGTCCTGACAGCTCTGGAGGACCTTCGTATGCGGGCAGACAGGGGCCAGGCAGTAGCCTTGATCCTGTTGGACCTGTCTGCCGCTTTCGATACGGTCAACCATGGGGTCCTGTTGGAGCGACTCCGGACGGCTGGGGTAGACGGCACTGCCCTACTTTGGTTCCACTCCTTCCTACGGGACAGGAGATAGGCGGTGTCTCTCCCCCCTTATCAATCTATCTTCTCTTCTGTCCCCCACGGGGTGCCCCAGGGCTCCTCCATCAGCCCCATTCTCTTTAACGTGTACCTTAGACCTCTGATCACGTTGATAAAGGCGGACAGGTTAAAAACAATCAACTATGCGGATGACACCCAGCTCATTCTCTCTTGGGAGGGAGAAGACTCTACCCCCCTTGCAGCCTTTCACGACTGCTTAAGGGAGACGGCTGGGTGGCTACACAATAACTCGCTGCAATTTAATTCCTCCAAAACGGAGGTTCTGTATTGTGCAGGAAGTCGCATTCCTCGGCAATTCCCCTGCGACTTTTGGCCCCCGGAAACAGCAGATAAACCTCGGCCAGTTACATCGGTTCGCAACCTTGGGGCCACACTGAATGATAAAATGAACACTGAAACCCAAGTTGCTAAAACGGTGGGAATGTGCACAGCTATCCTGCGCTCCCTGCGCAAAATTATGCCATTGCTACCCGCACAAGCTCGGGAGCAGATAGTCAGGTGCACCATCCTCAGTCGCCTGGACTATTGCAACGCGCTGTTACTTGAGTCCCCAGTTGCCCTGCTTGACCGACTTCAAAGAGTTCAGTCGGCCGCAGCCAAATTAGTTCTGGGTTGGACTAGGAGATCTTCAGCCTCAGCGGCCCTAGCTGAACTACACTGGCTTCCGCTCAAACAACGTGTGGCCTTCAAGTCCCTCTGCCTTGTTTTTAAAGCGCTCCATGGAGCTGGACCTAAACCTCTGCAGGCCATGTTCACATGGTATACCCCTTCCAGAGCTCTACGCTCAGCCTCAGCCCGTCTGGTGATTGTTCCTAAATATAACAAAGTCAGGACGGGGGGCAGATCTTTCAGAGTCGCAGCGGCTAAACTGTGGAACAGTCTGCCTCCTGATATCCGTCAAATCTCACAGCTCCTCCCTTTCAGGAAACGCATCAAGACGTGGTTATTCCCTTAGAAACAACCCCTTCTTCCTGCTCCTCGCTATCTGTTCCCCTGAGTTAAGAGTATTCACCAGCGCCAGGAAACCTGCAAGGTGTCAGCCGCGCTTTATAAATGTTTAAAATAAAATAAATAATAATAGTTCCTTGCTGTTGTGGGCGTTGTTGGCGAGTCGATCCTTGAATGCTGATTTCTTGGTGGATCGGATCAATTGGTGGTGTTTGCGGGTGGCGTCCTTGAAGGTGGTCAGGTTGTCAGAGGTTGGGTTTTTTCTCCAGGTTTTCTCGAGGGTACGACATAACTTCTTGGATTTCTTAAGGTCATCGTTGAACCAGGTGGCCTTTTTGCTACCTTGTTTGATCTGATGGTTTTTCAAGGGTGCTAATACGTCAGCGCTGTGGGTGATCCATTGTGTGAGTTTGGTGGCAGCTTGGTTTGGGTCCGATGATTTGGCAGGAGGGTTTTGGTTTAGCGATGTGAAGAGTTGGTCGGTGGTGATTTTGTTCCAGTTTCTTCGAGGAATAGGTTGTGGGGGGTTGTGGGTCGTGGTCTTTTTGTAGCTGAAGTGAACGCAGTTGTGGTCCGTCCAATGGAGAGCTGTGGTGTGATCGAAGGAGATGTGTTTGCTGGAGGTGAAGATAGGGTCGAGCGTGTGTCCGGCAAGGTGGGTGGGGGTGTCAACAAGTTGTTTGAGTCCGAGATTGGCCAGGTTGTCCAGAAGGGTGGTGGTGTTGCTGTCGTTTTTCTTTTCCAGGTGGAAGTTGAGGTCTCCCAGTAGAGTGTAGTTCTCGGAGGTGAGGGCATGTGGGCTGATGAAGTCGGTGATGTCTTTGTTGAATTGTGTGCGGGTTCCTGGTGGTCTGTAGATGAGGGTGCCTCTAAGTGTGGTCCTGGGGTCGGTGTGGATCTGGAAATGAAGGTGTTCGGCGGTCGCGAGGTTATCGTCGGAGCTGGTCGTGATTCGGATGGTGTTCTTATGGACGATGGCGATGCCTCCTCCTGTTTGGTTGGTGCGGTCTTTTCGGAGGATCTTGTAAGCGTCCGGGATGGCTATGGCGATGTCGGGCGCTGATGAAGCGTTCATCCAGGTTTCTGTAAGGAAGGCGACGTCCGGCGATGCAGTGTCGAGTAGGTCCCAGAGTTCAGTGGCGTGTCTGTGGACCGAGCGGGTGTTCAGCAGGATGCACTTCAGGTGGTTGGAGTTGGAGCTGTGTTTGGAGGTAGTGGATTTGGTGTGGGTCCTGGTGCAGGCGTACTTGCAGGAGTGGCAGGCGAATTGGACCATGGGTGTGTCCTGGGGCAGCTTCGCAGCATTGTGGTGTGCGTCCGGGGTTAAGGACAAAGAGGGGAGCGGCGTCATACGTTATGCGGGAGGAGTGGGTTTTGCGAGGACTAGGGGGTCTGGCGCTGGGCGCGGTCCAGGCGCGGACGGGCGTAGACGGGCTTACCTTTGGCGCACCTTCGGCGCGCATGGGGCGTGATCGCTGCGCGTGAACGCTGCGCGCAAAAGCATCTGTCATAAGTGGATGGTGGAGGGGGGTGGGGTGTGGGGTGTGGGAGGAGCAGCTGGGAGGCGGTAGCGGGGTGGAGAGACGGGCTGTGAGGCAACAACAACAACAAAATGGCAGCAACAAAAAGAAAGCGAAACAGGGCGAGACTGGGGCACAAACTAAGCTGACTGTATGGGCAGATGCACAATCGGGCAAAGATTACTTCAAAAATTAAATTAATGCGAGCAGAGCAATGCGAGCGCTACAGTTACGAAGCAGGCAATGGCGCACAATCACACTGAGATAGCGCTACAGGTACAGACAATGGCAGCAGAGCGAGCGGTGCTTTAAATTATCCTGAAAGCGCTACGATACCACGGAGCCTCGTCAGCATATTGGGGCGCTACGATGTTACAGTGCCTTGGGAGCAGCTTCAAGCGCTACGATGCCACGGAGCCTTGGGAGCGTGGGGAGCGACCTCTTCTGAGCGGGTCAGGAGAGTCACAACGCGGGGGTAGGCGGGCCGGTGAGTAACTATCTGTGGGTGGGAGGAGCAGCTGGGAGGCGGTAGCGGGGTGGAGAGACGGGCTGTGAGGCAACAACAACAACAAAATGGCAGCAACAAAAAGAAAGCGAAACAGGGCGAGACTGGGGCACAAACTAAGCTGACTGTATGGGCAGATGCACAATCGGGCAAAGATTACTTCAAAAATTAAATTAATGCGAGCAGAGCAATGCGAGCGCTACAGTTACAAAGCAGGCAATGGCGCACAATCACATTGAGATAGCGCTACAGGTACAGACAATGGCAGCAGAGCGAGCGGTGCTTTAAATTATCCTGAAAGCGCTACGATACCACGGAGCCTCGTCAGCAGATTGGGGCGCTACGATGTCACAGTGCCTTGGGAGCAGCTTCAAGCGCTATGATGCCACGGAGCCTTGGGAGCGTGGGGAGCGACCTCTTCTGAGCGGGTCAGTGCTGCGTATTTTCCCCAGGCGACCAACAATCTGTGACAAAGCCATGAAGCCTGACATGTGCAGGTCGCTGCTCTGGCTTTATCAATATAACTGGAATGCAAGGGTGGAAACAGCATCATAGTTGGCGTGTGACACCACTGCCATGCAAAGAATTTTGCTTGCACGGGTTAGCCATACCCTTGACCCTTGTTATGGAGGAGAGAAAGTTTTGCGGTAACTGCTTCCGAGGGGCTGTTGATGTTGTTATCATATCACAGCAAATGTTATGGGCGGCTGGGGAAACAGACGTGCCCGAGGTTGCCGGGGGGGAGACATTGTTTGATTAACACCTCTTCCCTGATGGCAATGCACCGCCTTCTTCAGGATGCGTGGGGTGCTATGGCGCGCTAACACGGCAATTTGTAGGTTTTAGGTCAGGAGCGCCTACTCGTGCACAACAGCACATGCGGTAGTAGTAGCAGCTGCCCTTGGTAGATTATCTGGGGGCCCCTGATTGGAACAGCGTTGTATTTGATACAGTCCAGCTTTTGATGCCCACACGGTGACTTGTTTTCAACACGGTAACACAGCAGCAGCTCACTATTATTACCGTAATAGTAGCCACGCCACCTCTTAGCAGATAGGAGGTTCGGCTCTGATCATAGGAACACCCCTTTTAGTGACTTTGTAAGTGTGGAACACATGGCCCAGGCAGCGCATGGTGAAGCTTTGCAGGTAGGCATACCGAGGTCGGTTATTGGAGCGCTGTGGGTCGGTAGTGCGACCATTGCTGTTAGTTTTGCTCCCACAGGTTGAGGGGATCAAAAAGAAACTAGTTCCTGGTTGGCACCAACTTGATAAGGGACTGTGTTCTTTGCAAGCACATGGAGTTGGCTAACCGGTGGGTGGCTAACATACAAGCTAGGGACCATTCACAAAGGTGGGCAATTGCAAAGGTGGTCTAAGCAGCCTTATGCATCATAGGTTTAAAGCATTCAAGAAGGTTATTAAGGGATCATTTGGACAGGCTCTGGTATCCATACGTATCGTGTCCCATGACTCCAGCTTTGCGAGTATAAACTCCCGAGATGTTACCTCGGTCACTGGCTTCAGTTAATTAGCTTTCATGGCTGCAGTTCCAGAGTTTTCATTTCCTGTTAGGTTCAGGGATAGCTCTTCACCAGCCAAGGTCACATGAACGCAGATTATGCGTAGGCAGGTAAAGAAAGCACCTTACTTGTGGTTTCCTCGTATAGCAAGAGCCTTTGCAGCGCGGGAAGCTGTTAGTGTTATGCCTTCTTTAAGTCACCTGGCATTCTGTTAATGGTATCGAGCTTCAGATAGAAGGGACAGTTTGTCTAGTACTGGCCACGTCCCCAATGCCCCAGGTAAACTGCTTCCTTAGTATCGTCTGGTGGCTGAGTTTCACACACACTACCGGTTTTGCAGGGGGGTATGGTTGATTTCCGTTGATAGGTGGTGTTGCTTAGTGTAATGGTCCCACTTGCGCTTGAGCTTGCTATTCATTTAAGGCGCTGATCAGGGGTGGCTCCTTCAGCGGTGCCTTGGGGAGTGACTTGCGCAGGGGGTTGGGGGCCTTTCCTTTGGAATCGGGTTGTTCGGTGTAAACCTCGGTGTCCTGTCGGCGCCTGGGTGGCATGCGCCGTGAGAAGACTTTCGTATTATTGCATTTAGTGATGATTTCGCTGCTTGGCCAACAAGGTGCTTTGGCCACCACCAGGAGTTATGCATGTGGCCCTTAGCAATGTCTTATTGAGGTATGTGCTACCGTTGACAAAGGGTAAAAGGGTTGTCGGTTTTGGCCGGGGATCGGAAATCATGGTTTCATCTTTCTCTCCAAACATCCGGTGCATATCGGCCTAGAACCCAAGTACACTTCCCAGGGCTCTGGAGGGCCAATATCACACAAAGCACAAGGGGAGAGTGCGTATATGACATCACAGACTTGATCAGTGATAATATCTTGGTTCTTCCTTTGCCCATTATAGACCAAAGTTACAGACTCGCTCTGTGTTGGCAAAGGATAGTTAGGCTGTCTCCGCATGCACGTCTCTCGCAGTACAATAGGGTCAATTTTGTCTCCAACGCGGGGATTGTGCGCCACTATTCTGTTTCCAAAGGGCTCCCGCTTTCCGCACCTGGACCACGGGCAGATGACCTGTCATGCTGTTGCGGATGTTGATTAGTGGGTTGGTCCCATTTGCAGTTGAGCTCGCTATTCATAGAAGGGAGACGTTTAAGGAATGTTAAACACGTTAGGTGACAGTCCCACCAAGTCAGAAGGGAAGCATCCTCAATATGCTAAGCAGGGAAGCCAGAATTT
This sequence comes from Triturus cristatus, assembly GCF_964204655.1. Taxonomy (NCBI): domain Eukaryota; kingdom Metazoa; phylum Chordata; class Amphibia; order Caudata; family Salamandridae; genus Triturus; species Triturus cristatus. The sequence continues at coordinate 314,429,052 of NC_140585.1, forward strand.
TGGCTTCAGCTATCTTATACAACTAACAAGCATTGTTTAAGCCACCTGCGAGTACCATATCGAATTAGGTACCATGTACACTGGGTGGGCAGTCCCCTGCAGCCAAGGGCTGGTATCTGGTAACTCCAGTAAGACATATTCACCCGCACGTCTACCAGGACAGCAGGCGGGTGGTGGCAGTTGTCAGCTAACAAGTGTGCTGTGGCGCGGAAAGGTTTGGTAAACTCTGCGTTAGTGCCAAGTGGCAACAGGGTATTTCTGACCTTTTGGCGTCCCAAAATTCAGGAAAGGGCAGGTATTTGCACTCACCTTTTCCCCCTGGTTCTGCAGACTTGTCTCCCCCCCCCCCCCCCCCCGGGTTATCCTTCTGCAGGCTGGAACCAGACGACAGAAGGGGCATCTCTTGGGATTGGGGTCCCCATCACATTGATAGTCGAGCGCTGGGGTAGATGTACCATGTAGGGTAGGGTCACCACTGGGGTTGTCCCCAGGTTCTGGGGTCAAAGTGGGTTGGAGCATTAAGTCTTCAGTCCTGGGGTAGCATCCAGCATCTCTTCAATCCAAGTAAGGGCAGTTAGGATAGATAAGGATCAGAGAGTGGGTACACACACTGGCTAGCAGCGTCAGCGTGCCCCTGGGGCATGCGCACTTTACTAATACACAAGCTGAAACCAGAAGGGTGCCAAGTGCATAACGAGTAAACATGTTTAAGAGGTGTGTCTCTGGCGTTACAGCTGGGTGGAGCTAGTCCCACTTAGAGGTACGCCCGGGGGGATAATGGTGTGCTCCTTTAGATCCCCTTGACCTAGGTGGGGGGTGGCATCCACCTCATCTAAGGTTAGGCACCAGATTACAGACAGTGCGCCCTGTATCGAAGCAGCAGAGTCTCTAAGCGGGTGTGCCTAGGGGACTTCCCAGAGGGAGCTGAGCGGTCGAAATTCCTATAAAGAATAGGGGGATCAGGGCTGCGCTGGGGTGCAGCCGTGCGCAAGGTTCATACGCCATCATGAAAATCCATGTGCGCATTGATTTAGCAAGTAAAGGGACGGTGCCAAGGTCAAGTATACCCTTCCTAATAGCCTAGTTGGCTAGCGGGGGTAGGAACGGTCTCCTAACGAGGGAGTGCTGTCCCAGAGATCAGAGACACATGTGTCCAGTCACACACGGTGCCAGAAGGGCGGCGTCCAGTGTGATCAGCAGATAGGTGGGGCATCGTGAGTCAGGGTGTCTATAACTGTCCCGCCCTGTTTGGGACTCGGCTGAGTCATGTGACGCAGTGGAACTTTGCGGTGTGAGGTGATTAGTGCTTGGCACAGCTTCACAGGCATAGGGCGTTTGTTTCTTCAGACACTGGTTGTTCCAAGCTAACGTCCCGGGCTATTGGGAAATAGACGGGGCATCGATAACCAGTAGGGATGTTCCTTCATCTAGATTTGCAGGAGGCTCCAGACAGAAGATCTAGCGGGCAAGCCTATAGCTATTTTGGTGGGGGGCTCTGGCGGCGACGGTGGCCGCCTCCAGAGCTGTGGCGGAGTTACAGGGCGATCTGGAAGCAAATGGGTACTGAAGGGTACCTCTGCGTGGGGGTGGCAGAGCCCAGAGCCTCATGGGAGGTTCCTGGAAAACTGCGTCGGCGCCCCGTCAGTCCTTCGGGCGGTTTTGGGCCTGAACAACCGGGGGCTTGCCTTGCTACGCTCCGCCCTGAAAGGGGCGTGAGTAATAAGGGACAGTGATCCGGGAAGAGGATCACCGAAGGGGCAGCACAGACGGGGTTCGCCCCAGTGCTGCTTGGCTCATCAGGTGGGCAGGCGGCCCAGTTGGTTGCCTGCCCTTGTATTGCCCATAAGATAACCCACCATATTACATAACGGTGTATGTAATAAACCTGCAGCAGTTTCTTACCCAAACTAAAATTTGTGTGCTGTGTTTTATTTATGTGTAAGAACATGCATGCTATTGTGGGGGGTGGGGACTGTTGCCTTCTGCTGGCGTTATATACTTCGCTTCAGTGTCTGAAGCCACGCTCACTAACCTCTGCCATGGACAGTGGGTCCGGGCGCATCTTTAAAACCCACCACATGCTCCGGCCCATCTACGTAGAATATTAGCTCTTACAAAGCAGCTCAGAATCTTTAATCAATGTAGCCCAGAGACAGTCAAGCCCAGATCAGTGCCTGGAGTGGACATGCCACAAACAGATAAAACAATGGAGAGGAATGCTGCACAGAGGATGCATCGGACAATCGGTCCATATAATCCTGGCAGCTATCAAAGGCAACCAGAAATGGGAAGGGGTGGCAGTGGAGCAGGCCGTATAAACCACTTTAAAGTACTTGTATAACCAACTTTCATATAACGTCGAATTAGAAAAATAATAGACGTTTAGTAATGGGGAGGGGGTCAGGACGGGCGGCGAAAACGGGAGGGAACATGCAGTCGCCGGTGTAAAAAAGCAAGGTCACGCGAGCACCCAACTAAGCAAGAATCCGTCCTCGTGCGCAATTACGCAAACGCTCTGCAGACCCCAGAAGTGGCAGCAAGAAACCCATGAGCATTTAGCCTTTGACTTGCATCTTCGTAACCTTCACAGCACGAACAGGAAAGGGAGCACAGATGGAATTCATTGACATCAGCGTGTCTCAGTGTGAAGTTCTTGAGTGGGGACTTGTTGGGGCAGGCTAACAATAGACGTCCCTATGCACCGATGGAGCCGCTGCTGGGGTTTCCGCCCCACAAGCCGGCCCTACAAGTAAGGATGCAGAGGAAGCGGCAAGTTATGTGGGCCATTCGTCACAAATGACGTTTTCCAGATGCGGTTAGCTTTGAAGACCGAGGAGAACTCTACATGCGCATTCCTTTTAGAGGGCAGCAGCACTACACGCGTGCCACCATGGACACTACTCGAATCGCATCACTAAATAAGCGCCGACCCGCGCAGGGTGCTAGTAGGATTAAAGGGAAACATATGTCGAAACCCCCAACCACGTTTGTGGCGCATATTTTGCAACCAAGTGAGGATTAAAGCTTCGGTGCCAATTGCATCAGGGAGGGGAGGGGGGTTCCCCCCAAGATTTGCTCTAGTAATACGCGGCGCAAGCTTACAGGTATAAACAGTAGACATTTTGAATTGGGATACCTCGGACAATGGGAAAAGACACAATCAGCGTGTTATCCTCCACTCAAAGTTACGAAACTAGGAATGAGGAGCAATTTGTGCCCACACCAAACATCGCAATACAAAACATGTTACACTTAAAGGTGCAAAATAATTTCTTTTATCTACCTCAGAAGCATGGAAGGCCGGTACGGCCTGCTTCGTTTCAAAAGTATGACCTGGAATTTACATAAAGATCCCTGAAGTGGGAGCTAAAAACACAATCATTACATCATAATACAGAAAATACATAAATATAAACCATCTTTCCCGAATTAGTGCTGTTAGAATTTCGATCTACTGAGCCATGTTGAATTCTGCAGTGTCGCTACAGAAAATAAATGTGGTCAGACAATTTATTTTACAAAAAATTGCGCCACTTCCCACAGACAAACTACAGGATTCAGGTTTCCTCAGAGGGATTTATGACATTCTAGGTACAATGGCCTTGATTTTGATGTCTTTGAAGTAAGGCACATCCTCATTAATTTGCTAATGTTCCACTGCAATGGACTGCCTGGGCCGCTCTATGTCGGCCCTCATCTATGAAGTTTAGAGAGCGACGACGGACTACCACAGCTGCAGGCCTGGAATGCAGGGATGCAACAAAGCCACCAGAGATGAAAGAATTAGCTAATGCCACTGAGGCTTGGCACCGTGCCAAGTTATTGGATGGCTGGCCAGTCGACCCGCAGGCCAGTATCAACCTGCAGCACGGACGCGGCTCTCAAGGCCGGGGGTAAAAATAACAAATAAAACTGCTTCAAAGATTTCCGGTACACTTTCTCAGAGTACATGAAGTTCCAATAGTAACAAGCACAGATTCATTCGAGACAGGATTAATTTATCTGTTAAGAGCTGCTTCGTTGCTGCATTCCCATGGGCTCTTCTTGAGTCTGCACAGCATAAAAATACCAATGCTTTATGGTATTTTAACCCTAAAAGACAAATATTACCGTGTAGCAAGACGTCCTCTGAAAGTTACCTTTGAAACAACTCAAAGCTTAATTTCTCAGACAAAGTATACACATATACAAGGCATGATTGTTTACCTGTGTGGTAAACTGTGTACAAAGTAATGGTACAGAAAAAAAGCTTCGTACTTAGCAGGCTTCTCATCCATGCTAGTTTCTCCACATGTTCATACTGAAGTGAATTTCTGACCCTAAAGGCCTTAGGCTCGCAGCACAGCTATAGAAAGCACCATTCCCGGCTAGGTCGAGCATAACGGGAATGGTCGTAGTGAGAGCCAATCCCATCAGGAGCTATATAAAATGGCAGTTCCATCAGGGGCCCAGAGCACGGCCAAACATAGCGCCAGCCATACTGGGCATCAACATGATCCTACATAGAGCTACAACCTTGAGGCAGCCCAGCACATCAGCACAAGTGCCTACACTACCAGGAAACACAGCAAGACTATAGACAACCTTGATGAATGAAAGCGCAATAAAACATTTGTGGTGTCCTCCTGACATGGAGCCATATGGTAGCACTCGTCACAGTAGGTAGTGTGACATGATTTGAAGTTGAGTGATGTGGTGATGATTCTGATAGAGACTTGAGCATATTGCACGCTGAGGTGTCCTGTGAAGGTGAGATGTGTTGGGGTGTAACACAGTGTGATGCTGAATAAAGCTGGGATGTAAGCTGTGGTTCAACGTCATGTGGTGTGGAGTTGTAAGGCATGATGTGTGATGGTAGGTGCATTGCACTGTGTGTGACCCTCAAGTGGAGTATAGAGGTACGACCACCACTGACTTCTTCAAAACCCGTGCCTATGTGACCTGCCCTTGTGCATCATAGACTTGCATCAGGAACACAACTTCTGTCACTCTACACAGCCTTCCAAGAGAACACCCAACGCTTTCAGGCATTTGTGCTTTCCTCACACAAAAGGGCAGACAATATACCATAATAATTATTCAATATCTGCAACATCACACCGTACGATACCTTACAATTTCCTGCCATCAACAACCTGCCCCATAAGAGGCATCACATGGCATTACTTCCACCACATACAACACGGGAAGCCTGCACATAACTCCATACTACTCTCTACAAGAACCCACAACACCACCTCGAACCCTTCTGCTCAACACAACCTCTAACCATAAGCAGTAGGCTACATTTTAAACATGTATATCATACCTTAACAAGATAGTGCCCCACCTTCTACAGCACTTTCAGCCAGACTGCTAACACAGCCTCTGCTAACAGATACACTTATCTGTGTGCACGCAGCGGAAGAGGGAGCTGGAGGGTAGAGAGAACGGGGGCTTCCCTTCTAGGACGACAGAGGCATCCTGCATACACACGGAGCTATAAACAGGATGTGGGGCGTCTGAGCCTACTATTTGAAGGCCTAAGTGAGGACTGTTTGCAAAAGAAACAATTGATGGACGGAATGCTGGACAATACAAACATTCACCCCCAGTCACAATGATCTGGGTTAAATCCATCATTCTTTTGCTCACCACACCACCCCAGTTTGGACCCAGTCATATGCAAACTAGTCTTGACCCTGTAACTTGTGGGAACAGTCCAGCCCGTCCATCAATTGTTTCTTTTGCATATGTCGCCCTAAGTGGGAAGGGTATGCCCAGACGTAGGTCCCGTGCTCACTACACCACTGGATTCAAGCTAGCCTGGCGGATGAAGGGTGATGCCATGAAACAGGTCAGAGGATGCTTGTTTCAGCTCTAGGGAGGACCTGGCTTGGCAGTTCGGGCTGGACTGTTCCCACAAGGAACAGGATCAAGTAGGATTTGCATATGGCTGGGTGCAAACTGGGGTGGTGTGGTGAGCAAAAGAATGATGGTTTAAACCCAGATCCTTGTGACTGGGGGTGAATGTTTGCATTGTCCAACATTCAGTCCATCAATTGTTTCTTTTGTCTAAGTGAGGACTGGGCTGTTTTTTGTGTTGAAGGTCTCAGAAGAGCGCTGCTCACGGTCTGTGTGAGTCCGCTACGCTTAAGCCCATGGGATAAACCATATGTTTGATATTGTTTAATGAAGGGTAGCAGTGAACTGAGCGCCATGATGGGTGGCTTGATGCTGCTTGGCTAGGGGTGATGTTGTACGGAATGGCATGCTGTAGGTTACTGCAGAGGGAAGCAGTTTTGGGTGTAACATTGTTGAGATTTAAGGTGTAGTCAGGTGCGTTTTAGGACTGTGTGGTTTAATGTGCTGCCAAGTGGTCTTTTGTCATCTTTAGTGCTGTAACATTCTCTTTTGCATGGTGTGGGCTAGTGATATGATAGTGGTGCCGCATGGAGGGTACAGTGGAGTGGTATACAGTGGACATTTATTTAACTGTGTGGTTTGGTGCAAACTAATGGTGTGGGTTTATGATATGTAATGGGTGTGTGCAATAAGTTCCAGTGAAGTTTGATGGTGTCATTTTGAGTGGTACAGTGGAGTGAAGAGTTTGATGTTGTGGCTACAACGTTATTTGGATAGTCATGAGCTGTGATGTGTCAAGTGCCCACGTTTTCCAGTGCCAGAGTGCTGCTAAATGTGTATCTTCATGTTCCGTGCAGGTGCAAGCATCAACAGATCTAGATGTCTACTCAAGTGATGCAGTGAAAGGCCTAGGCAAAGAATCTGACATGCAGAATCCCCCTTTCAGAAAGGAAGGTGCATCATGGTCAGTGACATCACTGATGACATCTTTTCTGAGGTCCCTGCTACTCTTCGTTATGCATGTGTTTTTGAAGTGGTCATCAATTTCATTGTACATTCAGTAGTGTCCATTTGCCATTGCTTCAGTAAATCTGCATCAATATCATTGAGTGTAGGTCGCACAAAAACTCAAACCTCGTGGTAGTCGGTTACACTCCATGTATTTTTTAAGCCTAATACTCTCCCACCATTTGGTGTGCAAGAATTTGATATTAATCGCTATCTTTATTGCACTCAAACATTTCCTTCACCAATTGTTATCTTTTCCTCCATCTATCTGCCATTTTATCCCCTTTTTTCCTTCTTTAAGTTTCTGACAAAAATCACTTTAGCTTTACTGAAATATACAATAAATTCTTATCAAACGCTGGAGCACTTTTATAGTTTCTCTTAAGCCGCAACTCTTATGCTTAATGAAGCCATCCACCGGATTATCCTTTTAGAGCAGAGTGGTTTGTTAGAGTTCAATTAACATGAAGATGACACTAACTTATTTTCATTTCCTTCTTTCCCATAAGAAGTAAAACCTACTACTGTTCATGGGCCGAACTTAGTTCGTGAAAGATGAGATTATCAATGATTTCATACTTTCTTCTCCGAGTGGAACATGCAGTGATACAAATAACAAAATGTATAGCGCAAGACACGTCTCAACACTGCTCTCACAAAAATTACGATTGCAGCGCCCGCCCTCACATTTGTTTGTATGTCAATTAAAAACCCAAAGCTTAAAGGGAGGTTTTAGTTAGGCTCATATTTTAAACATAAAAAAACAGAAATTCACCTGTTCTAGTTATATCAAGTACCTATAAATCGTGCTCTAATGTAACTATAATTCGCGCCCTCGCCATGCACAGTTTTCTCATCAATAAAGTTACTGCAAAGGATATAGTGATATTATCATTGATGTTATGAAAGATGTCATGAGTGCTGTAATATCTGGGGTAATTAGCTTTACATAGAGAGGGCACAAGTTCTAGTTACTTTAGGGCACAAGTAATAGTTACTTGATATAACTAACTAGAACAGGTGATTTTGTATGGTTTCACATGTTTAAAATGTGAGCACAACTATAACGTTCCTGTAACCTTTGATTTTGTGAGTGAATTTTTATAGCTTTATTAATTCTTTTTCCTAACTATAATATGCCTGTAAACCTTGTTTTGTTGTGAATTTCGAAAGTTTTCTTAACAGAAGTAATTTTAATTACTTTACGTTAATACAATCTCCACTGTGCACAACCTTCGGCCAAGCGCAGCGGGGGTTAGTCGTATGGCCTGACGTTTGGCCACCCCCTATAACCACCTAACCCTGTGCCAGGCACGGCCTTCGGCTGTGCGTTGCGGGAATTGGCCGTCCACGGGCCCTACCTTAAACAAATGGGGGAGGGGAGCCACATAGTCCCTCTCCCTCGGCCCTGGGGACCTCATCCCTCAGGGAACGACCATGTCTTCTGGGCGCTCCCAGAGCACCCAGTGTGCTATGGAACCGCGGGGGAGCCTCAAGGTCCCCCCCGGTCCTAGCTGGCTCCAGACTCCAGCAGGATCCCGCATTACTCCTGCAAGCAGCGAGCTGCTTGAAATAGCAGTTACCTGCTTGCGAGAGCAATGTTTCCATCAGACTCCCTACTCGCATGTTTGCGTACAGGCAAACAGATAAAAACTCCGCTTTCTGCAAGCCGGAGCTATTTGTCAGACATGGCTTGCAGTAAGCAGAGTTATGTTTGCTTCAGCGGAACGGGGTAGGTGCAGTACGTTGCTTCTACGAGGAGCTGACATACCAGTTCTGATGTCTAGATTCCGCTGCAGTTGATGAAGCGCAATCCTCAAACTAGTTAGGTTGTGCCATCAAGTGCACGGGTACCATTCCCGCACCATCATACAGTGGTAGGTAGGTTACACCATACCACTTGTGTAGATAGTTATTACCATAAGGTCCTGATGAATCGCCACTAGACCACTTTGACTAAATAAGGCGTGAAACATGTTGACCCCCTGGGAGTAGAGCGCCTCTAGACTCTTTGTAGCTTGATAGTCGCCTCCCCATATATTTTTCTTTTAATAAGACTGGGATCCTACTAGAATAAAATCCTTTCCCAGGATTCCCTCACCTGTTTTACCTTTTTCACATACATCTACACATACCAGGCCCCTTACCCCCACAGAACTTTGACGGCGGAAAAAAAGATCTCCGATAAAGAGCCCCTTTTTGGAAGTCCGTCGGGTATTGCAGCGCCGACCTGACGAGGAGCAGGCCCAGATGATGAAGCATGACACCTAGCTTGCTGGGTGTGTGAGGGCCCTAGTTCCAAAAGGAGGTATTCCCCTCCTCCTTGATCAACACCGGCCTCCTTATCACCACGTAGGAAGCCAATTAATAATTTTTGCTGACCCACTGAGGAACTTCGTACTTCCTTTGCTTGTGTATAACTTGGGCATGTACGCTGGACCTTACAAAAAAGCCCACAGTCCCTTATTTTTGAAGGAACGGGAGCTGTAAGCTCCCACCAAACACAAGCAAACCCTTACCTCCTGAGGGAAGATATCAGGAACCGGCCCTAGGAGTGGCAGTTCCCAGGGCCATAAATGGCTCCAGGAGGGGGGCTGCGTGGCCCCTTCCATCATAAAACTTTGCCCCAGGGAGGAAATGGTCCCCGGGGATAGAGGTTCGTGACAAACCCCCCTACATTAAATTTTTTCAGCCCCACGTAGGTGGTAGTCCCTAGGGCTGGGGGAAGAGGGGTGGGGGGGGGGGGTTGTCCCATGTCCGAGTTCCAAGATGGCTGCCAACACTTCCTGGTAGAAGTGTTAGGCAGCCAATCCCATTTCAGCAGGGGTTTGTCAGATCCCCATCCTTGTATATACAAAATTGTATTTCCCTTAATATTTCCAAAACTACTGAACAGATTTACGCCAATTTACAAACAGGTCACTTTCTGGAACAATAGCTACCTTTCTGCCAAATTTGGTTTAATTCTGTTCAGCGGTTCAGGTTATAGTAGTGTCTAAAATCTCAATATGAATTAACTTGGGAAAAGGCGTTTTGAGACCCCTGCTTTTTTGCGGCCCCACCTTGACGGATCTCCACAAAACTTTCAAGACAACAGTTGAAGTGAGCGTCGTATTAGTTTTGAAAATCTCGCGAGGATTTGTCAAACAATGCCAAAGTTATTGGCAAAACAAAAAAATGCCTTTCCGATGGAAACTAGGTATTAACTATAACTACCTACTGGCGAAAGCCAGTTGATAAAATAAATAAATATATATCTATGTAGCGCTTCATCAACTTTATGATCTTCAGGAAGCTAGGAAAGTTTTTTAAAAAGCAGGTAAGTCTCTTCCCATAGGCATAGTTGGGCACATTTTAGCTAACTTTGAAACTTCAAAAAGTTCAAAAGTTGCTAAATTTAAGTGCCTGCTGAATTGTAATTTTTAACACCTACAGAGCAGTCTAGTCTAGCGTTCTGCCACTGGTGCAGAGCCAACGGCCACAACTGAGAGAGGAGGGACAGGAGTAGGTGAGTGGGGCCTGGTTTTCACAATTTCAATGTATGATGTTATTGACAAAAACATTAGTGCACCTCTTGTGGGAATGTTTTGAGTCAAATGAACTCACACCCATTCCAAACCATAAATGACTCTTTTTCGGATACAGGGAGGGAACCCTCAATATTACTTATTTGCCTGTCTGCGCAGGTGCACGTGCGCAGTGACGAAACACATTCCTGGCCTCCCGTACAAGTTACATGGTCTATTGGAATTTGTTTTTCTGCATTTTGCCTTATGCGTGCCACCAGTAATTCCACCCCACCCCAGCTTAACGAGCCAAGGAAGTGAAGGCTTAGAGTTTAGAGCATGAGTTGAGTTTAGCCTCTCAATAAAACGCGTCTACCTGAAGGCAGGGGTGGCTCTGTAATGAAAGGAGGGCTAAAATCCATGTCCTGTGTAATAATTATATGGACAAGTCAGCAATTCACCGAGGAAAAGTATCTGTGAACATTCAGGAGGCAGAGGAAGAAAAGTGCTTCCTATGCAGATAATTGCCCGGAAGTCACAACCTATAATCAAGTTTAAAAACAGCCTTCTCTGGCCGACTTGAAATACGCAATCTGAAGACGTTTTAAAGGTTCTAAAGAACCAGACATACTGAACAGGCAACTGCAAACACTTCATTCATTTGGACTAGTGTGAGGTCATACAAGCCGTTAGTTTTCCCTTCTATGCCAGGTCATTGCATAGCAATTATCATAGGTGCCTGTGGTAGTAGTCATGAGTGTCTGAGGGCCAGAAAGGACAAGACATATTAGTGTCACTACTTTTAAAGTTAAGTTCTGGCTACACTATTCAGTTTATCAACTTGATGTGGGAATAATACACCAATAAGGCCTGGCTGTCGTTCTGTCTACGAACCACGTCTGTCTTTTCTATGGAGAAGTAACTCCTCCGCTCTTTCTGTGAAGAAGAATAGTGCTTCTGGATGGAGTAAACATTATAACATTAGTTTTAGAGTTTGAAGCTATTCTAGACTCGCATACAGCACATAAAGGCGCAGAGACAGGATCTTATTTACTTGAAAACTATAGTTATTAAATATATGCACGGCTAGAATAACTCTTTCCACTGTATGCAATGCCTCATACCTCCAGCTCGGTCTTTCGGTGTAATTTACCCAAGTATAGAGAATACTTGAATCTGTTGCTGCTGGTACACAGTTTGTTTTGTTTCCAACAAACTCATTAGGTTAACATGCTGTGTATTACCTGCACAACACTCCTGCCGCTCAAAGTAGGTAGGGGTGAATTTGGAGCAGGTGCATACGGATTTCTTATACTGTATGCACTAATGCCGCTTAGCATCTATTCTACCCTATAACTTCAGAGTAATGTCTGGTGCATATGTGAACCGACTGCTGCCCCACTGGTCTCACCTAGAGTATGCTGTGACCTGACCAATAAGGTTACAGAGTACGATTTAAAATCCAGTGCTGTTCAGCGATTTTGGCAATAGGACTGCCCCGATGTTGTGGAGCAAATGACATAAAAAGTTTATACATATCACCAATTTTTTCACCTTTTTAGTCTTTTTGACGAAACAGACTAGAGCAGTGTGCCTGGAGCCATTTGTAAATGTAAAAAGAAGGATGGTGGTAAGTTGACAGTTTGACTCTCTACAGCCTTAGAAACACATTTAGGACTGGCATCTAACACCACCTAATCACTATGTTTATGTAATGAAGTCGCTAGAAATGCTAGCTCCTGAAGTGTACTTACTCGAAGCAATTATGTAAATTCAATTAATAACGCGGCAATGAGCAGCAAACACTTCGAACTGCACTTATGCTGATATTCTAATAGAGGTCATTTGAATCTTATTTAAATCCCCGCAGTTGACCGAGCTGAATGAAGCAATACACCCTAAAAAGTTTCCAAAAACGTGCGCATCCACTGGGTTCCCTGGCCATATAAAGCAGACGTGACTACTTACTTGCCCGCATGCTCAGGATTCGATTTAGACCACAAAACAACTATGAATTAAAATATACTCAAAGGAATAATCCTGTCACATGGGCTTTGAACAGGCTGGCAGGCACAGGACAGGAAAGAGGCCTGATGAGTAAGAATTTCAGACTGGACTTTCCTCTAGGATTATCTAGTTTAGGTGGGTCATTTTGTGGGACCTTCAGGAACCCACACAGAACAGAGCTTAATGAGGAAAAATGCTGGTTTTTCATGTGCAGTTCCAGCGGGGACCTCACTCAAGCACCCCTAAAGGAATATATCCACTGAGGAATGAGGGTAGATGGGTTCTGGATGGAGAATGGCAGGAAGTGGGAGACACGGTTTTATATAGTAATAGTAGATAAGGACCCGACTGGGGGCATTTGTATTCTAAGGGCAGGATTGCCCTGAATAACCTCCTTTAAAATATACTTTACTGTTGGCCAAATATCCATAAATAATCAGATCTAAGATCGCCCTATTTAGTCTTAGTTGATTCAGAAGGAAATATCCATACTCACTCCTTGCAGTTCCCACACTTTTTCTAACAATTCTCCAATGGGACAGGAAAGAAGATGAAGAAAAAAGATATCTGTGACACAGTCAGGCAGCCACTCACAACTTGGAGAACACCCATGTTACATCAGCCCCAGACGCTGTCACAGGGGATCTTAAATTAGGAGCACTGCAGAAAATAAGGTATGCCTGGAAATATAGTTTGGCATCATGCTGTTCCAATGTGATGACGGTTTTACCACTGTCTTAGGAGTGCCCAGACTTACTACAGAGCTGTGGGTGGTTCAGGATTGCACTTTGATGGCACCGGGACCTATAAAATCACTTCCAAATGGGCGAAGCACCAGTAGCCTGGCTGAAACATCCTAAAATGGCGGGATGCCAGTATTCAAAGCAGGGCAGGTAGAGCACGACCCTAGGTATCATAATGCTATACGCTTCGAGAGTAACATTATCTGGTAGTTGATCTCTTGGTGTCTTTGCAAATCTACAGTCCTATTTTTGGTAGATTCAAATAAACAAACTCCAAAAATGCAGCAACCATGTCACTCTGTTCTGGCATCGACGGTCTGAATGCGTGATATGGACCTTCTTTATCGTCAAGAGATGGTTTCATGTTGACAATTTCTTAAGTGATTTCAAGTACATCAAATGTTCAGTCATGCCGAATTTATATAATCTGAACATTTTGTTTGGTTGTAAATAAGTCTATTTAAGGAAACCTCTATACTTTTGCTGTGGTCTTGCATCAACTTTCATTCATGAATTTCGTTTCGTCTAGAAAGCACCTTAGAGTTTTTGGGAGCTGCTCTATTGCTCTACTGTGCAAGATTACCTGCTGTAACTATTTCAGTTGTTTTGCACCTCTCTGATTTGAGATTTAAGTGATGGTAGTTTCACCAACTCCAATGTTTCGCCAAAGGATATTATTCAGTGCCCATTTTCCCGAAATTATGCTTTCCCACGCAAGTAAATAGTGTGAAACCCTGACCATTCCAGCATGGCAAAAGTCGATGCTGTGAGTTGTGGAGAGTGAAGTCTTCTTAGCTTTGTCCTAGACCTACAATGCAAGTTCCTGTGCAAATAAGGGCTTGACGGATGAGGGTGTGTTTCCTGTTGGGTGCTTAGTGATCCAAATCCTACTGGGAGTATGCCACCTTTTTATATATTTTTAAAACTTTTTTTATTGGCATTTGGTTTAAAAAAATGAACACATCAGTTAACCTTTCCATCATACTGGTCATTATGTGCCACGAAAAGACACAGAGCATGCCGTAGCAGCCCAAGTGTTGCCTCAGTTATGTAGCCAATAACGTGGAGAATGGTCACGTGGCTGAGGTCTAGCTCACAACGTCAAGTCTCAACTTTTGGTCCCCATCGTCTCCTTCCAAGCCATGGCGATTCTCCTCTTGGCTAGTATCAGAACCTGTCAAGGAAGGAAAACAAAACCTACTGTCTACACTAAACTGATTTCAATATGCCCAGAGGTGGGACTCTCCAATATACAACTATATGTAGGTCCCACACAGTAAAACAGACATTTTAAACAGGCTCGTGCGCTCCCAGTTCTTAGAGACAGATGGAGTCTTCTGGTGGGCACGAGACAATAATCTTATTGTCTCGTGCCCACCAGAAGACTCCATCTGTCTCTAAGAACTGGGAGCGCACGAGCCTGTTTGAATTGTCATTCTGTTAATGTACACATTGTTTGATGTGATTTTTAAACTTTACTGAAAAGCACCCTTTTTGCAATTATGTTTGTTCTGTCTTATATAGGAGTATGATGTATGAATGAGTGTATGTATGTCTGTTTTACTGTGTGGGACCTACATATAGTTGTATATTGGAGTGTATCCTATACTGTTGATTTTGTGTACAACGATTATTATCCTGATGTCCGTTATCTAAATAAATTACGCATTGTTATATCTCCTTCTTTGTTTTTTTATCTCTCTGAGTTAGTAGTGGTCAGTGTTTTTTTCTATAATCCTGACCCACCTCTGGGCATATTGAAATCAGTTTAGTGTAGACAGTAGGTTTTGTTTTCCTTCCTTGACCTATTCTGTTCCCTATTCCTCCTGTCTACCCATCATTCTTCTAGGGACCCCCCTTCTTTTGAATAGTATCAGAACCTGGTCTACAAATCGGTTCCCAACTAGGCTCGGGTCTAGGGAAGATACCCAGCAGGCATATTCGAACAATATTCTCCAGCGAGTGGTCAGGGGTTGCATTGAGCTTTGTAAGTACTTGCTCCCAGGACCCCTGGAGGTGCGCGCACCCACAGGCCATATGAAAGAAGTCTGCATCCAGTACCATGCATCGTAGGCAATAGCCTGGACTGACCCCATAAATTGCCCTAAGCCTGTATGGTGTAAGGTAAGTCTTGTGGGTGTAATTAAGTTGGATGTACTTCAATCGGGTGTTCCGCAACAATTTTTGGGGATAAGCCAGTAGTCTCCCCCAGTCCACATCCCTCAATGGCTTCCAAGCTGCTGCTTTTAGTGACCTGTAAAACCAGGTAATAAGATGGCTCCCAACAACCATCGTCAGTAATAACTGCAGGACCGGGTGAGTCGCGGCTCTGTGTCTCTCTGTCGCCAGAGGTATCTGAACAGTTGCACGCGTGCCTCATATATAAGGAATTGAACTGCTGGGAGGTTTAACCGCTCCATTAGGTCCAGTAGCGGGATAAGTGTGCCTGTGATTGAGCCTCCATGTGATAGCCCAACCAGCGGTAGCTCAGGGGCATAAAGAGATCCACCTCCCGTCCGCCTACAGCAGTGGTGACGGCAACTCATTGCCATGGCCAGGAGAATTCCTGGCCTTGGGATTCTCAAGGCAGGCCACATCAGCTTCGCTAGTAGGGTTCCCAGATCAGGCTCCGGTACAATCCAACCGAGCTCTGATAGCCCTGCCCAGTCTATTTATCGCATCAACCACTGGAGCTGCAGCACCAAGTAATAGAGTTCAAAGTCGGGGACCCCAAGCCCATGTTGATAATTGTGTGGAAAACACTGGTAAACCAAACAGTCTCTTTGGTCTTAAGCCCCGACTTACAAAAGGAGAAAGGGTTCAGAATCAAAAGGGAACCCAGGCTTCAGTGTCAACCTCAATTCCTTGGAGCTGTTCATTCACTTGCATCAACAGCATATGCGGAATATGCCCTTGAACCTGTGGACAGAAAGATACTGATGTTGGTTCCCACTACTGGGTTAATTCCCTTCCTTAAGTCTGAATGTCAAACTTAGCAACCTCTTGGGGTTTGGGGTGGGCAGCATGGGTTATTTCAAGGATACATAAAGAATATACATGAATTATTTTCTCTTGCAATATTTTAGACTTTTAGAATGATGAATGGGAATTCAACTAGAAAGAAGAATACTATTTGACAACGTATTTATGCCAATCAAATATTATATCAACACAATGGTAGTTGTCAACCATTCTTAATGTTGATCCGACATGGGTAACAATAAAATCAGACATGACAGAATAAAGTTTAGGAATTGCGGTAAAGGTGTGATGTGATCACAGCATGGACAAGTTTACTTTTAAATGCAGGAATTGACTCTTCTTAAATATGTAGTATGAAATGCATGAATGTGATCTCAAATCGTTTTTTTTATATAGGGAGCAAATACAAAATTCTAATTTCACAAGTCTAGGAAATATCAATGAATGTAGGTGATGCAGGGAGCCGAAGTGTTAGCTTCGTAAAATTTGGAGTTGCGATCCAAGGAAATTCAGAAGACTTATACAATATGCTAACTGTTGGGCTAGTGTCAAAGCATGTGCCCCCCCCCCCCCCTCAAAAAAAAAAATCCAAGGACCTCCTCGAGTGCCCTAACCAGCTTGTTCTATGCAACTAATGATGGTTTTTAACCTGCACCTCCAGACTTAGAGTCCTCCTACCTACTCAAAAGCTATGGATCCTTTTGTGTGTGTTTTCCAGTGTTACTTAAATCTTGCGGTTATTAATAATGTTGTGAGTAGTGTTCCATTAGGTGAGCAAAACTTACAAAGGGCATATTTATCAGGACAGATTTATTGGTACTGCCTTTGAGAACTATGGGCTTTGATAACTGCATTTAAACATGCTGTACAGCGTAACCGGCGTTGTGCAACATAGCTAAGTAAGAAATAAAAAAGAGCCTATGGCGCGACAAGCTGTGTCATTTCATTGGCGCATGCATGAATTTGGGGAGGAGATTCAACAGTGACCGAGAAGGAGGACATGGGTTGGTAGAAACTACACGGAGGGCGGGGTGGGGATTAGAAACAAGCAGTGAGATACCGACATGGAGTAGATGGGGCAGAAACACACAGGTGAATAACAGCATGGGAGGACATGAGAGTGCGTGCAACAGAGGGGTGAGGGGAAGAACATGGGCGACAGTGAGCAACATGGAGTGCAGAGAAGAGAAGTAGAGAAGGGAGAAAGCTAGAAAAGACATGCACTTTCGAGGAGTGCATAAGCAAAAAGGAAAAAAGTAGCACTTGAAAACCAAGCAATGGAAGCATAGAAGCCAGTCAATCAAGCGATAGAAAACAACTATGTAAAATGGGAGGGACAAAAACAAGATTGACAAGCTGGGACACGAATAAGCAGCAGCCAAATGAGAGTGGCAGGAAAGTCAACCAATGATAAGCACTGGGCGGCCTCCAAGCCCAATGTAAGTTTTTGGTAAGTCCATAATATGTGTTTTGCAACCAGGCAGCTGCGCTGTTTAGCAAGCTCAACATAAACCTAATGTTTTTACTGTACATATCTCAGCATCCCTCCAGCTATTTCCCTCAAGACAAAAAAAGAACAGTACTTATTTTAGATAAGGCATGTACGGCTATCATACTTTGCGTTTTGTAGAACACCATGCAGAGGCTCTACCTACAGCTACTTGTAATCGCACCATTAAGTTTCAGCAAATCAACAGCGGAATATTGGTACAAACTGCACAGAATCTATGGAAAAAGTTACTGAACAACTTCACCATCCACTGGACACAGACGAAGGGGGTTCTCTGCAATCTTTCCACAGGGACGTGCATATTTTAACAATGCTCTCAACAAGGTTTGGAATGGATCCATCTGGCCTAATAGTCTCATCATTCAGAGGTAAAATAACATCTCCCACTGAGCGACTGTTCTTTCCCATCTGATGGAGTTATGTGGATGAGGGACATGGATAGAGAGAGCGAAAAACAGAGCAGGAGAGAGAGAATGTTAGAGGAAGATTTTCATCTGATGTACTGCTAAATGGACCAACTTTAAAAGAAAACCAAGCAGTGGCACACCCAAAAGGGCCTGGCAAAGAAAAGCATGTAATTGTTTCGATTTCTTTTCAAACACATACAAAAGAAGCTAAAATGTAAAAGTAATTAGAATAAATAGTATAAGAAAAATGAAATAACAGATTCTCAACAAAGTTGCAACAGCTAAACGCGCTACTTTTTAGTTTGATGTACACATGGCACAAGTTAAAATGCTGTCACTCGAAATGCAAGATCCAATTGTTGAAGGAGGCTGATCCACCACTGTCCCATGCTGTATGTAGCGGTCACTGAAAGCAAAGAACAATGCTTTGTAACGCTTTTTCTTGTGGATACTAACCACAGATTCTTCACATTTAGAATATTACCAGGCGTTAGACTGGATCCTGAAGATTTAAACAGCATTACTATTGTGTGCCGGAAGGTGGTGCCATGTGGCTCCACGGTGGCTTCTTTTCTCCCTAGAAGTGACGATTGAGCCACATTGTAGGCGCCACCCCTGCACGTGGACATCAGTTTTTTCTTAAGTTCTCGCCTTCAAATGCAGAACCCAACAATATAAGAAGTACCAATGTGCAGATCTCTAAATTGGAACCTTTTTAAATAGAAAAAGAGGGCAGTGAGGTATCCGTGGTTAGATAGAGTATCCACCAGAAGGAGAATTATAAAAGGCAGGTAGCCTGCTCTTCTGATGGATACTTCTAACCACAGATTCCTTACCTTTAGAATAAATACAAAGGCAGTACCTCCCACAGACAGTGGTGGGTCTGTGGAATGTCTCACAAATAAAAGTCTTCCAACACCGAATGAGCAAAATGCTCTTCCTGCTGGACCTGGCTGTCACAGTAGTAGTACTTCACGAAATTGTACTGACGGCCACATGCAGCTTGACAGATGTGAAGGAAAAACACTATGTTCTTCCCATTTGGAGGCTGCTTCTTTGTCAGTCATTTAGCAGATGTTAATGCATAAGATTATTGACCTTAAAAAGTCCTTTGATGTACTGCTTTACCTTTCTTTGCCCCCGAAATTACCCCAAAAAAGCAGATTATCCACCCGATGGTCTTAATTGTAATCAATGTAAAAGATAAAAGCTCTTTTGGGGTCCAGCTGATAAAGTCTCTCCTTTTTCAAGGTGTGAGGTGGAGCCAAGAATATTAGCAGGGTGATGGATTGCCCAACGTGAAAAGCACTAACCATTTTTGGCAAAAAGGTAGACCTAGTCTTCAACACCATTTTGTCTGGGACAAAGGTGGTTTAAGGCTTCTGCACTGGGAGCTTACGAGTTCACTGATGTGAGGAGCTTAAGTCACTGCGACCAGATACACGATCTTCAGAGTCAGGAGAGATAGTGGAAACCTGTGGTTCGAATGGCGTGCACATGAGGAAAATGAGGATCAAATTAAGAACCCACTGTGGCATTGGGAGGAAACAAATGAGTGAAACCTTTAAGAAACCTCATTACAACAGGTGATTTGAACAAGGATAGCTGGTTGAGTAAATGTAAAAAAGCAAAAAAGGACTGACAAGTAACCTTTAACAGTGCCCACTGTAAGCACTTGCAGGATAACAGTTAAAACAAACAACAAGATATCCAGCCGTTTGACCAGTTATGGGTCAGTATTCATGGGTGCCACTCTAAGGAAAAAACCTGTCCCTGTGCCCTGCACAGATGGGCTTTGTAGAAGGACACCTGGCAGCCAGGATGATATTCACAACTTTGGGAGGAAAACCAAACCCAAACAACTGCTGCAGCTCAACCGCCATACATAGTGGTGCATACTGCACAGATTCGGGTACAGGACCCTGCTCTCCTGCTGCCACAGGAGATCTTGCCTATGCGGTACTCTGAACGAAGGACAGATCATGCCCAGAAGCTCCAGACACAACACTCTCTTTGCTCCCACTGGAGCCATTAGGACGACTTGGGCCCAGTCGTTGCTGACCTTTAGAACTCGAGACATGAGAGGCAGCGGTGGAACGGAGCCCAATTTTCCACTCTATCCAGAATGAGCTGAGAGACCACCTTCTCGAAAACGCCATCGGGGAAAAAAGTTTTAACATTGCGCATCAGCGGTGGCAAAAATATCTAGCTAGGCTTCTCTCCATTGTTGGAAAATGCCCTGTGCCACCTCTCAGTCTAACCACCATTCATGATCCGCCAAGCGCTGCCAGCTGGTTTCTTTCACCCAGGCTTTCAAAGATCGTGCAAGATGGTTTACAGCAAAGGAAAAGCCCTGACACTCCAGCTAGTTCCAGAGACAAAGTGCCTCCTAGCACAGGACCCTACCACATACCCTGCCCTCCTTGCTGCAATAACGCATGGGACTACATGGTGGGGTTTTGCATGAGAACCTGAACCAGCCTCTCCTTGATGGAAATGAGGAATGCTATCAGCTCCAGGCAATTAGCCCGCACCTACAATCAATCAATCAGGATTAATAAAGAAGGGCTAATCACCTGACCGGGTATCCAGGCACTTGCAGGCCTCTGTGGCTTATTTGAACAGCCAGATCTTGATGGTCATTCGCATTTCTGGAAATTTGGTGATGGTCTAGAAATGCATGGGGACAATGTTCCAGGTCTTTGCTGCAATGTAAGAAAAGGAGCGTCCTCCACTTCTGCTTTGGTAGATATGGGGAGTATGGACAAGTGAAAGGGAGGCGGAGTGTAGTCTTCTCGATGGTTGGTGAAAGTTCAGGTGGTGGTTAATGTAGACGTGTCCTTGGTTGTGTAAAGCCTTGTGTACATGGGTCAGCAGCTTGAATTGGCATCTTCTGTACGGGAAGCCAGTGGAGTTTCCTAAGGTGGGGTGTGATGTGGGTTCATCGGGGAAGGTCGAGGATGAGTCTGGCTGTGGCATTCTGTATGATCTGAAGTCTCTGTAGAAGGTGTGTGGGGATTCCTACGTAGAGAACATTGCCGTAGTCCAGTTAGCTGGTGATGAGGGTTTTTTTCACGGTGCATCTGGCGCAGAGGTCTTCAAACTGTGGGGTGCGCCCCCCGGGGGGGGGCTTGGATATCTCTGCATATGTATGCAAATGAAGATGGTCTGGAAGTGCGGCAATCTTTATTTGCTGCATTTCCAGGCTGTCTTCTGTTATTCCGGAGAACAGTGAAAGCAGGGGTCAGTAAAAGTGCAGGCAGGGTCAATGAGGTTGCTTTAAAAGACAAAAAGTAAGTGTTTTGTGTTTTCACACTAAAGGACTTGCATTTGTAAAAGTTAAAACTATTAGCGTCATAAATTGTAATGTTTGTTATTTACTCTTTGGTCTGTAGTGGAGTGATTATTTAAGGAAAAAAGTGCATGCGATACTAGATTATTAGAATTAGTTAGGGCGTTAAGGAGTTGGGGGGGTGGAGGGCTATGAAAACAGGAAGAGGAGGAAGGCGGACAGAGGTTTAGGTGGAAACAGATTAGGAGTGAGGTAGAATAGTAAAATGAATTGAACATGCTATGGATGGAAAAGGCAAACAGAAAATTGCAAGAGGTTATGGAAATCAAAAATTCAAGACCACCTGTAGGTATCTCAGATGTACACTAGGAGAGCAACAGGGAATACATGAACGCATGTGAGGAAAATGCAGATAGATTTCCATGCAGCATACTCCAGTACAGGTGTGTTTCTCATAACCAACAACTACAAGAAATCATCTTTAGTAGTCTACTGGCCTTTTAATGGCCCCACGTTGTTAGTTTGAATGTCCCCACATTGTTAGTTTGCTTGTTAAAATTGCTGACGTCAAAATATGTTGTTTTCTTTTCCTTGTGGTTCTGCTTCAGTGGGGACACTTTGCTACTTTTTTATCATGTTCAGTGAATCGATTGTTTCATGTGTCTGTTATTGTGCACTAAGGAAATTGATACATTTTCTGAGAAACACATAGTGGATATATTTATGACTCATTGTGGACAGTAATAATTGCATGTGCCGGCTAATTGGGTCTTTGAGTATTTGAACTTTTTTTCTGAATGGTACCTAGTGTGAGAAGTTGGCCTGGTATATGCTGTCCACTAATTAAAGTGGGTACATTGTACCAGTCCAAATAACCCTTATTGATGATTAGGTTAAAGACAACTTTTATTGAAAGCTATCCTAGTGGTAGCTATGGAGAACAGCCTTCAAGGAGGGCTTGCAAAGCTGGTACCGGGTGTACCAGCGCTGTCATATTTCTCCCTCTAGTAGGGTGGAATCATACCTCACACACCAGTTACTGGTGTGGAGGTATGATTCCAAGGTGTTAGACACTAAACACAACATGTTTCCATGTAGCTGTTTTAAAGTTAGGATTTACCGTGAGGTTATAAAGCACTTAAGAGCATATGGTATGGCTGCATCACAAACAACCGCCGAATAGAGGTGCCGAAGGCTGCAGAGGGGCTCTGCTCATGCAGGTGCACCCTCCCACATAAAACCCAGCACCCTGCCTTCAGGATTGATAAGGCCTGCGTTAGGGGTGACTGCTAAGTTTATATGTGCAGTGATATGGATAGATATAGGGAACCTTTATCTACGTAAGGGGTACATACACCACCTTACACAGGCTGCTGTAGCAGACCTGTTGTGTCATTTTGAATGGTCTCCCAGGGGTGGCATAATACATGCTGCAGCCCCTGAGAGGCCTCTGGGGTACCTATGCCCTGGTATACAGTATACCATATACTAGGGACTTATAAGAGTACCCCAGAATCCAATCTGAAGTGTACCTAAGTACATGTAATCCATTTTGGAGAGTTAGCAGCTAGGCTGGGGTCCAGGATAGCAGGATCCCAGCCAGACTTAGTCGAAAACAGTGAAAAAAGTGGGGGTAACTATAAGAAGCAGATCCTGCTCTCCTACACCTAGGAGTGCCATTCTTTTATTAGAGTACCAGTACCTACTGAGGGACAAGTATTGTAAATATGGTTTATTTCGCTCTGTGATTGTGTGCGGGGAGGAGGGGGGGCTGCCCCTTGAACTAAGCCATGTCCATCCTGCTCCCCCAATCTATATACAAAGTACATTTTGCTTAGGGGGAGCTCAGTGCAAAAAAGTTTGAAGACCTCTGATCTACCATATAGGGGTAGCCACTTGAAGATCTTACGAGGCATGCACAGAGTGAGGAAACAGGCAGAGGAGGCGGTGTTGATCTGTGATTTCATGGTGAGCTTGTTGTCAATGATGACTCCGAGGTTTCTGGAACGGTTGGAGGGAGTGGAGGCGGGTCCTAAGTCTGATGGCTACCAGGAGTCGTTCCATGTGTTGCTGCTGTTGCCAAAGATCAGTACTTCCATCTTGTCTGTGTTCAGCTGCAGGCAGTTGTTCTTCATCCAGTCGGCGGCATTCGACATGCATCTGTGTAAGTTGGTTCTGGTGTGGTCATCTGTGAGTGAGAGGAGGAGTTGGGTGTCATCTGCATAGGAAATTATGTTGAGACCGTGGGCTCTGACGATGTTAGCCAGAAGGGTCCTTTATGCATTGAAGAGCGTGGGGCTAAGGGATGTGCATTGGGGGACACCGCAGGTCATCTCCTGGGGTTCAGAGGTGAAAGGTGGATCATCTGGGTTCTTCTGATGAGGAAGGAGTTGATCCATCTGAGCACATCCCATTGGATCTAGATGTGGATGAGTCCTTCCATCAGTGTGTGATGGTATACTGTGTCGAAGGCTGCCGAGAGGTCGAGGAGGATCAAACCTGCTGTGGAGGCGTGTCATGAGTTGATGGTTGATCACCTTTCCCAATACCTTCGCTGGGAATGGGAGCAGAGAGATTGCTCAGCAGTTTTCGATTTCAACGGGGTCAGCTGAGGATTTTTTGAATAGTGATCTGACATCTGCATTTTTCCAGGCGGTTGCAGTTGTGATAGAGGTGTTGAGTAAGGTGATGAGTTCCTGGCCGATCCCTTGGTTTCCGAGGTTGAAGATGGGGTGCAAACATGGGTCTGTGGGAGCTCCTGCGTAGAAGGATTTCATGTCAGTGCACGTTATGAGTCCGTTAGGGTGGTGGCGTATCTCTCGATGTGGGTTGGGGTTTGAAGTTTCTGTATATGGTTGCGATCTTGTCGTGGAATAAGTGAACGAGGTGGTCACACAGCTACTTTGAGGGTGTGATGTTTTCACTGGCAGCTGGGTTGGAAAATTCCTTAAAGATGTTGAAAAGTTCCTTGGTGTTGTTGGCGCTGGTCTTATGAGTGCGGCAAAGGCTGTCTTCTTTGTTGCCCTCAGCAGATGGTGGTAGCGGTTGACGGAGGCTGTCGGAGAGGTCCTTGCTGGTGCACCATCTCCTCTCCAACTGTTTGCTGTCTCGTTTTGCTGTCTTGAGTTTGTGGATGTACCAGCTGGCTTTTTTGAAGTATTTTCTCTGGCTGTTGCTCTTGATGGGGATGATTCTGCCTGCGCAAGTGCTGATCCAGGTGTTGAAGTTTTTCACTCTCTGTTCGAGGTTGGTGGCAGTAGCAGGATTGGAGGTGTTGAGAGCATTCGCCCATCTGGTCTCTGAGATTTTGTTTTTCACCTCCAGTGGGGTCATTGGTTATCTTGTGGGTGCAGTTTTGGGGGCTGGAAATGCTGAAGTGGACAATGGAGTGATGGGTCCATGTGCATTTTGTGACATGGCAGTATTTGATGTGGTTGCTGGAGGTGAAAATTGGGTCCAGCATTTGTCCTGCAGTGTGTAAGGTCGTGGACAATCTAGGTCAATCCGAGGCTGCTCATACTGTCGAGGTGTGCGTGTAGCGTTTTTGTTGTCAATGTGGAAATTTGGGTCCCCGAGGAAGATGTAGTCCTTGGAGTTTAGGACTAGGGGAGCAATGAAGTCTGTGATGGTGTTGCAAAAGCTGGAGCACGGGCCTAGTGGGATTGTATGTAGTAGGATTAATTCAGGGAATATTTCAAAACTTAAAAATTATGTATTATTTTAATGAATGCAGTACTGACCATTTAATACGAAAAGATTTTTTGAATGGGGTAATAGATATGCAATGAGTGGTGTTCATTGTCTCATTATTATACTATGTTCGTGAAGATTTGGGAATTATATCAATCTAATCAAAGAGGACTAATTCAATATAATACATCTTCTGATTAGAAATAAGCCCTTACGAATCAGCTGCCGCTTCTGAACAATCTTTATTGACTTTTATCTTAAGACTGGGTGGGTCACAAGGCCTTTACAAAAATGTTTATATTGGCTATTTTATTGTAACGGGTACCAACGTGAGCACAATTTTTACAGCCGAAACGCATCGTATTTTGTTGCCACTAAATACTGATCAAATCAATCAATAACTGCACGCATGTAACTCTTTTAATGACCCCCAGGCTGCAATCCAGATGATGATGGTGTCACCTTCACTTCAAGATACTGGCCCAGAATATATATATTTATATATGTATATATACACACACAAACTATAGATATGCATATATTCACCTTTATTACGCTTTATATACTCTGTCCTTTAACAAATCTATTTCTAGCTACGTTTCATCCAGAATTCTTCTCAAGAGAGTTGCACCTTTATTGCACCTATATTAGGAAATATCTGGTGAACACGTTTCACCTGCTCTCCCCAGCCTGGGTTTAAAGGCAGCTGTGTTAACAGAAAAAGCAAAGGCTTACACTTGAATGGTTCTTTCAATTTTTGGAATATTCCCCACAACTCCACCTACAGAGAAGGTTTAATGGCAGCGACTCTGCCGTGATTTTCTTGCTGTGCTACATCTGGGCCAAACTATGAGACGGGGTACTGTTTTACAAATTAAGCTCTGCAGTCTCACCAACCTAAATATAAATCACCCTGCAGAAGTTAAAGAGCGAACTAACTAACTCACTCACACATACACACACACACACACACTCCTCCCCCCTCCCCCCCTCCCCCACCCACCCACCCCCAAAAGTCTCACAGAAGGCAAACAAATATCCGAAAAGCAATTGACAACCAAGCAGAGTGAAACTCACGAAGACAGATTTAGAAGCTCTGAAGTATTGTGGTTGAGCCACAATGAACGTATTTTGCATTTACTAATGTCACTGCCTGTACTTGCTTCTATTTTCCGTCTGGCTTCAAGCACGCATTCTGTAATGTATAAGCGAAATACACTTTTCAAAACCAAGCCAAAATAATCCAAACATTTCTGCCGAAAGTGTCTGTTTCCTCTGGCTCCCCGGTGCGCCGTCCACCTGCGCAGGTTCGTTTTTCCATCTGACACCTGGAGGCCTTTATTCCTTCTTCCCTTTACCTGCGCGGCCTACAAAGGAACACGAGCTCCCGGCTCGAGGGAGTCCCCTTTCACATCACACAATCGCACCCATTGTGGTCCCTAAAAGGATTAATGAGCGTGTTGTATTGTCCTCTGATTAATCTCAACTCTGTTTTCGCGTGCCGAACCTCGAGGCCCGAGAATCAAAGGGCGCACACTGTACCTCAGGTTGGCAGCCTCCACTTTGCCAATTTTCTTCATGCCTCATTTGATACAAAAGCTATGAAACTTTAGCCCACGAGCAGCTCGTTTCAGCTTCGTGTATTTTTCAGGGCAAGTGAACAGAAACGGGAATATTTGTTTTGTTTTAATTTCGAAAACCATTGGTTAAATCCGCCCTTCACATCTGGAAGCTTGGCACCAGTGTCCCCGGTTAACCTGCTGAAAGCAGTGGAAGCCCAAGGCAGTGCAGATGCCCTTCAGAGGGCCGCCTGTATCCGAAGTCGGCGCCTACGCCTCTGATACTCAAAAGCCCCTACTGGCTGTTGGGAAAGAAATCAATCTAGCAGCGTTGCTAGGGGTGCCAACTCGCACTACAGGTGTAAGGTAGAAATGTGTCCCAGGCCTTTCTTACTTCTGTCCAACAGGGGCACCAGGTGGCATTGCTACTGCCGACCTAATAATAATAAAAGGAGTTCTTTGAACTGGCATCTGAAATGATGCAGGCAGGAGATGGAAGGAACGAGATTTTATTAATTTCTATACATCACCTGCAGGGTCTTTAATCAAGTAAACAAGGGACCTGTGGGGAAGCGCCAGAAACCAGTGAACTACTTCTAAACATAACTTTTACGAGAACTCATTCTAGGTGAACACCGCTGACTGTTTAAAAAAAAATAATGACTCATAGCATGTAATGTCATTAAAACATATGCCACACCCCTTTGTTCCACTGACGGTTAAGTGGATTACACTCACAAGGCTACTCAATTATTGGAAGCTGGTATTGACACTAACGGACTACTAGGCAGTATGTTCTGGTGTCATCATTAAATATGACCTAACAGAAAGTAGAGGGTGTGGGGAATTGTGGACTTGCCTAATGTACCAAAATAGTTTGATCCAGCCGTCAATCTCTAGCTATCTGTGCTAAGCTGTTCTGAACCAACTGGCACTGCACTGCTCTGTTTAGGTCGCCTGTAGGCCGATGCCTATATGGGTAAGGTGCAGTCATGGAACACGGACTGTACTATTGAAGATGGGCTTCACTCAAACGCATTTAAATCGAAAATAACAAACAAACAAAAACACCCAGAAAAGTTACTACTGTAAAGGGGTTACTGATCCATGTTACTGTTAATGCAATAAGTATACCTCAAAGCAAAAATGTCAGGATGATACCAAATGTGGATTTGCCATTTATTTAAATATCAAATGGAGAGTGGATCACAGGTCCTGAAAGAACCAGGGTTAGCAACAACAGTACTAGGTACTGTTAAGAAACCCTCAATCACGTGTTTATTTTCAGGTGGAATTTAGCGGTATGTTCGATTATCCGCTACTTGCTTGACAGCATCATCATCGGGTTAATGAATGCTTCCTCCACCCGGAGGTAATTCCTCTGGTTTTTTCAGTTGTGATCAGAGAACCGTGTTGGGTGTATAGTGAAGTGCTATATAGTGAGTGAAAATAAAATTAAAAAACTCGTAAAACCAGTTTGTAATTTTAATGGAACTGGGTTCGAGTTGAGTTTAAAAACGCTTATCGTGCACAAAACAGACTATTTAGGGTCTGGTGCACTTATAAAAATGTGTCCAGAAAATAGGTCGACATGTTTCAGCCTTATCTCATGCCCAAAAGGGTCATATAGGCTTTCATCAGGACGCTAGTGTATGTGTAGGAGGCTCTATTATTAAGAAAGTCTCCGTCGTGGAAAGGGTGAATAATGTTCTTCACCAGCCAATCTGTGTTCGATTTGAACCTATTTCAGAATGGGAATAGGGGGTGAAGGGAGAAAAAGGAAATAAAAAGGCAAAACGAATTCAGTCAGTGTGTATGCTGTAAGGATGTTCAAAACTCGAGACATCAACTGTCGTAGCAACTAAAAAATGGCAATACTTTGTTACGTAATGTAGCGAATTTGGCAACTGATTTTCGTTCAAATGCAGTAACGGCAAAATAAGCCCTCCTTTCTATTCGATAGCAATTTATAAGAAGTTACATGAAGTTGGCACCTCTGTCAGAAATGACCTCCTTTGGAAAGCCCACTCTGGAGAATACTCCAAGCAGGGCCCTTGCCACAACAGGAGCTGTTGTGGTCCTCAGGGGAATAGCTTCTGGATACCTGGTGGCATGGTCCACTATCACCAGTATGAATCTGTGCCCAGATGCTGTTTGTGGGTCCATTGGTCCTACAATATCTATGCCCACTCTCTCAAAGGGAACCCCCACCACAGGTAGTGGTATGAGGGGGGCCTTGGTGGTGCCACCTGATTTGCCACTGGCTTGGCAGGTGACACAGGAGCGACAAAACTCCTTGGTATCTTCTGACATATGAGGCCAGTGAAAGTGAGGGACAAGCCTGTCCCAAGTCTTGTTCTGGCCTAAGTGTCCCGCAAGGGGAATATCATGGGCCAAGGTAAGAAGGAAGCCTCTAAACTTCAGTGGTATGACCAACCTCCTGGATGCACAAGGCTTGGGGTCTCTAGCCTCTGAATACAGCAGCCCTTCATCCCAATACACTCTATGGGTACCTTGTGCATTCCCTGCAGCCTCAGCAGCAGCCTGCTGTCTGAGGGGTTCAAGAGAGGGGCAGTCTAATTGTGCCTGCCTCAGATCTGCCCTTGAAGGTCTCCCTGTCCCAAGAAACTCAACCTGATCAGGTTCAAGTTCTTCTAGGACAGTTCCTTCAGGGCTCTCAGAATCATCCTCCTGTGAGGGCTGATCCACTACCTGAGGCAGGGGGAAGGCACAGCCTTTACCCTACTGCTCTTTCTCTTGGGTTGTGACTGGTCCATAGTTTCAGGATCCAGCACTTGTTCAGTGGTGCACTTTTTGGCCTGTGACCTGGTCACAGCAAGGACATGTGCATCTATCCCTAGCATTTATGCATGGGTCCTATACTCCACTTCAGACCAAACTGAAGTTTCAAGATCATTGCCCAGTAAACACTCTACAGGAAGGTCTGAGCTAACAACAACTTTCTTGAGGCCAGTTACCCCACCCCAGGAGAAGTTAACAATAGCCACACTATGGGAGGTAGTGGCATTGCTAGCGTTGGTCACTAGGTAATTCTCACCTAGTATGATCTGTCCAGGGTCCACAAAGGCAGGTGTCACCATTGTGACACTAGCCCCAGTGTCCCTGTAGGCCTGAGCCATTCTTTGGTAGATAAAAGGAGTCTGTCTGTACTTGCCCAGGTTACTGGGGCCTACAGTACAGGACAAAGTTAAGTCCCCATCACAGATCAGAACAGCCTGAGTAGGTATTCTGTCTAGGCCAGAATCCTCCTCAGTTCCCAGGGTTAACCCTACTACACCCTTTTGCTGGGAACCACCACTTACAGCTGAACTAGGAGGTACAGTTGCCTTAGGGGCAATGGTGGCTGGGGGCTTATCCTTTTTGGTGCACTCACTAAACCAATGTGAGTTGGACTTACAATAGTTGCACCATGGTTTCTTTTGGCCATCTTTCTTTTTATCCTTTTTGGGACCACCCTCCCCCTGAGCCTTTTGGGGGCCTGGTGAAGACTTCTGGTCTTTTTGTTTCTGATCATTACCCTACTGGTCTGCCTTTTTCTGATCACCGCCCTGGTTCTGGTTTTTCTGCTTAACTCTAGTCCTGACCCATCTATCTGCCTTCTTTCCCAATTCTTGGGGAGAAGTCACATCAGAATATCAATCAGGTGTTGATGCAGTAGCTGGTTTTGACAGTTGTTAAGGATTTGTTCTCTCATGATCAAATTATACAATCCTGTATAGTCCTTAACCTTACTTCCCACTAGCCAGCCTTCCAGAGCCTTAGTGGCACAATCTACAAAGTCAGTCCAGTCCTGATTCTGTGTCTTCTGGGTATCCCTGAACAACAACCTGTATTGTTCAGTGGTTAGGCCAAACCCATAAATTAGAGCACTCTTCAGGACAGTGTAATTGTCTGCATCCTCATCACTAACTGTGAGGAGCTTGTCTCTACCTTTCTCAGAGAAGGAGAGCCACAAGATAGCTGCCCACTGACTTTGGGGTACCTGCTGCACTTTGCAAGCTCTCTCCAAAGCAGTTATCCATTTGTGGATGTAATCCCCACACTTGTAGGGAGGGACAATCTTGCTCATGTTTCTATTATCATAGTGCCTGTCTCTATCCTTAGGGATATTGCTGCCACCAGTGGGTTCTAACCCACTTAACATTTGCTCTCTAGCCAGAGCAAGCTTCTCCTTGGCAAGGGCAAGTTCTTCCCTCTCAATCCTCAGATTAGCTTCCCTCATTCTGGCTTCATGCTCCTTTCTCTCGGGGGGGAAGTCATTCCCCTGTGAGAAGAGGCATTAGAGATGCTAGAGACATGGGAGTGGATGGATTCCCTTGAAGGGGATCTGCCTCTCCTGCTTCTCTGGTTAAGCCCACTTGGGGGTCTGTATGGGGGGACCCCATGCAAACTCCCATGTAAGCTTAGGTTAGCCTGGCTAAGTCTTCCTACATGGCCCTGGCTGTCTACCTCTTCATCTGAAGTTCCATCTGACTCATCTGTGGTGGGTAGACCCTCCTTTGTACCTAGGGTACTAGCCTGTGAGGCCCTAAGAGCATCATATTCCTCTAGGATCTGCACTAGCTGAAGGAGGGTAGGGTTTGCACCCTGTTTTAACTTTCTGGAGGTACACAATTGTCTCATCTCCTGAAAAGTTAGGGTATAATATCTAGAGGGGATCTTTTTCAGACCTGCCTCTCCTGAGAGAGCATCTCCTTGATCTCCTCCCAGAGACATGATCTAGTGAGGGTGTGGTGTGTGCACCTACCTACACTAGTTGTTTCTACTAAACCTCTCTAGTAGTTGTAGTCAGGGTGTGTTACTCCCTTCAACCTACAACAACTAAGTCCAGTAGGACTCAAGTATTATAATCTATGTTATATGTACCTAAACAATATCTGTGTGATCTTTCAATTTAGTATCTCAAGATTACAATGGTATTACAACAGCAAGTTCAGATCCCAACTGCTGCTCACCAATGTGAGAAGTTAGCCTGATGTATGATGTCACTAGTTCAAGTGTACACCTTATATCAGTCCAAATACCCTTATGGTGATTGGTTGTAAAGTCAACCTTATAGACCAGCTATCCTAGTGGTAGCATGGACAAGAGCAGTCTTAGGCTAAACTCTGAATGGCATGTGAAGCCAGCTGTGATACCATATATAATCCCTTGAATACCAAATGAAAGGACACCACAACAGATATATATATAAAATAAAGTGTATTTATTCTAGTCAAACCCTCAGCACTCTTTATGAGATTCGAGGTAAGTACAACACAGTCTTATTCAAGCATACATTAAGTCACACAGGTAAGTAATACAGTTAGGCCCTAGGGGCCACGCAAACCATATACTAAAGAAGTGGTATAAGGACCACTGTCACGGAAATAGAATAGGCCTAGGCCATCGCTGGGGCTACACTACACTACCAACAGCTAGGAAGTGGGAGGCCCACGGGATTCAGGTGCAGAGTGGAAACACTCACGCGTAATGCGTATAAGCGATAGAAATAGTACAGTTTTGAAATAAGCAGTTTAAGGACACTTCTGAAGCAACTAGAGAGTCGAGACTCAGAAACTAGACCCTAGGATAGTCACTACCCTTGTGAGCACCGAAGTACCCAAGTTACCTAGCCCACGGGCTGCAGGTGCATAGGTGTGAACTTGCGTCGGGTTTCGTCGTGGACTTCTATGGATGCCTGAAGGAAAGTTGCTGACAGGCAGTCAGTGCAGAGTGTCCGAAGGATCCCAAGGCCGGGATCAAGAAGGAAGGGTACCTGCAAGCAGAAGGGACAGAGTCAAGGTCACTAGCCAGTGACCACGTGGAACCAGGAAGGAACCAGGCAATGTCGTGAAGATTGCAGGTGAAGGGTGAAGCTTGTCGCTGCAGCCACGGGTACCAGGAGACGTCGAGGACGACCAGGACCAGGAGGCGAGCTGTCCCACGAAGGCTCTTGCTGTCGGCGGCGTCGAAGTCGAACTAGGACTCACCAAGCCTTGGCAAGCGGAACCCACGAAAAACGGAGGACTTGCTTCTGGTGCAGACCAGGAAGGTCTGGGGTGCTTCTCTTTTGCAAAGAAGCGGGAGCCAGTCTGGAGGAGCCAAACCAGCGGTGAAGATTTCAAGGTGTGTCGTCACAAAGGCCGCTAGCCAACGGGCAAGCAACCGGACAGACGCGGCAAGCAGGAAAATGCAGAAGGGCCCCACGCAGGACTCGTGGAGTGTGGGGGGCTGATTTTCGGTGCAGATGGTGCTTGGGGTTGGGGCTTCTCAATCCCCGGTGCACAACTTCGAGGGTACCTAAGAAGCTGCGCTGGAAGATACTCGCCACTTTTCCCAGGTAGCCGGTCCCATGTCTCTCGTCGCCTCCACGGATCTCAGCTCGGCTGTGGATGTGGATCAGGGTCGGAGAAGTCTGGAAGTCAAGGCTCTGGTCGGGCTCTGCAGTCGGTCCCTCGTAGAACCTCAGCAAAGCAAAGGGTAGTCTCTTGATGGTGCCTGTTTGCACAGGGTAGCCACTCCTTGGCCACAAGGGAGATTCTTCAGTCTTCTTCTTTCATCGAATGTCGAAGGTCCAGAGTTTCTGTTCAAGTTGCAGGTTCAGGATAATCTAATCTCCTGGGGCCCAGCTACCACTCTTATACTAATCTGGGGGGCTGGGTTGCCTGCTAGGTCACGCCTTATGGGTGGGACCTGGGAGGGGGGTGGTTACAGCCCCTTCCCTTTGTCCAGTTTCGCGCCAGGACTGGGGCTGGAGTGCCCCAGCACCGGTTTGAACTGGACTATGCATGGAGCACCTTGTGTGCCCCAGGCAGTGTCTCGTTTCTTACATCCCTTCCTGCCCCAATACACTTAGGCCTGTCTGGGGTGGTGCTCGCACCTCCCAAGTCAGGAAACCTATTGTCCAAGCCTCCCTTGCCGGGATCACTCCCAGCAGCAGGAGGTCAGACTTGTGTCATGGCAGCAGCATCCATTTTGTGATGCTGGGGCTCTGGTTAACTTTAACCGGGTAAGTAGGTTACAACATGTCTTCTCCCTCTAGAAGGGAGGGATAATATCCTCATCCCCAGAAATAGGATGGGGGTATTATTCCAAAGTGTTAGACACCTTACACGACATGTTTTGATAAAGCCAAACCATAGTTACCATAACCGTTTAAGATTATAAGGCACTTTAAGAGTATATGGTAGGCTATATCATAGAACAGCTATAAGGACATGGTTCCGAAAGCTGCAGACAGGCTCAGCTCATGCTAGAGCACCATCTCACATGTTACCAAGCACTCTGCCTCCAGGATTGTTAAGGCCTGCCATCGGAGCGGCTGATAGGTACACATGTGTTTATATATAAGATAGGTATAGGAATACTACACCTAAGCAAGGGGTGATTACACGCCCTTTCCCCAGCTGAGTGATCAGCCAGTTGTGTCATAATGGAAGGCCAGGCCAGGGGTGGCATAATACATGCTGCAGCCCCTGGTAGGCCTAGGGTACACCTATGCCCTGGGTACCTAAGGTACACTGTACAGGGGCCAATAAGGTGATCCTATCCAAATGGGTTATGCACCTAAAGTACATAGTATTAATTTAGAGAGAGAACAGCAGGGCTGTGGGTCTGGTTAGCGGACCCACAGCCACATCTAAGTCGAAAATCAGTAAAGCAAAAGCAAAAAGTGGGGGTGAACATAGAAAGCAGACCCTACTCTCCTACAGTGGTGGTCGAAGTCTAACTGTCGGTGAACATCGGGTTAGATATTCCGACATTGCAGAGAAAATCTCTTACAGAGTGGTGCTGCTGTTTTCGTTGCAGCGTTTGAAAAGAGTAGCTGGCATCAACAAATCTGGTGTGGAACAAGCCTATCCTGGAGCAGCCTGATACCAGAAGAAACCAATCTAAAATGAAGCCAGTTTACTGTGCATTGTGGACCAAGGGGGAAGTCACAACAGATCTTTTGCGACTCAAACTTTCTGAAGGACAAGTTGCAAACGTCCAGGTCCAACACTTGATGGCAGGAGTATGCAGAACTTCTGTATCTACAGCCACACATGCTACGAATGTGTGTGTGTGTGAGATTCGACAACTCAGTGCTATGCAAGGTAAAGCAGTAGACTTGCATGCCTTCCACTCATCAAAGATACTCCTATAGCTAGCTGTTAAAGTCTGCCTGTCATGTATTAACACTGTCAGAACCAACAGGTATTGCTTTCATATTCCTGTAAACATAGGCATTTACAAATGCTGTTTATGTGTGTTGCATGCACAGATGCTGTTTATCACATTAAAGCCTGGCTTATTGCCATTGTCAATGCTGGGAAAAAGTATCAAAAATAGGTTTTTGGTCTGTAAATAATACATATAGTAGATAAAGAAACAAATGTGACAACTGTGTGATTATCCACTTTTCAGATTTCAGCGGAAGACCTTTTTGGAATGCAGAATGATACAGCAAATAGCCAACAGCATGAAGCGAGAGACTAATGCTACTTCTTAACACACTCAACATATATTTGAAAGAACTAGCAAGAATATATCTTATTGGCTGCTAAACTAGACCGAAAAAGGTATTAAGAGGCAATTTTCAGAGGAAAGAAAACAAATAAGTGAGAGGGACTTGCACTGCAAGTCTTGTTGGACCACATCTCAAAAACTTTATTCTCAAGAACATTATTTTTAACTAGCATTTAACTGGAAGGATTACTTATAATCCTGTAGCTCATGCTAGGTTAGTCAGGTCAGCTTCATTAGACAAGCTATTACCGGACAGGTTGAGACACTTGGTGTATATCCGGTATGATCCTCTAAGCTCATGCGTTGAGGATAGATGACATCTGTGGCTTCCGTGCTGTGTATAGACACACCTTCCCCTCAATGCTCGTTTTCCCAAACACACTGCATAAGATTACTCAGCCATAAGTTAAAAGACTGATTCACGAAGACAAAGGGAGACTAGTGGTTTAGTTAAAATGGTTTATACTTCTAATTGTAGTTAATTTTTTTATTAAGGTTATGGCATATCAAAGTCATACAACTGTAACACGTACTGCATTTGGTTGGTTCACTTGTCAGATTATATATCCATCCCTACTACAATCAGTACATAATAGATCACATTGATAATTCCACACAATTCTTTACATTTCTTCCCCGTTTCAATCTGAGATGTCCTCACTTGGCAACTCAGGGGGGTCACATATAAAGCCCCTATACTTGTTCCAGGCCCCCCACACCTTCCCCCATTTCCGGGCACATCCTCGATTGACATACACTGCTTTCTCTGCGACCATGGCCTCATCCATATCTGTACACCATTCCACGAGTGTCGGGAAGTACCTGGACCCCCACAGTCTGGCTATGTTTCGCTTCGCGATCATCATTCCCAAAGTTGCCCAGTCCTGCGCTGGGTGGTTCAAGTCATTGGGTTCCCATAAATTTAACAAACATCTTTTAGGCTCTGGCACTACTGACACCCCACCCCCCGTTTGAGATATGGTTCTCATCACTGCCGTCCAGTATGGCATGATCTTCCGACAGTGCCATATAGAGTGGTAAAATGTTCCCTCATCCCCACATTCTCGCAGGCAATACTGATGCTGTGTCCTCCCTATTTTGTGTAGGGTTAACCTAGTGTAATACACCCAGCGCAATATCTTTAACTGTATTAATCTTAACCTTGAGGGTATTGCAACTTCTCGTGGCGATGATAGTGCCGTCTGCCAGTCTGTCTCGTCAAGATCCCCAAGGTCCGCAGACCACTTGCCCCTCAGTGCTTGCGTCGGATCAGGTAGTTTATTAATTAATTTCCGGTACGTAAAGGAGGTGGCCTTTTTGGGCATATAGTCAGTCAGCAGCCTATCCTCTAGGGGTGAGGCCTCCGGCAATGCGGTGCTGGGTGGTATAACCGCCCGTAGGGCATGTTTAATCTGCATGTATCTAAATTGCTCAGAGGGTGCCAGTTCGTATTGCTCCTGTAGGCGCTCAAAGTTAATTTATTTTTAAAGAAAAAAGTGCTCTAAGTGCGCCAGGTATGCCCAGATGTGGGTCCCTTGCTCGCTGTGCCACTGGATTCAAGCTAGCCTGGCTGATGAGGAGTGATAGCCTGAAACCATTCCCAGGATGCTTATTTCTGGTCTGGGGAGAAACTAGTCTGGTAGTTCAGGCTGGACTGCTCCCCTGGGAAGCAGAGTCCTGTTCCCCTGGGAAGCTGAGTCATGACTGATTTGCATATGGGTGGGTCGAAACTGGAATGGCGCGGCGAGCAAAATAACGATGGGTTTATTTCAGATCTTTGGACTGGGGGTGAATTTTTGATTTATTCAGCATTATGTCCCTCATTTGTTTGCACAGTAATTTTCACCCCAAGTTGGATGGGTATGCTCAGACGTAAGTCCCATGCTCGCTAAGCCACTGGATTCAAGACTAATTTGCTTATGGCTGGGTCCAAACTGGGGTGACATAGTGAGCAAAAGAACGATGGATTAAACGCAGCTCTGTAACTCGGGATGAGAGGTTAAAAAGTTTCAGCAATCTGTTCATCATCCTGTTGTGTTTGTTGAGCAAAAATTCAAGAGCTCGAAGCTGGGTTTTCTTCAGTAATTTATCTTCACTGAAAATTAAAAATGTTTACAAAAACAATTTGCCAGTGTATAACTCTTAGGGCCCATGTATCAAAAATCCTTTTTGCTTTCGGTAAATAGCAAATTTTAGGTAATCGCTATTTAAGGAATGAAAAATGGTTTGTATGTAAGAAAACAGCGACTACCTAATAGCAATTCCTACAGAGTCGTAATCATTATTAGGTAATACTACTCCATTCGTTCCTATGGGCCTAAAGGCCCACAGGTGTGAATGGTTTTACATTACCTAATTTGTGATGACCTAATTGGTAATCACAAATTAGGTAATACAAAACCAAGGGTGCCTAAGACCCCCTGATACAACCCCCCAAAAAATGTGCACATGTAAACCACACACATGCCTTAAGTTTAAATTTAGCAATTAGCACTGTTTGCGAATCCAAAATAGGTTGATACATGTGGCCCCTAATCTTTTAGCGCACCAGGGCTGCACTCATGACCACACCATGCCCTGGGGCTGTCCATGCATTTGAATTACGTACCTGATATCAGGCTTAAGATGTATTTTTTTACACTAACAGTTCTGTAAAGCATATAGCAATATTCACATACTTTCCCTCCATACCTCATG
Source organism: Triturus cristatus (assembly GCF_964204655.1). Classification (NCBI taxonomy): domain Eukaryota; kingdom Metazoa; phylum Chordata; class Amphibia; order Caudata; family Salamandridae; genus Triturus; species Triturus cristatus. Next base: position 314,466,808 of record NC_140585.1, read on the forward strand.
CAGCTGAGATTCTAAGACCTCACAGTAAGTAAAGTGTAGCCGGTGGGTAGCAGATGTTGGGTGTTCAGCACATACTGCGCTGTACTGTACTGTACTGTATGTACTGGGATTCCTGATTTGTGTGGCTCATCTGTTGTCCTGCCTTGAACTGGTTGGTACCACTCACCTGGCAACATAAAACATACTTCCATTTCATTTTAGTTCTTGATACTGCTTTCCACTGCCACTTGAGCATATATACCAAATTAAAATGTCAGTATGTTGAGGTGAGGCTACAAAAAATATAATAAATTGCAGGAGGAGGGGATGGGTTAGAAGGGTGACAAAAACATAGAATTTTCTACTTTTGTTCACAGTGTTATGCGAATATTTCTACCCTTTGCTGAAAACCCCCAAATTTGCAAAAATACCAAGAAACCTATAATCAATAATCATGGGGTACCTAATTGGATATATCTATTTGCCCTTCTAGATCGCCTAAATATGGGTCCACGCTTTCTGTCCTACCTAAAATTGTTATATACAGCCCTTACGGCGTCGGTACGTATTGCGGGGTCCACTTCATATACATTCTCTATTGGACGGGACACTCGTAAGGGTTGTCCCTTATCTCCATATCTTTTTGCTTTGGCAATGGAGCCACTGGCGGCGTGGATGTGGATGGATGCACAGGTAGCTGGGGCTCTCAGACCGCATTGCATTATATGCCAACGATGTCTTATTCATTTTAACAGCTGTCAACAGAACAGGCATCTTCAAGATGGTATCGCTGCCGTGTTTGCTTTACCAATTGCATAATCACCCATGCCCTATTTCTCCTCAGAGGTTTCGCCAGGTCAATGCGGATTTGGGTGGGCGGGAGGGGCGTCTAGAGTGGCGTTGCAGACCTGCTTTCAATCGACATACTGTGGGGGGTTGGCCACATTGGATGTCCAATCGTACTATATGGCCTCACACCTGTTGATATTGAACGAATGGTGGTATGGGAACAGGTCAGGTCCCGCATACGCGGTGGAAAGACGCATGGGAGACTCCACTCTACAACCTATCTTGTATTCGGCTTCCATGCGTAATTCTCTACCGTCGGCCACACAAGTGGTCTTCCAAGTGTGAAACAGGCTCTTCGTAAGCTGGAGTGGTGGGGCAGGTTGATGGGGGGAAACTCCACTGTGGTTTAATGGGAAACTGCCACAACTTGCTGCTTTATCTGGATTTCGAGGCTGGAACAATATAGGTGTCTCCGCCCTAGGAGATGTGATGCGTGGTACGGTCCTGAAGTCTTTTCACGACCTCCAGCAGGAATATCAGATGCCGAAGACCCAATTTTATAAATACCTTTAATTTAGAAATGCCATCTCTCCAAGTATTGCGGGACTGGAGGCCCTTCCCGAATTTAGCCCCATTGAAGCCAAAGTGTTCATGGGAGATTTACAAGATCATAAAATCTCCAGAATTTATCAGTCTTTGGTGACAAATAGTCCCATCACCTTACATAAACTTAGAGAGGCATGGGAGAGGGATCTTGGCCCATTGGATGGGGATGATTGGACGGAGGCGCAGGCCTCTCCGCGAGAGGCTGCGATCGCAATGCGACTTCGCCTAATTCAATTTAAATACCTACACTGGGTTTATTATACCAGGGTTAGGCTGTGGAGGGCGGGCCTGGTATCTTCCCCGATGTGTCCACGTTGTGGTCAGGAGGAGGGAACCCTCATCTATACGATTTGGCATTGCACAACACTCACAAAATTCTGGTGAGGGGTATTGGCCTGCCTTGCAGAGGTGCTGGGATGGGAGCTCTCTTCTTCGCCTAAGTTGGCACTGTTACATATGATGGAGGGTGTCGGGGGAAATATTTATAAACAACATTTATTATTATTGGGGCTCACATTGGCTAAAAGAGATATTGCACGGAAAAGGAAAGCAGTGGTCCCACCTTCTTTGTCAGCATGGGAAAATGGCCTAGATTTCTGTATGGGATTGGAGATTCCGATATTTAATGCTAGGGGCTGCCCCCCAAAACATCCAAAGATCTGGAGGCGATGGGCAAGCTATCGAGGTCTCTACCTCGAGCCAATTCCCTCTGCGGATGCCTCAAAACCCAGGGATGATTATTCAGGACTGTGGAGTGATGGACCGACGAATCCGTGATACTCCTCTTTTGGGGGAGTGGGTGTTGACGTGGTGTTCAAGTTGAAGTGCTGAAATAGTGCAACGGGGGGGGGGGGCAGTTATATTGTTCCTGTTTTATTGTATTTCTCTGAAAATGTCTATTCTAAATGTCAACGCAATTATTCTGTATCTATTACTGAGACAGAAGGCTTCTGGGTTACAGAGCTCTGCATTGTATTTTACGCTTGACACAATAAAATCTGTTTATATAATAATCATGAGGGGGGCGAGAAAATGGACCTGACTAGGCCAGTACAGGTGAGTGGGGTGAAAGGAGACTGGGTGGCAGGGATGCAGGTCCCGGCCCTCACAAATATAAGGACCACAATATGATAAAACATAGCCTTGCTAATCCTTTTACTTTCACATATCGCCACTGTTTACATACTCTAGCTAGTTCAAAACAACAGTGCACAAGAGACCACACAAGCCCCACCTCGATAACAATTATGAGTCTTAATTGGGCTGTATTTTGTTATATAGTTGTGGGCATGCACTACTCTCAGAATAAACCCTTTTCATTGACATCACATCTTGAGCAGGGTTTAGTTTGCTCCCAAAATAACTGATGCTATAGCAGGAAACACCGTTGCTGTTTGTTGATGCAACAAGATAATTTACATTTGTTTAGAATTTTACAGATTCAAAATAACTAAAACCTCATTATACACTGAATGTGAGAAGTTGGCCTGATATATGATGTCACTAATTCTAGTGTACACCTTGTATCAGTCCAAGCAACCCTTATGGTGATTGGTTGTAAAGTCAACCTTATAGACCAGCTATCCTAGTGGTAGCATGGACAAGAGCAGTCTTAGGCTAAACTCTGTATGGCATGTGAAGCCAGCTGTTATACCATTTGTAATCCCTTGAATACCAAATGAAAGGACACCACAACAGATATATATAAAAATAGAATGTATTTATTCTAGTCAAAATACCCTCAGCACTCTTTATGAGATTCGAGGTAAGTACAACACAGTCTTATTTAAGCATACATTAAGTCACACAGGTAAGTAATACAGTTAGGCCCTGGAGGCCACGCAAACCATATACTAAGTAAGTGGTATAAGAACCACTGTCACGAACACAGAATAGGCCTAGGCCATCGCTGGGGCTACACAATACTACCAAAGGTTAGGAAGTGGGAGGCCCACGGGATTCAGGTGCAGAGTGGAAACACTCACGCGTAATGCGTAAAAGTCAATATAAATAGTAGTTATTAGAAATTAGGAGTTTTAGGACACTTCTGGAATAGCTAGGAGTTCGAGACTTGGAAACTAGACCCTAGGATAGTCAATACCCTTGTGAGCACCAGAGTACTCAAGTTACCTAGCCCACGGGCTGCGGTGCACAGGTGGGAACTTGCGTCGGGTTTCGTCGTTGACTCCTATGGATGCCTGAAGGAAAGTTGCTGACAGGCAGTCAGTGAAGAGTGTCCGGTGGATCCCAAGGATGGAATCAAGAAGGAAGGATACCTGCAAGCAGAAGGGACAGAGTCTAGGTCACCAGCCAGGAGCCGGGAAGGAACCAGGAAGGAACCAGGCAATGTCGTGCAGATGCAGGTGAAGAGGTGAAGCTTGTCGCAGCAGCCACGGGTACCAGGAGACGTCGAGGACGACCAGGACCAGGAGGCGAGCTGTCCCACGAAGGCTCTTGCTGTCGGCGTCGTCGATGTCGAGTTAGGACCCAACAAGCCTTGGCAAGCGGAACCCACGCAGAATGGAGGACTTGCTTCTGGTGCAGACCAGGAAGGTCTGGGGTGCTTCTCTTTCACAGAGGAGCGAGTGGCAGTCTGGAGGAGCCGGACCAGCAAAGTGAAATCAAAGGTTCGTCGTCACAGAGGTCACTAGCCAACGAGCCAGCAACCGGACAACACGTCGAGCAACTCAGGTGTAGAAGGGCCCCACGCACAACACGTGAAGTGTGGGGAGCTGATCTTCTTTGCAGATGGTGCTCGGGATGGGGGCTTCTCAATTCCCCAAGCACACCCTCGAGGAAGCCTCAGAAGTCGCGCTAGTCAGTTACTAGCCACTTTTCCCAAGTCGCCGGTCCCACGTCCCTCGTCGCCTCCACGGGTCTCAGCTTTGTTGTAGATGTGGATCTGGTTCACAGGTGTCTGGAAGTCTCGGCGCTGGTCAGTCTCTGCAGTCGTCCCTCGTAGGATCAGTCGCAAAGCAAGCAGAGGTCGCTGGATGGTGCCTGGTTGCCCAGGGTGGTCACTCCTTGGCCACAAGGGAGATTCTTCAGTCTTCTTCCTGAGGTCGAATGTCGAAGGTCCAGAGTTTATGTTCAAGTTGCAGATTCAGGATAATCTACTCTGCAGGGCTCAGCTACCTACTGATATACTGGGCTAGTGGGCTGAGCTACCTGCAAGGTCCCTCCTATGGGTGGGACCAGGAAGGGGAGTGGTTACACCCCCTTTCCTTTGTCCAGTTTCGCGCTGGGGCTGGAGTGCCCCAACGCCGGTTTGAACTGGACTATGCATGGGACACCTTGTGTGCCCCAGGCAGTGTCTAGTTTCATTCATCCCTCCCTGCCCCAATACACTAAGTCCTGTCTGGGGATGTGCTCGCACCTCCCAAGGCTGGAAACCTATTGTCCAAGCCTTCCTCGCTGGAAGGACTCCCAGCAGCAGGAGGTCAGACTTGTGTCTGTGGCAGCAGCATCCATTTTGTGATGCTAGGGCTCTGGTTAACTTTAACCGGGTAAGTAGGTTTCAACATGTCTTCTCCCTCTAGAAGGGAGGAATAATATCCTCATCGCCAGAAATGGTATGGGGGTATTATTCCAAAGTGTTAGACACCTTACATGACATGTTTTGATAAAGCCAAACCATAGTTACCATAACCATTTAAGATTATAAGGTACTTTAAGAGTATATGGTAGGCTATAACATAGAACAGCTATAAGGACATGGTTCCGAAAGCTGCAGACAGGCTCAGCTCATGCTAGAGCACCATCTCACATGTTACCAAGCACTCTGCCTCCAGGATTGTTAAGGCCTGCAATAGGAGTGGCAGATAGGTACACATGTGTCTATATATAAGATAGGTATAGGAATACTACACCTAAGCAAGGGGTGATTACACGACCTTGCCCCAGCTGAGTGATCAGCCAGTTGTGTCATAATGGAAGGCCAGGCCAGGGGTGGCATAATACATGCTGCAGCCCCGGGTGGGCCTAGGGTACACCTATGCCCTGGGTACCTAAGGTACACTATACAGGGGCCAATAAGGCGATCCTTACCAATTGGGTTATGCACCTAAAGTACATAGTATGAATTTAGAGAGAGAACAGCTGGGCTGTGGGTCTGATTGGCAGGCCCACAGCCACATCTAAGTCGAAAACGAGTTAAGCAAAAGCAAAAAGTGGGGGCGAACATAGAAAGCAGACCCTACTCTCCTACACTGAATACCAAAGTTGGCAAGGGAGTATGGCCAAATAGTTAGAAAAATACATTTGTCCTTGTATTTTTAATAGATATTTCCAAAAGTTTGGGCTAGAGATTAAAAACTATGTTGATCCTGCTTTACAAAAAAATTCAATATAGTACACTGCAATCTAGAATTCAGGCAGCATTTACACGTTATCTTTTAGTAATTTTATGAGCTTCTAAAGCCAAAAACAAGTGTGACTGTGAACATTAATGAAAAAGATACCCATGAATGTTGTCTGTTTCTACAATTTCATAAACAATTCTAGGAATCTACACATGTTCAGCGTCTGTACTCTGCAAGGAGAAGATTTCACCCCAAAGTATATAGACAACTGTCACATACTTTTAAAAAACTTTGCTTACTGACAGTTACGCAAAACACAGGTAAATAGCGTATTGGTGCTATTGGAAAACGAGGCAGCATCTGTGAGGCCTGCACAAATAACATGACTACATTTGTCCTTCACTGGGAACCAAACACCCAATTGTAGCGCCTGACTCTCAGAGGGTAGCGTTGCAGACCAGTCTGAGGCTTACTCAAGGGAGGTGGTGTGGGCTAGTAATCGCCATTTGCAGGTGCACAAAAATATTCAATAATTGATTGTCCAGTCTGTACTTTGCTTTATAAAAGTAAGAGTACATTTATTAAACACACACTACTCAACCCTATGCACCAATTTACAAATATACATAAGCTGTTGGAATTACTTTGTGACATTGTATAACATCTCCACCCCTCACGCAAAGCGGGGGTGGGGTCTAGTACCACCACTCCCATGTATGCACATCAACTTGCCCCCAATGCAGATAGTTGAACATAACCTCGAGCGAGGGCCCTGCGCACTGGCACCATCCCAGTGGCGACCCACCCCATTACCTCAACAAGCATTAAAAAGGGGTAAACCTGCCTTGGTGACACAAGACCCTGACTGAGCATCTCATTCTGACCATAAAGTATGCACCTCTATATCTTAAGGGCTAGCAGTCTGGGGACTACACCTAAGCGCAGCAGCAAGAATCCATGTTTACGCACACTTTAGAATGACAGTACTCATTACCTTGGTTGATCATTTGAATGCATTGCAATTACAGCCCCTAAAGGCATCACAGATGAAATCACAGGATTGCGCATATACAGCCAGACACCCTAGCAGGACTGTCGGGCAACATAACCCCACTTGGCTTATGACATCTCCTTACACATGTGACTTAAAGTCCCTTCAAAAGAAGTACTCCTGGCAACTACACTTCACCTGCAGTGCGCCTCTTCACTTTAAAAGGAATCACAGGTAAAAGCATGGGATTACGTAAATACAGCCAGACCCCCTAGCAGGAAGGTCCAGCTACATAACTCCATTTAGCTTAACATCCCCTTACACAGGTACTTCACTTTACACATGTGACTTTCAGTCCATCTAAAAAGAAATAACCAATAGTAAATGCATTTCGGGGCAATTACACCACTTCACCTCCAGGGGATGCACTTCTTCACACATCCCCAACTCAGCCCTTCACTTCATGATGCATTTCTCTACACACCGTCAGCTGTAAACAAAAGTTCCAGCCTAGAATGTGTTTAAATGCTAGCCGGGCCCTTGAGGGGTAGTTTCCTTTAGGTCCCCATGACACTGAGGGTGGGACTTTTCTTCGTGCTGGGGGGGAAAGGGGGGGGGAAGACTGCGCCTCTCCAGCAGCACCCCCCAGCACCTTTTCACAAATGAGGGTGACCCCCTCCTCTGGGGGCCACAAAGCACCAAAACGGCAGATTTCCAAATGCCTGGCGAGGGCGCTTCATGCTCCTCTTTACCAGCCCCAGCCACTGAGAACACTCTCCTCTGCCCTCTGGGTCTCTGAGAGGGTAGATTCCGCAGTGTGCTGTCTTCACTGGCTCCCTGCGCCAGCCTTTCGCCTGGCTCTCCTTCTGGGACTCTCTTCTCCATGCGCAGAGGCCCCTGCTTCTGTGCACCAGTCCTGGGCTCTTCTTCTGGTGCTGATAGGGTCCTGGGGGCAGTCAGAGGGTCTCTCCTTTAAACTGCCCATTGCGCCAGGCTCCAGCACCTTCAGCCTCAGCAGACCACACCCCAGAGAGAGCTTCTCTTCCTGTGCAAGCACTTTTTAAAAGTTGAGTAGGGGGCTGGCAGGAAGTCTCTGTTGGTCCTATCAAACAGCAACACATCACGTCCCTGCCCCTGCTCCCTCCCTCCTTGTTCAGCCTCTGGGTTTGTTCAAAATGGTTGTCCAGGGTCTCTGGCCACATGTCTGAAACCCCATCGCCCCACGCTGCCTTCCCTCCTTGGTGCAGCCTGGTGCCTGGCACCTAGTGATGGATGAGTCTGTAGCCCCACCCATCATCTCTTCATGGATAGGAGGCCCTCGCTTGTGGAAGAAAGATTATCAATCCATCCAGCTGAGGTCAGCCCTCAGCCTGGGTCTGGTCATGGCTGGCTCAGAGAAATATGACAGTTCTGGATGACCCAAAAGCAGTACAAATATAACATTGGACTCTGCAGAATACTTATTTTCACAGTAGCTACATTGGACTTAAGTGCGTGCCTGGAATCTGTAGGACTAATGGAAGTTAATCTAGCCATGGGCCCCACATTCCCATAGGGGAGTATTGAAGTGAAAAAACAGTAAGACACACTGACTTTCCCTGGCATGTTTCTTTCCAGTGTATAAAGCCTATTCCATGTCACCACCCAATACTGCATAAGTCCTGCCACACCATTCACTTTGTAGCTGCTCCTGGACTGCCCACGCTAGGAATCTCCCCTGCGCAGCCCGTACACGTGTGCACACACATGTACACATGTGTCTGCATGTAACCTGCCCGGTGTCCCTTACTCCAGCTGCTGAACAGTGGCCTGGCCAAGCCAGGGGAACACCAGTAAAATCCCCATGCAGTCTCTTACATCCTGAGTTCACTGTGGGTGAGTCCCAACTTATGAGGCTCCCCCACAGTAAAAGCTCAACAATTAGGTGCTCAAAAAACAAACATCCGCCTTCTGGTGGGTCCCACAGGATTTCCTCCTCAGCCCGGTTGGGCTTGATTGAGGTCTTAGCGGCCCAGGAGAAGTTAAATTCACACAGATATGCTCCTGTGGCATTACATGGTCCACAGATTTTCATCCTTTTTCGAGGGCAACCCCGCACCCCATAAACCACCCTTTCAGCCAACATACACCAATCCATGTCACGCTTCCAGTTCACCAAATGGGGTGGCTGCTCTGCCCCCAAGATCTCTCATTGTTACGTTTGGCAACCATTAGTCCCAGTGTTCACCATATTTGTAACATGAGATTCAAGTCTGTTGCACTCCAGATGTTGAGGAGACACCATTTTGGAGAGGCGGTCACTGATCCCCTCTATACTTCACACATGCAAACCACCAGAAAAATTGAATTACAGAGCAATCCCACACAATATAGTAGAACATGCCAGGCTGACCACACCCACGCCGGCAAATATCTGTCGTAACTGTCACAGACCTAATCAAGAACCTCATATACTACACAGTCTATAAAGGAGAAGCAGACAACCTTGGAGAATGTTTACCGCGGACTTTCTTTGACTGCTCAGTGCCAGCGATAATTTGATCAAAAATCTTAGCATTTCTGCAATGGTGACAAACATTGAAATCCAGGCTCGACTGGGTAATGTTCACAAACTCAAAACATCTTCAAGTCATCTAAGTTCCTTAGTGTCTTAGCTTTTTAAAAATCATTGTGAGGTTCCTTTCCTCGGACCTTCACCACACAATCTGAGTCAAGGAAAAGAATGTACATTTCAGGATCATTTATTTCTAAGAGCTCTCGCTCTCCCCCGCCCTTCACCACCCAACAAGGCAAATATAGTCTACGTGGTGGACAAGGTATTCCCATTTAAAGACCCATCTGGCAAAGAGGTTTCGATAAGCAGGAAAGTTTGCATCTTTTCTGCCATGTTTAAGAGCAGAAAGGGCTATATCGGAATCTATCCACGATCTGTTTAAGAGGAGAAGGCAGCTTGATTAAGGAGGCATAAATTGCACATTCCAGGTAATATATCTCAAAAGGAGGGTTTGAAATCATTAGTGTGGCTGCAATTTGGGTATTGCCGGGAGCCTTTGACAGTCACCACTTTTACGCCTTCCTGGACTTAAATGTTGAACAAACAAACATGCTGGATTTGACAATTTGAAGCTCTAGTGTAATTAGAATTCATGCATTTAGGTGGCAAGTAGCACACTATATTGCTTAAAAAGTTTTTCACAAAGCTATGCACTATCAGTTAGCAGTAACAACCGTACCAACGGAATTTCCAGGACATTCAAAAGTCCAAACTTAATGAAGGGAAGAAGACTTTAAGAGTAGCAGGAAAGCTCTGAACAAAACAAAACAATGTTTCCTCTTTATTCCCCCAGCATCAGCCACCAAGGGAAACACATCAAACCTAGTCTGCAGCATGGTAGAGCATCACCGAATGTTGTGTACATCGTGCCAATGCTGCATTCCATGATGTCTGCAAATCACAGTGGCCGGCTTCCCCAGTAACTGATACATCCCCTCATCTGAAGGACAACGCTGCAAAGAAGACATTAGTAATGACTGTTCTAACTAGTAATAACAAAACCATCCATCTACAACTCACTGGACTTTCCAAGAAAAGATGCACACCCAACAAATAAAACTTTTGGGTTTCACACTCGACCAAAGGATACTGTTCACCTTACAGATCGATAAACAACCATTACAGCTCAATGTCAGTTTTCTAAGGTTAGAAGGGCTAAACTCCAAGTTAATAAAGACATATTTTCACTGGAAAAAGCCATTTCATTTACAGAAATAAACATGATGCATTCTATTCTACCCAACCCTAGATTGTGGGGCACCCGGAAGACCTTGTTCTCACACGATAGGACTGTACTATTGGGATCGATTGTCCGTATTTCAAGGCGTTCCCTGAAAGGACTGCTTTTATATTCTATGCTTCTTTGTTATATGCATATTTTGTTCCTGGTAAATAGGTGAATTGTACTCTTAACTGAGTTTTTTTTACAGATTATATTTTGTTGGTTTTTTATGTCTTTTTATGTTTTTTATGACTGACTCACTGAGCTAGTGCTCAATTGTAAACAGCCTACTTTGATTCCGCTTGGGACTGCTTAAAGCAGCCCTACCCCATCTTAAGCACCAGATGCTGTGACCACCTTACCCGCACACATAATAATTTCACTCCACTATCTGCTACATGAAGTGCTTGTTACTCTCTTTATCACAGCAAAACGAACCAATATATCACCATCAAGAAAAGTACCACTTAAAAAATAGCCCACCTATCTGGAATACTAGAACCACCAGAAGTAGTTAACACAGGAATCTAAAACGATCAAATCAATAAATTTACCATTCTTCTAGAGCCACCCACCCTATACAAAAGCAACATGAGAAGAACCATTCTGTGACCACAACAACTATTCCCTAGCTATCAAACTTCACAGCCTCCAGTGGAGTCTGACATTGCCGAACAAACTCATGACCTCTTTGCAGTAAAGCTTTTGGCCTTGTTTACCAGCAAAAGGGCACAATAAGTGTCCTTTGAAAAGACTTAATAAAGGCCTATTTAAATAGGCCTTTATTAAGTCTTGCCAAAGGACACTTTTTGTGCTCTTTCTTTGAACCCTAGTCCTTTGTGTGTTCAAGGGGTCCCTCTCATTTTCCTCAAAGTCTTGTTTACCAACAACCATAAGCCTGCTACCTGGTTCAATCCATCAGTGCCTGCAGAAAAAACACTGTAGTCGTCTCTCATGAAAGACAACGTAACTGCTCTCATGTCCCAAAGCTTGTAAACCCCTCTGCTTACTATTTGGCCCTGCTCCTGAATGAAGATACCATTATACTAAGGGACAATTGAGGGTTGACCACCTGTCTTGACTACACTGACAGTTATCATAATGCAAAACCTTCCAGTTCAAAGAAACACCATGTGTAGGTTATGCCATCAAGGTGCCTTACGAGACTCCTTGCTTGGAATGGGTTAGGGCAGTTTTCCATTTGTAAAGAAAGAGGTTGCTCTTAACAGAAAACTGCATAATGCACAATGCATTTCCCTTAGGAGTTCTTCCACCTCCATTATTATTTTTAAGACCATTAACACAAATATATGAAATGTAAACAAAATTAGAAAGGACGTATTATCTCTGAAAAAGAGAAAGTAGATACTTTGCAAATGTAAATGCTCGTGCTTCATTCGTTATTCTTTTTCATTGCAAGGGGAAGGGGGTGGCTTAGCGGCTAGAGCAGCCGACTTTGAAGATGGGGAAGGAACCAGGTTCGAATCTCGGCAGGGACGCTCAACATCCTGTGATTCTGGGCAAATCACTTGAGTTCCCCGTGCCCAACAAAAATGAATGTGTTCGTCTGTAATGCGACTGGTGCTTGTGTAAAGTGCTCTGACACCTTAGGGTCGATTTCGCGCTATATAAAACTTCAGAACAAAAAACAAAACCCCTAAAAAGCAACGACCGTCTGCAGGCTTTGAATCCAGGCCTACTCAATTCTAAAAAGAGCACAAACATCCCAGTCCCATTTGTGTTTCTTCTTAGCTGGACACCCTTGCTCTTCCCAAAGCCTGATTTTATCCACGACTTCCTGTGAGTGTGGCAGGGGTTCCACCAGGGCTAGCAGAGACCAAAAACTGCAGCAGGGCCGTAAACGCATCAGCCGCCGCAGACCGATGCTCCCAGGGGACGAGAATGCCACAGAGGGAGCATATAAAATCAAAGAAAAGGGTTGGGCCGGGCCCTCGGATCTGAGAGCAGCACCAAGCCGAGTTTACCCATACGTTACAGATGGCTGCGCTCGAATTCTCCTGCCAACACATGTGTACGATCGAGACTCGAACATTGTCTAGTAAAGGCCGATTTGGCAGGAACAATGCGGGCCCAGTCTCCTACAAAGGTAACTGACAAAGGTCATGACCTGGGGAGGGACCGGAGGCGGCAAAGCAAGACCCTTTGCGCATCAACAACCAACTGAAGGAAAATACATGCTCTGACCTGGTCAGGGGCAAAGTTTGACGCTGGAGCTATCGGCGGGAGATCAGTTTTACATAAAGTCCCAGGGTGTCGGGGGCAGAGAGGGCTTCAGTGAGTCAGCGAAAGCAGGGGTAGTCTGATGCAACACACACGGGGCAAGATTTAGCAAGACGTGCCAGCTCCCAGGTCGTGTAACTAAAACACTCACTGATGTACGGTACAGTACAGTACAGGAAACAGCTGCATTCACCACAGCGTTAGCCTTCGTCTTCATACGCTGCGCTCAGAAAACACAGCATGAAAGCGCGACCAAAATAAATGAACTGATCTTGCTTACTTCATCTCCAGCACCTCCTCCAAGTGCTTTCTCCTCTCGGCTCGAAGGTTGGTGAGGTGGGCCTCCTTTTCAGCCAGCGACTGCTGAGTAGAGGACAATTTTGCTTTCATTGACTCCAGTTCCTGCTTCACTTTCTCCATCGCCATCATTAGCTCTTCCACCTACACAGGGTCGTATGGTGGAAAAAACAACGTTACACTGGCAATTGCTAAATGTTGCAATATACAACCCAATATTTAAAATTCAATCCTTATTTGTTCATTAGAATCAACAAGAAACAACAGAAGAGTCAATGAGTGTGATTGGAACAGCACAGTATATTGCCGCCCTTGAGCTAGAACCTATGTGCAGTTGGCAGTCAAAACAAACTTCAAACCTTTTTGCTTTCCCAAGATAGGCCATTTAAACCCTTGTATTGGCCCAGCATCACTCTGCAAGGGGTTGCAGAATCATGCAGAGCCAATGCAAGGGTTTGGCTGCCACCAAGCACTGTGAAAATGTGTCATCTCAGCACTAGAAATGGTGGCACATATCATTCTTTTGGGGCCACGTTGAGGTTTTGCCAAGAGCTATAACGTGCCACAGTAAATATAAGACACAGGTCTAGGTACACCTGTCACACTGAGCAAAACAAAAAGTGGTGGAATGCTTGAATTAATCTCAGCCACTGCTAATTACTTGGGGCAGCACCCCAGTCCCTATCTCACTTAAAATCCCTTGCAGAAAGATGCAGGGTCTATGCAAGAGGTTTTGTTGCCACAAGCAGAGTGCCATTTTGTCTTCTCTCCCCTAGAAAATGGCAAATTTGCTCCTTTTTGGGAAAATCTAGTCTCATCTGCTAGAGGCTAGATATTCCCTGCTAGTGGCATCCTAACCAACGGCCTAGAAGGACCGCAGCCACAGAAAGACCCACAACTCATTCCAGAAGCCATGTTTGGAACTAACATTGCAGGTACCTCGTCTGTACTGCCTTACATTATATGCACCAAAGGTCTGCTTTTCTTGTGTTGAGGAATTCAATCGTTTCCGCTCTCTGCAGTCTAAAAGCCTCAAGGAAAAGCAAGCACAGCCGGCTGTACATTCTAAATTGCTATGTACATTTTGTTTTTCTACTACCTGCATCTACTCCCAACAACTTCAACAGATGAAAAGGGGAAATGTCTTGCAGGTTAGGAATTCGAGGGCTTTGGAATCTTCTCTTAGCTTTTCAGATTGCTTTCCCATGCACCTCTTCCCATTTATGGAATACAAATCACGAATCGACTACACCTGCTACAGTTTTTCCAAGTAATTGCAAAGAAAGAGCTTTAAGTTAAGGAAACACGTTTAATTAGACATAACAGACAAATGGCTGGTGCGTGAGGGGTTGGGTATCGTTCTAGCCTTCACAGCATTGGATTGGTCTACAAACGAAACACCATTTCAAAGAACTATATATCAGTGGCTTGAGCTTATACTGTCAATTGGAATTACAAATATTGTATTTTCTCCACCCAGGCAAATGCTCGCACATAACAGGTCAATGTTCAGTATCACACCCAGTGTTTTGTAGAGAATGTTATAATGCACATTAGAACCCATCTTCAATGCCGAGGACCTGATGGTTAAAAACGATAAAATCTTACAAGGTACTCTATGACATCATTGCCTTACCCCACTTGAATGGAGAATGAGCAAAAGCCATTGCAGAAATATCCTATTTTCAGTGGTAAAGGTAGCAGAAAGTGTGTCATGCGTGTTCTGGCTGGGTTTGGTGACTTCAAATAGCAGCTTCATTATGACATTCAACAAGAAAAGCTTCCAAAGGCCAATGTACCAATATTGACTTTCAATCACAACCATAGGAAATACTTCTAGAAGAGATCCCAGACTCTTGTAAATCTCCAGTGATGACAAACAGAATGATGCCCTTTTTAGGACCCAATTTGGGAAGGCTTAAGATCACATTTAACTAAGTGTATACATGGATGGTTACAAAGGCACCATGAAGAAGTTTTCTTCTTCAAGAATGGTGGAAGCTCTGAATAAGCGAGCAACCTGAAATGCTTTGTTCTACGTTTCCAGGAATGAGCTTAGTAAAGAGTGAGATGTTGGCTGAGGAAGAACATCCGGGCACATTTATAAGCATATTTGTTTTGGGGGTTTACAGATATCACGCGGAGATCCTCCGTTGAACTTGTGCAATAAAATGCTTCGAGAAAAACAAGCAATTTGCCCCCTTGATGAGTAGCAGATTTTGGTGGGCATTTGGGGGGAGCATTTCTCAACATAGCCAAACCCGCTGGAGCAGAAAAAATGGTGGAAAACAAAGATTTCTTTGTTATGATTTACAGGAAGCATCAGTGGCTAACATGATATACAGCCATCTCGTTAGTGACAATTGAGGAAACTGCAATCCCATCACAAGCAACACCCACAAAGCCATTATTAATTAGCCGCAATCTGCAGACACTAGCAGAATAGGTATGTCGTGGCATGCCATGTTTGTGGAAAAAAATCTTAAAATACATTTTACAAATGACTGCTGTCTGAGTTTTCTTTTCTTACCACTTTGCTACAATTGTGGATATGTTGTGCTCCGGCTATATGAATGAAAACAAGTACACATTTCTGGTCCTTATGAATGCTCTGCAAAATACTTTACGAACCAAAACGGTTAAAAACCTGTTTTAGGACTCATCATTGTACTATTTGGGTATATTGTACTGGGTAGATTTGTATATGTTGTAGGAAACTTATTTCATTGGACAGTATGATTTAGGTTTTGCAGCAAACCTTGGTTTTAGGCTGTCACTCTTTCTGCATCATATATCATCTTGATTAATTTTAACTTGCTTATAAATCATACAATCAAATACAATCTTTTGTAATGAATTTAGCGTGGCATATTTTGAGAAAATGTAGGTCTACAAAATGCTAAATTTGCTTTTCTAAATGATACCAATAACTGGTAATTAGTGTTATCACAGTATTCCAGGGTCTACAGGATAATCTGGACTATTAACTTCAAGAAAAAATAAGATTACTTACATTGGGAAGCTCAGAACAAACATATTTGTGTAAGCTCTTTGGACTACATCATTGCTGACTTGGGTACTGCTGGGGTGCGAGTTAAACTAGCTGGAGAACTTCAGAAAATTATCAAATTAGGAACATCGCCAGTGAAGTTAGATTCACCAAAATGGGTAGCAAAAAAATCTTCCTGGTTAAAAACATGTTGGCTGCTGGGGCTTTACTTTTCTTAACAGTTTTTTTGTAGAAATGCTAGTAGACTTTTTGAGTTTCCACTTGTAAGGTTTAGAATTGCAAAGAGGGCAAACCACAGATTGAGAAACATTGGGTCACATCTAGGTGTTTACATATAAGTTCCGATACCATGTAACAATTATGCAAGTCCCTAAAGAGAGACCAAAAGAAACAAGAAATGCTCTAAAATACCCCTGAGCGATCCATAGTTCATCAACACCAGATAGAAGCAGTGACCATAATATGCCATAATCACTAGGAGTCAGCTATTTCAACAGAAGACTGTCAGCAGAATAACACTTATCTTTAGCTTGCCTCTAGCAGCTGTCACAATAATGTTTTGTGGCATGTACATAGAGAGAATAAGGATACTTCCATGGGTAACATACTTTATCTAGGAGGAACTACAAGTCGTCTCCGCAGCGACTGTTTTCTTCCTAGTTTTGTGGGTGGAAAGAGCTTGTCCTTTTATGCTTCATGCTATAAGGCCTAAATGGAAAGGGTTTTGTTGATTTAGCAGGATGATTCATTTCTAGAAGAGGATATTAAAGGCATTAAAAGTGTCTGAGCCAGTTGCAGTAGTCTACCTATTATCAGGTACTGATTCCCTGGTCCGGCTAATTCAAAAATATCACAAGTAAGCTGCAGTGCTTGTTGGTGTAGAAATTGAAACATTGAGGCTTTCTGTCATAGTTTCACATTGTTCTACTCTTAACATTAAAATACATTTCAATAATCAAGTATACAAACTTTAAGACCTTAAACCAGCCTAGCAAGTAAGGTGAATTGTGGGGTCATAGTGCTCTCTTAAACTGGGTGTCTATACAAAATGTGTCAAAAGCAATACAACAAAGCTTCCAGAGTGATGAACGTTGTGGGTAGATGGGAGTGGTAATGGGAGAGGTAGTTCAAGATGGCCTTGAATCTACAATAGACTAATCACATACCACTTGCCACCAGTAAATATCCCTTAGCTCTGCAGACACTGAAGTTTCCTGGGTGCCAGAAAAACATCCATCAGTGTAAAATGGGATGCCACTGACTTCAAACACATGTACTGCATAGTTACTTAGGAATGTCTGACTCTTGCCTACATTAGTCTTCATTGAACACTTGCCATTATAGGTTCCAATCCCAAAATAGATTGTGAGGGAGAAACCACAGAAAAGTACTGTAGCTGACTTGAAAGTCTACAGTGAATTTTCCAATATTTAGTTGATCAAAGCTGCCTACTGCTCAAAATGGTTGGAGAGAGATATCCGAGAGAGACGTACTTCCAGGTCATGGACCACAAAGCAAAAGGCTCAGGTCTTTCTTATTCTTCACAGTTCAGCGGTGTCCCTACTAAGGTCCACTAGCATATTTGTATACTATTGTAGCTTTTAGCTTGCTTACTCACAGCCATCCATCATTAGCATCCACAACTGGCACAGCCTTTTGACCAGTACTATTCCATAGAGTGTAATATGATTATTAGTGCATTGTGAGTGTCAATAAGAAATGGGAATACTATTAGAAGTTTTGTCTTTTAGGGAATGCACTTTTAAGAATTCTGAAATTAAAATATTTAGGGCAAGCTATAGGGTACACTGTCCCAACTACTCCATAAATGTCAGATCTCCATCATCTTTAACGTGCCTCCACCCTGACATTTTATCTCTCTCTGATAACTAAAATACGTTATAGTTAAAAAACGAAGCTAATTCATATAACTTTCAGATAGAAGAATTCCTAATTTTTGCAGCACATTCTAAGCATGGCAAGTTGCCAGGCTGATGCTGGTCCTTACCCTTAGGATGTCATTGCTTTCTTTCTCATTAGAGACTACAAGAAAATAGGCTAAAAAATGCATTCGGTTCACCTCGCAAGAATAGCCTTCTGCCTTACCACTGCTTTGAGAACAGCATTGTGCACATCACCATCAGCTTAAGAATGATCACATCATTTGCAGCTTCCATACAAACAATCATCTACATCTGCTTAATTTCTAAGGAGCCGTAGAGATCTAGGCTGCATTAACATGAGAAAATTATCCCAGAAAGCCTCATAAATCCCCTGAGGGACCCGGCAGCAGAAGCAACACACTATGCACGTTGCACTTTAGCTGCCGTTTGCCGGCCTCTCCGACTATCTTTTAACAATGACAAAGACATGTTAAAAGCATTGCGGTGAGTGTTTCATGGAGGACTGGATGCTGCTTTCCCAATTAGTCTCTTTGTACCTTTTCTGCGTCATTAAGGTGCCATTCTTTCAGGAGCTCATAGGCTGTGCAACCTGTATATTACAGCTGACCAAATTCAGTCAGGGAGGAGATCTCATTGCCCAGGAAAGGGTGCAGCTGAGTACAGGCCACCCTCGCTTCTATTCATGAAGGGCAACAGGCACAACGTTTCATCAAAAACTATCTGCCCTTTTCTTTGCATGCTCATTTGTGTTCATTGTCAAGTATCAGTGACTCTTCCCCCCCCCCCCAATTCCAGATAAAGATATCTTTCCACGTCTTTTCTCATGGACATTATCAAGAATGGCTGAGTCTACTACGCCAATTGACAATAAGCTTCTAATAAAAGAGAACAGATTACTTCACACTCTTCCCTGTAATGCTAATGCTGTGGAAGCACACAAACTAAATTCTAGAAGAAATTCAGGCAATTCGTAATAATAGAAATGATGGATAAAAAAAGCACATTCAACAAGCCATAGCAAGCGTCTCAATGAAAGTGTCTGATAAGGACATTTAGAGAAAATAAAATGAAAACTGACCAAATGTCTCTGCTGGTCACCAAGGTTCCTTCTAAATCCAGATATCTCTTCAATTTGGAAAATTGAACTAGACAATATAATCTTTGGATTTTCAACTTGCTGGAAAATGTTGAACGCCAAGGCTGCTGTTCTTACTTACAAACTCTAATTTCCTAACTTTTGAAACTCAAATTACTGGAAACTTTTGAGATTGATAAAGATCACCGAATTCCATTTCACAGAAAAGCAATCTATCTAAACCTAGTCAAACAACCCTTAAAAGTGATTCACCACTATCATCTGGTCATGATGAGAAAAGCAGCTCGCAAAATAGCATCTCATGGTCAATGGCAAGAAAATATACATCCATCAGGATTTTGCAAATGAAAAGGTTGCTCTTCAGAAGCAGTATGCCTCTCTATGACCTCGTCTCAAAGACACTGGTTATAATTATGGCTTATTTGACCATCTATTATGAAGTCTTGGAAAGATGGTATCCCTAAATCTTTCAGTGCTACTAAGGATTTTATCAACTTTCTAGATCAACATCACCTGACTCACAAGGACGCTCAAGAAAGTGGACTTCATCCACATACCAAATGAAAGGTCAATAAATCTCTTACCAAACGCTATTCAACGTGGCTGGTTTTGGGGCCCTGGTTCTGTTTCTATCTGTGCTTGACCTACTGGGCCTCATTAAAATTTTGTTATGTTTCTTCGTTGTTTCTATATTTTATAAGTTGTTTGTACTGTTGATCTTTACTCTTATTTGAGCTACTTATAAGTCCATTCTTTTCTCTAGTCTCTTTGATTATTCCTTTAAATGTTACTCTTACCTTATCCATTTTATGCCTTCCTCTCTCACCTTAAACTTGTATCTTTTAATGTCAAAGGGCTTCTACACCCTGTTAAGCCTTTAGAAAATAAGCGACTACCTACATCGCCATCAAGCTGACATCTGCTTCACATAAGAGACTCATATCAACAATGCAAATTTGTCATCAATGGCTAAAGGGTGGATTGGTAGGTTTATTTCTTCCCCTATTAATAGAAAAAATGGCGTTGCTATTTTATTTTCCAATAAGATTCTTTTTAACGTTTTGCATAAATACTGTGATGCTTATGGCAGAAACTTGTATATTAAGGTCGCAATTGATAAAACAACTTTACATTTGGTTAATATCTATGCCCCTTGAGTAAACGACCCCCATCGTTTCGAAAGGTAGAACTACTGACATTCTTAAATTAGGTAATGGTCCAATGATTGTAGGTGTTGACTAATACTATACAAGCTCCTTTACTAAAGCATCTATCTTCACCTACATTTCATACCCCCAAATACCTTCTTACCTTTAAATCTTTTTTTTAATTACTAGACATTTGGAGACTATATTTGCCTACTCATCAGGGAATTACTTTCTATTCCAATCCTCACTCTTCATACTCCATAATTGATTATTTACTTACCTCTATAAATATATGCCACATAGTTTCTCAACCTAAAATCCATCAAATTGATATCTTGGATCGTGCCATGATCTCACGCTACATTCAACTAGATGAAATTAAGCCCCTCTACCACATTGGCGAATGAATGCAGGCACTATTCTTAAAGAGACCATTAGAAATAAGTTACTAGAAGTTATTTCTCAATATTTCTTGATAAATCATAAAATAGATACTTGGTTAATCATGAAATTGATACATGTAATTATCAGATAGGATGTACTCATAGCCACCCATAAGGGGTGTATCTACTTTAATTATGACATACAACAATAACTAATTTACCTCTCAGTCCCTAGGACTCAAGAAAGACACATCTAAATATAAAAAACTTTATAGTTCCTTTACTAATCTTCATATATAAAACAATGACAAAATTTCAGATATGAATACAAGTTATACTAAGCAAAAGAGCTGACCTACAACTATCAAATAATAAAACTAAGCTCCACTTTCAGACTACTAGATCAGGGAGATTACTTGTAAATTATCTACACATCACAAATGATAAGAAACAAATTCACACCATACACTCTAGTTCTGGTCACCTCTTAACTACTTCTGAGGATATACTAGCAGAATTTTAAAAAATGACTAATTTATATAACAAATCTGATGTTCTTGAACCAAATGTTTTAGATGATTTCTTATCAAAATGCCACATACCTTCCTTATTTATTGGCAAATGAAAAGGTTGCTCTTCAGAAGCAGTATGCCTCTCTATGACCTTGTCTCAAAGACACTGGTTATAATTATGGCTTATTGAAGATGGGAGCTTCCCTGACAACTGGAAACGCGCAGAAGTCAGGCCTCTCCTAAAGAAGGCCTCAGCAGACCCGATGGACCTGAAACACTACCGACCCATATCTCTCCTTCCCTTCGCAGCCAAAGTCATGAGAAGATCGTCAACGCCCAACTGACACTTCGAGGAGAACGGCATCCTGGACTCCTCCCAATCCGGATACCGCAGCAACCACAGCACCAAGACCGCCCTCCTCGCCGCCACAGACGACATCCGCGTGCTCCTTGACCAAGGACACACCGCAGCCCTCATGCTGCTAGACCTCTCCGCAGCTTTCAACACAGTCTCCCACCGCACTCCTGCAGCCAGACCCTACGAAGTCGGCATACAGGGAACAACCTTCGACTGGTTCTGCTCCTTCCTCGCCGGAAGAATTCAAAGGACCAGACTCCCGTCTTTCCTTTCCGAACCCACTGAGATCAACTGCGAAGTCCCTGAAGGATTGTCGCTCAGTCTCACGCTCTTCAACATTTACATGGCCCCCCTCGCCACCATCGTCAGACAGCATGGGATCCTATGCAGACGACACCCAGCTCATCCTCTCCCTCACGAAGAACCCGGAAGAAACCAGACTCAGCTTCCAAGAAGGAATGAAAGACTTCGCAGCTTGGATGAGCAGCAGCTGCCTGAAGCTCAAATCGTTGAAGACAGAAGTCCTCGTCCTTGGACCCGCCTGGGACAATACTTGGTGTCCCACCGCCCTCGGCAACACCCTTACCCCCACGGACCGCACCCGGAACCTCGGCATCATACTCGACTCCTCCCTCTCCATAACCTGCCAGATCAACACAGTCGCCTCCTCATGCTTCCACACCCTCCGCGTCCTCCGGAAGACTTTCAAGTGGATCCCCCCGAAGCCAGAAAGACGTTCACCCATAGACTCATAACCAGCAGACTGGACTACGAGAATGTCCTCTATGCTGTAATCAACAATTCCCTGCTATGCAAGCTCCAGATCATCCAGACCACCGCAGCTAGACTAGTCCTCAGCATTCCCCCACCTCATGAACACATCACCCAACACCTGCGAGAGCTCCACTGGTTCCCCATCTAGGATTGCAAAAATGTAAGTTAATGGTTGCTCTTCAGATACTTTCCACGTATTCAGTGGTACTAGGCAAGGATGCCCTGTTTCCCCTATCATTTTTAGGTCTCGCTGAGTCAGCAAGCATGCGCTGCTCAGAGAGACTTTAGTAAGGGCTTTAAAAAATGCTACCGTCGGCTACAGCTTGCAGTGCATGTGCGCGCGCTTCAGCAGAGGCGCCATATGGCGCGATTACTGCTGTGCGCGCACCACTCGCTCACATGCACTGCAAGCCGTGGCAGCATTTTTAGCTTGCTAATCGCGGCACCGGTGTTTTACTTTTAACATTAAAAGTAAAGCGCTGGTGCCGCGATTATGGCTAAAGAAATAGAAACAAACATCTATTTCTTTACTTTTGCTATAATCGCGGCACCCGCGCTTTACTCTGCATTGGCATAGCCAATAGGTCTCGCCTTTGGGACCTTATAAGTGTTTAGCCATGCAACAGTTGCATAACTAAATACTTATAAAGTCCCAAAAGCGAGACCTATTGGCATTGCCAATGCTTGTGATAGTTTTATATTGTCCTAAAGTTATTGAATGGTGACACAATGTTATTACACGAAACAAATACAATTTTCGGACAGCCCCCCGTTCACCCTCGCGCACTCGTGCTCTTGCGTATTTTCTCCCACTCCTGTCGTGACAGTCTCAAAAAAATAACTGTAAGTGTCAAAAACTTCAACGGGTGACACCCACACTATACAAACTACAGATAACAAATACGTTTATTGGTAAATTATAAAGAAATGGCACTTGAAGCGCGACTTTTCTTCCATCGCCTCCTTGGGGGTAGTAAGCGCTATATAAATGCAAATACAATCATAATCTCCTCACACATTCCCTCACTCCAGTTAAGAGCAGGCTCCGCCCACGAACACAACCTCTGGTAGCACTGAGCCCCAAGCTACTCCCCCACCCGGGCTTGCCTCCGTTTCCTATCTTGCTGCTATGGTCTGTGCAGAGTTCTTGTAAAGACAAGGCGATCACATGTTCTGATAAGGTTCAGATTGGAGATGAGTCAGCAGCCTAGATAACTACAAAATAACTGTTCCGAAGAGACCAAGAAAACTACTCCAGAGCTCCCAAATCTAATTTAGTACTGAGCGAAGTCATTAACCCGGAGAGGACATGCTTTCAAGTCAGGTTAAGGCTTTCGCAGCCCGGGCTGGCCGGAAAATGTCACGCTGAGAATTACATTAAACCCTGAATAAAGCACAGACGTGGTTATTGTTTGCGTTGCAGCAGGTGCTCAACCCGCTGAGTAGCTTATTAGCTGATGTAAGGGAGGGCAGTAAAGGGGCTGGCAGCTTCTATACACGTGCCCCGCTCTGACAGAGGCCTGGTTGTATGTTTCTGAACGTGTGGCTGTTTCCTACGCTTCCGCATCACAACACGCTTCAGTGCGGCTAAAAGTTCACCACAACATGATTGTAGCGCTAGCGCCCCTCTGAAACTCACTACTACACAACCAACGCCTACCACACAGGCAACAATAAGCGCCTACTCTACCAGCCAAGCACAACAAACACGCAGCCTCTATCGTCGCCTGAAAAGCGCTCAGGACGTCAACATTTGTATGAAGCGCTACACCAATTCTATCTGGCATTGCCCCATAAGCACAATATGCGCTAAATCAATCCCCTCTAGGCGCTGCAATAAATATGAGGCGCGCTTGTGAATAGTGCTTGATGGAAACCACTAGTGGGGCAAACCTGCCAATCAGAGGGCATTACTCCTTGCACAGGGGATGGAAGTGGACTTGCAAATCAGTGTCCGCACAATCTGTGAACTCATTCGAAAGGCCTCCATCAAGTGATACAGACTGTCTATTCATTTACAATCTGGTTTTAATCGAAAAGCCTAGAAAAAGAGTAAAGAGTTGTAAAGATAAAAGAAGCAGGGCATTAGGGAAAGGGGAAGAAAACACGTGAAACTTCAGGCCCTAGTCCCAGACATGTGGGTATCCAGGTTTACAGGTTACAATGTCCCTTTCACAGAAAACAACCTTTCCACAGATGGCAAAATAGGGCATTACCACCACAGATTGTTAGGACTTATACGAGGAAGAATAAGAAAAATAATTATTTACGTACTAAAATACACTGTGCAGATCAAAATGAGCATGCAATAGTCAGAATACCCGGTTTACAGTTATGAAAAATGGGATACAAAATAAACAAGCATTGGCATAGCCAATAGGTCTCTCCTTTGGGACCTTATAAGTGTTTAGACATGCAATAGTTGATGTTGTTGTACCAATGATATTGTGCTGCATAACTAAATACTTATAAGGTCCCAAAGGCGAGACCTATTGGCAATGCCAATGCTTGTTCTATTAGCGACTGAATTGCACCGAAATATCCTCAGATCTTCCCAACATTATAAAGGCATTAATGAACAAGCTACCTTTCTTCGGTAACACATTATCTGGTACAAACAGGATCTAGCTGCAGATTCCTTACTTTAGAATCCTCCTCAGGCGTGAGACTGTATCCGGAAATGTTTCCCCCATAGCACAGCTGCGCATCAGAAAAGGATGTCGCGCAAATCCACATCAACGTAATCCACCGGATGTGACGTCAATGGACTCCATACAACACCCAAGCTGACGTGAATTTCTTCTGTGACTATTTTCCGCACCCAAAACATGGAGCGACATATAGGAACTGCATATTGAAAAAATCTGCTGAAATAAATAAATAACGATTTAAACCATAAAATTAAAAAAACCCTTGGATAAAAATTTCACTGGATATGGAGACAAAAGAAGACTCCATTCACAGTCCCAATGAAAGGTATTAGAATGCCCAGAAAGGGATCTTGTAGACAAAAGGAGAAACCAGCTCACAGAGCAGGGAGGATGGGAGGGCCGTTAAGGAATCTGCGACTAGATCCTGTCTCTACTAGATAACTGCATTTCCAAAGGTAAGTAACTTGTTCATCTAATAGAAACATCTTGCCGCAGATTTCTTACTTTAGAATCGGACACCAATGCCACACCATCCCCAGAGAAGGGTCTGCGAACGGAGACCATTAAATGTCTCTTACTAGAACAAAACCGGTCCTAACGTGAGAAAAAGATCAGACATTCATAATGATTTAGGGAAGCAACAACATACCGTACCACATATAAATTTGTGGAAAGTCGTAAGACATTAAAAAAACATTGGAATAAAATTAGAATAGAACAACAAATGTGTGTCGGAAATAATCATTCTGAATATAAAACTGTTCACACCCATAATGGTATCCAAACCCATGCATGCTCACCCCATAATAACTGTGTAAATGACTAAAGTAATTAAAGTCGTAAAAACATTAAAAGCATGGGGACAGATCACCCAGAGAATAGGAAAAATGTGCCGAATGATCCTGTGAATATAAACCTATTTGCCCTTATCTCCCGACTCTGTGCGTTCGATACTTGTGGGAAACAGAGCAGCAGGCCATGCCACTGAACAATACCTTTATGCCATATAAAGTCCTGTCGCAGCTAGAACTTCCCCGTAAAAAGCACAAAGAAAGGTCCATCAACTGTGGGGAAAGCATAAAGAATGCTTTATTAAAAAGAAGGTTAGTGAAATGGGCTTTAGTGCTACAGTGGTCAGTGCCCAATGTTGATAGTGGCGCGTGCCTCATAAATGGCTACACCCAGAAGCCATTACGAAGTACAAGTTTAGCTAGTGGATAGAGGACTGTGCCTTCTTGATTTGTTGGACATGAGTGGAATAATTTCCATAATTCAATGATCGTTTCCAAAACCGATGTGTTTATTGTGAATTTTCACACATAAAGCAAAGAACAGCCGACACGTGTTTCGCCCATGTGGCCCGACGGCCATGGGCTTTCTCAAGGCTGTATTTACATGGAAGATATATGGGACAGTGAGGAGTGTCGCACAACAGGAGGTTATAGTGATTGGGGGAAAAAAAAGAGAGAAAAGAGAAGGAAAAAAACATGAATAATCGGTGAAGAGATCATGGATTGCAAAAGAGGGGGAGAATTAAGAGTGGAAAAACAGGACAAAAAGGGGCAACAAAAGGCAAAAGCATGAGAAATATAACAGTGGATTATTCATATTTCATAATTCACATTGGCCCTTCAAAAGCACTGAAGGTCTAACACGTTATAGTCTCTCCATTAATATCTCATCGTCAAAGAGGTACATTACACAGACAGATGCATGGCATATAATGCAGGAAATTAGAGCTAATGCAAAGCAAGGAGAAATGCCTAATGACTAATGGGTATTGTGTGTCATGGGCAAAGGTATGCAAAGATATTTAAACGCGAAATATCAAAATTTCATAATTCACATAGGCCCTTCAGATCATGGCGACTGAAAGGTCTAACACGTTATAGTCTATTGGTTATTATCTCATCAATATTGGCGTACATTTCACAAACCAACATACATGGCTCGCAGGCAGGTCGCTCCCCACGCTGCTGCACGGCTCCGCCTGTCTTGCCTGTACCTGAAATTGCTTTTGCCTAACTCGTTTTTTCTCTCCTCTGTGCCTTAACCTTGCTCTTCCTTCCTCTGTGCCCAGTTCTCCCGCTGCCCCCCCGCCGTCCTTCACCCGTTTTTCCCGCCGCTGCCTGTCTTTGCCTTGCCTGTACTTGCAATTGTTTACCCAACTCATTTTTCTCTCCTCTGTACCTAATCCTGTATTTCCTTCCTCTGTGCCCAGCTCCCCCGCTGCCTCCCCCGCCATCGCTCGCCCGTTTTTCCCGCCGCTGCGTCCTTGCAGCCCCGCCCCCCTGCTCTCCCATTCGCCACCTCTCCCTCCCACCTCTCCTCATATGGAGGTCGCGCAGCGGCTGCGCAGCTGGCGTGCCTAAGGCAAACCCGTCTGTGTCTGGACCTCGCCCAGCGCCAGAACCCCTGGCCCCCGCAAACACCACGACGCCCGACTCCGCTACAACTCCAGCACCCTCCGCGCACTCAACGCCGGACGATCACGCACCTGCTGCCTGGCCGCCCCGAAGCGCACACAACGACCCTTCTCCTGCCGGAACTACAGCTACACCAGCATCCGACCCGCCAACCCACCGAATCCTCGTCTACAGATCCCCCGGACCCCGACTACAGTTCAGCGACTCCATCGCCGACTTCACATCAGCACACATGCCCTCGCCTCCACGGACTACATCCTCCTCGGGGACTTCAACTTCCACCTTGAGAACAACAACGACATCAACTCCACCACCCTGATTGACAACCTAGCCAACCTCGGACTCAGACAACTCGTCACAAAACACCAATCCACTCAGCAGGCCACACGCTCGATGCCATCTTCCCCGCCAGCCCCCACGTCTCCTTCAACCACACCACCGAATTCCACTGGACCGACCATCGCTGCATCCACTTCACCTTCCAGAAACCCACCACTCACCACCGCTCCCAACAGATGCCTCGCCGCCGCTGGAGCAAAATCACCGAAGACCAGCTAACCACCACCCTCGCCCAGAGCCCACCCCCCAAGCCCACCGTCGCCGACACCGCCGCCAGCAACCTCAGACAGTGGATCGACGACTGCGCCAACACCCTCGCCCCGCTCAAGAAACCCTCCAACAGCCACACCGGCAAGAAAGCCAGCTGGTTTACTGAAGACCTCCAGGCCTTCAAGCACACCTGCCGAAAGCTGGAGAAGAACTGGCTCCGTGAACGAAAACCGGACAGCTACGCAGCCCACAAGAAAGCCACCCGCAGACACCATCACCTCATCAGATCAGCCAAAAGGGCCTCCTTCAAAGACCGCCTAAACAACAACGCACACAACAGCAAAGAGCTCTTCAACATAGTGAAGGAACTCTCCAACCCCAGCTCCAACACCAACAACATCCCACCCTCGCAAGACCTGTGCGACTCGCTGGCCACCTTCTTCCATCGCAAGATCGCAGACATCCACGACAGCTTCAACAACACGACCGCCACGACAACCACTGAGATCCCCGCCCCCACAACCACCATCCGCACCAACCACTTTCTCTCCTGGACCAACATCAACGACACCATCAAGATCATGAACACCATCCACTCCGGATCGCCATCAGACCGCTGCCCACACCACATCTTCAACAAAGCCAGCATCGCCATTGCACCCCATCTCCGGCAAGCCATCAACATCTCCTTCGAGAAAGCAACCTTCCCGGAGAGCTGGAAGCACGCCGAGATGAACGCCTTACTCAAGAAACCCAAGGCGGACCTCAAGAAGTTCCGGCCCATATCCCTGCTCCCGTTCCCGGCGAAGGTCATCAAGAAGACCGTCAACAAACAACTGACCCGCTACCTCGAGGAGAACAGCATCCAGGACCCATCCCAGTCCGGGTTCCGCAGCAACCACAGCACCGAGACTGCCCTCATCGCTGCCACCGATGACATCAGGACCCTGCTAGACAACGGGGAAACCACGGCCCTCATCCTCCTGGACCTGTCAGCCGCCTTCGACACGATCTGCCACAGCACACTACGAACACACCTCCACGACGCCGGGATCCAAGAGAAGGCCCTGGACGGACCACCTCCTTCCTCTCAGGCAGAACACAGAGCGTCCGCCTCCCCCCCCCCCTTCCGCTCTGAAGCCACCGAGACTATCTGCGGCGTACCCCAGGGCTCATCCCTCAGCCCATCGCTGTTTAACATCTACATGGCACCTCTCGCCCACGTCGCCCGACCTCAACATCATCTCCTATGCCAACGACACCCAGCTGATCCTCTCCCTCACCAAGGACCCCCACACCGCCAAAACCAACCTCCACGAAGGAATGAAGGCTGTCGCCGACTGGATGAGGAACAGCCGACTGCAGCTGAACTCTGACAAGACGGAGGTCCTCAGCCTCGGCTCCACCCCTTCAGCCTGGAACGACTCCTGGTGGCCAACTGCACTGGGAACAGCTCCAACACCCACCGACCACACACGCAACCTAGGGGTCATCCTCGACTCCACCCTCTCCATGACCAAGCAAGTCAATGCTGTCTCATCCTCCTGCTTCAACACCCTCCGCATGCTCCGCAAAATCTACAGGTGGATCCCCACCGAAACAAGAAGAACGGTCACCCAGGCCCTCGTCAGCAGCAGGTTGGACTACAAAAACACCCTCTACGCAGGAACCTCGGAAAAAAACTCCTGAAACGGCTCCAATGCATCCAGAACACCTCTGCACGCTTGATCCTCGACATCCCCCTCCGCAGCCACATCACACCCCACCTTAGAGACCTGCACTGGCTTCCCGTTGACAAGAGAATAACCTTCAAACTCCTCACCCACGCACACAAGGCACTCCACACAACAGCGGACCAGCGGACCTCAACAGCCGACTAAGCTTCTACACCCCCACCCGCCAGCTCCGCTGCCTCACCCTGGCCACAGTCCCCCACATCTGAAGAGCGACCACCGGCGGCAGATCGTTCTCCACCTCGCCACCAAGACCTGGAACACCCTCCCCATCCACCTACGGCAGACCCAAGACCTGCTGCCCTTCAGAAGACTCCTTAAGACCTGGCTCTTCGAGCAGTAGCAGCATCCCCCACCCCCCAGCGCCTTGAGACCCTCACGGGTAGGTAGTGCACTTTACAAATGCTATGATTGATTGATTGACATGGCAAACATTGCAGCAAATTAGAACTGGTGCAAAGCAAAGTGCATAACTAGTGGGTATTGTGTCATATAGGTGTCAGAAGTGGATGAAAGTATTTCTTACAGAGGAGAGAGCAATAATGTGTTGAAAGTTCAACGTATGGGGCAGGAGCCAGTTTATCAGCCTAACATGCTTACATTGTTGGGCATCATATATAACATGTAAAACCAATCAGAAGAGGGCAAATACTATTGACCTAGCCTATATACCCAAGTAAGTTGTTGTGTGCTCGAAATAGGTTTAATGAAACATTCTGTTTGGTATGCTTTGCGGTGCGACTATCATATGAGGTATAAAACAGTATAAAAGAGGGCATCAAGCTCACCAGAAATTCGTTGCTGGTAATCCAGTCCCTAGAAAGGAAAGCCTGGTGGGACCGGTGTAAAGAACAGGTAGCAACGTGGCAAGGTGGACGAAAACGCATATATGTACGTTTGTGGAGAATAAAAGCGCTGAGAGGCCACTAAACCAGAACACGAAAGGTACCTGAAATGTTAAGCGTGTCTTAACCGGAGGGAATAGGGGACCAAAGTGAATGAGGAAAAAGTATCTATAAGTGCGAGATAAATTAACCCCAAACCCACGCAAGATAAATAGATCACGTAAAATACGAACACGTTAGGAAAACACATGCCAGAGGAATGTAGGTTCCGGCTCGAGACCATGATCTATAACTTCAGAAAATCCTTTGTGAAATAAAAACCCAGACGGGAGTGAGGTGCAAGGTCACAAAAGTAGTTGACCCGTGTGGATAATTCTTCCTGCTGTAGCAGAGAAGCAAGGTTGACGCTTATGCGGGAGATCAGATTTCATAAGGACAGTTCTGTCTTACGGTGGCAATCATATGTGGCAGTCTCTGCGGTCCCAGGAGAAGTGAAGTCCTGGACGCGCCGCACTCAAATAAATCAATTCAAATTCCCGCGTCAAAAAAACTGCTAAATCATTGCGTGTACAGCAACAGATGAATTACTGGCCCCAGAGTATGCTAAAATCACAGGACGAAGATCATATAGGGATGAAGACATTTATTATTCCCTTACAAATAAATAGTTAGGCGGAAATGATATGCGGACCGCTCCTACTGAAAATAGTACGTGGCCTAGTTCCTTGGAATATTATGAGTATTAGGTGAAGGAAAAGGCCAAAAAGGAATATAAACAACAACAGAAGAGTTACTGGCTCCAGAGTAAAACAGCCTAGCAGAGAAATATGTAATGGGAGGCATCAGTAAAGTTCTCATAGGAAAATAACATTAAGAGGGTCATTTGGACGATAACAAAAGGTGAAGAGTGCATGATGGGAAAAATAAATAACTATATTTTGAAATGGATTGTATGTTAAATGCGGCAAGGACCAAATGTTTTGCAGGCAACGGGAGCGTGCATGTTTTAGACTCATGAAATGAAAAGAACGGCGGGGCCTCTCTGGGAGTGAAGCTCGGGCTGTATTCCAATAGGACAGAAAACGTGCATATGGCGAAAAGCTGGCAAGGGTAAGTAGTTTGGGTCGGGGCCTCAGAGGTAGGCACACTAAGGTAGAAACCAAGGTCCATGAAATGTATAAAATTGGAATTGAAATTAAAATTAAGACATGGGGGGACGCTCATGAGCACCTCATAGGCACTCTAAATATATCTCACGGCGATTTCCATCAGGTTGGTATGGCCTAGATATGAATTGCACCGCAGTAAAGGAGAAGGAAACATCCAGTTATCCCTAGGATTAGTCGGAAAAAAGGTTAGCATCTTATTAATCCTAACATAAGATATAGCAATACTTAACTTATATTCGTATGGTCATGGGGTCACTGGGATGAGGTTCAACCTGGATGAAATAAGTAAAGGGGAGGGTGACAGTAGGAGGACAGAAACACTAGGGTGTTAAAAAGACAAGTTATCCTTACTCAAGGGGATTGTGAGATGGATGTCTTAATCGTGAAAGAGTTAGACGTTCCAGAGATAGGGAAGAGTGAACTAGTTGCACCGTGTAAGGCAAGGACTAGTGTGCTGGGTAAACACATACATGCTCTGAATAATGTACATCCAAGCATCACTGAAGTGGCTGTTTATGTTCAGTATAGCCAATAATGCATTTCTGCATCTTTATTTAGTCCCTTGGTAAGGGTAGTCAGGCGCATTATATATTCACTTTCTTTTAACCTCATGATGATTTCTCGATTACCACCCCGAGATGGTGGTTTCACGACTTCAAGACCAAAGAATTTGAAAGTCTTTCTGTGGGGGTGGAATTCCTGGAAATGTTCGGTTAGTGGTGGTCCTAACTCTTCTTTGTTGATGTTGCGGTAGTGTTCCAAAATTCTTATTTTCGATGCCCTGATGGTACTGCCTACGTAGATTTTATCACAAGGGCAGATTATGATAAAGATGGTGTAAATTGTGGAAAAGTTGATCCAATCCCTTATTTTCAGGGTGGTGTGCGAGTCATGCTTATACTCCACTTGTTTTTTGGTCCCCAATTTGCATGCGTTGCAGTAATGACAAATGTAGAAACCACAAGGCTTCGTCAGGAAATTGATTTTGGGTTTGTTCAGTTTGTCGACAAATTCCGATTAGCACAGGATTTGTTTAAGATTTTTGGCTATTTGTGGGAAGTTGTCCATCTGATTAGATAATGAGTTGTTAGTTAGGAGATACCAATGTCTTTTTAGAGTTTTGCGAATTCAGTGGTGACCATTGTGGTAGTCCGTTAGGAATCTAATTGTGTTAGATTTCTCTGTTTTGGTGACATTTTTGGTTTGTAGTAGGTCATCCAGTGACACTTTTTCACAGGCCTTGTAGGATTTTTCCACGAGTGTGCTAGGATAGCCTCGATTAAGTAATCTCTTTGTAAGTTGTTCCGAGCTCTCTTTGTAGGTGTCAAGATTGCTGCAGTTCCTCCTCATTCGTTGGAATTCCCCTTTTGGGATGTTTTCAATGGTCTTGTGAGGGTGACAACTATCCGCCCGGAAGATTGAGTTGACCGACGTTGGTTTAGGAAAATTCTTTGAGTGTAATTTATTATCCTCCACATAGACCGTTATGTCTAGTAAGTCAATTTGATTAGGGGAAATATTGCTGGTTGTTCGAATGTTCCACCTGTTAGTGTTGATGTCGTGTAGAAATTTCTTAAGCACCGTTTCTGTGCCCTGCCAGAAGCAATATAGCGCCCCCAGTAAAGTATGTGAGAAGTGTATTCGGCAAATTTGTCGTCCCACAGCCAGTATTCTTCTACAAGTCCCATTAGGATACAGGCATATGGTGGAGCAAATTTGGCTGCATTGCGCTCCTCTGTGTTTGTAGAAACACATGTCGGCTGTTCTTTGCTTTATGTGTGAAAATTCACAATAAATACATCGGTTTTGGAAATGATCATTGAATTCTGGAAATTATTCCACTCATGTCCAACAAATCAAGAAGGTACAGTCCTCTATCCACTAGCTAAACTTTATTAAAAAGAAGTCAAAGACAACAAAAGCAACAACTGGCACAGAGGCAGTCTTTCGCCAGAAAAAGTAACCAGAGATGATACTAACACCTCTAGGATATCCCTAATATATATGTTATGTTATGTTACTGTTTGTTTTGTAGAGCGCTCAGCTGCTCCAAAGAGCG
Source organism: Triturus cristatus (assembly GCF_964204655.1). NCBI lineage: Eukaryota > Metazoa > Chordata > Amphibia > Caudata > Salamandridae > Triturus > Triturus cristatus. The sequence goes on from NC_140585.1 coordinate 314,500,405, forward strand.
TCCCGGCGCTAAAGATCATCACACCAAATACCAGCAGCAAACAAACAGCCATAGCAGAAAACATAACCAGAATTAACCATAACAGCATTACAGAGCAAACAGATAGGTTTTAAGTCCTTTCCTAAAAACCGAGAGATTGGTGCACACCCGCAACGTCAAGGGCAATGTGTTCCAGAGGCGGGGTGCAAGGTAACTAAAGGAGCGACCTCCACAGCGAGCACGCTTCACTGTTGGAACGATAGCCTTGGCCTGGGCAGCAGATCTCAGAGGTCTAGATGGAAGATAGAAATTGACCCTTCTCTGCAGATATTCAGCGCCGAAATTGTGAAGCGCCCTAAAAGCTGTAGTTAGGGTCTTGAAGAAGATACGCTTACGAATCGGCAACCAATGCAGAGAGACAAGGAGATTGCTGGCCCTAGATCTTCTAGTTAAACCGAAGATTGCCCTGGCTGCAGAATTTTGAACTATCTGCAGACGAGTCAGCAGATACTCAGGAAGACCTAAGTAAAGGATGTTGGCGTAGTCTAGGCGCGAGCCAATTAATGCTTACACCGTAATTTTCTTATGCTCCAAAGATAAATAGGGCAGAAACTTGCGCAACATCCTTAAGATGGCAAAGCACTTCCCAGTCAAGCCAGCAACCTGGGTTTTAAAGGAAAGAGTGTTATCGACCATCATACCCAGGTTCTTCGCTGTGACCGAATCGCTGGCAGGGGGAGACATGGCCGAAGGCCACCATAGCTTCCAACGTGGGTCTGCAGGACAGCCAAAGAACAATATCTCGGATTTGTCGGAGTTGCATTTGAGGCCATTTTTCCCAAACCAGTCAAACACAAACTCCAAACACTTCCGAATGGCTGCTCCATCGAAGTCACAGCCCCTGTCACAAGTGAACAGGAGCTGTGTGTCATCCGCATAGGATATGATCTGGGCCCCTAGCTCCTCCACCCGTGCCGCAAGAGGTGTAAGGAAGATATTAAAGAGGGAAGGACTCAGTATGGAGCCCTGCGGGACCCCTACCTTAAGCTGCGGCATCCGGGCAGAGAAAGGGGGAGCCCAGATCGTTTGTGTCCGATCGGCCAAAAAAGACTGAAACCATGCGAACACCGTACCCCGCAGCCCAATCTCCCAGAGTCTAATTAGGAGGAGGTCGTGGGGGACGGTGTCGAAGGCCGCCGACAAATCAAGCATGATAAGCAGGGCCTTTCCACCCCTATCGAGGGTCTCCTTCACAATCTCAGTAACCTCAAGAAGAGCGGTCTCAGTGCTCAGGTTAGATCTAAATCCAGACTGTGACTGATGTAAAAGGGAGTTGCCCTCTACAAAGTTGGTAAGGGTGGTATGAACACACTTTTCAGTGATCTTGGCCAGGGCAGGAAGCAGCGAGATTGGCCTATAATTAGAATGCAGTTTAGCATCTGCATTTGGTTTTTTAATAAGGGGAAGAACTAAGGCCTGTTTCCAGGATGAGGGGACTTTGCCCGCCTTCAAAGATGCATTAATGAGAGGGTTGATAATCGGATTAAGGGCAGGTGCCAGGGTCGCAAGACACTTGGCGGGACAAGGGTCCAGAGGAGAGCCAGATTTCAGGCTAGACAAAAGGTCAAGCGAGGCCTGAGGCTCTAAAGAGGGAAAACAGTAAAGGGTAGGGCCCACAGAATCCATATGCATAGCTGATGGGCATAACCAGGGGTTGGAAAGGCCATCGACCTCTGAACCTGTGCTCAAGATGATCTGGGTTCCTTGCAACGCTGACTGGATAGTACGTATTTTATTAGTGAAAAATACTGCAAGCTCCATGATCCAAGGTTCCGAGAAAGCAGATGCAGAAGTGCAGCAGGAGGGAGAGGTGAATTATTTAACAATCTTAAAGATCTCTTTGCAGGAGCTATCTGCTTCCTCGATCCTTCTGGCCAAAAAGGATTTTTTCTCTGCAACGAGCTCCCTGTGATATTCTTTCACTGCTGCTCTGTAAGACTGCTTAGCCGATGTATCATAGTGCCTCCTCCAAATTCTCTCCAGCCTCTTGCAGTGCCTTCTCTTGGCCGCCAAGGCAGCAGAGAACCACGGGGCTGATGCTCGTGCCAGTTCAGATCTAACCTGGCAAGATGGTGCCAAGGCTTCCAAACGTGCAGTGAGCCAATTCTGAAAGCACACCACATCATCCTCCAGACTGCCCGTAAGAACACAAGGATGGGTATCTAAAGCCTGGGTGATCATGGCCGGGGTGACTTTGTGGAAGGCTCTAGAACTACGAGCAGCGAGCCGCTGCGAAATGCGGGCGGCCACAGGCTGATGTACTAGCGTGAAATCCACTAGGAAATGATCCGACCAAAGAACTGGGGCAAGGGAGGAAAGGACCACCGGAACGGTCGAAAAAATTTGATCTAAAATATGCCCCTTCTCATGTGTAGGGGACTGTAGGTACATATGAAGTCCCACCGACGATGTCATATCCAGAAATTTTTGCACTTCAGGATCCTCGCCCTTATCCATGTGGATGTTAAAGTCCCCGAGTATTAGGCAGTGTTTTGTTCTAAGACTCAGTGTGGAAATGATCGATAGCAAATCCTCAGTAAAGGAGCCAAGAGGGCCAGGTGGTCTATAAAGCAAAAGCCCCAGGCAGGATTGATGGGGGGATAGGGCCAGGGAGAAGGCAAGGATTTCACAGTCAAGTAAATCATCCGTCGACAAGATGGTACAAGGAATGTGCCTTTTAATGATAAGTGCCACTCCGCCTCCCCTTCCCTTGCATCTGTCTCGACGGAAAATAGCATATGAGGGAGGGATGGCAATAGCCAGATCAGGTTCCGAGCCCTCACCGAGCCATGTTTCTGTGAGAAAGAGACAATCTATGTCATCTTGTGTTAAGAGATTATATATGTCGAGAGCGTGCTGAGGAAGAGACCTAGTATTTAACAAGGCGCAGTTAGTACCTAAAAGAGGGAGCTTGCCAGGACAGGGAATTGTGGGGTCCGGCATCCACCCACACGTGGGGCACTTAGTAATATCCCCAGCAGAGTAGGGGATAGCTCGCTGACATGGAGCAGTGTGTACATTGTAAGACAGAAGATCATCTCTAGTGTACATCGAGCCAAGAGCTAAAAGGAACCCACCAGAAAACGTTCCCGAGCGCTTCCGGGACGCTGACGGGCGCAGACGGGCTGACTCAGGCGAGACTCCGGCGCAGCGACGGCGCCCCCGCAAACGCGACCGCTAGCGCGGTAGAACACTGTTTCCTAATATGTGGTACACTAGAGCGCTCCCACCACTCTAGCCCCCACTCAAGATGGCCGCCGAGTGCAGAGAAGCCTGAGCCCGGTTTGAAGCTCTAACGGCAGCTAGCGCCGTGATAGATGGGCGAAAATGCGTGCAAGTGTATCAGAGGTATGCTGAGTGCATTTACAACATGAAAATCACACAGTTTTAAAATTAATTAAAAATCACAAAAAACGATCCGTTTTGCTCAGGGAGCACTGAATACAATGCACATGCTCTGTGCTTCACCAAAATCGATTCTGACTGGTATAAGGGATAGATCTCGCGAGCGCTGCTTCAGGGCTCCTTATATGTGGTACACTAGAGCGCTCCCACCACTCTAGCCCCCACTCAAGATGGCCGCCGAGTGCAGAGAAGCCTGAGCCCGGTTTGAAGCTCTAACGGTAGCTAGCGCCGTGATAGATGGGCGAAAATGCGTGCAAGTGTATCAGAGGTATGCTGAGTGCATTTACAACATGAAAATCACACAGTTTTAAAATTAATTAAAAATCACAAAAAACGATCCGTTTTGCTCAGGGAGCACTGAATACAATGCACATGCTCTGTGCTTCACCAAAATCGATTCTGACTGGTATAAGGGATAGATCTCGCGAGCGCTGCTTCAGGGCTCCTTATATGTGGTACACTAGAGCGCTCCCACCACTCTAGCCCCCACTCAAGATGGCCGCCGAGTGCAGAGAAGCCTGAGCCCGGTTTGAAGCTCTAACGGCAGCTAGCGCCGTGATAGATGGGCGAAAATGCGTGCAAGTGTATCAGAGGTATGCTGAGTGCATTTACAACATGAAAATCACACAGTTTTAAAATTAATTAAAAATCACAAAAAACGATCCGTTTTGCTCAGGGAGCACTGAATACAATGCACATGCTCTGTGCTTCACCAAAATCGATTCTGACTGGTATAAGGGATAGATCTAGTGAAATAGGAGTAAAATAAACACCTATGTGCCAACAAAAAGGAATATATATATATATATATATATATATATATATATATATATATACCAATATCTAATAATCAGTCAGACAATACTGAAACAACAGTATGGGAACTATAGTGGGATTACATCACTCGGGAAAGCAACAGCTGTCCAATACGTCAGGGCAATGCCAGCTACCCGAGGAACCACTATTAAGCAATATTAGTATAACATGGAATAGGCCATTCTGTATAAAAAACAAACCTTGATAGCCCAGCGAAAACCAAGGTTAGTAGGTGACCTTACTGTTTGAATAGAGACCCATCTACTGGTGATCAAGGAAAGGTCCCCAATACGGAAATCCGAACATTTAAAGGATTGCACAATAAAAGGAATTCGACTGACCCAAAAAATAAGCCTTGCATTGTATTTTCCAACATGGGACTACCCGTTAAATGATGAAAAGAGTGCCCCTAGAAGAGCAACAATCCTGTAACATAGTAATAAAAGTCTTCTATGAAAAGAAGAAGCTATGAGGCAAACGCCTATTCCCCCTCATGTATCTACGTATATGAACACATGCATAGAGAAGAAAAGGTACTGCATTAGAGAGAAATGTCCTTCACAAAAGAAGAAAGTGTTAAGTAATAACGCAAAGCGTCTTAACTCCAATAGAGTCATGAATATAAAGAACTCCTTACAACTCAGTGATAGAATCGACCGAGAGACTACGTCTCCCTGGAGACCTATAATAGCATGACAATCAGAGGAAAACAATGTTCAAAGAACATGTATAAACCAACAATGTCTACACAAAAGTGTAGAATAGCCATGCAAACTGGCTATAGGACAGAATCTGAAGAGCAAAACATATAGGTGCCGATTCGGATCCTGGAGAAACCGGGTACGAACCGTCGGTCGGAGTGTTTTCTCCGTCTGACTCGTACCCGGGAAAAAAACATTACAAACATGCAAGTACGATTCGCACGGAAACACCATTTCCGTACGAACCGTAAAAAACACCGACCGACGAAAATATCCATACAAATGTGATCCGGGAAAGCGCCGACGTGACGTCGGGACGCATTCAGGCTGCGTGTCACGAACCAGGAAGTACGATTCGAACCGACAGCAGTCCGGACGGCAAAATTTTTACGGCACCCAAAAAGTGCCGGAAAAGCTAAGTATGCCGCGATGCCAGCGGAATAGGGGGCCCGGTACGCGCCGTAACCCCCCGCCCCCGTATGTACGCGCCGAACCCCCCCTGCCCCCGTATGTACGCACCGAACCCCCCCTGCCCCCCGTATGTACGCGCCGAACACCCCCCCAGCCCCCGTATGTACGCCCCGAACACCCCCCCAGCCCCCGTGTATGTACGCGCCGAACCCCCAGCCCCCCGTGTATGTACGGACCGTACCCCCAGCCCCCCGTGTAAGTACAGACCGTACCCCCAGCCGTGTAAGTACGGACCGTACCCCCACCCGTGTAAGTACGGACCGTACCCCCACCCGTGTAAGTACGGACCGTACCCCCACCCGTGTAAGTACGGACCGTACCCCCACCCGTGTAAGTACAGACCATACCCCCACCCGTGTAAGTACGGACCGTACCCCCACCCGTGTAAGTACGGACCGTACCCCCACCCGTGTATGTACGGAGCGGACCCCCAGCGCTATGCGCTAGGGGTCCGGTCCGTACATACACGGGGGGGCTGGGAATACGGTCCGTACATACACGGGGGGCTGGGGGTACGGTCCGTACATACACGGGTGGGGGTACGGTCCGTACATACACGGGGGGCTGGGGGTACGGTCCGTACATACACGGGTGGGGGTACGGTCCGTACTTACACGGGTGGGAGTACGGTCCGTACATACACGGGGGGGCTGGGGGTACAGTCCGTACATACACGGGTGGGGGTACGGTCCGTACATACACGGGGGGGCTGGGGGTACGGTCCGTACATATACGGGTGGGGGTACGGTCCGTACTTACACGGGGGGGCTGGGGGTTCGGCGCGTACATACGTGGGCTGGGGGGTGTTCGGGGCGTACATACGGGGGCTGGGGGGGTGTTCGGGGCATACATACGAAGGCTGGGGGGGTGGTCGGCGCGTACATACGGGGGCTGGGGGGGGGGTTCGGCGCATATGCGGGCACATGTCTCCATGGTTGCTATGGGAGTTCGGTCCGTACGGTGTTTTTTCCATGCAGTTGTAACATCGGACGCCCGGTACGGATCGTACTTGCGCGCTCGGACTTGAGTTTTCACATTTGTACGTAAAATCATCCGGGGACGTGTCGGAAACGTTTTCCGACCCGAGGATGTGTGGGGGAATTCTCCCAATAAGATTCGTATGGACTTTTTCCCATACGAATCGTACTTGCCAGTTTGTACGGTACTTGTACGATTCGTAGGGAAAAAAATCCGGATACGATTCGTACGGGGACATTTTTTCCAGGATCGGAATCGGCCCCATAGTGTCTAAATGTAGCAAAAGTAGAGGACTTTTAGTTTCAGTCATAAGGAATGTTATCTAGCACCACAACCGAAGGGGTAAAAGCAGGACCCACATAAACTAACAATGCAGGCTACAAGCCACCAGAAGGAATTTTGAGAACGGCACCCTCAGTGCTGTAGTATCCCATAAATGGCTTATCACACTAATGAAGACCAACACTAATCCTAAACTAATAACAGACTCAAACTACAATTTGCATGTTGACTATATGTGACATGCCTGGTGGGAGGGTTGGGAGGGAATAGTTGGGGGGGGGGTAGAATAGATTTAGGATAATTAACACTATGGCAGTAAGCGTTGACTGATTTGAGCATAATGTAGAATTTTCGTAGGGTGGGCTCCGAGGGAGGGTAATTCTAAGGTGGCTTCGTTATACTAAATGTACCCCCAAAGTGATGTTATTACCCATCTTATGCTCTGTAACCTGCTGTGTTGTAACTGTAACAGATGAATATACCAATTTGAAAATTGTAATAAAATCTGTTTAAAAAAAATAAATAAATGAAGACCAACACTAATAACAGATCATGGCAAATAAACACTCTCAAAAGGCAGATCATATATACTGTAACATCCATGGAGAAAAAAATACTTAAAAAGTACCTTATAAGGTGTACTAAACTGTACGGATTAATGTTATCGTACATCAGAGAAAATAACCCTATGCAGAGGGTGGAACTCTGCATCTTCGAATGAGGGTCTAATACCGCAGAAGCGGAGTAATACTGGCTCCGTGTATGTATGCATGTATGTATGTATGTATGTATGTATGTAGTAAGGTATGTACCATGAAGGCATCAACTCTTGATCTTGAACTCTTCGTCAGAGTAAAGAAAACTGCACTACCGACACATCAGGTATCAAATAAAAAATCAACACAACTAAACAGCTGAAAACCGGTCATCGACAGATCCGAAATAGAAAGTCACCACTTGTACACCAAGCAGTAAATAACAATAAGGAAAGTAATTGATCATGGAATATACTTCAAATAATATGACAACTTAAAAAGAATCCTTCAGAACAGATGAATGTATAATTTCTCTTATTATCCTAACTGACAGGAACTAAGGGTCATGACTAAATGTGCAACGAACCACAAGGTTATCTGAATAACCATACACTCCTACAGTAAGAAGAAACACAACACTGGTGGCCACTAGATAAAATACACGTTCCCCCTCCTTACAAGTCAGAAAGAACAAATCCAATCAAAATATTCAAAGACATGTCTAGGTGGCCTTGTCACACCGACCAGCCATGAATCACTCTAAAGCAGAATCAGCATGTACACCAAACAAAAGTACACCATCAAACGGTATATTTTTCAGGCTATTCTGTACAGCCTCTCAAAACCCAGGAATTGTAATACTCCTGAAATTGGGCTGAAGTTCCCCTAGCTCCAGGAAATTTAGGGAGGCGAGGGGTAGACTTCTGTGTATGCTCCGCAACCGAAGGCTGGGAGATGGACTTACGTTTTGACCGCTTCTGCTTCAGAGCCTCCTTCGACATTTCCTTACGCAAACGGCTCCACGATCATTCTCTGGACTGCGACGAGGACTGACAACACCACGGTGCCTCTGATAGTCGCGCCACCAGAAGTTTCATGCAGCACTCTTTGAACTTCTTGGGCAGAAGATGCCGATAGGAAGCACACTCCTCAGAGTCATGGTGTTCTCCAAGGCACCACAAACAGATGGTATGAGAATCTGTGGCCGAAATCTGTCTGCCACAAGATCCACAGGGCTTAAACCCTGAAGTCATCACAAAAAAGCACACCATTCCTTCAAGCGCAGAAAAGATTAAATGGACGATGGCGCGTCGTCAAAGGGGTTATATGGACTCTGTTGACACCACATACGGGGGACGACATCGAAAAGGAGTTGCGCAACACCCACTTCTGATGCGCAGGCGTGCTATGGGGAAAAAGTTCCGGATCCAGTTTTGCGTCTGGGGAGGATTCCAAGCTAAGGAATCTGCGGCAAGATGTCTCTATCAGATATTGGAAACACTGCTGTTTTAACATCTATATGCTGGTGATGTGTTACTATTTATATCCAATCCTGCTACCTCTATTCCTGTTATTTTTAATATAATTAAGGACCATTTCAGGGTATTATCTCAATTTAACTGAAATAGTTTTTCCAGTTAAACGTTCATTGTACACCAACTATGATCCATCCACACAAACTCTCTTGGTGCCAAAACAAAAATATTTTGGTATATGTTTAGCTAATACTATCCAACACACAATGAAACTTAATACTGATATTATTATTACAGTTATGAACATATTTGAGAAATGGTCTCCTATTCATTTAAGCTGGTGATGTAGCGTTCAACAAAAATGGTTATTATAGCTCTGGTCTTTTCCTTCCTTTCCATGCTACCACTTTCTTTCTCGATCATTTTACAAATATTCGCAATCTACCATATCTACTTTCGTATGGCATCATAAACCACCTAGAATTAGTTATGTCAAACTCAAATGTTTGAAAGATTGTGGCGGATTCGCTTTTCCAGATTTTCAAGACTATCATGCTGCTTTTTTTCTCGGACACGGACCCATATGGTTTCATTCTACCTTAAATACTATTATCTGTACATGGCTCACAACTGAAGAAACTATGGCATTGGCATTCCCATTACCGCAACCTTCATTACTCACTATCTCTAATAATAATGCTATATTGAGAAAATCCTCACCCATTAAAGATACAAAAAAGCCCTTTTATAATATTATGATTTACAAGCTCACACAGGTATCAAAGATTCAAAGAAAACCTCCTTATGGTCAAATCCTTTCATCATATTATCTTGTAATTTTACATATTGAAATCTTGAGTAAATGCTGTTTTTTTTATATACCGGGTTATCAGGGACATGTCTTTATCATTCACAGATGTCCAAATTAAATATAAATAGTCCAATTCTGAATTTGGCAAATATAAAATACTACGTGACTATATAATAAATTATTTTCCTAATGCTTTACAAAATTCTATAATGTCTGAAATTGAATTATGTTTAAATCTATTTATAGCTTCGGTCACGTTGCTTCTAAAGTCTATAAGACATTTTCTACTAACAATCTCTTTTGTTTACAATCTGCTAAAGATTTCTAGAATGGTGAATTATCCCTTTCAATATCCTCCAAATAGTGGCAGCAGATTTGCTTATGTAATACCTATGGTTGGTTGCTTGTTTCTTTATATCAAACTAATCTATTTGTTATTCATAACCGTGTCTTCTGTGTTGGAATTGAATTAACGACATTGGTTCTTTGCAACATATGTTATCTGATTGCCCTAATGTCTTTAAATTTTGGTCTCTTAGTTGGGGTTTTGTTTGTAAAATTCTTGATATTTTCGATAATATTTCATACTCTCTAGTCATTTCTAAATCTGTTGCTCTTTTACTACTATTCTCAGATAAACTATTTGACTTAATTTCTGCAGCAATGAAATAATTCACCTCTAATTGGTGAGATGCTAAATTACTATCAATACATAAATGGTGGACTTGGATTACTTATACAAGACAAAAAGATAAATTATTAGCATTTCGTCTCACTGTCTTCTTTACTACACATGCTAATTTTTGGGAACCACTCGATTGCTACATCTTTTTATGTTTCTAATGATTTATGATTTCTATGTAATATATACTGCTTTTCATTAATTTCTTTTACTAAGTAGGTCAGTTTTATAATTTGGCTATTTTCTTTGCCCTCAGTTTATATTAATGTTAGTACTACTGGCAGTGTTGTCGATATTCACTTCCTCCATCTGTTTTGGAATGCAAGGGTCATGTTTAGGTCTACTTTAAAGCCTTTTTCCACACCTAATCACAAGTCTCCCTAGCTTAGCCCATCCGGAGTTAAGCCTCACAGGTAATTGAGACTGGGGCATCATCACCAAAAGCTTACACCCTCCTGGCAACACTCTCTCAAACATCCACCACTGGCATATCACTGTACATTTCAAAGCTATATTGTTAGAAACTCTATATGTAGTGTTTTACACAAAGATATGCTTTTAATACTATACAGGGAAATATCCATTCCTTTTCAAAGGCAAGCTTATGTCCAAGCATCTACTTGATTTACTGCTGCTGCTAAGGGTTTGAATACTTCAAACACTTTCCCAATCTGACCGGCCTTTGCATGCTGTTGCAGGTGGCCCAGTGCACCTCAAATGGATAGTGAATGGAGAAGAGCTGCGAAGAAGCTGGCATGAACAATAGAGATACTGACTTTCACTTCATCTGCATGTGGCAGATGTTGCCTGTACTTTTCATGTCCCAAAGAGTGAAAACTGAGCGGCGATTGTTTCAGGTAAGTGCATCTTGCCCACAAAATCATCTGACCCCTGACCTCCCCCCCTCTCCCCCCCCCCCCCATTTTCTATCATTAAATTCGGGCACTGGAAACAGAAGGTGTTAGTTGGATCATAGGGAGTGACATAGTTGTGCTTAATCATAACAGATGTTGTTCATTCAGAAAGAGGCTTTGAAAATAATTTGCTTACTAACTGGGAGCAATGGATAATTGTAATGTGGCCCACAATGTGATCACGTTTCATCAGGTTAAGTAGAAATGCACAAGTTTGAATCAGCTGCTGTTCGATACGTGCTGTAGGAAGTCCTAAATAATCCGTGCTTCCAAAGTCAAAGTACAATTTTTTAAATGCATGGACTGTAGTAACTGTCGGAGATGGACAGAAATGACTAAGAGATGAAAAAAATAAACTTGAAACAGCAGACCACTAGTTTTTGAAATCTATGAGGGTCATTCGGCTCCTGGTCGTATCCAATGAAACTGGAGGCTCACCCATTGAGGGGGGTCAGAAAATGAGATGCTTATTGGTTTTGAATATGAATTCCTATTTAAAATGGAAAAACTGATTAAGTTTAAAACCCTTTTTCTATCTACCAATGGATCTTTTTCAGAGCTAATGATAAACAGATAGAAGTATCAGCGTTATCCTCATGCAAACTGAAAAGCATCAGAGTAAGAATACTGTCGGCATACGTATAAACACTGATGCTAAAATTATGTAGCAGACAGGCAAAAGGGTGTACGTATAGATAAATAACAAGAGAGTGAGAGATGGCCGAACCATGAGAGACTCCCAAAAAAAACGTTTCCTGAGCAAACATGCAAGCACTTGATTGCACTGTCTGTGTGCAATCAGACACAACAGATTTAATCCAGAAGAGAACTATATGGTAATGTTCCACCTTCTTGGAGTCTTGTGATGAGGATGTGATGAGGATATTGTGGTTAACCTTGTTGAAAGTGGTATACAAGTCCAATCCAATTAAGCTTTATTCGACAAGATAGTCATAAAAGCACAGTACAAAAACAATTCATAAAACGTTGTACAAAAATATGATTTAATGCTTGATTTGGAAATTTAAGTTAGGCCATAGTAAAAGCGGATGTCAATAAAAACATTAAAAAGTATCTATAAAATCAGTTGATAAAATACTCTGGCATTTGTTTTTGGATACCATTGCCAAAGGCGTACAAGATTTGCCCACAATTATTTAGTGCAGACCCTTGGTTAGGTCTAATTTCTGCTATGTATAGGATATGATTAGCAGCTCCCCTAGGACATGTATAGGTGCATAATAGCAAATACAGCATTATTTTATCCAAAGGGAAAGTGACCTTATGGGCCACGACCACCCCAAGAAATTTGCCAGTGCTATAACAATGGGAGAAGACGTGTCGGAGCGTAGGATTCTTTCAGTTTCACTGCTCCTTCTGGTGCCTAGTAATTTACAAATCAGCACCAAACATGCACGGCGTGGGGCAGCATATCCTGGACAGGTGAACTGTAAGTGTGCTAGAGACTCAGTGTTAGCCTTGCATACAGGACACGTTTTATCACCAGATTTCGCCCATCTTGCAGTAAAAGCTCTTAATGGCAGTGAGCCCACCCTGAACTGAAAGTATAACTTCCGGTCGTGCTGTTTTGTTATTGTATCCCAGTATTGCTCTAGGCTAGGGGTTTGTTTAATTTCCAGGAAAATTCCTGTCAGTGAAGATGACTCACAATTTCTCAGTGTTGTACATTACCAATTCTCAATATTTTTCTTTTATGATCTCTTTCGAGGGAAAAGGGGAATTTATTGGATCATCCCACAATGATCTCATGCATGTTAGAGTGGCTCTAAGCTCACGTAGCCATTTTATATGATGGAAATTATCTGCCTTTATTATATCTTTGAAGCCAGTGGCGTACAATGCCAATTCAGGTGTAGACCAGATTCTACAACAGTATTAAAAGAGGGCGCAATTTTGCAATGTAGGCCACTGGTTTTCTACCTAAGTCATAGAGTAGGGGACACACTGGGGTACTTTGTGGGAGGTTAATAATTTTACGTAGGAACCTATTTTCTGATAAGGTGAGCTTAGACAGGCTCTCGCAATCCCATAATTCTGCCCCATAAATGGCTGAGCTGACAACTTTCGTGTTATATATTTTGAGCACCGGACTGGTTTTGTAAATGAGGTATTATACTCAGCATAGAGCACTCCCGAGAGCTGTCGGTGCTTCAGTGTTGCCAGATCAATTTGATGGTTCCATTTCAGGTCAGCCTGTATATTAACCCACAGGTAAGTAAACTCGTTAACTTGCTCTAGTAAATGGCCATTCATTAGAATACCACCATTGAATGCTCTATGTGCGTTACAAGACATACATTTCGTTTTTGACACATTAACTTCCAGGCCCGCTTGCAGCAAAACTCCGCAAAAATTATCAGGGCCCATTGGAGACCACTTGGGGTCTTAGAAATGATTAATGTGTCATCCGTGAACATTAATATAGGGATTATTTCTCCTGCCAATGTTGGCGCATCAGTAGTGGTGGATTCCATACAGTTAACTATTCCATTAATGAACAAGGAGAATAGCGTGGTTGCCATGACACATCCCTGGCGCACGCCTCTCTCAACTTGGAAGGGGCTGGTGACATTACCCTGCGAAACCCATCGGATTTTGGCATGATTATCCTCATGTAATCTAATGATGAAGGTTAGCAGTTCAGAGGGCATCCCCATTTCTTGCAGAATCACCCATAGTTTGGTACGGGGACAAGATCGAATGCTGACTTGAGGTCAACGAAGGCAGCATATAAGCTACCCTTGCCCAGAACCACCATCTTCCAGTATAATAAAATAAAACCGAACACCTGGTCGATGGTGCTGGTATATGCCCGAAAGCCAGCCTTTTTTGAAAACGGGGATAATTTCAGCCCCTTTCCATAACGTCAGGGATCGGCGTCCCATGGGCAATAGCATTAGCCGGCGAGAATGTAACGGCACCATCTGGCCTTATCATGGAGAAATATGTCCACTGGAATACCATATGGACCAGGTGCTCTACCACCCGTCACTGATCTAAGTGCTACATCGATGTCAGCCCTGCAAAAAGCCTCGCCTAAGTAAAACAAATAGATAACCTCACCCGAATCTTTCTCTGATGGAGTATGGGCATATTGTGGTTTGAAATGCTTAACCCAAGCTTCCTGTGTAACATGATTATGCGGTTGTTGCGGTTGCCCTCCTCTGTCCCATTTTATTATGTTCCAGAAGTGCTTGGTATTACTCAGGGCACAGCCCTCCTTAAGATCCTGCCATCTTTTTTCATCCCAGATTTTCTTAGCCTTTTTCTGGGTACCCCTATAGTTTTGTCTACAGCAACTGGATCACCTGCTTTAATAGCTTTCCATAGTAAATCACTTGCCACTCTGCATTCCTTAATAAACCAGTGACAGGTTTTTTGGTTTTTGGCCTTTTCGGGCCTGCCCTGCTTGATGAAGTGCATGCGCAAAAGGGTAAAAAATGTATTATGAATATAAATGGGAAGCTCAAGAACCGCTGAATTGGCTGTGCTGGCCTCTAACTCTGTTATAGCACTGTCCATGTCCATGGTGATGCTAACTATAAGCTCCGGCTTCTTTAATACCTTTACCCATTTTTTACGTCTCATGTCATTAGTGGGAACCACAACACCAGAGAGCAATTCACTACCTATTTGTGCTGGTGCTTTATGACTTAAGAATCCCAAGGTCGCACACAGGGGCTTATTATCGCTCTCTAACCGGTCCCTAACAATCCTATCTCCAAAGGTGTCCCATAGTTTCAAGCTAATTAGTAATTAATCTATACGACTAGCCCTGAACCCATTATTAAATGTATTCGCCCCAAGTCTATCTGATGGCGATCTTTCATTTGCCGCCCGTAAGCCTTTTACCAGGCAAATAGAATTAATTTGAATGGCCACATCCGCCCATTTTTTATGGGTGCAAGCTCCAGTTTTGGAATACCCCACTGGGCATCTTCCTCTTCTGTGAGATGGCAGAAGGTAAGGTCATGCAGTCACGTAAGGTGGCTGCACTGACACGGTCCACCATCATGCAAACATCATCAATTACCAATGTCACCACTGTCTTTGTACCCGTTCCTGGTCTAAACCTCATTTGCTATTAATCCATTATATAATTAAGCACAACAAAAGTTTTGAGTAGGGATGTGAGAGCTTTGTTAAAAAATTAAAACACTAAAGAGAATTCCTCAGGGTTCAGTGAAGATTTTTTCATACGCTGGCAAATTAGGGCCACCTTCCATCCTCTAAAAACTATTGGTGATGTAAGAGATGAGATTAGTAGATAAGTAATAACAGGAGCAGTGGATTAATGTGCCTCATTGATAAACTTAGTGGGACAAATAGCTGAGGAAGAGTCAGACGTCTTCTTCAGTCCGATAAAATTCTCACAGTTGTGAGCAGACAGTAAAGAAAGGTTGGATAACTTAGAATCTGCGGGGTCTCCAGTAGTAGACATTCCATTTCATTTCCCTTTGACCATTCATTCATTAGTTTATTACCATGTCCTGTTTGATAATGACAGTGAGCACTGCTCTTAGGCAAACTTTAGAAAAACTCTGGTAACCCAGCAAAAGCATGCAGCCACTGCACCCACAATGATCTCCTCTCCTTTATTCCTCATCACTTAGCAATGTTTGCCTAATTTACACTATCAGCATCCACTCTCTTCCTCATACTATATTTACACAAACACTGCCACTTACTTTCCCTCAACACTTACATCATACACTTCACATGGACCATGCTGTGCCCATATATCCCACCCTCAGTTCAGCCTCCAGCTGCTTCCTCACATCACCAATATCTTCCTTATTTCACCCCCATAGACTCAAAACCAATGGAAGGAGCATACACACTGTGCACAGTCGCAGTGAATACATACAACGAATAAGAGCACCCATCGATCGTCAAGGAAACTATCCTGAGAAACAGATTTCGAAAAAAGGGACCTTCAAACATAGAATTATGGAGAAAAGAGAGAACAATGACTGCTGAAGCGTTTTGCTAGAAAAACAAGAATAGTAAGAAGAAACCTCTCTTATACTAAGAACCATGATAGGTATACAAGGCATCCTCCGTAATAATGTAATGGAGATGCCCACTGCAGAGAAGGAAGGAAACAGACAAGTACACCCAAGAAGGTTGTGCCAGGTCACCAAGAAGGGTGAAGGTAAATGCAGCGAAGTACACCAGATAGAAGGCCAGACGACCATTTGTGCATAACACACACATATATATACCTGAAGTAAAAGACATCTACAAGAGATCCATTCAAGAGATGGGTATATACATGCAGAGATATCCAAAGAGAAGTGTATATAAGGATAAATATGCATATAAAAAACACAGAAATTCCCATAGAGACACAAGTCATATAGGGTACAGAAAAAGTATATCCACTCCTCCGAAGGTAACCCACGTCCTCCCCCAGCGAGCGGGGGGATGAGAAGTGGAGGAGCCAGGGACACTCCAAGAACAGAGCTAAACAAGAAAGGACAGAGATAATACATCCTACAGTTGGAAAAGAAGAGGATACAATAGATCATGAGGTGGAAATAGAAAGACAAAGCTGGGGAGATGCAACATAGTGCACATAAGAGTAGAAAGTAGAAAGCATCGCCCACTACAGGAGAACAAGGACAACCTTCTAAGAATCAATGCCACCGACAGAGGAAGGATGCCAGCAGGCGGTAGCGGGAGAAGCAAAGAATAAACATCATGTGGAAACTGAGAAGGAGACAATCGCCAGGAGAAACAGAGGGCTAGCGGAAACTAAGGGCAACAGATAGTTGAATATCCCAATCACATATTATCCAACTTATTGAAGCAGGAGAAACAGGTAAGAAATCTGACCAACACTTCCAGGAAACCTGAGGAAAGATAGAATGTGCCCCAAGAAAAAGTAATGAAATACCCCCACCAAAGAAGGGGGTTAAATAGAACCTCTCCCATACTAAAAAGGATGCCACAAAGGCCGGAGTGGAGGGAGGCAGATACAGGAAAGAAAGGGAATCCTAGCCTTTTGTGAAAGAAAGATACCAGACAAGTCTCGAAACAATCAAGGGGGCTGGTGTCCTAGGAGAAGAGAACTGAAAGAACAGCAGACAAAACAGCTACCCCTCAGTGCAATAGCAGATATATATAAAAAAACGCAGGAGGCAACAGCGGCCGTAGGTAGGTAAAACACTGAAAAGGTAGAAACACATACAAGAACACCAAACTGCTGAAGACAAACAGCATCAGTAGCACGATAAAGTAGAAAAGGGCCTACACAAGAAAGCAGCGCCCAGGGGCAATTTGAAATATTATGCCAAAAAGATCACGATAACATGGGGGCATTAGGGAGGCGAAGTCATGGAACCCTGGCCCGAACCAATAGGAACACACTATGAATAGGAGAAAATCCATGTGTCCCACAAAATGAAATAGAACAAAGAGATGATCCACACTTTTGTAAGAAGCCCACCAGACACCAGAGAATGTGTTTTGAAGGGGCGTGAGCCTTGGGGGGTCATATGTTTTTTATTCTGCCTCTCCCCCCCCCCCCCAAGACAGATGGGGCATTTTTAGGACATCAGCACTCTGGGGTGATGGAAGCCCACTATACCCCAGGGATTTTGTGTGGGAGCGTCCTCTTGGGCATGGTTTGATCTCCTAGGGGACCATATTATTTTGGGGGGTTTTGGACTTTTTTGAGTGGACTGGGCCTCAGGATGAGTGGTAACACTTGAGTCACTTGGGAATAAGGTTATCTACGTGGTGGGGTAGCTGCTTCTGGGGTAAAGTTTGCTTCTTGCTTCTATCTCGTGATATTTTTTTCTGCCTTTGTTGTGCCTCTTTTCGAGGTAATATCAGTGTCTTTTAATTAATATTGTATCATTTTTATTTGTGTTTTAATCTTCTGACCATGGTTTGAGACTGACTTTGCACCTGAGGCAGAGGATGAAGTCCAAGATTCTGGAAATGAATTTTCTGTCCGAGAGGTATTATCTGATGATGAAGTCACTATCGGTGTGGAGGAAGTGCCTCTTTTAGAGGAGAACACGGATATGCCGAAAGTGCAGCAACAGGAATCTGGATTGCAGCCTGGGGGTAAAAGACTTCTCACTGGCAGTGCTGGACTCAGGGTTGCCCCAAACATGGTGCAGCCTGTGTTGCCTGCCTTTAATGGTAGTGCAGGGTGTAGAGTCAATACTAAAAACTTTTTGCCTATAAATTTCGTTCAGTTGTTTATAGACGATCTATTTTTGGATGAGTTTGTTGACCGGACCAATTTGTATGCTGAACAGTATTTGAGGGACAACAGTGCAAGATTTAAACTTCACTTAGGAGCTAGCCAGTGGACTCCTACAAATCTGGAAGAGTTAAAGAAATTCTGGGGTTTAACTTTGTTGATGGAATTGATAAGGAAGCCGTCGCGGTCTTCATATTTGTCTACTAGTCCCTTGATGGAAACTGCTATATTTCCTGTAATCATAAGTCACGATTGGTATGTGCTTCTGCTTCAGGTGCTGTATTGTGTGGGCAATGCTTCAGCATTGCCATGGAATAACCCTGATTATGATCGTCTCTTCAAGATTTAGAAATTGCTGTGGATGAGTCTTTGGTCCTGTTTAAGGGCTTTGGTTTTTAGGCAGCACATTCCTAGCAAGAGGGCATGCTATAGAATTAGGATGTATAGGTTGTCTGAAAGTAGTACTGGATATGTCTATAATTTCAGAGTGTACAATCCTAGGGATTCTTTTATTGACCCCCGCTAGCTATCCGTCCATTTCTTGGGAGTCAATGAGGAAATTGCGTGGTAACTTGGTAATGGACTTTTTAACAGTGGTGACCATTTTTACGTAGTTAACTTCTAAACTGGTTTGCAATTGTTCATGAAATTGTTCAAAGTGGACATTGTTGCATGTGGCACAAATCGCTCTAACCGTAAAGGACACCCTCAAGGGATTGTATGTAAAAAACCTTGCAAATCTCACATGAAGTGGGAAGTAAAATGGGAGTCCGAACCTAACTCCAATGAAATCCCATTCGATTGGAACAAGATACATACCATTCCCTTCTCGAAAAAAC
The DNA here is from genome assembly GCF_964204655.1 of Triturus cristatus. Classification (NCBI taxonomy): domain Eukaryota; kingdom Metazoa; phylum Chordata; class Amphibia; order Caudata; family Salamandridae; genus Triturus; species Triturus cristatus. The sequence goes on from NC_140585.1 coordinate 314,519,594, forward strand.
TCTCTCCAATATTATCCCAAACTAAGCTTCTGCTAATGAACAGGACATACTGGACCCCCGAGAGAATTTTTAAACTTAACCTCAGCCAGAGCCCTACATTCTGTAATTGTAATACTCATGCTGGTAACCTTGCCCACATGCTCTTCCAATGCCCTATCCTTCAAACATATTGGGATAAAATTTACAAATGTATAAGCAAACCATTCAACATAGACCCCCCCCCCCAAAGGAATTTTCCTATATTTTGCTCAGCTTTCTGGCCCCTATATCACAAATGAGAATGATCTTTATTTGTTAGATCTTATGCTCACTTTGGCCTGTAAAATTGTACTCAATAAGTGGAAAAATTCCAAAGAAGTCTCCTTTAGGATGTGGCAAGAATGCATGTCCTTCCTCAGAGGAGCTGACAACATCTCACTTCACGCCTCTCCCTGGCGTAAATCACACAAGAAACTGTGGAGGTCCCTTAATGCCTTTTTCTTCACATACGACTCACCGTGAAAATTATCTCAATCTCCTATATTGCATTGCTCATAGAATGCTATGTCCTCTGTGGTACACCTGTATTGTATTGTATTTTCTCTTATGACATGTGTAAATTGTATTCGATAGACCACCTGTATTTCTTTCCAGCTTCACTGCGACTTCCACGGTAATGCGCTTGAGTAACTTGTTGTTTTCCACTTCCTTTGCATTTCTCATGTTTTATTATTTGTTAGTCCATTATCATTTTACCATTGTGTTTATTATTTATTTATTTCTTCTTTTCTCGAAAATTCAATAAAAAAAGATTTGAGGGGGAAAAAAAACTCAGAGGGGACAGTGCAGTGCCTTGCTTAGTGATGAATTCTAGCTCTGAAATTTTCAGACAGGAGATATGTTCTCATGCTGACAACCACTCATTATGAAAGTACTTCTCCTGTGACTGTTCAGGGTCAGGTTGCTGAAATGCACAATCCTGTGTGAATTTTAGATTACAATAAGTACATGGGTGGTGTAGATGGAGTAGATTGGAGGTTGGAGCCTTAGACTGTTGTTCGCAAGTCAAACATTTGCTATAAGAAGTTGGCTGTTCATTTGTTTAATTTGGCAACTTTCAAAGCTTTTGTTTTATTTAAGAATTGTTTTTCAGATTCAAAGATGGCTTTTGTTCTGTTTCAGCAGTCTATAATAGGCAGCCTTGTTGAAGTGGAGCAGGCATTCACCCCACATTAAAAAAAAACTTTCCTTGTAGGAGATGTAGAGTCTGTCCACAGAGGCATGCAAAAGGAGAGTTGTATGTACCGCCCGAGTGGCCTTCTAATCCTGGCCTATGTTTGCCTGCATGTTTTAAATCGTACCGCATGCAACTCAAGTATACCACGAGAGTAAAAGTGTACGGTCTGGTCTGTATCGTTTTATATTTTTGTTACATTTAGCGGTTGGTGGTTGTTTGATGTATTTAGGTAGACCTGTTGTGTTTGTAGTCAAAGTTGGCTTTCCATCTCCTTCAAATTAGATTGTGTTTTCTTGTTTGTTAAAAATAAAATGTGATGGCGGTGTGTGTAGACTGGCACTTGGCTGGCATGTTTGTAGGTTGTTGTGTGTTTGTAAACTGGTGCTTGGTTGGCGGTGTGTCTGGACTGACGCTTGGCTGGTGGTGTGTGGGCATTGGTGTTTGGCTGCCAGTGTGTGTGTGTGTGTATGTTGTGACCAGCGGCAAGCCACTACACAAACAGCTACCGAAACGCCATTCCATACATTCCACCAGCTTTCAGGCGGTGTGATTGTGTATGAATTGCATCTGGCTGGTGGTGTGTACGCTGGTGGTGTGCGTGGTTGGCCTACATCTGGCACACGTGTGTGAACTGCCATTTGGCTGGCAGTGTGTGCAGTGACTTGCAGCTGGTCACTACACGCACATTGCTAGCCAAACGCCAGTCCACACATTCCGTCAGCTGCAAGTCAGTGTGATTGCTCTGTCAGTCCTGTGGGCGTATAAAAGTGATGGGCCCTTGAATGGCGCTGTTTGTTGATGTCAAAGTTTGAGGTTTGCAAGGACTTCTGGGTTAGAAAACCTGGTGAGAGCCATGTAAGTCACCTCACCCTAGATTTCCCCAGGTGTCTAGTTTTCAAAAATGTGCACATTTGCTAGGTTTCCCTAGGTGCTGGCTGAACTAGGGCCCAAAATCCATAGCTAGGCACATTGCAAAAAAAAAAAAAAGGGTCTAGTTTCAGTCAAAAAATTTGATGTGTCATGTTGTGTGTTAACACTTTTCCTGTTGCGGCCACTAGACCTACCCACACAAGTAAGGTACCATTTTTATTGGGAAACTTAGGGGTACCCAGAATAGGAGAGCAAGTGTTATTACCGATTGTATTTCTCTGCATTTGTGCCTTCCAAATGTAAACCAGTGTGTAAGAAAGAAGACATTTTGAGAAATTCTCTCTAATTCACATGCTAGTATGTGTACCCACAAACTCAGAGATGTGCAAATAACCACCGCTTTTAAACTTCATACTATTTTCAAAATACATAGGTTTGCTTGATACCCATTTTTCACTCTTTATCAGTTACCATATGAATTGCTCTATACCCGGTACACAATGAAAAACCATTGCAAGATGCAGCTCATTTATTGGCTATGGGTACCTAGAGTTCAATCCCCACAGTAAAGCTGCTTTGGGAACTGGCACACAGGTGGAGATTCTCATGTTGGAGAAATGTATCTATAGTCTTTTTTCCATAACATGTGCTACTTCCATATTTGGCACCTCACTGAAAATGTAAGGCGCCAGAACTCAATGAACGCAACCCTTTTTGCTGCAGAAGTAGAAATGTATCCATTGATTGAAGTTCCAAAATTATTCAGTGTTATCCCAACAACAGTGCTGCCCCAAGCATTTGAAATCAATCAGTGAATTGCAGGGAGGTTGAGGACGGCATTCTTAAACTAAAATTGACCAACACTATTGCAAAACGAAACTAGCAGATTCTCTGCACTGTAAACTAACAAATACTTAAGGAGAACGACTCCTATGTTGATGGATGTCAAAGTGACACCACTGGCCCTTCGAATCGAATGACAATATCAGTTTCACACGAGTAGAACACTCAGCTCCCAGTGGCCTATATTTTGTTTTTGAGACAAATAGCAAAGAATGGAAAACTCAAAGTAAATGGGGCTCTTACAGCCCTGTTTCTTTCTTGTCCTGCCACTGCCTTCATCACCAGGGCTATCTTAACAGCATTATAGGACCCCGGGCAAAACAGTGCACTGGGCCCTGCCTACACAACTACTTACAGAAATAAATATGTTTAACAGAAAATTAGAGTTAACTTCTGGTCTGCATGGGGCCCCTATGATTGTGGGGCACCCGGGCCACTGTATAGCGTGGCAATACATTGAGATGGCACTGTTCATCATCCCTTGGACCAGGGGCAAAGGTAGTGCTAAGGGTACCTAAAGACAAGCAAGAGTTAGCAGTTGATACTCATGGCCAACCCTGACAACCATATCTATAGTGCTGCAGTTGGGGGGGCTTGTACACTGAACCACGTTAAGAGATGGCCTAGGTTAACGTTATGCAGCTAGCGAGACGTCTCGAGAGCACAGGCGTCAAAGTAATACCAATACTATGAGAGAGCATGAAAAATATGGGATGACTACAAAGATAACCAGCTATACAGGTGTACTGCTTTTTTAAATAAAGACGGACTAACACAACAAACAATGTCTGGAGAGGTACCAGTAAAACAAGCATTAGCAAAGCCAATAGCCTTTTGGAATGATAGGCTTTGCTGCTGCCTTTCAGTTCAGCTGTACAGAATAGGTAAGAAACTGGGCAGCATGGAAAAAAACCCTATAAATATATAAGAGAAAAGAAGCATGATTATGCGGCTTAAAAAAAAAAGTAGTGCGAAAGTGCTTTTAAGTAAGATGGGAAAGCAGAAATTCGCTGACTGTCCTCCACAAAAAACAAAAAAAATTCAAATAAGAGCGTGGGTGGAACTACTTGGCAGCGGTGGGAGGCTGGGAGAGGGCATCCATGGGAAGAGGGTGGGGTAGGGGGAAAAGCAGCACTCAAGAAAAATGCACGCAAGCCAGAAAGAAATGTGGGGCAGTAGAAGCGAAGGGCGAGTGTAACATGAAGGAGGCATAGGAGAAGCACAAGGATGAGAGATAGCAACCCAGAGTGTTGAAGAGGAAAGAAGTATACGAGAGAGTGAGCTGGAAAATACATGCACCCTCATGGAGTGCATAAAAAATGGAAGTGTAATTTCCAAAAAGTGAGCAACACAAGGACACATCTAAAGAGGCTATGCGCCAGAGTTGGGAAAAACACATAAGAAGAAGCGAAGCCCAAACAAGGCAATGTATAAAAAACAAGTTAATGTGAGTGACAATAAAGGCAAACAGTGGAAGCAAAGGATGAGTTCTAAGCCCACTGTAAATGCAGAATAGGTCTTTTATCAGCAGACAGCTTGCACTGTCATACAGTTGAAACCTAAAAACGAATACAAAAGATGCCTGAGAGTGACTTGTGCCCTACGATTTTACAGATGCGGACATGTGAGCTTTCGGTGTTTGTTTCCAAAATTCAGTTATGGCGGGAAGCCTGCAATCAGCACACTGAAATAAATCCCCTGAATATTGCATTCCACGGGTGTCTTGGGTTATTAAAGTGAAGTCACACTGTATGCCTAGGAACATATCACAGAACATAACCAAAAGATGCAAAACGAAAAGTCACGTCAAGGGAGATGGCACCGCAGCCAAGCAACAGGACACTGGACACAAGACGGAAGACAAAAAAGCAGTGAGGCAGTGCAGTGAGTGGGGAGGAGAACGAACACAAACACCTTTTCCTCATACCTTGAACCATTTAAAGCCAAAATGGTTGGCCTCATGCACTGTTTCACAACACAGCTTCAGACAGGCAGTGAGTAGCAGAATAGCAAAGGAGAAAAAAGACGAGAGGAAAGAGTAAAAAATAAAGCATGCAATTAAAAGCAAATTATAATCAGTAGTCTGTACAACATAAAAAAGAAATAGAACAAAAATAAACACTTATGTTCCCAGCCTAACAGAGCAGCAAGACCATTCATTGCAACCTCTGTAACACATTCTTGAATCTATCATTAATCTTCTAAATGACTGTACCAGGCCCCTTAAAACAAAAACAAAAGAAAAAAATGAATCAGGTAGAGAGACGTTTGCAACTGGATTGCAGAGATTTCTTAAAAACTATTTGTGACAAAGGTACAAGCGCTGGAAGGATGTGAGGCCTCTACATAAGAGAAACAAAGACATTTTAAAGTGAAAGAAAATAATGTAAAAAAAGCTGAACACCAACTCTCACTCCCCCCCTGCCCCCCCCCCATTCTAACAATGGCCGGCGTCCATGCGTGAGCTCAAGTTCCACTTGCTTTAAGTTTAATTCATGGTGAAGTTAACTATTCACCGAGAGATCGCTTCAAGGTTGGCGCCAGGGTGGACTTGCACCTCCGGTCATTATGAGTGACACTCAGCTGCGCAGTCTACCAACCCTCTCAGCTCTCCAGCTGCTGTAAAATTCTGACAAGTTCTCAGGCACCAGACAAAAAAAAACAGCCACAAGAAGGAAATCTGTGCGCCGTGTAGCCAACGAGACACGTTTGTGGCGCACTCCAACTGCGGTTCAGCAGAGAAAAAAATGATATTAAAAAAGACGAAAACGCCGTAAAAATGTTGACATTTCAGTAGTCAAACTTGACTGAAATCCTTAATTCAGCGGTCTTCGACAAAGCTCATTCTGTCACCCAGAGACTGGGGCACGGTTACAAGGTGTTTAGTCACAGAACCTAAAAATAAGGCAGGAGGGCTCCGTTGTGTGAATGAAGAGCCCCTCACCGAATCATCCATCCACCTCCGATGCCCTGGTTTCAACTGTCCTGTAAGTGTACGCGTCAACACGGGATGGAAGCGCTATAGAGATGCAATTATAATGTGATACAATAAGTAGTATGTGTAAAAGGGGCTGAACTACGTAAAATGCAACATCCAAATATATTATAATAACAGCCTCATACTGCACCAAGCAAGCCGGTCTGCCCATCTGCAAAGGGCTTTGGATGGGGCAGGGAGTGGAGGTCCTCCCACATACAATTCTGTTTTGCAAAACACTGGATGTGAGAACTGCTTTGGGAAGGGAGGGCATGGATACTGGACCCCAATTGTGTCAAGTAGGGCTTTTTACCTCTTATGTCCCAAGGCTTACTTACTATAATCCTTAACACCAAATACACCACCTAAAAGCACTTTACCTCCAGTGAAGCAAGGCAGAGTGGTCCAAAACCTTCTCAGATTGGGGATGTAAACTAAAAACTCCTAACTCAGTGTGTGCAACAGTGACTAATAAACCAACATCCAACAGTTATGAAAAAAGTTACTTACCTTCAGTATTGATATATCTGTAAGAGAGATATATTAGTTATGGATTCCTTACCTTAGAATTACCCCTAGGCGTCAGGCTGGATCCGGAGAATTTTTTTCGGAGCAGTACCACTGCGCGTCAGTACATGGCGTGGGTCGACTGAGTTAGTCGTCGGCGTTGTGAACGCCGGGATAACGTCGCGGTATCTACTTAGACGCTGCCCTTGCGAGGTGACATCAGTTCTTTACACGACATTCCACACCAGAAGCGCAGAGTTATGCAAGACACTGACCACTGGTGCACAAAACTAAGGCCCTTAAAAGGAGTCCCTTACCCTAGAAGTCAGTTCGCAGAACGGGGAGTATGGGTGGGGCGGTAAGAAATCCATAACTAATATAAGTCTCTTACAGATCTATTGTTACAGAAGGTAAGCATAATGTTCATCTGAAAGAGACTATTAGTTATGGATTCCTTACCTTAGAATAGATACCCCAGCAATACCAACCCCGGAGGTGGGTCTGCAAACTAAGTTCACACCAGAAAGCCCTGGAGAACTGAACGGCCAAAGAAGCCGTCTCTCCGAACTTGGCTGTCCAGGCGATAATGTTTGGTGAACGTGTGCAATGAAGCCCATGTGGCTGCTTGGCAGATGTCATGAAGGGGGACTCTACGTCCCAAAGCAGTAGTGGCTGCCGTCGCCCTGGTGGAATGGGCGCACAACCCTACCAGAGGTTCCTTTATTGCTAAGGAATAACAAATTTTGATGCAAAGAGCGACTCATCGAAAAATGGTCCGCTTCTGCATGGCCTGACCTTTCCTGGCACCCACATTGCCAACAAAGAGCTGGTTATCCACCTGGAATTGTTTGGTGCGATCCAGATAGAATGAAAGCGCATGTTTTGGATCCAGATGGTGGAGCCCCTCCTCCTCTTTAGAAGGATGCGGGGGCGGGAAGAAGGTGGGCAAAATGATGGTCTGTCCTATGTGGAAAGAGATAACCACTTTGGGAAGAAAAGAAGGTCGAGTTCGAAGGACAACCTTGTCCGGATGAACCGCAAGGAAAGGAGGCTTAGAGGACATAGCCTGAAGCTCACTCACCCTGCGAGCAGAGGTGATGGCAAACAGAAAGGCAGTCTTGAGAGTCAGGAGTCTGAGGGGACAATTATGTAATGGCTCGAAAGGAGCACACAGAAGGTACGTTTGAACCAGATTCATGTCCCACTGGGGTATTACGAAAGGAATAGGAGGAAAGAATTGAGTAATGCCCTTAAGAAATCTATTTACAAAAGGGGACTTGAACAGAGAAGGCTGATCAGGAAGCAGAAGAAAGGCCGAAATGGCCAAAAGATAGCCCTTCAGAGTACCCAGAGCAGAGCCCTGCTGAGCCAAGGAAAGAATGAAGAGGAGAACCTCTGACAGAGGAGCAGAGAGGTGATCCACAGCCTTTGCTGTGCACCATACCACAAATTTGTTCCATCTACAGGCGTATACTGTTTTGGTGGAGGGACGCCTGGCTGCCAAGATAACATTGCAGACTTCGGGAGGAAGGTCGAAAGCTGTCAACTGTCGCCACTCAATCTCCACGCAAGGAGGTGGAGGCTGGACAGGTTCGGGTGGAGGACTGTCCCCTGCTGCTGCAACAGAAGATCCTCCCAAAGAGGGAGTCTGATCGGAGGATCGGTGACCATGTGTAAGAGCTCGGGATACCAGACTCTTTGTGCCTAATCCCGAGCCACAAGGATGACATGGGCCCGGTCACGCTTGATCTTCTTCAGCGCTCTGGGCAGAAGTGGTATATACGGAAAGGCATATAGAAGACCGCAACTCCATTCGCGACCAAAAGCGTTGCCGAGCGAGTGCCGCCTTGGAAAGTCCAAAGCGCAGAACTGCTGACATTTCTCTTTCTCTTTGGTGGCAAATTGATGCAACCAAGGCTCTCCCCACTGCAGAAAGCGACCTTGCACCACCTCAGAGTGAAGATGCCATTCGTGATCCATCATGCACCTGTGGCGGAGTTCGTCCACCCTGGCGTTCAGGTAACCTGGCAGGTGTTGCACCACCAGAGATATGCCCTGGTGTTCCAGCCATGTCCAAAGGCAGAGAGCTTCTTGACATAGGGTCCACGACCCCACCCGCCCTGTTTATTTCAGTACCACATGGCCGTGGTGTTGTACGTTAACACCTGCAGTACTCTTATACGGACAGAGGGAAGGAATTCCTTCAGTGCAAGACGTATCGCCTAGAGCTCCAGAAGGTTGATGTGGAGCCCAGACTCCGCCGGAATCAAGAGGCCTCTGAGCTCCACCTCTCCCATGTGGCTGCCCCACCACACAATTGATGCATCTGTCACCACTGTGAACTCTGGTTAGGGTAGGGAGAGGGAACTGCCGGTGACCCATTCCTGGTTCATTAGCCACCACTGCAATTGGCGTGCAGTGCCCACCGAGATCTGGACACAATCGTAAAGATTCCCCTGATGCTGTGCCCACTGGAACTTCAGGTCCCACTGCAGAGCCCGCATGTGCCACCTGGCATGATCCACCAGCAGGATGCAGGAGGGCCAGCAGCTTCAGGGTCATTCTGACCGAAACCCGGGATAGAGGCTGGAACATCGGTATCATAGCCTGAATATCCTGGACTCACAGTTCGGGAGGATAGGGTCGAAACTGTGCTGTGTCCAGAACCGCTCTGATGAAAAGGAGCTTCTGAGAAGAGTTCAGGTTCAACTTCGGCACATTAACTGTGAACCCCAGCAAATGCAGGAGATCCGCCGAAGTCTGGAGGTGGGAGACGACAGCCTGGGGCGAACTCGCAGAGATTGGGAAGACTGGAACCCCTGATCTATGCAGATGAGCTGGGACCACCGCCATCACTTTCGTGAACACCCGAGGGGCGCTCGTAAGGCCAAAGGGGAGTACAGTAAACTGAAAGTGCTCGTTGTCTACCGTGAACCGTAGGTAACGCCTGTGGGCCGGCAGGACGGGGATGTGGAAATAGGCGGCCTGCAAGTCCAAAGCTACCATCCAGTCTCCAAGGCTGAGGGCAAACAAGACCTGAGCCAACGTCAACATTTGTAACTTCTTCGAGGGGGCGTGGCTTGATGCCGATGTAGGAGGAAGGGGACCTCGGAGCTCCTCCATGGCCTCCCTTCGTTCACATTGATCCTGACGCACGGGGGGGCCCCTAGCCATCCATACTTCGTGGGACTGCCTGGTGCCCTGCTGGGAGCTCCCTCGATGCCATAAGCTGCTTGGCGTGTGGAGATACGGCTGATTTCGCGGCCTGAGGACGGGGCCGGCAGTGGCGACCTAAGATGGCGGCCGCGACCTGCTAGAGGCGCCGCTGCGGAGTGTGAGGGCCTGTGACATGCGAGGTGTATCTGCAGCGCAGAGGGGGCTATCTTGCCTCCCCCGCTGGCGCGGCAGTCGGTGGCAGCCCTGAAGCGGAGCCTGGAGTGAGCGGAGCACCGCATCCTGAAGCTGAGGCTGCACGCTAAGCACAAACATGGTGACTCTGGACCGGAGCGGAGAACTGTGCTGGCGGAGAGAGTAACGGAGGACGCCGACTAGGGCGTGAGCCGGGCGGCACTGAGGCTTAGATTACGCCCGATGCCTGTTGGTGCTGGATAAGTGCCTGGTCCTCCTAAGGGGGCGGTGCCTTGCAGGTGGGCGCCCTCGGCACTGCAGCTGGGTCAGCAGGATTTGGCCGATATGAGAGGACACCTAGACCTGTCGGTTCTGGCCCTGTGGTGGGGACGAGCCGTGGCGGTGTTGCGGCCCTGTTGGACCTTGGCGACAGTTACCTGGATTTGCCTGTGGCTGGGTCAATTCCCTGCCCCATTTGCAGACTGCCCTGCTCCGAAGGTACTGTACTATATAGTTAAGAGAGAGTGAGAGGGCTGAGTGGAGGTGCTGCCTGCACGGGACAGTGTGGAGGGGTTCGGGTTTGATCCTGGATTTGCTGGCCTATCTACTGGTAACTTGGAGGTGCGTGGAGCTCCCACAAGGGGGCAGCCGCCTAGCGGGCAGGCCCTGGAACGCGCCTGTGTTGCTTGGGGCTGCATGTGGACGGTGGGGCCTCTGGGCTCCGTTGCTGCATTGAGAACGGCTTGAGGCGGCGTTGGTGAACCGGGGGGTTCTCCAGAGGTGTGCTCTTCCCCCTGCATTGCTCTGCTTAGACGGTGTTGCTATTCTCCGGCCCTACTACTTGGAACCAGGGAGGAGCGTGGGCTGGGACCTAGAAACCGCTGTCCTGTCTGTATTCGCACCCGGGTGCCGCGGCCCCACCTGTTGGCCCTTGGCCAGGGGTTGCCCTGCTGGTCCTGCGTTGTTGGGCACGACGGACCCTACACTGCGTCGCTGCTGCTGAAGGTACTATCCTGCGACTGGGGAGCTATTGCAGGGCTCTGGGAGGCCGGCTGCAATGGGCCGAGTGGTGAAGAAAAAGGGGTTCGCGGCCCTGCAGGAGGAGGACGGGGAACGACAATCTGGGGATGAAGATATAGGAGCGCGGAGCTCTGGCGCAGAAACCCCAGGAGGCCCTACCTTGGCCGACATAATGCAGGCCATCACTGCGTCGCGGCAGGCCCTCAAAACTAAAATAGACACCATTGGAGTGGACCTCGCCTTACTCAAGGATGATCACAAGAAACTAAAGGAGAGGGTAAGGACGAACGAGACGACATTGGAAGAGGTACCGGATAAAATGACCAGCACTCCTTGAGGCAGATGGAGGACAGGATCAGAATTTTGGAACTGAGGGCGGAGGACAGCGAAGGGCGCTCTCGCAGAAATAACCTCCGCATAGTGGGGGTTCCGGAACGTGTGGAGGGGAACGATGCTGTACGGTACCTAAGGGATGGCTCAAGTCAGAGGTTGCCCCGGAGGGGCTGTCTCAGTTTTTTGCTCTTGAGATAGCCCACAGGGTCCCAGCTAGGCCTCCTAAACCGGGAGCACCCCGAGGCCACTGGTGGCAAAGCTTCTACACCACCGTGACAGGGACCATCTTCTCCAACAAGCCCGGGAGAATCAGCACCTACAAATTGAAAACTCCAGGGTAATGCCCTTTCCAGATTATACTAGGGAAGTTCAGAGACCGTGTGCCTCCTTCGTAGCTCTCAAGCGGAAGCTGCGTCAACTACATATTCCGTATGCCATGCTCTTCCCGACACGCTTGCCGTTGGTGGACACAGCCGGCACGTTTTTTTTTTTTTTTACCACTCCGCAGGCCGCGTGGCAGTGGCTAGAGACACGTCAGCCGAGATCGAGGCGGAGTTCGGCAGCGAGCAATGAGGAGAGACGGTCCCCTGGAGATACGAGCCCAGCGAGGGCCCCCACGCTGCCGGAGCGTCGCCTTGAGAGGGACAGAGCAGTACAGGCGGTGGCGGCGATCAGCCAGAGTGGAACCAGCCCGACTTCTATTTCTCCGCCCGAGTGTTGGGGGTTCTGGCTCTTCTCCAGCTGGCAGCACGAATGGCGACTCTGAGACTGAGCTTCCGGAGGTTACTCCGCAGACGGTGGACCTGTTTGGCTGAACTGGACATTGATGGAGTGGTGAGATACACTCGCAGCATAGCTCAGGACTGATGATGCGGGTGATGGATTCACTTGATCACCATGGATGGGGCCCCTATGCAGATGCTATTGTTCATAATGGGGATGAGCGGGGGGGGGGGGGGCTTTGGGTTCCATAGGGTCGGCGCACGTCTCACTATCCTTGTTTGAGCGAGGTTGCTGATTTCTTCAGTTAGGATGGGGGCTAGTTCAAGGGTACCTATCCTGGGGAGTGGGAGTTGGGGGTGTTGGGACACGGAGGACTGGCAGCAGCAATGGGGGCTGACTGATACCTGGAGGGCCCATCACCCGTCTGACAGGGACTATTCCTACTTCTTATCACTACATGACCTGCATGTTCGGTTGGACTCGATCCTCAGTTCCCCGGACGTTCATGGGGGGGGGGGGATGTGCACAGTGAATACTTGGCCAGGACATCGTCTGATCATAATCCATTGCTGGTATTACTGCACTGGTTGCAGGACCGCCCTGCCATCCCCACTTGGCGACTTAGGCCTGATACATTGGAGGACCCGGTGTTCCGTGCTACTATTGGGTCGGTCATTGAAGAATATTTTAGGGTTAACGCCAATACGGCGTACTCTCTGATGATTGAATGGGACGCCTTTAAGTCAGTATTTAGGGGGCGATGCCTGAGTGAGGTGGTGGGAGTGCGCAAAGTGTTGCTTCAAGACGTGCTTAAGGCAAAGCAGAAGGTACGCGACTCGGAGAGGGAGCGCCCAGAACGCCCGATAGGCAGGAGGGTTTACTCGAAGCTCGGGAGGAACTGGCAGTCCAGCTCGAGAGGCTGCGGTGCTTTGATTATAAAGCCTATACGGATAAGGCGCACGTGGAGCGCAATAAGGCTAGCGCACTCCTAGCCTGGCTGGCCAATCCGGCGCGTAGGGGCATGGCATTCTTGGAATTGAGAGGCCAGGGTAAAGAGGTGATTTACACCCAAAAAGGCATTAATGATTATTTCTTATGGTACTACACGGAGTTATATCGGAGCAAACTGGGTCCTGGGCTTCCTGGGGATGTAGAGTTTCTGTCGAGTGCGGGACTGCCTCAACTCGAGGACGGGGATGCTGAGGTTCTTGGGCGGGACATTGAGGCGGGTGAGGTATGCAGCGCCATAAAACATATGTCCAGAAACAAAACTCGGGACCAGATGGGCTTCCAGTGGAGTTTTACGCGGCCCACGCCGATGTACTAGTGCCCTGCTTGGTGGCCCTTTACAACAGGGCGAGGCATGAGGGCGTCCTCCCTGCCACTACGCGAGAGGCTCTCATAGGTCCCCTCCTTAAGCCGGGTAAACCATCATGGGAGCGTTCCTCGTACAGGCCCCTCGCGATGCTTAATTTAGACTATAAAATCTTGAGCCGCATACTGGCCACTCGTTTGCTGCCCCATATGACGACACAGGTCCATAAGGATCAAGCTGGGTTCATACCTTCCCGAAACACCGCCATGAATATCCGCAGGCTCATGCATATTTTGGGGTCCGACACCTATGATAAGGAAGAGGCCTGTATCTTTGCAGTCGATATAGAAAAGGCCTTTGATAGCCTGGAGTGGCCCTACCTTTTTAATGTTTTGCGGGAGTTTGGTTTAGGCGAACACTTTGTACGGTGGACTGCGTTGTTGTATATCGCTTCTACTGCCAGGGTGAAGACAGGGGGGCTGGTGTCTGCGGCCTGTACAGTAGCTAGGGGGACGAGACAGGGGTGCCCGTTGTCCCCTTTATTGTTCGCTCTGGCGATAGAGCCTTTGCCTGCACACGCCCGTACTCTGGACTCTTGGTAGGGGGACAAATGCAACATATAGCATTGTATGCAGATGATCTTCTCATGTTTCTGCCGGACACTGAGGGCGCTCTTCCTGGAGCGAGGGGTTCGTTGGACACCTTGGGGAGGGTGGCAGGTCTCAGGGTAAATTGAACTAGGTCGTGCTTGTTTCCCATTAGACCGGACAGGATAGTCCAGCAGAGGACGTCCCATGGGAATGCAGGTGTTTACCATATTTGGGCACTAGGATCTACCATGCTCCTGATGACCTCTTGGAGGGCAATCTGGGGCGAGCGGTGCGCAGCGCACAGGCCTGTTTTGATTTCTGGGGGACTCTTCCGCTATCCGTTGCAGGTAGGGTTGCCTTGGTGAAGATGGTCATACTACCCAGATTTCTCTACTACTTTGGGACGCTCCCCCGTTGGATCCCGGGTAAGTTCTTTGCCCAGCTTAATACTTTGATCACAGGTTTTCTGTGGGGGACTGGGAGACGGAGAGTCGCCCTGCTTACTCTGCAGAGGCCCAGGGCAGAGGGAGGATTTGCGTGGCCGGACCTAGACGCTTACTATCAGTTCCAATGGTTTACGAAATGGGTCCAGGACCTCGAGAGGTGATTGCCACACGCCTAGGATTGCAGCCTCAGGAGAAAATACGATATTAGCTCCTTGCATCATCTCATTCGGAACACTAGCTTCCGAACATCGGTATTTCCGAAATTCCGAATGAGGAAAGTGAAGAAAGAGGGAGCGCTGTATTGCTTCCCTGCTTTGGAATGGGATCGGGTCTCGGGACGATTATGTGCGCTTGGGTTTATAAGTTTTTAAAATACGATGTGGCGCGTCCGGTCACTCTCCAGTATACAGACTAGTAGTGGCCCACTAAACAGCTCAGATTCCTCCAGGAGCCCCAGAGCGTGGAACAGGACTCAGGGCCAAAGGAATCCTAAGGGAAAAAGGCAAGGGCCCCCGGCCTAGAGTGGAACAGAGACACGCTGCAGTAGCAGAGAGCCCTCGGACCGGGGATTGCACTCGCATAGACTAATGCCGACCCATACAGGTGCTATGGCAGGGCTTGAAGCGGGAAGTGTCCACCCAGATCTCAGATCCGCTAGTAATTAAAAGCAGGCTTTGAAACTGGCCCCAACGGGCCCTATGTCAGTGTTCTTAATTCTGACAAAAACACTGATCGATTTCTGTACAGTGAATGAAGAAAATCATTAAACTCGTCCACGTCAGTGATTTGTTTCCTGTTTACATTTCACGTTCTCTTAATCTTCCATTCCCTAAGCGTGTAGTGTTAGCTGCTTCCATGATGCTGTGTTGCTGCATCTTTGCATATTACTCTTGTATAGCGCATACTATGAACTGAGGGAGAATGTAACGCCTCCAGGTGTGCATAAGGGCCATGACCGAGAGCCTTGGAGCTCTGGCTGCAGCAGAGCGACTCTCTCACAGTGTCTGTCAGTGGGTACCAAAGGTGTTCAGAACCCATGCTCATCCAATCCTTGGCCTCTCTTCAGGGGGCACAGAGCAGTGATCACGTATTCAAGTTGCAAGTGTGATTCTGTGCAATTGTGTATGAAGGAGGTTTGCAGTTGGCAAAAAATTGTCAAGATGAAAACAAAAGACAATGGTGTGCTTACAGATGAGTGGGTGTGTAGGGGTGGTTACGTGAAGGAGATGCAAGGGCGCGCAGTAGGACACAGGGCTGTGGCTAAGTTTGCGCTGCCGACCGTCATGATTATAACTTGATTTCCAATTCCCGGCCATTCCCACGTCTCACGATCACAGACATAATAGCATGCATCTTACATCTATATGCAGGCATTGCGGGGTTACGCTGTAAATAAATATACAAAGCACCAAATCCATTGGTATGCAGGAATGTATGTTAATACTAGATTTAAGACATCAGCGGGCTGTGGCTTTGCAATAAAATATTTTAGAAGTGCCTGTGCCGGCCGGCAGCGTTGACTACACGCACACACCATTCAGGGTATAATTAACATCACTAGTTGCAATGCGTTCTTATTGATAAAGGCCTTCAGGCACAGTTTGACAGGCGGACTGATTGAAGGCCGCGTAGTAAGCAACCCTTGCAAGAGATGCTAGGAAACGGATCTCTGGAGGAGATCAATGTTCTGCAGTGCTAACGCGATTTCTCCTGGGTGGAAGTGTGGTCAGAGAGTGAAGAAGTATTGAGAGCTGGGCTCCAGGGGCCTGCTATAAAGGGACTGTCTGAACAATTAAGCTAAAGGTTTTGTTTTTGTGTTCACTGATGCCACTGAAAGCAATATACAATACAACTCAAAAGCATGTGGCATTGGTGTTTTCTCTGCTGTGGTCGCTTTTTTGTGCACATACTTGCACATTTTTATTTGCTGTTTCCAATTTAAATTTTCGGCACGTGTGCATCGTTGTTACAACTTGAGCACAACTTCTGCCATGCACAGCAAGGTATTTCGCAATCTCTGACATGCAGTCCTCATAATATTTTTATTTAAATATTTGCGAATCATGCATGTCAACCGCAACTGCACAGCAGCTCTGCATTCTTTCTATCTGCGTGCACCAATATGTAGAGGACTTCAAAAATGCACACATTCTCACGCATGCCAGAAATTTTCGTGGGTCCGGGGACCACAACTATTGTGGGGCACTTCTGATTCAAGGAGCAGCTTGTAATAAAGATGACACGTAGTGTTTTATTACTCACAAACTAGTTTCATGAGAGCGAGGCCTCAAAAAGTGCAAGGAACTGTGCATGAAGCCCCAGCTTCCTTCCTTTATGATGGTCCTGTACATTCTCCTGCTAATGAAAGGTACAGAGCACTGACAAGGGCTCTTGATCTAATGTCCTACTCCCTATATTTAATTACTCACTCGGAGTGAGTCATGTATACCCGTCCCTTGCCCCTCACCCCTGTGGAGTTGCTGCCTCTTCGACTCAAGAGGTGTTGAATTTTTTATATAAAGGTATTTTGCTACAACGAAAACACAAGCTGAACAATTCAGGCAGATGCAGAATGTGTTAGTGGTGGAGGTCAAATGGTAGAGTGTACATTTCTCTTAACCAGAGGTTTAAGTCTACTGAACAATACCACAGTGGTACCCTTCAGAGTATAATTTACTCATTTTTACGCCAGTCCTAGAATATTCATGGTACTCGTGGGCTCTGTACTTCAGATATATTAACAAATAATTGCTTAGCGGATGTAAATAGTATTTCTTCAGATTAACACTTATACCCTGTCTGCGTTCTTTTAATAATGTTGCCAAGTTAAAGACACTGGCAAGTAGATATCTACTGGGAGCCTGTTCACTTTCCCATTGAGAACCTGCCCAGGATTGTCATCCTCTGCCAGACAATGTGCTGTTATAAGCTGGCTTTTCTCTGAAGAAGAAGAAGTCTGTTTACACTTTCAACCAGAGACCAAGCCTCCAGAAAGGAAGTCCCACCCTCCAGTCTTCAATGCTGACTTTCCTCCATTTTCATTCATATTCAAAGACCATTGGATTTATAGAAAATAATTGAACTATTCTCTCCAAATTATCCGTCTGGAGATTGAGACCTGGGGTTGGCTATAAAATTTGTTAAACTCACAGTTAGCAGATAAACGCTGCATGATGTACCGAGCAGGCCTGGTACCGAGGCTTTTTAGAAGGGACGCCTGGAAGCATTCCACGCCTTCGAAATGAAAGGCGGTGTTGGAACTGCGCCCTCTAGCGGGCATCTCGCTGGCATTGCAAGTTTGCAACACTTGAAGTAAAAGTCAAGGCCGGTTCAAGGCGCAACAGAGACGCGTGTTCGCATTTGCTGCATGTCTATGCAGTCATTTAAGTCTAATAAGTTACGGGGTGACAGACCAGGCCAGCTACAGTTTCCAATTCCAGTGATGGCAGCGAATCACTTGCTAAACCCCTTACCTAACCTGCCACATGAAGCGAACGTTGCACCAGCATGCAGACGTGCCCTAGAGCAATGCAATAAATTATTTAAATAAAATGCAGGTTGGTTTATTATGGAGCGATCTCCTGTGCAGAGCAGAAAGTACCACAGATACACAGGTTATTAATATTAAACAATCAGTCGCATGGGTCTGGTGCTATTGTGTAGATCAGTTGTTTTGGTGAAGGGTCATCCAAGTAAGACCAGATTTTGCTAAATGTGGATAATATTTCAATATGCATCATGGAAGACCCTGAACTCTCTTTGCCCAGATATGCATATATGGGATATGTGTGGGGACACGTCTGAATTCTTAGTTAAATGGGAGAAAACGATGTATATGCTGATAGCAGGTGACCAAATAGACATAGAGGAAGTGTCTACCTTCTAATGGCAAATGATCATTTTAAATACCTAGGCAATGTGACAATCATCATAATTAAAAGAATTTGCGCGCAGGCATTGTGTCGGACCTAACAAGAAGTGGAAATGGCTACTGCGCTTTTATTTGGCTTTGTACGGGTGGGAGATGGAACAGATCTGCCGGATTGTAAACCCAGATTTTTTAATTGAATGCATTAACACAATGTGTGCATAGGCCGTGCGATTATAATATATGATGGTGCACGGTTTGTATTTTGAACTTGCAAGGGCTTTATCGTAGATATACTGTGATAAAGCTGTTGGGCCAAACTCTTACAATGTCCTTCGCATACATCTTTGTCGTCTCATCAAAGCTCATCCATCCATCCATCCAAATGAGATTACTCTCCGTAGTCCCCTCCAGGTTCTTTTGAGATTCAAAAGGCTGTGCACATGTAAAGCACATGTCTGTCAGTGTCCTACAAGTTGTCACACAAGTGAATTGTCACATAAGTGCCCTTGAGGACAACCTATGCTTCATGTTCACGGTTGGGCTAAATGGTTGGTGGGGTCTGTAACTTTTTGCTGCTGATACAATGGCAGTGGGATATGCCAATTATTAACTCCTCAAAGTAAATGGACAAACGTATCTGCTAATCTGCTTCAAATAACACTCAGAATCCTTTAAAAGAACTTAAAAGAATATGCATCTGTAAACTCTCACCGGTGTTAAATGTTCAAAATTATATTGGGACTTCATGGGGAGATGCTCTTCAAGGATGGTGATCTTCGACAGGCCTCCCTTGTGAAGTGTTTTTTAGATACATATTGTTCATACTGACTGCTGAGACATGGTTAGATATGTCCTTGTCTGCCTAAGATTTCTCCAAATTAAATTCAGGTTTGATCTGCTTTATTGCATCAAAAGCCATTTTTACGGCTCTTAGGGCTCAGTGCACTTTACCACCGCTAACCAGTGCTAAAGCGCTTGCGCTCTTTCCTTTAAACATGGTTAAATTGGCTTACACCGAATTGGCAAATAAAATTTACTTGTAAGTCCCTAGAAATGTGGTTCTACATGTACCCAGGGACTGTAAATTAAATGCTGCAACACTTATTGTGCCACCCACGTAAGTAGCCTACATGTGTCAATTGCAGTCTGCCTGTGCAGTTGTAAAACTGCCATTTTGACCGGCGAAAGGAACCTTTTGCCAGGCCAAAAAATATTCCCTTTTACTACATATGTCAGCAGGATGTCACCACTAGCGCAAGCCCTTTCCATAAGGCAGGGTGAAGTAGGTACAGTGCAGTGTATTTAAATGGTTTGGCATATACTTTTAAGTTTTATATGTCCCGGTATAGGTGAGGCTGAATTGCTACCCTTGTTCTTTGTGTGATTCTTGGATTTTTCACAATCTCGTGACTTCAGTGATGTACAAGGAACATTGATGGCAGCACTCACACACTGAAAAGTGTTCCAGTTCCACCAGCCCGGGTGCCTTTATGTGATATTTCCATGCTTTCTGGCCCGGGTGGTTGTGTGTGCTATTTCCATATTTTCTGGCTTCAGTTACCTAAAGGCTCATGTGTGACATTTCCATGCTTACGGGCCAGGATGCGACCAGACCTGGGTGAGTGCCTAAGTGCTTATGTGTGAAAATGTCCACAGTTTCTGGCCTCAGTGGCCTGTGTGCTCATGTGTGACATCACAGGTCAGTGCTTAATGTGCGATGTGAGTGACAATTTACTGAAAATATTTAAAAAAAAAAAAAAAAGAAAATCCAAATGTCGTTTTTATGCTGTAAAGTCATGACATTGAAGAACAATTGTTACTTACCTGTAAACAGGTGGTTCTCCAGTATTGGTGTCTTTCATAGATTCACATGCTTGAATATTCCCCGTCGTCGGAGTGGGAGTCCCACGGTAAATAATATAGCAATATATACAGCCATAATATATATATATATATATATATATATACATATACATAAGTAATCATATAAAACAGAGATATAAGTAAGTAATAACATCAAGAATGTCCCTATATGAAATTTCCATAGAGATACATGGAAAGAGAAAAAAGACATTCGTAGTCTATCTCTGTCATTATGTTAGTCCAAACTCCGGCCAATCAGGCGCCAGCTCCTCTCTAGAACCTTCTCCTCAGAGCTCCTCACCTCAGATTTTCGTAGCACCATAGTGACTCAGAGTGTATGAGAAGAGAGCCTCTGAAGGGAGGAGGGAGGGTCGCATGTGAATCTATGAAAGACACCAATACTGGAGAACCACCTGTTTACAGGTAAGTAACAATTGTTCTTCTCCAGTATTGGGGTGTCTTTCATAGATTCACATGCTTGAATATAGAATAGCTAGCAGTAACAATATCATTGTTTCCATGATCACACAGCTTCGAAATTGTAATGACAATCAATCTTCTTATGCATATGACAGTACTGAATAACTGTAACAGTATAAATGCATCATTATGTCAATTATAAATGGAAACAATATGGAGGAGGGAAGGAAGAGGCTCATCTTATTTAAAAAAGATTGCGAAGCACTGCCTGCCCAACTGCAGCATCCTCCTCGTTTAAAGTTGTCAAGCAATAGTGTCTTGTAAACGTGTGTCTGCTCGACCACGTAGCTGCTCTGCAGCTCTGATGCAAAGGCACTCCAGCACATAAAGCAGTTGAGGAAGACATTGCTCTGGTGGAGTGAGCCCTCACTGGTGACTGCAATGGCTTGTTTGCCTTTTGATGGCAGAAGACGATGGCAGCTGAAACTTAACGTGCAATAGTTGGTTTCGTCACTGGACGACCCTTGTGAAAGCGTCCATAAGCTATGAATAGTTGATCAGTCCTTCGTAAAGCAGCCGTTCTGCTGATGTAGAATGTTAAACCTCGTTTCACATCCAGGGAATGTAATCTCTGCTCCGCAGGAGTTTGCGGATAGCAAAGAAAGTTCTTAAAATCACTGGTTCGTTAATATGACAGTCTGAAGGCACCTTCAGCAAGAAAATTGGATTTGTACGCAATACTACAGAATCTGGTTTGAACTGTAGGAAAAAGGTGGATTTATTGTAAATGCATGAATGTCACGGACGCGACGTGAAGACGTTAGCGCCCGAAGAAAAACCACCTTCCATGTTAGATACTACAACTCGACCTTGTGAATCGGTTCGTACGGTGGTCTCATTAGTTGAGCCAATACGATGTTCAGATGCCACAATGGAGGAGGGCGTCTAACAGGAGGAAATTTGCAAAATAACCCCTAGACGAATTGATGGATAATCCTTGAAGAACAAAGGGAAGTTGAACCATCCTGACGGAAACGGAAAATTGCCGCCAGAAAAAACCCCTAAAGGTTGCATGAGAGAACCCGGAGTTAGCTAAATGCAAGAAGAACGGTAACAATTGTTCTGGTGTGGAGTGAAAACGGGTGCACCCCATTAGATGCACACCAGTGGAGAACCCTTTTCCACTTTAATTTGTACGTTTTCACCGTAGAAGGAGCCCTCGCCTGAGCTAAAATGTCTCTACAGTCCTGTGGAATATCCAAATGGGCAAATTCACAGTGCTCAGGTTCCAAGCTGATAAGCTCAGTGAGGAGGGATTCGGATGACAAATTTTCCCCTTGTCCATCGTGAGTAGATCTGCACGAGGATGTAGAATGATTGGTTCGCATTGAGACAGTAGGAGTAGTTCTGAGAACCATGCCTGCCGAGGCCAACGGGGGGCTATAGAAGTAGATGGCAAGGTTGCCTCCGCATCTTCCACAGAAACTCGAGGTACGAGTGGGATTGGGGGAAGAAAAAAAACGTAGTCAAACAGATCGTACCAGTCCATCAAAAGGCATTGCCCAGATATCTTTTGTGGGGATGCCAGCTTGCGTAATCTCGGCATTTCCGGTTCTCTAGTGTGGCAAAGAGATCCAGCTGTGGGCGACCCCATCGTTGAAATATCCTCTCTAGAGTTGGTTGATGCAACTCCCATTCGTGGGTCGATGAGGAGGACCTGCTCAGGGAATCCGCCAGGATATTGGATACCCCCGGTCGATTAACTGCTGCATATCGTGATGCGATGGTTGACAGACCAATCCCAAATCGACTGAGCTAGTCGAGACCGTTTCGGAGATTTTATCCTGCCCTGCTTGTTTATATAGTGCATGCAGGTTGTATAGTCTGTCTGTATCAGGACTGATTCTCCTTGGATTAAAGGATGAAAAGCTTTGAGAGCCAGCAATATATAGCCATGAGATCCAACCTGTAGAAGTGCCAGGTTTTTTGACATATTGACCATTTTCCTTTTATTGATAAAACCTCCAAATGAGCACCCCATCCTTCCAGAGAGGCGTCTGTTATCGTCATGTCTGGTACCATTGTCAGAAAAGAAATGCCTTCCGTTAGATTTAACGGTTGCGTCCACCACCTTTGCGCCAACTTCATCCGATCTGTGACGTTTACAACATCGTTTAAAGAACCTGTAACCTGGCGTTCTTGGACATCCAGTACTCCTTGGATGGGGCGTGTCTGTAATCTGTAATGAGGGATCAATGCAATGCATGATGACGCCATTTCCAGAAAGGACTTCAATATTCTTACAGAAACGGGTCTTTTTTGATCTGATAAGGGTTACCAGTCGGAGAACTTTTTTTTTTTTCTTTTTTGAAGACGGTCTTGGGAGAGAAGTGCCCTTGCTGACACGGTCTAAAGTTGCTCCCAGAAAATCCGTGCGATGAGAAGGCAGTAGATGGGACTTTGTGGTATTTATGGAGAGCCCTAAGGCGCGAAAACACCTCCTGTCAAAGATGTGTGTGTTGTAGAAGTTGAACTTTCGATTGTGATTTTAGGAGATAGTCGTCCAGAAATGGAAAGATCTGAACACCCTGGAACGTAGGACGCTACCACAGGGGCTAGCACCCTTGTCAACACTCGAGGGGCCGAGCGTAGTCCGAATGGTAAACTTTGAACTGGAAAATCCCCTCGACCCACTCGAAAACGAAGAAATTTCCGATGTTGTCGTAGTATGGAGATATGTAAATATGCATCTTGGAGGTCGATTGTTTCCATGAAATCTCCTTGTGAAAATAATCGCAAGATCTCTACATGCGTTCGCCTACGAAAAGAATGTTTCTTTAGATACCTGCTGAGAGCCCTCAGATCTAGAATGGGCTTCCATTCCCCCTTCCTTTTGGTGATAAGGAAGAATCGGGAATAAATCCTTTCCCTCTTTTGAAATCTTGGTACTACTCCTATGGCTCCCTTGTGTTATAGAAATTGAACTTGTTGTAACAGTTCTTTGATATGAGCCGGTGGCAGTCCGGTAGGTGGTGTGGGTGGAGGGAATTCGATGAACTCCAAAGTGTGACCTCTTTCTATAATTTCCAAAACCCAACGGTTCCTTGTATGGAGGACCATTGAAAATAGTACCGATAGATTCGATCTCCAATTTTCTGGGACTGATGGAAGTCATGTCTCTTAGGAGTGTAACCCTTGTAAGAGGATTTTCCTCTGTAAGTCTTGGAAGACTGCTGTCGAGAAGTTTGCTGTTGGTTAGAGGAATATCGGTTTGAACCCTGGTTATAAGGTCGATATTGATTGATTCCTCTTCGAAAATTAGAGGAGGAGCCGCGTCCGCGTGCACCCCGAAAGGGTTGTTATCAAAATTGCAATGTGCCCAGAGAGCGAGCAGTATCTGTATCTTTCTTTATCGATTGGAGAGCTTCATCCACCTGATCTCCGAATAAAACCTCTTCTTCTTCGTCATATGCCATGGTCTTTGACGGTTCCGGCAGTTGCTCAACTAGTGTTGACATATCCGCCCATACTCGACGGTCCTAACGACCCAGGATGGCCAAAGCATTAGCCGCTCTCACCATGGTGGAAGCCATCGAAGAGAATTTTCACCCTATGGCATCCAAACGACATCCACCACGATCAGGTGGTGCAGTGATCGTAGATGCAGGGTTTCTAGCCCGGCGTTGCGCTGCCTGTGTGACTACAGAATCTGGCTTCGCTTGACCAGTGAGGCACGCTGGTGCTCCTAATGGTGATTTGTACTTTTTCTTTAATCTAGGCACCCATGCTGGAAGACTATGAGGCCTCCATAATCTTTTTTGCCTTCCTCCCCAATAAATTCGATTATAGGGATTGTATGTGTTTGTTTAACAGGCTGATCTTTGAAATCGTACAGGAAATAATCCTTCGTTAATTTGAACGTTAGTGCTGTCCTATCCCTTAACTGGTGGAACTTGCATATCAACAGGTGGTGAGTCACCAGGTAGCACCGGAGAGGGAGATGGTGTTTGGGCATGATAGTTATCCCACTCCGCCATCCCATCATCATCATCATCAGCATCATCGAGAATCTCACCATCCTCCCTGTCCTGAGGAATTTCTTCTTCTTCTTCAGTATCATGAGGAGGTATTGTCCGAGTTGAAGAATGTCTCAGCGGTACTGTAGGTATTACCAGAGAAAGTATTGGAGCCGGTACCGGTTCCGATATAGTTGTTGGCACCACTGGAGTAAGCGGAACCACAGACACTTATGGTGATAAAGGAAAAACCGCCGATTATAGTTGTCACAACCGATTCAGCTAAACTTTCTTCTGAATCTTGATCTGAGTCAGTGGTAAAACAATGGTGAAGGAAGGCGGGAATCCTCCACCGATATAACCTCACCCGACATATCTTGTCAAGTACTCGGTGGTAATGGTAATAAAGGAACAGCAGCAAAGGACGAAGTAGTCGCTGTATATGTCGAAGAGATTTGGATTTTTAATGACCTCTGTGCAGAAGTCGTCTTTTTTTTTTTACCGTTGAGACTGCAGTCGACGGGCTCTGAGGCATAGAAGGCTATTGAAGAGATCTTTGTAGACGGAATCGTCGACGGAACCATCGTCGACGGAACCACCATCGAAAGATTCATTGCCGACGGAACCATCGTCGACGGAACCATCGTCGACGGAATCATCGTCGACGGAACCACCGTAGACGGAACCACCGTAGACGGAACCACCGTAGACGGAACCACCGTCGACGGAGCCACCGTCGACGGAGCCACCGTCGACGGAGCCACCGTCGACGGAGCCACCGTCGACGGAGCCACCGTCGACGGAGCCATCGTAGACGGAATCACCGTAGACGGAATCACCGTAGACGGAACCACCGTAGACGGAGCCACCGTAGACGGAGCCACCGTAGACGGAGCCACCGTAGACGGAGCCACCGTAGACGGAGCCACCGTAGACGGAGCCACCGTAGACGGAGCCACCGTAGACGGAGCCATCGTAGACGGAGCCATCGTAGACGATGAAGCCATCTTTGAAAAAACTGGAAAGTTGAAAAACCTCACTAGCCTGAGAACTATGTCTCGTGGGCGACACAGCAGTATTCAAAGAAGAAGAAGTGGCAGATGTCATAGTCAGAGACATTTTCTTCTTTTTAAGGAAAGGAGTAGGTAACTCCTGTACACTACTGCGTTTTGAGGCTGTGTGGGAACGGCCAGAAGTAAAGTTTTCTACCTCAGAAAATTACTTCATCTTTATCCTTAAGTCTCTGGAGCCACAACAAGAGACGGCCTTCCCTGTCTTTCAGAGTTTTTGTAGAAAAAATTCTACAGAATTTACATTCACCCACTAAAGAACAAGGTCTAAACAAAGACTTCTTACTTGAAGTCATCCTGAAGAGAAAAAACTGAGCAGAGCTCAGGGAGACTCCCTTTCACACGACGTGCGGTAGAAAATCTAAGGTGAGGAGCTCTGAGGAGAAGGTTCTAGAGAGGAGCTGGCGCCTGATTGGCCGGAGTTCGGACTAACATAATGACAGAGATAGACTACGAATGTCTTTTTTCTCTTTCCATGTATCTCTATGGAAATTTCATATAGGGACATTCTTGATGTTATTACTTACTTATATCTCAGTTTTATATGATTACTTATGTATATGTATATATATATATATATATATATATATATTATGGCTGTATATATTGCTATATTATTTACCGTGGGACTCCCACTCCGACGACGGGGAATATTCAAGCATGTGAATCTATGAAAGACACCCCAATACTGGAGAAACAGTCTTAAGCAAGCATTGGCATAGCCAATAGGTCTCGCCTTTAGGATCTTATAAGTGATTAGCCATGCAACAGTTGCATAACTAAATACTTATAAGGTCCCAAAAGCGAGACCTATTGGCTATGCCAATGCTTGTTGCTGTTTATTACTGCTCTGTAGTAATGGCGGCACCCGTGCTTTAGCTTAAACATCTTTAGCTAAAGTCGGGTGCTGAGATTGCTTCAAAAGTAAAGAATTGTCTATTTCTTTACTTTTGAAGCAATCTCAGCACCCGACTTTAGCCTAAGATGTTTAAGCTAAAGCACGGGTGCCACCATTACTACAGAGCAGTAATAAACAGGAAAAAAAAGCAAGTGCCCGCTTTGAGAAATGACTGCCGTGGCGGGGGAAAAATGCTACAGCCGGCCACAGCTTGCAGTGCATGTGCGCGAGTGGTGCGCGCGCAAGCAGTAATCACGCCATATGGCGCCTCTGCTCAAGCGTGCGCACATGCACTGCAAGCTGTGGCCGGCGGTAGCATTTTTTGAAGCCCTTACTTTAAGTCTCGCCAGACCAGCGCAAGTGCTGGGTCACGCGAGACCTTAAAAAGAAAAGCCTAAAACGCATAGCACTGTTTGTTGAAAAGACAAGAGTGGCCCGAAGGGTGTTGTGATCATCACAGTATGGTCCATTAAAGAGTCCTGGGCAGCAATGTATTTAATTTCACTCTCTTTTACACCTACCCAGGGAGTAATCTGCAGGTTGTAATTTCACTTTGTACTGTGCTATCTCTGAGCATGTCTTAGTTAGTGGTCTCTCCTTCAGTTGTGATCTTATTCTGTTTCACACCATGCCTCAGTCTGACTCTGTACAATGAAGCAGTTTCTCCTTCTGTTGAGATTTTAGCTTATATAGAGTTTCTCTGAGTCTGTCCTAGGAAACACTCTTGAAGAGTTATGATCACTCAACATTGTGCAGTCTATTCGTGAAACATGATCCCACACTATAGTATGCCATTTCTTAAAACTGCACTGGAGAGAGGCCTCTTACTCTGTCTTGGACACCACCACTTCCATGCGATCTCACACGACCATGTGCAGTCTCTCAACAAATTCTGAGAAGCGCTCAGAAAAATATTTTCAGGCTATGTTGATACTTTTGTGGACCCCAGGCATGTGCAGATAGAATGATGGAAATAACCAAACAGAAGGCACTGACACCATTATTAATGATGATACAAAAAAATTGAGTTTATGATAATACTTCCCAATGAAAATGTGCATGACTGAAAAGGAGCCAATTATTGAGAATTCTTGAGTTGGAATTATTTACATGTTTGAAATTCAGAACATGTGTCTGCAAGAGAATGGGTGATCCCATCTTTACCACGTTATAGCTGCCTGAATCTGTGGGATTCTCTGTTTAGGAAATGAAATTGTGCAAAGCATGCTCTACGCACACGTGACAACAGTTTCTGTATACCATATAACCAAGCCCCATGCATTAGGTGTAGGATGTCTTGTTTTAAACTTATCAGTTGCATCAGCTATGAAAACCCTCTTGTCTATCATTTTAGATTTTCACTATTGATATCAAAGGTGCTGGGAAGAGAAAATCACACAAGAAAGGAGGAGCTGAGAAAGAACGTGAAAAGAAGAAAAAAATGCAAGCGAAAGAAGCAAGCCACTACCACAAAGTGACTGATATTTTTACTCCCAAAAAAGATTTGATGTCTTTAGAAGATGACATCACGTCTACCAGCTTCAGAAGTGAAGCTGTTGAACAAACTGCTGAAGGCCAAAGGACTGAAATGAGTAGTGATTCCACAGTAAAGGAGGCAGCTTCCAAATGTTTGGAAGGTGACATTGGAATAGAAAGTGGGGAAGATTCCAAAGAGAAGTGTCAAGAAGACCCCATAGTTGAGGAATCAGCATAAGCTGATGTGACTTTCATTGATCCAGCGGAGGACCAATTGTTTTTGAGACCAACATCTGAAAATTTGAATGCCTTCAAGTTTTATCCCTGTCAACCTGATGGTCTATCAGCAAACAAATGGGAAACCAAGGCAGTGGTTGATTTATTCACACAAAGCCGAAACCTTTTTCAGTGTCGTATGTCTAGATTTTAGCAAACAGACAGATAGAAGTGCTTTCATTGATAGCTGTTCTGATGAAAGGCATATGTATCAAAGAATCGATGAGCACGAAGACAGCATCCTTCATCACAGTACTTCGGAATCCTTCATGATGCGATCAAGAAACATAGATATGGGGGGCGTGGCCAGGAGCATGGCGGACTAGACGCGTCCGACCGGAGCTCCGATGGCCGAATATTGATCCTGCATTCATCCTGATGTCACAACATGATCCGGGACAGATAAAATCACGGATCGGGTGTCGGAACCAGTGGTGCGAGCTCCTGTCATAGGCGCGGAGAGTGCTGCAGCCCGGTGCACCTTTAATTTGCGAAACTCTGCCAGACAGCGCAGATGACAAGATGGCGGCGCTCAGTAGGAAACGGTGACCCGATCCTGAGAGCGGCTCCGGGTGGTCCGCTGGTGAAAGACTGCACCCCCCGGTGTCGTCGGGAGAGGCGACCAGCTGAGGAGGGAGACGCATCGGGGAATGAAGAAACTGCCCCCATCCTGCGTGATCTGTGGGAATTTATCGAGTGGATTAACCTCTGTGATGATAATATACATTTTACACACAGTATAAGTTCCGAAAAGGTGGAATATCTAGATATTCTAATTAAACATGATAAGGGTAATCTTGTAGTGGACTTGTACATCAAACCCACAGCAAGAAATACACTTCTACACTATGATAGCTTCCACCCGGTTATTCAAAAGAACAGTATACCCTTTGGTGAGTTTTTACGCCTGCGGCGTAATTGTACAAATATAAAAGATTATGATGACAGATCAGTGAGCATGAAAAATAAGTTTTTGGCCAGAGGCTACCCTAAAAAAATTGTAAGAGACTCGTACAAAAGAGCTCGTTTTTTTGATAGGCAACATTTACTATCTAACACCAAGACCAACAAAGATCCTTCCTTGGTCTTTATTATGAGACATTCCATGCTCAATGACAGAATACGTCAGGCAGTGTATCAAAGTTGGCAAATTTTAAATATTGACAGGGCCATCCCGAAGCCTCTCTTTGCGTTCAGACGCAATAAAAGTATAAAAGATCATGTGGTTAATTCAAGAATTATACACACTAATACTTTTTCACAAACAAATATTGCAGGCAATAAAACAGTGGTGGGTAACTTTAAATGTTCCACTTGCAAATCTTGCGACACAGCTATTGAATCGCTCACATTCAATTTCAATGGGCAATTAATATCACCTAAGAGTTTTAACAACTGTAAAACGACAGATGTGGTGTACTTGCTCATCTGTCCCTGTCGCTTAGGATATGTAGGGGAAACAGGGAGAAGCTTTAACACCAGACTTACAGAACATCGTTCAGCTATACGTACCAGGAAACTTCAAGCACCCATGGTGCAACATTATGTGGAACACGGTCATGCGCCGGAAGCCATACAATGGTATATTCTGGAAAAAATTCATCCAAAACAGGGTTCCACCACAGAGAAAAACAGAAAATTAAGAGAAGTTTTCTGGATTTTTACTCTGGGTACTGCAACAATAGGACTCAATCAAGAAATCCCGTGGGATCAAGCTATTAAAAACAGTGGTTAGAACTTCTGTCGCTTTTTTCATTCTTGCATTAATGTTTACTATTTCTCCATTTTCACTTCAACATATCCTGAGTTAATCCGTTGTTGTGTATGTATTTTGCTGCATTATTTTTAATATTGGAAACTTATGTGATTCTGTTTCTTTTAAATCACATTTGAGGCATAGTTTCCACTTTTGCTTAATCCATACTCTTTTCCCTGTTAATTACTCGATGCAAATCTAGTAAACATTTCGTCCTGTTGGGCCAGTCCTTATACCAACATGGCGTTTCTTTTAGAAGTTTACTTTCTGTACTTTTAGTCCGTTTTTGATCACCATTATGCCTATCTCCATTTCGATATTTGTGCTCTTCACGTTCTCCACGCTGAGCACATAAAAAGAGCACTCCATCTTACATCATAAGCTTCGCGCCCTTATTCGTGTCAGAACTCTGTCAAACAGTAAGTTATGCTTGTCCCCTCCGACCTTTGTTTCCTTAATTAGTTACTGCCGGACATTATTGGATGTATTTCTGAAATGTTTTACCTGCGCTTGCTTAATTTTTACGCATGGTTACTTTCACCGAGGTCTACCCACATTAAGCATGGCCCGTTTTGGGACTTCGTTTCATTTTTTGAGCCTAATTAGTGCAATAGATGTGGTTATCTGCTTCCAGCTGAACAGTTAGTTATCAGTGTTCTTTCACATTCAGTGGTATGCATCCGACCTCTCTGGTTTGTGTGCATTCTTTCACCACTATCTGTCAAACAGTAAGTTATGCTTGTCCCCTCCGACCTTTGTTTCCTTAATTAGTTACTGCCGGACATTATTGGATGTATTTCTGAAATGTTTTACCTGCGCTAGCTTAATTTTTACGCATGGTTACTTTCACCGAGGTCTACCTACATTTAGCATGGCCCGTTTTGGGACTTCGTTTCATTTTCTGAGCCTGATTAATGCAATAGATGCGTTTATCTGCTTCCAGCTGAATAGTTAGTTATCAGTTTTCTTTCACATTTAGTGGCATGCATCCGACCTCCCTGGTTTGTGTGCATTCTTTTACCACTATTAAGCCGTGTTTACACCCAAGGTGAGCTGCCTAGCCATTTAATCCGTCACAGTTGGTGACCTTGGTTTGTCTGTCTGCCTTCAATATTATATTTATTTTAACGGAACATTAGAGACTTTAGGTTTTATTTTGTTATGTTCCATGGTTCAGGCATATACACGGCTCATTATTATACATTACTTCATAATTTCTCGTTTGGTTTTTCTTTAGCTGAATTTACATATCATACAGAGGCTGCACAACTGAGAAGAATGACATACATCAAATGTACCGATACAAGATTCAGGAAGAAGGCTCTGGCATCATGCTTATTAGCAGGTCAGTTTCTTTCTCTTGTTTAGATAGGCAGAGTATTCCTCCCATGGTGTTTTTTTCTATCAATATTATTCATCTGGATTATATTTCTTTTTTATGTATTCCTTTAGGTCAATCATTTTTCTATCATTGACCGACTTGGTTCGTCTGTTTAGCAGTATTTAAACATCTAACCCATTTATAAAGGAACTCAAGGTAACTTCCTTTATACTCTTTACATTACACGCAGTGAGGTTTTAGTCAGCTCAAGTATTTTGATCAGTAGTGGGCCTTTACGGCACATCAGGTGATACGATATCCTTATTGTGGGCCTTCTTCTCTTTTACATCAGGTACCAGGCTTGTGTATCTTTAAACCCCATTTAATACAGTTCTGGGGTCAGCTTGTGAATAGAGGCTTCCGTTTGGCCCATTACAGGTATATATTATTTTATGGCACATAACTAGGCCATATTTCTTGTCATCTTTTGTTTTCATTATTTATTTTTTGTTTTCAACTTTCACGTTTATTTTTGTTTCAGCTCTTTTTTTGGTCAGATTCCAGTTCATATTGGAGATTGTTCGCTTATCTAGAACCATGGTTATTTAGTGTTCCTTTTTGCTTAAATTATTACTCAGGTACATTTATTATATTCTACTTCTATTCATCTTACTATCAACTCAGTGGTTTATTATCACTTTATTCTAGTGCCTTATTTATTTTCTTATGCACTTGGGTGAGGTCTATTCTTTACTTTTTCTGGTCAATTCTTGACAATCACTTATTCTAGAATTGTGTTTCTTTCACTTATCAAATCTTGTTGGAATGTTAGTTAGGAATCTAACTTTTTGTATCATGCTAAACATGTACTTGTGTGCTATAAGCTCAATTGTTGAGCTTTTTATTAGTGATTAACTCTAGATAATTAATTATCTGTTTGTAAATAAATTGATTTGTTTTTGTTTAGTTAAATCATCATGAACGGACACCTGATGAAGGCTTAGCCGAAACGCGTTGTGTGAAGAAAATCATCGTCATTAGGGTTCTGTCTTGTTCTATGTACATATATTACTTTTGGTCATGTTACATGTCAGATTATGTATATCATTCTGTGTATTATTTAAATAATATAGTTATTTTAGAAATTATCATTGTCCATGTATCAAATAAGAGTTACTAGGAATATTTATTGATTCATAATAACTACTACAAACAAAAAAATGTATTAAAAAATATATATTTTTTCTATAAAACTTGTTAGCTTCTTTTTCACCTATATATATATTTTCATTTATACACCACTGGGATATTATCTAGAGCTAACATATAATTTTCTGCACACTCCTTTTTATTATCCTTGCCCTCCTTTTTACCCTTACCGCTGGTGAAAGACTGCACCCCCCGGTGTCGTCGGGAGACGCATCGG
The DNA here is from genome assembly GCF_964204655.1 of Triturus cristatus. Taxonomy (NCBI): domain Eukaryota; kingdom Metazoa; phylum Chordata; class Amphibia; order Caudata; family Salamandridae; genus Triturus; species Triturus cristatus. The sequence continues at coordinate 314,552,175 of NC_140585.1, forward strand.
GGAATGAAGAAACTGCCCCCATCCTGCGTGATCATGGCACTCGGCTGCCCGGCTGCCGGCTGTGCTGCAGAACAGCCCTGAATGACTGCGATGCGGGTGGCAGCGCTGTGACGGTCCGGAGGGGCAGTGGGACATAGGGCGGGCTGTGCCTGTCCCCAGCGACCGTGAAAGCGGAGGTTTGAGAAGGTGGCGATGCCGGATCTGGCTGGGCGGCTCGCTGACACTGCGGGTGCACGCGTGAGTGCCCCGCCATCGTAGGAGGAGAGGACCCGGCTCGGAGAGAGGTAGGGGTGCCCCCCAGGGAGCGTGGAAGGAGCGCTCGAACAGCAAGTGGGGGGGCCCTTGCCTCTTTCCCTCCCACACACAGGTGAACGTTGGGCACAGTAGGAATACACCAGTCTATGACGTAGGGACCCCCCACCTGCATATCAATCATTGGAAAGAAGGGGGGTCCGGGAGACAGTGAGGCGACACAGACTTGTGGCTGAGAGCACGGGCTGGAGTACAGGCTGGTCCTCTGCAGTACAGGCGATTTCTGGGCCCTGGGCTCAGTACTGGGGGCATTCCCCATCCGTGTGGCGGCACGCAAGGGGCCCACACCCTCATGGACTGTTAATGGGGAGCAGTGAATTACTGGGGAGCCGCCCCGGAGCAGCTTGGAACACTGGGACACCTGTCTGGGGACTGCGGCGCATGACAGAAGAGACGCCACGACCTGTCGGTGCGGCCAGCAGGACCCCATCGAACCTGGCACGGGATTTGCAGATACTCAGTGGCATCTCATATAACCCGGGAGAACAAACAAGTGGCGCAGTGGAGACAGAATTCTGTGGAGGATTGCGCCGCGTTTGGACTACACCCTCCCCTGTCTGTTGGTGTTGGGGCTGGACCGAGGCACAGCTCACACACTACACCCCCACTCCGCAGACCCCCCTGGTAGAGAGGGTGAGAGTCACAGAGGGACTGTGGCGCTGGACACTCGGGGATCTGCTGTGATCAGCTGGTTGCTCCACCTGAGTGTTGGCCATCAATGGCGCGAGACAAAGACACTAAGACACAGAAGCAGGGGAAGATGGATAAATTTACCAAACCGCTGCAGGCGCCGAACGTCACCAGGTTAAGCCAGGCAAACCCACCTGACAACACGGTACTCCTCCAAGCCACATTCAGTCCTCCAGAGAGGTGATCGAGGGTAAGATACACAAGATTAAGATAGATGTGAATTTGCTCTGTCAGGATCTTCGCAACGTCTCCGACAAAGTCACGCAAGCGGAACAGTGTATCTCCGATGTTGAAGAAGTTACCCATACACTGAAAGGCGAGGTTGCAGCCCTGAAGACAACCTTGAAGGAGGTCCTATGGAGAGTAGACGACGCGGAAAACCGAGCACGAAGGAACAACCTGCGCTTTATTGCATTTCCAGAAACTCTCGAAGGGACGGATGCGGGTACCTATCTGCGCACATGGCTGTTAGACACCTTCCCAGAGGCACACTTTTCACCATGCTTCGTCATTGAGCGGGCGCACAAAATACCTGGGATCAGGCCTCCAACCGGCGCACCTCCACGGCCGTTGATTGCTAGGTTTCTTAACCATCAAGATAGAGACATTATCCTCAGGATATCCCGACAGGAAGGCGAGATCCGAGTAGGCAATGCACGGATCATGGTGTTCCCGGACTACTCCAGAGAAGTTCTAAAGCAACGAAAAACTTTTGACTCTGAAGGACAAATTACGACAATTGCAAATTACATATATGCTCCTTTTTCCAGCTAAACTTAAGGTGATTTTTCAAAGTAAGACGTTGTTCTTCAACACCCCGGAAGAGGCATGGCATTGGCTAGAAGAGCGTCCCCTGCCGAGAGCACCCCCTGTTGAGCCACGGCGCTCCGGAGGGGCCCCTTCACTAAACGCTAATACTCATCGGTTGCACGGGCGGACGCGGAAGAAGAAGAACACTGCACCAAACATGGCACTCCGGCCGACACCATACCGGAGTAGGAGGATGACGGGGACCGCAACAGGAGCGCTGAATTCAGAGGGAGACCTGCAGATGGGCAGCGCCGAGGTTCCGGTGATACCAGAAGACCCTGCAGCACACCGTCCGGATGATTGCACAGACTAGGACGTTACAACGGGCTCGGAAGACGAACACCCCCTGATGCACAACATCAAGCTCCTGGAATGCACAGGTGGGGCCACTGGCGAAATAGGAAAAGACACTCAGATTCCATCCGTGGACATTGATACTGACGAGTGAAGATTGGCCTGGAAGAGCAACCGGAGGAACGGACCGGGACCACACATCGCATGCTACCCCGTGTGTTCTACCCCGCTCTCCTTTTGAATTTGTTCTTCCTTCCTCCCACTGTTGTTTTTCCCCTTTTTTGTCTGTGTTCTCCCGGCCCCTTCATTTACCCCGGCCGTCCCCCCCACCCCCCTTTTCTTTTTTTTCCCTTTTTTTTTGTTCTCTTCCTCCTTCTCCCTGCCCCTCTCCTTCCCCCTTATTTGTAATGTTATTTGTGTTTGTTCTACAGACCCTGCAGTTGTCGATCCGAGGTGTAACCGCTAGGCCTGAATACTTGGGGCCTGTGAGTTCATGAGAGGGGACAGGAGGGACTGAACACAGTTTGAGACTTCGGAGTTGGGAGAGGGGGGCGATCGACCTCGCCAATATGCTCACAACACAGTTGGTCCTGTTGACCCTTGGGGTGGTCGGATGGATGTTGGGAGGGTGTGGGGGACGGGGACGTGGAGGGTTGGGGGTTAGTTACGATACCATGGCAAAAAGGTACATCAGCAGACATTTACAGATTACAGGGACTGCAGCGGGGCGAGGGGGACGTGGACCAGACAGCAGGATGACTACTACCCACCATACAGATGGTTATACCTGGACGAGGACAATATTCAGTCCTTTCCTGGAACGTGAATGGGTTGGGGAATAAGATTAAGAGAGGACTAGTGGCTGCATATTTTAAGAGGTTGAAACCGGGTGTCATCCTCTTACAAGAGACCCACTTAAAGGGTACTCAATGTGGTTTCTTAGGAAGAGGTGCGTACAAAACACTGGCACATGCTGGGTTCTCTACTGGAGCGCGAGGCATAGCAATACTAATTAGGAAAAGCCCTCCCTTTCGCCTAGAACGCACCTGGACAGACCCCAATGAAACCTACGTAGCGGTCAAGGGGGTATGGGACAGACGACACGTCACCTTTATTAGTATCTATGCACCACCTAGGCTCCAAGGCCAAACAGACAAACTCGCTACAATTTTATTGGAGGCCGGCTCTGAGACACACATTATTGGGGGGGACTTTAACCCCTTGTACGCTCATGACGGAACCACGCCGTCACGGGAGGCGTGTGCTCATGACGGCGTGGTTCCGTCATGCTGCGGCCGTTGGCGGCCGCTCCTCCCACGCGGCACTAATTCCCCGCCTGTGCGGGCGAAATAGACAGTGGGCGGAGTCGTGACGGAACCACGCCGTCATGAGCACAGCTCGCCCGTGACTCATGAGGGCGTGGTTCCGTCATGAGCATGGCGGCGCCGCGCTCACCCCTCACCCCCCCCAGCGCTGCGGCGGAATTCGTGCCGCAGCGAAGGGGTTAATGATGTGATGGACCCCATGGTTGACCGCACATCTGTCCCGCTGAGAGATCCCAAAGAGACGCCGTTGAAGCAATTCACGGACACACTGGCACTCACGGATCTGTGGCGCAGACAACACCCGCAGATCAGGGCCTATTCCTTTAACTCAGGGGCCCATACAGCCTTCTCAAGAATAGATTACATGTTTGCTCCGGCGGGAGATCTGGGGGAGGTGTATAAGGTGGAGTTCTTGGCGAGAGGACTTTCAGACCACTCGCCTTTGCGCCTCACGGTGGGCACCCGCACACACTGTCAACATCGGGAATAGAAACTTAATGCTTGGGATGTGGAAGATGCTCAGATTGAGAAAGAACTCAGAATAGATACCGAGCTTTATTTTAAAGAAAATGTGGGGACGGTGGACTCGGCGGTCACACTGTGGGAAGCATACAAACCAGTACTACTGGATCGGGCACAAAATATCATTGCTCATAAACGGCGGAAGAATGATGAAGAGATCACTGAGATTGAGTCCCGACTCCTGCAGCTTGAAACAAGGGCTAATACAGGACAGGATCCCTCCCTGTTGCATAGTTTACAACTTCTTAGACAGGAATATCTCACGCTGGCCAGGAAAGGTGCACAACATGCCATACAGGCATTGCACAGAAGACTGTATGACGCGGGAGATAAGACGGGCAGGTTGCTTGCCTGGCTCAGCGAGAAAGAATTAGACAGCAGGTGGGTGACACAGATACGGGAGGAGGACGGGCAGATCCGCGTTACCCCAGTGGAAATAGCTAACGCTTTTGCAGATTATTACGAGGCCTTTTATACACAGCGCGCCTTGGCTGACACTACGCACATACGGGATTATATGCAGAAGATACAGCTCCCCAGATTAGAAGTATTGGCCAGTTAAAAACTGGGAAGGCACCTGGGCCGAACGGGCTCCCTCCGGAATTCTTCAAGCAACATGCAACTCTTTTGCCCGCACCTCCTCCAGCTCTACCTGGAGGCACACGAGGTGGGGAGCCTCCCCAGGGACTTGAAGGCTGCCACAATAGCAGTAATCCCGAAGAAAGACTGACCCCCAGACCGTTGTAGCTCTTATCGTCCTATCTCACTGATTAACTTAGAGACCAAAATACTTGCCAGGGTGTTAGCAAACAGGCTCACAGGGGTTGTCTCTGGTCTTATTCACAGAGACCAGTCGGGCTTCATGCCCCTAAGGTCGACAAGGCTTAATCTGAGACGGTTGCATAACTGGCTAGAAGTGGTGAGTAAGAGGGATGATCCACATTTCATTTTGTCCCTTGATGCCGAGAAGGCATTCGACACGGTACACTGGCCCTTTCTCATGTCCGTACTAGAGACGTTTGGCTTCGGACCAGAGTTCCGGCAGTGGATCACCGTCCTATACGACAGGCTGTGGCACAGGTCAGAGTCAATGGGGTGTTATCAACGGAATTATCTATAGGCAGGGGCACGCGCCAGGGCTGTCCTTTACCCCCCCTGCTCTTTGCCCTGGTACTGGAACCACTCGCTTGTGTGATCCGTACGCACCCAGACATAACAGGCTGTCAGATGGATGGGGTGACAGAGTCCGACGAGCGCATATCATTATATGCGGACGATATATTGTATGTGACGCATCCAGATACCACGCTCCAAAGTATTATGAGGAGTTGTGAACTCTACGGCGCACAGGCGGGTTATAAGATTAACTGGGGAAAATCCTGCTTATATCAGACGGGTGGGGGTGATGGGTACACCCTGGGTCCAAGTCAGCTTCAGATGACTCTAGAGGGCATTAAGTATTTAGGTATTTATGTAACAACGAACGCGAAGCTAGCACTGGATCACAATTTGTACAGGGTGCTGCGAGATTTTCGTGAGGATGTGGGGAGATGGAGGTCCCTGCCGCTGACCCTACTAGGCAAGGCGGCCCTATACAAAATGATAGTGCTCCCCAAATTCCTTTACGTGCTACAAAACACTTACCAGTTGATACCAGTGGAGGTGTTCAATATAATTGACGAAGTACTACGGACGTTCCTATAATGGCGGCATCTCCTTGCCAGACCTTTGGGCATCCCATCTAATAGTAGTGAATGACTGGGAGCATACAAAGAGAGATCACCCCACATACGCTTTAGAGCTAGCACAATTCGTTAACCACCCGTACACACATTACATATATGGGGGCCACACAGCTCCTCACTGCAACGCGGATCGTCCTAGTAGCATGGAAACAGGCGGAAAGACGGATGAAATGGGGCGGAAGGATTACTAGGGAAAACCCGTTATGGGTGGGAAGTCGCCTGCCAGAAATTAGGAAGCTGCGAGGCTTTAGGAAATGGGACCTGTTGGGCATTTCACAACTTAATGACATACTACACCGTAAAGAGTTAGTCACCACGTCTACAGACGGAATATGACATGAACTCGACTCAATACTACAAATATTTACAATTGAAACATGCCTGGAGGGCGCAGGGTTTAGACACTGATGGTATCCCCGAATACGCACCCTTAGAGGGACGACTCTAGATGGGAGAGATAGCAGAAAAAGCAGTCTCCTGGACGTATAGCACAATCAAACAACAAACCAGATACATTACAGAAGCTGCGAAGGAAATGGGAATCGGAGATGAGGGAGATGGATGATTTGGACTGGGAGATGGCATTGATGCATCCCCGCGAAGTAGCCATCAGATCGCGCCTCAGGCTAATTCAATACAAATATTTACACAGGGCATACTACGATAGAGCGCGGTTGCACCGCATTGGAAGGGCTGAAACACCCACATGCTTGCGTTGTCTAGGGTCGGAAGGTACATTTTATCATACGGTTTGGGAGTGCTCCGAGATTCAAAGGTATTGGATGACTCTGATGGGGGAGATGGAGTGTCCTGGGGGCGGAGATCCCACTCACCCCCTCGTTTGTCCTATTGGGAATATCCACAGAGATTGACCTCCCTAAGCCTGGGTTGGTCCTGCTGCAGCTGGGGTCGGTGGTCGCGAAACAGGACATAGCCAGGAAATGGGGGGCCGCTGAGGGACCATCTCTTGTTGAGTGGAGAAAGAGCATGGACATGTATATGCTAGGTGAGAAGACAACATACAAGGCACGGGGCTGCCCCAAAAAGTTTTGGAAAATATGGAAGCCTTGGCTGGCACACTATGGACTCTCGCTCTCTGACTCACAATGATTACACAAGGCCGGATATGTGGTTGGAGGGGTGGGACGGGATACGAGATAATGCTCCGACACATGATAGCATTGTTTGATTCCTCTTTACTGCTGATTGGACACGCTGTTGTTGTTTATTGGGAAATGCTTATGTATCTAATTGGTATTCATTGTTGTTGTTTTGCAATGAGAGAAAATGTCAATAAAAATATTTAAAAAAGAAACAGATATATGTAGCCATCTTTTTAAAAAGCACACAACTGCAAAACAAGAGGAAGTCAAGCGAAAACGTGCAATTTTAGAAAGAGTAGTGGAAACAATAAAACTGATTGGCAAAAGAGGCCTGAGCTATCGAGCAACTACAGAAGCTAGTTACACCTTAGAAGATGAAACATTGGATCATGGACATTTTTTGGAACTTCTTCAGTATCTTAAAAAATGTGATCACATTTCCTAATGTGATCCATTATTGAAAAAAAACTAGTTACTTACCTGTACACTATGGCTCTCCAGTATTATCTTTCATAGATTCACATGCTTGTATCTTCCCCGTCGTCATGGTGGGAGTCTCACGGTAACAGAATGACCACAGATTCACATGCTTGTATCAGAATAGTAAGCAGTACTTATCCCAAACTGCATTTCCAGGCTAGAACCCCAATAACCGCGGGCTCTGCTCATTTGTATAGATTGTTAACATACATTGCAGTATTTGAAACATTCGTGTCAATAGACATATATTTGTTCATTCCATCATCATAATACATGATAAATACCTTAATGAAATAGGTGCCGTAGAACTGCTTGTCCCACTGCTGCATCCTTTCTCCACGTTGCGTCCAGACAATAATGTCTAGTAAAGGTGTGCGCATTCTTCCATGTCGCAGCTCTACAAATGTCTGGCAGTGGCACCCCTGCAAATAGCGCCGTAGAAGTTGCCATCATCCTTGTGGAGTGTGCACGTACTTTAGATGGTAAAGGTTTACCAGCTTTGCTATGACACAAGGATATTGCTGACGATATCCACCTCGAGATACTCGACCTAGAAAGTGCCACCCCTTTCCTGGGACCGGCAAAGGCTACGAAAAGCTGATTTGTCTTTCTGAATGATAGGGTCTTGTCGATATAGAATTTGAGACATCGTTTAAAGTCTAAAGAGTGCAACGCTCTTTCTGCCGCTGTTGACGGGTCTTTAAAAAATGTAGGCAGAACTACTGGTTCATTCAGATGAAAGCTGGAAGGGACTTTAGGAATAAATTTGGGATTCGTCCTGAGAATCACTCTGTCCTGCCTGAATTGTAGGAATGGTTCTGCAATCGAGAACGCTTGAATCTCCCTGACCCTTCTTGCCGATGTGAGCGCTAACAATAACGCTGTCTTCCATGAGACAAATTGTAATTCCGCCTTATGGATTGACTCAAAGGGCGGTTTCATTAACTGTGTAAGAACTGAATTCAGCTGCCAAGGAACAACTGGTCTTTGAACAGGAGGGAACATTCTGAAGAGCCCTGAGGAATTCCTTAATAACTCTTTGGGACCAAAGAGAGGGTCGGTCAGGCACTCGTGTTCCTTGAAATCGCGGCTAGGTGTACTTTTATGGACATATGAGAGAGTCCAGATTTTGCCAATGTCAGTAGATATGGGAGAATCTGATCAGAAGAGACCCGAAATGGATGCAAGTCGTTAGATGTACACCACTGACAGAACCTTTTCCATTTCGCCGTATATGTTATGTTTGTGGAGACTGCCTGGGATCATGATAGAATGTCTCTGCAGTCCTGAGGGATCTTTAACAGGTGGAATTCATGCTTGTGAGGTTCCATGCTGACAAGCTGAGCGATTTCAAATTTGGATGCAGTATCTGTTCGTTGTTCATAGTTATCAGATCCTGCACTAATGGGAACTGTATCCTGGGTGTCATTGAGAGTCTGAGCAGTTCGGAGAACCACGCTTGTCTCGGCCACGCTGGTGCAATCAGAATCAGATGGCACGGCTCTGATTTCATTTTCCTTAAGACTTTCAATATTAGAGGAAAGGGGGGAAAGGCATACGCAAACATTCCTGTCCAGCACATCTGTAGCGCATTGCCCCACGATCCCTTCTGCGGAAACCTGCTTGCAAAGTTTTTGCATTTCTAATTGTGGCGGTCCGCGAACAAGTCTAGCCTTGGCGTGCCCCATACCTTGAAAACTCTGGAAAGGTGCTTCCGATGTAGTTCCCACTCGTGAGAGATTTCGGGAGATCTGCTCAGAATATCCGCTCTTGTGTTGTCCACTCCTGCAACATGTTGCACTTGAAGCGAGATGTTGTGAGCTAGAAGCCATTTCCAAATGTCTTGTGCTTCCTTTGATATAAGTTTCGATTTTGTGCCCCCTTGTTTTAGCAGGTAAAACAGACGTGGAGCTGTCCGTCTTCACAAGAACCGTAGATCCGCGAATTCTGGGTAGAAAAGCCTTGAGTCCCAAGAACACGGCCCTCAGCTCTAGCAAGTTGATGTGGAGCTGCGTTTTCGGACTTTGACCAGTGGCCCTGAATTTCGAGCTCCTGGAGATGCGCTCCCCAACCTTGAAGAGAAGCATCCGTCATCATCACGAAATTGTAGACCTGTGATTCGAAAGTCAGTCCTTCCGCCTAATGATCCCTGATCTTCCACCATGACAGGGCGTCTCTGATCTGAGGAGTGATTACTATTCGATTCTCGAAGGATCCCTGCGACTGAAGCCATTGTTCGTCTAGCAGTTCTTGTATAGGCCTCATGTGGAACCTGCAATTTGGGAGTAGGGGGATACAAGAGGACATCATTCCCAACAATGACTTGTAGATCCTTACTGAAACGGACTTTTTTATTTGCAATTGTGTTGACAACCGTATGATCTTTCGAATACGCTCCTCTGACGGGTAAGCCTTGGCCTCCTCCGTGCAGATTAGAGCACCCAGAAATTGAAGGGACTGCGCTGGTCTGAGATGAGACTTCTCTAGGTTGACTCTGAGACCTAGCTGATTGAAAAGCTCCATGCAAACGTGAAGGGAGCGGTGGGTGTCTCTAAACGAACTTCCTTTGATAAGCCAATCGTCCAGATAAGGGAAAATCTGGTGACCTTGTAGTCTTAGGTGGGCCGCAATTGGCGCCATACACTTTGTAAAGATTCTCGGTGCGGACTTTAGTCCGAAAGGTAAGACTTTGAATTGGTAATGACGCCCCGCCACCATGAAGCGTAGTAATTTTCTGTGTTTTACGTGGATTGGGACGTGAAAATAAGCATCTAAGAGGTCCAGGGATGCCACATAATCTCCTCTGCCAATCAGGAGAAGAATTTCCTGCCGGGATAACATTCGAAATGATTTCTTTTGAATGAATTTGTTTAGACCTCTCAGGTCCATTACCTGCCTCCATTTTGATGTGTCTTTCTTTTTTATGAGAAAGAAATGCGAGTAATAGCCTTTCCCGCGTTGAAGCCGCGGAACTTCTTCTATCGCCTCCTTTTGTAATAACGCTATCACTTCTGCCTTGAGGGCTGATAGATGTTCTTGTCTCCTGTGCATAGGAGGCTGAATTGGAGGCTTTTCTACAAACTCCAGTGTATGGCCATGTTGTATTACATCTAAAACTCATCTGTCCGTTGATATTGACAGCCAAGCTGGGTAAAATGAAGTCAGGTAATGCGTGCTGCTTCTCGGACAAGTGGCGGATGTGTTGAAGAAGTCATTGTCGTCGATTGGATTGCTGCGACTTTCCTCTCGCAGATGATCTTCCCCTGGACTGTTGCTGATAGTTATTTGAGGATCGAAACTGTTGATTGTTAGAGTATTGACGATATCCTTGCTGCTGGTATGGCTGATATCTGTTCGATTGGAACGAGGATCTTTGTGTAAATTGTCCTCTCCTCCGAAAGGACTGAAACCTGCCCTGTTGAAGAGATCCCAGCGCCCGCGCTGTATCTGTGTCTGTTTTGATGCTTTGGAGGGCCTCATCGACATGCTTTCCGAACAGATTCTCTCCATCAAATGGCATGTCCACTATTTTGGCCTGTACCTCTGGTCTGAACGAGGTGGCCTTCAACCATCCTCGTCTTCGCAGAGCTACTGCACCTGCCATTTGTCGAAAAGCCACTGAGGACAAATCCATAGCGATGTCTATGGATTCCGATGCAGCCCTAGCCCCATCCTGTAGAATAGCAGCCGCTTCTTCTTTTTTATCCTCTGGAAGATGGGAGAGCAAGGGTGCTATATCGCTCCACATCTGCCTGTTGAATCTGCTGATGAGGGCTAATGCATTAGAAGCCTTTATGGAAGACGCTGCCATCACCGCAAAGCGCTTCCCTGCGCCATCCATTCGTCTTCAGTCTTTGTCCGGTGGAACCATTGTTGTTGAAACTGGATTTTTTGAGTTTCTTTGGGCGGCCTGCGTCACCACAGAGTCTGGTCGAGGATGACCAATCAAACAGGCCGGAGACGATTCTGGAGCTCTATATTTCTTGTCTATTCGAGGAACTGAAGCAGCCACTGAAGCCGGGTTCCTCATTATCTTCAAGCCTTCCTCCCATTCGGCTTCCTGAACTGGAAGCGGAAGGTCAAAGCGCTTTGATGCTTTCTCCATGATATCATGGAACCCTCCTATATCTTGCGGCGGAGTGCGCGCGGGTGTTGGAGATGTCGACGGTGTAGTTGGGAGAATATATTGGTCCCATTCATCGACAACCTGCTTATCTTGAAGGAGTTATCCTTCTTCCAGTTGATCGGCGTCACTGTCTTCCAAGTCATCTCCGATTGTCATAATCGGTGGAGATCGTATCTTCTGAGTGGAAGTTTTGGGAGAAGAATGAGGTGGTCGTACCTGTGTCGGCTTCTCCACCGTCTGTGGCGCTTGAGAGTTAGCGTCCGGGAAACGCCGATAGTAGTCGTTTATCATCAGCCGCAAATCAGTCACCAAGGAGACCGGCATGGAAATAGAGTCCTCTCTAGAAGTGTGTTGAGGCTCTTCCTCTTACTCATAGTCATAAGACTGCTGAAAAGATTCATATCTCCGTGAATCTCTCGGAGGGCGATCCTGAAATGAGAAGACTTCTTGAACCTCATGAAACTCTTCCTCATCCGTTTCCTGACTCTTAATGCGAAGTTGGGAGGGACTATAAGCCACTCCTGAAGACTCATCATCTGACTGTAAGTCTAGTAGATTTGAAGGCGGAAGCGGAGACATTTTTGTCCATGTTGTAAAATCTGTAGACTTAGTCTGCTTCGTCGCCGAGCCCGTCGACGACGCCATAGACTTCAATGTTATTTTCTTTACTTTAGGAGATTTAAAAGTTCCCGTCGACGGGGCTTCCGTCTGCGGAGATCTCGTCGACTGGGACAGCTGTATTATCGTCGGCACCGTAGTCGTCGACGACGAAGTCTTCATCGACGAAGGTAATGTGGCCGTCGACGGGCTTTTCTTCGACGACGAGGTTTTAGTCGCCGTCGATGCCGCTGTTGTCGTCGATATGGTGGTCGTCGACGTAGTCGTCGACGGTTTCAAAGCAATAACAGCCGGCGACGGTCCGATTTTCGTCGACGGGGCTGAGGAAACTTCTCTTGACTCTTTAGATTTTTTAAGAGGAGTATGAGGTAATGAAGACGCAGGGGCCCCTTTGTCTTTTGCTTCTTCAGCTCTGAAATATCTTCCGAAGTTGAAGATTTTCTCTTCTTTGAAGACTTAGATTCCTCCTCAGAGTCAGATTCTGAAGTGACCTTCTTTTTCTGAAGCCACAGCAGAAGACGTGTCTCCCTGTCACGTAGGGTTTTCGCAGAAAAGGTTCTGCAATGTTTACAGTCTTTAGGCACATGTTTTGGGTGCAAGCAATATAAGCAGTCCTTATGTGGGTCCTCAGAAAACAACCTAGGCTTTCCACAGGATCTGCAGGGCCTGAAAAGCCTCTTCTTAGAGCTTTCAGCCATACTGAACAAGAAAAAATGAAGCACAGTACCTTAATCCAGCAAAGAGAAGTAAATTTTAGCTGAACCAGAGGTCAAAAGTGCACACAGGAACGAAACTGAGCAAGGCTCAGGGAGACTCCTCCTCACACGAAGGCGGTTGGAAATCTGAGGCAGGAAGACTCTGCTGGGGAGTGTGAGGGCAGGGCTAGCAGCCGATTGGCTGAGTCTTGGACCACATAATGATGAGATTTGGTTACCAAATAAGACGATTCCCTATGGGATTTTGCTATGCAGTTTTTCTTCTACTGCTGTGGTCATTCTGTTACCGTGAGACTCCCACCATGACGACGGGGAAGATACAAGCATGTGAATCTATGAAAGATTCAATACTGGAGAAGCCATCTTGAGGATGTCATTAAAAAGAGTAAAAAACATCATGAGGTTGCAAAGAGTGATAAAGGGCGTTGGCAAATTGGTTACCCTGATTTCAAAAACAACTGTAAACTCTCTCATAGATATTATTTCCTAATTAATAACAGAGGTTATTGCTGAAGAAATCAGGGAAGACGAAATGTTCTCAATACAGCTGGATACAACACAGGACATAAATGTTGTAGACCAGTGCTCTATTATAGTTAGATTTGTGACCAATATTGTCCACGAACATCTTGTGTCTGTTGTTAACTGCACAATGACAACTGGAAAGACATTGTGTGAGCTAGTTTGCACTGCACTTGAATCCATGAACATTAGCGTTGCAAATTGTGTTGGTAACTCAACAGATGAAGCCTCCAATATGCAAGGAAAGTATAATGGGTTCACAGCATGGCTGAGTAAAAAAATACCTGATCAGATTCATGTTCAGATTCTCCATCTGGCTGAGGTCCCCAGAATTAAGAAGGCTCGGACAGGTGGCTGCCTTTTTTCCTACAACGCCTCTAAGCTCTGGAACTCCCTTCCTCTCTCTATCCGCAAGGAAGCTAACCACCTGACATTCCGCAAACATCTGAAGACATGGCTATTCCCATAATCCCATCTGCACCTCTATCCACCTCCGCAGCGCTGGGATGCCTCCGGGTAGCCATGCGCTACACAAAAGCATTTTTCATTTCATGTGTGGTGCTATGCGCATGTACTTAACCTTGTTATAACTAATGTCACTAAAACCTCTGTATCTGCTGTATCACTGTTTGGGCTGTTAAATTCTTGTGCCGTATTTCTCAGAGATTCATACCTTCGAATGAACGTGTGGCGAGACAAAAGTATTGAAGCATGGTTTCGGGTCCATCTCTAAAATTGGAGAAACAAGACGGTGGGCCAAAGATGTAGCACTCAAAAAAAATCTTTGGTCTATACAATGACCCAAGCAAATCTGTGTACATTGAGGTTCTTCAAACTATGGAAGAGATAGCCACATCAGATAACTTCAATGATGAGATCAGATACAAAGCCATTTGATTTCTAAAGTCACTAGTTACATTTGATACCATTTTGACTGCACAGATGTGTCTTTTCAAAATACCACTCCTTTATCTCTGTACTTGCAAACACAAGGTCTTGACGTACTGCAGGCCTATCGAATGGTGACTAAAACCATTGACTCCCTACAGCAACAGGGTCGGGATTTCAGCAGCATAATGGATGCTACAAATACATTCATCAATTGGGCAAAAGAAAAATTGGTTCAGTGTGATAGCGAAATTTTGATTCAAGTTGACTTCCCAGAGGTTCGAGTACGAAGGAAGAAGATGATGCCCGGCGAAACTGCGACTGATGAACACATCAAGTCAGCTACTGATAAATTCAGGATAGAAGTTTATAATGCTGCAATGGACAAAGTAGTTACCAGCCTGCAAAGTCGATTCACAACTCATGGCCAGTTGTTTGCAGATTTGGCATGCCTGGACCCCAGAAACTTTACAGACATCCTCCAGAACTTCCCCAAAATGCTCTTCAACGACTAAGTGGCTTGTTAACTAGATTTGATCCGGAAGCATCTGTTGAAAAATTGCAGCGTGAGTTGCTTGATTTTGCATATAAGTGGAGCAGACTAAAACTCAGTATTGAGGAAGAGTACAGTATCATCCAAGAAGTTGAAGATGAGCAAGACTTGGACACCCATTATCTCAACTTTGAGGATGAGATAGTACAGTACGCTAATGTTGGGCAAAAAAAGTATAAGTGTAGTACTTGCAAGGATTGAATTGCTTGCTGCTATAGTTTATTATTGCGTTATAACCTGTACAGTAAAGCCTACTCCTCGCTCTTTAATGCCTATAAGTTGGCATTGACTCTTTCCTCCTCTCAGGTGGCTAGTGAAAGATCTTTTTCTAGGCTCAAGTACATCTGGAATAGGCTGCGTAATTCTCTCTCCGTCACATTTGGAAGCCTTTATGCTTATGTCTGTAGAAAAAGATGTTTTAATGCGAATAAGCAATGAGAAAATCATTGATCTTTTTGCCTCCAAAAGCAAATTGATGCAAGGGATGTTAACACTTTAAAATGTGAGCTCAAGGTACCACATTTCTAAGCTGAGCACTTCTAATAAGATATTTTCTTTGACGGTTGCACTCTGGACATAAAAAGCATTGGACTGGTCATGTTACCGTCAACGTTTTCAGGGCCATTTATAAATATCAAACAACGCAGTGCAATAACCTGAGTTGACCTCCTTGTGTTGGCTCTCTTTGAGCCTGCTTTGCACCACGCACACACCTTTGTACCATAGTGAAAGGGTGTGAGCATTATGTCAAGCAAAGGTTTCGCACTGAAACAATATCCATCCACTACCTATTCTTATGCTTAAGCAAACTTTAAAATGTTCACTGTACTGTATTTATGCTGTACTGTAGAGCATATATGCATTCTTGAAAAACCTCAAGAAGGCGTCAGCTTTTGTCTTAAATCTAGGTCTACCTTTGTTAGCAGGTAGGGCTTTACATCAAAACCCATGGGTGGTTGCTTGGGGACTTGCTCCCACATCTCATCCGTGAAACACCCTCTTGACACAAATTAATGCAAAGTGCAATTGAATATAACACTTGTTTGAGAAGAAATACGTTATTATCTTTTAACAGTATTTCATATTAAGGATTTGCTACAGGCAGGTCATGTTAACTGTTTACAATGTCAAAATGCCCACAATCATAATGTTGTGCACTGTTGCACTTTATATAAGATGCTTTATTTTAGCACTGTTTACAAAACTCAGGATAGAAAAATCATTTAATGTTTGCACATTGTCTTAAACACTTTTTACCCTGAACCTTTGCACAATTATTTGAAGTTAAGTCCGTTTTTAAATGTCTTTATGCTATTTTATATGAAGAATAAATTGGTTATATTTAAATTCATGTTTTGTGCTCGACATTTCATTTTTTAGTGTTCTCTGTAGGAATGTCTGTGATTTATGACTGGGTATCCTGGTGCTCCGTAAGGTAATCATTTACTATGCTTTAAAAGTTAATACAATCTAATATGTAATAAAAAACGTGTTAAAAAATGCTTTATTTTGGCATTTCTGTCTCAAATTTTTTTTGGGGGGGACAACACCCCAAACTCTCCCTAGTAGTGGTTGCTCACTGCGCTTGCTCGCTACACACCATGTGGGGGCTGGTCTCACTTTTACTTTGTTCTCTCTGATTCACTACTTGTGTCTATTTTTGGTGCCCTCTGAAAGAATGTCTATGGGTACATATGACTGGGTGGGTAACCTGGTGCTCTTAAAGGTCATCATCCACTATTTACTGTGCTTTGAAAGTGAATACAATTGAATATGTAACGAAAAATGTGCTGTAAAATTCACAATTTTGGTCTGTCTTTTTCCAAAAAATTTCTTTGGGGGAAAAACCCCCCGAACTCCTCGAACTCCTCTAGGAGCGGGACGGGGGGTTGGTCTGGCTAAATTTGCCAGGGCTGCTTTCAGTTCCCAGTCCGGCCCTGCAGAGGTGTCTTCAGTGAACTTGATGCTGGAGGTGTTGTCAGGTCGACCGGCGCCGATCCGGGTCTGAAACTGCTGGCATCGAAGGCCTAGAGCCCCTAGCCGAGTCCGCGGGGCCCGAAGGCACGCCAGCAGAGTCGGGATGCCAAAAGATTGAGTGGAGGGCATCGTAACAACTACTTATTTGGGCAGGGGTCCTCCGGCTCAACAGGCTCCCTGTGCGGAGCCGGACGACTACTGCCCGCATTCTGTGTCGCGTCGGCTAACGTGGCGAACGCGAAGAGTGACGATGCTTCTTCGCCTTCTTGTTGTGCTTCGACTTACCCGAAGAAGAAGACTTCGACGAGGAGTGGTGGTGATGGCTCAGTGTTCGGTCCTGCGACCTCTCTCTCGACTGGGACCTCGAGCGGCGCGGAGCGGACTGCCGGGCCTCGAGAAGCTATCGGGACAGCTCCCGTAAAGACTTTGGGTTCATGGTCCGGCAGTCTGAGCAAGACTTCAGGTCGTGGTCACGCTCCAAAGATCAAAGGCACACGAGGTGCGGGTCCGTAACCGACATCAATAAGCCTTGACGAGAGGTACAGCTCTCTTCGGATCTGCGCTGGCTGGCGCGGAAAAAGAAAGAACTGACGTCAGCGTACGAGGGCGGCGTCTAAGTAGATACCGCGACGTCATCCCGGTGATCACGATGCCGATGACAAACACGGAGTCGACCCACGCCACCTACCGACACGCAGGGGTACTGCTATGAAAAAAAATCTCTGGATACAGTCTGACGCCTGGGGTAATTCTAAGGTAAGGAATCCATAACTAATAGTCTCTTTCAGATTTTCTATTTAATTGTACACACAATAACACATTTTCACATATAAATTATCTTCAAAATCAACAAACATCTAGGACTCCATTTAGCAATAACAAATTGCTCCTTACTTGATGTCCTGATTCTGATTTTCTTTTTCCAGGGTCCAGAGCGCAGCAGTGGATTATTCTAATGTCTATGACTATCAAAGAAGATTCTGTGTTGCAGAATCACCAGATTCAGTTATAATTTTGAGGAACATGATTTTTCGTTACGCGTCATTGTAAGTTGATACACTGAGGACCTTCTTGGCAAATCCTACCCCTCTTTTGTAAATGGCACTAGCGCCATAACTTGTACTTGACAGTCTGGGTTTAACTGCCAGGCCTCCTGCTTTTATTACATACGAGTTCAGCTTCCAGGTATACTTCAAGGCGGGTCTGAGCACAATTTAGCTGTAAAGCAGGAAAGTACCCATCCATGCTGAGACCTCTGCGGCCTTCTGAGCTGTTCTGGGGAGTTGAACTATCCATCAGAAATTAAACATAAGAGCTTAACCAAGCAATAATGATTTTTGGAGGAAGAGGGGAGGAGCCGGAGGGCACAATGGGGCGCAGAGAAGAGGGGGACAAGTGCAACCAAGTGCCAATGTACAATGATCTCCTGACCCAATGATAAGGCCATCACACCCACAGTCAGACAAGGCCATGCCAGAGAAGGAACAGACATGAATGTGCGTTCTTGGAATATATGCTCATGTAGTCGCTGCAGCAGAGTTTCTAAAGACTAAGGGTTTTCAGTGCAGAAAAGGAGGGCCATGCACATTCAAGGTCTTGGTGCTTCATGGTGCACATGGGTAACCAGGCACAAAGAAGGCTCACTGAGGTTCTTGGAAGGTGAGAGGTGTGGTGACCAGGGGCTGCTCCTCTGCTATGGTGGAGGAGTGTGGCCCCACTGCTTTTAAGTAGTGGGAAGCAGAAACCTAAAATGATAACTTTGCATTATCATTTTAGGCTGCTTCCTGCCGTTTTGCCGACGGGTGAGTGGGTGGGGCTGCTCTGCTCTTAGGGCAGGGAAGAAGTGGTTTGCCCACTCCTAAGTGAGCAATGACTGTTCGGTCAGCCACCTCGGGCCGCCCAAACCAGTCTTGCGCACTTTCCCCTTTCTCTATGCAGGCTGCGTTACAGCCTGAATTGAGAACAAGCCCAGGCCCCCACTCCCTGGTTGAGCGTTAAACCAGGATAATAAAAACCAATCACAACGCTGCACTGCAGCATTGTGATTGGTTAGTGGGGCCCACTTCCTGTTCCTCAATGTGCTCGAGAAGAGCAAGAGCAGATACGCGGGATCCGGCCGGCAGCAAGGTAATTTTTTTGAATATATATATATGTGACCATGCCAACCCGTGAGCCATCCAGGCTGCCCCTGGTGGTGGTGCAACAGCCAGAGCGGCTGACTCTGGAACACGGGGTTCACGGTTCGATCCCCGGCGCCGGCTCAGCATCATGCGACTCTGGGCAATAGCACACTTAATCTCCCCGATGGCCCCTGTGCCTTTAAACCTTACAAGGTGACATGTTCGAGCTTTACAAACATAGATTATTATTATTATTATTATTGGCAGGCAAGGCTCTAGACTGTAATGGTGGAATTGTAATCCATACTGTGCGGCTCCAGTAGTCCAGAAAATTGCGATGCGGATTCCTCTTCTTGCCAGGGTGCTCATATTTCAATAACTCCAGTATTTTCTCCTTAGTTCAAGTAGTACTTTTAGCAGCATACAAAATGTAAGCTTTGTGTTAAATCCGGCATTGAAGTTGGCTATCTGGGCACCGACACCGGAACTCAGTAAGACGTGTTCCACCACAGGGCTGTGCAGACTGACACCAGTCAGTGCTAAGTTTCTGAAACAAGGACCCCGGGGTCTGACTCAATATTTACCCTGTTTGGTTTGGTGGACATGGGCATGTACTTCAGAGTCCTCCACTTTGGGTAGATACATTTACAAGGCAGTGGGACTGTTTTACACAGGCTGCTCTGTCACTACTCTTTTGATGTGAAGAATTGGCAGGAGGCAAGGTACAGGTGAGTGTTCCTTATCAGGAATTGTACAACAATGGGACAAAGAGAGGTATTTCCTACCTGCTTACTACAAAAACTCTCTCCAGCATAAGTCTGGGGAAGAATGAAGCAAGAAAATGGGGCAGGGGCTGCCACTGCACTTCTCAAGGGGCTTCTTTCTCCCACAATTCATTCACAATAGCTGTCTTCATGGGGATCTTAGAATAGTCCTTGATTTTTCACTAAACAGCATCCCTGTCCGGTATACTCATCCATAACCTCTATAACCTCTATCTTGTCAGCCATATACATAAAGGGAATCAAAACTGATTCCTGATTGCACAGGTAAAGCATCACATACAAAGTGGCCCACTCTGCCTCACTTATAAAGCACATTTATCATGCATTGCATATGGATGGAGCAATGGGCCCGGCTGAAAGGACCTGGCATAATAATAGTTGTAATAGGAGAGGCGGTTAAGCAACACTACTCAAAAAAGGCAACAGGTAAGAAGGTCTGCTCCCTCTACTATAATCAGTTGCTGAGACATCACCAAATCCTCTCAGTCAGGTGAGCTGACCCAACAGGTAAGAAGGTCTGCTCCCTCTACTATAATCAGTTGCTGAGACATCACCAAATCCTCTCAGTCAGGTGAGCTGACCGTGTCACTCAGTAAAGAGGGATACACTTGGCATGTACCCCTAGATCGCAAAGCCTTGCTTTCACCAAAGTCACTCAGCGCACACGCGCGAATGTAGAGTGCACTGAATCAAAAAGCCAAAAACTTAGACATATTGTAAAAGCAGGGGGGTATGTTGTACCAGGCAAGCAATTGGGGGGCGAATTCATCGTACACTGGATTTTATTTAATGGTCTGTTCAGCACAAGTAGCACTGCCACACTCCACAAAACACACGAAATGGATTTTCTACTATCCACCCAACACAGTTCAGACACACTAGTACATGGATATTGGTAATTATTAACACCACCTACTACTCCAGTTAATCTACTCACTTATCAATAAATCGCCCCAAATAATCCAGACATCACCTACACATCTTGGTAAGGCATTTGGCCACATTGAGCAAATATAATAAACAGATAATCGAATTGTCAGCAATAAAACACACACACTAGACACAATCACAGAACAAAAAGTACACTGACCCATACAACTTGCAACTCAACTCAACCCAACGCATCGGTGTTAAGATCTGCGAAACCAGAGTTTGAAGGTACTTAAGTGTATTCGCATGCAATGCCAAATTCAGAATACTTTTAAGAGTAACTAAGAACACTATTCGTCCGCAGCTGCCAAAACTGTCCACCAGGAATTCTTCCACCTTTCGTTTGCCATAGCACGACTCCCTGTACCAAGGATCCTGGTGTTGCTGTCCCTAGCAGGTACAACCTGCCCCTGCCACCTCTTCATCGTACCTGCCCTGGGTCAGCTACATACAGTCGCCTCTGAGTGCCACCCATTTCCTTTTGCTGATGTCAATGTCACCTTTTCCCTGGCACTTTCGTTATCTCTTAAAAAAAACTGTAGGGAAAACCAGCATTTACACATGTTCATGTCAGATATCACAGTGAGATAATATCCAGATGCAACCTTCCCTCAAGGAAATGACACAGACAATCCTGAATTAAACTGTGTACCAAAGTCCTGAAGAATTTAAGTCTTCAGCTAGAGATCTATCCAAATTGAGCATTTATTTTCATTGAGTCCTTAGCGATATACATAGAAAAAGAATCAATGGAAAAATCTAATTATCAAGTATAATCTAGGTATTACCATAGGCAAAAGAATAAGAGGCTGTCCGTATGTACTTAGTTAGCAACTTTGTAAAGCAGCAGACCTGTTTTTGGTATTTGGTCCTAGCAGCTTCTTCCTGAGCAAGCACCATTTCCCGCTCGGCTGTGATCTGCACACTTTCCCTTAGTGCTTCTTCCAGCTCTTCAATTCGATCATCTCTCTGTTGCATGGTGTCCTGGAAAAGGATGGAAGATCTGTTGAGCAAGAGCCAAAGGAAATTACCAGAGCGATACGCTATGCACTGAACTTTGGTGGGCTCCATCACTGTCTGAAATTGCTCCGGAGTAAAGATCTTCACAAAGGAAAAAAGTGAGCAAGAAAGGTAGCGAAAAGTACTGAGCGGAGTAAAAGGAGGCGTGCAGGAAGAGAAAAATATCCATTAGTGGAGTTAGCAATGCAGAAGGCGCACTGGGACAGTCGCGTTGTATTGACGTGTTCTTTGTTTTTAGATAAGGATATAGCCACTACCACCTGAGAGGAACAGGTAGCTATAGCATCCAAGGAAATCTTTGTTCTATTGTTGACAGTCTTAGACTTTCATTCCTTTTCTTTGTCCCCATCTTTAGTCCATACATGCTTTTTCTGGAGGCTTCATTATGAAGTCTAGACTAGTCTTATAACCCAAATTATTTTGCTTCATACAATTTACACTTTAAGAGCTTTTTGTAGTTCAGTTTGGCAGGCAGGTTCAAGAGAATGGAGGTTTGGCATTTTAGAATCTACTTACCAAATGAATACATAAGTACTCCAGTGTTCTTGCTGGAGGACAAGAATTATCAGAGGGCACTTCAAGCCACAACATTGTATAACTGTATGGATTTCTCAGAACTAAGAATTGGGATGGTTTTGGTCCATGTTTCTCTTGTGCACCAATTGTTCATTTCCAAAAGGCAGCATGCTGAAGAAATTTCCAAAGCCAAAATTGGGTGAGAGTAGATGAGATATAGCAGTTCAGAGCAGAATAAGGCACAGTTAGAAAGTTAAAAGTTACTTTAGTCACAGGCAGAAGGTGCATTAGTACTGAAGAGTGGAACATCAGATAGCAAGACTAAACCAATCCAGGCTTGGAGTCGATTAGTAAATCCGTGTGCAATTGGGTTAGTAGTCATAGATTCCAACAGTGGCAATTTCAGCAGAAAAATGAAGACTTTTCAATGGTGGAGCTTGTGTTATACCTGCATCATACTGCCCCCCAAAACCATAAATAAAGATGACAACGAGGAACCAGTCAAAACATGGACAAGACAGTTATGTTAACTCAATATTTACTGATGTTTGTCAATCAAAGTGAAACCCCAGATGTTAATAAATAAATAACTGATAGAGACCACACTGGAAAACAAGAAGTAGTTGACAATGTTTCTGGTTTTGTTGGCCATACCCTCATTTAAGCATGAGTTCTGCGATTATTTCCACATGATAATGTGATGGTATTGAAAATTAATACGTAGATGTTTTGAAAAATCTATTCTGAACTAAGAGAGCGAACAAAACTCTAGCAAGAGTGAATGTGAAACAGGTATTCTTTTGCTAACGGCAAAGGGTCTAAGGGATAGTCTAGGTATTCCGAAGTTTTAGTAGTAAGTGGTGCACATTAGCCAAAAGTTATGCATTGGGACTTAAAGCCAGTGTAGACTGAAGTACACACTCCATCACCAGGACTGGCAACAGGGCGAAAGAGTGCAAATAACAATCCATGAAATGACAAGCACAACCCCCAGGAAAATGAATCAATGGAAATATTTCCTTGAAAAGATAACGATGAAGAAATCCATGTGTACAAATTGAAGAAGAAATTAGTAATTTACCTATAACTCCAGTTCTCCAGTGTTCCTTTCTTTCATATATTCACCTGCTTGAATCATCCCCAGTCAGACTGGGAATCCCTGATAAGAACAAAAGTTACTTACCTGTAAACTGTGGTTCTCCAGTATTGGTGTCTTTCATAGATTCACATGCTTAAATATTCCCCGTTGTCGAAGTGGGAGTCCCACGGTACATAACATAGCAATGCAGTAATAACATAAGCCTAATAGGCATAAAAGAAAGTAAAAACCATAGAGTTTTCATGGATAGACAACTTGTCACCTCTATAACAAATTACTCTCATTATGTTTTAGTCCAAAATCCAGCCAATCAGGCGTCCGCACCCTCTAGAACCCTCTCCCCAGAGGCTCAGGCCCTCAGATTTTCGTAGCACAAGTGTGACATAAAAGTCAAATACATGATGGGAGCCTCTGAGGTGGGTGGGTCGCATGTGAATCTATGAAAGACACCAATACTGGAGAACCACAGTTTACAGGTAAGTAACTTTTGTTCTTCTCCAGTATTGGGGTGTCTTTCATAGATTCACATGCTTGAATAAGAGTAGTGAGCAGTGATATCAGAATAATACAAGGTACATAAGAAACAAAGCAATAGCAATACCCAGTGCAAAAGATTATAGGTATATATATATATATATTACCTACTGGCGGTCGCCAGTAGGTAGTTATAGTTCGGACCCTGTTTCCATAGGAAAATCGCAACATTCTATTTTGAATAACTTTGGCGCCGGTCGACGAATCCTTGCGAAATTTTCAAAATAGGTGGGGCGCTACGCTCCGCTCCTACCCTGAAAGTCTCGGGGGGATTCGTCAAGCGGGGGCTGAGATAAAAGGGGGGTCCCAAAACGCGTTTTTCCCATGCATTTTTCCATAGGACCTTTAGACACAGCTACAGCCCGAACGGCTGAACAGAGTTCCTTGAAATTTGGCAGAGAGGTAGTCTACAGGTCAAGGAAGTGCCTTTTGTAGGTTTGGTGTAAATCTGTTCAGTAGATTCTGAGAAAATAGCCTTTAAATCAATATATATATCTGAGCCAGCTTACGGTGCGCTTACCGTACGCGTACGGTGATGTGCGCGAGCGCGATTCTGATTGGCTGTTAGATCTTAGTAAACATTCGAATCGGGCGAAACCAGGAAGCGGCGGCCACCATTTTCTCTCTCGGACTCTGAGGGGGGGATGAAAAACAAAGAGAATAAACATGTAAAGGGACTGTTTAGACAGCTCCCAACCACCTCGGCTTGCTAAATGTGTCCCCACAGTACCCCCAAGGGCAAAAATTCATTTTTATTTTTTTACGAAAATTCGCCGATTACGCTTACCGTACGCGTACGGTAAAAAAATTAATTAAAAAAAAAATTATCCACACACTCCCCACCCCGTGTGCAAATGGTGCCCGAAGGGCACCATTTTTGCATGGCATATTTTACATAATTTAAACTGAATATAAATGTTTATCTTTCACAACGAAGCGCATAATATGTCCACCACGTGCGCACGGTGCGCGAAGCGCATCGAGCGTACATGGCCCATCCACGGCACTAACTGCGTAAAGTGGGCGTGCGGTGCGCGAAGCGCACCGCGTGCTCACTGTGCGCGCACGGTGCGCGAAGTGCACCGTGCGCGCACGGAACGAACTGCGTTAAGTGGGCGCGCACGCCACGAATGGCGTAAAGTAACTTAGCATTTAAAAAACCGTACAAATTCACTGAAAAAACCATAGGTTTCACACACGTTATAGTTAGGAATTAGCATTTAAAAAACCTTGCAAATTCACTGAAAAAACCATAGGTTTCACACATGTTATAGTTAGCTGGACATTTTACCGATAAAAAACCAATGAAATTCCCGCGTTATAGTTAGTGCAGGCAACTATAACTCACGCGACCGCAATGCTCTGCTGATGACATATGTGTCTTTATGAAAAAAAAATATTTGTAATATATGTATAGCTAAAATTTAATGGAAGAAGACATAGGCAAATAAGTGTCTAAATACAGTATTAGCATCAGCAGAGCATTGCGGTCGCGTGAGTTATAGTTGCCTGCACTAACTATAACGCGCAAGTATTTTTTATCTATCCTAGGAAGGATAGCTGGAATGGAGTTAGGAGTTTGCATCAACTTAAGGCCCTCTTGCCAGATAAAATTAATGATAGGAATACAACGGACCTGCTTTTGAGGTTGATCCTTAAAATCATATAGGAAACAATCCTCCTCCCTGGTGGTCATAGGAAGGTGAAATCTTTTAGCTGCTCTTTCTATGAGCAAATGAAAACCACCAATGTAGACCGGTGGAGAATCCAAAGGAGCTGGATCAGCAGGAGATGGCGTTTGTATTTGATAGTTGTCCCATTCAGAAAGAAAGGAACCATCATCAAGCTCGCCTTCTTCTTTGTCACCGTCATCATCCTGCTCCTCGACAACATCTTCCTCTATGATTTGAGGAACCGCAAGATGTTGAACTCTTGTTGCCGATGTAGGTGTGACTACTGTTTCCTTATTCAAAACAGGTTGCTGAGGTGTCTGCGGCGTTGGAGAAGTCTGCACAGACCGTGGAAAACGGCGGTTATAATCATCCAACATATATTGAAGGTTGGAAATAAGACTTAACGCCAGTTGTGCCATAGGAAGTTCTGGAACTGGATGTGTGTCACAAGTAGAGTAATCGTCCTCTTGTAAGTCCTCATCCTCATCATCTGATTCCTGACATTTTATTAGGAGTTCAGCGGGACTGCGAGCAACCTGAAATCTATCATCCTCGAATTCCTCATCATCAGACGAAAAAAGCACCTCTGGAGGCTGAGAAGGAGCTTTAATTGGCATCAGGGTATCCAAAGAGGAATGTCGTCGTTGAAGCAGAGAGCTTGAAGCCCTTAGTGGTATCAAATCTTGAGATGGAGTCGTAGCCGTTGTTGCCGATGATGAAATTAGTCATTGAGCCACCGTCGACGACAAAGCCACCGTCGACGACAGAGCCACCGTCGACGACAGAGCCACCGTCGACGACAGAGCCACCGTCGACGACAGAGCCACCGTCGACGACAGAGCCACCGTCGACGACAGAGCCACCGTCGACGACAAAGCCCTTAGAAGTAGAAGGTTGGGTAGTGGTCTTATCTCCATGATGTTTCTTCACCACTTTAGGTCTTGGAGAAACCTTCTGAGAGTCACTTGTTCTCTTCAAGGAGGGAGCAGTTTTGATTTAAGACACACTCTCCACATCTGAAAGAGGATCTTCTGAAGTCTTCAACTTCTGTAGCCACAGAAGGAGACGCCCTTCTCTGTCCTTTAAAGTTTTTTGAGAGAAGGTTCTACACATTTTACAATCCTTTACCTGATGTTCAGGATATAAGCACTAAATACATTTCTTGTGAGGATCTTCAGAATGAAGCCTCAGTTTACCACAACTTCCACAAGGTCTGAAGAGGGATTTCTTGGATGTAGACATCATAGAGGTAATGTTCTGAGGAGATATGAGAAGAAAAACTGAGCAAGCTCAGGGAGACTCCCTTCACACAACCTGCGGTAGAAAATCTGAGGGCCTGAGCCTCTGGGGAGAGGGTTCTAAAGGGTGCGGACGCCTGATTGGCTGGATTTTGGACTAAAACATAATGACAGTAATATGTTATAGAGGTGACAAGTTGTCTATCCATGAAAACTCTATGGTTTTTACTTTCTTTTATGCCTATTAGGCTTATGTTATTACTGCATTGCTATGTTATGTACCGTGGGACTCCCACTTCGACGACGGGGAATATTCAAGCATGTGAATCTATGAAAGACACCCCAATACTGGAGAACTTTAAATAATTATAAACAGCGTTAAAATGGCCATAGGCCTCAACAACAGAGTTTGTTTAGTATACAACACCTCATTTGAAACAATCCTAACTTCAGGCAAGGAAGTGGAAGTGCTAAGTTCTCCTGCTCCTCCTAGAGGCCACCACAGCTCTGATAGGATAGCACAAAGTGTGAGCCAAGTATATAATAAATGGGCCTGTGACCAGGGAGGAGGAGGGGTTGCATGTGAACATATAAGAAAGATACCAATGCGGAAGAACTGGAGTGAAAGGTCTTTAACTCCTTAACCGCGGCGCAAATTCAGCCGCGGGAGTTCTAATGAGAGGGCCGGACCGTGTCGGCCAGCGGACGTGGGCAGCCCTAGCGAGGTATTGCTTGTGATGGCCGTTGGACAACACAGCAATGGAACGGGTTAAGTACTTTCTTTTATAGGGCTTGATCTTTCATATAGTCTCATACTTGAATCATAATAGTAAGCAGTATATAACGATTATAACAAAGCAGGAAGCAGGCTTGCTTTCACTGAAACAGGTTGCAGATGACTGCCTGACCAACTGTTGAGCCGGCTGCTGCACATCAAGGTGGTAGTGCTTCATGAATGTGTACCTGGCACACAGCAGATGTCTTGTAACGGCACATCAGAGTAGAGTGCAGCAGTTGTTGCCATGCTTCCTATAGGGGATACTTCACTGTACTAAGGGAGAAGGGAATGCAGACTGACAGCCAATGTGCTGTCCTCGATATAGATAGTGGTTGACCTCTTTCTGGAAGGTCAAAGGACACAAACAGTTGGTCCGATAAATGTATATCCTTTGCCTTGTACATATACGATCTAGCATGTATACAGATTTTTCTGCCAATTCTGTAGGATTTCAGAGGCGGAAGCACTGTACGACCGGTTCATTCAGATGGATGTCGTAGAGACTTTAGGCATGAAGTTAGGGTTGGTCCGTAAGATGACTTAGTCCCTTGTAAGGCACAGAAAGGCTTGTATCTCTTTTAGCAGATGTAAGCATGTTTCAAATAGCTGTCTTTCAAGTGATAAACTTTAGATGCGCTTTATTAATCAGTTCATGGGAAGGCAGCATTAGCTGGCTCTAGACAGTACTGAGCTCCCAAGGCACTGTCATGTCCTTAGGATTGTCCCATCATGTACATACCAATTACATACATTTTGTCCCATTCACACAACATAACGGTTCTAACACAGGTGACCTTTTACCTAGTAGCTTACTTCTGTCTCTCCGGCATCAGGCTCCTGGTACCCTATCTTAATCCGTGTACCTGACATACATAAACGTGTCCCCAGGTACGGCAGATTTAGTCTGTATAAGGTTCACCATTGTGCATGATCATGTTTGTTTAGAAAAGGATTAGCAGAGGATTAGTGAATGTTTTCAAAACATATCTATTGTAGAAGAAACCATGGAGTGACCATTTTAGCATACAAAACCCTCTCTCCTCCTTTACAGAGAGAAAGGAGAATTCCTTCCAGGCTGGACCGAGACTCTGCAGGCTGATCCTTCGACAGGCATAGACCTGGCATCTCTTGAGGGGAGCCTTCCTCGACGCAGAGATGGGGTCCTTCATTCAGAACCATCAGGTGAGGGGTTAGAACTTCCCCGGGGGATTCTTGGCTCCATTAGGATATATACTAGCAATTACACACACATGCTTCACCTACTTATCTAGGCTAGGTACAGTTAGGTAGGCTATGCATTGTTTTATAAATTCTGTTTATATTCATCTTACTAGCACTATGGAAGAAATGTATTTACTATTTACGATATTGGTGCTAGCGATCACATTTGTCGGCTCCTGTCTTTTGATTGTCGCAGCGAATATGTTCCATACTAGACTGACGCTTGACCAATGAATAATTATTGAAACCGTTCCAATCGTCATTCTATGTGTATTCTGAGAAAAGTAAGCAAGAGTGGCTGAGCGAATGATACCGTATTGTTTCCACGATAGCGGGGGAATCAGAATTGTCATGTTCAGTGGTACAGAGGCGTGGTAGAGGCACCGTAGAGCTAGCTGGTCTAACGGCTGACTCATCCAATGGGGGTGTTGAGAGTGTCTGCACACCAAGCCCTCAGTTTAGGTCATCCAAAACGCACCGGTCCTGGGGGGTCCTAGGAACTACACAACAGCACTGTAGGGTGACATGCCGGAGGAAATGCTCCTTTCATAAACTGTTTTATGACTCTTGGTAAGAACACAGTGGATGAAGTGTCTTCATCAACAAAGAAGGACTGGGCTACTGAGTAGACATACATCTTTTTGTCCCATTAAAACAAGCAGCTCAAAATGAGCAAATATGTCTGAGAGCAGGAGGTTAGCATGAGGGATTCCACTGGGCTGTGTGTTGACAACGATAACTCTTTTGACCTATCCAAAACCCCTAGCCCACTCTTTTTCAGTATTTCTTCAGGTTCCCCCAAATGTCATTTACAGCTATTGCTTTTATATATACTCATAGTATATGGAATAAGTAGGCAACCTGCAAATATACCACAAAAAGTTATAGATCTGGAAGAATTGTGGCTCTACACCAAATAACTGATAGTAAGCACACCTGTGCAAAATACTCCTCAATGACTTGACAGTTTTGAGTTCTTTTTCATGGAGAAATGTTAAACACTGGATTAATTTCTGATGCAGATTTGACACCCACCATCCTAATTACCTATATGCCACAAACCACTCATTTCAAGATAACATATACTAATTACTCCTATTTCAGCCCAATGAAGGGTAGTGAGGGCCAAAGTCCTCTTCATGCAATATCAACTTCAGCTCAGAAAAATATGTTATGCCCAAATCGTTGGCATAAAAAATCTGCAGATCAATACAGTGTTACAATTCAATATTACAGAGTTCCAAAATGAATATAAAGTTACGCATCAAATTCAAATTGAATTGTGACCCATCACTAACAAGATAAATTCCTCGGAGAGTTTAATAGGCCTCAAAAAACGGAAAGGATCCATACAAATGTGGAGAAAAGACACTCCAATAAACGCTCGGAGTATAGTATTTTTCCTGAAGAATAGACTCCTGCACTGGTGGTGCTTTTCTCTTACAAAAAATCAGAGCTACTTCAGGTAGACCTCCTAGACAGAAAAATTAAATCTGTCACTGCACTTAGTAATTGAGCACAGAACCCGAGAGGAGGCGTTGCCGATTGTAGTTTATACACTGGGGTGACCGCAGAGAATTCAATGGGAAACCAGTTGAGTGAAATCTGGAATCCTTTTCTTGCAGTCTTAGTCCTGTTGGTCAACATCTTGTGTAACAGAGGCATCAGGTAATGAAGGCGACTTACTCAGCTCTGGTACGAATGGCATATATGAATGCAAGTAAACCACAGGAATGGGAAGAAAGTAGACCTACTGTGAGTACAGAATGGTGAAAAGCAAAAGAACATCAAGCTTTGGAACTCAATGTCAAAGTTGGTTGAAGAGGACCACAACTCCAATACAATGTTCAAAAATGTTGAGAATACTTCAGTTTGGGGGCTAGTACATTTCAAATCACAAAACCTCCAATCACTTCAGCAAGGCTAAGCCATATCAGTTCTAAGAGCACACGTTTCTCTCTTCCCATTAAGGATGTCCCTCTCTTTTTCTTGGTCTTCAGGCTGAAGGTGGTAAGGCAAATATATGGTGGTCACTTACAAAGGCCACCAGGACTGTGGAAAAAATGTGCATCAAGCTGCTGGGGAAGGTTCAATAGTTCCCAGTGCTCGCTAACCAGCTCCTTACTAGGGCACACACAAAAATACATATAAACTAGTAAATATGTCTAAATATGTCATTCAAATTTGGTTTTCTCTCTCTATATATATATATGAACAAGTTACCTACCTTCGGTAACGATATATCTGTAAGAGATATATATTAGTTATTGATTCCTTACCTTAGAATTACCCCAAGGCATCAGACTGGATCTAGAGAATTTTTCTTCAGCAGTACAACTGGGCAGCGGTAGGTG
This sequence comes from Triturus cristatus, assembly GCF_964204655.1. Classification (NCBI taxonomy): domain Eukaryota; kingdom Metazoa; phylum Chordata; class Amphibia; order Caudata; family Salamandridae; genus Triturus; species Triturus cristatus. The sequence goes on from NC_140585.1 coordinate 314,583,124, forward strand.
GCATCGGTCGGCTCCACATTCGTCGTTGGCGTCGTGATTGCTGGAATGACGTTGCGGTATCTATTTAGATACCGTTCCTGCACGCGGACGTCAGTTCTTTACACAACATTTCACGTAAGAAACGCAGACCCATGCAAGACACTGACCACTGGTGCATGAAACTTACTCTAAAGTCTGTTCGCAGAACGGGGAGGATGGGGGCGCGGTAAGGAATCCATAACTAATATAGGTCTCTTACAGATATATCGTTACCGAAGGTAAGTAACTTGTTCATCTGAAAGAGACTATTAGTTATGAATTGCTTACCTTAGAATAGATAGCCCAGCAATACCAACCCCAGAGGAGGGTCTGCGAACCAAGTTCACACCGGGAAGTCCTGAAGAACAGAGCAGCCAAAGAAGCTGTCTCTCCGGACTTGGCTGCCCAGGCAGTAATGCTTAGTGAACGTGTGCACATGGCTGCCTGGAAGATGTCATGAAGGGGGACTCCACGTCCCAAAGTAGTAGTGGCAGCCGTAGCCCTGGTGGAATGGGCGCGCAACCCTACTGGAGGTTCCTTTTTTGCTAAGGAATAACAAATTGTTATGCAAAGAACGACCCATCGAGAGATGGTTTGTTTTTACACGGCCCATCCTTTCTTGGCGCCCATATAGCCAACAAAGAGCTGATCATCTACCCGGAATTGTTTTGTGCGATCCAGGTAAAATGAAAGCGCACGTTTTGGATCCAGCCGGTGGAGCCTCTCCTCCTCTTTAGAAGGATGCGGGGGCGGGAAGAAGGTGGGCAAAGTGAGGTAACCACTTAGGGAAGAAAAGAAGGTCGAGTTTGAAGGACAACCTTGTCCAGATGAACAGCAAGGAAAGGAGGCTTAGAAGAAAGAGCCCGAAGCTCACTCACCCTCAGAGCAAAGATGATGGCAACCAGAAAAGCAGTCTTCAAGATCAAGAATTTGAGAGGACAATTATGTAGCGGCTCGAAGGGAGCGCACATAAGGTAAGTCAGAACAAGGTTCAAGTCCCACTGGGGCATTACAAAAGGAATAGGAGGAAAAAGGTGAGTAATGCCCTTTAGGAAACGATTTACACTAGGGGATTTTAACAGAGAAGGATGATCAGGAAGGTGGAGAAAGAATGAAAGATGGGCTTTAAGAGTGCCCAGAACAGAGCCCTGCTGGGCCAAAGAAAGAATGATGAGGAGAACCTCTGAAAGAGCGGCAGAAAGGGGATCCACAGCCTTTGCTGTGCACAATGCCACAAACTTGTTCCACGGCGTATACCATTTTTGGTGGAGGGACGCCTGGCTGCCAAGATAACGTTACAGACTTCGGGAGGAAGGTCGAAAGCTGTCAAGTGTTTCCGCTCAATCCCCACGCAAAGAAGTGGAGGCCGGACAGGTTTGGGTCGAGGACCGTCCCATGCTGCTGCGACAGAAGATCCTGTCGAAGAGGCAGTCTGATAGGAGGATCAATGGCCATGCTCAAGAGTTTGGGATACCAGACTCTTCGTGACAAGTCCGGAGCCACGAGAATTACTTGGGCTAGGTCATGCTTGATCTTCTTCAGCACTCTGGAAAGAAGTGGAATAGGCGGAAAGGCATATAGAAGACCGCAACTCCACTCGTGACGGAAAGCATCGCCTAGCGAGTGCCACCTTGGAAACAGCAACGTGCGGAACTGCTGACATTGCGTTTTCTCTTCGGTGGCGAATAGATCTAACCAAGGCTCTTCCCACTGCTGAAGGAGACCTTGCACCACCTCTGAGTGAAGACGCCATTCGTGCTCCATCAAGCGCCGCCGGCTGAGTTCATCTGCCCTGGCATTCAGGGAACCTGCCAGGTGTTGAACCACCAAGGACATGCCCTGATGTCGCAGCCACTTCCAGAGACGAAGGGCCTGAGACAGAGGGTCCACGACGCCACTCCGCCCTGTTTGTTGCAATACCACATGGCGGAAGAGTTGTCTGTGAACACCTGCACTACTCTTCCTTTGACAGAAGGAAGGAATGCCTTCAGTGCTAGATGAATCGCCCGAAGCTCCAGAAGGTTGATGTGGAGCCTGGACTACGCTGAAGACCAGAGGCCTCTGATCTCCACCTCTCCAATGTGGCCGCCCCATCCCAAGAGTGACACATCTGTCACCACTGTGAAATCTGGTTGGGGAAGGGAGAGGGATTGGTCATTGACCCACTCCTGGTTCGTGAGCCACCACTGCAACTGGTGTGCAGTCCCCGCCATCGGACAGAGGTCCCACTGCAGAGCCTGCATATGCCACCTGGCATGATCCACCAGCACGATGTAGGAGGCCATGAGGCCCAGCAGCCTCAGGGTCATTCTCACCGAAATCCAGGATAGACGCTGGAACATCGGTATCATAGCCCGAATATCCCGGACTCACTGTTCGGGAGGAAAGGCTCTAAACTGTGCTGTGTCCAGAACCGCTCCGATGAAATGGAGCTTCTGAGAAGGGTTCAGGTTCAACTTCGGCACGTTTATTGTGAACCCCAGAAAATGAAGGAGATCCGCCGTAGTCTGGAGGTGGTCAACGACAGGTGGGGCGAGCTCGCCTTCAACAACCAGTCACTGAGATCGGGGAAGACTTGAACCCCTGATCTGTGCAGATGAGCTGCGACCACTGCCATCACTTTCGTGAACACCCGAGGAGCACTGGTAAGGCCAAAGAGGAGAACGGTAAACTGAAAATGCTCGTGGCCTACCGTGAACAGTAGGTAACACCTGTGGGCCGGCAGGACAGGGATGTGAAAATTAGGGGTGGGCGGAATCTGCGTAGTTGCGCTACGCAAAGCTCCACGAAACGGTAAAAAAACTCAGCTTGCGATGCTTTTTTCTTGTTCGCGAACGCTGTTTGCATACTCGGGGAGAAATATCTCGCGAACACGCATTTTGAAAGCGCGAACAAGCAAAAAATTCAGCAAAGCCGTGGATTGTAGAATTTTTGGCAATTCCGCGTTCTCAGCGGAACGTGAAATTACCCAAATTCCGCGAGCGTAACGCAATTTACCGCCCAGGCATAATGAAAATAAGCGTTCTGCAAGTCCAACGCTACCATCCAGTCTCCAGGGTCGAGAGCAGGGAGGACCTGAGCCAATGTCAACATTTTGAACTTCTCCCTCCCGAGGAAGCGGTTGACGTCTCTGAGGTCTAAGATAGGACGAAGGCCTTTGTCCTTCTTGGGCACCAGAAAGTAGTGGGAGTAGCAGACACAACCTACTTCTGGCACAGGGACTTTGCTCGATGGCTCCATTGGCCAAGAGAGCCGCAACTTCCTGAAGAAATTCTTTGGATCACCGGAGTCTGAGAGACTCCAATAGTGTCAGACGCAGCACCAGGCATTACAGCCACTAAACAAAGCAGCAGCAATGAAGAGGCTGATGCTCTCTGAAAAGCTGTTCTCTAAATATGAAAACATCAAGGGCCTCATTTTGACCATCTAGAAAACTCTGAAGGCCCTGCAAGATAAGTTCAGATGGTCTTAAGTGCTGAAATGGGATAGAACGTTAGACACCAAGATAACCCGTTAAGTGGCATTGATTGTGACGGGACATACCAAAATCGTGAAAAGCGTGCAGGGCAGGAAGCTGTGATATAAAATCTGTACGATAGGTATACGGCCCCACATAAATTGAAGCGTACATTTCCAGCTATGGATGGAAAGTGTTGGATGGGATGTGGGTAGGAGGGAACAGTGCTGCATGTATGATGAACTTGTCCCAGATTAAAGGTCCTACTGAAAGAAATAGTGAGCCACATAAAGGGAGTGACAGGCCTACCGGTGCCGCAAGACTTCACAATTTGTGCCTTGGGGATTCACCCATGGAGGTGGTAGTGACTTAGAGGGAATGGACTGTGATATGGCAAATGCTTTTGACTGCCAAGCAGGAACAGGCAGCTCACTGCAAACAGCCAAAAATCATTGACACATCTATTTGGTCCCACATACATCTATGTGATCCCCCATAGGCTGTGGTCTTTGATGGCAATTGAAATGCTGTCCTATGACCTGAGTTAAGAGATGAAGAGGTATGAGGGGATCTTGAAGCCAGTTATGAATTATTTTCAAGAACATTCGGGCACCCTTAGATGCCCCAGAACACTGAGAGCCCGGAGACAGAAACTGACTCTGGAAAAGATTTGAGGAGGCTCTTGGGAGAGGTGGTGGGCCAAGGAGAGGAGAATGGGAAGCTTACAGTTGAAACCTACAAAGGGGCAAATCATGGAACACTTCGGGATTGGATAAGATATTCCCCTGTGGTGGGAGGGGATTTATGGGATATGTTTTTTTATATTCTTGTTGTGTATGTTAATAAAATATATAATGGCAAAATGTAATTATTTTGTTTTTAAATCCTGAATAGTTTATCTTCTTTGGTAAATGTGTAATTTGGTTCGGTTTCATTAAGTGCATCAGGTGCAATATATTGATCAATTAAAATGTAATTTTTGTGCACAAAGGTTTTTTCAGAGCTGAAGGTGGTGCTCATTAAAATAGTTGAAAGACGTTTCTAGATCTACAAATGCGGCAAAACAAATTATTTACATCTATTACTCCAATGCCTTCTTATACAAAGGACTTTAAACTGTTTTCTTATATCCAGTCTCCAGTTATTTCCCAGGTATCTTAATGGTAGCAGTCAAAAGGAATAAAGGGGTTTAATTCTAAGGTATAACTTAATTTCCAGTTCTTTTTCAGCTACAATTTGGACCTTAATTCAACAATAGACAATACTCTCCAGGGTTCTTTAATATAGAATCCTGTCTTAGTGAATTATACACTCTCCCAGGTGTGCAGAAAGTACTAGAAACCCATTCCAATGCTTCTTTGAAGACCTGTTCTCCTGATAAAGCAATTCCCATCTATTCTGTTAGAAATGTCTACATGTCAGTTGGTCTTTCTTTCTAAAGAGCGCGGATAGAGTCTTGGTTTTTCCCCACTGGGCATCTTTGTCATTCTGCCTTCAGGATCCAGTGCCCATGTCTTCTTGTGTCCAGATTTGTATTTGGCAAGGCTGATCAAGTGTTACTAAAGGGTCGCTGATATCACAAGAGCAAAGCAGCAAGCTACCATGATCATACACCTTCCAATACTTACCTAATCAATAGCATTAGGCCAGAGCCTGATCAACCTGCCTAGAGCAGAAATAGGAAACCTGACACTACCGTTTGTCCTGGCTGGCACAGAAGGAAAACACCAGTCAGGAAAATGTTGCCTGGGAAAAAGGGACTAAATCAGGGACTAATTAAGCGTGGTAATACTGTGTTTAGCAGCAATTGGGGGATCAGTCACTCTAATGTACCCAAATGGTGCAACCTCACAATTAGGACCAAAATGCCAAGAGCGGATTATTACCTAATCCTGCAAACCTTCTTAGTTTTCTTGTGACTGTACATCTCAGATGCATTTATGTATGTATTTAAGTATATGGCATTTATATGAAAAATAGTGGATTGGTGTACTGGTTCAAAGGCAAAAGACACAGTCATTGTGTGATTCAAGGGGTAGCTCGTTTCTAAGAGTGATTATGGCCTGTTACTGCATTATGCAGTGTTGGTGCATTCCCGATGGTTACAGGGATGTTGTTCCAGATCCTGAGTGCACAGATGGAAAAAACTTGTTACCTTGCATTTTCTCTTTTGCTTTATTCAGTCTGATGGTGTGCTGGTTGCAGGTGTGCCGAGAAACACAGCAAATGGTGTACCTGTAAGACAGATAACCAGTGGTCTGTGGGATACATGAAGGTAAAACTAAAGGAAGGAATCCTGGTCTAGAACTGTGCACGCAGAAAAGTGTGTACGTGTTCCATAAAAGAAAACAGCAGAGGAATGCACACCTAAAGCAAGTTCCATTCCACAATGCCTAGTAACAAGTGCACTTAATGAGTAAAGTGAATGTGAGGGGGGGGGGAGACGACTCCTACCTTCAATGCAAACAATTTAAGTTTTAAACCACTTCAAAAGTTTACAGCCCTACCTCAATGAGGGAACAAGTCCTCATAAGTCAGAAATAGACTATGTCAGAAATAGACTAGAAATGAACAAAGGACTAAAGGGCAGGCTAAAGAGTTGAAATTCCTTATTTAGCCTCTGGTCACATGACAGTTTATGAGTTGATCTTGCTGGCACAGTAGCTACCAGGGATCCCTACCAAGACAAAAAGAAAGCTAAACCACAGCTATGAAGATGTATAGGATCTAGTGCTGAAGAAAATGTTTGTCTAAAAATAAAATATTAGCAACTGGCTTGTCAACAGATACTGAATTTATAACCCCCTTCTTAAATTTAGTACAAACTTTAAACACCATTCTCATAGTTATTGCAACATAAAATAAAACTTTCTATGAAATGTCAAACAGGAAATATGTATGGACTCATACACAGCCTCCCTTTGTTTAAAAGCAGCTATAGCTTTGCCCTAAGTAGGGACTTATGAACAGGGCACATTCCATTTTTTTCCAGTATTAAGTATCTGGAGCCTGATTAATTTTAGCTGAAGCTTCATACTTGACTAAGGAAATATTAAATAAGCAGCGTGCTTCAAGATTGCATATATTTAGCCGTTTGTCAACAACATCAAAAGCAATTTAATTTCCATTCAAGTCAAAATCTTCTTGCTCCCTTGGGAGTTTCTATGCAATCAGAGTGAAAACTGCTGTGTTCACATGTCTTTGGTAAGAAGGTAATGGATGTCGTCTTTGGTAGTGTACACCAATGGTGCTTTCATCCACTGGGAAGCGCCAGCAACAACACATATGAGCTGAATGGGCACCAGCGGTTAATTAAAGATTCCACACATTGGACATATTTATAAAGTTCAGCTACTAGATAGTGGGAGCTGTGCTGATGCCCTGTGCAGAAGAGTAACCACATAATAGAGATACTGCCTTCATAGCAGGGAGAGAAACAAGGATAGACATCAGTAGGACAGATCCCATAGAGGTGGGCTGGAACACAAACCGGAGCCGACTTAACCTTCAGAGACCAGAACACACGGCAGAAGCTTCCAGTTAACAGGGTTGATAGAACAATGACTGAAGATGAAAGACAGACTCAAAGAAACCCTTCTAATACGTTGCCACACATGGGCACCGCTAGCACTAACAAAGAAGCAGCTGAACTCAAAAAGCACAAAAGAAGTTGATCATGAGCTCTTCTTTACTTCACAAACACAAGGAAAGTATCCAGGTACCAGAATACCAAACAGTAACAGAGCTAAGTCCTGTGAAAGAATATGGAATGTATTCGTTTACAGATCATGACCGAAAATATAAAAAAAGAAAAAAAACACTTGTATGCACAGGTTAAAGAAAGGTAATGATGAAAGCAGAAAAATGCTTCTCCAACATTTTACCCTATAGCAACTACCCATGGTGAACATCAGAAGGCATTTTTTACCAGGCTAAACTAAAGTTCCTCACATCTCACTTCTGTGCTAAAGCATCTCGTAATCTCGCGGAGACTTAACTCTTTCTGTAACCGCCATACCTTCTTTTCAACAATCGTGCCTTCACAGGCACTTTGTGACTACGTAGCTTGTTTCTTTTCATTTAAGGTTGTCAGTATCTATAAAGGCATCAAAGCCAAAAAATGAGGTACCCCTTCCATCAGCCTTGCTATCTACATCACTCACACGTCCAGATGCCTCACCTATGTTGTAATTTCCTCCCTTCTCGTGACTGGATGAAGGCCAAGTGGGCTTTCGACCAGGCCATAGGACAGAATGTCTGCTTCAAACTGTACGAAGTGCAGGTGTCCTGTGGCATCCCCAAGGCTTAGCACTTGCTCCTATATTGTTTATTTTTTACATCCAGCATTCTCAATGGCCTTATTCGCTCATTCAGTTTCAACAATCTGCTTACACTGATGTCAAGCAGATTTTGAATCGGAATACGGGCCTGCTAACTCCATCAGCCAAGACAATCTGCTAAGTATATAAAGTGGGATCACTGTCCTTTTTCAAAAATAGAATGGTGAATAAATAGAGAGCCGGGGACTTGGAAATGACACCCCAGGTTGAGTTTTGGACTGCTGGTGACTAACTTGGCTTCTTCTGAGATCGTCGGAAAAAGCAAAGAAATGTATTCTTTTTACACTGAGTCAAGAAGGTCTGGTTTGTGAGTTCCCATCATCTTTGGGTGCTGAAGAAGATACTCCTTTTTATTCCTTCTGGAAAACATGCTTTAGGTGTGGGGGCTAGTGTGCTATTTCACCTAATTAGTGGAATGCTATACACCTTAGTCTCACAGTCTATAGCACTGATAAGCTTCAATGTCTCCAGAATATGGTAACAAGACTGAAGTGCGCACTGCATAACTACAAGCATGCAATGCAGTAGCATCACTCCATTCAATGACTTGAAAGAAAAGAGAATACCGTTTGTGTTTCACCGTACTGGTTATAGAAATGGCCTTGCATTTTTGCCAAGGAAGTTGATCCTCTATGTCTTCTCTAGAACTTTACAGCCTAGAGCCAAGGGGTTTGCTTTAAGTGTCTCATTTTAAGAAGTCCAGCGCTACGGGCAGTCTTTGGGACTCTATGCTCTCACTATGGAATAGTCTCCAACTTGAGTTGTGGTGAAATTTCAATCCCTGCCAGTCTTAAAGGCCCTTCACACACTTCATTTGCTAATTGTCCTTTTCTTGTAGCTCTGCCTTCTTGGAGAGGTGACTGGGCATCAGTCCTGGGGGCTGGGGCTGTTTGCCTCTGATGTTCTTGGGCCCATTCTATGGCTCAACTAGGTCAAGTGCAGCCCGTTCAGAACTAGATTCTCAGTGGCAGCAATGGTGAGCAGTTCCACGTTTCTCAGGAACATAGTGTGGGGCTGTACATACTCAGAACTCAACAATGAACCAGCAGAGGTATTACTGATTGCTCAACTCCATGCTTTACTTTGGAAAAGTACTTTATTACACATTCATAAAAAATTTATATTGTACAGGAAATACTAACAGGCCTAACCAAAGAAATTGGCACCTGGGTTACTGTGCCTACTCCTTCTCTTTACCCGACTTTCCCTCTCTCCTGGGCAGGTTGCTCTTAGCATTCAAGTGTCTATGCAGGGTGTCTCAATGCTCAGGTGCAGATTACCACTGTTCATCCTCAATAGTATTCAGTTCAGTACAGACCCTCTAAAACCCCACCAATTGCAGGTCTCGGTGTTCAATTTGCAGCCGGTGTGGTACCCGCAAATCAGGGTCTTCGCTCACTGCTACTTCTTAGAGATGCTCTGTTCGCAGGAAGAGTTTCTGTCAGTTCAAGTCTACTGTGGTGAGAGATGACATCAGGGGCTCTGGCCCGAACACAGGTACTTGGGAGTTGCAGAGTGCCCACAGGTTAGGGTAATGTAGTCTCGGCTTCCGACCTGCTTCTGCTAGTGTGACCAACCATCCGTATATTTCATGACCCACAGTTATCTTGGTATGCCGTCCGTTGTCCATCATCATTCCTTTTACAAACGCCTTTTATCTGTAATTTTGGGGATTGCAGCAAGCTGTGCTGTTCCCCTGCGAGAGGCCGCAAGAGTTTAAAAGCTCCCGCTATTGGGGCCAGCTTGCACTTCTCTTTTAAACTTTAGAGGCTGTAGCTGCCCCTCCTCATCCTCGCACAGACTGTGGACTGGCCGATTGTCATTTTGACTTCGGCTGATACAGAATGAAAATGGGCCCTTGTGTACTTACAGCAGGTGGTGTGCCTTCTCCTACATCGGCCTAGGACACAGCATTCTGCTGTAGTGAGGATACGGGATTCACTGCGGACATTGCTAAGTTAGCATATGTTAGTACAGGCTTGGCTGCCATGTTGCCGCTTTTGCACACGTTTCTACATGACTTTGTTTTCGCCACACCAGTGCTTGTGCTTGTTCACATGAGAACTGTCTACCTTTCATTTTTACTGTGCTCTGTGGGTTTCGTCTGCACATCGTGTTCAAGGTCGAAAAACAATGCATCTCTGCTTAGGTCAGTCCCACGCATGTTAGACATAATACACACACACAGCTGCACTGCTGAAAATCGAGTGCTTTTTAATATGGCATGGCATGCATTTTAGGATCTTCAAGAATACCTTTCCAGAAAGAAGAGCTGTGCTTGAACGGAGATGTAAACTTTTGCATCTAAACCTAGAGGTTTGGGGTCCCCCCTGACATAGCCCAGAGGTCTTCTATTTCTATAATAAACTAGTTCCTAGCATGGGGAGGGTGGCAAGGAACGGTAGTCCTTTTTCCACTATCCTTATAGAATGATATCCCCGTTTGTTGTCTATGGAATTGAAACAATGGTTACTATCTTGTGTTTATGCATTTTGCTGCTAGTATTGGCTCGTATACTGCGTTATAGAGCACGTTAGTTAAAATAAACATTTTAAACTATACTGTGTCTCTGATTATTCACGTTGTGGACAAATATGAGTGAGTGAGCGAAAGAGTGATCTTGCTCCCGCGATTCCTGGGAGGATCTGAGTAACATGTTCTAGGATGTCTAATCATTGGTGGCTTCTCTGTAGTACGGAGAACGAATGAGACACTATAGCTGGTCGGATTGGGGTTCCGGACACTAAGGTGGGTTTTTGGTACACCACTACACACTGAGGTCCTGGTTTCCTGCGCATAGTTCCGTACATGTGCAGAATCCCTGCAACATGGCGCCCATAACGTTTGGTTTGGTACTTATCTGCGAGACACTTGAGTAGTGCTTGTGCTTCTCCACAATCCCCTTGCATCGGTTTCCGGAAACAGCTGTGACAGTGTATCCTCCTATATTGACGTTTATATAGGTTTTTTCAAGCTTGATATTGTTAAAAGGTGTTTTCTCTTCACTATTAACCCTTTATTGCGCTGCCACGCATTAGATTGTTGGACCCTGTTTTGACTTCATGGCTGAAGTTGATATTACGGCACATAGCGGCGCTGCGCTCCGTCGTTATCTGACCGGTTATGGAGTGCAAGACGCGGGCGTCGCCCGGCTTACCACTTTGAAGTCTTTTATTCTTGGGTCACCTTTCCGGCAGTAGATGGAACCGACAATTTGTTCCATGTATACACTCTTACGGCCCTTCCTAATGTGTATCGGCCTTATAGGACTCTTGAAGTTCCTTTGTCGGCATGGCAGCACCATATTTGGTTTAATGGCGCCCTCCCACACCCAGTGACTCTGATCCGTTTAGGCCCTTTATCAATAGATGCGGGCCAGTTTGGCCCGTTTTGGCTGGGTACACACCACATCCACGGCATTTTACAGCTTCGCATTTTGTACACCTCCTTAATTAGGGTGCACAGGGCTGTTGTACAATATGTCTCTCGCAACGTCCAGGTGGGACCACCTGGAGTTGCTGTGCAACCAGCTGGACCTGGCGGGGTGATTATCAGTCCCGTTATGGTTAATTCGGTGATGGGCAAGTGACCATAGAATAAGGATGATTTGCCTTATTGGCTTGCTGAGAAATTTGACCAGCTAGAGGCGGTATTTCCAAATACCTCTCCTGTGGAAAAACACAGTATTTTGACGATTAGTTTGCAGAAAGACTTAATCCCCGAGTTAACCAATTGTAACAATTGGGGTAAGGTGTTTGCGGCGGTATATGCGAAGTGTTTCGGCACTCCCACAATGACCGTACTCCCCTCCGTTATTAAGCGTGTTTAAGATGAGCACGGCCCTGAAGTGGCAGTTGAATTGGGGATGAGGTTGGTGGGGGTGTTTGACGTGGTTGCTGATCTCATCCTTGCTAACGTGAAGGAAGATGCAGTGAACTTTCAAGTAGCTAATGCCTTGGCTCTCATCCCAGAGGATGAGAAGCCACACGAATTACCAAAAATGATTGCATAGGCTTATAAGACCATTGGCCGCAATAGTTTGGGGGTTAAGCCAGCGCTGTGGTAGTTACCATAGTGCGACAGGCACTACGTCCGCTTTTGGAGGCGACAGCAACTGACACTTTCATTACAGTTGAGACTGCTGACACTCGTGTGGCTTTCCCTGACAGACTATATAACATAGTTCTTTTAATTGAAGGTGACGTACAGCGTGTCATTAAAGGGATTTTTTGGGAAAATCTGACCTCTTCTTATGACATTTTATAAGCAGAGACAGATTGGCCCCCACCTTTTGTTCTTGCAGCTCCTAAAGAGGAGGAGGTGATACTTCCGAGTTTTTCAAAGAACGTCTCCAAGGAGCATGCAGATGCTTTTTGCAGAGGAGTGGGCTTTGGTGCTTGCACCGGCTCTGTACCGTACTCGTGGGCTTGGATAAAAATTCTCCACCCCCTGAGATACCATTGCCGTCAATGCCACAGCCTCAACCCCAAAATCCCCTCCGGAGGGAGGCGAAAGGTCCCGTTTCTGAGATTCTCACTCAATTGGATTATCAAGGAGTGATTGAGAGATGTGTGTCACCGATGAATAACCCTCTTTTTACCGTTACAAAACCCGATGGGTCGTACCGCTTAGTTTTGGATTACCGCCATTTGAACTCTCATTGTCACACTTTTGCTGTACAAAATACCCACAGATCTGCTCTTGTGGACAGTCTTGTTCGTAAAAAATATAAAACTACCCTTGACATTTCTAATGGATTTTTCATTCATAACCTGTCTCCGGCATGCAGTCAATGGACCGCATTTACAGCCGGCGGAAAACCAAAACAATTTAGGCGACTAGCTATGGGCTACAAGAACAGCCCTGGAGTTTTCGCTGCTCGTGTTGTCTCTTTGCTTGACAGCATATACCCTGATGCGTACTCGTACGTTGATGATATTTATCTCACGGACGATGAATTATGGCCGCATCTTTGCCGAGTTGTCCGCATCATTATTCTGTTTGCGGACTACGGTTACAAGTTTAACTTAGCTAAATTACACATTGCAGAGTATTCAGTGTTGTTTTTGGGCTATGAACTCAATAATGACGGTAGAGGCTTGGCGCCTCACTTCCTGGAGAAATGCACACATCTGCGTCCTCCAACATCTCTGAAAAAACTTCAATCATTGCTGGGATTTTTTAACTTCGGTCGTACTTACATTCCCGAATATGACCAGCGTATCAAGCCCCTTTATGCTTTGATACAACCAACATTTTCAAAAGCCTGCTGGCTCCCGGAACATTCAGCTATCCTGCAATCTTTGCAGTCTGATCTTCTTGAATCGAAATACCCACAAACCTGGTGATACGAATTGTGCCAGGCCCAGTGGGTTTCAATTACTTAATGTTTAATAAAGGTGACACAGTACCTATTGCTTACAAATCGCATTTATACATTTCTGCCGACTTATGGTTTTCTATTGTTGAAAAAGTCTTGACAGCTGTACAGATGGCGATCCTGAAGGAACGCGCACTGGCACAGGGAAAACTCATTTTGGTGGTGACACCATGCCCTGCTCTTGAGGCAGTGACAAAGGCAAGTGTACCAAACTCTAAGGCTTTGCATCCCCGTTGGATACAATGGGCTACCTCTTTGATATCTCCTGATGTCACGTTTATCTTTGACTCCTCTCTTCAGACTCAGGAGTTCTTGCAGTATGAATTTGTTCATCCTCCTCCTCTGTCAATGCGCCCGCTTGAGGAGTACAATTGTATCATTTACACCGATGGATCGGCGCAATCGCCCACCGGGTTTGCTGCTACTGAGAAGGGTGGAAATTACCCTCAAGGGTTCCCTTCAAAGTACTCTTATCATTTAAGTCCCAACGAGTTCCTTATGTAAAAATAAATAACATTCGTGACAGATTAATTCCGAACGCGGACCGCAGACTTTCCTTGATAACAGCCGCACATGAAGGCAAGGATTAGGCCCATGCTGGCGTGTCTGCGACGGTTTCTATTTAGCTACAACGTTACTGGTGGCGTGGTTTATATAAACAGACTTGTAATTATGTACTGTCTTGTGACATTTGTCAGCAGATTAAACCTTCTACAGTTACACGTCCACCACAACTATGCATTTCTAATACACCTTTTGGCTGTGTATATCTTGATCACTGCAGTTCATTTTCTTCAGATACTGTTAAGAAGTATGTCTTAGTTGCAGAAGATTCATGCACACGTTTCATTTAGGTTTGGCTACAACGCAGTGCTGCCGCTCGATATGTCATTAAGGATTTGCGTGTCTTTGTGAGAATTTTTGCATGTGGCATGTTGCACCTTCCATTCTGACCAAGGTCCAGCGTTCGCCTCTAAGGCGTCCAAGGATGCTATGAAGTCTTTGGGGGTACTGGTGAAATTTTCGTCTTCATACAGGCCTGAGGGCAACTCAGTTGTGGAGCGAATGAACCGTGACTTAAAGCAATCCTTGACAGCTAAAGTCTTAGGTACAGGCAGGAACTGGCAATCCCACTTGTATAGCGTGCAACGTGTACTAAATAATCTCCCTAGAAGATCTCTGGGTGGGCGGACCCACACAAAATGCTCTTTGGCATCAAAATGTTTGCTCCGGACCTTGATGGTTTAGACATGGTGGCGGCAGCTGCCACCTTTGACGTAGATAATCATTCTACTATGTTACAGGACGTACAAGAGACCTGTGACAGTCTTGCAAAAGGACATGTACCTTCGGCCACTGAGACTTCACTACAGATTCCGGTAGTTGGCTGGCTCCCGAAGGTTGAAGATCTGGTCCGAAAGAAGGTGGAGAACAAGAAAGAATTTGGCCCCTCTTATCGCGCACCGGTTCCAGTGCTTGGCGTGAAGGGTACTCGCACAGCCATCTTACCAACACTCCCTACTACATCTCAGTGGACAGTGTCAAGCTACAACATCAGGCCGATCCTGAATAGTATAACACTAGCTGCATCATGTCCAGCAATAACCAGGAATCCTGTGTTCGGTGCTTCTGACGACATACAGCGTGACACTGCCATCGAGATGAGCTCTGTTAATAATCCCTTACTGACCCCACCAACTTCCACCTGTACTGAGGAAACTGAATATGCTCATCCCACGAGCGAGTCGTTGCCTGGTTTGCATCCAACTACACTTAACCAGTCACGTTTTTCCTTTGACCCGACATCCACTTCATCTTTTGACCTACCAAATTCAGTTTTTTTGTCTCCTGGTTTAAAAAGACTTATTTGGTCCCTTCTTGGACATACATCTGGTTGGTGCTGATCCTAATTTTTCTCTTCATGTCCATTGGTTTTGTGACAGTATTTTTCTTGCTCATCAACGGTCACTACTTGCCAGAACGCTCTGCTGTTCAGTTGGTAACTGGAACTTTGGCTCCGCACTCGTCTTTTCACATCATGAAGAAGGATCAGACTCTTAACATTTCTGCCTTTCCAGTCGCTGATGGCATAGTCTGGGATGCTGTGGAGTTTCAACTTCATGGCCCTACAGAGATTATTAATGTACCAAATGTACCTTGTGTATCAATGGGTGATGTAGTGAAACAGAACATACGTTCAGAAGATTGGGATGTGCAAGCTGGACAGTCTTTATTTTCAGATTTGAAGTATTATGCTGCCTTTGATGCTGAAGATTTGTATTTAAATACGGCTAATTATGCCGATTTATATTGTTATCAGCATTTTGGACACCATTACCTACATAAAGCGAATACATTTAGAAATGTTTTTAATTACACACAATGGGAACATTGCCCAACTCCATTAGACGGCAGCTCGAAAACCCTGTTAAAGAAATGTACATATTTTACAGATTTTGATAGGTCCAACCCAGAGTTTCATCATTTCCCAAAGCGATGTTAACTTACACGAAGTTGTTGAAATCCAATTCATTTATAGATAGCTTATCAGTGGGTGGCTATGACCATTGGAAGGCCACCGTTGATTTGAAATCTGTCTGGGGTTCCAGATCCTGGCAGGTTCATGTCACTGAAGCTTTACATCGCGCGTGCCTCATCCAAACACAAAGTCTATTTTTGAATGATTCCATATATCAAACAACATGTTTTGGCCTAGCCACTACAAAACAGATGAATGCCCCTACCATTCCTACTCTGGCTACGTATCATAACTGGAGATTGCATACTGATTACTCCATTGAAGAACTGCAAGCTTTATTTCAGAATATGACATTTAATGTCTCCAGTTTAGACCCACTAGGATGGTTAGTTTGGCAGACAACTTCTGATGCCTGCCAATTACTTTTCCATAACACAGTACCTGGCTACAAACAGGTTAGACCTGATCCACGTTTTGCAAATACACATTCGGTTTCCGCATATTCTGTGGGTAAGTTATGTCAAAATTGGTTACAGCACTCATCCTTATCGTCCGTGAAACAACATTTATCGTTGTTATCCAATAAACTTGATTTGCCCGACTTTATCACGGGACCTGCTCGTCCTAGGAGAAAAAGATTTGTATACACAGCTTACAATGAAATTTGGAAGCTGTCTCAAATTGAAGCTGCATCACGCTTAAGGGAAATAGTTCAAGCTAATCTAGAAAATGGACTTGCTGTTGTTGACAATGGTATTAACACACTGTCTTCCTGCATTTACACCTTAGATAATATTGTTTCATCTGTAGTTAATATTGTTCAAAATGATGTGGCGGTATTGTATCATGGTCAAAATCAATTGCGTTCTGTTATGGAGTTTGCATAGACATTGCAAACTCTGAAAATGGGAAAAGTGCCATGGGATTATTTAAACGCATCTGCTTTGTTTTTGCCTTTTAATTTGACAGAGAAACAGCAGTTTATGTCCGGGAAAGATGCTATATACACTCTTTTACATATTGAAAAGATAGACCCTTTGCCCTTCTCTGTGGCCGAAACGGACTCTGCTGCCTGGCTCATCCACGGGGTTATCTCTTTACCATTCTCATTGTTTAAATTTAGCTCCTGATGAAGCATTACCCCATAGGTTGCTATGAACCCCTAGGCAGCGCTTTCCTGCATGAGGTATGGTCCTTGCCTTTCACGTACAGATGTTTGAGGGATGACAAGGAGGTATATCTTACATGTGACTCTTGTGATTCGACAATAGGTTGTTCCCTTGTCTGCAAAAACATACAGTTAAACGGGGCTTGTAGTGTTACCGCCCCGAATCTTGCATATGTTTTAAAAGGTATTTCAGTACCAGCTATAAAACCCACTTTCACCCTGCTTGCTAACAGTAGCTATCTTCTTTTAAATAACGAAGAATGTTGTGGTTTGCTGGCTGGCATCCCGTACATTGTAACAGTTTCACAGCGCGTAGTTTGTTGTAAAAATTTGCTTTTCGCGCCCCCGCAGTGGAAGCTCGAAGCCTCGATTTGGCCTTGCATCCTGACTTTGAAAACAGACTTCAATAAGTTGAACAGAATAAAAGCGCTATTATTTCAGCAAGAAGTCCCGCTCACTTCTGCACATGAAACTTTCGTTCTGCAGATAGCAAGCACTAATGCTGAGATACAGGCCCTTTTAAATACCAATCTTCCACTCCTTTTCAGTGAATTGATTCAAAGGATCTTTAATGCGTCTGATACACACGGCCTGGTAAAAATGTTTTCAATTGTTGGCTCTGGCCTAGTGACCTCTTTTCAGACTATATTTGGTGTGATACCAGCCTTTAGTCATTACATTTTTTCCAGCATCTTTGGAGGCTTACCTCTGTTGGTAACCATAGCCGCTGGTGTCCTGCTATTGATTTGCCTACTACACAATGGCTGCACCTCTTGTGGTCTCACACAACCCAGATCGGCTGCAAATGCTTTGTGGGCTTATGCTTGAATGCTATGGTACACTGCCGCTGGCAACACTCAGCGTAGCTTATAGACTGTCTTTCCGCTTTGCGTACTACACTTGCATGCAACAAGTCTTCTCCTGCTTGGAATGCTCCTTTCAATGGGCATTGGCTCTCTGCCTCTCCAATACGTCATCTCCCGACCCGGATTACGACTTGTTGATGAGTCCCTTAGTGGCACATGAGCAAGAATGCTCTGAAATTGGTTTAATGGCATGCGCGGCGGTGCTTGGAGTATTGGCACAATGGGATATCTGTGCGGCTGAGCAGGATCTCCTACAACGTAGCTACATTGAATATCATACAAGTTGTCCTACGATGGTCCTGGAAGCACCGATTAAGGATGACCATTCTTGCTCGTCCTGCTTGCTGAATTGGATGGCATCTCTTTTTTCTACCAATGAAAATGATTTTCTGTTGGAGGCCGTGGCTGTTTACTGCTCATACCCTCTGATGGATTAAAATGGCTGGCACAACTTTGCCTTTTTTCAATGGTATTTTTGGCAAACTAGAAGTTTACACCCAATTTATATACCCATAAAAAAAAAAATACCCTCTCCATCCATCTTTTTCCAAATTCGATAGACTAAAGGAACTCATGAACTCTGCTTGTACTTTTTGAACTCTGTGTTCATCCAATGTCTACATCCACTTGGGACCATGGGAGGGTGTGGTGAGGATACGGGATTCACTGCGGACATTTCCAAGTTAGCATATGTTAGTACACGCTTGGCTGCCATGTTGCCGCTTTTGCACATGTTTCTACATGACTTTGTTTTCGCCACACCAGTGCTTGTGCTCGTTCACATGAGAACCGTCTACCTTTTACTTTTGCTGTGCTCTGTGGGTTTTGTCTGCAGATCGTGTTCAAGGTCGAAAAACAATGTCTCTCGTTAATCTGCTTTGGTCAGACCCACGCATGTTAGACATAATACACACACACAGCTGCACTACTGAAAATCAAGTGCTTTTTAATATGGCATGGCATGCATGTTAGACACTTCAAGAAAACCTTTCCAAAGAGAAGAGCTATGCTTGAACGGAGATGTAAACTTTGGCATTTAAACCTAGAGGTATGGGGTCCCCCCTGACATAGCCCAGAGGTCTTCTATTTCAATAATAAACTAGTTCCTAGCACGGGGAGGTTGGCAAGGAGCGGTAGTCCTTCTTCCACTATCTTTACAGAATGATATCCCCGTTTATTTTCTATGGAATTTTAACAATGGTTATTATCTTGTGTTTATGCATTTTGCTGCTAGTATTGGCTCGTATACTGTGTTATAGAGCACGTTAGTTGAAATAAACATTTTAAACTATACTGTGTCTCTGATTATTCACATTGTGGACAAATATGAGTGAGTGAGCGAAAGCGTGTTCTTGCTCCCGAGATTCCAGGGAGGATCTGAGTTACATGTTCTAGGATGTCTAATCATTGGTAGCTTCGCTATAGTTCGGAGAACAAATGAGACCTATAGCTAGTCAGATTGGGGTTCCGGGCACTAAGGTGGGTTTTTGGTACACCACTACACACTGAGGTCCTGGTTTCCTGTGCATAGTTCTGTACATGTGCAGAATCCCTGCAACACTGCTTTTGTCGAGAAGCCATGGCGGTGGATTATAAAGTATTTTGAAATATCAAACAGGAGTAAAGGCAGAGACTTCTGAGTGCTTTGCGCGCCTACAATTTTCAGGCCATGAGAAAAATCTCTATTTAACTCTGGTGATCAATGTATCTCTTGGAGAGATCTGAGTTTTCACTAATCCCAGTTCTGATTCATCATAAAGAAGCACAAAGGGAAAATGCGCCTCTTGCAAAGCACAAAGTGTAACATGCAGATCAAAGAATTAATTTGGATAATGATAAATATTTTTAGTAGAGAAAACCTCAATCACTTATGTTTTAAAATCCTGAGTTTGAATTTCTCCGGGGCAAGCCCTCTTAACATGTAGTGAGGTTTTTTTTGCATGATTATGGATTTGCCACGTAATCCACCATCAACTGCATATTCTTGAAGATTCTAATTTACAAATAGTTTCTAGCTCAAATGGTTGAAAAAGTAACTAAAAACGCAGTGACATGTTGCAAAGGCCCTTTGCAAAGGTTGACTGGTCATCTTTCTTTTGCATATTGCTATATTTGGGTGTTAAAGTGGTACTAATGAGGTGCAACCTGTGCCCAGAAACTGTTATAAAGTGAAAATATTTAAAAATAATGTAATACCATCACAAAATATGTCGCATTATGCTGCATAATTTCTATTTTCTTGCAAAATAATTTAGTCAACCCTGCAGCATAACTGGGCCGTCCCCTGCTGCGGAATTACAGTGGCCCTGCATATAGTACCTACCAGTATGGATGCCATGTGATTCATACACCTTGCAGCCCTCATTGTCTTAAGTAACATTTCCTATACATTGATTTACACACTGATGAGTCATTGTCTCTGAACAATATATGTGTGTGAGCTAAAGCACTCAACACCCTACACTGCGCTAAGTAGCACTATAAAAGAAATACACATGTGAGAGAGTCTATATAGAGCTGACGGGCACCACTGGAGGTTGATAGTGAGGGAGTCTGTGCAGAGGGAGGTCTTTGGTGAAGGGGTGTAATGAAGGCCTCTGCATCTCCTGAAGTGCAGGGGGTGCCAACCCTTCAAAGGAACCCCAAACCTTTAGGAGGACCCCATACAGCCCAAGGCTAATCAACATCTGTGGGATATGGGAGACTCAGTGGCCCCGAATCTCATTGTGCACCACTTCTAGTTAATGGCGAACGAAGAGCACAATTAAAAATGTCAAACATACCAAAACTGGTGTACACGAATCCCAAAATCTTGTAGTGCCACATTGTAACCAGCCAGACAAATGCTCCGAGCTGGAGTCCTGGATAAATATCTCCCTCATTCTTTGAAAAATAGCATTTTGTCCTAACAAACTGTGATTTTCTATCTGTATTTATGTATATGTTATTTCTGTAGTGTGACCTTAGCCAAAAAGGCAGCGGAGGGCTGTACAATGACCAAGACAAAACAAATGTCTGAAAACCTGTGCCAAATTTATGATAGGTATATGTACTAACATTTCATGCAACACAGCACAGCAAGTGAAGTTCTGCACTGGGTTGCCTGAAATGGAAAGAGCACAACAGCAACGTATTTTCAAAGATATGGTGCATTTCTGCCCTCTCCTAGTACAGGGTCACTTGTGGTTGCCTAGTGCGAAAACACTGTGGTCAAGTTCGTTTTTGTGCAGGAAGGGAAACCTATTATTTGCAGCTATTTCCTCTTTGCATATGAGCCGCAGAATGCCCTGATACAGGTCCCAGGATGCTTGCTTCTGGTCCAGGGAGGACCCGGCTTGGCAGTTCTGATTTGCATATGGCTGGGTTCAAACTGGGGGGGCGTGGTGAACAAAAGAACGATGGATTAAACTCAGATCTTTGTGACTGGGGGGGTGGGGTGAATGTTTGCATTGTTCAGCATCCCGCTCATCATTTGTTTTGTGTTTGTCACCCTAAATTGGAATGGTATGCCCAGACGTGGGTCCCGTACTCACTGCGCCACTGGATTCAAGGTAGCCTAGCTGATGAGGGGTGATGACCCAGAACCGGCCCCAAGATGCTTGTTTGCGGTCCAGGGAGGACCTGGCTTGGTAGTTTAGGGTGAACTGTTCCCATGATGCACAGGGTCATGACCGATTTGAATAGGGCTGGGTCCACACTGAGGTGGTGTGGCGAGCAAAAGGGGGGTGTATGTTTGCATTGTTCAGCATTCCATCCATCATTTGTTTCTTTTGATCCAACTTGAGTGGGCAAAAAACAAATAGATTGGCACGTTTTATGAGCGACTGCTAGCAGCAAGAATGCCCACGTTACTTATGAGTTTGGATGGCCCAGTTTGCGTCTGTGAATTATTTTCAAACCGATAAAACGAACTTCCAGTATTGGTTTCTCCACAAAATGTAAAGCAAACTAGGATCAGCGAGGAATGACAGTTTTCAGCAAAGCGAGCTGGAGCCCTCTTGTGGGGCAAAGCAGGCAGACCCTTTCCAAAATACCTCCTTAAAAATTCTTTAAATGTTTACACAAATGAAACTATCTCCCGTCAGGAATACATAACAAAAATATTTGGTTTAAACGTTCATTTTCCCATCAATGTTATTTCTGTAACATTTTAATAAACTTAAAACGGCATTTCCACATAGTCTTTGTGAAAGTTCTCACAGGAGCTACAAGTCTTCTGTCAGCGGCAACATTAATCTTTTTGACAACTTTTAAAGTAGGGGCTGAGCTGAGATCCTAATCTTAAAAACAAAACTTGTGCATGAAATAACTGACGAGCAAAACTGTTGGCGTTTAGTCGTCAGTTCATGTTTGCGCTTTGACTTTCATGTACATCAAGAAATCATGCTTGACTTGTTAGCCAAAGCAGATAATTTAAGTACAAACGCAACTCGAGTCTGAGTGCACTTCGGTTGAGTATCTTTTTTTTGCGAAGGGAGACAACTCTGCAGAGATTCCTGGACTTGAAAATTTACAGGATAGAAAAATTACAACCGATTCAAATATGCTACTGTCAGTAGACTGGCCCAGGTGTTGACAGCCAGTACATGCTGGGCAAGCAATTCATCAACTTCAAGGCACTATACACTGTTCATCTTCTAAGTGCCACCACCGTCTCAGCCGCACTCTGCTGTCCAAGT
Organism: Triturus cristatus; assembly: GCF_964204655.1. Lineage (NCBI taxonomy): Eukaryota > Metazoa > Chordata > Amphibia > Caudata > Salamandridae > Triturus > Triturus cristatus. Next base: position 314,605,511 of record NC_140585.1, read on the forward strand.
GTTCACGCTGTGCCCCTCTATTCGCGCCCCTAGTGATGTGAAACCCATCTAAAGGCAAACTATCATCAGCTTGCAAAAAAGGAGGGGAAAGGCAGATACTACGGCCATAAATCTTCACTCTAGTCTAGGCCCTGGCCTAGCACATATGCCCTGTTACTCCCCTGAAATTCCACTGAGTTCTTTTGAGCGATTAGGGAGCATGCTGTCTAGGGCAGGGGTAGAGTCCTGGGAGGCAGCGGCGAGCAGGAGCAGGCACTCTAGGGGCACTATTCAAAGATGTGTCCTATTGCACTTTGAACAGTTGCAAGAGGAGTATGACCTTCCAGCTAGCTTAAGGCAGACTGCTGCCACTAATGGAGAATCACTTGGGTATCAGACACTGAACCTGCCCAACATCCACTTACAAACATACTATACATAATGGATAGCGCACACAAACGTATTATGTGGCTTGTCCGCACTAGCTGCGACCTTGAGTTGTTGGGAGGCAGACGTGGGTAGACAGTTAATGCAGAAGGAGTGGAAGAAAGTGTTAAGTTACCCTAGGGAAGTATCATGGAACACAAAGTTCCAATATATTCAGCATAATATCCTCCATTATCTTACTCTGACTAGCTTACATCACATATTTGGATCCTCGTTTAAGTGCCCCAGATGTTCGTAAAGGGCAAATATACTGCACATGTTCTGGACCTGCCTGAGGTGGCGACACTGTTGGGGGGGGGTTCTGGTGCACTGGAGGAAGTGACTAGTCTCTTAGATGTATGAACACTGAAAGGTGACCAGCTGGGTCTGTTTAAACTCCCCAGGGGTGCAAAGGCAACTACCAGATTCATTGTCTTGGCACTGCTGATCACTCATCAGCTTATTCCCATGCACTAGAAGGCACAGACAGTGCCAGGGATAATGCACTGGTGTAGGGCGACACTTACATGGGGACGTGCATAGGTGGTGGTGCTCCAACGAGAGGAGGCTTGTGAATTAGGCAAATATCCAGTTCCAGCTGAGTGGGAAACACCACTGGCTGATTTACATACATATAGTGAAGGTCTGGCTAACTAGTACTACCGTTGTTAAGCTCACTGTTGGGTGCTCCAAACAGGTCTGCAGCCGCTGTGGTTCCCTCATGGGGCTTTCAATTGGTCTAGGCTCCTGTGCCTTTACAACTGATACCCTGTTGTACTGCCGCCGCTGTTTATATATTCACTGTACCTACGCTACGAACTCCCAGTTGTTGCTCTGTAGGTAATATGCAGCCTTATAAAGTCACGCTTAGAATATCTTACTGAACTCCTTGTGGACCCCTTGATATGATATTGATGCTATTATCGATTAAGATGCTGTCACCGCATGATATTGGCGGTTCATATTGGTTTATTATCCCAGTTAAACAGGCTGAACCAGCAACTCCTACTGATGTTGTTCTAATGTCATGGTTATTATAGTAATGTGATGGAGACACTATATGTATTCATATGTTCTGTAATTGATGTAATGTGCTACTGTTAATGAAAATAAAAATTGGTTAAAAATAAAAGTGATAGACTTGCTGGAAGCAAAGGCTGTAGGATGTCATTTTTCTAACACAACAAAATGTAATACTTGTAGCCGAACAGTACAAATATTTCAAGATATATCAGCAATTAGGAAAGCACAAATGAAGTGCATTTTTGCAATTCTGAAGTGTGATGGAACCAAAGAGTTTAATAGGATCAAAAAATATATTCTCTGTAACTTGATTTCCACCACTTATCGCTCGCACACTATATAGTTTTATCCGTAAAACTGTTTGCCTTTGCAAATTAATTAGCCATTTCAGGGGAGAATGTGCTGTCTCTAAATGACAGTTCACTATCACGCCATGCTTTATTAATATATTTGTGAGAGTGTGTTCCAAAATGCACTACCATATAGTATGCACTACAGGGTGTAGTATGCATGTATGCACTACATACATGCATACTACACCCTTACCACCTGCTTTCATATTAAATAGGCGTAGCTCATTTGCTGCACTTGTACTTTGTGTTACTTGGATTTTTCACAATCCCTATAAATTCAGTTTTGTAAGATTATTGGCAGCACCCACACTCTGAAAATTGTTCCAGCACCACTGGTACCAACTAATAAACCAGCACCAAATGAACAGGCATGGAATAACTGAAGAGATCTGTACCACAATGCTAGTCAATCAGAGGAATTTTAACTAGTCCACCACTGCAAGACCTGGATAACTAAACACTATCGCCACTTCTTTACATCTCACAATAACACTAAAAAAAAAGATCATAGTAACAACGACCATCCCAGTAGATCTGTTTTTGCCTTTCCAACCATACCAGCTCAGGACCAAAACTATAAGCAAAAGTTCAGGTTGGACATCCCAGTGCAGTAACCAGCTAATTAGACTATAATAATAAGAAATACTGAAAAGGGACCTGCAGGGCTGCTCAAAGCTGCCAGCCTACTGAAAACTATAAACTACACGTCTATCTCTCACACCTCGTCATGCACCACATTGCCAAGCGCTGCGTCACAGAACACGATAACCCCACCTCGTGGTCATCACAACCAACAAGAAAACACAACAACCTTTCAACCTAACACTTTACATGGCATAGCTTCCTGTCCATGTAGATAAACTCTTCATTGCTCCACACAGGAGTAGTAAGCAGTATATAAATGGTGCAATACATACATATATGCCCTTTTTGCCCCATTGTATACCTGGTATTCTTCAGCATGGAGCTGATTTGACCATGTTTTTCAGGGCTGGTTTTGGTTTTCAGATTTCTCCCCACACTCACCCTGAGCACAAGATGTATTGCAATGGCAGCAGTTAAAGATTTGCCCCACAAAAAGGTGCAGGACAAGCAGCTGTGCAAGTTTCCAGGACACACAGGTTCAAGTTTGTCATTATGCAAAATGTTAATGGGAATATATAATCGTGGATGAACATGTGTTTTTACTGTGATGGAAGAGTAATCACGGTAAAAATTGATTTGGCAAATTTGCAAGACTGAAATGGAGAAGAAAAGTAATAACGAATTACTTTCAATTTTGTTTTCATTGAGGCAAGTTGAGCAGCCAACTGAGGGACATGGAGCAATCGGTGCTCCTATTCAAGCAGAAACCTTAACTAAGGGGACTGTTAGCTCCTTAATCAACGCCTTCTACTAACCCAACTGCAGCCTACAGTTGATACACTGGCTTTAAATCAAAAGCAGCTACATTTAAAAACATAATAGACAAAAAATTAGTAGCTTGGAGATCTGCGCTGACGGGAGACCACAGGTGTGCAACACAAACAGGGGAGCCCCCTGAAAGGGATGAAAACCATGGGTGTCTGGATATGGAATACTTTAGCCCTTTCTTATGGTCTTCGACGGTTACCTGATGAGGTAATAACACACCGGAAAATTCTAATACCACAGTAACCCATACCTTCAATTACAGTAAGCCTGAAAACAGTAGTAGTTGCTAATGGATTAGAGTGATGCAAAAAAAATAAAAAAATGCTCAATCAGCTAGCAGTCGGCAATGAAGCATCTGTATTACTTTCCAATTTCTTTGATCACGTTTTTGTCTGGTTTGCTACGGAGGTTAATTTGAGTAAAGCAGTGTCCGCGCTGCAAGACAACCATGTATATAACATCTAGGTGTGTAATGGATGGAACGCTTAGACTTTTACTTTTAACCAATAAGCTACTCAATATGTCACACAATATCAGGCTAAAGCTTAAAAGTAATCTATTTTGAATATGTCTGGAGCAACCTTGTGACGAAGGCATGGCTATTTAGGCAATTAATAGGGGAATGGTGGCTTTTGATTAGTTTAATGTACTAGTGTTTTCATGAAAACAGATTAGCACCAGAGGATAATGATCCCTCTATTGTAGGAATTACATTCAAATCCTTCTTATAACAGTATTTCTGAATTTACATGAATGCGGTCAATTTTAATTTTGCTTGTTGACTACTATGTATGGTTTTAACCTTTTTGGTTTACCTATAGACATCTGAGGGCAAACCATGGTCAATTTTAATTTTCTTTATTCTCAATATTGTGATTTGCCCACCCGACTGCAAGATTTTCTGTATAGCCAGCTAAATAATGTACAGTGCTAGATTATCCTATTAGGTATATTCCTACTGTATTTCACACAGTTATACCTGCAGATCGATAAATCTCAGTGCTTAGCCAGGGACCCAGTGAATTAAGCACTTTTGGATAGTCCGATTGGCTGGAAAACATGTCTTGAAACACATTTTATTGACATTAAAAAAGTCACTTAAAATCACATGTTCTTCTCTAAAGCCCAGCAATTTTCAAATACTTGAAAGGTTGTATAATACTGTCCCAAACTTCCATTACACCCATCACAGTGGCTGGCCCCTGGATACTTATCTAATAAGTCATGCTAGTGAAGTAGAGTATGCCCCATCTTCAACGTAGCAAACCCTACACTGATATTTGAATTGACCCTGTAAACAGACAAGGTGCTTTATCTTTATTTTTTTATATAGAGGGGGAATTACCTTAAATCATGTTAAAACACTTTATAAATGATGATAGGGCAAAGGATAACTACCTGCACATATAAAAACCCAGGGTATAGTAACTTAAAAATTTTGAAAAATTAGAACTTTTTTTGATAATCCTAACGTAGGTATCACAGTCAAATCAAATATACACAATGAGTTTTATAGTCTAGGTGCTCAATAAAGCCAGAGTCAGGGGGAATATCAGAGAATGGAGGTGGTTTATGGTCTGTATAGTTTATGATCTATACAGTTTATGGTCTGTATAGATAGACCAACAGCAGGTGCTTTTTCATCCAAGCTTCGAGAGGGTTAAAGGAGGGTCTAGCCTAATCGCAGTGGGCATGTTGATCCAGATCTTTGGGACAAATACACAAAAGATAAGACAGGCGTTTTGGAAAAACTTTAGGTTTTCAAGGTGGAGATTAACTGTGATCTATAGATGCCTGCAACTGCTTATTAGCATAGGCAAACTCCTGAGTTAGTGAGGTGTGCTTAGTTTCACGGTCTTAAAAATAATACACGTGGTGAAAAATGTGCATTGCATACTTGTGGAAGAAGCAATCTGAGAGTGATTAGCACTAAAGTTATTATGCAGTCCGACGTCTTACTACCTTGAGAGCAGTCTCACTGCAGCATGGATTGCTTTGTTTGGGCTGACTGAATAGTAGGAAGGCCTGTTGGTATGAATAATCTATACTCCACTAGCTGGAACTTTGATGGCCTGTTTTAGACTGTCAGTCATGATAAGATTTTTGATAGATTTAAGAGGTTTTAGTCCGAAGTGAACTTCTTTTGCCGTATCATTTAGGTGAGAGCATTTAACTTTAGTTCATTGTCTAGTGTACAACTGATAAACGTGGCATTGGTTATCATTTTAGAGCAAAGGCCAGGTTCCTGCAGGATTTTCTGTCAGTTTTAACCATATTGCTGTTTGGGTTATGGCTAACAAACAAATTTAGTCTTGCTGTGGTTTTCTGTCCCGAGAAGACAGTCACTGCTGTATTTGAAAATGCATTCCTTGAGGCAGTTAATGGACATGCCATTTTTAATTTTTACAAAGATCAGTTATCATCCACACATTGGTGGTAAAATATACCAATGGAGATTAGGAATCCCTTAACCACCTCCAAGTACGGGGTAAATAGAACAGAGGCGAGCACTGAGACTTGGGACCACCAAAAGGGGGTTTAAAGGGAATGAGATAAGTTGTTTTGTAACCTGACAGTCTGACAAAGCTCATTTAGAAAATATTTGAACCTCTATAGCACCATTCCACCAACATCAGCGACTCGAGAGGGTATTAAATAATGTATCATGATCTATCAGGCCAAAAGAAAGCCCCTAGCAAAAATAACACAAACCTTTAAACATGAACAAGCAGAAGCAAGGCTAGCATTACAATTCACGCTAATATGTAAATACCATGAATACCATTAATAAAAAAAGGACATGGGACTGAGCTATAGTATGTACTGAGAACATAGAATATCTTCATTGCCCCACAAGTACCACATCTATAAACTACTATTAAATTCTCCCTTACTTGTGGCCTACCTCACCCAGATATCTGTTCCAAAATATTTGAATAATTGTGTCAAAGATGGATTGGTGGGTTAATGTATGTACAACTGTTCAAAAAGGGTGCAATTTTGACAGATCAACTTTATGTGTATGAAGTAAGAGTTCATATCCTACACAACCCTCATTCTAATATCACACGTGCATCTTTTAGAAATGTGTGCAACATATTGTAAAAAAGTAAATGCTAATTATCAATTGTGCTTAGGCCTCCCAATACATAATGCTGTTTAAGTAATAGGGTGGTGTTGCAATTGACAATCTAAGAGGGACTTAAGAATCCAGGTTAACAGCCAGCCAGTGTTTCACCCACTGTGGCACGCAGACCTGGGACTTTATCAAAGAGCAAATAGTAGGTCGGTAAGAGTGGGCAGTAGGTCCAATATTATATTCAAGATATAAGAACAGTTAACATAGGCAGCGTGTGCGCTGTTCAAAAGCTTAAAATTCATTTGTGGTCCAAAGGAATTAGGCTTATGTCATTCGATGTGGTGCAGGGATTCTAAGTGCATGGAGTGAAACGTTTGTTGGCTGTCCTCCTTTTTCAACACAGTTCAGAAGGAACAACATTAATAGAATTTAAGTATCCCATTTGTGATCAACTCTGACTTCTTTCAACCCATTGGGGAAAACTACCAAATTGCAAGATACAGTTTCCAGCTCTGACCTCCATCTAAGCCAAGCATTTAGTCTCAATGGGTTAGGGGTTTTCACATTTCTGGACATCTGGATCTCACAAAAGCTTACCCATTATACTAGAGCAGATAACACAATTACCCCTTCCCTTTCTCACCTACTACATGATAAAATAACTGGCCTTTTATATATAGTATGACTAAGGTATTAAAAATAGGAACGAACAGTTCCATATAGGATGTGTCCTAAAGGCTAGAGCGGTCGACCTCGGAGCTGGGGACCGGGTTCGAATCTCGGTCAAGACGCTCAACATCCTGTGATTCTGGGCAAATCAGTTCATCTCCCAGTGCTTAACAAACAAAAATGGCATCATCTGTAACACAACTGGTGCTCATGTAAAGTGCTCTGATACCTTTCGGTCTAGTTCGCGCTACATAAAACTACTCCCAAAAAAATAAATCTGTATTGACTTCACAAATTTTCAAACTCAGTAAATATGCCATCTTTTTCAGACACAATGGTGAACAACTTTTTTTCAAAAGTATGCAAATAGATGACCTATCCAACAGTACACTACACAAGCTTGAGGCCACAAATTATCCTGAGATACCACCAACTGTGCCCATAAAAAGGGCTCTTTTGGCAGAACAAAAACTGTGATATGTACTAATAATGATGGAAACCTACGGTTCCATGATTAGCATTTATGTGTGTTAGAGAGATAGATCATAACTGCTGGCCTTTTAAAGGCAAAACAGCTATATAGTGGTTCAAGTCTGCACTCTTTATAATTGGCACGTGATTTGCTTTTTTTTTTAGGGATGCTAGCATTTTAAATTCAGAAAAAATAAACACATTGCTATTATCTCTTCACTTCAGGTTCTGTGATTTAAACTGTCAGCATTCTAGGACACTACTGACCTTCAGCAGATGTTTATGATCCAATGGTTGGATGGCATCGGGTCATCAGTTTGAATGGTGTAGCTGAGAAACAATTCTCTTTTTTTGGACAGGTATGGATATCAACCAATAGGGACGATTGATAGAACATTCTTTACTAACTGTATTTGATTTACTAACAACTGAGCCAACAAATGTGGCCGACAGCTCCAACTTAAACATTTTAATTTTTGAGGAACCCACTGACATTGTACGTTTAGGTTTAATCCTTTGCTTCTTAAATCAGGTAATGTAAGGCAACTTTTGAAAATTAAAAATAGGGAGAATGACAATTAACTATACTTACCAGAATAAGATAACATTTTTGCCTCTGTGTCAAGTTGGTACATAAAAGATGGCCGTTCACAAAACCTAACCTCCCTTGAGTAAGGTAGGTTCTACACAAGTACATTTATGGAAAACAGTTGTATACAGGCAAATTCACCTTGTCAAAGAATTCAATTCTATTCAGTTATCAATTTACAATACTTTTCCCCAGAAGCAACTAAATTATTCATGAGTTTTACCTCTCTCATTTAATATTGTATTCAAGACTACTCCCTGTTTAAAAACTCAACTCTTCGACTTATAATTTTAGAAAACATGTAGGGAAATAAAAAAAATATTAGTACAGTCCACTAAAATTCGCTCTTTAAATTGTCCCGTTTCACTCCTCAAAAGGACAAAACTCATTTCTGTCATCAATGCATAAAGTATAAAGAATATTTAACCTTAAACAAAAAATGTGGCTTTTAGGAAAGGGGACCGAAAGAGTGTGTGTGCTTAGAACATGTTTTCTTTGTTGAATAAAAAAACGGGTTGGTCTAGGAACATGTGAGGCCTTAGCTTTTGGGGCTTTCAAAATGCTGTGCTAATAATTCCACATACAACCTTCCTGACCAAAATCATCTAAAATTGGCACTCTGTGTTCTGACCTCAAACCCAAAATAGTTGGTTATACATTTCTATTTCGCTCTCTGGTTTGAGAGAGAGCTTTTTATTAATTTGTGTGCTGGATTCTGTGGGGACTACAAAAAAGACAAGTTGCCTGATCTGATCTACAAAACAGTGCTGGTGTGTAATTTCGGTTTCCAGGAAGGTAAGATCCTGAAACCATAAAAAGGCAAGCTACTACAAGCACAGAACGGGTAAAGGGGGAGGGGATTGCTGAAGCTATCACCCGTCATTAAACACTGCATAATTTACGTCCATCTGATATTTTCTTTTCAGCCTAGATCCTCTCTTCATTTTAGTAAATGAATGAGTTGCCTGTAGCCTCCTTTGCACGGAGATAGGACTATTTATTTATTTGAAAAAGAAACTAAAGTTAGACTAACACCCACTGTTGAGTGAAACTGAAGGCGCAGCCTCGGGATGGATACATTGTCGACATTTTCTCTAAACTTTACTCACGAGGACTAAACATAAAATAACTAGATCTATGAACTATGGAACTTTTTGAGCAATTACACCTAGAGGGACATGAAAGAAAGCATGCCCTTATATCGTTTTACATTTTAACATATTTTACATTCAAGTCCTTACAGTAGACAAACAATCTCATGCGGCAAATAAAACACACATTTTATTATTAATAACAATATCAGCTAGCATTCAGTAAACCTGTGCGAACAAGTAAAAGCACCTAGTGATTTAGGACCAGGTGCATCTCGATTTAGCAGCAACAGCTTAGAGTAAGCATCTCCTATTAGTTATCAGTTTCGTACACCTCCTGGGAGGAATTCTGTCCCGCTCTGCCCTACCTAACCGTTAGCAGGCAATCTCTAAGAGCACCATACACACTGATCCTGGAATGCCCCCTTCAGGGTAGATTGGCAACTGCCTTAAATGTTATCTACTGTTGAGGAGTGTGGCTGACTACTACCCAAGAGTGAAGTACTTCCTGGAAGCTCTCATAAAAGCCTGAATCCTGTCATGTAACTCCTGTCTGCAGGGTGTCTGCATTAAAAGTGAACTAGCAGGGCAGAACATGAGGCAATCTGGTATGCACTGATAATAGGAAGTCTTTGAGTGAGAAGGGGTTGATGCCATGTTTGAAGAAAAACCTACTCGCCTAGCCTGGTGCAAGAAGGTGGGTTCCGCCACAGTGCGAGGGGTGTGAAGTGACTAGGAGAAAGATAATGAGCTGGTGACCATCATCTGCTTCAGAAAAGCACGAAGACTAGGGCCTAGCTGGACTGGTGGAACCAGTGAGATTACTTGCGTTCAAATGCACCCTACAGCTGACACAGTACTGTCAAAGGTCTGCACATATACAGTACGCCACAGAGAATCAGAGACTTCTGAGCTGAGGGACTAAAACTGTGGCAGAGAAGGAATTGAAGCAGACAGGTGTCACGTGGTGGTCCATGTCGGGGCAGCTCCTGGGCACCAGGAAGATATGGCAAAATGACCCTGCAGAGCGTGAATGTGCCACTCTGGGTGACTGCTGATTGATAAACACACTCTGCCTGGAATCAGATTTACTAAACCAGGATACAAGGAGGGAAGGGTGCTGACCTGTCAACCCTCAACTAATGTTGCTAGAAAAGATTAGAGCAGTGATACAAGGAGTATGGGGAAATCACATGATGGGGGACTGTCTAATGCTCTAAAAAATACTATTAGTGCCCCCACATTAGACGTCAAAGTTGCACTGAACATTGCAGTGACTTAACTTCAGTTACTTGTGTAACACAGAAAATGAGATTTTTCTTGATGAATTAACAGACTGTAACGACTGTGAAGGTACAGACAGCTGAGAGGTTTTGAATACTTAAGATGATTGATACCAGAGCAGAGCGAAAGGTCTCTAAGGGAGCACTGCTAATATGACTAATACGAAAAACTCAGAAAGCTTGCAGGTCGGCACTGTGTAAGAAACACTTATGATCTTATGGGTTGCAGCTATGTTGTTTTCACCACTGCTAACTGTGCAGGGCTTGAAAGGCTGCTGCTGTCAAAGATCTGCCTTGAAACATAGGTTTCAAGATGAGCAAATTAATACAAAAAAATAAAATGGACAAATACACCAAGACAGAACTGCATACATGTAAATGATGAATCCACTAACTGCTGTACAACCTGAAGAGTCAGAGGCAAGGAGGAATTAAAGAGAATTTACTGATGCATATGTAAGACTCTTGAACCTCATTGCAAATACTAATTGAGGCAGTGGCCATGAACCTCGATTTGGTTTGAGCTGATTTGCAGAAAGAGATGGACAAAGTGACACAGGTAGATACCTCTGCAAAGGAGACCTGAAGATGTGCACCAGCTGCAATGGTGGTGAGCAAGCTTAAAGTAATTCCGAAGAGGTTTGAGGCGGGGATGGATGAACGAGAGGGAAGATTTAAACACACGTGGTGGGTCTCCATGAATGAACAGAGGGACTGAATTTTGAGCAATTCTTTGATGAATTAATACAAACCGACTTAAAACTCAAAGGCTTATCAGAATTGTATTTGGTGGAGAGGGTGCCTTGCCCCAGTGCCCCCGCCTTAGCGTTCTTCCTCGTACAATCATAATTCACCTCCTAAACTAGAGAGACTGAGATGCCTTACTCCATGCAGCAAGGAAGAAGGGTTTGTTCCATTATGAGACCACCAAGATAATGTTGATTTCTCACTAAAGTCAAGATGGAGAAAAACGCAGATAGAGTATTAGCGCACCAAAGAGAAGATGTTGAGAATGGAACCTGAAAGAGAAGATGCTGTTTCCAGCAAAAGTGAAAAAAACTAAAGGGTGATCTCAATCACACTTTTTTTAAACACTGAAGCAAACATGGACATGGCTGCAAAGAGTAAGCAGAAAGTAGAAAGCACTGTGCTTTCTTATTTGAAGACTATATCGTCCAAGGAGACTAGGAACTTCGATGAGGCATCACCGGTTGCCTTCCTAGGACGAACCACAGACTTTCGGGCCGATACAAGTACAGTTTACACTGTGTTGAAGGAGATTTTTAAAATTATTTTTTTTATTGATTTTCAAAGAAGACAAAAAGAAAATGCTACACTGCTTGCAGACACATCTCCGGAAAGACGACAGTCATGCTAATAGACAGAGTTATAGTCAAGCCAAACACAAATACATATAGTATAAATGGAGAGATCATAGAACAGCCATGCCAATAATTCGGAGTATAAAGGAATAGAAAAAGTGAAAAAGAGTTTAAGGCAATACTGCAAGGAGAGGGACACTAGGGTGTAGTGTCTGGCTCGAATGTGTGGAGGTAGTCGCACAGAGGCTCCCAGATATCCTTAGGGTGAGAAGAGGGGGGTTGCGGGCCACGTAATCTTCACTAACTTTCACAATAAGACATACTTTTGAGCCAGGCAGTGGGAGCCACAGTGCCATCATAATGGAGCGCTATCTCTCGCTTAGCCAGGAGAAAGCACATGGACACTAAGTGGCACAGGGAGCGCTGTGTGTCTCTAGTATATCCTAGAAGTGCGAGAAGTGGGGTCTGGGAGAGTTCATTGTCTGTCATAGCTGAGACATGCTCAAAGAGAGCAGTCCAGTATGCATGTATCACAGGGCAGGTCCAAGTGAGATGTGCGAAATCAGCTCTGGGGCATGGCATTAAACACATCAGATCTAGTGGGGTCAAATCTAACTACATCCGAAGGAGAGAGATAAATACAATGAATACATTTAAAATGTAGTAATTTGTGCCTGTAGTTGCCCAAAACCCTTATTTGTGAGCAACAATATGTCCACATTATATCCGAAAAGCGGGACATCCAGCTCCTCTGCCCACATCCCCCCCCCCCCCCCCGAACCCTGGTGATGGTATCAGATTTGAGTGGGATAAATATACTGCATAGACATGAAACTATTTTAGTATCATCTGCTGCCCAGGAAAAGGAGTAGTCAGCCGACACCAGCTGCGCCACATCAGTCAATGGCAACAGTTCAGATTTACCCCAATTGATTCAGAACACAGAAAAATTGCCAAATCAGACGACCTCCTGTACTAAGGGGGACAGGTTTTCCGACAGATGACGAATAAAAAAACAAGATGTCGCACGCATATAGAGAAAGTAAAAGCAGGCCATGGATAATCTGTAGACCGCGATGTAGATGGCGGTCCTGCATATAGTGAACCAGTGGGTCCATTGGGATAATGAAAAGAAGGGGAATGTTTTAGAGAGCGCACCCTTAACACGGAGACGAGCCACAGGGTCATGATCAGACATAAAAATTGAAGGGTTGCGCAGCTTACCAAAGACCGCTCCTAAAATGTTTTTTTTTTTTAAAAGGCCACTTGAGTGAGTGGAATGCTTTCTCAGCATCTAACAGGGTCGCAACTGGGGGATGGATGGAGAAACCTTGATGAGAACAGCATATATGGTGCGCAAATTGAGAGAAGTGGAGCAGTGCGGGACAAAGCTCGACTGCACGGGATGAAATAATGTGTTCCATTAGGACGGACAATCTGGTGACGAGGACCTTAGCCAGGATTATATTGGGGAAAAGGGACAGTAAGAAGAGCATAAGAGAAGGTCCTTTCCTGGTTTCAGCAGGAGGACAAGGATAGCCTTGTGCAAGGATGGAGGCAGGGTGCCTGTGGCCAAGGATTCTCTGTACAGCACCAGGAGATGGTCTTGTTGAAGGGTCCCCCCCATCAGACCATTCAATCCAGGTGCTTTTGAGCCGTCTAATGTATCAATGGCTAGTAAAACATCTTAGACGGTGGTAGGTTCAGCAAGAAATTGCCGCTGGCCATCCGTCAGCCAGACCTTTGTCACCTCCTTGAAATAGAAAGATATTTCGGAAGGGAGATCTGGGACACACCAAAAACATAGATTACAATAATACTGATGAAGTTCTGCCACGACTCCTTCACAACCCAATGCTCGCTATCCAGATTTTGAGCACAACGCCATGATGTAATTATGTAAGTGGTTGGGTCTCAAAAGTCGGGCTAGAGCACAGCCAGAGTGCTCCCCTCCCCATAACGGTGAGCCCTGACATGCTTCCCCATATACGCGAAACTCCGTCAGTAAGGCAGAACCTCGACCCAAGCAGGGATTCCCACCTGCGGCTGCCCTCTCATCAATGTCTCATAAATCGGTCTTGATATCTTGCAACTGTGTGCGTATGTCACGTAGAAAACCTGTATGCTTGAAAATACATACTCCGCGGATAAAGGCCCTGAAGGCTTTCCAAACTGTTGCCTGCATCTCCACTGACCTCACATTCAACTGAAAATATTCAGTTGCGGCAGCAAGTACTTTCCCCCGGAATACCAGGTCCTGGGTGTTCTCGCTATGGAGTCTCAGAGTGCATTTCGCTCCGCAGCCATATGGGACCTGCAAGTGCAGACACTCTGGTGAAGGTTAAGGATGATACACAGAAAATAAAGGCCAACAGGTTACCAGGACAGGATCATCCTGCCCGCTTAGCTATGGCTGCTTAAGGGTGATGGGTGTGGGTCTACTGTAAGGATTCAGGTTTACAAGATTGTATGGGTTTACACTTTGAGAGACAACAAAGGTTTAGAGGTGGCAGTAGTTATTTTCAGGCAGAAATCACGGAGACATGTGAGATGGGGAGGCAAGAGATGCAAGGAAAATATGAGGCCCATTAACTATATCAACTGGACAGCGATGAAGCGTGATGCGAGAGTGCTCTCCAGGAATGTAAGGACTTAACTGCTGCATTAGGAGCAGTACAGTGGGATTATATCTAAGAAGGTACAATATACATATTCACTGTTTACAACAGATTCAACTCATCACGGAATAGGGTTACAAAATGTTGAAAAAATTGTGGTATTATCCTTAAGCCTACTCGTTCTACCCCATACCGGCATGGAGGTTTGTCTAGTCCCAGGAATCCCGTTTTTGGTTCTTGCAAGTTAAGACAGATTGTGAGAACAGGAATGTCATGAAACTGAGGTTGCTAAATGTGATTGCTTATTGTCTTCTGAAAGGATATGGTCTCAACCCCGACCTCGCCTTTTCCCCTCGTTTCAGTAAAAACTGTGCCAACGACACATAATGGCTTCATGTTTGACCACGAGACGTTAAATCTGTGCTTAAGGGTGTAATTGATAAGAGTTCCACTAACCCGGAGGCAAAGTACTTGTATAAAGAATGTCCTAAAGAGAATAAAATTAACCTTAACATACATATTGGGATTAGATCTCCTGAGACTTGAGCCGGGAGAAGTACGAAGGAAGCTGCTAGGGGCACGTAGCGTATTTGCACAATTCTATGTTCTGCTGCTGATACTGTTTTAATACTTGCACATTTTTAACATTGTTGAAACTGTTGCAACTGCTTTTAACTGCTTTTAAATACCTTCACTATATCGCGTCCACCCGCCGAGAGGCAGGAAATAGGGGAGTCGACGAGGAGGTGAGAGGTGGGTGGGGCCGCCATCTTGGAGGGAACGGTGGTCAGCGGACCAGGCTTTCCCTGATATATAAAATCACAGGCTGGCGGGAGCACGTAGCAGGCGCGCCGAAGGCGCACCTAAGGAAATCCCGTCTGCGTCCATCCGCGCCTGGCCCGCGCTTAGCGCCAGGACTCCTGGAAGCCATAGCTCAGATACGGTACCCTTTCTTAGTTATGATAGATCTACCCTGATAGAACTTATGGGGACATATAGAGCCAGGGACTGTATCTGCCTATCATTGGGTGCTTTACCGGCGATCGTCCCAGACGTCTGCCCCAGCTGCAGAAACAGCATACCCTGGATTCTAAGTCTGCCTATACGCACAAGAGAAGACAAGAGGACAGGGGTAGCTGGTAGGGAGACTCAAACTTTTAAATGCATTCTGCTGAACGAGAGGTCCTTAGTCAAACACAGCCTAGAATGTGCCAGGCTTATTGAGGAGCTGGATGTCAAACTGGCCTTCATTACAGAGGCCTGGACTTTAACTTCCATTTGGAAGCACTAGCGGAAACAGACACGGTGACTTTAAACAATTTAATGTTGAGTGCTGACTTGAAGCAGCGTGTAGTTGTCCCTACGCACAGGGGAGGGCATACCCTGGATGGGATCTTTTCAAATCAACAGTGTCTCCAATTTGAGGGCCTCCTACCCTTGGTGTGGTCCGATCATGCTGCTGTTCAATTTGAGATAAGACTGACTAAGCAAAGTATGAGGGGCTCAGGCCCTAAGGAACAAATGATAGCAAGAACTTGGAACAAAATTGAGGAAACTACTTTGCAGGAGCTTCTTACATCCACAGCTGCCCAACTGCCGCTGGAAGTGGAAGAGGCGAGCCAGGTTTATACGGAATGGCTGGAGCAGGCATGTGATATAATAGCTCCTATTAAAACCCTCCGCCCTAAAAGGAAACACCCGTCCGCCCCATGGTTTACGGCGGAGCTAACAAATCAAAAACCTATCTGTAAACAGTACGAGCGGAAGTGGAGGAGAAGCTATAGGGAAATTGAGAAAAAGTCCTACAAACTCAGCCTGCAGAACTATAAAAAGTTCATCTCTGCGGCCAAACAAAATGTTATGCTATTCGCATTGATGAATCAAAGAACTCAGTCAAAGAACTGTTGTCACCTTGGCCTCATCTAGGCCGGCCATAGTTCAACCAAGCCAAATATTACGTGAAGAACTGGCTAATTTCTTTCTGTCCAAGGTGGAATCTATTTTCTCGGCCTTTAGTGAGGCAAGTATAGACAAGACTAATACGGCAGTGAGGAATCCACGACAGTAGGGGTTCTTTCCCCCACGTTTGATAAATTCCAGTCAGTTTCCCCCGGGGACACACAAAAGACCCTCATGGAGGCAAATTCAGGTTCACCTTATGACCCTTGTCCTGTTGAGGTGATCAAATTGGCCCCGGGCCCAATCGTAGGCTCACTGCCAGTCATATTTAGTATGATGTTCATAACTGGACACTTCCCTATGCGCTGGAAAGTGGCATCCTTCTTGCCCCTTCAAAAAAAAAAAAAACAGTCTGGACCTCAAAGATCCGAACAATTTTCGTCCAATTTCTAGACTCCCTCTACCGGCGAAAATGATCGAGAAAATTATGAATAAACAATTAAGCTGCTTCCTAGTAGAGACACAAGTCCTGGATCCCTCTCAATATGGCTTTAGAGCAGGGCACAGCACAGAGTCCGCACTCATTAAAGCTACAGAGGAGATCAGGGAAGCTGTAATCAGGGAGGCAAGGCGGCAATGATCCTACTGGACCTGTCCGCCGCTTTCGATACAGTGCATCATGTAATACTGATGAACCGTCTAAAAGCATGTGGCATTCGTGGGAAAGCTAGGGATCTCTTAAGATCCTTCCCTGCAGACAGAAAACAAATTGTGGCAAAGGGTGACTATCAGTCCGAACCTTTCACATCGCTTTGTGGGGTCCCTCAGGGGTCATCTCTCAGTCCAACTCTTTTTTTTTTTTTTAAACAATTTTTATTGAACATTTCGTATAGTGTTTCAATGACAGAGTAGTTGACATGGCACACAGACATAAATCCAGTATTATGCTTATACTCATTCTTACATTCCTCAAAATACATACCCACCAGAATTAGTATCATCTCGTGTCCACATGTTTCCTAAAAAATACATATTGCAAGAAACCTCCAACATAGTTTGTTCATGTGCTAGTATCAGACTCAGATTCTCCCAGTGGGGGAGGGGGTTCACATATATTACCCCTATAGACGTTCCAGCCTCCCCAGACCTTCTCCCACTTTCTTGGGCACCCTCGGTGAACATATACTGATTTTTACGCCACCATCGCTATGTCCATATCTTTGCACCAATGACAGAGTAGGGCCAACCCTAGATCCTCAGCGTTGTGCGAGGTTTCGTTTTGCTATCGCCATGCCTAGAGTTACCCAGTCCTGAGCAACCACATTTAAATCTGTAGGTTCCCAGATGTTGAGCAAACAGCATCTCGGGTCTGGCAGTATTGTAACATGTGTGACCTGGGAAAGTGTTTACATCACCGCCATCCAGTAGCAGACTATCCTTGGGCACTGCCAAATAGTATGGTAAAATGTGCCTGTTCCTCCGCATTGTCTGAGACACAGCGGCGTGTCTGAGCGGTGTATCTTATGTAGGAGTGTCCTAGTGTAGTACGTGTGGTGTAAAATGTTTAGTTGCACTAATCTAAGTCGTGATGGAATTGCAGCCTCCTTGGGGGACGCAAGTGCCTCCTGCCAGTCTGCCTCATCAATGTCTCCCAACTCATGTTCCCAGGCAGCCTTCAGTGTTACTGTAGGATCCGAGCGATTTTTAATTATTTTACGGTAAGTCAGTGAGATTGCCTTTTTGTGCAGATGGTCCGTTAAGAATCTATCCTCTAGCGGGGAGGATTCTTCAGGTCGTATACCCGGCGACAGGAGGGATTGGAGTGCATGTCTGACTTGCATATACTGAAACAGTTCTGTCTCTGCTAAGCCATAGGTGGCCTGTAGATGGGCAAAGGTGACCATTTCCCCTTTCTGCCACAGGTCTCCAACTTTTGATATGCCTATTAGGTCCCAGCGGCGAAATCCTTTGGTTTGCCCAGCATCCCAAGTCTCTTTGTATCCCATAACGGCATCGCTTGTGTGACCACCCCTTCCCAGCCTAATCTTCGTTGCGCCTCAAACCATATACATATTGTGTGCGACGTTGGGCCTGTTAAGTTGTGTCGTTTCTTTTTGTTGTATAGTGCCCCCATGATCCCTGATGGGGCCAGTAGGTGCCTATCCAACCTAAACGCTGGATCCTCTTGGGGGATGTGGAGCAGTTGGTTAATGGCCACTAGCTGGGATGCCCAATAGTATACTTTTATGTCAGGAAGAGCGATACCCCCATCATACCAGCTTCCGGTTAGTTTGTGCAATGCTATACGGGGCGCTTTCCCATCCCAAAGCAATGTCGTAACTTCCGCATTTTCCGCTGTGAAGTATGTAGAGGGGACAGAGAACGGTGTGTTCTGTAACACGTATAGTGCCATCATCTTGAAGAGGGCAGCTCTCCCTAGTAGTGTCAGGGGTAGTGTGCGCCAATACTTGACGTCTTTTTTTAATCTTGTTAGGGGTTGCATCAAGTTTTTTTCTGTAAACAGTGCATGGACATGCGTTACAAATATCCCAAGATACTTAAATCCATCCGTGACTTTCTGAAGTGAACATCCACAGGGAAGCCGCGGAGGGGGACCATGCAAGACATAGAGAAGCGACTTTTCCCAGTTGATGGTGTATCCTGATACACGCCCATAGGCTGCACAGATGTCTAAGAGGAAGCTGATGGATCGCGCTGGGGACGCTAAATACAATAATATACCATTCGCATAAAGCGAGATGCGATCCTCCCAGCCGCCGGTCCATCGCAGCCCTCGTATCGTCAGGTCTTGCCTATTCCATGCAGCCAGAGGTTCAAGCACTATTGCAAACAGAAGTGGCAATAGAGGACAGCCTTGTCTTGTCCCTCTACCCAGTTGGAATTCAGCCGATAGATGGCCGCAGTCCAACTCCTTTTAATGTTTATGTCAGTTCGCTGGCTCCTGTCATAAATGCATTTGGATTTGGCCTTACTTCCTATGCGGATGATACTCAAATTGTGGTATCTCTGAGACCTGGGAAAGAGGCAGGTATTGAAGGACGCTTCCAGGAGTGTATGCTATCAGTGGGTAGCTGGATGGCAAAGAATTGTCTCAAGCTTAACTCAGGTAAAACCGAGGTGATATTGTTTGGCAATAACATCAACTTCTGGACACCCAACTGGTAGCCAGACACGATGGGCACTCTCCCCGTTCACACTATAAAGGTAAAAAACCTGGGCGTAATACTTGATGAGAGACTCACCTTTGAGCCCCAAATGAATGCGGTGGTATCAAAAACAATGTTTGTTATTAGAATGCTGAGGAAAGGGTTGCCTTCTTTGCCCCGGGAAAGCAGACAAACTGTGGTCTCGGCTCTTGTAATGGCAAGACTGGACTACTGCAGTGGGCTCTATCTAAACGTTCAACAAAGATCCTTGAATAAACTGCAGTTGTTGCAGAATTGTGCAGTCAGACTGCTTACAGGAACGTCGAGATTTTCCCCGGTTTCCAAGAAATTGCATTGGCTTCCAGTCAAAAGTCGAGTACGCTTTAAGGCTCTATGCCGGTTTTGTTTTTTTGATAATCAAATTTATTATAATCAAAAAGAACAAGAAATTAATCGGCAGCAAATCAGACACATTATACACGCACAATGCAATCTTTGAGAATGACAGATCTATAAAAACAGTCATGGGATGGATAGCTCACCAGCTTATATATGACCACATACAGGATAGACACGACAACCTCAGGCCCGCAGTAGATTAAACCATTTGCCCCAGATCCTGCCAAAGAGTTCAGGACAACCCCTGGCATCGAAAAGAGGCTCCTCCTGGGTACCGCACCAGTCCACCCCTCTTCTCCATCTCAGCACTGTTGGGGATTTAGCTTGGGACAAGAGTGCCGTGATGTCCCGTTTTGCCAACGCCGTTCCCAGGAAACGTTTCTCAGCCCGGGATCCCTCAAGGCCGTCAAACACCCCCAGGAGCATGCGCAGCGGGTCATGGGGCACCTCCCACCCAAGGGCCTGCGTGAGCTCAAGCTCCACCCCCGCCCAGAACAGCGCAAGAGCAGGACATTGCCACACCATGTGATAAAAATCAGCCAGGGCCTGTTGGCAGCGTGCGCAAGATGGAGAGAGTCACAAGCAAGCCCTGTACAGGCGCGCGGGGGTGAGGTAAGCCGCATGGAGATAGTAGAGCTGGACGAGACGCAGCTTGGAGGAGGTCGTCAGCGTTTTGGGGGCCATAAGGGCGTCCCTCCAATCCGCGTCCTCCATGGGACCCAGCCACCCCTCCCAGCGAGCGCGAAGGAGGTCCAGGACCGCGGGACCGTTGTTCACTAGGGAGCAACAGATCCGTGGCACCCCCCCTCTACTCAGGTTCCCCATCATCCCTTGGGCCTCTAGGGGGCTGAATTTTGGGAAGGATGTGGGGAAGGGGATGTGGACCTGAAGGGCATGTCTAAGTTGTAAATATTTGTAGAATTGGGAGGAGTGGAGGGAATGACGGTGCTGTAATTCTGCGAAGGATCTGACATGGTCCCCCACCCAAACGTCTCCCAGAAGCGAAATCCCTATAAGGTCCCACTTGCGAACGTCCAGGAGAGAGGAGACCTCCGCCAGCCACGTCCCATTCCACAGAGGCGTCTGTCTGGTCAGTTTCCAATTCCATTTTACATGTTGTAGCGCAGCACGCCAGGCCACAAGCACCGCCCTGGTGACCGGGCAAAGAGCCTGCGGTACTGGGCTCCCATACAGATAGGCTTGGAGCTGCTAGAAATCTAACGCCCGGAGTTCCACTCTGTACGCCGAGTCGGACCAGCCGCCCGCGAACCAGTCGTGGATCACGATAAGCCGTGTGGCCAGGTAGTAGAGGTGAAGATTAGTCCCCCCCAATGCCCCCATCGTACGGTGGTATGCGGCAGTGTGCCAGAGACATCCGCGGCCTCTTTCCTCCCCATAAAAAGCGGGTAAGGACCCCGTCTATCTCCCGAAACCAACGTCCTGGGCGATACAAGGTAACATTCTGTAGTATGTATAGGAAACGGGGGAGGACCGTCATTTTGAAAAGGGCTCTTCTGCCGAGAGGGTTGAGAGGGAGATATTGCCAATTCTTAAGGTCCACCTTTGCCCAGGCGGGCGCCCCGACGCTAGGGTGTCTGTCCGCCGCGGTGAATCGGTCCATTTTCGTTTGGGTTTGGGAGGCCGAAGCCCGCAGGGTACGACTCTTGCCCATGGCCACCCGAGCCAGATCCTCTCGACACCGGCCGAGCGAGCAAACTGTCCGCGGAGGAGGAGGGTGAGACGTCGACACCCAGACAGTCGATACTCCAGTCCGGGTGCCCGAGATCCCCCACCGGGCCCCGGGGAGACAGGCCCGGCTCGACAAGTCAAGCGCTGTGATGGACCGTGGGCAGCGTTCCAGCGGAAAAGGACCACCCATTCAGGCGACTAGTGCAGGCAGCAATGTCAGAGACCGGTCCCCCCGTCCAAGTGGAGCAACCTCACCCCGAGGGGGCAGGAACGGACAGGCTGCTCAAGGGCGGGGTGAGGCCTGAAAGCAGATGTGAAGGGGATCCCCAAACTCCTACCATCCGGTCCGAGGACGCCCCCCCGACCGGAGGCGCGGTGAGGAGGGAAGCGAGGCCCGTAAGACCAACAAGGAGGGGCAGGAGGCGTCTTCTTGCTGCCACCCGGTATGATGGCCGAGTTACAGCCCAACGCCCCTCTCCGGAGGCCTCCACCGGCCGAGGGTCAAGGGGAACACCCCCAACCCCCGGCTCCCGAGGATCCGAGAGCGTCGGAGTGCCCATAGGACGTCCCACGGCGCCGGGAAGCGGGCCCAGGCAGCCCAGGCAATCGCAACCAGTGGTGGTCAAGGAGCTAGCCAGCCGCCGGCTCTGATGGAGGATAGAAGGATCTGGTCTCAGACTGGGAGCAGAAGCGTATTGCGACAATGGAGGGAGAGGAGGGGGGAGGGGCTCCAAGTCACCCGTCCACCCCGCCACCCGACATGGTGGCCGATCCCCAACCCCACTCACCAGGGCCCTCCACAGCGCAAGCAGCGGGCCCCTCGACTCGTCTCCGCAGCCTCCAGCATCCCCGGGAGCCCGATCAGGCCCCCAAGCCGGACCCTGGGCCCGCCCCGTCACCCGATCCGGTAGCCGAACAACCACGCACCTCCAGGCCTCCTGGCCCCACCCACGGCAGGGGGGAGGCTCCGTAAGCACCGGCCAGGGGGCCCAACAGCAAAGGTCAAGTCGTGCTCCACCACCCCACAGGCCAAAGCAGGCCCCGATGTCCCCAGGGCTAAACTGCAGAGAGCTGTGCGCGGGGCACCCCAAGGCAGCGGCGACATGCAGGCGCCCGAAGTAGTCCATGGCCACAGGCCCCCTCCGATGGTAGAACAGGTCTGGGCCAAGGGGGGGGGAGGAAGGACGCCAAAGTAATCAAGGCCGGAAGGCCGCCGCGAGGGTGGGCCAAGACACACAGCCCCAGCCGTCCAGGCCTCCCCAAAGTCAGTCCTGGCCTCTCTCTTTCAACTATTGGGCGTTGCTGGGCAGACAGAGCGACCCTTCTCCAGACCCCCCTCCAGCAGCAGTAACGGCACCAGTCTAGTCCGCCGCAGCCCCCGCAGGCCGCACCCCCCATAGTTCAGGCCTCATCGCGCGGGGAGATGGGGGATAATCACACAGCAGCACTCGGGAGACCCGCAGGTCCCAGGCGCGGCCCCGCCACAGTTCAAGCCTCCCCTGACACCGGCAGCCGAGCACCCTCGCGCCCCGGGCTCTGCACTCACTTTACTCTGGCCGACGGGCCTGGACAGGCACCAGCCTCCTCACCTCGGCACCGGGACAGTCGCTCCCCGTGGTTCGCAGCCACAACGATGGAGACTCTCACCCTGAGCACCCCTCCGCCACTCCGCTGTCACAGCCACCAGGCGGGCCTCACCATGGAGAAGTCATCGGTGTCAGAGCTCCGCAGCGCTGGAGCGTGACGCTGGCGGGGCCGCCATTTTGTAGATACCGCGGCTGGCCGGGAAGACAGAACCTGCTGAGAGGGCTCCGATCCTGGGCTCAGGCACTCCGGGGCGAAGCAGGTAAGACCCAGAGACTGCAGCAGTTGATAACGAGGGTGGATGGTTGTGGTTGGCGGCAGATAGAAGGCGGATGACGGAGGGGGTCCAGAGCACTCTCAAAGTGCGACCGCCATCCTGACGCCTTCGACCACGCCCCTCTATGCCTGGTTTTTAAGGCTCTCCATGGCATAGGACCAGATTATCTAAAGCACCGACTCCAATGGTATATTCCTGAAAGAACACTGCGGTCAAAATGAGCCAATCTGGTCTCGGTGCCGCGCATAAATAAAGCCCGATGGGGTGGTAAAAGCTTCATTCACGGTGCAGCAAAAGCATACTTCCACACCACCCACAAAGTGCCATTCCACTTAAACACTATGGATCTCTTGTCCTTTCGGAAAGGGCTAAAAACGTGGCTTTTTTTCACAATGAGCCGGTCTCTCTAATTTCGTCTTTTGCCGCCAGCAGTCTCAGAGGATCTAGATAGCGCCAGGACACCTCTGGGTATTTGTTGCGCTTTATAAATGTCATTATCATTACTTTCTCCTCTCTGGTAGTCATGCACAATATGTAACTGACTTGCACTATTCACGGTAGCGTGAACTACTTCATTCAGGGGTATGAAATGGGAGGCAATTAATGTTGTAAAAAAATTTACTACGCCCTCTACAACATTATAGGTACATGCAAACAGAAGATTGCATTGCAAGTAATGAGAAAGTGATTACATGCAAAGAAAATGTGGCCGGACCTTTTAAAAAATTGTTTTATACAGGACTGGATTTATGCAGGAGAAGGTGTCACTATTAATAGAAAAGCTAGACTAATTTCAATACAGCTTATAAAGGCAGCTAATCATCGGGAAGTAAACTAAGTCCAAGAGATTGCTCGCTCGGTTACTTCGAGTATTACAGTCCTCCTACACACTGATTATTTTTAAAAAGGCATTAAAAATATGTTTCAAGTTAACCTAAAACAGCTCTACACATAGTGAATTTCCTTAGATTTGATTATGTACAGAAACACCTTGATAGCACCCCTCTTTCTAGATTGATGTGAGAACAAAAATATAATGGACTGGTCTCTTGATAGGGAAGGACTACTCAAAAGACAGATGTCTGAACTAGAAGGACATATCTTGGAGAGAAAGTGTACCCTACAGAATTCTAATAAAAAGTGTATTGTGGCATAATTTTAGAAAGTCTACTAGAGGTAATCACTCAGGATAAGAGTTAGGAGTGTTACCACTGTGAACGAGGGAAGCTACTATTATTATGATCTTGAAACCCAATAAAGATCCGTAAGAACAGGGATCTCCAAAGTCTGTGCTGGAGGGACGGATACATGGCAGATTTTTAAGATAACTACATTTATTTAAATGGCGATATGCAAAAAATCTGGCATGGATCCGCCCCTCCAGGACCAACTTTGGAGAACCCTACGTTGTAACATAGGGCTTGTTGTACCTTGTCAATGCTGAGTAGGAACACAAAAATATGAACAACATTGCAAAAATGCTGCTGACGGTTATAACAGATTTAGTCCATAAACAACTGATGGACAGAATGCAGAACAATGTTATACGTTAACCCCAGTACAGAGATCTGGGCCTAAATCAATTGTTTATTTTGCTCCCCATGCCATTCCAGTTTTAACCCAGCCATATGCAAATCAGTCTTGACCCTGCGCCCGATGGGAGCAGTCCAGCCCGAACTGCCAGGTCAGGTCCTCCCTGGACTGGAAACAAGCATCCTAGGACCGGTTTCGGGGTGTCACCCTTCATCAGCCGGGATAGCTTGAAATAGGACAACACAATACCTCCCATCACCTCACACCTAGCCTTTAATATTCCTCTACCTCTTTCGTTTGTTAAAATATCTCTCAATATTCACAGATTGGATCTCTGTGCATACGATTCCTCCTTCATACTACAAGCTTGTCAAGACTAGTGGAGCAAAGAGATGGCTGTTTTTCAGAATGTTAGTGTTAGTTCTCGCCAGCCCATAATCATTGCTGTCCATTTATGGAGCTGCACTCACGGTTGTCGAATGCTAGGACAGCAGCATACATAAACACTTTAAAGAGATCACAAGATTAGGACCTGTGAAGCAAGGTTCTTAATAGATTTCTTTGAGGTGAATCTTGCATGATAACCACATATCACCTCTTACTGGACTGCTATGAAAACGGCTTATACAGAAATCAAGCCATTGATTTTACAAAGCATACTTCCACACCACCCACAAAGTGAGTTATGTTAGGTCATTCTTCGCTGCTTCTACACCGTATGTACCTGGAGCTGCTGGGAGTTGTCACTGAGGTTGTCTTCTCTGCGGCGTGCCTCCTCCAGCAACTGGGCATTCTTCTTTTTCTCTACCTGCTCTTTGTGCTTTAGGTTGGCTACTTTTTTATTCTGGTCTTTGATTTGCCTGTAATCAAGGGAGAGAAGGATAAAAAATTCATATGACAGGTGTGACAAGAAATTTACTGCTATGTGCCTACACTTCTGCATATTACAAATTAAGAAAATAGCACGATTCATTTTCAGAAACAATGCCCAAACTGATATTTCAAAGACAGAACAGGCTTTACGAACTGATGAACTCTAGCTTTACAGTCATTACATGTTAACAAAACATGAAATGGGGATTAAAACCCACTTACACTGCAGCATCAGATAATTCTAAAGTTCACTGAATTTATGTATGGCAAAATCAAACTGCCCTACAGTACACTGAGTTAATTCGGTTTCTGGTATGTGCCATACAAACACATATAAACAACTTGAAAATTGCTGCTTAACAACCATGTTATTGATTTCT
This sequence comes from Triturus cristatus, assembly GCF_964204655.1. Lineage (NCBI taxonomy): Eukaryota > Metazoa > Chordata > Amphibia > Caudata > Salamandridae > Triturus > Triturus cristatus. Next base: position 314,631,628 of record NC_140585.1, read on the forward strand.
CACAACTTCACTGCACATCACATCAGTTTCCCCCTGCACCTACGTTACGGCCAATGTTATTTGTATCCTGTCACCAAGTTGAAGGGACACACTGCCTTTATTGATGACAACAAACTCTCTTAAAATCATTAATCACCAGATTTAATTTAAAGCAAATATGGAATGGTCTGTACATTCAATGGTACGCTGAATGCATTTGTTTAGCTTAATAGAGCTAAAAGGATTTTAATTACATTATGTCCTGTACAATGCACACGGTCTACAGCTTCTCCGATAGCTTTGCCATTTTGAGTACCCCCCTTGCCCTTCTTAATTAAGAATGAGGTCTATTCAGGGCTGGTGCAATAATTTTTAGGGTTTTCAGACAAACTAGAATTTTAATTGCTGGATACTTACTATGCATATAGCATAAGATGCAATTTGGTATCAGCATCTGCTGGCGATCCTAAGGCTACTACCTTATATCACCTTAAGGAAGCAACACCCCAAGGTTTATTTTGATGATGCCATTACTCGCAAAATGCATACTTTAGTTTATTTTAATCAGATGCACGTAATTTGAACGATATTAACATTTGAAAGCCATGTTTGGACAGTAGTAAAAGGAATCATAGATAATCTAGTAAATTACTGCAACTGATTAAACCAAATCCATATCCAGACAGTCATCACCGGGCCATATACTACAGAACACGCGGGAATAGAATTCCTAATAAAAGCTGAACAAAGATGACCAATGGATGCTAAAAACAAGTTAATGTCTCGCTGCCTAGTGCATACATAGAGATGTACATGTCTCTTAAAATTCATGTTAACATTTTGCTACATTTGAGAGCTATGAACCAAAATGCCACCATAAATCTCACATAAAGGGGGTGGAAATTCTGGACCTCTGTACCCAGTTAGAGAAATTCCTGACCTTCCCCTTTAAGGACTCATCTATTAAAGAGTTGATGAAAATATTATTATGATCCATTGTGGCTTTAAGACCTGTTCCTCGCCAGTAATCCTAACCAAGCTGTGAAGCTACTAGAATAGATTTCATGTTAAACTTGCACTTGTAAAGGTAATCATGAACCTTTCTTAAACATCTTTTTATTACTCTACTGCGATGACAGGTTTCTGAATTTAAAACGAGTGTACTTCATGAGTACACCAAACTATTATTGCGATGGTACAACTAGCAGGTAATTCAGATTGCTTGAGAAATCGCAGTGCTTACTTCAGGATAGTATACTATGTAGGACTGCAGGACACAGCCTACTGAGAAAGGAATAGGTTTGACACTTCAAAGAAAATGAATGGTACTAAAAATGCTGTGAAAGAATGAGAATCATTCAAAGAAACTATTCAGGCATTCTAAGGCACTAGTGGGGGGAATCAGACACACTGAAGATCATGTACTGAAATGAAAACAAAACACTTGTGTATGGTGAGAAAGTTGACCAAGATCTTCCTAGGCTTTTCTCTGCCGGGTTTCATGCGGAAGGGGTCCCTATGTATCCTTTGGATGTCTCTTGACAAAATGTCTGGTGACTCCTCTAAATTAAGTGAATCTTTAAGGAGGTTTACGACAAAGGTTTTTAAGTCGCTCCCTTCTTTCCCCTCAGGAATCTTCAGGAGTCGGAGATTATTCCTTCTTGAAAAGTTTTCCAATGACTCAACCCTCTCGCGGATCACATCCCCCTCTCTTTGCAAATTATGAATTTTTGCTTGGGCAGTTCCTAGATTGGTTTTAAGCGCTTCTACTGTGTCTTCAAGAGTTTCTGTCCTCTCGCTGAGCCGGTCTACTTTTCGCTCCAAAACATCGCATGCAGCCCTAATCTCAGATTGATTTTCTGAGGAGATCATAAAACCCTGTTTTATGTCTATTTTTAGGGAGTTTAGTAAGGATTCTATTGAAGAAGAGGTAGTGTCCGCTCCGCCATCCCCAATCTTTGTCCCATCTAACGATACAGGATTTTGTTCAGAACGCGATGTATAATCCGCATATACCTCAGTAGGAATTAACTTCTCTGTCGGTGGGTCACTTTGTGAGTCTTGGACAGATTGTGAATTGACAGCTCTGTTAGGCTCCCTCATCTCCCCTGCCCTGACATCTTCTACAGTCTGATTGCCAAAGACTGACCCAGCCGCAGGTAGACTTAAGTCCGCTAGGGGAGAAGCCATATTCTCGTGGAAACCTACTAATACAGAAGCGCTGTCTTGACCAGATGGGTGGGGCTTTGGAATGGTCAGAACTTGAGGCAAAACTCTAAAAAAGGAGCGCAGGGATGGGGTTATGCGGGAGGGCTTAAGCTCTCCTTGTCTCCCCTTAGCAGCTGCTCTCGCTGACCCTCTCTGGGGTCCTTTTAGATCGACAACATTCTCCTCCTGGAAACCACTCTCACTACCGCGGTCATCCGGAGATGCCTGGGTACCATGCCTGCCTCTACCCCTCACCCCCCAGCCTTTGCCCCTACCCCTCCCCTTCCGTAACTTGCACTTAGCTTCTTTCTTTTGACCAAAGTTGAGGTTTTTGCAACCTTCAGGCTCGACCCCACCTAAGCCCCCCCCACAAATGGTCTGTCCAAGTCCTGCAACATTAACCAAATCACCTTCACACGCCACCGTAGCTTTGGAGTGCTCCAACAAGGGGTTTACCTGAGAACAGTATGTGCCGGTCCAACCCCCCGTCACCTTACCGCGTACTTCAGTGCTACTGCCTCCCTGCACTATTCTCCCCCGAAGGAGTCCTCGAGCCGCTGCGCTGCGGCTGCGTCTAAGCTCCACGGCTGCCGCCTCCCAGCGTTGCGGCAGGGAGAGCCCGGGAGCAGAGGTGCAAGGGGGGGGCAGGAGCCCAATCCAAGACTCCGAGGCACATCCGCTGATCCAGCAGTCACATCGAAGGAGGTGAAAAGCCTGCCGTTTTCCGTACACCCAGGAGAGCAGGGAAAAAAACTCCTCCGAGGATGTGCTGCCGTTCAAATCGCAGGCACCATGTTATTTTCCGCAGCGGTGAACTGCCGCTCGCGGGAGAGAGAGAGAGGAGTGGAGAGCTTCTCTGAGGACGCGCGCCGCTGCTCAACACGCGGGCGCCATGTTTTTCCGTTTCGATCAAAGAAAAAATCTTAACTTTGGCCCTAAAAAACAAGTCTTTTTATTGGCCCTGATTTCCATTTTGAGATCCGCTCTGACCTGTCTAAGACCACCTTAGATCGGCAGTGGGAATTAGGTCAGAGAATGGAAAAATTTTGTGCCCTAGGTGCAACAGTGCAGATGAGATTCCCTGCTTTTTTGCGTGTGATGTTCAAAAATAAAATGTACAATATTAGATCCCCTCTTGAGGCAGACGAAATGCTGGAGACATTAAAGACTTCTCCATGAAAGGAATGAAGAGGAAAGGAGGAAAAGGGGAAGGGAAAAGGTGGGAGAAAAGGGTGAAAAAAAAAAAAGAAGAAGAGGAGAAGGGGAAATTAAATTAAAAGGAAAAAAAAAAGTGAGAAAGTATATGAAAAAAAAAAAAAAAAAAAGAAGAAGAAGAAAAAAAAAAGGAGAAAATTGGCCTTTCCCCGGTAGAAAAACCCCTAATAGGTTATACATTTAACCAGTACTAAATGTATTGTAACAGGGGAAAAGAAATTTAAGGGTTAGTAGGGTTACGATTAAGAGCGAACAGAAAAGGAAAATTAAGAGGATGTACTGGTGCATGACTTATTTTGCAGTTTTTTGGTGTGGTGGGAGAGGAGGGGAGGGAAAAGGAGGGTGGAGGAGGAAGAGGACGCAAAACTGGCAATACATCTGTCCAGTGTAGGTTGGGTAGGGTTTTCCGGGGGGGAGGGTTTTGCACAGGGTGAAAAGAAAAATAATCCTCAAATGTTCAAGCCTAAAAGAAATCCTATTGTCAATGGCCTAGTATCATCTTTTGTTTTATGCCCTAAAGATGGTCAAGAAAGCTATGACAATATGGCTGCAGGGAATTTGAAAAAAGTAAGGGGGGGGGGGGGGGGGAAGTCAACTGCTTGACGAAATGACACAGCTAAAATTTCTATCTTGGAATGTCAATGGCCTGCGTACTGGGAGTAGGAGAGCAAAGATTTTCCAATATTTGAGGGACTCCCCGGCACAGGTCATAGTCATCCAGGAGTCACACCTCCTTAAGGGTGAAATAACAGAGTTCTTGAAAAAAGAAAAATGGGTAGACAAATTTATTTGCACAGATCAAATCAGCTAACATCAGGGGGGGTGCTCTTCATTTTTAAAAAACAAGCAAAGGCACAAATCATGGAGTATAGGGAGGATTGGAGTGGTAGGTGGCTTATTGTAAGGGTATTGTTGGATGGCTTTTCTCTTATTTTGGTGGGGTATTACGGTCCTAACCAGGACGATCCCTCCCATTTAAACAGCATCCGAGATAATCTATTGGCTTTCCACGACCCAGTTATTTGGATGGGCGATTTCAATATTGTCTTAAATCCGAATCTAGATAAGTCTGCTAATTCTAGAGCCTGTGTCTTATCAAAATCTAGACAGGATCTCTTGATAGCCATGTCACAACTAGGGCTTGCAGACTTTTGGAGGGAAAGGGTGGGGGGATCAACTGGGGGTTTCTTTTCGAAACTTTAAGTACAAACATGTGTCCAGGATAGACTATGCTCTATTTAGCTATAGCTTAAAAGATCTATTGATAGACATCTACTATCTCCCCTCACACCTTTCCGACCATTCGGCCATTTTGTTTGTATTAAAACTTGAGTTTATACATAGGTATACTTCTTGGTCGTTTGATCGTTGCATCCTCTTAGAAAACGAGGAGGTTAACTTTCTACGATCAGAGTCCCAGCACTTCTTGGAGGCAAATATAGACTCTACTGATATACACATTATGTGGGATGCTTTAAAAGCCTTTTGGAGAGGAATTATTACAAACAGAGCCTCTTATAGAAGAAAGAAATATAGTGAGTGCATTGATAACTTGGAGGGGGAAATGAAGACTATCGAAGGAACCCTGGAACCCCAAACTAGATCAGGTGCAGACTTCGAAAGGTGTAGAGAGCTAAAATCGCAATTAGAAAATCTATTACAAGCTAGGGTCGCTAGGAGGTGGGAGGCGAGTAAAATGGCTGGAAAAATTCTCGCCTGGAAAATTAAATCTGACCAAGCCCGAAACTACATCAGAGAGATCAAGGTAGAGGGGGAACCTGCTCCCCGAACCACAAAGGACGAAATAGGTGGGGCTTTCCAAGATTTTTTTCAGGAAATCTATAGGGAAGATATTCGGGAAGACAAGGCAGGGAGGGAGGCCTGGTTGGACCAAATTTCCTTGCCAAAGTTATCCCCAGAGCATAGTAGGTTGTTGGAGAAAGATTTCCTTTGAAGAGATTAGGAAGGCGTTGGGGGACGTAAAGAGGGGGAAGGCAGCAGGCCCTGATGGGTTACCAGGGGAACTCTATAGGGCCCTTACAGAAGAGATCACCCCGGTTCTGGCCTCTGTTTTTAATAACATTCTTTTGGAGGACCGAGATCCCCCAAAGTCTTGGAATGATGCAACAGTGGTCTTAATACTTAAACCTGGGAAAGATCCATAGGAAGGTGGGTCATATCGCCCTATTTCGCTCCTCAACAGCGACTATAAAATCTTTACCGCTATTATGACATCTAGGTTGGGGAAAGTGATAAGCCATTTGGTCCATGAAGATCAAAAGGGCTTCATAAAGGGCAGACACTTAGCTGATCTTACACAAGATCTGGTGGGGGCGATCGATATCGCGACCACTTTTTCTCTGCCTCTGGCTGCTTTTACGCTAGATGCGACCAAGGCCTTTGACAGGGTAAATTGGCCCTATCTGGCTGCAATAATGAAGAAATTTAATCTCCCTGAAAATTTTTGCCGTATGATTTCATTAATATACAAGGCCCCTACGGCAAGGCTCAATGTAAACAGTTTCCTAACAGAGCCTTTTGTAATTGCGAGAGGCACAAGGCAGGGTTGCCCGCTATCCCCCCTCCTTTTTAACCTCTACATTGAACCCTTTGCACAGATTCTTAGAGAGGAGGCTACCATACCATCATTTAGCTTTGGAGGGTGGGAAAGACGGGTTGCCCTGTATGCCGATGATATCCTCATAATGACTTCAAATTTAGATCTGGCTCTTCCCTCTGTGATTAGGAAGGCTGAGGAGTTCGGAAAAATCTCTGGATATAACATAAATTCAGAGAAAACAGAGATTATGGCCTGGAATTCCCCCAATACTCAGGTAGAGGTTGTGTCCTCCATGCGGTATCTTGGTATAAGAATAACTCAAGATATAAGTAATATCACCACTCATAATCTCGAGCAAGTACATAAAGAATGCCAGAAACAACTAAAGGCATGGAATAATCTCCCGCTATCCATCTTTGGGAGGACAAATCTTTTAAAAATGTCTATCCTACCTAAATATACCTTTTTGTTTAATTCTATCCCTATGGCTTTTGACACCAAACAACTACTTAAATGTCAACAAGGACTTAATTCTTTTATTTGGAAGAACGGAGCTACAAGATTGGCTTGGAAAAAGTTGAGGAGAAGGAGAGAGAAAAGAGGCTTAACGTCTCCAGATATTCAATATTATGCTTGGGCATTCCAATTATCTTACTCGAGAATGCTCCTAAAAACACCAGTGGATAATCTTAGAGGAAGGATGTTCCAAGCTATGTTGGAGGGGTCCGATCTTCCATCTGACGGCTTTCTTTTTAAGTTTGGAGACCAGAAATTATTTAAAAAAATAAAACTAAAAATTCTTCAATCTTTGGCTAGAAGTTGGTCCACAATCAGAAATAGAATAGGGCTGTGCTATTATTCTAACTTAGCACCCATGTGGGACTCGCCAGGCACTCCCTTGTGCCTTAAAGACAGGTTGGCAGGTTCAATTAAAGAAGCCGGAATTATAAACTGGGGAGAGCTGACGGTAGGTGGGTTAATGATACCTTGGGAGACTTTGCGGGAGAAAGTCGGACCAGTATTATCTGCCTTCAAGTATATGCAGTTGAATAGCTGGGTGAAGGCTTTGATAAGAAAGGGAGCCCCCCTGGGGATTTACAGCAATTTAGAAAATCTTTTGGTTACAAGGCCAGGGGGGGGGGGGGGGGGGGGGGGGAAAGGAGGTCGCTTGTTGGTATTGGGCGATCTTGGAAGAGATAGACGATGACTCTAATCTCCCTGAGGTGTTATGGGGTAGTAATGTTGGCGAACAGTGCCAGCAGCTGTGGCTAAACTCATTTAGTCTCCTGTATAAAATTGTGAAGCCAGCCTGGCTAAGGCGAAACCACCTTTTTACACTACACCGCGCATATCTATCCCCTCAAAAGCTAGCCAAATTCCAACATGGAAAAAAATGCAACAAATGCGACCTAGTAGAGGCCTCGGATGTGCACATGTTTAAAGAGTGCCCAGTTATCGGTCTCTTTTGGGAAGAGGTGATGGAAGCAATATCCTCTATCCTAAATATCACTCTTAGCAGCACTCTTCCCTTGATCATCTTTGGGATTGATGAAAATATTCTAGGGCCTGCTAGATCCTTCTTGTTTTTTGCAATTTTAATGGCTAGGAGACAGATCTGCAGATTCTGGGTGGATACAGCTCCTCCAACATATACGGGATGGTTATCGTCCCTATATGAAGTTTCTAAAACAGACCTGGCTAGACCCTGTAGTATAAAAAAATAAGAAAACTGCTTTTTGGGATTATCTGATACAGTGGAAGTAGGTTTACCGGGGTTTTTTTTTTTCCCCCCGGTCCTATGATTATGCCAGTCTCCCTACTCCATGGACCTACAACAGGGGTCTTCTCCGATTTTCTGGTCCAAATAGGCTGAAACATGCCTAGATGGAGTTTCTAAAGGCCGCCTTTTTTCTGTGTGTTGCTCTCTCCTTCTTCCGCCAATTTGTTGTCTGCTTTTCCTTGTGCAATTGTCCAAATCACACTAATGGTTTCTAGGTGGAGGGGACAAGATAGCACAAAATGGTGGTTGGCGGTTTTCTTTCTTCACACATAAGGGCTGGGCAAATGAGGACAAAGAAAAAAAAAAGGAAAAAAAAAACTTGTGTATATGTGGGATGTGTGCAAGTAGGAGTCCTGAAGAGTGAAGGTCTAGGTGGTTGATAGACGGAGATTCGACTTTTCGGTTAGGTCGGGCCTAAGTTGTGTAGTGCCGAGGTGTAGTGTAGAGAGAGCGAGAGAGAGGAGAAGAGAGGGAGGAGAGAGGGAGGAGAAGAGAGGGAGAAGAGAGGGAGGAGAGAGAGAGGAGAAGAGAGGGAGGAGAGAGGGAGGAGAGAGGAAGGGAGGAGAGAGGGAGGAGAGAGGGAGGAAGGGAGAGAGGGAGGAGAGAGGAAGGGAGAGAGGGAGGAAGGGAGAGAGGGAGGAAGGGAGAGAGGGAGGAGAGAGAGAGGAAGGAGAGAGAGAGGAAGGAGAAAGAGAGGAAGGAGAGAGAGAGGGAGGAGAGAGAGAGGGAGGAGAGAGAGGGAGGAGAGAGAGAGAGAGAGAGAGGAGAGAGAGAGAGAGGAGAGAGAGAGAGGAGAGAGAGAGAGGAGAGAGAGAGAGGGAGGAGAGAGAGAGAGAGAGAGAGAGAGTGTGCGTGCGTGCGTGTGTATATATATATATATATATATATATATATATATATATATATATATATATGAGGAGTTTCTAATTAGCGTGCTTGGATATCGGGAGGCTGTGGAGTTCGCTGAGGTGTGATTTGATGTGAGTTCTGTGTGGGAGGTTGAGGATGAGTCTGGCTGACGACTTCTGAATGGTTTGTAGTCTTTTAGTGAGGTGCTTGGTGATGTGCGCTGATTTCCATCAGTGTTGTAAACATCTGGATTTCAGAATACGTTCTGGAAATCCGTCAAAAAACATCCCCCAAATTTCAAAATGACTGAGAAGTGCTGAAAGTTATTTCTGACATTTTTGTCTTGCGAGTTTGAGGATGAACTGCCTGGGTTTGACATAAGGAAAGAAAAGCAGTTTGCTTTTGTGCAAAATTAATTTGAGCTTCTTAAACCACTGGTGTGATAGTGAAAAAATAAAACCAGATGGCACTGCGCCATGTGTTTAGAACCATGACCCGCTTTGTAGTCCGCAGACACATGACCCACCCACCTTTTGTGGACAAGAGGTGGGCGATTTTTAAGTTTAACAAAACGCTGTGCAGTAGCGCACTGTCGTGTTTTTCCATTTAAAGGGTCACTAAATTTGCACAGACATGCAGTTTAAGTGACAAAACTATACTGCACGCAAATGTTTGTGTGAGAATATTTATTTCTGTATCCCCGAGTATAGCCTCTTGATTTCTTCAGAACCTATTAAAATCTTTGTTTCCATCTCAATTCAGAATTACAAACAAATGTGCTTAATTTTTGCTTTCCTTACTGCTGATTGAGCTCATTATATTTACATTGTGTTGTGTGTTACAAACATACTACATTCTGCAGCCTTTCCTTTCACACTTTATAAACCCCAGAAAGACTGTCACACAAATCACTTCATTTTTCATTCTCTGACTGAGATGCGAGAGGAGTTTGTTAACAGTCCTCATGTTTATAAAAAAAAAAAACAGCAAAAGACTTGGGCTGACTTTTTACTTCTGTCTTTGAAACGCAGTAACGAGATCAATAGAGAACTTCAAGGCATGTTTATTGCTTGGTGATTCGCGACCCACCAAAAATGGGCTCACGACCCACAGTTTGTGAAACCCTGCTAAAGCTTAAACTCCCAAAATAATGCCGGTGGAAAGGGCTGACGGAGCAATGCCCGTTCCCTGCACCGTGCTTTTTACAAACATTCAGCCTTTTAATTTCGGTCTCCTGACCTGAGAGTACTTGATTTCTCGCTCTTTGAATTCCTCTGCCCACAGGAAAGCCGCTGACTCTCCATCGGCCCCAAACCAGGCAGTGGCGAGCGCAGGGCAGTTTACACCAGAAACTTATCTGCCACTGTGCTGTTCTACTCACCTCGCAGTGGCGAGCGCAGGGCAGTTTACACCAGAAACTTATCTGCCACTGTGCTGTTCTACTCACCTCGCAGTGGCGAGCGCAGGGCAGTTTACATCAGTAACTTATCTGCCACTGTGCTGTTCTACTCACCTCGCACTGGCGAGCGCAGGGCAGTTTACATCAGTAACTTATCTGCCACTGTGCTGTTCTACTCACCTCGCAGTGGCGAGCGCTGGGCAGTTTACATCAGTAACTTATCTGCCACTGTGCTGTTCTACTCACCTCGCAGTGGCGAGCGCAGGGCAGTTTACATCAGTAACTTATCTGCCACTGTGCTGTTCTACTCACCTCGCACTGGCTAGAGCCCACTGTTACGTTGTAGCACAGTGACCGGGCTTGCAAGCTGCCCTGGCTCTAGGAGCTGATAGGTGCCTGGCTGCCCTTTGATGCTGTCAGAGGGGAGAGCTGGTCTTCCCTGGCACGTGTGCTTACAAGCCTCCAGCTGGCTATATGACTTCTGATGTCGCAGAATGCTGCTATTTCCAATATTCTCAATTCCATAGTAAAATACATTAAAAGGGGGGACATATCACAGGATTAAAAACAATGAGATGCGTTTGTTTTGGGAGGCGCTGCCCTGAATGGTTTTATTTTTGTTCAGACCAAACTTTCAGGATTTTTTAAAATTCAAATGAAAAGAAAAAGTCTTTCACTGTCGTTATTTAGTAGAAACAGGAGACATTTTGACAATTTTTACACAATGGCAGCAAGGTTCTCAGTTCCAATATCAAACCTCTGGGATGGATGGAAAATGCTGATAATCTTACCCATGCAAAGTACTTTGCCAACCCATTATATCAAAGGTGCATAGGCCTGAAAAGTGCACACAAGAAATGGTCTCTTCCCGTATCGGTAATTATGATAATTTGAGTAAGAATTGAATCAGGAGTTCTAAGCCGTTTAAGAATCTAATTGACTGCAACCGCATAAAGAGGGGGCGCTACTAAGGCATTTTTTTAAATTATGCAACCAAACTTAAAGATTTCCCTTTACTCAAGCAGATGATCTGCAAAATAGCGATAATTTCGCCTTGCGGATTCTACATACGGACACGCGCTCAAAGTTTGAGAGGCTCATTCCATACTTGGATATTTTTACCATGCTTTGAGTTTTGGCTTCCAGGTTGCCAGCAAAGTTATGAGACACACACATGAACATTAGTCTATTACCTAGTGTAACAAGCATTTCCAATGCAATAGATCTCGCATTTGCAAGAGTTTGAGCTATTGACATTGTAATGACAACGCCTTTTATATCTCTGTTTTCCTAATTAACACATAAATAAAAGGCATTGTCATTGACAATGCCAATAGCTCAAACTCTTGTAAATGCTAGACATATTCAAAGAAGCGGCCGCCATTGTCCTGGGCCGCACGGAAAGTGAAGGTGTGCATGGTGTGCTGAATGCTGCAGGAAAGCATGTTGTGCCTGCAGTAGGAGAAACTCAATAAAGAAAATAGTGCTTACAGACTTAAAAAGCCATACCGTGTAACAACCGATGTACAAAAGTGCCAGTCCTCATGGGAGGTTACAAATGAAGACAATGGGGTACCAAGGAAGGACTAACAAGTCTATTAACGAATCAGAAACCAGCATTTTCAAAACCAATGACAAATATGGCTAGAGAGTGGGAGGGGCTTCTATTCCATACTCCAATACAACATACCGCAGCGCATGCGCTGCCAGGGCTCGGACTATAAATAAAGAGACTTGTTACTACCAAAAATGAGATGGCTTATAATTAAATTAGAAATTGGCAGAGATCCAAGATACAAGTGTCTACAGTGGTGATGCTTACGAGTTTGGATCAAAAGATTTTTTTAAAAGCAACTGTGAATGTCCATGTATGCACATTACTTCAGTTACAGTTCAACTGTGAAGTGCCAAAAGAGCCACTGGGTTCTGCAGCCTTACACTCAATATCTGAATTGTAAGACCAGTTAAATTATTTATTTAGGGGTTTCATTTGGCACCTCAAGTAGCTGTGGTAATTTCAGAGGGATACAATACAAATATACAGAATAAACAGGATGACAAAAATAAAGTTAAGAGTCCAGCTGGTCCTAAGAATATCACTTCCAGTTTAGGTAGGGGGGCTCCCAATTTCCTTCCCTATGAATTCTATTTTTGCTTTCGCCGCCTTGAAACTTCCTAAATATAGCAAATATGGTCTCCCATTTTTCCCTCTGATCTCACTTATAGCCAATTTTGACACGTATGCTTGTTCTAGGTCGCATTCTTCTATCGCCGTCCTTAAAGGGGTAATTGTCTAAAGAAAGGCTCTTCTGAATAATCACTTTAAAGTTCAGAAACGTCAACAGACCAGATTTCAAAGACGTAACCTTGGAAGTGTTCATTGTGTATTTTGTAACTCTTAATACAAATCACGTTGTTTAATACATTGCATGAAATAAAATGAATAATTGCCTCTTTCTGCATTAAACGAGAAAAGCTCACGCCATGAAAAGGTCTCACTTAACCCAGTTCACTTCGTCACCTCATTTGAACAGAAAGCCCACCCCACTATTTGTTTATAGGTTCGCTCTTGTAAACATGTTTGCAGCTCAGGGTCGCTGGCAGGTGGTTACCGCCACCGCGTACTCAGCCCTAAGCTTGAATAATACTTTACTGGCCCGTGTTTTGGGGATTCACCTTTGATTGGATGAGATGTTACTAAGCTGTGTACCAGCCTAAGGTGCCCGGCCATTCAGAGCACAGAAACAAAAGAAGGACGAGCGTGGGAGAAAGCTCTCTTTCATCAACTGTAAGCAAACAAAGCAGACATCTTCAAATGTTTTGGATATAATAAAAGTTAGCTACAAAAGTTGCATCTTGTGAGAACTAAAAGGACTCAAAACCTTCAACTTATACGTTTTACTAAAAAAATAGAAATTAAACGAGTACGTCCACGCCTAATTTACAGATAAAAATAATAAAACACTGTTCAGGTAGAAACAAGTACATTTATTTCAAAATAATGTTTAGTATAATATGTTTAAAAATATCTGAGTTATAATAGAAACCCATGCTCTAATTTAGACATTATAATCACTAAGCGAGTACACGGTTAGACTTACAAAATTCCAAGGTGGCGGGAAACGCACTGCGTGATGAAAGACCCGTTTTAAACAAGCAACAAATAGACGTGCGGGGGAGGAGCGTTGAAGCGCGTGCAAGACAGTGAGGCAGAGCGAGGTGCACGCGCTTGTGCACGTAACCGCATGCTCTATGCCTCCCAAAAAGCTGTGGTCGGCTTTTTGAAGCCCAGTAACAAATCTCGCCAGAGCAGCGCATGCGCTGGCTCAGGCGAGACCTAAAAAAAACCTTCCACGGACTGGCTCTCTTTGACACTTGAATCGGGAATGGAGTGGGTGGAACATATCAGTACGATGTAGCTGTAAAGAAAAGGTAGTACTGGAAGATGGAATGGGCTAGAGTATGGTGGAGGGCGGAGGATATTGCAGGAGTGTGGAACGATTTTCCAATATGGCCCATTTCGCCCTATCAGTTCTTCTATCTGTCAGCAACACACAAATTGTGGTTTTGGAACTGGTACGTGAAGCAGAGGCATGGGAAGGAGACAGTGCAATGTTCATTTCCCCGAGTTAATGCATTTACCCTCTAACCACCACATTAAACATTACAAGTTTCCAGCTTTTCTGTAACTATGTTCCCAACAAACGCACTCACCTCTGCCTCCTCCCCTACCTCCTCACTTTGGTCATTCATACCTAGGGACTCCAGGTTTGGCTAACAACAAACCTGTGTAACAAGCGGGTTTCATATTTAAGCCATCTAAGAATCTAGGTACTTTTGGATTCCCCCCTAATGGCATCCATTATTAGAGGTAGAACACAAAATGAAAATCTTATTTGATGTACATAATTATCCTAATAGTCCAACTCTAGCCTAAGATGGACCCAGTCTTAAGATGCCACATACATTCACAAAGGATGCTAGCAGAACCCTTGTGGTGACAAGGAACCAGGTCTAAGTCATTTTATTCAGAGGACTCACAAATAGAGGCTCACACTCTTCTAAAAGTGGTCCCATGCAGCTACAATTCCCACAGCCCACTGCTTCCAGCTAGAGTATCATCTCTGAGTGCATAGACTTTAATGAACAATGTTCAATCGTATACTGTGTCTGGTCCCTTTAAAATAGCTTGTTTGCAACCTTATGTCTCAGAAGTGAGCGATATGTCAGCAGGAAAGCTTATAGAAACACTAACAAGTAGAAATAAAAACACTTCTGTCACTAACTGGTAGCAAATTCTTTTGGAGTTCATCGTCTATTAGCTTATTCAAATCATTTAAGGGCTCATGGCACCTTTATTTTGCAACTGGATAACTCGCCAGTGGTGGCTGGCATTTATTTGGGGGGCTGCACTTACTCTCAACCCAACTGTCTTTAGACTGCTGGATTGAAAGGTTTAAAGTGCGCATATGTGGCTGGCCGTCGCAAGACGGCCGACCAAATAGAAATGCACACTGTAAACGGTGCATTAGACAGCCCACCCTCCTTCCTGCCGCTGTCAGTCAGCAGCGGCCTCACCCCCCTCTTGACTCTCGGCTCGGGACAGGGGATGAGAAATAAAATGGTAATAAACTACCATTTTATTTTTCATCACTGGGGCTTGGGGGATTATAAAGCGGGGCGATGTTCCTCTGCTCCAATGGAGGAGCCGCCCTGTAACTCACTGTACATCGGTTGCATTAAACAGATTGTTACCAATCGGCTACATTAACCGGTTTCTGAGCCACAGTGACAGCCGGCTTATCTCAGGAAGAGGGCGTTTGATCTTTAAATGGGTAGGGAAAAACCACAAGTGCACCCAACAGGTCTACAATTGTACAGGCAGAATTAGGTAACCGGATACTCGGACAGCGATGTCTGCCAGATGGAGTTTAATAAATGTACTCCGTGTGAACCTCGCTCGGCAAGACCGTGGTAAAAGTGTCAACTTTTAGTACATTGGATCGTTTCAGTCATTTCCGACATACAGAATCACAATATTTCCCATTCCTCGTGACCCGTGAACACCGGAGTGAGACACTTGCTCTTAATTTGTGAAATACTTGATAATGCCACAGAATACAGCCATGCAGAGTATTCAACTGTTTTTAATTATTTTGAATATTTAGGAGCAAGTATCGGTAAAATATCTATGTAAGGACATTCATGATGCACTAATGTGCAAAGTGTAGACTGGTAAAGATTATGAGGCAAGGGCATACATAGATACAACCGTATAGTGTATATATTACAGCGCGCATCACTGCTTTGCAAAGGCTTATCATATTTATTTGATCCGGTCCTGTTTTTGGACTGCTGCATGTGACAATGGGCAGCAGCGCAATGCGCTGTTAAGATCGCTGAAGAGCAAAACAGTCAAACCATAAAAGCACCTCGTAGGGCGCTGGAGTTTCGAGCTATTTAAACCATGCAGCATTCTGTACAAATAGTGTAAAGTTGCTAAAAATGATGCTACTGGAAACAATTACCTAACCAAGGCGAGTCTGCGTCATTCAAAGCTGTGTCCGCTCTAAGGCTAGTTTCAACCTTTTTGAACGATCATAAAGTTGTAACGAAGGTAAAGGACATAACCGAACAGGGTGCTGGTAACTTGAAGAAGCTACAGAGTAAGGAAACTGTTGAACACTTCATATCCCCTTACAAAGGTGGGGATTACTGAGGAAAAAACTAATATTTGCGTACTTCCATCAGAGAAAGTAGTCTGCCAAGCCAAATGCTGTTGCTTTATGCCTCCAAATACTGATGCTTAGTATGTAATATAATAAATCCTCTTTCCCAGTTAGTGGCGTAGCAAGCCCTTAGCCAGCCATGGCGGCCCCTGAGTTTTCCGCATCGGCAGGAATGTAAGAGAAGAGGGGTAGGGGGGAGGATTGCCACCCCCAAAACTTGTGCCGCCCTGGGGCAGACCACCCCTCCATGATATGCCAGTTTTCCCCGTTTCTCCAGCCTGCAACAGCCTACTACCGTGCTCTTTACATCCAGAACTGGAACACATAATGCATTCCTGCAATCTTGCCCCACCATGTTCACTTTCTCCCTATCGCTATTTTGGAACGGCCAAACAGGCACATAGGAATCATTAGAAAGCACCCTACCCATGGCAGGGCTGGCAACCTTCTCTGTGATTGACACCACCACCATAATATCGAAGACTGGGAAGAAGAGATTCAAAATCTCTACTACATTCCAGACACTCCAACCCTAGACACATGAACCTCATGAAAATGAGCACATATACAACAGACGACCTTCCCTCCGCGAAGGGTCCTAATGCATGGCAAGAAAAACATTCTTTGAGTCCTCGACAGAACAATGCTGAAGATTTAATGGGAGAATAGGCAACAATTTTACAGAACGCACAAAACATTTGCACCAATGGCAGAGTCAGTTCAGTCCAGTACAGTCCAGTGGCAGAGTCATGCTTCGGGCTACTAACAAAACCTTTTTCTTCATTTCTAAATGACCGAGAACAACCGCCTTAATTCAATTTACTAAACCGCATTGTCACAATAGCATACCTGAAGTCAGTGAGAGCTGCAACACAGCCTCTACCCCAATGTTAATGGGTGGCAAAAACCTACTAGTAGCACCCAGTATTATTCAGCACATGCAAACGATAACCATCAGAAAGGAACACTCAGTAGCGAGGCCACTTCTAGAGTCCGTGAAGTAACCATACCAGCCTTCCAGAAAACAGCAAGCAATTCTAAACTAACACTACAGCAGGGCATAACATCACCATGCCGATCTCCCTCCACACACCAAGAATTGAACACTTCAGTATACTCTCACTTGGCCAACACACACACCTTTGAAAGATGTGACATATTACCAGAAACAAATGACACTAAATGATTAGATCAAGGGGCGTGGCCTGAGGCGTCAAGATGGCAGTCGCACTCTATGAGTGCTCCGGACCCCTCCGTCATACGCCTTGAATCCGGCCCATATTGGCAACCATCCGCGTGTTCTACCTGCATCTGGGGAGTCCCTGACACGGTGGCATCGTCCTCCTGGGTCTGGTGTTTCAGTGCGGAGCCCGTGGAGGCGGCGGTGACTTGCGGCAGCCTGCTCATCCTGCAGTGGAGCCTATTGTGTGCTGGAGCGGGCCGGAACCATGTAAGCGGTGGCGGTCGGGATGCCGCTGATACCCTGACCTTGGTGGCAGTACCGGCGTTTGGGGAGCATAAGTGACCCTGAGGAGGTCCGGGGGTCCGACCGCCTGCGGAGCTGGTGGTGGCGTCGGCAAGCCACATGTTCGGCATCCCTGGTGATCGGCCAGCGTCTCGGCTGGCGTGAGGAGAGGTGCGGGGCGCCTGCAGATCCTGATTGCGGGCTGGCCCCAGACTGCAGGCAGCAGCTACGAACTCCGGCGGTGAGTGGGGCTGGGATCGGCTGTCGACTCGGGCAGTGGGGCGCTCCCCCCTCCCGGTCCAGCGCGGTGCTCTCTCCATCCTCCCCCGCTGCCGGCTCTGCCACGCATCTCCGCGGGCGGCCTGTAGTGGTGCACAGATCTCCAGCTGGGCCTGAAGGCATTCTCAATCCCCAGGGTGCGGTGGGGATCGGCTGTCGGCGCGAGTGTGGGATGCTTGCCCCCCTCCTCCTCTGGACCTGGAACTGCGGGCCTAGCACAAATAACTCATTGCGAGGTGGCGGCCTATGGACCTGGTGGGCCCTGGCGATTCCCGCCGCTCCCGTTGGGTGAGGAGCGGGGGTGCACACGTCGCGGCTCGCTGTGGGGGTGAGGCTGGCCCTGAAAGCTGACTGCGCCAGCGATCATCCTCCTGAGACTACGGGCGGCCCCATCGCTCGGTAGCCTTCGTCCCCCTACGTGTGGGGCAGGTCATCGGCTGCGATGTGAGTGGGGCGCAGCCTGGGGAAACCCCCCCCCCCCCCCAAATCTGAGACTGCCCCAGGGTTGCGGCAGCGGCAGTGGCCCTCCTCTCACTGGCTCCTTGAGGTCTGAATGCATTCTGCTGTTTCAACGGAGGGGGCCTCCCCTGGCTGATTGTTGAGCAGGTGCCTCCCGGGCCGGCTGGTCACCCGGGGGATCTCGGGGTGGACACCGGAACACTTCCATATGGCGAGTTGCTCGTGGACTTCCCACGCATGTGCGGGTCCCCGGCCTCCTCCTCCACTTCAAACTTTCATCCCCCCTCGGTCTCTTGTGGCCACAGTGACACTGGAACCTGCCCCTGGCCATGGGGAGGGATAGGGGCCCCAAGCCTACACCGGCCTCCACACAGACCAAAATGGACCGGTTTACTCCTTACGAGTCGGAGCCTCCTGGCAGGGTGGTGGGGGGACCCCCACCCCCCGCAGGACACGGATCTGGCCATCATCCTCCAGGCTATCAGTGCCTCTCAGGCATCCGTCGAGGGGAAGATTGGAGAAATCAAGATGGATGTGTCCCTCCTCAGACAGGACCTACGTAACACCACCGCGAGATTGACAGAGGCTGAATCCCGCATCTCCATGGCCGAGGACGACATCTCCCAACTTAAAGATCAGGTGGCCCAACTTCGTGCTCGTACCGGGGAGCTTCACAGGCGTGCCGAAGACGCTGAAAACGGCGCACGTCGCAATAACCTCCATCTGGTGGGGTTTCCCGAGGAAGCGGAAGCTGGACAAATGGCCACCTTCGTTGAAGATTGGTTCAAGTCATGGATGCCGGAAGATGCCCTGTCGACATGGTTTGTTGTGGAGAGGGCCCACAGGTCTCTGGCGCCCAAGCCTCGTCCTGGTGCCCCACCCCGCCCCATCATCCTGAAAGTCCTCAACTTCAAAGATCGTGATGACATCTTACGGCCGGCCAGGGCAAAAGGTCCCCTCAGGTTCCAAAACCACGTCATTATGATATTCCCAGACTATACCAGGGAAGTCCAAGACCTTCGGCGCTCCTACACAGAGGTCAAGAAGAAGTTGCGTACCCTAGGCCTGCAATATCAACTCCAATTTCCGGCACGCCTTCGAGTCATTTTTCAGGGCAACACACAATTCTTTGAATCTCCCCAGGCGGCATGGACATGGCTGACAGAGGAACGTCCCCTCCGCCCCCGACACAAAGGCACATCGGAACACACTGAGTCGCAGCCGGTGGGGCCGGGATCGTCGGGACGCCAGCGCCGGCGTCGCACAAGGTCTCGTAAGGGGCGCCTGTCATGTGCTTCGACATCCAGATCCCTCAGTGTGGCAGCTCCCGACCGCAGTGACTCCTCAAATCGATCAGGCTCTCCGCCGCACGGCAGGCCCCGAACCACTGAAAACTTACTGGGATCGTCCCTACCACAGGCCCAGGTGGACTCGGACCTTTCCCACACTCCCACTCTCTAGCAGCCAAGTGTTCAGCTTTGGACAAATGACCGCCAATGGGGTACGGGGCTTCAATGGGGGGGGTCGTCAGATTCTGATGGACTTCTATGTTAATGTACATTGCTTCATGCCAATGCACTGCTTATCTGTTCTTCTGGAGGGGTCCTCCACGCTACTGATCCGAGCGTTTTAGTTTGGTTTAGTTAAATGGGGGGGGGGGGGGGGGGGGGGGGGTCGACAGATGCTTCCGTTCTCGAAGTGTAGGGTGGGGGGAGTGGAATGGGGGGGGGGGGGTTTCTTCCCCAGTTGTCGTTTCATTTGTTCTGTTGCTTCAGCTCCCATGGACAGGTATATGCTTCATCTGCAAAGACTGTAATATCTCGGTCCCTGCTCGCACCCACACCACCCACCACATATAGGACCCTGCGCGCAGCCTTGTCCCAGACACCACCCACCATGACTGACGACACCACGACCTGGGCTTCCCTCCACGTTCTGTCCTGGAACGTTAACGGTCTCCTGGACAGGCTGAAGCGCACCGCGGTCCTGCGCTAAGCGCAACGCCTCCACATTGACATCCTTCTTCTCCAAGAGACTCATCTTCTGGGTAACTGCTGCCCCTTTCTTGCCCGGTACGGGTACGACAGAGTATGACACTCCAGCTTCTCCAGGGGTTCTAGAGGGGTGGCCATCCTCATGAGACGCAACCCACCCTTCGTTCTGTCCCGGGTGATCCACGACCCTCAAGGCACGTACTTGACGGTATGTGGCTCTCTGGCCGGCTCCCCGCTCCATCTTGTGTCCATATATTCGCCTCCCTCTATGCTTACCCCTACACTGACACAGACCTCCGCCTTCCTCACCATTCTCCCCCTAGGCGTCATGGTTGTGGGCGGCGATTTCAACGTGGTCTCCAGCCCAGCACTAGACACAACAGGCCCTCCCTCCGCTGTCCGCATCACGCAAGCAAAACAATTGAGGTCTCGGTCCGAGTCACTGGGCCTCTGTGATGTGTGGCGCACGTGGCACCCACGGGCCACCCACTTTACTCACACCTCCGCAGCCCCCCACACGCAGGCACGCATAGACATGATCTTTCTCCCTGCAGCTGACTGCCCAACAGTTGTAGACACTCGTATCCTACCCAGGGGAATTTCAGATCACTCCCCGGTGCTCCTCAGTACAGGGACTCCTCCCCCCTCAGCCCGCCAAACGTGGAGGATGAATGCATGGTTCCTCCAAGATAAAGATTTCAAGAAGACGGTAGGGAAGGAGCTCGAACAATATTTCCTCACCAACGAGGGCTCTGTATCCTCCCCTGGGAGGCTGGGAGGGCAACCATTCTGGGCTTCGCGAAGGGACAACTCATGAAGCAGAGGCAAGAGCAACATCAGGAAATTACCGTGAAAGAAGCGCAGGCGCTTCGTTTGGAACAATCCACTTCCCTGCTCAGCGCCGCCGCCCAAAGCCGACAACTAGCCCTCATCCGGTCCGAAATTAGACAACTATCTCTAGAAGCGGCCAAGCTCCTATGGAGGTCCTCGGTGGCAGGAATTTATGGCTGGGGGACAAAAATGGCATGATTTTGCACAGGCTGGCCACGTTTCCCAGTGCGAACCGTATAATTCCGGAAGTGGTGGACGACAAGGGAACGGTACGCAACGCCCCTTCAGCGATGGCACACGTGTTCGCTAGCTACTATCGGCGCTTGTATGCTGCACAAACTCCCGAATCATCGCTCCGTGGTCTCCTCGGAAGGAGTCGCATCAGTCTCCCCCGGTTGGAGATGGCAGCCCAGAAAGACCTGGAACTCCATCTCTTAAAGAAATTGAGGAAGCCATTTCTCTTATGTCCCCGGGTAAGACTCTGGGACCAGATGGTCATCCCCAAGAACACTACGCGGCTTACCGTGACACACTAGTGCCCCACTTGGCTGGCCTTTTTCAGGAGGCCCTTGATCAGGGCTCCTTCCCGCCGGAGACAGACATTGCCACTATTGTGGTCCTTCGGAAGTCCCAGCCCCCCTCCCATCACTGCGCAGATTACCGGCCCATATAACTCCTCAATACAGAGATCAAACTTTATGCCACCATCCTGGCCCACCGGCTAAAGCCTCACCTGCCCACGTTGGTCCACCCGGACCAATGTGGCTTTATGCCCACACGCGCGACCCGTCATTGCCTCCGGAGGCTGCAACTGGCTCTGGCCCACCGACACGTACTCACCCCTTATTTGGCCCTCCTCCTTATAGATTGCGAAAAAGCTTTTGATTCGGTGGACTGGGCATTTTTCCAAGACGTGTTGACGGAGATGGGATTCGGGCCCCAGTTCCGGGCTTTGGTCCGGGTGCTGTATGGGCAGCTGCGGGCACGGGTGCTAATGAACAGCGTCCTGTCCGAGGACTTTCCCATTGCTAGGGGCACGCGGCAGGGTTGTCCCCTTTCACCCATGTTTGCTCTGGCAATGGAACCCCTGGGGGCCCTGGTGCGGGCTGACGTCCATGTTAAAGGATGGGAGTGGCCGAACGCCAACACGGACAAGATCGCGCATTACACGGACGAAGTCCTGCTCTTTCTGTCCGAGTCCGCTTCCTCAGGACCGCACTGTCTCCGGTTGTTGCAGGCGTTTGGGCAAGCGTCAGGTCTTAGGCTGAACCCCGGGAAATCAGTACTGGTCCCAATTCACCTGTCAAGGGATTGTTACGATTGGCAGTCCAATATTCAGATCCGACACAATTCCTTTAAATATCTGGGAATATGGATTTCCCTGCTCCCGGAACTGGGCTGGTCCCTCAATGCGACCCCACTGGTCAAAAAGGCAAAAGAAGACCTTCAGCAATGGAAGACACTGCCCTTGAACCCTCTAGGCCGGGTCGCCTTGTTTAAAATGCTGATCCTCCCTAGGTTCATCTACGTCCTCCAGAACACCCCATTCTGTTTCCCCAGATCCTGGTTTAAGGAGTTGGACGGCTTACTTACCCAATTTTTATGGGGCGGCGTCTGGCTCTCTCCACATGTAGGATTCCTTCCTTTGATGGGGGAATGAGCATGACGCACCTGTACCTCTACTATATAGCCACACGTTTGCTGGTGGTCCATGACTGGTTCAACGGGGGATGGTCTGACCCCGGCCTACCGGCTGGAGTTGTGTGAACTGGGATTCTCTAAAGTACAATCCATGTTTTACTGGGGACCCGTCCCGATCCGGCTGCCAGAAGTGACGCATTCGGTATTCCTGGCTTGGCGGGCTTCACTGCGCCATACCGGCTGGACCGACAAATTGACCCAATGCACCCCCCTTTGGCATGGGGCTTGGCTTCGGGAGGTGAGTGGTCTGCCCGGGTTCAGATCCTGGGACCTCATAGGCATAACACAGCTTGGGGACGTCTGGGCGGGGGGTCACATGCTTTCCTTCCAAGATATGCACAACCGGTATTCCCTCCACCCATCCCAATTCTACAAATATTTACAGTTAAGACACGCCCTCCACACACACATCACAGAGGACACTCGGCTCCCGGAATACAGCCCCACGGATGCCCATATGTTATTGGGGGACTTGGGCAGGGGGGGGGCATTTCCCGTATATACCGCACCTTAATTAACAATACTCCCACCTCCTTGGACAAACTGAAGGACCAATGGACAGACTGTGTGGGGCACCTGGGCGAAATGGACTGGTGCAATGCGCTCATGGCGCCCAAAACAATTACCGCCTCCGCCAAAACTTAGACTAATCCAATTATACTATTTGCAAACCGCTTACCTTACTCCGGTACGCATTCAACGAGCGGGTTTACGCTCCGACGCGTCTTGCGCTAGGTGCAGCCAGGTCCAAGCAGATTTTTTCCACGTGGTCTAGACCAGTCCCCGGCTGGCAAATATTTGGGGAGCCATTGAAGATGAACTTACGGAGGTCTTGGTGTGGACAGTTCCTCACGATCCACGGCACTCACTACTGGGGATAACAGATGGGCTAGACGGGTCCCGGAACGATAAGATCTTTAACACAGCTACGATAGTTGCCAAGCGCGGCATAGCAGCAGCATGGATTTGTCCCGATCCACCAGCTCTGGGAAAGTGGAGCAAGGGAGTGGACTGGTGCGCGATACAAGAGAAAGCTCTATACGCGGCACGCGGATGCCCCAAGAAATACCGGAGGGTGTGGGGTAAATGGATGGGCACTGTCGAGGAAAGTGAGTGATACTCTAACTCTTTCTGTGGTTGTACGCCCCAAGGGGTGCAGAACCGGGGTCATATGGACTTTGATGATGTAACTGAATATCTACTATCCGTGATTTTGCTGATTTGTTTGTGTGTGTTAAAATTCAATAAAATTTGGATATCAAAAAAATGATTAGGTCAACTGCTACGCAAGAATAAAATATCCAAAATAACAGAGAATCTATAAGTGTGGGCAGAGTAGCATTTTTCCATTTTGCAGAGTTTATAGGTCAAGGAAAATCCCTCTGAGAGTTTTTCTTTCTTGAGTGCAATGTCAAGTGATGCACAAATGGATCCTTTTGTCACACCAGTTACCTATGGCTCCCTTAGCTACGATGACTCCATAGTGGAGAAAAGACATACATTAGCCTTCTACCGAAAGACAGTTGCTCAAGAACGCAAGTCGAGTGTGGACAGACTGAATATAACCTGCTTCTGATTTTATAGAAAACATGAACTATTTAAGCTCCATAATATTTCTGAATACAGCCCAACTAAGAGTGGCCTTCAATCTTGAATTCTAGGAGTTAGAGGATAGCAACTGCCAAATATCAAATGAAGGAATCACACCATGTGAGTGATTGTTTTTGAACTGGCATCAATATTCTTTCAAGTACACTATGACGGACAACATAGCATGCAGAGTAACCAAACAAGCATTGGCAATGCCAATAGGTATTGCGTTTATGAGAGTTAGAGCTACTAGCGTTGTAAATGACAATGTCCAGTGGAGTGGATGTATGTGGTGTGGAGTAGAATTATGTGGGTACAACTCCACTTCACATTCACACCAGCCAAACAGCATTTTCAAGGAGCAATGACTCCATTACAATAAAGTGAAAAAGGCCCTCAGACTAATATTTTAGCATAAAGTTCAGTTCTATAAGCTAAACAGGAATACAGACTTCAAAGCACGATTAAGGCATTAACTATGTTCATTCGACTGTAGTTTTATCGTAAAGGAAATGTTTAATTCAAAAGACCATAGTTCTTGTCAAAATGTGCAACCCCTCACATGGATACAAATTAAGGGATGCACGAGACCCTTTAATCAGCATTTTAAGTGGGATGAAAAAGGTGTCGGTCCTCAAAAAGGACATGGCCAGAAAAGCGTCCACAGAAATCCTTTACAAGAGATGTGACTGATGTAATTATAGGCGTGGACAAAAACATGTAAACTAAAATCATGTACTTCACACAGCGTGTCGCCTGAACCAGTCAAGTTCCAACCCACTTAAAGCCCTGCCTTTAATCCCTCTAGTTGCCTCGCTGATCGGTGAAATACATGGGTAAGACCCGTCCTCTAACTGCGTCGATAACTACACTGCTATACTGGCGGTATTTTACATGACCACAGCATACCTTCCTCACTCCCCTACTCACCGGGCCGCTAATGTGCAGCCCATAGATGCATCTCCATGCACGATGGCACATTAGGTGGGCTGGTCCATTCCTAATCCTTTTTTGTGCCAGAACACTTAACAGGAGTAGCACACTAAATGGACAGCAATAGAATCCCGCCAGCTGCTTGGTCCAAGCATGTGCACAACGTGACCTCACGCACATACCACTGCAAGGGTGAAACACTAGGCTGCAAACCTAGGAATAAAGACTGCAATTGGAGGCCATAATAGAATGTTTTTGCTGTCACCAAAAACAATGGGCTAGATACATGCACAATCATTTTTATAGTTAAAGAAATGTGCGTTAAGGAATTCCTGATAAGCTTTTCACTATACATGAAACCTTCTCCTGTACTATACAAGAAGCTCCTCTTATAGTACTGCTATATTTTAACACAATAATATACATATTACAGTACTTTCCAGAGTGTATTCCAATCACTCTCGTGTTTCCAAAGAAATTAAGTGTATTTTCCGTATTGCTTTGTTCTTCAAAGGTTTCCGAAATCTTGCTTTCAAGATCATGATGATTTAAAGGGTTCAACTTGAAACAGTTTACAAGAACATTATCAAGATGGTTACTGTGCTGAAATTCGGAACAAGCGAGCTGTGAGGAGAGGGATAAAGAAAAAGTAGTGCACTGAAACAAAACATACGGCCACTAGCAAAAGTGGCAATGTAGCAAGGGCAGTCCACAGGGTGTTAACAAACCAGCCACAAGGAGGGACAAATGCACATTGTTCACCATGGAGAACAATGGAATTTGTAAAGGGAGACCAAGCAACCAATGAATAAGTGGTGGGCGTGTGGGTGTGTTCAAACCTCACAGAGGAATTACAGCATGTCTCTAAATGAGTGGCGAGGAATGAATAAAAACTGCATATAGCAGTGATGTATCCAGTATAACATCCAATCCGCTGAAGGAATGTTTCCAAGCAGATCTCTAGAAAAGTAATGAGACCTGCTGCAGGGTATGAGACCAGTTAACTAGAGAGTTTCACATTCTCTGGTCAGTCCACAATGTCCCTTATAATCAATATACACAGCCAGCCTGCCACACACTTCAGCTTTGTCACCAGCATATCAGGTAGAGAAGATACAACGATTTGATTGTTCCCTGAGATAGTAATGGAAACCCTTCAAATAACAGAAGAGATCTAAAAACAATGTATTCCATTTTTACTGAAGCAGAAAATGCTAATAAAGAAATTCGGGTAATGATTTTATGTAAATCCAGCAGGGGTGTGGTTAAACCAAGTGCAAATGTTTTCCTCTGAAAAAAACAAAGAAACAGTCTTAAAGAAGGGCGGATAACGCAAACAAAGACGCATTAAGAGTGACTTTTTTTAAATGACCATGACTGGATTAACTTCAGCATGGATGATGAGAATCGATACACCTAATCAAAAAGAACTGGAGGGAGAAATTAGCAATCTGAGTGCTAGAGAGTAGGATTGAGGAATTTGCACAGTCTTTCTGTTCTCTCTTATAAAGGTTTATATGATACAAATGAATTTTGAAGAAAAAGAATATATTTGTATTTAG
Organism: Triturus cristatus; assembly: GCF_964204655.1. Classification (NCBI taxonomy): domain Eukaryota; kingdom Metazoa; phylum Chordata; class Amphibia; order Caudata; family Salamandridae; genus Triturus; species Triturus cristatus. Next base: position 314,658,161 of record NC_140585.1, read on the forward strand.
TTTTAGGTACACAAAAAATTCCATCCTCAATTCTACAGAAGGGTCAGTCGAGAGAATAGTGAAACAAGAAATAGAAGGTGACGTAACCCCTGAGGCAGTTGTTCCGTGGATTATATTTTGTCTCCAGTTTAGTTTTCCCTTCTATCTTCTGAGATGGTGGTCTGAACATGTTTTTTAGTAACATAACAACATGTCACACACACATTTATTATGGTTAGTAAGTGTTCTGCAGTCTTCAATGTTAGTTCCAGGGACACATCCTAGAACGCTATGTCCTTGCTTTACTTAGTGCTTGCAGGAGACGACTCTATGATACAAACTAAGTAAAATTGTTGTTCTGCGTCTCTGGCATAATTAGATAAGGCCGGTGTTTTATTATTTATACAGCAACCATTTTGAATTCAGGTGAGAGGCACTTCACACAGGAGCTATCGTGGAATCTGTGGAGAGCTCTGAATGAGAAGCAGTTCTGAAGGCCCCACATCCATTCTAAGTAGGAAGATAGCCGCACAGGCAGATGTGTGTATTTTTCATCATTCTAATAATGTTTATAACAACGATATGTCTCATCTGTCAAATAATCGCAGATCATCTTTTAATTACAAGAACTAGATCTTTTCAATAAATATTTGAAAATATAATAGTCTCTTCTGTTTGTGAAAGCTTGGGCATGCACAAGTGATAAATGAAAGGGTTAGATCTCTTTCCACAAATTCCTTGGCAATGAGGGTGGTCATGTTTGAGGTTGCTGACAGCATCTATAACTCTGGAGGTTGAGGAGTTTAAATGCAGTACTGTGAGCTAGTCGAACCAACATTTACGGATGATATAATAAGACCCCATCCCTATACTATGAAGTTTTGTTGATCCAATCCACAGTACTACTAAATTTGAAGGAACCGTATAACATGGCACCACCAAAGTTTTAGATTAGGCACCTATTTAATGGGTGTCCTAAGTAATTTCTTGAGTATGCCCAACCGTTCTTTATTGAATTTATATGGAGGCATCCGTGGCAAAAAGAGTTTATCTTCCTCAAATTTAATAGGAAACACCTATTTATTTCACTAGGTTGATCAAGCTTGGTCTTTAAAAAGGATAGTCCCCTATAGTGTTTCCATTCATAAGTTCCACTCATTGATATGGCAGCACAACAAGTGAATATTGCTGTTAATTGGAAACCAGCAGTTACTGCTAGTTATCCCTTTCTCCTTCTGCTGGTACACTGTGGGACTATTTTGTACGGTTCCGTAACATGCAGTAATGGAGAGGAATTGGAAATATCTGCTCCTGTTGATATCACTAGCACCAGGTACTTTGACAGAAACAAACGCCACGAAAATACTTTCCAACCGAGCAGAATAGAAGAAGGCTTAGATGTTAAGGCTTTAGCGTCTATTCTGATGAATATGCAAAAACAGTTAAATAATACAACAGATGAGAATAAGGTGTTGAGAGAAGATGGATTTTGAAACTTATGAGGCTCAGAAAAATTTAAGTCCATTACCAATAAATATGGAATTTTATGTTTTCAAGAGACTAGGATGTGTAAAGACATTCCACAGATCAATGAGTTTTTATAAGTAAATGGATATGCTTTACCAAAAAGCTCAGGTCGACGATCAGAAGGTATGATGACACTAATTTCTACTAAAGTAGCAGATAAGGAACAGAGAAACTCCACCTGCAAATTGATTGTGGTGTGTCTTATACATTTGTATGAAAATTGTTTTAATATTGACTTTTTAAATTGTATTAAATGTTTATATTAATATATTTAATGCATGTGGATATAAAGCACAAATGACTCTTCTATGAAGAATTCATAAGGTTTGCTCAAACTATCTATCTTGCACTGTCATACTGCTGTGAGATTTCAATTACATTTTCAAAAAAGTGACACCCTCCCTAAGGTAACATTAATTGCTTATAACATCAAATTGGCAAACTTTACCAAAAGTTCACCATTATCATGGGATAGAGAACTGTTACATTTCTTATCTTTAAATACAATGTTCAGTATAAATGGAACAATGTCATCAGATCGGTAAGTAAAACAAACCATCATTGGAAATCGATGTTGCCTGAATTAGACAATTTTGAAATCTTGCAAATGGAAGGAAGCTATTATCCACCGCTACATTTTCATATACAATTATTGAGTCCTCATGCAAGAGAAAAGGTTCTCAGCCTAAATCGAGAATTTCCTGAACCTCTTAACAACAAAGATTACAGAAATGCACGTAGTAGTGTTGTCAAATTTTCAGCAAAAACAAAATCGAATCGAGAAAGTGGAGATACCGGCCCATTTTAGAAGCTGGTATAGAGATACGATTAGGCAGGTAGTACAATGTTTGGAAATATAATTAAAGAATACTAAGCATCACAAACATGCAATGAGTGCCAAAGTAAGAAGAACCTGGTTCAATAGAGTGAAGACCCTCGTTAAATCACTAAAAATAGAATACAAAGGATTGATACGTTAAAAAGACACTACAATATGATAACAGTTAGAAACCATAATTGATGTGATAGCAACAAAAAAAATTGGGTAGGATACAGTGTATCATTGGTGACAAAATGTGGGTAACATACCTTGAAAAGTTATACTCCAAAGGATATTAAGATACACAACAAGAAAAGAAAAACTGTTTTGATAGATAAGTAGTTGGTAACCCAGTTCTCAATGCTAAATATAAAGAAACAATTATGTCACTAAAACTCACAAGAGTGGCCGGCCTAGATAATTTCCATGCTATCATAATTAAGGCTCCCGGTTTTCGGTTTAAACGGATTTTTACACAAATATAGAGAGAAAAATATTTTTTTTCCGTCTGTATTTATAAATAGAAGCGGAAAAATACAACCAAATCGGATTCCAAGAATTGTTCGGCAATCCGTGCTCCAACCCAGGGTTGGCTGCTATGCCCCTCTTCCTGATTGTGGTGTATGCCTGCCCACATTAACACCTGCTGGGCCATTAATCTCTGGCAGGCGCCTGGTTAACACTTAAATGGTATTTTAAAGACCTGTGAAGTACTCTAGTGCAGCTGGATAAGCTCATGTTTGTGTGTGCCTGGGAAGCTCTCTCAGCCCGGGCTGACACACAAGGGGGGCGGGAGGGGGCTGAAGCCCTTTGAGCACAATGGGCGTTGCGCGCCAGTCTCTTTTAGCACTTCAGCCAAAAGAGGGGCAGCCAGGTGTGTGCACAGTGCAAGAACGAGCGATTCACACCTGATCTTGCACACACACGCAGTGCATTGCTGCCGTGTATTTTATTAAGAGTATTCAATGTGACCCCACAGGCAGGTGCACGTCTCGCTGCACCTCACTCATAAATGAGGTGCCCAGGTCTGTGCTCAGCAGCCTTGAAGAGGAATGCCTATTTCACCAGGGCATTCATTTGCGCACCTTGAGGCAAAGCCTGTGCCCTACGATTGTGGCTGGTGGCTCCAAGGGCAATCTGCTGCTACCCACCTAGTAACTCCCCGGGCAGCTGCCTCGTAGTGCTGTACAGCAGCATTGCTCTGGAAGCGCAGTGCTGACAGGCATGCGTGTTTGCTGCCAGCATTGAGCACTTTCACTGATGCCAGTAGTGAGCAGTGGTGCACACAATTACGTGTTGGTGTCAAACGTGAAGGCGATGAACTGAAAGCGCCTTTCAGTACATCTAATCCGGGCCAAAGTGGGAACACATGTTGTGTGAGTGCTCTGTGGCCCAGAGGGCAGGTGCTTTCCACGCTCGTGTGCAAGTAGCAAAGGAATTCAGAGGCGAAACTACAGTCACGTTGTGTCCTCTGCAGGCCACCGTAGTTGGCAGAGGCGCACCTAGAGCCAATTTCAGGGCGTGGGGGAGGGGCTAATTTCAGGTCACTGAAAGTGCCCAGGTGCACTTGTCTAAATTCTAAATGTGTTTACATTTAATAATCATGGCTAATGACAGTGCTTTCAATATTGTAACACGGCAGCAGCTCACTAATACTGCAAGTAATCTGTGGCAAAGTTTTCAGATGACTGTATTATGTTTACTTAATTTGGCGCATATATACATATAGCTAAACCTATAGCAACCGTGTGCCCTGTCTATTTAAATAAATGTGGAAAAATACTAGCTGCAACGTCTTTTTTTGCTTGCGACAAAACTAAATACAGATATATACAGATAACATGACAGAAATCTTAAAAAAAAAAAATACCATCAAACCGGGAGCCCTAATCATAATGAGAACAAATATGGACTGATGGGCTAGGCTGTAATTTGGTGTTCCAGAGAATTTCAAACACAGGGATATTACCAGGAAACTTGAAAGGTGCAATTATATCTGTCTGATGATGAGATAAATCTGCTAGAATTGGGGAAAAAATTATTATTTTCCAAAATAATTCTTGCCTCACTGAAAGAGTGGACTGAATCTCAGGACATAATCCTGGTTGAACAGGTAGGTTTTAGAGAGGGGAACTTTACCCCAGTTCATTATTTCAGCTTGTGGTCAATAGCAAAGTCAACCGTGCAAAGGGGTAATTTGTACTGCTTCTTTGTTAACTTTCATGCTGCATTTGATCTTGTAGACCGTGGACCACTGTGGAAAATGTTAATAAAATTTGAAATCCCAAAACCATTACTGCTAATCCTCAAGAGTTACAAAGAAGGAACTGAGCGCACATGGAAATTGATATGTAGCGAACAATCATGTAAAATACAAAATAATAAATGTGTTGAGATAAGAATATGTGTGGGCCCCATTATTGTTTTTAATGTTTTTAGAGGATTTATCAGCAGAGCTAGCAATAAGGAAGAGTTTGTCCCAAAAATGGGCGGGTCTCCCAGGTCTCCTCTATGCAGACAATCCAGTTAATAGGGATCAGACACAAATAGATCTTCACAGGAAGTAAGGAGAGTTTGCTAAGTATAGCATTAAGAAAAAAACGCAATAAACATGGATAAAACTAAAGTAATGGGATTTGGACAAGAAAAGTCACACTATACATGGTACATAGGTAATACAAAACTAAAAGAGGTTAACAAGTATAAATACATAGAGTTGTGGTTTTCCAGGAAACTGCAGTGGAATGACCACTTAGAATCTTTAAAAGCTGGAGCAGTTTATTCAGTGTGGGCTTTTTTATCATTTAGGTAAAAAGTATATAGCACCCATCCTTAACACCGGATTTATTAGTGTATTCAGCCATGATACGTCCACAACTTCAATATGGTGCAGAGTTATTATGTGTAAGTGGTAAATATGAATAAGATTAACCGTAAGGAAAGTATTTGAAGAATCTGATGTCCTTGCCAAAATCCTCAATGATTTCAGCCAAAAATGGAAAACAGACCAAACGGCATAGACTTATTTAACTTGCTCCAATGTAGTAGGATTTCAGGCAAGGATGCAAAATAGCGCAAGTCAAAAAAATGCCACTCTTTGTCGTGTAGACATTGTAAATAGTGAACTAAAGTGGGCTCAAGAAGTAACATAGATATGGTATGATTCAATAAACAGGCTGTCATTTACCAAATTACGGGCCCATTATTATGGTGTAACGATCGCCACTGCCGACCATTACACCATCGTAACGAGAAATACCCCCGCCATATTACGATGGCAAGGGGTATCGCGGCGGACGTAAAGTCCGTCCGTCGCTTTTCCGCCGGTCGGCAATTGTTCCAATTGCCGGCGGGGCGGTGCTGGGCCAGTAATATGGTGGCGGTACCTAGCAGGCACCGCCAGCTATTTTACGATGTGGGTGGGTAACAGGCCCCTCCATGGCGGCGATGCCGCCACAGAAGGGCTGGCAGGGATTGGCTTTGGGTGCCAGTTGCGGGTCCCTTGGGGTGGGTGAGGGGGTGCACTTCGGGGGTACCCCCTGCAGTTCCCTGCACCATATGGCAGGCACCACATGTGTAATACTCTCCTGCATAGATTGGGGCAGCATCCCTTCTTCCTTGGCTTCCCTTAAAGTTTCCCACCACTTTGTAGTGAGATAGGGGAAGAATATTTGACACAGTTCCATATGGAAGCCATCGCTCCCTGGTATTTTTGTAATAGGTAAAGCTTTCGATACTTCTCTGAGCTCATCCAAAGTACGTTCTTCCTCCAGCTCTTCTCTGAGGGGGTCAGTAAGAAGCAGTGCAAGTACATTGTCTTAGAAGCTCAGCCAGTGGTACCTGGTGTTCCCTACTGCTCCAGTTGCAAATGGTCCCACAGTGTGCTGTTGATAGCAGGTTGTGTCGGTGCATATGTGGCCGTGGTTGTATGTAGTGCCAGGATCAGAGCATGTTGCTGTCATTTATCCGTAACCAAGCCAATAATTTGGTCAGTTTATCTCCCACTGTATGGAAGCGATGTCTATTTTCACACACATCTTAGCTCCTGAATACCTATGTACATGCTCTTGAATACCTCTATTTTCTCTTTTACATAAATAACAGTCTTCATTGCAAAAGTTATTTAATGGCTTTGCATTTCATTGCCTTGCCACAGTTTACAAATCTAATTCGGTTAGGGGGAAGTATTTCCTATTGTGGAAAAACAATTTGTTTAATTCCATTCATCTACTGCTGCATTATTGTCCTACAGTTAATTGACCTTTTGTTCCTAAATTGCTGAAATGGTGGTTGTGAAGGGCCATGGTATTTGTGTGGTTTTCTTCTTGAGAATGTTTTAGTACCAGCATACGCCATGAAGAATCGATTCCAAAATGTAAAGCTGGGAATCTTGCTCTCCTAGTATATTTCTGACATACTCTAAAGTGTGCAACACGACAAAGAAACTTGAGGGTATTTATGAGTCAGCTATGTCCTATTCAGTTTTCTGAGTACTCCTGGCTGTGGGTTATCAAAAGATTTTTGAGAGGTCATCTCACCCTCAACTTATCGAGGCATGCTTCATCATTTGACAAGCACGCACACGGGGGTAGGAACGATGCCACCTGGCAAATTCACATTACAGCTGACTCATAAATACCCTCAAGTTTCTTTCTTGTGTTGCATCCTTTCTAAGGATATACTTGAGATAGAACCTCAGTGGCTTTCTCTTTAGGAATGGATACCCTTAAGTGTCTTATCACCAGATTGTCTGTGGTAAGCATGCTGTTCAGTATAATTGATATTTAAAGTTTGCCTTTTCACCAGCATGCAGACAGTACCAGGTACCCTAAAATGATTAACCTACACTTTTAATGCTTAATAGGTATCCAAAAATACAATACTCCTATAGTTGAAATTACACAACATGAAAGACTGGAATCAAAAACCTTCAACTGATTTTCAGTTTATCTATTCTGCCACAAATTCATTGTTTGCGCCTGCGCCATTAGTTGCCTTAGCACCAAAAGACTAAAGCCAGCAACATTTCTGGGTGAACCTCACACCCAAAAATGCGGCTGCATATTATTCCCACTGCTGAGGTTGCCCATGCTCCAGGTCTCCTCTGAGCAGATACAATAGCAGGTTTTAATTGCTGCTCCTATGTTGATCTGGGTAGACTCGAAGTAACATTCCTGAGTAGACCTGTATGAGCCTATGGAATGACGCCTCAGCCACTCATAGATGTTCTCGATTTAGTATCCTCTGTGGTTACGAATAGTGCTCCCAATTCATTATTTACTCTGTTGCTCTTGTCACTAATGGGTAAGTATTACATTAAATGCCCTGGTAGTTTCCAGTACATTCACTGGATTGTTCTCCTGCTCCTGTATTTCTCTTGGGTAACTATCATGCAATAATCACTGGTGCTTTAACATTGCCTCCAATGTCTTGATTATTATCGCAAATGTATTGATCCCTTATAATATAATACAATCAGTGTTGCGTCTGTCACTTGTGGATAACCACAATAGATTCCTGCTTTGAGGTTTGTTTATGCCTCTGAAGAGCTGCTTTCCAGTTGCTCCTCTGTAGTCTTCATTTAATAATCCCGGATAGTGTAACAGTTTCTAATGGGTTTCTCCTCCGTCACTCCTGGGGCAGCATCACATAATAATCCCTGGTGGTTTTAAAGTGTCTTAAATGTGTTCTTTTGCTGCTGCTCTTGGGTAGGTGGTTTAGCAGTACCTCCAATTGGTTGCTCCTCCATTGCTTCTGAGTAGAATACGCATAATAATCGAGCTAGTTCAACAATACATACAAGTGGGCAGGCTTCAGATGCTTCTTGGTGAGCTTCACTGAATAACATCGATCTCGCTGATTGACATTAACGACTATTTCTACAAACCATACTGCCCACCCAAATCATATATTTTTTTAATCTTAATTTATATATTTCTAACATTTACAATTTGCTATGAGTAAGAAATTTAAACCATTTCCACAACAATGCGAAAATGTATATTGACGCCTCATAATAGTTATGTCACTTTATTATTCTAATCTTCATAGAGAGAAGAACAAAGAAAGAAACAAACATCACAATTCATGTCTACTGTCGACATGTCATACAAATCCATATTCCGTTGTTGTAAATTGGCAGCGATTGGCTTAGCATTAGCGAAAGACATCTAGTATTTAGAGGCTATCTTGTCCATTTTGTGGAATCCATTTTGTATTTCTGGCAGCCATTTTGTTTGCCATGTGCTGCCACGTGCTCACCATGTGCTCTGTCCTCCCTCAGTGTTGACTGCTCTTGTAATCTGCCTAGAAACAAACTATATTTAGCATCTTCCACCTTCGCACATTCCCAGTTTAGTTTGCAGCTGTCCTTGCAGCTGTTAGTAGCATGTAACTGTCAGGATGTGTTTACTAGCATTGGCAAACTGTTAACTCCTCCTACTTGTCGAATGTGCATTTCTATATGACCTTATATGTACATAAAACATTCTCCTGTACTTGTACCGCCCTCTTTTGAGCCCCTGTGTGGGTATAAAAGGACCATGCTCCTTCTGTTCGGTGTGCTACTTTCCTGCATTACCGAAGGGTGCTGTGTGAATGTAGTTCCACCTCATGAGGTTTATTAAACTTTGTATTTTCTATTCCAATTTCTGTGCCAACTTCTTCCTATTGGTCTGTGGACTCTGTGCAGAAAAGGGCGAACCCCTTGCACTGGTGGGCCTAGCTGAGGTCCACTTGTACACCGTGGGGAACTATACATTCTAATATTTTGCATCCTTCTTCAACATTTGCGCACGTAGTCATATTATATCCCATATGCTTTGTTGGAGAGGTTTTCGTGTTTATATCCATATCCATCCAATCTAAGTACAAATCGAACATTGTTAGATGGTACTAAGGAGCCACATTCATTTCCGGGTCTACTGAAGAGCTCATGTTTAACTTAATGGAACATCAATGGAAACCTTTCCATCTGCTCTGAATATTCTCATCCTAATTGCCCCAGCTAAAGCCCATTCCTGCAGATCTCTTATCCATGCTACCTGACCAGGACCTGTGGGGCAGAGCCAATGAACTACTATGTGCCTTTTGGCCCATATTAACCCCAGATGAGCCCAATTATTTTGGATTATAGAGTCTTTAGGTATAGGTATAATTCCTACTAGGTACTGGCACCTCGTTTTTAACTATTGACCATTTTTAATTTTAATGTGTATACGTCAGGGGTCTCCAACCTTTTCTGTAACAAGAGCTACTAATGTTCAATGAAAATTAGCCAAAGCTACTAATATTATTAGTGTTGTAATAGTGACCATATGAGACCAGAATACATTAACTACCCTATGCAAGATTATCAGCAGTGATCACCTCTCTGCATCAGGCAGGGTTGCCAGCAGTAAGGTAAAACAAGCACTGGCAAAGCCAATAGCGCTCGTCTATGTGACATATCGCTTTTGTTTTCTTATGGCGTGTGAACGTCTACATAAAAAAACGGACAAGAGGGGGTGGGGGATGGGAGGGAACAATCAACAAGGATGACTGTGCTAGCTAGAAGGAAAAAATAGCATGTCAATCACAACACCAGCAGCGGAAGGACCCTAATCAAGATGAAGCAATCAGGACTTAGTCCATGCTCCAGACAAAAGAAGAAGAAGTGAAGCCGGGACGTGCTGTCGAATTTGGAGGCAGAAAATGAGTGCGACAATAAAGCCCACGAATGGCAAGCAATGGGTGGGCTCCAAACCCCTTGTAGAAAACATTATCTCTTGCGAGGGAGAGTACATGCGCTAGTACATGTGCTGTCACAGGAGTGAGCCAAAAATTATTTGACAATTTAGAATGCCAATATATAGGTAGTACATAACAGTCATAGCTGCAATGCTTGTAGCAACAAGCTAATATTACTAATATGTCTCTTCTATGACACTTAATTTATCACTCAAATATATCAGCTTTAAAATTTGGAAATTCAACAATTTTTCTCCAATCATCATCTTATGAGTTATGAGAATACACACATTTTTACCTGGAATACATATTATTTTAATTATTGTATAAATATATTAATTCCACCAAGCAAAAGCTATTAACTTAGTAGGCTATACTGCACACAGAGAGCTACTCACATGTAGCTGGAGAACTACCATTAACATGATTCTTATGGAGGGTGTGCAGTGGCGTACCTTCACCTCTCGGTTTGTGTCACTTGATAATTATTATTATTCCCCATCCCTGTAACATCTCTCAATATAAGCATAATGGTTCAACAACTATAGGGAATAGTGGTGATAAGTGGGATTCCCTGCCTGGTGCCCCACTGTTTCCAGTTCTGAGACACTATACATTTGGATCTAACCCTTTGCTGTCTGTATACGGTAATTTTACCCATCCAAGAATGGGAGACTAAATCCCATTTTCTCTAGAACAGTAAGCATATAGGTCCAATCTAAAGTGTTGAATGCTTACTCCAAATGAAGGAGAACTAGTGCACCTTCTATTTCTGTTTGACACATGGCATGTAGTACATGATTTCGTTTTCTAATGTATCAAGGCATGTATGACTAGGAGTAGCCTATTGGCCAAGGCCCGGCCCAATATTTTTAGGACCACATCCATCACAGAGTGGTCTGCATGATCCTGGAATGTTAGAGCTTTGTTAGGCATTAACCACATAATTATTACAGCTTCTCTCTTAGTTAACTGTCTGATTGGGCACCTTATATACGTTTAGATGTTGTTCAGAGAGAGGTGCATGGAAAAGCTGATAAATGTGTGCGGTTAAATTATCTATCCCTTAGGGCCTTCCTTCTGGGAATATTTCAAATAGCTTCTATCAGTTCCCATTTTTGGAGATTCTGTGATAATTTGATTTGTTCTTTAATGAACTTTGGAAGTTGCAATTCAGTTAGCAGGTCCCATGCCATGGCTGCATTTATTGCCTTTCATTAAATGTGGGTTTAATGTGTCACTAATACTAATCCGGGTTACTGCTGGGTCCCATTCAAAATCGGAATCCAATTAGGTGGTTGTTCCCTTTTCAATAATCAAGCCCAAGAGCGTGTCAGACTTATGCCCCATCAGTGCAAATAAAGTCTGTATTAGAACAAATTGAGTCTGTATTAGATTAGGGTAAATTTGAATAGGGCATCACATGCTATCCCCACATCTCGCCTAGCATCCATTAGTTCCAGTCTGGCTATTGGATCCCATGTCACCTTTTTCTGCTGCCTGGAAAGCCTTTCTTCATTGCAAGGCAGGTTAATCGGGAGCTGTGGCCGGATGCCAAACGATTTGCTCATGCACTCGCCCCATAGTACCACCTTTAATTCCTCCCATTCATTTGCCCTGGTGGCAGTTGATTGCTTCAATTACCACATGGATATCAGAGTGGAAGGTAGCTCATTTAGTACTCCTGGATTCAACCTCCTTGTCAGTATGAGCGCTCTAATGAGGGTATCCTTATATTCAATCATCAGAAGGGGAATGAAATGAAAGGTATCTATACAAGTACTGCACTAGCTAGACCTTTCGAACCAGATCATGCAAATTCAGCCTTTAATGTAATGTGAAGCAATGTATTATGTGTTGTTCAATAGCATGACATTTCTCGGTCAGTTGGGTCCAGACATCTATACAGTCTATCTTGGACATTACCTCAGCCAGCGCCTCAGTTATAACTGGTTTTATAGGCATCCTGTGTAGGTATATATCTATGAGTCATCCAGGATGCAGTTGAAATCATCCGCCTATATTACTGAGTTATGTACGGTGTTACTTTTTCCAATAGAGCTCAAAAGACGTTTTTATCAACTACGCAAGAAGTTTATGACCAAAATGTCCATTTCATTCAAGAGCCCATAACAATCAAAATCAACAGACCCCTTGCAAAAGCAGAGTATGTCGAACAGTATAATTGTCATCTACATTTTCCCAGACTATACTCTCCTCAGGGTCTGTAAAGTGTGTTTCCTGAACGGAAGCAATATTGAGTGAATGCGGTCTAAAATTCCAAGCAGCAATCATATATTTGTAGCTATTCCAATCATGCTTCTTTACTACAGAGTATGCCACTATCAACCGAGATTGTATTCCCAATCACTGGCTTCCCTAGAGTGTGGGCAAATCTGCTATTTTGTACCATGGATGAAGGAGGGCATTTTCTGCTGTTCCCTAGTTTCTTCGTTATCAACTCATGTTGAACAATTTGTAACAAAAAGTAACCTCCCTCCATCTGGGTAAGCACTCTGTTAAGTTAACAATTGCCGTCTTCCCATTGTGTCTATCGGTAAGCTGAAACTCCTATTGCCTGCTCCTAAACTGCATATGCCATATTACTTAACCTAGCTAGATTGAACTTGATCAAACGTTTGTCTAGGAACTATATACATAGATTGAATTGACCACATTCCGCCTGCTGCCAATGGGGTCTGCCAACTGTCGTCACATGAGAGTTCACTTCATCTATTCGGAACTAATTTCTGTACCACCTATTTTTAGAGTGCGTGCCTATCTCTGATTAATCTTTTAACACCGTATTGATGTCTTCTAGATTACCCAGCATAGCTACTTTAACACCCGTATCGTCCCCAAAAGGGCACCTCATAAAATCCCAATGAAGGACCTCTCCTCCCATAATCTCCGCCAACCATTAATAAAAACATTAATTTGTTCATTCTGTACTGTTCATATTCAAGCAGCAACTAATCTATTTTCGAGAACAGCATTTTCAGATGGTAGGAGTTTTCTCACAGTTCTCCCTGTTGACTTCTATCTGACCTGCCAACCCGGGTTATTCCTTGTCCCCTGCCTCGGACTGTTTTAGCCTCTTCATTTTTGCATATCGATTTGGCACTGTGTCGGAATGCTTTTTTAGCCCGACTGTGCCACCATTCTGAACCATTATTGGTGTGCCGAAGTGAGTGGGTCTCACTGATTGGAAGTATTTTTCTATTGTTTTGTGAAGTCACTGATGTTTTTTGCGCATGCTCCTCCGCTTTCTATGGGCTGTTGTCATGCCAGTTCTAACCATACCCACATATCTTTCGGGCTAGTAAAAAGTGGGATGTGTCATCATGCATGAAACACAGTTTTACAGGAAACAGAATAATATCTTTCAAATTAATTGTTCTAAGTTTCTGTTTTTACTGTACCAAAGGATTTCTGAAGCTTCTGAACCTTTGGTGTGAAGTCCAGAAAAAAGCTTATTGTCCATTCCTCATATTTAAGCTTGCTCTCTTTTCTGGCCCGTTGGATGTTTGTTATGTCATTTAGAATCCTTGCAATTTTACATCTGGGTTGCACTTCGAGAGCAGATATTGGGGCCAGTGACTATAGGCTCTTTCTACCATAAAGATCGCAGAAAGGCCAGCAAGTTGTAGGGTTTTTCTAATCTAGAGTTCACTGAAGTGTTCTACGGAGTTAACTCCACTGCCTTTTTGGTAAATCCAACAGATCCCAAATTATTTTGTCAGGATTTACTCTTGGCATCCCCCATCCTGTTGTTCAGAAAACTGCATCAGTTCTGAGAGGTTCGGGTACAGGCTCCCCATTTGATTCCTAAGAGTTTCCAATATCTTCTCTGTATCCAAGGTACTCTTATTCACCTGGAGGACGTTCACTTTAGCCAAGATAGGATCTATTTTGCTTTTGACTGTTTCACTGGATCTCTCTATGGCTGCCGGAACTATGCCCCTGTATGTATATGGGCGGGTATTCTCTCTCTACTTATTATTTGCCACTCCACTGAATTTGTGAAGCACCCAATTAATATTTTATATTCATATGTGTGCAAGCCAACCTCCTGGCAGGGAACTCAAGTTTTCTTTTGATCTACATGCAGGCCCACTTTTTATTGTGGCTGCACACCTGTCATCATGGGGACCTCTAAAAATCTCTTAACCCGGGGGCTTGGGGTAAGCTAATATATCTTTTGCACTCTGCAGTCCCAACACGGGGAGAAATGAAACTGAGATGCCCCTTCCCTCCATCACTTCCTTTTTTTGATTTTTTAGCAGTTTCCAGCGGTTGCACTCATCCATCTGGTATTCATCATGGTCGCCGAGACCCTGGGTGTATCAGTCTAATATTTTTTGTCTAAACTGGATCATATCTAAACTGGATCATATCTATACCCTTCCCCTTCCTCAGATTGGCCAGCAACCGTCTACCCCTCGACAGGCAGTGCACCTTTCAAATATCTTATGAAGGCTGGCAATACCTGGAGGTTTGATGTCACAAAAGCAGGTCTATTTTTATGTAAAAACTACAAAATTCAAGGAATATGTATAGTACTGGAGGAAGCTGTCCCTCTCATTCATGGGTAGTGCAGAGCTTTACAAGATAATCGCTCTTGCTAAAGGAAGTACAAAACACCCGGTTCTTGATCCCAGATGCCTATTTAACCAAACTAGATGGAATGGTTAGCACACTTTATGGGGTAGGGATCAGCAAGGGTATCAGTTTCTAGATTTTTCATGGGAGTGTATGATAGGGACATTACATTGCCTGAAATGAATTAGGATTAAGCCTCTTTTATGGTGCCGCTTAATGGCTATACCTTTGAACGCCACAGCAGAAACATTCTTTGATGGCAGATAAGCATGCATTGAGGGTTAGGTGTTACTCAGGGCGAAATATTGCATGGGATTCAAATTATATTACTGGGTCCGACTTGGGCCTTTATTCAAGCTTGGAGGACAAACACTTGGAAGCTTGGGGGGGTGGTGGTTGCCAACCCAAGACAAACCATTCTTTTATCTGGCATTGTTGCATGCCCTGTGAAACATCCGCATTCTGTAAATGGGATATGGTCACGATAATGAAGTTGGAGGATATATGGGGCCTCAAAGGTATTAAAATATTTGCAGGTCTGTGTGATGAAGGTATTAAAACATTTGCAGGTCTGTGTGATGAATGCTACTGGTCAGATTATCAACCCTTAGAGTTTCTAACGGAGAAGTTTTATCTTCCGAAATATGTGGACCGACTTACTGTTAGAAATGAATCTCTAACAGGATACAGGTTATAATCGTCAATGCAAGTGAGTCATGCAATATTCCCAGATGCATGTAAACTTTCAGTGAACAACTCCCTAGCTACGCATTTAAAGCTGTGTGTAGCTTCGGAGTAGCGACCAAAAGGTAGAAAACGAGAGTTCCAATCCTTGGAGTACCTATGAAAATGGTGTGCTATTTTTATTCAAGTTGTCCGTTTAGAACTTCTATTTCTTGCTGAAATTACAAAGGAGAGGATCAAAATGCTCTTCGCCACAAAGAGTTTTCAATTAAGGCAAAATGGATCAAATGTAACACAAGATCCATCTTGCTACCAAGAATAACTGTAATCACTTTCCCTAGTCTACATTCAGTCACAGCAATAACTAACCACAACAGTGAGCTAACAAGGATGAGGTCACTCATCTGCCCTCCGAACAACATACAAATAAAAATCAAGATGCAAAGGGACGCCTCGGGTTTTGCCATTTTACTTCTGAAAGTATCACTGAGCACTGTATGAGTGCCTTGCTCCTATTACCCAACACAAACTTGCAGGGGGTCCGTGGGGTGAGTACCTGCTGCAGTAATGTGCGAGTGTAGCCATCAGGCTAGAATCTGAAACCCAGCAGGGCTGATCAAATCATAATGCCTGAGAAGTGCCATGAAATCATACGGTTGTCTGCCATTATAAAGCGACATTATGTTAACACTTGCAGGTTGTATTTGTGTTTAACAGAAAGTTATCATTCTAATGACAGCAAGACTTTGCGATGGGTGGATACCGTTTTTCCCACTAAACAATTTTCACCTTTCTAACACTATTGCGAGCTAAGCAACATTAAGTTAGGAGAATACCACCAGGGTTTTATAACTCCCTTATTTCAAATATAATGCACGTTCAATTTCCTGCCTTAAGGGTTGATGTGTGATATTTAATGGAGCCCTAACACATATGTTCAGTTTATTGCTTTGCTTGTACTTTAGTCTTCATGCAGGAAACACTTATTCGGTCCCTAGTTACTGGGCGTACACAAACACCTATCAGTGGCGGCTGACGACATTTGAAAGTGGTGCGGCGTAAAAGATCGGGATGAGTGCCCTGTAGCACGCGTGCATAGCTCACATGCCCAACCATCATAAGAGGAATTTGGGGTTGTTCTCAAACCGAGAAAATTTTGAAAATAGAGCAGGCAAGTGAGGCATTGTCAGCACATTTGAGAAAGCAAGATGGGTAATAAAGTAATTATTTTGCCCACAGAATAAACAATGTAAAAGTCTTCTAAAGGGAACATTTCCGTTTAATTTAGAGCCAGTAATACACAAGGTTTGGAAGTAATTGGCCAGTGAGAACAATTTTAACTACTGAATTCTGGCCTTGAAAAGTGGACAGGAGCATGCCATTCCTTTTAACAGTTGAGAAGTTTAGTAGGCAACTTTTTGGAGAGCAATGGAATTATTTTTGTAAAAAAATATATATTTTACCATGTATTTTTAGAAAAACAATAATAATGGTAATGTGTGTTATATAATGTATCAAAGTATCATACCATACTCATGCCATTTTAAGTGCTGCAAATAAAAGAGGTTACTATTACAAAATGTAATTGTACCAACCTTGGAAGGCTACAAGTCTGAGTTGGAATTGCTGGGATTTTAATTTGTGAAATTTCCATCTCTGTATATAGCAGCAGACACATTCAGCTCACTAAGGGCCCCCTATCCTCACCACTTAATTAAAGGAATGTTGCTTACATGGAGTAAGGTAAGTGATGAAAATATAAAGCTTTGTAGAAACAAGCAAACACTTCGAGCCCATCAGCTATTACGTTTTTTGATTTCATGAATGTGAGTAGCTTTATAAATACAATTTTTCTTTGCATTCTGGTACTTGAAGTCCTGAGTTTATACTGGAATAAATAGACCGACAAGTGCTGGAATGCATAGAAAGATCTAGATTGAACGTAGTGACACAGTATTGCTTAAGAACAGTTTGCACAAGTGCTGTATTCATCAAAAGAGGCATAAAAAGAGCCCTAAACAACTAATTATAGAGTGCAGTAGAACTTGAGATAATGTGGCTGCTTGACAGACATGCTAGGGTAAACCTTATTGTGAGTCAAATAAAAACATTTGGAACTCAAGAGTCTTTTAGAGCCAGCCAAGAAAGCACAATTTGAAATACACCCACAGGAAACCGGTGGGTTCCTTCAGGCTGATTTGTGGGCAGTATATTTTTAGTGGCAATATCAGCTCCGAAGCGGAGCATCAGCTGGCTTATAAACTATCCTCTATTGTGACCATGTAACTACCCGCTTTAGACCCCTCTCTTCAGTTTACACTCCAACATAAAAGTTTAGCAATGGGAACGAGGCACATTTTCACTACTTCGGCTTACTCTCCCCACAGTTGCTTTCCAGACATTAAGGTCGGCTGTCTGAGGGAGCTTAGTCCATGGAAGCTTTGTGGTTTCGGGCGAAGTATGAAGAGAACCAAGGTGTCTTCAAATGCAGTAACCCATTAGAAAGTGTTGTGTGCAGTAAGCTCGTCAGCGAGAGGTTATGGACATCAAAACAGCAGTCCATCCCCAGCGCGCACAGAACGGAGTCCAAGTGGCAGGCTAGTAAATAAATAATCTGATGGCTTTTATGAGCTCCAATAATGCACTGATACGGATTAAACATAAAGTACCTTCCATGCATGTCATTGTAGTCTCAATGAGGCGTAAGTGCTAACTGAACCTCTCTTCCATCCAACAGCCAGAGAGTACAAATAGAAACAAGTGTTAACAGTGACAGATGCTCATTTGATTTGTGTGATAAATGTCAGACTCTGCGAAGTCTTTATAGGAAAAGCGTTAGTGTTACACGAGGGCCGAGATACGTTAAACTTGGGGGGGAGGTGGGTGGAGAGAGGGGGTTTTGGGGGCCGGGGAAGTTTAAAATTTAAATATAATAAAAATATTTTTACCGGTCTGCGCCGCCTCTGCTGTTCGACTGCTCCTGGGCCGGGGTCCCGCGTGCGCTCTTCAACAAACAGGAACAGCCGCGACGTCACTGCCAACCCCTCTACTGACGCTGCTCCAGCAGCGCCAGGATTGTTTGAGGGCAGAGATACTCCCTGCCCATTAGGAGACTGGGGGCTGCGGCATGAAGCAACCCTCGGTCTCTTAAGGGGAAGGCTAGTGCGCATGTTCGGGCTGATCGTAAAAATGATCAGCCCAAAAACGAACATGCGCACTATTGCTGTGACTGTAGTGGCTGCTGTCACTCAACTCCCTGAGTGCTGCCGCAGCCCCGCCCCCGCCCACCCCCTTCAGTGTCCCTCGTTCTAATTTCTCCGATGCTAATTCCAATCAGGAGTCCTGATTGGAATTAGCGTCGGAGAAGTAGAACGAAGAATTTGAATGCTGTGGCACTGGGGCAACGCCCCAGCGCCCCCAATGGACGCACCGCCACTGCACACTATGTGGACACCCTGCTCAGAGGAATAGACATTTACTGTAGTTGCAGGGTTAAACCAACAATAGGAGTTCTGCGTGCACCCCTCTGTTCTATGCAGCCTTGTATTACCAAAATCAATAAAATACATTTGAATCATAAACCAATAATAAAGCTTGGATGATTAGCCACATTTGAAGGTAAAGTCAGCTGCAATCCTAGTTTTTCATCTTGGGCATCGTCACTGAATTTATGAACCTTGAACAGCTTCACCTACATATGGGACCGTAAAAAACTTCCAAGGGAAATATCTTTTACTTCTTTGACATCCATGTAGACTAGCTACATATTTTCTTTTTTTCTTACTGAGATGGCAAATTAAAAATTCAAAGTGAAGGTGAGAGGCAATAAATAGCCTTTCACCATTCACCAATATGTTATATGTTCATCATTTAATAAAAGAACATCTACAGACAGGCATTACTTTTGCAGAGAAAAGGCTGCAATGTGCCTTTCAGCCTCGAAGTTATCACAGAAGTCTCGTTTTGAAGCTCAATTAAGGCTCTAGGATGTTATTACAAAATAGACATGCACTTAAATCTAGTTTCTTGGGAGTTAGCGCATGATTTCAGCGAAAATTCTGACAATGGAAAAGTAGAATTACAAGCAATCTTTCGTTCATTAGTAGATGAGAATAAGAGTAAAACTGGAACTGAACACCTGAGGAGAAACTACATTTTAACAAAATAAGTTAGGGGGGACTACTACTTTGTAAATATGTGGCCTGCTGTCATGGTAGCAGCTCTGCATGTTTCCTCAATGGTCGCGTTTGTGACGGTGATTATAGTATTTTTTTTTTTAACAAACTTTATTGCCTTTTATAATGCTCATATCGGATACCTGTAAAATAGCATTACACATTGGTCTTGGGCGGGAAGTACAACCCATTGAACTGCTGATGCCGTCGATATCCTCGTTGTGCCCCCTCAGTGTATGACAACTTGGAAGTTCACAGTATTCCCTTAGCTATGTACTATGCACCTTGGATATACCCCCTCCCCCACTCCCGGCAAAAAAACCTCTACAACTAAGATCCCCGCCCCACCCCCTCCCCGCACTGCTGTCTCCTCTTGAGTATCGTTCCGATCGATTAATATGCTCCCTGGTATTCCAGGCGTGGATAGGGATGGCGCGCCAGAGCCTTCCGTTGTGACCCCCTTCTGCACCCATGTGTGCTGATGCTGGGCCCATTCTCGCTTTACTATTGGGGGATCCCACCTTAATCCGGTCCTTGGGGGTGTTCTACATGTTGGGTGACGGTGATTATAGTAGACCTTATTTTCTTTTTTGATTGAGTCCGAAGGCTTCATTGAAAGAAATGTCTTTCCTCTTTGATAATGCAGGACACAATTGATTACTTAATTTACTGTTTCGACATGGCTACATAATTTACAAATAGCTATTTAAACGAAGGTCATTTGAATTTTCTAAGTAATATCCAAGAGCCTTCTTGACATCAAAGTTACTACTTGAATAAAATGATGTTGAAAAAAGTCAGCAGACACATAGATTAATTTACATATAAGGCAGAGTTAAATTTCAAGAAGTAAATCAGGTAAGGTCTACAAAGTAAATCCGGTGAGCTCTTAAGATGACCATCTTTGGCCACTGTAAAAGGCTCACCTAAACCTAAACCTGACATTTTCAATATGCCGTGATGGTCATCAAGTGGAAAGGTACTACAGAACAAACTTTGCTAAACTTAAGAGGTGGGGTAACAGGTCTAATAGGCCTATCAGTTAACATCTCCAGAAGGCATCTGCAAAATATTCACTCGAATATTTATTATACTATGGTGAAGCCTCACAGCTAGCTTTCTGATATTCCAGTAAGCTAGTAGACACTTTAAATTCCAACACTGAAGAAACTCAAGAGCCAAGTCACCAAGTTCAGAGAGTGCACGTTTTTTAAGATCCTGCCTTGTGCTCTGGTAAGCAGGTCTGGTCTTGTGGAATCCATTTTTGTATTGTCTGGAATCAATTTTTTTTGTTCTATCCTGTGGTACTTAATAATGACAGGGCCTGCAAAATGTGTGCAGGAGTTTATTAACCGCAGATAAACAAGGTGTTGCTTAGAGACACCTCATGTGATGCGCATTTCCTCTTTAGCCCAACAATACCCGAATACATCGATGTCCACATAGATCTAAGACCAAGAGGCTGTATTTGATTGGACAGGTATTGTGAAAATCATTTTGTTGACACCTTGGAAAGTCCCAACCATTTGAATACTGTGAAGGTCACGCTTGTGGTCATCTTGTATAACCCTGCCAGCACAAAATGTAAGTTAATGCTTAAGTAATCCTCCCATCTTTCGATCAGCAACACGCCATGTATTTGTCCGTAATAGTGAAAAAATGACCTTTAACTGTAACATAATTGGATATTGGACATGTGTTTAACATGCTTTCTTGTAGTTTTTGTGTTTAAAAAGACAGAATGAGAATTCCTAAAATGGGCCATGAAGCTGTTCAGCCCATGATTCTTGTGATCACTTATATTAAACACCTGTGAAATCTTGACAATGTCTGTGTTTCGTTAAGTAGCTCATACCGTATTAATGACATTCGCTTGTGTGGCTGCTCTGATAGGAGTGGCAAATTTGTGAACCATCAGTTGGAAAGACCACTCAGTAGCCACCAAGACATTTCTGCCAATGGCCTGATTTAGCTGGATTACTTTCAGGCTCTGGGGAAATACTCAAAAAGCATAAACAAATGTGTGACTAGTTTATCAAAAGCTCATTTCTCTTGGTAACTGGACATAATATCTTGGCATTTTGCATATAGCATTTTTTTCTGTGCTATCTGTTATTGAAGGTAAAGTTCCTAACATTCCTTGAGAGCATCACCAATCGTGTTCCTTCCTCACAACCAGACAATATATGGTTCTTTGTTGTCCATCTGCAGACCCAAACAAAAGGATATGACTACCAGGCCAGGTGAACAGGCTTTAGAATGCCTTTGAGGCACAGCAATTTCTTATTTGGAACACACACTCAGATTCTGGAGCTGTGAGATGTGGTCTTCACATGCTAAAGAACAAGTTACTTACTTTCGCTAAACCTCTTTCTGTTTCAAAGTCTCTCTACAAGCAGATTTCTCACTTTGGTAAACTCCCTAGGTTCCAGACTGGATCCGGAAACCTTTCAGCAGCAGTGCTCCTGCACTCTGCAAGGTGGCATCATACGGCTCTACGCCAGCTCCGCCCATAAGAGCCACCTCTGCACATTGAGGTCAGTTTCTTATTTTTTCCCTCTCTGGGCCCTCAGACGTGGAGTTGAAGACATGTTGGTAACAGTGTGAGAAGTTCTAACTTGGGACTGTTTATATGTTAAAAAGAGGCTACTCCACGGAAAGTGGAGGTGAAAGGGCATTGAGGAATCTGTGGTTATACAGGGCACCAACCAGAAAAATAATTAACTATGTAACTTGTTTTTTCAATGGCTATCTCTTACCACAGATTCCTCACTTAAAATTGATACCGCATCAGTATCTCAAAAAGTTCACTGATAGAATATCGATGTAACAGACCTAGATGATCTAAATATCGAAAAAAATATTGACTGCAAAAATATCAAGACTAATACCTTAACAGGTAAGTACAAAAATATCAAATCAAAAATATTGAGGTAAAAAAATATCGATATAAAAAATATTGATTAAAAAATATATCTAAAATAAAATAATATATAGTAAATATATTCAATATAAATATTTTTAACAAAATAAATTCAATGTAATATACATTTTAACTAAATAACAAATGAACTTAATTAAAAGAATATAAACACACAAACATAAAACTTTATACATATATTTACTTAAAAATTATTTAACTAGTATCTTGATTATATATATATATGTGATCAAGGGCTCCTGTGCTCGAAACGCGTCACTGCTGTAACTTGGGCTGAATAAACACCATCCCGTCAAATCTCTGTGGTCCGTCTCCTCCCTTGCCAGATCTTGCTAGCTGGAGGTTGTTTCGGAGCTACACTTTGTCGAGAAAAAAAAAAATATATATATATAGTCCAACAAGGCTCAAATCTAAGGACTTCCAGTTTAAACATTTTTTGATTGCACTGCACTGTGGGAGTTGATGTTTCAAGCTGTCACGTGATTAAAAATCTTTTAAATAGCACGCCCAAGCGCACGTTGGTGTCTCCTTCCTCCTGTGATCAAGGCTATTCAGCCGAAACGTTAGGGAAAAGGGAAGCAGGCGCTGCTGGACTATGCGGAAGCTTGAGCTGCAGTATTGGGCCTCATAACTTTGTTTTGCATGGCAAGTGCTTTAGTGGGATGTTCCGTGCCCATTTCTAATGAGGCCGCCCTGAAGGGTCCTGGGCTCCAGAAACGGAAGATTGTTGTTGTTTGAGGTTAAGTGAGGAGCCTGACTCACTCACGCCCCCAACCTACGGAGGATATGCTAATCAGCGAAAATGGGATGCGTGTGGAAGGGATTCGAGCAGGATGATTCCTGCTACGATCGTGCTGCAACAGATGGTTTCTGCTGGTCGCACGCAGAATGGAAACACTGCGGCATTTCACCTGACTGCTTTTATACTTGAACCACTTGAACATCAGTGCAGGTAACAAGCACCTAAGTCCAACAAGGCTCAAATCTAAGGACTTCCAGTTTAAACATTTTTTGATTGCACTGCACTGTGGGAGTTGATGTTTCAAGCTGTCACGTGATTAAAAATCTTTTAAATAGCACGCCCAAGCGCACGTTGGTGTCTCCTTCCTCCTGTGATCAAGGCTATTCAGCCGAAACGTTAGGGAAAAGGGAAGCAGGCGCTGCTGGACTATGCGGAAGCTTGAGCTGCAGTATTGGGCCTCATAACTTTGTTTTGCATGGCAAGTGCTTTAGTGGGATGTTCCGTGCCCATTTCTAATGAGGCCGCCCTGAAGGGTCCTGGGCTCCAGAAACGGAAGATTGTTGTTGTTTGAGGTTAAGTGAGGAGCCTGACTCACTCACGCCCCCAACCTACGGAGGATATGCTAATCAGCGAAAATGGGATGCGTGTGGAAGGGATTCGAGCAGGATGATTCCTGCTACGATCGTGCTGCAACAGATGGTTTCTGCTGGTCGCACGCAGAATGGAAACACTGCGGCATTTCACCTGACTGCTTTTATACTTGAACCACTTGAACATCAGTGCAGGTAACAAGCACCTAAGTCCAACAAGGCTCAAATCTAAGGACTTCCAGTTTAAACATTTTTTGATTGCACTGCACTGTGGGAGTTGATGTTTCAAGCTGTCACGTGATTAAAAATCTTTTAAATAGCACGCCCAAGCGCACGTTGGTGTCTCCTTCCTCCTGTGATCAAGGCTATTCAGCCGAAACGTTAGGGAAAAGGGAAGCAGGCGCTGCTGGACTATGCGGAAGCTTGAGCTGCAGTATTGGGCCTCATAACTTTGTTTTGCATGGCAAGTGCTTTAGTGGGATGTTCCGTGCCCATTTCTAATGAGGCCGCCCTGAAGGGTCCTGGGCTCCAGAAACGGAAGATTGTTGTTGTTTGATGTTAAGTGAGGAGCCTGACTCACTCACGCCCCCAACCTACGGAGGATATGCTAATCAGCGAAAATGGGATGCGTGTGGAAGGGATTCGAGCAGGATGATTCCTGCTACGATCGTGCTGCAACAGATGGTTTCTGCTGGTCGCACGCAGAATGGAAACACTGCGGCATTTCACCTGACTGCTTTTATACTTGAACCACTTGAACATCAGTGCAGGTAACAAGCACCTAAGTCCAACAAGGCTCAAATCTAAGGACTTCCAGTTTAAACATTTTTTGATTGCACTGCACTGTGGGAGTTGATGTTTCAAGCTGTCACGTGATTAAAAATCTTTTAAATAGCACGCCCAAGCGCACGTTGGTGTCTCCTTCCTCCTGTGATCAAGGCTATTCAGCCGAAACGTTAGGGAAAAGGGAAGCAGGCGCTGCTGGACTATGCGGAAGCTTGAGCTGCAGTATTGGGCCTCATAACTTTGTTTTGCATGGCAAGTGCTTTAGTGGGATGTTCCGTGCCCATTTCTAATGAGGCCGCCCTGAAGGGTCCTGGGCTCCAGAAACGGAAGATTGTTGTTGTTTGATATATATATATATATCTATCTATATATATATATATATATATATATATATATATATATATATATATATATATATATATATATAATCTAGATAGTTATAGTTAGGACCGTGTTTCCATAGGAAATCTGAAAATTCTATTTTGAATAACTTTGGCGCCGGTTGACGAATCCTCGCGAATTATTCAAAATAGGTGGGGCGCTCCGCTCCTACCCTGAAAGTCTCGGGGTGATTAGTCAAGCGGGGGCCGAGAAAAAAGTGGGGTCCCAAAACGCATTTTTCCCATGCATTTTTCCATAGGGACCTTTAGTCCAAGGTACAGCCCGAACGGCTGAACAGAATTATTTGAAATTTGGCAAAGAGAAAGTCCTCAGGTCAGGGATGTGCCTTTTGAATATCTGGAGTCAATCTGATCAGTAGTTCCTGAGAAAATGTCAGTTAAAAGTACATATATATCTATAGGCGCGCACCGTGCTCGTACGGTAAGCATACCGTACTCGCACGCTGCTGTGCGCGAGCGTAATTCTGATTGGTGGTTACTTGACAGTAAACATTCCAGTCGGTCGAAATCAGGAAGTGTCGGCCGCCATTTTGTCTCTCACAGTCTGAGGCAGTGAAAAACAAAGGTGGAGAATGTGAAAAGGGGGCAGGGTGGACAGTTCCTGACCCCCTAGCCTTTGTCAGGGGGTCACTGAAGGACGGTGAAGAACCTGAAAAAAAAAAAATATTAATAAATACATGACTTAGCATTTAAAAAAAACGTACAAATTCACTTAAAAAACCATAGGTTTCACACATGTTATAGTTAGCTGGACATTTCCCTAGTAAAAAAACAATGAAATTCCCCCGTTATAGTTAGTGCAGGCAACTATAACTCACGCGACCGCAATCCTCTGCTGATGACGTCAGATATTACATCACTGTATTTAGACACCTATTTACCCATGTCTTCTTCCATTAATCTTTAGCTATACATATATTACAAATATTTATTTTTCAGAAAGACACATATTTAATCAGTGATGTAATATCTGACGTCATCACCAGAGGATTGCGGTCGCGTGAGTTATAGTTGCCTGCACTAACTATAACGGGGGAATTTCATTGGTTTTTTACGAGGGAAATGTCCAGCTAACTATAACATGTGTGAAACCTATGGTTTTTTAAGTGAATATATATATATATATATATATATATATATATATATATTCACTGAAAAAACCATAGGTTTCACACATGTTATAGTTAGCGGAAATTTTACTGATAAAAAACCAATGAAATTCCCCCGTTATAGTTAGTGCAGGAAACTATAACTCACGCGACCGCAATCCTCTGCTGATGCTAATACTGTATTTAGACACTTATTTGCCCATGTCTTCTTCCATAAATTTTTAGCTATACATATATTACAAATATTTTTTTTTCATAAAGACACATATGTCATCAGCAGAAGATTGCGGTCGCGTGAGTTATAGTTTCCTGCACTAACTATAACGGGGGAATTTCATTGGTTTTTTATCAGTAAAATTTCCGCTAACTATAACGTGTGAAACCTATGGTTTTTTCAGTGAATTTGCAAGGTTTTTTAAATGCTAATTCCTAACTATAATGTGTGTGAAACCTATGGTTTTTTCAGTGAATTTGTACGGTTTTTTAAATGCTAAGTTACTTTACGCCATTCGTGGCGTGCGCGCCCACTTAACGCAGTTCGTTCCGTGCGCGCACGGTGCGCTTCGTGCACCGTGCGCGCACAGTGCGCTTCGTGCACCGTGCGCGCACAGTGAACACGCGGTGCGCTTCGCGCACCGCGCGCCCACTTTACGCAGTTAGTGCCGTGCACGCACGGTGGGCACACGGTGCGCTACGCGCACCGCGTGCCCACGTTACGCTAGATGGGCCATGTACGCACGATGCGCTTCGCGCACCGTGCGCACATGGAGGACATATTATGCGCTTCCTTGTGATAGGTAATCTGTTGAAATTTTTTTGGGAAATGCTGTGCTCATATATATGCCATGCACAAATGGTGGCCTTCGGCCACCATTTGCACACGGGGTGGAGAGAGTGTGGATTTTAAAAAAAAAAACATTTTTTACCGTACGCGTACGGTAAGCGTACGGTAAGCGTAATCGGCGAAATTTTCGAAAAATAAAAAATTACCGTTTTTTGCCTTGGGGGATCTTTGAATACTCAACTAACATGGTTATGTGCATGGGCGCTGTCTAAACAGCCCCTTTATATGTTTTTGGCATTTGTTTATCAGCTCCCCCCTCAGAGTGCGAGAGAGAAAATGGCGGCCGCCGCTTCCTGGTTTCGACCGATTCGAATGTTTACTAAGATCTAAGGGCCAATCAGAATCGCGCTCGCGCACGCCACCGTACGCGTACGGTAAGCGCACCGTAAGCGCACCGTAAGCTGGCTCAGATATATATATTGATTTAAAGGCTATTTTCTCAGAATCTACTGAACAGATTTACACCAAACCTACAAAAGGCACTTCCTTGACCTGAGGACTACCTCTCTGCCAAATTTCAAGTAATTCTGTTCAGCCGTTCGGGCTGTAGCTGTGTCTAAAGGTCCTATGGAAAAATGCATGGGAAAAACGCGTTTTGGGACCCCCCTTTTATCTCAGCCCCCGCTTGACGAATCCCCCCCGAGACTTTCAGGGTAGGAGCGGAGCGTAGCGCCCCACCTATTTTAAAAAATTCGCAAGGATTCGTCGACCGGCGCAAAAGTTATTCAAAATAGAATGTTGCGGATTTCCTATGGAAACGTGGTCCTAACTATAACTACCTACTGGCGACCGCCAGTAGGTAATATATATATATATATATATATATAAAATTCCAGACAATCCTAATCCACACGGAAAGGAGGCGGCACACCAATTCTATCCAAAGGTGATTGTGCAAAAACAACGTGTTTCAGCTGGAACGGCCTTTGTCAAGTTTGCATACAACTGCCAGCAGTGCCATTAAATATATGCCACGTCATAATAGAAATTCTAGACATCCTGCAATGTGCAAGTGTTTTGCGATCAGTGCATTGTTGCCGAAGGGCAGACACTAATGAAAGTTTGGGAACATGTTGATGTTGTCCATTATGCTCATTTTGATTAGTGAAAACAATTGCATTTAAGACCAGTAACATAATCAAAGGGGAATAATATAACCTATTTCATCGGGGACTACCAACCACCGTTCCTCACGTAAGATCGACCTTTCACCTATCGATAGACATAGTAGAGAGATTCTAGTAGACCCTACTGTAAGGACACACTGTGATGAAAAACAGATCAAGAATTGTGTCTCCACTTGCTATAGGCAAATATATTGCATACATTATATACAAATTAATGCTCACAATAAGCAATCAATTTATGTTTTAAGAAAACATATGCTATGTGAGAAACCACATGACTTTATAAAATTAAATAGATTAAACATATTAAATGAACACATTATAATATTATTTACATATAAAAACCTACAAATATATAAAATAAATTAACAAAAACACATTTATAAACAAACATTTAAAAGAAGCAAATATTAAACAAAACCATTAAAACATACATTTATTTATTTTCTTTCCCACCCTTTAACACCACACCAATAATAAAATACTTCAACATTTTAGGTTTAAATATTTTATTAAAGGCTTTCAACAAAGGAAAAAATGGCATCAAGCAATTACACATTCCCGGCCTCAGCGGGGGCAGAATCAGCTGAGCTCGCCTCCACCACCAACGGTTGGGTGGGAAGCCGAAGAGGTGCTTGCTAGTCCCATCAGTCGCTGTCATTTACACCCCCCACCCTTAACCCAAACCCCCCAGAGACCCCCCTCCCGCCTTCACTCCCCACCCCCCCCCTTCCCGTTAACAAGATAGTCAGAGGAGAGAAAGAAAGAAGAAGAAAGAAAGGAATGGAGACCCTGTCTCAGGATCAAAGGGACCCGAAAGGCGAGTGTACAGAGCCGCCTCTGGGCCAAGTGTACTTCAACATTTTAAATTAAATTTCCATAGTTAACATAATTAATCAATTAAAAAATCTTTTGAAAAACAAAAATAAGAAACATTAATTGAGTACACTTAAAACTATAAAATCCACAAAATGCACCTAAATTAAACTATAAAATAACACACAATTAAATATTATTTTTAAAAGAAAATTATTACTATTAACTAATAATTAAATATTTACTCTTCTGTCCCTTCACTATCCTTTTCAGTCAAAATAACAGATTAGTGACTTTAATGCTGTGGCCTCCGGCACCCTTGACAGGCATCCGCCCAGGGAAACGCCCTCGGGGCAAAGGTGGTTGGCGGACTTCCTCGAAGCCTTCGGGCTCACGGACGCCTGGCGGCTGATGCACCCCGCGAGTAGGCACTTAACTTTCCACTCTGGTCCACAGCGCTCTTTCTCCCGTCTGGACTACGTCTTAACTTCCATGGAGCCGGACATGACCATCCGAGAGGCCTCCCTCCTTGCGCGTGGCATTTCTGATCATTCGCCAGTATACATACAGGTTGCGCTAGGGGGTGGCCGGGAGGAATGCATTTTCCCCGTACCTGCTTGGCGTCTCAAGAGTGAGGAGATGCGGAAGAAGCTGTCTAGCTCCATTGAGCGCTACTTCGAGCTCAACGTCGGATCGACGGGCTCCGCGGTTGCCCTGTGGGAGGCTTTCAAGGCGGTGCTGCGGGGGGAGGCCCTTTCGGCCATCGCCGGCTGCCGTAAAGAACGAGAGGCGCAGGTCGCCTCGGTCGAGGCAGACCTGAGAACACTTGAAGAGGCCGCCTGTGAGGACACGGAGCCGGGTGTGCAACATCGGCTGCGACTTAAAACTGCAGAGTATAGAGAGCTGGTCACGCTCACTGCCCAGACTGCCATTCAGCCCAAGGTGGGCAGGATATATGACCAGGGAGACAAGGCAGGCAAACTTATCGCATGGCTGGACAAAAAACAGCGGGCCACGACGGTAGTGCCGGAGGTCAGGACACTGTCGGGAGATACGGTAACGGAGCCTAGAGAGATTGTCTCGGAATTCGCAAAGCACTTCCGACGGGTATACAGCAGGGGGTCGGACCGCCCGGAGGAGGACTCTGACGACTTGCTGGCGGATATCCGCATGCCCTGTCCGTCGGAAGCCGACCGGGATGCCCTTGAGGCCCCCCTCGCCGCGACCGAATTGGAGCGTGCGATTGTGGACCTTCGCCCGTGGAAAGCGCTAGGCCCCAATGGTCTGCCTATCGAGCTCTACAAGTTGAAACCTGATGTCCTTGGCGTGCATCTCCTCCGAATGTTCGAGGAAAGCGCAGCGGTGGGGAGACTGCCCCGTGATCAGCGCCTGGTTATCATAGTGGCCATACCAAAAGAAGGGAAGCCGAGAGATGCCTGCTCCTCGTATAGGCCGATCTCTCTGCTGAACGCGGAGCCGAAAATACTTGCTAAGACTCTTGCCAACAGGCTTCATTCAGTCCTCCCCAAGCTGGTCCATCCGGACCAATCCAGCTTCATGCCCCACCGTAACACGGCGCTAAACATCCGCCGCCTGCACGGTGTATTGGGAAGGTGCCACGCGAAGACGCGGTGGTGGTGTCACTTGACGCCACCATGGCATTCGACACCCTCGAATGGCCCTACATGATGGCAGTCCTCCGAAAAATGGGCTTTGGTCCGCGCTTCATGGCTTGGGTCCGCCTTCTATATTCGGACCCATTGGCCCAGGTGGTGATCAATGGCAGGGTGTCGGGTCTGGAGAGGGGCACCAGACAGGGATGCCCGCTCTCCCCTCTCCTGTTCGAGCTTTCTCTTGAGCCGCTGGCGTCGTGGATCCGGCAGGACAGCTGCCTCACGGGGCTGCGGTGGGCGGATGGCTGGGAAGACAGAATATCGCTGTATGCCGACGATATCCTTCTTTATCTCTCCCACCCCAGGAGATCTATACTGGCGGCGATGGATATCTTTGTCAGTTTTGGGAAGAACTCTGGGTTCTGCATCAACTGGGCTAAATCCGTCCTCTATGTTCTCCATGGCGGCCCTCCCAGGCTTCCTGACAGCTGTCCGCTTGCTGTGGCGGAGGAGGGCTTTAGATACCTCGGAGTGTTTGTCACGCTGGATAAGAATCTCCGGTTTAAAAAGAATCTCCTGCCACCGCTGCAACGGCTCCAGCGTGACACAACCTCGTGTCAGCGGCTGCCGTTTAAAATGATGGCCTCCCTAGATTTCTGTATGCTCTCCAAAACCATCCAGATCTGGTGCCTGCCTCCTACTTTGCGGCGATGGAGGCGGCGCAGCGGACCCTCCTGTGGTCGGGCGCCCCTAGAATAGCGTTGCGGAAACTCACGCTGGGGTGGTATGACAGGGGGATAGCCCTCCTGGATATCCGTAAGTACTATTGGGCCGCTCACCTCTCGACGATAAATCAAGGGACGTACTGTGACGGGAATGACCCAGGGTACGGGATGGATAGGTGGTTGCTCCCGGGGGGGGGGGGAACTATGAGGTGGCGCTGTATTCCAGACCGGGCAGGATCCACCTCATGGAGCCGACGAAGCATTCGGTGCAAATATGGCACGCAGCGCACCGGGCACTGGGCTGGGCTGACACGTTGACCCTGGCCACACCCCTGTGGGCATCGGAGATTGGGTAGCCTGCGGCACACAAAGGGGTTCCGTAGCTGGGATCTTAACGGGATCTCCAGGGTGGGGGACCTTTGGGGGCCGGAAGGGGTCAGATCCTTTGCCTACCTCCAGGAAACTTATGATATGGCACTTACGGAATATTTTAGACACCTACAGGTCCGACACTCCCTCCAAGCTAATATCCCCCCGGGGACTCGACCACCGCAGGCCTCCCCGCTTGAGGACAGGTTGCTGGATGGGCACATGCCGGAACGTGCCATTTCGCTCACATACAAAAAATTGATCAACAACCCCCCTGATCCTCTCGACTCCCTGAAAGAGAAGTGGGCTTGAGATTGACGACGAGGAGTGGATCACCGCTCTGGTGTCTCCAAGGGAAGTAGCGATCTCGGCTAGACTCAGACTGATGCAGCTTAAAATATTGCATAGAGTATATGTCTTTTGCACTAGGCTACAGGCGATGGGGAGGGGGGGTGAGTGACTGTGCCGGCAGGGGTGTGGAGACAGGGGCTCCTTCTTCCATATCTTGTGGGAATGCCCAGGGGTGCAGCGGTATTGGAGGCGAGTGGTGTCCTGCATGAGTGAGGTATGGGAGACTGACCTTCGCACAGAGGCTAAGAGGTGCTTGCTTAACATTTGGGAACCCACGGACTTGTCCCAACGAGGGAGACTCTGGGTCACGCTTGGGAAATGGTCGCAAAAAGAAACGTAGCCCGACTGTGAGGTGCATCGACCCTGCCGAAACTGGTGGACTGGCAAAATGATATGGACTGGTGTATGCTACAGGAGAAGGCGGTATACACGGCAAGAGGGTGCCCCAGAAAGTGGGGGGAGGTATGGTCACACTGGAACGCCTACAGAGGGGATATAGTTGAGCCTCCGTAGGCCCGCCTGTCTGGCCTGGAGATCGCGAATGTAACCTAGGCTGTTGTCCGACCTCAAGTATATCAGTCTAGTTTTGCTGCTGTCTCTGTATGTTGCTGATGCTGTGGCGCCCCTGATGTTCGGATGAAACTATCTGTCTTGTGTGACCTTGTTAAAATAAAAATAAAAATAACAGATTAACATGTTCACTTCTCAATTTCCATATCCCACTATACTAATTCACCACTAATCCTTAATGGGTTCCAGAGTAGCGTGCCACTCGCCAATGAAGCGCCTCAAAACCCCATCAAGGGGTAGCAAGCGCTATATAAATACAAACCTCTTTCCCTCTGCTGTTCCGCAACCTACCCTTCTCTATCCAAATAACTGAATAACATATCCACCACTCAAATTACTTCATACTTCACTATACTAATTCTTTCAACACTAATCCTTTATGGATTCCAGAGTACCGTCCTACTCGCCAAAAAAGTGTTTCAACACCGATCAGGGGTAACGGGTGCTACATGAATGCAAACCTTTCTTCCCATTTATCCCTCCGCTACCCTTCTCACTCCAAATAACTGACTAATATCCACCACTCGAATTACTTTCATATTTCACCATACTATATCAGCACTAATCCTTTATGGGTTTCCGGAGTAGTGTGCTTCAAGAATCTGCTATCTTTCTGAACCCAAACAACTGAGTAACCTATAACTGACTAACCTATCCACCACTTAAAATTCACTTGCATGTTTCATTATACTAATTCAACACTAATCCTCTATGGGTCCCGGAATAGTATGCTACTCGTCGAAAATGCGCTTAGACGCCTCGTATGGGGTATTAAGCGCTATATAAACGCAATTACAATGCAATACAATTTAATACCCACCGTTTACCCCTTTAAAAGTAAAACCACAAAACAAATATTTACACAAAATAATTATCAAATAATTAACATGAACAGTATAATTGTTTAAACAAAATACTTACCACCGTTTACTCCTATAAACACCACAACAAACACCTAAAATTAATTACACAATTACCATAATTAATTACTAAATAATTAAAATTAACTTATTAACTCAATTAAAAATAAATTACTTCCCACCCTTTACACCTATAAACACCACAACACACCTAAAATTAATTACATAATTACCAAGTAGATAATTAAAATTAATTAACAACCAATTAATAATTAATTAATAAATTACTTTAACCATTTAACACTATACAGGGATGTGAAGTTGCTATAGCCGAAGCCCAGGTTATATTGTTTGGGGCTCAAGGGCAACAAGTTTTCATGTGCATTTTGTCCTTGGGACAAGTAGGTCCAACCCCCTGCAGCACAAACCATTTGGCTGCCAGTTTGCAGTACAATATTATGGATCAGGGAAGAGCACTGTCTGCAGTTAAGTTAACATTTTTGTCCATATGTTAATTTATTAATATTTTTCTTTTTGCAAAAAATTCTATATCGCGAACTAGACCCGAATCAAATCAGGTATCAGAGCGCTTTACATAGCACCAGTTACGTTACATGAGGACACACATTCATTTTTTTGTTAGGCACGGCGAGATTAAGCGATTTGCCCAGAATCACAGGATGTTCAGCGTTGTTACCGAGACTCGAACCCAGTTCCCCAGGTCCGAGGTCGAGCCGTTAGGCCAACTCGTCTCTCCAATACTGTTAATACTGTTCAAACTAGTATTTATGGTTCATTAATTGAAAGCCTTTATTATTATGGTGAGCGCTCTCAGTGTTGTAAGCTCTGATTGCATTACTGATTGGTTCTAGTATAAAAATGTGCACACATGTTTTCAAAGTTTAGTAATACGAGGCTATGTATAATTCTCCCAGAATGCTCTCTGATTCGATGCAAATATTTACAGAAACTTGAAAGCACGATTGATGATCCTTTGCTTTCAAAATAAAATGTTTATTAAAAAAATGAAAGCAGGAAAAAAAACATTTTGCTAAACTACTGTAAAATGTCATGT
Source organism: Triturus cristatus (assembly GCF_964204655.1). Lineage (NCBI taxonomy): Eukaryota > Metazoa > Chordata > Amphibia > Caudata > Salamandridae > Triturus > Triturus cristatus. Next base: position 314,692,595 of record NC_140585.1, read on the forward strand.
ACCATTTCTTTGAAGCATTATTTAGTAACATGTATTGATGCATGCTAGTATTTCCCCAAAATATTCATAATGGAAAATCAATGTAACCAGTTTTAAAAAGATTATGGGGAAAAAAGTAAATAAGCATTGGCAAAGCCAGTAGGTCTGATATTGTTAGTCAGGTTTTTAGTTTTGTCAATGTGTGACTTGTTTTGGCATGGTTTTTATAAAACCTTATTGGTGTAGGAGCTGCCGGGCACTCACCGTTATAACAAACACTAGCAAAAGCAAAAATAGTTTTTGGTCTCAAAAAGCACACACTACATTGCATGCCGATGTGCTCCTTATAATAGAGCAGAATGCTGTCACTCACAGTGAAGCCAGCCGATGCAGAGAGAGAGAGAATTTTAAGAAACACAAAAGGTAATGGTCAACACCAAACCAAATAAGGGGCCCAATTATTAAATAAAGTCTAAAAAGTGCACCCATGGTATATGTCCTTGCATTAAGTGCAGCTATACAGCTTTTGTGAATTTCCAAGAATGTACAGAAGTACGACAAGAAATAGTCCTCCTAGAAAATATTTGGAAACTGCATTAGAGCATGAGCAAATATGCATGTGTGGATTTGCTCATGCGAAAATCTGAGTGCTTGGAAGTTCACTTTCCCTCCAACCACTTTTTTCCCCAACTCTGGAAGAAGGTTTACATCTGCCATTGTAAGGAGTAAATTTCCAATCTTTCTTCAATATGGGAAAAGATATAAGAAGAGTTGCTGACAACCCTTAAAACATGCAAGTTAGTAGGTGTGCACAGACTCAAAAGGGCATTCTAACCATGGAACTATTGCTTACCAACACCTTAAGCCCCAGTATGTAGATCTGTGGAAGCGTGGCAACATAAGGGGATTACAAATATTCAAACATTACTATGGTATGAGCCCTGGCATAATCAGAGGTTATAACAGAGCTCTTATATAATGAGATTGCGGCCATTATTTGTCGCCGCACTACACGGCACCAAAAGGACAAGTGGATTTTGTTACAGGACAAGTAGATTTATGCAGCAATCTGTCCCACGGGAAAGTAGATATTTTATTAAATTCCACACCCCTGACTATAAAATCTTAATTAAACAAATGATAATAAATAAAAAATATTCAGAAATTCAATATAATTAAATTACTTTCCACCCTATTCCCCTATAAACGAAAAATTTAAATAAAAAAATATTAACTACTACTAGAAATAACCAATTAATTTTATATAATTAAATTACTTCCCAGCCTATTCCCCTATAAACCGACAACCCGCTACGGAACTAAGAGCAAAAATCAAATAATTTTTTTTTAATAACTACTAAAAATGTAACATATTAAAAATACATACAAATCTTACACAAAAAAACCTACATAACATACATATAAACTATATACTAAAATACTTAACTGAAAAAAATATATATATTTTTAACTATATTTTTGCAAAGGATCTATTTACACTTCAATATTTTTTACATCGATATTACTTACACTCAAAATTCTTGACCACGAGAATTTGTCTGTCGATATTTCTGATCCACGATATGTTTAGCTCGAGATTTCTGTAAATCGATATTTTTGATTCGATATTCTGTCTCTGCACCACCTCAAAAGGTGGATGGTCTGTGGAGCAGACTCATAAAAAACCACTGCAGTTCTGAGGGAGTTAAGTGCCCTTCTCACCAGACTAGGCTATCAAGGCAGTAATGCTTTGTGACCATGAATATCAGACGTTACAACGAGAATTGTTACCCTGCATGCCTTTACCCCATGGGCATTAAAATGTGTTGACCTTCACAATGCACTGTAATACCTCACTTTACAACGCATGCCTTTACCCCACATCGCATGTTATAAAGTCTGATATGATATTATACACAAGCACGTCTGCACATTATATATATAATATATATATATATATATATATATATACATATACATATATATATATATATATATATATATATATATATATATATATATATATATTATCTACTGGCGGTCGCCAGTAGATAGTTATAGTTAGGACCGTGTTTCCATAGGAAATCTCAAAATTCTATTTTGAATAACTTTGGCGCCGGTTGACGAATCCTCGCGAAATTTTCAAAACTAATGGGGCGCTCCGTTCAGCTCCTACCCTGAAAGTCTCAGGGTGATTCGTCAAGCGGGGGCCGAGAAAAAAGGGGGGTCCCAAAACGCGTTTTCCCCATGCATTTTTCCATAGGACCTTTAGACACAGCTACAGCCCGAACGGCTGAACAGAATTACTTGAAATTTGGCAGAGAGGTAGCCATAAGGTCAAGGAAGTGCCTTTTGTAGGTCTGGTGTAAATGTGTTCAGTAGTTCCTGAGAAAAAAGCATTTAAAGCAATATATATATCTGTAAGCTCGCTCCGTGCGCTTACGGTAAGCTTACCGTACGCGTACGTTGCCGTGCGCGAGCTCAAATCTGATTGGTTGTCACATGACTGTAAACATTCGAATCGGACGAAATCAGGAACTGTCGGCCGCCATTTTGTGTGTTTCACACAGAAAAAAAAAAGGGAGATAACGTGAAAAGGGGGCAAGGAAGACAGTTATAGACCCCATAACATTTGAAAGGGGGTCAAAGAAGGACACAAAATTACGAAAAATACATTTATTAATTTAACAAAAAAAAACGCCGAGTGCGCGTACGGTAAGCTTACCGTACGCGCACGGCAAAAAAAAAAAATAGAAATAATCACATTTATTAAATAAATTGAAGGACCCGCAAGGGAGAAAAAAAAATTGTTACTGTGTAAACAAAGGCGAGGTGCGCACGGTATGAATTGCGCAATGTGGGCGCTCGGTGCGCGATGCGCATCGAGTGCCCACAGCGCGCGCACGGTGCGCGAAGTCCACCGTGTGCGCAGGGTGTGCGCACAGTGAAAAACCAGAAAAAAAAATAAAAAATAAATACATAACTTAGCATTTAAAAAACCGTACAAATTCACTGAAAAAACCATAGGTTTCACACACGTTATAGTTAGGAATTAGCAGTTAAAAAACCTTGCAAATTCACTTAAAAAACCATAGGTTTCACACATGTTCTAGTTAGCTGTACATTTCACTCGTAAAAAACCAATGAAATTCCACGTTATAGTTAGATCAGGTAACTATAACTTGCGCGACCGCAATCCACAATGTGTAATTTCAGATGTCATCATTGATGTGAAGAGTGATGTCACTGACCATGTCATGAGTGATGTAATATGTGACGTCATCAGCAGTTTATTGTGGGCGCGCAAGTTATAGTTACCTGATCTAACTATAACGTGGAATTTCATTGGTTTTTTACGAGTGAAATGTACAGCTAACTATAACATGTGTGAAACCTATGGTTTTTTAAGTGAATTTGCAAGGTTTTTTAAATGCCAATTCCTAACTATAACGTATGTGAAACCTATGGTTTTTTCAGTGAATATATATATATATATATATATATATATATATATATATATATATATATATATATATTATCTACTGGCGGTCGCCAGTAGATAGTTATAGTTAGGACCACGTTTCCATAGGAAATCCGCAACATTCTATTTTGAATAACTTTGGCGCCGGTTGACGAATCCTCGCGAATTTGTCAAAATAGGTGGGGCGCTACGCTCCGCTCCTACCCTGAAAGTCTCGGGGGGATTCGTCAAGCGGGGGCTGAGATAAAAGGGGGGTCCCAAAACGCGTTTTTCCCATGCATTTTTCCATAGGACCTTTAGACACAGCTACAGCCCGAACGGCTGAACAGAATTACTTGAAATTTGGCAGAGAGGTAGTCCTCAGGTCAAGGAAGTGCCTTTTGTAGGTTTGGTGTAAATCTGTTCAGTAGATCCTGAGAAAATAGCATTTAAAAGCATATATATATGTGGGCGGAGCCTAACCACACATCTCATCCTGAGATCTGATTGGCTGTCAGCACTTCATCCAAGAAGTGTTGGCAGCCATCTTGGGACCAATATACATGATAGCACCTCATTAAAAAGCATTGCAGTTAATAGAAGGTTTTAAGACTTTAGTTACATTATAAATCATTTGTTGATGGTACCATACTCATTTTAGGAATTGTGGTATGTTCTAAGGTGATTTCACCATGTGAAAAAGCCTTCTGCTGGGATATCATGATTGAGAGAAAAATATTTTCTCATGCTTTTACCACAGAGGTTTGGAAGGTGATCTATAGGCTAAACTGAGAGCTTATTTTCTGTAAATTCACATTATCTTTCTCAGTCATGTGCGAATGAAGTCTGACATTCTCAGTAAAACATGTACATCCAACAAGGGCAGAGACTGTCAGTTGATTCCTTTGTGTTCTACTGCAGCTTCCCAGAGTGTTCCAAAGAACTACTAGAGCGCTAACAGTCCTACTTATGATAAACGTATGGCACACCTGAAGCCATCTTGCTTGGATGAAAGTGGTAACTCTTAAAACATTTAATTTAAAAAGGAACAAAATGAGGGGGTTCATTTTTCAATATAAAGTATGATTAGTGCTGCAGAAAGAAAAATTAGGGCACATTTTGAGTGACTTCTCAAATCCTCTTCTATTTCATTAAAAAATTCTGACATGCAGACTGAAACATGCACTTTCAATACCAGCAGCAGTTTTCCCTGGTGAGCAGTAGCTTTACTACAGTGATCTAATGAGCAAAAAGAGTGCTAACATTCTGAATTTATGGCAAATGTGTGACACATCTGAATGCCTTCTTGATGGAATCAAAGTAAAAAACTGAAAGTATTTCCTACTGAGGAGACTGCAGTAAATGAGGAAATTAGGAAACTTCATAACAAATAAGTCTCCCAAGATGGCCACCAGAGACAAAAGAGCCCAAATGTAGCCCAAATATCACCCAGATGTAGCCCAAGTATAGCCCAATGACAGAATGTCCCAGAATGTTCTTAAAAACAACTAGAGCGCTTACTGTCTTCATTATGACAAAAGCATGGCACACCTGAAGCCATCTTGATTGGAATAAACTGGTAACACTTAAAACATTTAATTTAAAAAGGAACACAATGAGGAGGTTCATTTTGCCATAGAAATTATGATTAATGCTGAAGAAAGAAAATGAGGGCACATTTTGAGTGACTTCTCAAATCCTCTTCTATTTCATTAAAAAAATTCTGACATGCAGACTGAAACATGCACTTTTAATACCAGGAGCAGACTTCCATGGTGCAGTAGTTTTACTACAATGATCTAATGAGCAACTAGAGTGCTAACATTCAGAATTTATGGCAAATGTGTGACATGTCTGAATACCTTCATGATGGAATCAAAGTAAAAAACTGAAAGCATTTCCTACTGAGGAGACTGCAGTACATGAGGAAATTAGGAAACTTCATAACAAATAAATCTCCCAAGATGGCCACCGGAGACAAAAGAGCCCAAATGTAGCCCAAAATCACCCAGATGTAGCCCAAATATAGCCCAATGACAGAAGTGTGCAAAACACTTATTATTTTGTGTTTTTGCAGTGTTATATAGTGCAGACTTGTCAGGTATTGGAGTGCTTTACATGAGCATTGGTTACATCACACAAGAACACATTCATTTTGGTTGTAGACATGGGGAGACTAAGTGATTTGACCAGAATCACAGAATGTCGAGCTGAAGCAGAAACTTCAACCTGGTTCCCCAGTTGCAAAGTCTGCAGTTCTGGAAGTAACACCACATCATCTCCCCTAAGTGCAACATTTAATCAAGTGGTCAACTGGATAAAAAAACATAAAGATAACAAATAATTTAAAAGTGCTTTGTCGCTATTTGAAAACTCAGAAAATATGTCCTTATTTTAGCCTTTTAGAGCACTAACCATAATTTTGATGCCAATAAGACCCTCTCATATATGTAATTTCTAAAGGAAATGCTCTAGGTATTACAGTTTTGATTACATCAAGATGATGTCAGGCGTTCCACACTTTTGTAATAAATATAGAATGTTAGCAATCTAGTTGTTCATGAGGATACTGTTGAGAGGCAGAGGCCAGGGGCACGGACTCTGAAAATTGAAGGCAGGTAGGAGGGTGCAAAGGCAACAATTTAACCACACTGAGCAGGCAGGAAGGGCCGTGGAAGCACAACAGACTATGGAGGGCAGTGGAAAGGGGGGCAGGGGCAACAAACCAACAATACAGGACTTGCAAGAGAGGCTGTTGGAGGCAAGATCTATTACGGGTCAAGGAAGCTAGGGGCGGTCCCCAGATCCCCGGGAGCCACCACAGAACTGAGCAGGAGAGTGAGTCAGGGACAAAAGGGGCACCTTAATTTGAGCCGGGGTGCCTAGGAACGCTTGCTCCAAAAATGAAGAAAACAGACATATGAGACATGGAATTGGAGGCAGAATACAATGGCAGTTTAATGAGAAGATGCAACTTCAAAGAAACCGCAGAATAGAGACATAAAGTACAAAATACAGAATCCAGATAATCATACAGCTGTCATGATATTCTCTGTATCTCAATTAATGTACTGACAGAGAGAGAGAGAAAACACATCTATAAATGCATCATGAGAAACAAGTTACACCAAGGAAAATGTTACCTAGGAACACTCACGTTTACTCTTAGAGCAAGCATTCCTGCAATTACAATACAAAATCTTTTAAATGCAAAAGTAAAGAGAACAATGGTTAAACATAACATGACATTTCATATAGGTAAAATAGAATAAGATACTTCAAGCAAAGCAGAGCAAGACATTTTAAGCAAAGGAAGACAAGAGCTCCCAGCTCTTGGGGAAAACCTGCACTGCCTGTTAACCTACTTACAGACGGCGAGGTAGTCCGTCGATATCTGTGGGTGCTCCCTTTTTATATCATTTTGTGGGCTCCTTTGCACGCTACATCTACCTACGTATGCTACCCAAAAGCTTCGTCTGCAGATTTTACCAGACATTTCGTCATTTACCCACTTAATGCTGACAATGGACTGGGTGAAAAGGTCAGTCTCTCAGGCCAATCGCTTATCGTAAGTTCCATAGAGCAAGCAGAAAATAATGGGTATTGTACGGGAATTCAATATATTCATGTATAAAATCTCCTCAGTTCTCCTAACTTGACGCTCTGCGGTTGCCACTTCCTTAAAAGCGGGAAACCTGCCCAGGAAGCAAGTACCAGTCCAGGATGCAGCCTACTGTATGTCGACAGCTTCAGGGGGATGTTGAACTTTGATACCGAGCACGGAGCACTCGGGTAGGGTGGGGGCTACTGGTTTGGAGCAGAAGGCCTCGCAGACCTGCCTTCAGACTGCTATACACTAAAATTGCAGAGCTATAGTCAATTTAACAAAGAGGCCTACATATTGAACAGAAGGGCCTACACAGGGGTTTTATACTGGCTGAGTGGTAAGGATGTCTCAGGATAATTATATAGCAACACAGGACCCGCTGGTCAATTTAATACGGCCTACAAATGCAGCTGGCAGGGCAAGGACAAGGGTCTCATACTTCAGGTGTGGACAGAACGGGCCAGGGGACCCTGTGATACAAAATCTACCCTCCTTCAAGCCTGTGGCAATGTAATAGACCATTGTGGGCAGAAGGAAGAGGCAATGGTAGTACAACCATACATGCCAACAGACCCGATTCAGCCAGGAAACGTCCAATGTTTTTAAGCTCAAATGGGCTTTATTTGATCTGTCTCCTGTCTACAATATCCTCTTTTTCAATGTAACTCAAAGGGGAAAATCAATACCCCAGTTTTTTTGCAAAATCTCCCTCTTACCAAGTTCAAAATGTTCGCAAGTATGGTACATTGGATCATGGAAGGAAATGGGATAGGGACATGGACTTGGATAACAGAGGACAGGAGGGACATGGAGAGGTGCACCAAACTGACCCTGCAGGGCAGGCATCAGGGTTTGCAGCAGCACAATACACCACACGGGAGTGCAGCACAACAATCCATAGAAAGCAAGAGGGAGGGGACAGGACCATGCACATGGACAACAGAGAACAGAGGGGCAACAGGCAATGGTAGCTAGCTGACCATAATGGACAGACAGGAGAGAAAGCTGCAGCATAACAGACCATAAAGGGCAGGAGGGACGGATCAGGGGCATTACAATGGAACAGACAAGCCAGGAGGGAGGGAGTAGGGCTGGGGGCAAGGGGGCAGGGCAGGAGCAGCAAGATAGCCATGGAGGTCAGGCAGGATGGGCACTAGAAGCAAGACACACCATGAAGAGCAACAGTGAGACTGTGATGGCATACACACAGACCATGGAGGGAAGGTGGGAGGGGGTCAGGGGCAGCTAACTGACCACACAGGGAAGGTGGGAGGGGCCATGGCAGCACAGAAGACCATGCATGGCAAGTGGGAGGGTTAGTGGCAGCACAATGGCTATGATGGGCAAGAAGAAGGGTGGAGGGGCATGCACAAAGGACGATGGAGGATAGAAGGGAGGGTCAGGACCTGTGCACAGACAAGAAAGTTCAGGGGAAGGGACCTCACAACAGACCACACGGGGCAGGCAGGAGGAGCAGCTGCAGCACAACAGACCAGGGAGGGCAGAAGGGTGTGGCAGTACAATGGACCATGTAGGACAGGAGGAAGAGGATAGGGGCATGGCATGTGGACAGGCAGGGTGGAGGTGACAGGGACAGGTTACAGTCATATGACAATGCTAGGCAGGTGGGAGGGGAGTGGCAGCTCAACAGACCACTCAGAGTAGATAGGAGTGGCAGGTCCATGGGACATGATGGGCAAAAAGGATGGAGCAGGGGCATGCACAAAGACATCGGAGGGCAGGGGGAAGGAGAATAGGGGCAGCAAGCTAAGCACAGAGTTTAAGCAGGAGGTCAATGATGGGGCATAGAATTGGGCAATGGAGGGCAGGAGGAGTGGACTGGTGCATCATACTGAGGGCAGTGGCAGCACATCAGACCATGCATGGCAGGAGGGAGGAGGCTAGTCCATGGATTCACACAACAGAGGATAGGGAGGAAGGGGATGGGGCAGCAAGCTAACTGTTCAGAGAAGGCGGGTATTAGGAACTTTATTGTTTTTAAAACATTGTGTCTGTGCGAACTACTTAAAATATGAACAAGTATGCAGCATAATCTCACTTTTATTCAGGAAGAAGAGGACGTTTGTGACTGTGACTCCGGGCTCACTTGGCAGAAACACCCCCTGACCCTCCACCCCCTATCGCAAAATGTAATGCCCGTGAAAAGGGTAGGTGAACACAGTGTTATATAGAACATAGTCCTGAGAGCACGATTGAACATGAAAACTAGATATAGTGTATGGTATAAACTATGCACCAAAAAGTGTGATATAAGATGAACCGGGCGTGAAATATAATATGCAATACATTGTGCGCAATGACAGATTCATTGGAGAGCGCGAGATAGCACAGGCACTAGCGCGTGCTATGCGATATGCGCCTTGGAGTGTAATATGCACAGGGCAGTGTTGTGTAACCTAACTAGTCTCTAAAGTTGTAATATAAAATATGTGCTGGGGAGTGTAAGGTTGCATATGCACTGTGACAAAGATATGGATCCCAGATTGTAATATGTATGGCATAGCACTGTGCGTTATAACATAGGCATCGAGAAAGGCACGTTAGATGGGGCAATATAACCCGTGCGAAGACAAGTGTGGCATGACATATTCACGGGGTGGTGTTACAGTGCACATGGGCTAGAGAGTGTCATAGCATATGCACTAGCTAGTGGAATACAACACAGAGGTGTGTGGCACACGGCAGGCAATGGTGGGTGTAACACAGCATTGGGCTCTGTCAGGAGCGCGCTGTGACTCTCAAGTGATGTTCGTCCCCTTTCCAGAGAGTAAAATAAAAAGTATTACACATCCGGCAGTGGATGTGTGTTTTATTAACCGTGAGGGGGGTTTCTTGCATAGTTTTGGTCGAATTTTTGTCGAATCCCCTTTGAATGGCTTGGTGTGCATGTGTATTAAATGTGCCCGTCAATAGCTACCCAAGTTTGTATAAATAAACGACAAGGGTGTCTACCGGGATTAGGCACGGTAGGGCATCAGACATGTCAGAGCTTCACTAGTGGTGTAAATACATTCCACGTGGATTCATTGCATGCATAGTCGCCTTTTAATGAATATCACGCAAATCGTCATGGTGATAGGTACGTACGGTTTGTCCAGCATGTCCTAGGTGTGTCTATAAATATATATTTTTTAAAAATAATAAAAAACAGTGGCCGGCCCTGGGGATTGGGGGTCAAAAAAATATAATTAGGAGACTGGCCCTGGGGGATGGGGTCATCAGGGCCAATAAATTAGAGTAAGAAGGGGAACCAAACAGCCCCCCTTCTTAAAAAACTAAAATAAATAAAAGACTGGCATCGTGCAGGAGGCCATGCCCCCTCCGTGCAGCACTCTGCAAACGCGCCCCCAACAGGTATCTCCAGTATGCGCCAGGGAGCTGCGCTGCAGCCAGGTGTTCTGAGGCCAAGCCCCTTTTTACACCTCTCTGCAACGCAGCTCTGTGGCGCTTACTGGAGGTACCTAGTGGTCTAGTTTGACCCTAGGGACCCTTAGGATTCAAGGGGACTTAATCTCTCAACTTAGAACAGCCACAGGGCGCGTTTACACAGTGGTGAAGGGAGGGGACGGGGCCTGAGGTGACGTGTGCAAACACACACTATGGCACGTTTTAAATTGGGGATATAATTTCCCTTCAATACTGAGGGCCCCTGGGGGCTAACTAGCCCACCAAGTGCTTCCAGTAAGCGCCACTGAGCTGCATTGCAGAGAGGTGGTCCAGGCCGTGCCACTTTTTACACCTCTCTGCAACGCAGCTCTGTGGCACTTACTGGAGGTACCTAGTGGGCTAGTTGGACCCCAGGGACCCTCAGGATTCAAATGAACTTAATCTCCCAACTAAAAATGGACACAGGGCGTGTTTACACAGTGGTGAAGGGAGGGGACGGGGCCTGAGTTAACGTGTGCAAAAACGCCCTGTGGCCTGTTTTAAGAGGTAGTTTTAATCCCCATGCCCTCTTATATACTAGGGGCTTACAGAGGAGGTCATGCTAATCACAGGGGGACCCCAACGCATAATGTTCCCTAGTGTATGTAGGTGTTTTCACTGTATTCTAAGTGTCTTTTAACATAGCACTGGCTCTAGGACTGGTTAGTCAGGCTCAGTTACCACCAGTATCCGTCTGAAAAAGTTGAGGGTACAGGATGATTTTGCAACAAGGCTTCTTTCTGCTCTTCTTTTTGTTCTTTCTGCACGTTATCCTTCTTCCTGCACTTATCTTCGTATTTGAGGACTTCTGTTGCTTCTTTCTGCACTTCTTTTGTTTCTTTCTGTGCATTTTTTCTTCTTTCTTCACATGTCCTATCTCTGTAGGCATAGTTAGAAATTAGCATTTAAAAAACCTTTGAAATTCACAGAAAAAACCATAGGTTTCAGGCACGTTATAGTTAGGAATTAGCATTTAAAAAACCTCAGAAATTCACTGAAAAAACCATAGGTTTCAGGGGTGTTATAGTTAGCTGGACTTTTCACTTGTACAAAACCATTGAAATTCCCCCGTTATAGTTAGTTCAGCTAACTATAACTCGGGCGCCCGCAATGCACTGCTGATGACGTCACATATTACATCACTCATGACATGGTCAGTGACATCACTCATGACATCACTGATGACATCACTGATGACATCATCCTTGTGATAGAGTGGCAGACCTCCTCTCACCCTAATATAACCTTTGATACACACATTCAAAAATAGAGACTAAAATTTTCAACAATGGACATACCAATACCAGTTACAACAACCTCTTCAGTAATTCTAAGATCCACATACACATCCACTCATTCACCAACAGTCCTATACAGTCACTCATACATGTACTCACTCATCATATGTACTCATACACCTATACATCCTGTTACACAATGCCACTCATCCATAGAGTTACTCACACACATAGTCACTCATGCTAATAAAGAATCAAACATACATTTACTTGCATATACAGTTATACACACACCACCATACTTACTTCTACGGAAACTTACACATACTTAGTCTTTTAAACAATCACTTATAGAAACACATACTTATTCATACAGGAACTCTTTCAATCTCTCACTCTCACATATACTCACATATATACACCAATAGTCACATATACTAGTTTAAAACATATGTAGTTACTCATAAAGACACTACTGAGACAGTCATTCACTCACTAACACACCCATACACACACTCATCCACCCATACAGTCCTGCACACATGCTGTGTTCAACACATAAAAACAGTGAGTCACTCATTCATGCACCTATGCACTACGTAATACCCCCCACCGAACCATGCAGACACTCAGACTGATACTCAAAAAACCAACTAATAACCTATATAGACACCCATGTAGCTACTCACCAACCCATGCAGCCACTTATACACAAAGTGAGAGAATGATACAGATATTTACATATTTAAACATTACTCACTAAGCCATGTATTCACTATGATACACTTAATCAGTCAGTTACACAATCAATTTTTCAAAAACAAATCATCCATTTAGACACTTATATACCCATTTATTCTTCCATCGACCTTGAGATATACATATATAAAACATATTTAATTTTCAGAAAAACACACATTCACTGGATGATGTCATCAGTGATGTCATTTGAGATGTCATCAGTGATGTCATGAGTGATGTCACTGACCATGTCATGAGTGATGTAATATGTGACGTCATCAGCAGTGCATTGCGGGCGCCCGAGTTATAGTTAGCTGAACTAACTATAACGGGGGAATTTCAATGGTTTTGTACAAGTGAAAAGTCCAGCTAACTATAACACCCCTGAAACCTATGGTTTTTTCAGTGAATTTCTGAGGTTTTTTAAATGCTAATTCCTAACTATAACGTGCCTGAAACCTATGGTTTTTTCTGTGAATATATATATATATATATATTCACTGAAAAAACCATAGGTTTCACACATGTTATAGTTAGCGGAAATTTTACTGATAAAAAACCAGTGAAATTCCCCCGTTATAGTTAGTGCAGGCAACTATAACTCACGCGACCGCAATCCTCTGCTGATGCTAATACTGTATTTAGACACTTATTTGCCCATGTCTTCTTCCATACATTTTTAGCTATACATATATAACAAATATTTTTTTTTCATAAAGACACATATGTCATCAGCAGAAGATTGCGGTCGCGTGAGTTATAGTTGCCTGCACTAACTATAACGGGGGAATTTCACTGGTTTTTTATCAGTAAAATTTCCGCTAACTATAACATGTGTGAAACCTATGGTTTTTTCAGTGAATTTGCAAGGTTTTTTAAATGCTAATTCCTAACTATAACGTGTGTGAAACCTATGGTTTTTTCAGTGAATTTGTACGTTTTTTTAAATGCTAAGTTACTTTACGCCATTCGTGGCGTGCGCGCCCACTTAACGCAGTTCGTTCCGTGCGCGCACGGTGCGCTTCGCGCACCGTGCGCGCACAGTAAGCACGCGGTGCGCTTTGCGCACCGCGCGCCCACTTTACGCAGTTAGTGCCGTGCACGCATGGTGGGCACGCGGTGCGCTACGCGCACCGCGTGCCCACGTTACGCTAGATGGGCCATGTACGCACGATGCGCTTCGCGCACCGTGCGCACATGGAGGACATATGATGCACTTCGTTTTGAAATATTTTAATTTTTCGTAATTTTTATAAGCCATGCACAAATGGTGCCCTTCGGGCACCATTTGCACACGGGGTGGAGAGAGTGTGGATAATTTTTTCTTTTATTATTTTTGTAGGTACCACTAAAAAAATGACTTCATAAACACAACAGCTCTTTTTAGAGCTCCCTAATATCTAAACTCTTAAATCTGCTTTTCATTTATTTATTTTTATTTTTTTTACCGTACGCTTACCGTAAGCTTACCGTACGCGTACCCCGTGATTTTTTTAAAAATCAATAAATGTTTTTTTTGTACTTTTCTGTCCTTCTTTGACCCCCTTACAAATGTTAGGGGGTCTGTAACTCTCCTCATTGCCCCCTTTTCTTGTTTTCACTCTTTTTTTTCAGAGTGAAATACACAAAATGGCGGCCGCCGCTTCCTGGTTTTGGCCGATTCGAATGTTTACTAAGATCTAAGAGCCAATCAGAATCGCGCTCGCGCACGCCACCGTACGCTTACGGTAAGCGTACGGTAAGCGTACCGTAAGCGGGCTCAGATATATATATTGATTTAAAGGCTATTTTCTCAGAATCTACTGAACAGATTTACACCAAACCTACAAAAGGCACTTCCTTGACCTAGGGACTACCTCTCTGCCAAATTTCGAGTAATTCTGTTCAGCCGTTCGGGCTGTAGCTCGTTCTAAAGGTCCTATGGAAAAATGCATGGGAAAAACGCGTTTTGGGACCCCCCTTTTATCTCAGCCCCCGCTTGACGGATCCCCCCGAGACTTTCAGGGTAGGAGCGGAGCGTAGCGCCCCACCTATTTTGAGAAATTCGCGAGGATTCGTCGACCGGCGCCAAAGTTATTCAAAATAGAATGTTGAGGTTTTCCTATGGAAACGTGGTCCTAACTATAACTACCTACTGGCGACCGCCAGTAGGTAATATATATATATATATATATATATATATATATAGGGTTGCCCAAACTGCTTTTTTCTTAATACTTTTTGGGGGGGTTGGGGCGGAAAGGGAGTATGACCCCCTTACCCCTACCTAACTCATTACCCTAATATCACCCTTATCTCCCTTTAATACTACCCATTCATAAACCATGAAATCACCCTTACGTCTACCCACCCCTCAACACTAAAATCACCCTCACCTCCCTTTAACTCTACCCGCACTGTAACCTTTTCTAAATACCATAAAAAAAATATAAAATAATATATATAAAGTACTGCAGGGTAAAGGTAAAAACCCAATGTATACACTGACCTGTGTGGTACCCTGTATCTACTTTCTACCAAAAGTGCATAAACATTCAACTAGACCACAAGGGAGGCCCATTGTGTCTTCGAATGGGGGTCTACTGGAAAATACATCAATATTTTTGGATCATTTTCTTGCCCCATATGTCACAGATCTAAGATCTTACTGTAGAGACAGTTCAGATTTTATGAAACGTATTCATATCATCAAATGGGAGCGGGGGTATCTGATGATTTCCTTAGATATTTGTTCGTTATATACATGCATAGATCAAGAAAGAGGGGTAGATGCATGTATGTATTTTTTTAAAAGAGAATGTATTGAGAAATTCGAACATATAATGATGTTGAAAAGAAATTATGCCGTTTTGCCTTCAAGAAAATATTTTTATATTTAGGAAAACTCTGTATAGGCAAAAGTCCGGTACAGCAATGGGTACTTGCTTCGCCCCCAGCCTAGCGAATGTATTCCTGGGCTGGTGGGAGGAGCAAGTGGTGTGAAGTGAACCCAACAAATGATATACGGAGTGCCACTCTGGCTGCGATATATAGACGATCTCTTCATCATCTGGGATGGTGGAAGAGATCGTGCTATACAATTCATTGACACACTAGCCACAAATAATCTCAATTTGAAGGTCACTCACACCATCAGTGACACAACCTGTGAGTTTCTTGACATACGAATTCTAGTTAACGATGACAAACTGACAACCACTTTATTTCGTAAGGAGACCGCTGGCAACACTACAGTGCATGCCCGGAGCCATCATCCAACCTATTTGTTAAATAGTATCCCCTATGGGGAACTATTATGTGTACGAAGAAACTGTGGCACGGATGAAGCATATACCAATGAGGCTACCAATATGAAACAACGTTTCAAAGAACGTGGTTATTCTGAAAAAGTTCTCACACAGGCACATACCAATTTGTCTACAGTTACACTCAAGGACGCACTCTTTGCCCCTCAAAAATCTAAAACTAAACAAGACAATACAGAAAGTCAGTGCATGATAACAACATACAGTGTCAGATCCAACAAACTAAGGTCCCTATTGAATAAACATTGGAGCCTTGTAAAATCGGATACCACGATAGGCAAAATGGTTGGTAATTCACCTGCGGTTACCTATCGAAGACCTAAATCCTTAAAGGACAAATTGGTCCATAGCTATCAGACTGTCGAAACAAACACAACATGGCTACAACCAAGACAGGGATTTCATAAGTGCAATGCCTGTAAGGCCTGCAAATTTATCACAAGTTGCGGTACTTATAAGATGTACAATGGCAAAGTCAAATGTATCTACTTTTCCCTTGAAGCCCTATCTGATGAACAGAGTGTCCACTAGCGCGGGGATGCCTCCGGGTAACCAGGCGCTTTACAAATGCTTTTTCATTCATTCATTCATTCATTCATTCATTCATTCAACAGAACAAGTTACTTACCTTCGGTAACGCTTTTTCTGGTGGATACAGTATCTGCCTGTGGATTCCTCACCTTGTGAATATCCCCTGCGCCAGCATTCCACGGAACTTTTCTTCCCCAGCATTCCACGTCGACGTGGGCGACATCACAATACATCGGCTCCGCACGCGACTCCGTACGACGTCATCGGAGCCATAAGAAGCCCACGTCGGCGTGATGACGACAGTTCCACCCATCTTTTCCGTGCCTTCGAGGCGAACAGGTGAACCAACGACAACTCCAAGTATACCCAGTATATAGCATACCAATATATATACATAGCATACAAAAACAAAGGAATGCTAACCAAACAAGCATTACCTACAAATGTACAGAAAGCATCAAAACATTCCAACAAGACCTCTTTCATGGTATACAAAGGTGGACAACGGGGAGGCGGGTGGGTCAGTGAGGAATCCACAGGCAGATACTGTATCCACCAGAAAAAGCGTTACCGAAGGTAAGTAACTTGTTCTTCTGATGGATACATCTGCCAGTGGATTCCTCACCTTGTGAATAGATTCCCACAGCAGTCCCCACTCCCGGAGGAGGGTGTCCACCTTTCTATACCAGAAAGTCTTGCAAGACAGAGCGCGCGAAGTGGCCCTCCCTCCTCATCTCAGAGTCCAAGCAATAATGCTTTGCGAAAGTATGGAGGGAGGCCCAAGTCGCGGCCTTACAAATATCTGCCACAGGAACACCCCGGGCCAGAGCAGATGTTGAAGACTTAGCTCTAGTAGAGTGAGCACGAATACCCTCAGGAGGAGTCTTACCAGCCAGGGCGTAGCAGATCTTGATGGTCAGTATAATCCATCTTGACAGCGTGCGCTTGTGCACCGCTTTACCTTTAGAACGACCAACGTAGCCAATAAAAAGCTGGTCATCAATACGAAAGTCCTTGGTCCTGTCCAAATAAAAACTCATAGCCCTCTTCGGGTCAAGGCGATGGAGTCTTTCTTCTTCTTTGGAAGGATGAGGGGGTGGATAAAAAACAGGGAGGGTAATAGACTGCCCCAAATGGAAAGGAGTAACAACTTTTGGCAGGAAAGCAGCCCTGGTCCTGAGAACCATCTTTTCAGCATGTAAGGTAAGAAAAGGAGGTTTGGAACTAAGAGCTTGAAGCTCACTCACCCTCCTTGCCGAGGTTATGGCTACAAGAAAAACCACCTTAAAGGACAACAGCCTCAAAGGACAACTATGAAGAGGCTCAAATGGGGACCCCATTAAAAAGGTTAAGACAAGATTAAGGTCCCACTGAGGCATTACAAATGGAGTGGGAGGAAACATGTTTGTAAGGCCCTTGATGAACCTCAGAACAACCGGAGATTTAAATAACGAAGGTTGATCTGGAAGGCACAGAAATGCCGATAAGGCCGAAAGGTAGCCCTTGACCGTGGCCACTGCACAGCCCTGCTGAGCCAAGGAAAGAGCAAACTGAAGCACATCAGAAAGATGAGCCTTTAAAGGGTCAATGGATCTCTCGCCACACCACTTTACAAACTTAGACCACCTGTAGGAGTATATGGACTTGGTGGAGTGTCGCCTGGCCGATAAAATAACGTCCACCACATCAGGTGGGAGAGAGAAGGAACTCAGGTTGCCCCGTTCAATCTCCAGGCATGAAGGTGTAAGCTCTGGAGGTGGGGGTGTAGAACCTGCCCCTCCGACTGCGAGGGAGGTCTGCCCTCAGAGGGAGACGGAGCGGAGGGAACGAGGAGAGGTGGAGAAGATCTGTATACCACACCCTTCTTGGCCAATCCGGGGCGACCAAAATAACTTGGGCCCGGTCTTGGCGAATCTTCCTCAGAACCCAAGGAATCAAGGGTATGGGAGGAAACGCGTAAAGGAGTTGCAAGCCCCAACTCAACTGAAACGCGCCCCCCAACGCCCCCTGCATCGGATACTGGAGACTGCAGAATGACGGGCAGTGCGCGTTCTCTCGGGTGGCAAACAGGTCCACCCGAGGTGTCCCCCACGTCCGAAAGACGTGACGAACCACCTCCGGATGGAGCCTCCACTCGTGGTCGGCGGAGAACTGCCGACTGAGACTGTCCGCACGCACGTTCAGCACCCCGTCCAGATGATTTGCCATCAGACAAATCTGATGGTCCTGAGCCCAGGACCATAGTCGTAAGGCCTCTCTGCAGAGACAAAGAGACCCTACTCCTCCCTGTTTGTTTATATACCACATCGCGGTCGTGTTGTTCGTCAGGACTTGAACTGACTGACCGCGAAGGGAAGGGAGGAAGGCCTTGAGTGCCAAACGAATCGCCCGCAATTCCAGAAGGTGGATATGAAGCAACCTTTCCTCTGGAGACCAAAGACCCTTGATCTCCAGATCCCCCCAGATGAGCTCCCCACCCTAGGGTGGAGGCATCCGTTATCACTGTGGCCACCGATGGAGGTAGATGGAAAGGCTTTCCTTGGGACAGATTGCCCTCCACGCTCCACCAAGACAGATCCGCTGCAGCTTCTCCGGAGATCTTGATCGACTCCCCGAGATCCCCGTTGTGCTGATACCACTGCTTGCGGAGGCACCACTGGAGCGCCCTCATGTGCCAGCGTGCATGGTTGACCAACAGAATGCAGGAAGCGAACAGACCGAGCAGGCGAAGGACCTTCAGAACTGGAACAACCGCTCCACTGTGGAATAAAGGGACCATCTCCTGAATGTCGAGAATCCTTTGAGGAGGAGGGAATGCTCGACACACAGTAGTGTCCAGTACTGCCCCTATAAACAGGTTGCGTTGAGAGGGCACCAGGTGAGATTTGGGCACATTGATCGAAAAACCCAAGTCGAACAACAGCTGAGCTGTCACCTGCAGATGACGCTGCACCATCTCCGGGGACTCTGCCTTCAGAAGCCAGTCGTCCAGGTAGGGAAAAACCGGAATCCCCGACCTCCTGAGATGAGCAGCCACCACTGCCATCACCTTTGTGAAGACTCGAGGTGCAGTAGTAAGACCAAACGGGAGGACCGCAAACTGATAATGTTGCGACCCAACCGTAAAACGGAGATACTTCCTGTGCGACTTCAGGATTGGGACATGGAAGTACGCGTCCTGCAAGTCGAGCAACACCATCCAGTCTCCTTGCTGCAACGCTTTAAGAACCTGCGCAAGGGTCAGCATCTTGAACTTCTCCTGTTTCAGGTAAAAATTCAAGATTCTGAGGTCCAGAATCGGACGCAATCTGCCGTCCTTCTTGGGGATCAGGAAATACCGGGAGTAGCATCCCTGACCTCTTTCCTGCTCCGGAACCACCTCTATAGCGCCCTTCTGAAACAAGGCTAGAACTTCTTTCTGCAGGAGAAGCAGGTGGTCCTCCGAGCAATAACCTTGGCAAGGAGGGTAAGGGGGAGGAAACTCCCGAAAGGGAAGGGCGTACCCAGTCTCTACGAGGTTCAAAACCCAAAGGTCGGTTGTAACAGATTTCCAACCCCGTAGAAAGTAGGACACCCGACCCCCCACAGGCCTTACATGATCCGGGATGGGGGATCTAGGGCTGCTTCCCTGAAGCCTCATTTGGAGCAGAGGAGGAGGAGGAAGAAGAGGGGTTGCGACCAGAACCTCTCCGACCCCTTTGCTTCCCTCTATAGGAGCGATAGAGGGGATTCTGCTGCTGATGTTGCTGCTGCTGTTGGGGCTGTCGGAAGGAGCGAAAGGATGATCTTCCGAATCCCCTAGCCTTACGGAAAGTTGAACTTTTAGCAGGAGCCTGCAGACCCAAGGACTTCGCCGTCAACCTACTGTCCTTAAAACGTTGAAGGGCAGAATCTGCCTTCTCCCCAAACAACTTTTGTCCATCAAAGGGCAGATCTACCAGCGTGGCCTGGACATCTGCAGAAAAACCTGAGGAACGGAGCCAAGCCTGTCTCCTTGCGGCAATGGACGACCCCATAATCCTCGCCACAGAGTCCGCCGTATCCAGCCCAGACTGGATCACCTGCCTGGCAGCTGCCTGAGTGTCCGCCACAACCTCCATGAAGGACGACTTATCCCCCTCAGGTAACTTAGGGGCCAAAGTTTTTATAGAGTCCATCAGGGCATGAACATAACGCCCCAGCAAGCATGTGGCATTTGATGACTTCAACGCCATACTTCCTGAGGAGAATGTCTTTTTGGCCGCCTGATCAACTTTCTTCGACTCCCTATCAGCAGGAGATTGGGGGAAAGCACCCGAAGCATGTTTAGAACATGAAGCCTGCACCACTAGGCTCTCCGGAGAAGGATGCGTGGATAAAAAATCCGGGTCTCCTGGCGCAACCCTGTACCTCCTTGCCACCTGTCTGCAAACTGCCGGAGCTGATAGAGGCTTCTTCCACACCTCCAACACTGGTTCCAAGAGAGCCTCATTGAAAGGTAACAAAGGCTCCGAAGCCGACGTCGGAGAGTGCAACACCTCTGTAAGCAGGTTGGACTTGTATTCCACAGAGGGCAGCTGCAGATCTAACAACTCCTCGGCCTTCTTGATCACAACGTGGTAGGGCGCCAATTCCTGTGGTGGAGAAGACCTTGCAGAAGCATGCTCCCACTCCGGGGTGGTATCCAAACCACTTGCTACCTCTATACCTCCAAACTCATCCGAAGAAGAGTCGACTTCACCTTCTTCCACCTCAGCCCGATATCTTTCCTCCTCCAAAACCCTTTGGGCCTCCCGCCTCGATCGGATCCGGGGAGCCGGCGTCGTCGACGTCGTACGCGGCGTCGGTGGAGCCAAAGGCACCGGCGTCGGAGGCGCCACAGGTGGAGTCGGCGGCGCCGGATGCGGCGTCGATGGAGTCGGCCTCGGCGTCAGAGAAGGCTCCGAAGATTGACTATCCATCCGAGGTCGAGCCGGATTCCCAACCGGCGCCGGAAACTGCCAAGAAGGCGCCATCGGCATAAAAAGCAGAAAAGGAGCCTGAGCGTATTGCTGCGGCACTCCCAGAGAAAACGCCATCGGACCCACGGGACCTGCTGGTGCTCCGGATGGGAAGGATGCTCTCTGAAAAATGCCATACATGGCATTCAGAAATCCCGAAGGAGCCGTACCTGGAGCCGGGAATTGGGGATAAGGAACTGCCCCTGAATCCTCCTGTGGAGTCACCGGCGTCGGCTCCTCAGAATCCTCCACCGGAGCCGCGGAGTCACCAGGCACCGGAACAGACTCTTCCTGCTCCTGCTCATCCAAATGCACATCAGATTCCACCCGACCCGGAGTCGAAGCCTTGGACGGCGCCGGTGACGGCGTCGGGGAACGAGCTGGAGTCCGCTTCGGCGAGGTAGACTTCGAAGACTTATCAGGAGAAGGCGAAGGAGACAAGACCTTGCTCTGACGTCGACGAGGCGAAGCCGACCTCGACCTCTTAGACTTCGAGGACCGACGCCGAGAAGAATGCTTCCTCTTCTTGTGGTGCTTCTTCGACTTAGACGACCTCGAAGTCGAAGACTCTCGCCTGGACTTCTCCTTTTTTCTCCCTCTCTTCTCCTCACCGATCTTCTTCATGAAGAGTTTGGTCTTCCTCTCCTTCAGCGCTTTAGGATTCATGCTCCTACAGCACCCGCACTCATCCACGTCATGATCAGAGGAGAGACACCATAAACAGTTCTGATGCGGATCCGTCATGGACATCAGGCCTCCGCACTCCCTACAGGGCTTAAAGCCCGACTTCCTCGTCGAAGACATACCGATTTTAACAAAAATACACCACTAGATTACAAAGTATCTAGAGAGCACTGGGAAAAAACCGTTGCGCGTCGACGGCGCGGAAAAAAGGGAACTGTCGTCATCACGCCGACGTGGGCTTCTTATGGCTCCGATGACGTCGTACGGAGTCGCGTGCGGAGCCGATGTATTGTGACGTCGCCCACGTCGACGTGGAATGCTGGGGAAGAAAAGTTCCGTGGAATGCTGGCGCAGGGGATATTCACAAGGTGAGGAATCCACTGGCAGATGTATCCATCAGAAAGTTCATTACTTGTACCACTGAATATGTAGTGTACTTGTTGGTATGCCCGTGTGGTCTTCGCTACACGGGCAGTACCAAGTTAGCCCTTAAAAAACGCATTCTAGAGCATCAGAGAGCGATCACTAGTCGAGTAGATAACAGTATCAGGAATGGGTTCCTTAGAAATGACTAATGCTAAGAAGCGGCTGATAACGGCAACCTGAACCACTGTAACATAAGTAATGAACATGTTATGGAATCACTATGGTTTTTCCAATTGATGGTTAAACATGTGTATATGGACCAATGGTGAAAAATGAAAATGCCAATAAAATCTGTTTAAATTTTTTTTTTAAAAATCAGAGAGCGATCACTAATGTGAAATTTAACTATCCCGTTGCCAGACACTTCTATGACGCACACCAAAGTGATAGGAAACTTCTCAGTTTCTGTGGCATTGACAGAGTGTACAAACACATCCGAGGGGGAGACCATGAAAAAGAATTACGAATTCTGGAATCAAAGTATATAATTAATCTTAATACCAGAACCCCCTATGGTTTAAACAAAGAGGAAGAATTGTGCACCCATATAGGTGCATGAATACAAACTGTGCTCATGTGTCCCGTGGTTACTATTTTTGATTAATGTCCTTGAATAATAAGTTCTTTAATTCTTCTTATCTTAGATGACTTAATTTTAATGAACTGTATCTTTTCCTAGGTGTCATTGTGGGGGAGGGGTTTCCTTGCCACTTTTCTATAATTTTATCATAGGGTGCACTGTTCACTTTGGACTGTAGTTATGTAGGATTAAAAGGCAATTATGCCTATTACTCGGCCATTTGGCGTAAAGAAATCAGAGCCTATATTTTTTTGTGCGTCATATATACCATTTTTGTCCGGAACATGCAATCTCATGTAGCGACAATTAAATTCATGCACTACGGCTCTAACATTAGATACGCCTCTATGAGTATCTGGTGGTAAAATGTATGCAATAGTAATTTTTTCCTTTTTTTAAAAAAAATATCTACATGTCCGTTCATATTCAAATAGAGCACTATTTTATAAATTTTCACATATGTTTGAAATACCCTCACACTTAAATCCAAGGGCACTTGTCACTATGCATTCTTTCCTAAATCACCGGTATTTTCATTTAAAAACAGGAATTAGAAGAATACCTAGAATCGATTTGATAGGTTTCTCATATGTGCTACAAGGGATATTGTTTAATCAATATTGTTGGTCTATATAAAATGAAATTGGACTACTTGGTAATTGTGATAGTACCACGCCACGATGGTACGTATCTTAGGACGATGATGTTATAAGGCACCCGGGGAAAATTAAATATCATGTATATTACTGTGCGGAATTGATGGCTTGGATATAATGGATTTTATGCCACTTGGCATTAGTAATAACGCAATAATGACTTATGCCTTAGTACTATGAAGTTAATAAGTAATTCCTAAAGATGCCACCTTTTTGACGCATATTGTTTCCAAATGATTATGAGGAAATCCCTTAGTAGCATTTTTAAGTCATGCCTTCTTCAGTTTCTATGATGCCGAATTGAATGAGGTCCGTTGCAGGGATTCACGCACGAAACGGTGTTTTTTTTTAATGTTTTATTAAGAACACAAAATGACATTAGATACAAAAGGAATCATGTAAATTAATGTGGATTAATATTTTACATTTAAGAGACCTAGTGATCAAATCGTATTATACCAAAATAATAATGTGCAGAAGTAATTCTTCTATGCTGATTGTGACGTCACTGTTACAAAATGGTGACCGGGAAAGACTCAAACAACTTGACAAAGGCCATCTTGCGGCTGAAACGCATTGTTGTTCTGTGATTAAAATTACCCGAATTGGAGTTGGTGTGCCGCCTCATCTCTATTGGATTTGATTTGCTAACTCTCGTGGCTATCTGCCACCACGGCAGGCACCGCCGCTTAAAGGCAGGCGAGCGGCGTTTATTTGCAGTACTTGGTGTGCGAAAAAAAAAAAAATATATATATATATCTTTCACTCCTCTTCTCCTCGGTACAGCCGCCGCTCTCCAGACTAACGGGTGTGTCGTCGCCAAGGTACCACCCAGGAACGGTCCGTAATATTACGCTTTCTTTCTCCCACAGGCAAAGATTGACAACACTATGTTCTGGTCAAATAATTTATTGAGTCAGCTTGGAAGAACACGTTTCGCCTGCCCAGCAGGCTTGTTCACCAATAGTTTAACTATTTTCAAATCGGCCATTTTAACCACAGTGCATGAGAACCTTCTCACGTGATACAACTACAACTTTAGTGTATTATACTAAAGACTAGTAGTTCTTTCATGACGAACTTTCCCACTTTTCTGCAATCGGCTTATAGACTAAATCATACATTTCTTTAGGTAGATAATAGTACAACACGTAATTCAAACTGAATTATTAATCAATCTTTGCCTGTGGGAGAAAGAAAGCATAATATATATATATATCCCAAATTCAGTGCAGTTAAGTATGCTCTCAGGAAAAGAGGCACGGCCACCATGTATACGGGTCCAAATATTTATTTACACTGTGTAAATAAATATTTGGACCCGTATACATGGTGGCCGTGCCTCTTTTCCTGAGAGCATACTTTACTGCACTGAATTTGGGACATTGAAATTACCGGCAAGCTCCGCCGGCATGTATGCCACCCTTCTTGGGTCCCAGCACCTCGGAAGGAGCGACGTTTGTGTATATGTGTATTACCGTGTTGCGAATCTCGGCAATCCTCCGGACATCGACAAAACAGGGTACACGGACCTCGGTAAAGTGCAAATTAAAATTTATTGCCAAAAGCAACAGCCATAACGTTTCGGCTCCACAGAGCCTTGCTCACATGACAACGTTACAAACAATATGCAAAGCTTTTAAAGTGAGAGTGCCAGTTCAATTGACATCACGTGGGGAACAGATTTCATGGACATTGAAAAAATACTGCACCGTGATGCGCAGTCCCAATAGAGTTGAATCATCAATTGTCTCAACGTTATACATGAATAAAAGGAATAAGTATAACATCTTATTTTGAGTCGCCAATAGTGTGACTGCTATTAATATATTTGTATATGCAGTAAATTGCAGTTTATACAATCAAGGCGTAAATGCCAAGTAAAAAAACACCAATATCAAATGCTAAATACAATTTATAGCAGCCTATTGGTAAATCGGCTGACGAAGGAACAAAGTCAGAGTCTGGGTAAATCTATTATATATATATATATATATTTTTCTCATCCCCCGCTTGACGAATCACCCCGAGACTTTCAGAATAGGAGCGGACCGGAGCGGGCCACGAGTTTTGAAAATTTCGCGAAGATTCGTCAACCGGTGCCAAAGTTATTCCAAATAGAATGTTGCGGATTTCCTATGGATAATAGGTCCTAACTATAACTACCTACTGGTGACCGCCAGTAGGTAATATATATATATATATATATATATATATATATATTTTTTTTTTTTATTAAAGTACTGCAGGGTAAAGGTAAAAACCCAATGTATACACAGACCTGTGTAGTACCTACCTTTGTGATAACGACTGCGGAGTAAAGGTTACATACCTGTGAAAGTATGTAATGTTGACCACATTGTAGCATGGCAGATGTCTTGGTTCAGCCTCTCCACAAGTCTATACAGTGACAGCCGCCTTAACCATGGTAGAATGGGCTCCCAGACCTTCTGAGGACTGCTTCTTGGCCTTTTTTGCAGAGAACTAGC
Organism: Triturus cristatus; assembly: GCF_964204655.1. Classification (NCBI taxonomy): domain Eukaryota; kingdom Metazoa; phylum Chordata; class Amphibia; order Caudata; family Salamandridae; genus Triturus; species Triturus cristatus. The sequence goes on from NC_140585.1 coordinate 314,718,717, forward strand.
CACCTTGACAGAGTCATCTTCTGCACAATCTTTCTTCTCGCTTTAGAACCATACAAACAGCCGATTGTCTACAAGGTGCTCCTTGGTACGATCAATGTAAATCTCTTTTGCTGTCCACTCAATGGAGCCTCTCCTCTTCTGAGGGATGACAGGGAGTAATACATACAATGGCAGTGTGATTGACTTCCCTCTAAGAAAGGGACCCTTGACTTATGGCCAAAATGCTGCTTGAATCCTCAGCACCAATTTGCTCAGGATAAAGGTGGTGTAGGGCAGTTGCACTGAAAGTGCCTGCAGTTCACTCACACAATGAGCTTACGCTTTTGAGATGAGGAAGACAGCCTACGGTCCCACTGTGACTTGGGAGGGAATGGAACGTATGTTAAACCTTTAATAAATCTCATCACAACAGATGATTCATATAAAAAAGGTTGGTCCAGTAAACAAAGGAAGGTTGAAGAGGCGGACAAATAACCTTTAATAGTGCCCAGTTTTTAGGCTTGCTGGGCCAAAGTTAAAACAAACAAAAGGATGTTCAACAGCTTTGCTTATAAGAGATCAGCCTTATGAGCACCACACCTGGCCACAAATTTGTAATTTGTCCCAACACCTGGCATAAATGAATTTACCTCAGGCAGTATATCAAACACAGTCAGTTGCCACCACTCAATCTGTATGCATTTAGGTGTAGATTGAGCAAGTTCAGATGAAGAACCCTGCACTGTTGCTGCAACAGAATATACTTGCAAAGTGGTAGGGTGATCGAAAGGACAGATGTACAGTTCCAGAAGTTCTGAGTACCACAATCTCCCAGCCAAAACCACCCCGAGTGGAAACAAAAAAAAAAAAGGCTTGTTCATGTATAACCAAATGATTCTCATAGCATCAAAAACCCTACAGAAACAGGTATTCCGATGGTGCCATGACGTACCTAGTGCTGGGCACAACGGTGTGGTCAAAACTCTGGATCACGGGGGGGGCGTGGCTAGCTGCCGAGCGCGATGGCCGCAGCCTGAAGGAGCTCCGGGAGTGAGACCGTCCTCCCCGCCATCCGCACATTGATCCGCGTCCTGTGGCGAGTTCCCAGACTGCGCCTGCAACGCCCCAACGAAGCGGCGCCCGTCTGTGTCACCCGGGAGTCTCTCCGTGACCGGGAGGGCGGCCGCGGCCGCGCTGCGAACTTGGGCCTGTACCTTCGACGGAAGCCGGGACCTCGAGTGCGACAGCGTGCCCAGGTACAGTGCACGAGCCCCGGGGTCGCTGAGTGGCGGCCCGCCCCTGCCCTGCAATTGGCCGGAACGTGCGGCGGACGGCGCGGAGAAGTAGCCTGGAGCCTGACTGCCCTGGAGGGCGCCCACTAGCCGCGCAGACCCCTGGTACACCCGGGGCACCGCCGAGTAAGGAGCGAGGTGGCGTTGCGGGGCGGTGGCGGCTCGGCGCCAGCGGCGCTTCCCCTGCGGGACAGGATTCCCGGATCAGCACCGTCGGCGACGCTAGGAGTGCGGGGGCGACCTGACGGTGCCACCAGCAGTGCAAAACAGCGGAAGCGGTGACCGGGGACAGGGGGAGAGGAGGAGTGCGCCCCTGGGCAGTTGTGACTGCGGCGGCCCTGGCGCGCTGGTGTTGGCTCGCTGAGGCGCCGTCCGTCGATCGCCCTGCCCCCTTGGAGATACCTGAGGGGTGGCAATACTGCCTTGGGTCCAGTGTGGAGTGAAGCAGCCCCTGGTTTTCTATCCTCCCCCTGGAGTCGTGGGGACGACGACCCGCCACGGAGTTTGGTCCCCGGCCTCACCATGAGCGGTAAGGGGAATAGGGTGCACCACCAAGGGAAACTGGACAAATATGCGTTCACTAAAGGCTCACCCCCGCCTACGGACCACGACAAGCGTGCGGGCACGGCCTCTGACCCGGCCGGCCCGCCTAAAGTAACGCTGGAGGACATCATGGCCGCCCTGACCACTGTGCAAGCGACGGTGGGGTCGATATCCACGGATGTGACGCTCCTCCGAGCGGACTTCCAAAAAATGTCCGCCAGAGTCACAGAGGTTGAACAGGTGACTACCACTCTGAAGAGAGACACTGGCACTCTGCTCCAAAAGGTGTCGCGGCTGGAGGCCTAGAATAAACGCATGCTCGAGAGGCTTGAGGATCAGGAGGGGCGCTCCCGCCGCAACAATGTCCGCATCACGGGCATTTCGGAGAGCGAGGGGAGCCCAGCCATGGACCTCTATGTGGAGAACCTTATAAAAACTGAACTGCAGCCCAGGGGGCTCTCTGCCTTCTTCTCAGTGGAGCGGGCGCACAGGGTGCCCGGGGGGAGGCCGAGGGTCGGGGCTCCCCCCCGGCCGGTCCTGGCCCGCATTTTCAATTTCCGCGATCGCGATGCCATTTTGCAGACGGCCCGCGTGGCCCCACCCTTGCGTATCAAGAACTCCCAAATATCCTTCTTTCCGGACTACACGGCGGCGGTGTCGGAGAGGCGGCGGAGCTTCCTGGAAGTCAACAAGAGCTTGAGGGCCCGCAAACTTTCCTACTCTATGTTATTTCCTGCCAGACTGAGAGTGGTGGCAGAGGGAAAGACTTTGTTCTTTGAATCGCCAGAGGAAGCGCATGACTGGCTGGAGGGGTGGCAACAAGTGAAACAGTCAGGCCGTTCCGACAGGCGCAAACGACCGGCGGGAGAGGCGCCGGACCCCTCTGGCCGAGATGAAGCTCTGGTGGCTGCGGCGCGGCTGCAGCACGAGGCTTAACCCGAAGGCGTTGGACACTGCTTACTTAAATGGACGGTGCAGGGTAAGGGGGACGACCCTGGGGTGGGGAGATGGCTGTGCTTCCTAAAGTAGCCCGGGACATATGGACACTCGAAATGGGGAAGGTACTGGTCTTCCTCGGACCTTCCGCTCCTTGCACGCGAGTTAGGTGCTGGGATATGGGGTCAAAGCGCTCTGCTGAGTTGGGGTGGCGGGCAGTTTGGAGTCCGCATGGCAGGGAGGCAGGGAGGGGGTTGGAGCGTATGAGGGTAATCTGTTGGGGTTTTTTAGTAGTTAAGGTATACATTGGCAGTAATGTTTGTTGTGCGACACATGCAACCACTACAGAGCACACACTGCGCGCCGTTTGCTGCGCGCCGCTAGTTCCCCTGGTGCACGAGCGTTCTGATGGCTACTCACCGGGAGGAGGCGCCTGAGCTGGGCCCCTCCACTCCGATACCACCGCTCTCCCTGCTCACATGGAATGTGCGTGGCCTGGGGGACAAAATCAAGCGAGGCCTCGTTTTACACAGTCTTAAGAGATGCGCCCCAGCGATTGTCCTGCTGCAGGAAACCCACCTGATCGACACCACCAGTAAAGCGATGGACAGGTGGGGGTACAAAATGGTAGTACATTCGGAGTTTACCTCCGGGTCCAGAGGGGTGGGTATTTTAGTACGGAAGCACTACCCGCTTATTATACACAAACATAAAACGGACAGAGCGGGGCGGTTTGCGGCTATAGCCATCCAGTGGGAGGGACGGCCCCTTAACATAGTCTCCGTTTACATCCCTCCTGCAATGCACGCCACCGCGCTGCCGGCGCTTAGCGAATTCCTCCTCGACCTACCGGAGGGGGAACTGCTCATTGGCGGTGATTTTAATGCTGTAGTGCACGAAGCACTTGATAGGCATCCTCAGCGAGCGGGTGGGGCGGGACTGTCCCGGTTCGGAGGTTTTCTGGAGGCCATGGGCCTGCTGGATTTATGGCGGTTGCACCATCCAACGACAAAGCAATACACGTACCACTCGGGGGTGCATAACAGTCTTACTAGGATTGACTACTTCCTGGGTTCCACTAACTGTCCTCGCAATATCGATAGTGTTGAGATTAGACCTAGGGGTATCTCCGATCACTCCCCTATACTTCTGAAATATGACTGTTACGGCCTTGCACGTCGCCGTATTCCGGTGATACGTCCGGGTTGTCTCCAGGTTCCGGCGATACATAAAGCGCTGTCAAAGGCGACGGTCCTCTTCTTTAAGGAAAATGCCCCTTCTGCTGCTTCGCCGACGATATTATGGGAGGCGTACAAAACAGTCCTCCGAGATCAGGCGCTCACCACCATGGCGGCGCACCGGCGTGCGACGCTTGCGGAGCTACAGTTGCTTGAACGGGAGCTGCGCTTGGCAGAGGATCGGCAGGCTCGGGACCCAACTCTGGAGTCAGCCGCAGCCCTGCGGGCTGCGCAAACCAAGTATCGGGCGCACCTTACAGAGCACACGAAGCAGCAGCTGCTGGCCACACGGCACAGGATATATGACCTGGGGGATAAGACAGGGAAGCTCCTGGCGTGGCTTGACAGGAGGGAGGGTGGAACCAGGTGGATTGCGCAGCTCGCCTCTGAGGCAGGCCAGGTGCTAACAAAACCTGGCGAGATAGCGGACGCTCTCGCGCGTCACTTTCGGCGGGTCTACTCCTCCAGCTCCTCTATGACAGAGGAGGAGGCAGGGACGTATGTGCGGGATCTGGCGATGCCCCGGCTCGCCCCTGAGGCGGCGGATGTCTTGGAGGCTGACATTACAGTGGAGGAGGTGCAAATGGCAATCCTTGCGCTGCAGTCAGGTAAGGCGACGGGACCCAACGGTATACCAGTTGAGCTATACAAGCGACTGGCCGGGACGGTCGCCCCTCATATGCTCAACATGTTTACGGATAGTCTTCGAGCGGGTGTACTCCCGCAGGACCAACGGACAGCTACTATTGTGGCTATCCCTAAGCCTGGCAAGCCGGCGTCAGAATGCACCTCCTATCGCCCTATCTCTCTGCTGAACGCAGAGGCGAAGATCCTCGCAAAACTCTTGGCATCCAGGCTCACGCCGCATTTGCCGGACATTGTACACCCGGACCAATCTGGTTTTATGCCTGGCAGGAGCACGGCCCTTAATCTGCGACGATTACACGGAGTGTTGGCCCGTGTGGGTCAGGTGCAGGAACCGGCGGTTCTGCTCTCATTGGATGCGCGAATGGCATTCGACATGGTCGAATGGCCCTTCCTCTTTGCCGTCTTGTCGCACTTGGGCTTTGGGCCCAAATTTAGGGCCTGGGTCCGGCTCTTATACGCCCAACCACTGGCCCATGTGGCCGTGAACGGACACATATCGAGAGACTTTCCCCTTACGCGTGGCACCCGACAGGGATGCCCCCTGTCGCCCCTGCTCTTCGCTCTGGTGCTAGAACCCTTGGCGGCTTGGATCCGCTGGGAACCCCAGATACGGGGACTTAAATGGACAAATGACTGGGAGGACCGTATCTCCCTCTACGCGGATGACGTGCTACTCTATCTCTCCTCCCCGAGACGCTCCATCCTTGCCCTACTCAACATTTGTGATATTTTCGAGAGAGCGTCCGGTTATACTATCAACTGGTCGAAATCGGTGCTCTATGTGCTGCGCGGCCCCACTCCCCGGCTCCCCGTGGACTGCCCATTGCAGACGGTGACGGAGTCGTTTAAGTATCTGGGTATCCATATCACGGCCAACCCCACGGACTTCTTCCAACTAAATCTGCACCCCCCATTGGACCGCCTCCGGCGTGATGTGCGCCACTGGGGTACGCTACCGCTTGCGTTGCTGGGGAAGGCGGCCCTCTTTAAAATGATGGCCCTTCCCCGGTTCGTCTACGTGCTGGAAAACACACCGTATCGCGTCCCGCCAGACTACTTCCGCGCGATAGCAGCGCAGGTAACTACCTTTCTGTGGGGTGGCAGACCGCCGCGCATAGCGCAGTCAAAATTGACTCGCGGCTGGTACGACGGGGGGATAGCGCTTCCCGACATTCAGCTCTATTATTGGGCAGCGCAGCTCAAAGTCATAAACCAGTGGCTTCATGTCCCGCATACGGACCCGGCATTTAGAGCAGATAGGGACATAATGGGGGAACGAGGTGTGTTGGCAACCCTGTATGGTGGTGGGCTGACTCCGGCTTTCATCGGCCCTCTCAGACAAACGGTGGCCATATGGCATGCAGCACAGGCCAGATTAGGGTGGCGCGGGGTGCTGACCAAGCTCACGCCGCTGTGGGACTCCGGGCAGCTTGGGAGGCTCCGGCACAGCAGGGGATTTGATAAGTGGGACGCTATAGGGATCTCTACGATTGGCGACATGTGGCATGGGAATGACGATATCACATTCGACCGTCTCCAACAGCAATATGAACTGGCGCCCTCCGAATGGTTCCGCTACATGCAAATTAAACACGCCTTGCTGGCACGGCTAACACCGGGTGTGGCGGTACCAGAGGCATCGCCCTTGGAGGACCGGTTATTAACGGATTATATGCCGAAAAGGGCCACATCGTTTACATACCGTAAGCTGATTAACAACCTGCCGGACCCAATGGGCCCTCTCCGCGAGAAATGGTCCCGTGATCTGGGGGAATTCGACGAACCGGAGTGGCGAGAGGCGCTGGCCTCGCCACGGGAGGCGGGTATACCATCGAGGCTTAGGCTGGTGCAGCTTCGCATCTTCCACCGCTCCTATTACACCAGGCACACACTGCACAAGATCGGCAGCGCGACACATCCTTTCTGCCTGCGTGGTTGCGGGGAGGTGGGAGGTTTCTTCCATACCATATGGGAATGCCCCGTGCTTCAGGAGTACTGGCGGGGGGTGATGAACATGCTGTCACAGTCGGGGGGAGTCACGCTGGTGCCGGAGCCCAGACGCTGCCTGCTGAATATCTGGGAGCCTAACGACCTCTCGCGCCTGGCGCAGGGCTGGGCCACATTAGGATTAATGATAGCTAAACGCAACATAGCTCAAAAATGGGGGACAGGGGAACTGCCGCGCCTCACTGCTTGGGGCACAGACATGGACGAGGCCATGTTTGCAGAGAAGTCGGCCTTTATCAGACGGGGCTGTCCTGGCAAATGGAGTAAAGTATGGGGAGCGTGGAACTCCTATAGGGGTGACATCTGTGACCCGCCCTCAGATCCTGAAGACGATGCCTCAGACACAGACTAGGATGGGGGATCCCGGGGGTGGGGGAGCGAAATGGTGGATGTTGGAGAAATGTACCGCTGTTGAACTGTTTTCTGCCAACTTGCCGCATTCAGGGGCTACTGCATTGCTCTACATTGTGGAAAATTATGTATCTGATTACTGTATTGTGCTGCTGCTAATGAATACAATAAAAACAAGTTTAAAAAAAAACAAAAAAAAAAACTCTGGATCACATTAAGAGACAGTTCTGGCGGCCCAGTGTTCGTAAAGATGTGACACCCACAGTTCCATGGAAATATATTTCTGTCGACTTCATCACGGGACTACCCAAAGATCAAGGTTGCGACACCATCATGGTCGTAGTCGACTATCTCACAAAACTAGGGCATTTTATTGCCTGTAAGCAAATCCCCACAGCAGGGCAACTAGCCAAACTCTTATTGACACATGTTGTTCGTCTACACGGACTGCCACAGCGCATAGTGTCCGATAGGGGAACACAATTCACTGCCAGATTCTGGAAAGTATGGTGTGCGGCCCTACACGTCCAAGTAGCATTGTCCACCAGTTTCCACCCCCAGACGGACGGGCAGACAGAAAGGGTTAACCAAACTCTCAAACAATACCTAAGGTGTTATGTAGACTCCACAACAGAGGCTTGGGTGGATCACTTATGGGTAGCCGAAGTGGCTTACAATAGCGCCCTACATAGCTCCACAAAAGCAACCCCTTTCTACAACACGTATGGTTTCCACCCTAGATTCCTTCCCTTTCTTCACCCCGAAGTGGGAAATGATCTTCCTGAGGTACTAGATAGAGTTAAACACATACAGAAGACTCTAATAAAATCTCAAACCCACTTACAAAAGGCAAAAGAACGATACAAAAGAGAAGCTGACAAACATAGTCGGGTAGGTCCCCAGTATAAACGAGGTGATAGGGTATGGTTGTCCACAAAGAATATGCACTTCAAAAAAAGATCCCTTTTCAACCCTAAATATATTGGGCCCTATAAGATCCTAAAAATTCTGAGTCCAGTAACGGTGAAACTCGCTTTACCCTTGTCCTTACACATCCATCCCGTGTTTCATGTATCCCTGCTAAAGCCATCTGTCACCCCAATAAAAAAGAAGCCAAGTCCCATATGGGTAAATAGGGAACCGGAATACGAGATAGCGAAGATATTGGACTCTAAAATAAGAGGAAGGAAAAAATGGTATCTAATAGCATGGAAAGGGTATGGACCGGAAGACAATTCCTGGGAGCCGGCAACGGCCATACATGCACCCCGTTTGCTCCGCGCCTTTCACAAACAAAACTCTCGTTGAGGAAGCTGCCTAAGAGGGGTGTACTGTCAGGAATACGCATTGCCACACCATAACACATAGGTAATTTCCGCGCTACCGCGTTCTTCGCTCTGGAGACTACAAGTCCCATGAGCCTTTGTACTTCCGGCATGCGCGTGCAGACGCGGAAGGCTTCATAGAGCACTTCCGCGCTGGCGTCTTTGCCGATTATCCTGGAAGCCGTGAGGAAGCAGCGTGTCTTGGTTGCGGTCCTCATTTCGTTTGAGAAGTCCGCTACGTCTGGAGACGGAGCGGCGCAAAGAATCTTGTCCCGACTTGCCCCGTGAGCGAGTGGAGGTGTACGTTACATAGAGAGATCCTGTTGGGTGTAACGTGTGGCGGTTGCGGTAAGGGTGCTGTGCACCACTTTGTATACTACCTCCTCTACAGCCTGACGTATCCCCGATAAAGACTGCCTGAGTAAAGAGGGTAGGTGAACTTTTCCTCCTGGACTCCAAAGTGTTATTTTACACCAGGTGTTCCTCCTCATTGGAGAGCCACACGTCTGTAGGCTCGTGCGAGTGGTAGGAATACCGGTGCCAGAGAACCTTCAGTTTATAAACTAAGGCGTTACTGCCCTATTTGGGAATGCGGTAATACCGTGTGGAGCTGAACACGGAACATTTGTTTTTTTGCCGTTTTTTCTCACTTATGTGAGTGGATTTGCGTTGGTTCCTTTATTTTTGGTTTCACTTGTAGAACTTGGGCTGCACACAGACTTTTCATATCTGAGGATTGTGGTTGAATTCCGCGCATTCATACGCCCTCTGAGAGGTGGACTGCAATGCCATTTTAGGTACGTGTGGCGAAGAAGCGGAATGCCTGCCTAGTGAGAATTACATGAGAGTAGGATTGGTGTGTTTAATATTTGTCATTTGTTTTATAGTGGAGCATTTCTTTTCTTGATCCAAACTGCTTTGTCCCAAGAACTCTTGAGTGTGAGGGTGAACAGGCCACAGGTCACCAGTGATTGTGCCTCATTATTTTCTTTACAGGTAGCTAAGAGTTAGTAGCATAGCCTTCCTTACAGCTTAGGCGGGTGGGAGGAGGCAGAGTGTTGTTAACGTGCTGTCCTTGTCTCATTTCAGATCTCCTTCCCTGCTGTCCCCACCCTTTCCTTCCCTCGCTCGATCACTTCAATGTTCTGCGCTATAATAGCCATCAGACTTGGAGCTATCGAGAGGTGGACCATAACGAGCATCGGTCCGATCCGGAGGAGCTGAGGAACCCGACAATGTGTGACTTGTTACCCAACAGTTAATTGCCGTCTCAACAGGAATATAGCGTATGGGGAGGGCCTGCCCCCTTGACTATCCTCTATTACTACCAACTACGATCAGCAATGAATGCTGTTTTCTCAAGCATTCCGCACTCCCCCAAAGGAACTGGTGCTAATAACTAAATACATTTAGCAGGCTGACACTGGGAAATACATTTGTTTCCTTTACTCAGAAATCATGACAAGTGGAACTCTTGACCTACTCCCGGTTTCCAGGGAATGGGAGAAGGAGCTTGGATCTCCATTGCTGGACATAGTATGGACGTATTGCTATGCACCAGTAAAAGGGGTCCCATTTAAAAATGGATATAAGTTACTACACTTCAAATTCCTGCATCATTACAACTACACCCCAGAGTTAATAATTACATTCACTCCTAACAAATAGCTTGCAAGAAATGTGTGTAGATGAATGTCATTTTTATGCATGTTGCTTGTCCTAAACTGAGTGCTTATTGTGAGTTGGTATTCACATTGCTGCACATCATGACTAGTATTTAGATAACACCAGGCAAGCTCACAGCAACTCTCGGAGCGAAGGCAGATGTTCCTGCTGTAGCAAGATGATTTGTTAGCATGGCTCTGTTACAAGCTAAGAAACTGGTGGCGATGTGCTGGATGAGGGGTCTACCTCGACAATCGATCATTGGATCCAGGACATGACCTACTGCAGAGATCAGACAGATATGAATGCAGAGGGACTCTACCCGAAATCGAGGTCCAAACTTTTAGGGATCACTGTATTCGTACCTACTGGCTCAAGGCTCATCGGAGTAATGGTACACAACAATGTATCACTATTTATGGTCGCCATGTATTTGTATGCATAATAGCTCCACCTCTGCGTATTGACTATATAACATATATCATTGTTATTCTTATACTAACTAACATTATAATCTCTTAATCATTCAATAAAACTTATGAAACAGAAAACACTCCTGACCTACATTGAATGGCAGATAACTTCAGATCCAAGGACACTATCCAGTTGCCAAGGTGCAGAGCAGACAGGATCCAGACCGGCATGAGCCTTTTGAATTTTTTCTTCCACAGGAAGACATTTAGAGGTGAAGGATCCAAAATTGGCATGAGACACCGGCCTTCCTTCATAACAAAGAAATAGCGAGGGGACAACCTACTCCTCTTTCTGAGTCTGATGCCCTCTTAACAGCACCCTTGGAAAGCAACATTTGTACCTGGATACCTTGCAGTAGAATAGACAGGTACTCATCTGAAATTCACTCGGATGTGAGGAAGAATATATAGCAAGGTAAAAAGAAAGCCACAAATAGCTTTGCTGAAACAATTGAAGGATCGCTACCCTGGGAAGAAATGATGGATCATGCCACCCAACACTGGATAAACACATGCCACTAAGGGCAAATTAAAGTAGCTTGTTGGATGTAGCAGCAGCTAAAGAGGAATGGGAAGGCTGATGCTTCTACTGGTCCTTGTATTCTCCTCTAAAGGACAGCGGTGACTGCTATGCTGGTTGGGAAGAATGTCTCAGTCTACATGTCAAGCCTCTGGAAAAGCCTCTGAACTTTTTGGTGTATACTGGAAACTGTTTGGCACGGGGCAACAGATTCAAGGAATGCACCATAGCTGTACTTTCCTTACAGTGATCCAACACAGTCCGCTTTGTCACCAAAAAGACATTACCCATCGAGTGGCAGATCCTGTGGAACACATCCATGTGTCGGTTAAAGTACAACACTTGCACCAACTGCCCTCCCCAGGCAATCCTAGATATCCAGGCCTGCAGGGATAACATATGTGGCTGCATCCTATTCATCATTAATTGTCCAGGCCAAAGAGGCCAAAAGGTCTTCCGACAATACCGGCAAGATGTTGCTGGTCATGTCCCATGGGACATGTGTACAGTGACATAGTATACAAACCGCATTTACTGAGCACAATGCCGGAATGGCATAGGAAAACATTTGCTTGCCAAAAGCCTCAATCCTCTTGAATTCCCTTTCAGGAGGAGTAGTTGTGAATGAGTTGGGATTCATTTTATGGGTTGAGGCCTGTACAACCAAACTCTCAAGAGTAGGATGTTTGATTAGAATGCCAGGATCACCAGGAGCCGGTCTGTGATGTCTGACTACACGCCTATTCACAGGTGGGCAAGAACAGGGCTTCAATTAACTAGTCAGCAAGGTATCAGCGAGGGCCTTGTTAAAAGGGAGCAAGGGCTCGAAAGAAACTGGCTCTTCCGCTGGTGGCTCAAATGGTAAGATAAGCCATACTCCAGGAGAGGGGTCAAGCCCAGTGGCATCCTGCAAATCCCGCTAGAAGGCTTTATCTGAGTAGTGTTTCATCAGTCACATACTAGGGTGTCCCTAGTTCTGTCAGGGTAAGAGTCCCAATTCACTATTTTATGTTTGTGCTTGGATTTCGACTTTGAATTACAGGAGAACTTTGAGCATGCAGCTGACCACTTGCGGTAGCAGCCCTGGAAAAGGGACTGAGTTCACACCTGCAACATGAAGTGGGACTTACGTGAAGGCAACAACTACTTTTTCTGTTCAGTGATATATAGCTTTACGTCCCGGTCCTGGATCACCTTCGGGTGAGAGAACATTAAACTTCAAATCATGGCCCGAGTCCAGATGCCAGAGACACATCTCATGTAGGTCCATGACCAATGTCTGTTTTCTGCGTTGTTTCGCAGGGGGTTGTATGACAGAGGCAAGCATGGTTGAACCACACGTTACTCTACCATGCAGCCTGAACCATGAATGTGTTTCAACAACTCATTCCTTTACCACGCATGCCTTTACCACGCAATTTCGTGGTAAAGGCATGTTTGGTAATGGGATGTGAGGTAAAGTTCACGCCCCTTTCCCTCCACCCTTAGTCCTAAAATAATGGCCCCCTACCCTATAACCCGATCCCCCACCCCTCCAGCCCTAAAAATGACACCACCTCTTGATCCTGAGGAGGAGCCCCATGGATGGGGACGAATGGGGAGCGCTGCTCTGGAGAAGTGATGCTGCAATCCTGGAAGTACAGCGCTTGATGACATCCAGCGAGTACATTTTTCGCTGTCGGAATGTGCCCTGTACAAGGTGATTCCTTCAATAAGCTCAGCGGAGGATTAATTTGATCAAAATTGGAGATCGTAATCCCACAAGGAACCGAAGACTGTCGGGGCAAAATGGCGGCTGCCTAATACTCGACATACGAAGGTGTCGATCAGCTGATTTATAATCACCAAAATGCGGCATGAACTTCCCGCACGATCAGAATCGTACCGCATTTGTATTGCGATAAGGTATTTATACCTTCTTTTGAGTTTGGCGATACTCGGCGATGCCTGCGTCAGCATGCTTGACTTTGCAATGGCGGCTAGTGGCGATATACTGGAGACGCGTTTTATGTACATACTCAGTGTATGCGGTACAAGCGAAGCGGAACTAGCATGCCAGTAAGCGCACAACCTTCAATTTGACATTAAACGCTTTAACTGAGGATTAAAATTGTCAGCGGACAGCCCCCTTCAACAAAGTAGCGCAAAATGGCGGCTGCCAAAGCACATCAGAGGGCATAACCTGCGGTCTGTTTATTGTGGCACCAAGGAGTAAACACTGAAGCACGAACAAACGCTGTACCATGGATGCCATATTCTAGCGCATTGCTCACACCCGCATCAACTCCTCTGCGCGGATGTATAGCTGATGGGAGCGCAGCTAACAGAGGTTCTCCTATGCCTGCTCCCTCTGACTTACTTGTCCTCTACAGAGAACCCTGCAGTCCACGAGCTGGCCTTTATTGGGTTCATGATCTTCTCCCTCAGCATCGTGATTCTGAACAATCTCCCCTGGATGTTGACTGGGTAAAACACTTTTCTGAGCATCATCCTCTGCATCCAATAACTTAATATGAATACATCTGGATTGCTGATGTGCAGCGTACTATAAACTTCTGTGAATTGAAAAAAATAATAACTTGAATTACAAACTATGTGCTTCTTGTCCTGGAGGCAAAGCTTCTGGAATGGCCTGTGCTAGACTTTTACCTTAGAGATGGGGCAAACTCATGGCCACAGAGAGAAAACAGTCTGTTCCCCAAAGCGATGCGGTTTGTTCCCATTTAGTACTCTTTCTTTCGTGTCTACTTCCTTTGCTCCTATCCCCTCTCCCCTTACCTGCTCCACCACCTAGCCCCCTGTCCTTTGTGCCCTTTGACTAAGGACTCCTTCTCCCCTTGTTGGGGAAAGATCCAATAGTTATACTATGGAGTCTCAGCGAACCTGCTGAGAGTGTCCACAGCGCCAAGGAAGCCACTCACAGCTGAGGTATGGTATGGCACCCCTGGCCAAAGCACTCCCTCTCCCCTTTTTGGGAAAGGATCCAGTATGTAGGCCTTGGAGTCTCAGATACCCCTCTGAGAGAGTCCACTGCGTAATGGAAGCCTCTTGCAACAGAGATGGGGAAATGATTTCACTTCCCCTAGGATCACAGCTTACTTGACTTTGGACACAGCTTTGACTCGTCTACCGGTTTGTGTACCCGTCGCCCTCCCCGTTCCATGCTGTGTCTCTCACCCTCCCCTCCTCTTTCCCTCCTTCATTCTCTGTTTAATTCCCCCGCTCCTACCCCCCCTCCCCTGAATCTCTCCCCTTGCCTGCTCTTTCCCTTACGTATTTGTCCTTATTGTCTGTCTCGACCTTACATGTAACTATGTTGCCATGCTCTAATAACTGTATAACCTTTGTAACAATGTATCCTGCAACTATGATCTGATACTCATGTAAAGTGCTCTGATACCTCCGGGTCTAGCCAGCGCTATATAAAACCTTTGAAATAAATAAATTAAATAAATAAACCCCTTAAACCTTAACCTAACCCGACCCCCACTGCCCTGAAAATTACCCCCTCTTGCCCTGAAAACTGCACTTCCCACCTGCCCTGAGTCTTAAAACTCTGCCCCCTACTTAACATTTACCCCAAATCCCCCTCCTGTTGCCCTGAACCCTTAAAACTGCCCACCCTAGAAACTGCCCTTCTGCCCTAAAACTGTGCCCTACCTTATAACCTACCACGACCCCAGCACCCCACCCTGAGCCCTAAAATCGCCCCCTCACTTAAAACCTACTACCCTTCTCCCCCCGCCCTAAGCCCTAAAACCGGCCCACTCGCTTAAAACCTACCCCCCCAGTCCTAGCTCAACTTACCTCATCGCGTCCTCGTCCTTTGCGCAGGTCCTCTTTTCAAGTTCCTCTTCCCGTCAGCCAGCAGCTAGAACGCCGACTGCTTTAACCACGCATATGCATGGTTCACCCATATGTGTGGTTAAGGCACGCGGTGTTCAGCTTGCGATGATCTGGAACGTGTGCTTGAAACCACATTGCAAAGTCATTATTTCCTAGCACACCGGATTATGTTTTAAGAGTTGTCAGAAAACCAACAAGATTGGGAGCGGAACTCCGGATCAGCTTTGGAAGGTCCAAAAGAAAGGAACTGATGTTGGCAAGCAGGGGTGGGGCTTATATAGAATTACAGTGTGTTACTTCTGAGACTGTACATGGCCAACGTGGAGCTAAATAGTGGAGTGCAAGAGCACTGCTGGAGAAATGTTGCTTAGTCTTAGAGGGCTAAAAAAAAATCTTTTTTTTCATCATATTGTCTTCTCTCATAGACACACACTACAAAGCTGGGCCCAACATGATTTTAGTATAATACTACTACTGTTGTCTGGAAATTAAGTCATATTTCTTGCCTTCAGCAACTACTGCCATACATTTGGAGAAAGCTGCTGTGGGCAGATTTATGTAGAAATGACAAGACTAAGAAATTTAAATGTGCTTTATTCACTAGGAATCCTACAAAATGTCATCTAGATGCATGATCGGTATGTCGAAATATGCATCTCGAGTGTCTGTGGCACATCCTATACCCTGCAGCTAAATTTGTTGCAATGCTATCACCCTGACATTTTCTTTCTATATCCACCTGTCGGATTCTTTGATTCACAGTGGGCTTGCAGTCTTACTTTGTGCCCTCTGTTGACACCAAGAAACAAATGCTTAACTTACGTATTGTGAGGCATTGGTACTTAACTGCTCAGCTTGCTTTCCAAGGAGCTGAAAGTCTGAAACAGTTGTTTGAAGTCAGAATGTTTGGAGCACATGGGTAGACTATGCATTGGCATTGTTATTACCCTTGAGACAAAGCCATTCATATGTCTTTAGTTTCCCACTCTTCTAGACAACATGTATTACTTTCCCTAGGAGAATGGAGTTCAGACACCACTTCCAGTAGGCCTCTGGAGATTCCTACAGGAGGCTGATGCCACTGTCTTTCTTTCATTTTAAAACTGTGGTCTAATGATACTGGTTGCATCTCTTCTATGTTAAGAAGGTAAACTAGAGTACTCTCTTTCTTTCGAGCCACACAGCATACGACTTTATCTTATGCATTTCCTCATCAACTTGAATATCAATCAACATTACTTTAGTCAAAGGTAGACTGATTAATGTTGTAGTATGCGTGGTGTCACCCTTGTAAGTAGCGCAAACAACAATTTGCCAACATACTTGGTTAGATTTTAGACAAGCATTGGTTCACTGACTGTTGACAAGAAATACTACCTATTACACACCTAGGAAGATCTTGAAAGAAACTCTGCCTTGCTGCCCACTGACAGCAGGCGTACCAAGATGAGCAGTGAAGCTTGGTGCCTTTATAGTGGTCTATAAAGTGCTGCAGATATTCCTACCTACACAGCCATTTTCTAGACTCTCCTTATGAGGGTAGCTAATAATGCAGAGATCGGCAAGCATTTTCACACTGCCAACATGATGAATGATTCTGGCAGCAGATCAGTTCTTAATACAGACCTTTCCTCGCAGTTACCATTTCGGAAGAAATGTGGAGGTGCTGCTTTAGAGCTAACCACAAACCTATCACTTGATGGCTGTATACGTCCTGAAACCAGAGTTATCAGTGTACTTAAAGGCGTCCAAGGCACTAGTGTTTTTGATTTAAACAGATCCTTCCTATTCAGTAATAAACAGGTTGTTAACTCACCAGGCGTGGTATTATGAATACGGCGCACAGGAAAGTGCACAGTATTACAAAGAATGCGCTGCCCCCAGGGAAGCCACAAACTTGCGCTCCACTGGGGGCAGTGCATTAAAGTGAAATACGGAGCAGTTGCTTAAAAGCTGCTCTGTGTTTCACAGTGCAGGCGGCAACCTCCCTGCACTTTCAAGGGAGATTTGGCCTTTTCAGGAGGGTGAATGAGTGGCTGCACCAGCTTGCAGGGGGGATATGTGGG
This sequence comes from Triturus cristatus, assembly GCF_964204655.1. Lineage (NCBI taxonomy): Eukaryota > Metazoa > Chordata > Amphibia > Caudata > Salamandridae > Triturus > Triturus cristatus. The sequence continues at coordinate 314,735,606 of NC_140585.1, forward strand.
GGGTCCATAAGACCCCCATCCTCGTAGACTCCCCCTAGCAGAGGGCTGCCTTTAGGAGGCGCACTCAAAGTGCACTACCTTTTTGTGACTCATGTTTAGTCCTAAAGGCATGTTTGCCTCTGCGCCCATGTCGGTTAAATGACGCAGGCGCAGAGGCAAAGTGATTCACTAATTTTCATGGGGCCATCCCCCCCAAGCAAATGAGGGAACGTCTACTCCTGATGGCGCTGATGCTACATGTGCTCCAGCACTATCAGTATTACAGAAGGGGACGCACAAGCGTCTGCAGCCCTTCTGTTATAACATTGTGCCCTGGGGGCGCACAAATGGATGTACAAGCCTGTTGCGCCCACAGTGCAGAATGTATAATACGGCTGCAGGACTTCGTCAACATTTAAATTGTCTTCCTCTATCAAGACTGTCTCTTTGTAAGTTAGTGTGTGGTGTTCTGTTCACCTTTCTGCGAAAAGTGGGGAAAAAAGTGCTTCAGCAGGAGTTCGGTGTTGGAGCCCTACCAGAAGTTCGAAATGTTTTTAAAACTTGAGTATAAAGGACTTTGGCGATGGAGAAGAACTCACTGGAATTGCTGCAGGTGCATTTCTTGTTATCTCAGCTAGAAAAGGTGAATCTTCTGTGCTGTGATATGAGGCATTCTCCTAGAGTTATTTGTCCCTTTCCCTCTACTATGTGTCTTTTATGAGGGATCAGGTACAGACGCCTTCTTTCAATGGGTAGTGGAAAGACTAGCTCAATAATATCCTCTACAGTATCCCTTGACATTGAACATAAAGGGATCAATGGTGTATCAATTGTGGATGTAATGGAAAGGACAGGATTTGTTTCATTTGCCTCTTCAGAGAAACCTCATCTGAAAGCACTTGAGGTGGAAGCTGCAGCTCACCTTGGCTTTTATGCTGAAGAGAACTACAATCAGCATAATTGATAAGGCTCTTTAATGCAGCCTGTTTCTGAACTGAGCCCCTTCACAAAGTCCTCCTGAACATTTCTGAACACTCAGGACCACCTGAATGGGTATCAGGAAGGCACATAACAAACAGGTCATGACGTTTTTAGATATCGTCTAGGGCTGCTTTTAGCTGACTAAAGGCAAAAGACCTCTTGTTGATCATACCAAAAATCTTAAAAGTGGGCTTTGAGTTTGCACCTTAAATACCACTGGCTGGCTTTATTTACACATTTGTGTGCTTGGATCTTAATCAACGGCTTGCTTTCCTCTTCTTGTGTTTGTTACTCCCCTGGAGCCATAAACAGTAGCATAGTTTATTTATCGTACTTTTCATTGCCTAATTTGTATGCTTCCACTGCTCACATTCAGGGAACTACTTTTTTCTTTAAGCACTCCATGAGAGTTAATGCATTTTCCTGATCTTGCTCATCTGCTAGTTTGCCTGTTCAAAAACCCGGCTCATATAGTCCATGCTGCACCCTCCTCCTCCAACTTAAACTTTTCTACAGGTGCTACTTCTTACATTCCATACGCAGCCCTGACCCACAAGCCCGGTGTTGCTTCCTCTTCCCCTGACTCTGTCCACTTTTTCCCCATCCCCGGCTTTTAAAAAAAACAAAAAGGATTTCAATGTATTTGTTGCCTGGCCTCAAGTTAGTCTGTTGTCCCCCACCCACTCCTGTTGCTTCCCCGCTACACATTCCTCCTTTGTTTCCTTATAGTCCTTAAAAATATTTACATGAAACATGAATCATTCTGTAAGCAATCGCATGTACGGTGACACATGGGTGGGCTTCTGCCATCATGCATGTGCACAACTATGGAAAGACATGGCCCCCAGCCGTAGCAGCAGCAGGACATGTAAGCGCTCATGCACACAATTGCATAATTTTTTTGGGGCCTTTGCTCCATGACACAAAAAGTATTAGTAAAGTCAACAGATCAATAAGACAAGACCTAATGGCTTTGCCAATGTTTGTATGTATTGTTTTCACCATTTAAGGGACACGTAAGCGCCATGATACCCTTGGGTGAATGTTTGCACTCTATAAATCTCCATTTCATTTCAAATAATAAATGCCGGATGATGTCTAGTAGTAAAGCAAAAAAATTCAAAAATTCAAATCACTAAAATTTTTTTTTAAAAATTAACAAAAATCACTAAATGAAAAATGTCCTTTAAATTGCAAAAAACATTTCCAGTGGAAGAAAACATTCAGAAAATCAGTCAAATATACAGGGTGGGGGGAGGCAAAGCTATCTACAGAGTTTGGTCGAGATGAAATTCAGAAACAACTGGATATATGGACTAACCCTGGACATAGTACTACTCACGGAGCATGCGTAGTTTGCACTACTACGCACTACACAAAATGCACGTAGCACAGAGCAACAATACCCACAAATGCTTTGATAAAGCAATTTTACATGCTAAAAAGCATATAACCAATTCACAAAAGTGAACTGTGAATGAAAATATTAGGCAATGAGCAAGGTGATGATTTTGGGGTCTCCCCTAACCTAGGGACCAAGCAGATCAAAATAATTCTACAAAGAGCTGCAGTTCAACTAGTCGTTACTAGATGTCCCTCACGAGTCAAATGCAAAAGCATTGAAATTATTATTACATCAAGCTGCAATTCCCCTAGTCAAGTCAAATAAGCTTTAATTCGGTTTGTATAAATACAAACATATAAGCTGAACAAAGTAATATACAATAAAAATATCATGACGCATAATTCAACAAAACCAAGGACAGATAATTATTCCTATACCAGCCCTAACACTTGCACTGAACGGTGAGACATAAATAAAAAAATACATCCATATATATACACATGTTTAAAAATAGATAAAATCAATTATATATCATTATAGCATAAGTAAAAATGCTCAAGAAGCATTAGTTTCCAACGAAATTAGTAATTCATGATTAATTCCCCTAGTCATTACTAGATGTCCCTCACGAGTCAAATGCAAAAGCATTGAAGCTTTTGCATTTGACTCGTGAGGGACATTTAGTAACGACGAGTGGTGGAACTGCAGCTTGATGTAATAATAATTTCAATGCTTTTGCATTTGACTCGTGAGGGACATCTCGTAACTACTAATTGAACTGCAGCTCTTTGTAGAATTATTTTGATATTGGACACTATAATATTCACTGCCCACTGCTAATCTCGTCCCATAATGCTTTGAAGGGCCTTTGGTTGGGATTGTATTTTTGCCAATAACTGTGCTTGGGGTGGTCCTAAGAGGATGGGACCACCACTGAATCGTTCAAGAAGATGTGCTTTTGTTTTCAAGGCATCAGCTTGGTTCTCTCCCTAGGTTAGGGAGGATCCCAAAATTATCACCTCTCTCACTGCTTGATATTTTATCATTTTCACTTTTGTGAAATGACTATATGCATTTTAGCATATAAAGACAGAAATAATTATTTTATCATAACTTGCACTGTGCGAGATGCTGTTTGCAATTATTGCTCAGAGCAGACAGCACACAGTGCTATCAGCTATGCAATACGCAATTTGAGGAATAGCTGAGCGTAGTTCAAAGTGTACTTCACGTAGCTACGTGTAGTGCTACTACGCAAACTATGCGGAGGGTTAATATGGACTCCTAATTATCTTTCCCCTTGTCCTTATGAAGTTGTCAAACTAACATACATGAACTTTAACTTGGTGAGAAGGTAACCACCAGAAATTCTGATTTCAAAATTAGATACCCAAAATCTGCCTAGGTTCAAACCGAGATAGCATTAAATATATTTTTTAAAACTGCAGTAATATTCCAGGCCAAGGTTTGGGTCCCAGCAGGAAGACATTTGCTGCGAACAACCCTCAAACAGTTGTTTATTACAGACTGAAAGAAAATTCATGTATCACTGGTTTCAAGCTATAAGATTCCTGCTAGGGGTACCCTAATGTAATGAGAAAAGTAAATGAAGTATGTATGTTGAAGTTTATCAAATAAAGCAAACATTGAGTACCAAGTAAGAAGGTAGAATACAGAGCTTCAGCAACCTGCTATCATGGTTCAGTTTCTACTAATAATGCCTGGTAAAAGACAGCGGGTAGAAGGACTTGCAGGAAATATAGCTGTAAGTTAAACACCCTATGCATTAAACTGAAGGCCACGTTTGAACCCAAAGCAACACAGCTTTCATCATTCCAAAGTTGGTAAACTGGAGTGCCATCAAATAGGTATTTAAAGCAATTTGATACAGCAAAACTACAGTATGCAAAACTGGCAGTTATCTCAAGGAACAGTATGAGAAGATGAACTATGGTTACTGTGCATGCTACACATTTTGACTAATTAATAGGTGCTGACTAACTTCATCCATCCATTTTAGACAAATACAGTTCGTAACTGATGCAGTCTTTTGGCCACTTTACAGTATCTATTAACAGTCACGCCCATTCCAAAGAAGACATGATACCCGAAAATAACTACCTCAGACCTCATTAGTTGAATAGATTGAAGGGATATGAATCATTTCTGATCAGTTGCCTTCTTCTGCATAAGCCGTTCAGGCTAAAAACCGATCAATTAGCTACAAAAATAACACATGAGCAACAGACAGTACTCCTGCACGAGTTCTGTTTTAACACCTTCACATAGGAACACAATTACTTAATAATAAAAAAAAATCTGAATAACGTACAAGGTCGGTGTCGTTGCGAGAATAATTTGCAAAATCTAAAACACTAGGGGCCTCATGTAGGTCGCCAAATACCGGTCGGTAACGGCCGATTTTATGTAATTATACCGTTACCGACCGGTATTTTGGCTATTGGTATGTAGGGGGACAATTTTTGGATTCGGAATTTACCGAATCGGGAAAATTACCGAATCGGGAAAATTACCGAATCGGTAATGTTACCGAATCGGTAATTTTTCCGATTCGGTAATTATACCGATTCGGTAAATTCCGAATCCAAAAATGAGATGTAGGGGGAGTGTGTGGGTGTGTTTAGGAGTCGGTATTTACCACCAACTAATAGTTGGTGGTAAATAATTAATGTATGTGTATAAGCATTTTTCAGCGCTTAGCAGTGTGCAATGTGGCAGACATACATGCCCTTAGGGCATGTATGTGTGCCACATGTGCACACATGGCCGAATCAGGGGTGCAACAGGGTGTCAATGTGACACCCTGCCACCCTTGCATGTTCTCCACCATTACCGAATCGGTATTTACCGATTCGGTAATGAGGCATACCTTCCCCTCAATGGGAAGGTATGCCTCATTACCGAATCGGTAAATACCGATTCGGTAATTACCGAATTGTAACGAATCGGTAAAAATTACCGACTCATTACCTACATACGAGTTACCACTTCTTAAATACCGATTCGGTAACGTTCGGTATTTAAGAAGTGGTAACTGGTATGCTACCTACATGAGGCCCTAGCTCTTTATTTCAAAGAAAGCAAACATTGTAGCTACGACCAAAGCGTTGCTAACTGTTGAAGCAGAAAGCCTTTCCAACCTTCAGCTTTTGTTCAAAGGACAAACACGTGCAAAGCCAAAAATGATATTTGTGAAATCATGAATTAGGCCTCTCTGTGAATTCCATCTCCACAGCAGCACACCAGGTTCGTTGTACTTGGCCTTCGCGGTGCTATAAGCAACTCCCCAGCGTGCCGTTGTCTCCACCTCAAGCTGCAGCGTGAGCGCGAGACCGGATAACGTACAGCGCAGTTTCAGTGGTCGGCAGAGCACGTGACGCACGGCAGCGGGAAGCGCGCGGTTCACGTGCATTCAGTGGGGCATTGCTTCAAAAATGCAATTAAATCTTACCCAACAGTTTCATTTGATGGGCGTTTTCAAAGGGTGTTTTGTGATCGACAATCTCACACGTCTGATTTCAACTCAACTCCCAAAGGCCAAGAAAGAATCATATTAATGTGCATTTTTTGATTTTCTTTCTAAAGAGAAAATATTTAAACTGCTTAACAAATATGCTAAATCAGGAGGGCTTCACCCCTCTGAACAGTTTTACCTTATTTACCTCATCCGCTCATCTGTGCTAAGGGAATTTAACACTACTGACTTCATTTAGGCAGATGTTTCTGTTATTCTGGGCTAATGTTCAATAATGTCAGAGTCTCTCAAAAGAGCCATCCGGTCATATTTGTTGAAACCGTATAAAAATTTAAAAGACCTCCACTGGTTTCCAAGTTCTTCGATTTGAGCCCTAACTGACAGTATTTTCATCTAAGAAAGGAGGAGAAAAGCAGCACGTCTGGACAGATTCCGTTAGCATTAGCAGAAAAGGGTAGCAGAAGGAAGGGTTAATGTAGGCATAAAGATGGTGGGCACCAGAAGGATTGGATTTCTCAAAGCAGTAACTATTCTGCCACCCTGGTGAGGCCTGGTTGGCTGCAGGCTAGTGGGGCTGCTCTCAGAGCTGGGCAGTATCGGCTGTCCTGACCCCTCCAACCTTATTACCTGCTTATGCAGTTTTCACACTAGGAAGAAGATATGTACAGCACTTTTTATTTTAAAATATTATTACAAAAGGCATACAGGAGAAGAAAGATGAGATTATGGTGGCTATTCTCTGAACAGAACGTACATTACCACTTTCGCATCTGTAAGGAGATATTTTGAATATGTGGCTGCAAAAACATACATGGTTAACACTGTGATTGTGAGATCTGCGAGACAAAAATCAAGTGACGGCACTAAGGCATCTAAGATCCATACTATATCACTTGAGTCTTCTGTCTCTGATATCTGGGTCATTCCTAATGTTTAAAAAATGCTGGAATTTATATTGGCATGGTACCTTGTATTAGTGATACGCTTGTTCCAATAAGATGGGAGCTGGGGAATCTATTCTTGCTGCAAGTTTGACGAACATGAATTACTCATCTAGGTTGTGTTAAGTAAATTGTGATCATGTTAAACCAAAGAAGTTGCTGAAGGCCATTATAATGGGCCATCCCACAAAGCAAAGATGCCCTCAGGTGATTTCTGTGGTTAGTCAAGTTTTATTGAAAGTCTGTGCTCACGTTCTCGGGCTGAAAATACCTTATGATGATGCAAAAATAGCTGTCTGTAAGGAGCCGCCCCCATAAAGAGTACTGACCGCTTGGTTAGTAGTATCATCAACAGAATTCAGTGCTATGGCCCTGATGAGAACCCTATCCCAAAATCAACGGGGTTCGAAACGCGTAGACCTTCTTCTTTATTCTCCAGTCTGTTTTACTTTAAGTCCGCTCTAGGTGTTTTGATTCAAACCCAACAAATTGAATTCTTTTTTGTGTACACCTTGTGTAGCGGGTCTTATCTTTAGTCATTTTAGACGGAGAGACCTTTGGTGGGTTTAATTAGAACCAAAGGTTTACCAAATTCATTCGAGTGTATGAGTGGTGTGTGTGCATGAGGAATGGTGTAAGAGTGTTGGTTAAGAGTTTCACTTCTTTCTAGTATTAGGGCAGTAGAATTCTAGCATTGTACATTTCAATTTTTGTCGTTAAACCTTCCTTCGTTTGTGTCTATATGTTTTCATTACGTATGTGTGTCCAGATTACATCTTTGGGATTAATTAATCCATTGTGTTATAAATAGATCTGGTTAATTAAAGACTATTAATTAGTACGTCCGTAGTTGATTCTTTTTCTTCTACGGCTTTAGAGTTCAAATCATTTGTCAGCATTGGCGCTTCTGTTAGTTCTAATTGTTTATTGGCTCAGCCTTGCTGACTGGAGCCACACCCATTCTTGTTCTGCTGCAAGAAAGTAGTGTTAGCATTATGATCACTGTATCTAACCAAAGAAACGTAATTTGCTCCGTAATTGAGCATGAGACGTTAGTTTGTGGTTAGGTGGTAGAACACTTATGCAAGTACATTTTGGGAAGATTATTTGTTCCCAAGTGATCACAAACATTTGACTGAACTGCTAACAGATGGATTACAGAAGGTATCAGCGTGAACTGAAGGGATGTCAATGTATCTGCAAGATTTAATTTCTAAGTAGTATGTTTCATGAAAACAAATGTGATTGCAAATTTCCTGATTTGAATGCCTCTTTGAATGTGTGAAAGTGATGAGGCTGCTTGACATTTACATAGTGTTGTGATGTGTTCTGGGTCCGAATTGCGGTGTAATAAGTAAAGAAGAATAGATGTGCTTTTGCACAAAAGGTCTAGCTTTGGATATGATCTGAGGTTGTGTGAGGGACAGTTGGTTGAGAAGATAATTGGCAGGGTCAGACAGACTATTATGGGAGGTTTGTAGTGAACCAAGTTGGGAAGAATTTTGTTAATCAAAACAGGGGGCACTGTTCCAGATGAGGGGTACAAGTAGTCACCTACTCGATGCAGAGTAAAAGAAAGATGTAAGTGGTCCTAGGTTTTTTGAGGCCCACTTATAAGAGGGAAGAGCAAGTCTTGTCTCTTAATGCCCTCCCACACCCCGAAGGATGCCATGCTTCATCATTGGGCGTTTTGCTCCTCGTCGGGCCGGCGCTGCAATGCCCTACTGGTCCCCCAAAGGGTCACTTTAACGGAGATCTTTTTAAGACAAAACGCCGTTTGGTGCATGCGGGTGTGTGGTGTGGGTTCTCTAAGAGGGTGAAGTGGTGCGTACAATGCGAGTCTAAAACTGTCTAAGGGTTACCAGATGTATGATTTTTAATGAGAGGGTACCCTTGGCAGACTAAAAAAAAACCATAGGTTAGGTGTTATCTCTGTTGGCTTAATGAGCCCAAGGTGACATGGTTGTTCACTACAAGAATTAAAAAGAACAATTATCCAGTTTTCTCAGGGGGAGGTGGGGGGGGGGGATGTCAATTGCTCGGATTAAGAAAAGGGGGCAAGATCTGTATAGGTGGCCTGGGCCAGACTTGGAGGTTAAATGGAGTGTACTTAATTGCACAGGCTGTGGACCGGTTATGTAAACTCATTAGACTACCAATTTGATCACTTGTAAATCTGACATGCTTTGGGTTTGTGTGGCTTCAGATATCATGGCAATTGGAGTCATGGATTTCTGAAGTCTATTGCTGTCCTTGCTGTTGAGTTTTCTAAGTGGAGGTGAGCAAAATGGTGCAATAGACAGTTGTGATGTTTTAAAACCATATTAGACACATTAGGTGTTCCTGCAAGGGCGTTACTCGATAATGCTGTTCAGTGTAAGTCACAAAGAATAATCAGTATTTAAAACAGTGTGCAATCTAACACAGAACTACGTCATTGTACCATCCCATTGATAATGGAGTTGCAGACAGCTTTCATAGAATAATTAAAAGAGTGAAACAGTTGGCTCGGTAAAAGAAAAAAAAAAATTAGGAGGAGGAAGAAATAAGAAAAGAAATGATGCAGGTGTACTGTGTGACAATTCACAAGTCAGAGCCCATTTAGCATTCTGAGAGGGTAAGTTCCAAGTTTGAAGATGAGATCCAAAGGAAGCCATGACAAAGAGAAATTACAGGATAGAGATGTATAACAATAAAAAACATGTTGTGAAGAAGTGGACATTAAGGTAGGTGCTTGGGTACCAAACGAAACAGTGTGTACTTCAAAAGTATTTGCACAAGTATGAAGATTGCAGTAGGGTCAGACAATGGTAAGGTTTGCCATGAGCCGTATTGGAACATCGGAAAGTGGAAGTGGTTTGAAAGACCATTTCGCCTGTAGGAAACAAGACATTCCAAAATATTGGTGGCGGAATGATAGCATTGGTGGTAACATGTCTTCTGTCGAGGAAGGTCTGGAGAAATAGAGGTGGGACAACAATCCACTGAGCAGCATGGACTTGATTAAAGGATGCTGTAAGGATGCTCGAGAGACAGACTAGCGATACAGAAGAAACCAGTCGGGCTGTACGTTAATGTGAGGGATACTGTTTATTCGCCACAGTAGGAGGCAGTCAGTCTGTGTTTAAGTAAACGATTTGAAAGGTCAAATAATAGCAGCCTCAGAGAAGTATTCCTATAACGTCTGGTTGTTGTGAAAGGTTTTAGTCCCGCTACCACTCTCTATTCCTGGTCGTCTTGGTCCTCCCTATTCTGGGTCTGGTTGTTCACTCTCCGGGGATCTCCAAACCAGGGCAGCAAAAGAAATAAAGAACAGAAAACACTCGGGTTAGGCTTTATTTTTTCCTATTCTGTGGTTGTGCCACCTCCACCATAACGACGTGAGGGAAGGGAATATGGGGAGTCAGGGAGGGATCTTTTTAAGGGTTTGTGAGTGGTTATACGGACTCAGACAGTGTGCAGCGGTGTTTACTCCTAATAGGTGTCCCAGCTACCCCACCAAAAAGACCCTCGAAGCGGCACTTGCCTGAGGCCACGACCCGGGAACCGGGCCGTGGCAGCCGGACCCGGGGCGTCCTCTCCTTCTCTTGAGCCGCCGGGCTTGAATGCAGTGTACTCCTTTTCCGTGGCCGTCGCGCCCTCCGTGACTTCTGCGCCTGGGTCTCCGACCTTCTTCTGTCGTCCCCTCCTCCGTGGTTCTTCGGCAGCGCCTCCGGCCCTCCTCTCGCGTGTCTCTGCTTCCTCTCCTCCTGGTACTCGTTGCTCCGTTGTCCACCTTCCTCCGTTCCACTCGATTTCCGCGCTGCTCTCCTCGCTCTCGTTCCTGGTTCCGCCCCTCTTGTGCTCCATTGGAGGATGCGTCCTGACGTCACGCGTTCCCAGCGCGACTAGAACGCGGTCAGATTCCGGTGTTTCCTCCATGGCTCCGTCCGTGTTTTCCGACTTCCGCTGGGCTGAGCCGTCCTCCCTCTTACAGATGCATCAATGTTGGCTGAAGTTGGTATGAAATATTTGGTTGTTCGTTTGGAGGCTGCACTGAAAAAAATTGAAGGATGGGAATGGTTGGACAAGATGTGGAAAGAGGCCATGGAAAAAGGTGCAGAATCGTCAACCTCCAATGCACATCTGCAACTTCAGCAGAATACTACAGCTCAGGTAAACCTGGAAGGTTTTGAAATTAGATTGTTGGATTATGCGAATGATAGCTGGGGCTGCTTTGTAAATAGTGTATTTACTATTACATTATGCCATACTGTTTAATCTTTTGTTGATCACTGTAAATATTTTATTAATTCCTATATTTAGCCGAATTTGACATTGCGCCCCTTTCTCTCCACTTATTATTTAGCACTGTTCTTTGGTCAGGAGTGCCGCCATTCAAACTGGTGTTTGCCCTCGACAGTGTACCAACATATTTTAGTGTTATCTACTTTACAGTGAGGATATCTGACTATGAAGTGGGACTAGGAAGGGAATCAATAACAGTCGGGAAACCAGTCTGGTGATGTTATCCAGGGGTTGAGTGGGAAAAAAAAATCAAGCTTTTATTTTTAAACAAAATTGTATTGTTTTCATATAACAAAACAATAGCTGTGAGGACATAGTACAACATAAGAAGTCAATTTCCAATGCACAGCCGTAGTAGAGAGTAAACAGGTTGAAGGTGACAGTCTATCATGTATAGCCCGAGTGCATAACATATTGTAACATACTATTGGTCCTCCTCAGCTAACAAAAAAACCCTACCACCCAACTGCCCTATCCCGGTCACCACTTGCCATGCTGTCATGTGCAGAATTCCATATTGGACGTTAAGATTTTGAGTTCTTCCCTGCATATTCAAATCCCTTCCAAGGTGCCCATGCACATTTGGGAGAACTAATCAAGATAACTCCAATCTACACATTCCCTCAGCCTTACTGCATCAATGTAACACACTTTTGATACTGTCTTGATGTGCATACATCTGAAGTCTCAACAGCAAGTGTGTTCCAAATAGAGACAAAAAGATTTGCTGTGAAGAGAAGGGTAGAACTGAAGTATAAAGTGGATGGATGACGAGTCATAGGACAGCAAATGGGGAGGGGAGATACAGCGAGAAGGGAAAGAAAATAACAGAATAGACTAGCCAATTCTTCCACTCTGAGGAGGACAGTAGTTGGACCTTGCTCTCTCTGCAGGGTTATCCCCAAACCTTTTGCCTTCACCATACTGTTTTGTGAACCCGTTTTGTTGGATTTTGATGGTTTCACAGGGTTAATTCATTCAAAGGATTGAACATGTGTATTCATTTTAACAAGAGCCGACTGAGGAACTGTGTGTAGTGTGCCAATCTTTCTATTGATGAATAAGTGATGTTCTACTACATACTCAATTTATAGCAGTTTGAAAAGCTCGGACCAAACATTCAATCCCACACTTTTATTTCTAGCAGTATTTCTGCTGGAGAATTAATTGCATTGGCCTAACATCACCAGGTAACAGGATAGATTTTCACCCTTTTTCCATTGGGAGAGTGCCGTTCTTGAGGCAACAGTTAACAGCAAGCCTGCAAAGTTTGTCCCTTTGGCTGGTTTGGAAAATTTGATGAGATGCTTAAGCAAGTCCAAGTGGGTAGTATGTTTATGGGGGGAGGGGGGGTTGGAGGTTGTAGTATTTTGCTCAGGTCTCATGAGATCATGTTCCAGAAGGATTTAATCTAAAATCACTTGAACAAAGTATAGTGGTACATCATTCGCATTTTGACTGGGACAGCATTTATCTGCTTTAGCCAGGGACAATTGTTTAAACACTTTTTGAGATATACTTGGTGTTTGGTGGAAAAGGCTGTATCTGGTTTGGGCTAACAGAATGAAAACTTTTGATTTCTAAGGTCAAATAAATACTATGGATTAGTAGGTTTTGTTTTGATCTGTTAACAAGTTGGCCCCTGTGAGATATGTAGCCCAGTCCTTTTTAAGCCTTGACTAATGACAGCTTTCAGCTATCTGTTCCAGAAGACCTATTGTGGACAGTATCAGTACTTCGAGGGCTTTTGGTTACCATTGGCTGGTTTCTTGTCGCTCTCATTTACTTGCTTCTTATTCAATTGCATTCCTTTCTCGTCTTATGCTTGTCCCTTGCTTGGAGAATATCGGCCTTTTTATGCTTTTGGCTGAATGACTTGAATCTGTTCACGGCTTATATTCAGGGAAGTACTTCTTCTTTTTCTCACAGCACTCTCTGAGAGTGCATGTGTTTTCATGCTCTCCCCCTCAGAGTGGTGCTTCCGCTCTAAAAACCCTGTCCCAATCTCTCCCTCGCTTGTCAATTGCTTCTTCCCAGCTCTCAAGACTTTTCTTGAAATTATTTTTCAAGCCAATCAACCCTCTCTTCCCTCCCCACTCCACTCTGGCGTAGATTTCTCTTGCCCATCCGCTCCTCTATTGCTGCCTCTCCCAGTCCCATTACATTTTTTCTTTTTTGCAGGTCCTGGTAGTTGCAATTTACAACTGGATATATCTCTTTACACTTTAATGGCTCTGAAACAACAGTTTTTTTTAAATGTAACCCTCCACGATTGGTACCAGCCATACTTGAAAAGTAAATTAAAAGTTAAAAAAGAAATTAAACCTACTGAATTATGTTGCATATGCAGAACGAGTGCTCTCACATACTTTCTAACACAGCAGCTTTGCATGAATAGACAAGCATTAAAAATACAATAGGTCTCGTCTTTTATTAAGTTAAAGCCATTTGCTTTCCTATACAATACCATTAGCAAAGCAAATGGCTTTAACTTAATCAAAGGCGAGACCTATTGCATTTTCAATGCTTGTTGAGAAATCTACACCTCCCTGCAAACCACGGTACTCCCTGATCGGACACTGATGCAGCTGACGCGCGGCGGATGGACTCACTCAATGTGTGTCTTGCTGCTACAGCCAGGTTCAGTGCTTACGGAAGGCAGCTGTCTCGGTAGTCTCATTTTGCGGGAGAGCACGGGGATCAAACTACTCCAGGAGGCTAATCATCTACAGCTGCTCTTCAGGGTCGGAGCTGTTTATCCCCCTCGTGCACGTGTGTGTGTGTGGGCGTGTGTGTGTGTCTGCAGCTCACCACCTTTGTGGTTTGAGGGCTCGATTCCAAAAGAGCATGTTCGCATTTCTGCCTTCTGGGAGCCGTGTACCTTGTAATTCATGGTTGAGTTTCAGGGGAGCTAATTGGCGGAGGCATACCTCACATTTCACGTACGCACGGTTCACTGGGTATTAATGCCCTGGGTGGAGGCATTACTGCGACCTCTAGCCAATGTGAGCGAGTGTAATGTCCTAGGGTGGGAGGGGTGGAGCTAACCCTCAGCACGGAGCTGCTTGTGAACACTTCTCGTGCTATTAAGATGGCTGAAAACTCTACAGCCTGCGGCTATATGGTAAATGTTGCTTAGTTATTTATTGCTGTATTTGTGTGCTAAACTTCCACCAAGATGTGAAACATTGCCCATACAGAGTTAACATGAGTGGAAATGACAAAATAATGAAGTAATAATATTGCAAGATGTGCTGCGCTATGCCACATATTTTATTCAACACCATCACATAAGTTGGTCCCTCATCGTATAGTTCCAGTGGTCCTGCCTACAAGTCACTCCGCATCACGCAGTCTCTTCTTTCGCATTTTGTGGCATAGCGTAAGTAGTGTCTTCCAACCACAAAGTGTACTGTGACATTTTACACTATGGCAGAGTAAAAACAAGAACATGTACAAAGCATTGACTGATTTAATTTAATAATAAATAATCATTTATGTTTGATATGTTGTTTCACATCGCAGTTTTTGCCATCTCCAAGCCCTGAAAAATTACCCAATGTAATCATACAAAATAGATCAACCCCAAAAGTATGGAATGCTGAGTTGACCTTGCTCGGATTTGGACTTGTGAGCAGCAGATGGCGGCAGCGAGTGGTCAACTCATTGAGTCATCTTAATGGCTTACATTTCAGTGGACCTAATTGTCTTCCGCAGCCATTTCAAAGAATAATACCAAATTGAACGTTGTAGCTTAACTATTGTACCCTTTTAATATAAATAAATATGCATGCAAGCTTCCCTGCTATTACACAAGAACAATGTTAAACGAAATGTATTCATACAGATGGTGGTACATTTATAGAACCACCTTCTGGTAATCCAGTAGATAGCTCAGTGAAACAATCATTCACTGCTTAAACCGATGTGAACCCTGCAGGTCACTGGTAGGAGCGACTCAGCGTTTTATCCTTCCGAGATCAATTAAAGGAGCAAAGCCTAGTTGTCTAACTGTGTATGTTTAGTTCTTTGCACAGTACCCACTACAAGACCTACTTGTGTGCTGGTGGTGCACAACGGCTGACTGGTGTTACGTGTTTATGCTCAGTGAAAGTGCTTGTGTGCCCACAAATGCGCCTCCAACTTTTCCTTCCACACACTCCAGACCGGGGCCCCTATCCACAGTGTGCCGTCCCTGTGTACTGATGTCTCTTGATATGGCCTGGCGGTAGAAAACACTCCTGACACTGACAGCGTATCGCAGCTCACCATCTGCTATTGTAAGAATCGTACGATGCGGCGACCATCCGGAGCAGTTCACCGCCCTGCACTTTGCCTCCTATACTGGCCCCCAGCGAACTTAAATTAACGCTCCACCGTTGAGGTTGAACCCCCCCCCCTCCAACGCTCTACCCGATCCTCCCCTGGAATCCGAAGGAGGTGTTGATGAATTGTCCCCTAATGCCAAGAGGATTCATCTGCGCCACCCCAAGCCAGTGTTTTTTTTTTCCTGTTGGTGTTGCCTGTTGCCATCCTAGCGCTCCACTTATGCCTAATTTCGTTTCTCTTTTTTGGGGCCCAATCCTACCAAACCTCGACACCCATCTCAACCTATTACCATGGACCCCGGGCCCTAATTCTGCAATGCATCATTTATGAATGCCGCAATTGTGTGTATATGCATCCAGAAATGGCTAATAAATAGCAGAATGGCACGGGTAGAAGTGAGAAGAGGACTGCCAACTTCAGTTGTTACACGGTAGGTCTTCAGTCTGTAAGCCCTATTTTCTTTAATGTGTTTCACCTACTGCAGCCACACGTTTTCCTTCAAAATTAGTGCACCATGCGCGCTTTGACTTTGCAAGCATGTGTATCAAAAATAGGAGTTTGCACAAAACATCCCACTAAGACCAGGGCACAAAATACGTGAAGCAACAAAAGTTGATCTTCTTACAGGAACAAATGGATATGTCTTTGCCAGTCAACTTCTTAATTGGTCACTGGCCTGGTTTGGGGTGAAGCTGTGATCTAGTCCGCGGCACGCACCCCCACTCTGCTTTCGTGATAGCAGTTTGCAGCACAGCTCGAAATGGGCGATCCCAGGCGTGAAACACCGGACGGGAAGTCCTTAAAAATGAGCGTGTTGGGCAGTACAAGGACCCAACAGCTTGAGCGAAGTGTACGACTTGCTGTTCGCAGGTGCTGGAGTTTAGCGGCTTCACACAAGACTCGGACGGGGAGGCCAGCAGTGCAGCTAGAGAGATTACAAGAGCACCGCTGCTGCTCTGCCTCAGCGCGCTGCCCACTAGATCCACCCGCCTGTGTCTCTGGCGATGGTGGCCCGGCTGGGAGCGCGCGTGCCGGCCAGTTGAATAGGAGCAGCATGGCGGCTGAATTAGAATTGCTAGCTGCTCTTGCGCTGGATCACAAGGAACCGTCACCTGTATTACCGAAATAACCGCTCTGCCAAACCCAGACACCTTTCTTCCACCTTGCACACGAGCCAGGCTAGCACTTACTGCGGTGCGCCTTGACTAGCCGGCAACAAGAGGCACTAGCATGTGCTGGAAACTCGGGTATTGACCCCTGTCACGATTAGCACTTTCATCAGCCATTGAGGTATGCTTTGTATATGTTTTACATGCAAGTAGGGGAATGTGCTGGGAGTACTTCAGATGTCTAGGCACTGAGTTTTGGTCTTCTTATCACAGAGACCAGTTTAAACAAGCGCTTGCCAGGCATCCGCTGTTTATTTTTGCATCGCGCTTTCACTTTAAAGTGAAAGCGCGATGCAAAAATAAACACGCGGCGCCATGTCTCCTTTTTTGTCCGGCCCAATCAGAGAGCCGGACTGGCGCGTGCAAGGCAGCGTGACGAAGCTTCTGATAAGAAACTTCGTCACGACAGCCGTAATGCAGGCGAGCCAGTCCAGGTTGGTCGGCCAAAAAAGCGAAAGGGAGGCAACCTAGATCTCTCCTTTCCAATGGGAAGCCAGCGTTTAACAAATGCTGACGCTACCCAATGGAAAGGAGGGGCGGGGCTTGAGTCCCCTTCTCCAAAGTAACTTGATCACTATAAGTCTCGAGGCGAGGAACGCATGTGCCCTCCAACGCCAGCCGAGACCTAAAAACTTCCATGAGGGAAAAGTTAATCTGGTAGTCTCACGTTTAAAATGTTGGACAGAAGGCAGCTTGAAAACTTGTGGTTGCTTCTCCAATGACTCTTTTCAAAGGAATGGTACGCTCAGATAACAGCGTTTGTATTCTGCTGCCGTAAGATGACCCTTTGTCACCCAGGTATTACCAGGGTCGTAGCTTTTGGGGGTTCACCTCACTAAAAAATGTATTCTGTAGTAAATAGTTGGGTACAGGTGCTTTCAGTAGGGTCTAGTGAGGTATCGTTTGGATTTCACCATGGATTTTTACATGCACACAGACAAAAACACACATATATACACACACTCCCTTGTCTCTGCCTTAAAACCTGGTTAGTTTGAAAACTATTAAGCACGCCTAATAATTCACACTCCTCTCTTTCCACTACCTCTTAAGCAGCCACCTCCTATCCGAATTTTCATAAAGTATTTTGACAAGGTATGCCAGCGTGATTGTTGGGAATCTGAAGATTACACTTCATCAATGTTACTGACCAAGTTATGCCCCTGGTCACTGCTTACCCTGGCACATGTATTCTCATAGCCTCCAATTCCTCATCTTGCACACACAGAGGTCTCCAACACAATCATTTAGTTGGGGGGCTGGGGCTGGATGTGAATACAAAGGATTTCTAAACAAGAGCCGCGAATGCTTGGAATCCCCGGTCACTGGTGAAAAGATTCCATGCATGTAGGCAGGCAAAAGACTGAACAAGCGCACAGTAAGTGTTCTGACTGGGTTGTAAAGTGTGCTTTCCCGGCATACTTCCCAAGTGTCCTGATCTACGATGAAATGTCTCAAATAAAATGTTTCGAGTTATTGCAACGACCTACACAGATACAATCTGTCTTTCATGTAAGATAAAAAAGACTGCATTCAGCAAAATACAAAACTGCATTACCTTTTGATACTAAACAAGGCCGGTCCTAGAGTGAGTTGGAGGGGGCCAGGCCCTCCCAAGTTAGCCCTGTAACCATCACAAGGCACATTTACAAAAACATTGCATTTATTGAAAAACATTGCATTTATTGTAATGCGTAACGTTGACTTGCATCTTCACCTTCTCAGCTTAATTCTTTAAGTTCATGCCTTGGCCTACTTGAAGTGTCTGGGATAGGTGTGAGGTTTGAAGTCAGTGACATTGGCAGTCGAGGTAATGTACAAGACAGAAGGGGTACCTGCAACACTCCCTTTATATAAATAGACAGCAAACTCCCCGAACACCGTAATTAAGAGACACCATATGCCAGAAACGGTCTGACAAGATTTAGACATCCCAAAAAGTTATTGAAAATGTGCATACACAACAGAATATATTTGTCGGTTGCTTTCTTTTATTTAAATTCCCCAAATGAAGCAACAGCCATGACGCGTTTCGTCCCTCACGGGGGACTTGATCACATGACGCGCTGTTAGCCATGACAGTTTCCTTAAATATATTACACTTTTTTCTTTTTCGAATTTTATACCATGTGATTGTTTTCTTAAAGTGACCAGTGCAATTTGAAAAGGGTAACGGAATATAATAATATATAAAGTTGGTAGCCACATTCATTTGATCTACCAAAGGCGGGTGACATCAGCATTATTTGCCCACTATGTCCATTGATATTGATACAGTACATGATCAAAAATAAATATATGCATACATGCTTTTTGTCAAAGCAGCAGACTGTATAAATAGATGTATAAATATATAAACACAAATATATAAATATAAATACATCATTAAATACATATATAAATACCATTTAAAATGTATCATGTTTGTTAGCTGATCAAAATCTTAGTTTTAATATCTAAACCAATGCTTCAATGCATGACAGTATCCTCAAATAAGTGCTGGTAATGAAGAAATTGATAACTTTATTGAACCTAACAGTGATCACCCTACGATCTCTCAATCCTTTATCAATTAGCAAAAGTTGTTAAAACTTGAAACCCTGTGCAAAAAAGTGATTTGTGCTGTGCGAACTAATGTGTCTCAACTGTGAAAAGACTAGATAAATAAGATTAAAACAATGGGGAGGGGTTGGGCAGTAGGGCTGTTTAAAGATATATTTTTTGAGGTTCTTGTATAGATAGAGGAAAGATTTTCAAATATATGTTTAAATACATCTGTTTATAAGACAAATCATTAAGAGTAGAGAAAGTTTAATTTAATCAGTACAAAAATAGAGATTTTTTCTTCATTTAGAAATTCAGAGCTCTGAATGTTCTAATTGTACAAACTAGCATGCAATTCTTCTGTGGGATTTAACCCTTTGGGGTACTTGGTGTCGAGGTTTAAAATGTTTTGCATCTCCAATTTACGGAGTGCCCTTTCTCGATCACCTCCCCTTTTGGTGATTGGAATGCAATCTATTCAGTAGTATTGCAATTCCTTGGGATTGCCTGCATGTTTCTCATTAAAGTGGCAAACCACCGGATAAGCGGGATCATTGTTTTTGATGGCTCGTATGTGTTGGAGCACCCTTTTGTGGCCTTGTAGGATAGTACTGCCTACATATTTCAATTTACAAGGGCACTCCAGCACATACACCACATGGTCAGATTTGCAATTTAATGCTTTATCAATCATTATGTCCTGATCCCCAAATGTGGTTTTGTATCCCGTTATTGATACCCCATGTTGGCATGCTTTACAGATTTTACAATTGTGGAACCCCAGTCTTTGTGATAGCCATGTACTTGTCATTGGAGTACCACCTGGGTCATTTTTGACCAAGGTATCCTTCATGGACTTGCCCCTTCTGTATGATATTGCAGGTTTTTTGGGACTAGGGCACCGATAACAGGATCCTGTTTTACCAGGTGCCAATTTCTCTTTATTATTTTTCTTATGGCACCTTCCTGTTGGTTGAATTTCAAGATAAATCTGAATTTTTCGGGTGTATCTATGATCTCTTTCACTTTTGGTTTGGATTTAAGGAGGGACACTCTGGATTCCTGGTTGCTTTTTATAAGGGCAGTTTCCAAAAATTGTTTGCTATACCCTCTCTCCCCACATCTAGTTAGACATTCACCGTGGGCCTTGTGTAGGTCCTGATCATTACTGCAAATACGTTTCAGGCGCAACAGCTCGCCATAAGGTATACTTTGTACCAGGTGCCCAGGATGGGCACTACTGGCATGTAAAATGGCGTTACCAGCTGTTGGTTTTCTATGTAATCTTGTTTCCAGTTTGTCACATCCAACATATACTTCAATGTCCACGAAATTCACTGTTTTGTTACTGATACAGGCACTGAAATGTAAATTAAGCTGATTTTTGTTAATACGTGAAACAAAATCCTCCACTTCATCCTGCGTGCCATGCCAAACCAGGAAGAGGTCATCAATGAACCTCCACCATGCCTTTACATGGTTGCTCATAGCCTCACTGTGTTCTTTCATGAGAACCAGCTCCTCCCACCAGCCCATATGCAAACATGCATAGCTGGGGGAGAAGCTGGCTCCCATGGCAACACCTCTTGCCTGCTGGAAATAAGCATTCTGGAACATAAAGATATTGTTGGTTAGACAACTTTCAACCATATTCATTAACATATTGGTATGCTCAGTGTAATCAGGACCCCTGCGTGTTAGGTAATACTTTAAGGCTCTAAGGCCATCTTTATGTCTAATCGAGGTATATAAGGAGGTCACATCAAGTGTGATTAGTAAATAATCATTGTTCCACTGAAAATCAAGCATCTTCTCCAGAAAATCCCCCGTATCTCTAATAAATGATACCAATTTTTGGACATCTTCCTGGAGGAAGAAGTCAAAGTAAATTGATGTTTTTTCAAAAATGCTGTCCCTGGCAGAAATAATCTGCCTCCCCGGCGGTTTACTTGAATGCTTATAAATTTTAGGAATGAAATATAGTATTGGTGTTAACGGATTGTTGTTCCTCAAGTACTTATATTCACCCATAGATATAAGCCCTGTGTTCCTCCAGGCCGCCAATTTCATGTTGTATAACCCATGAATGGTATTCAAAGTTTGTTTATTGCTCCGGCAACAGCAGGTAGGATCATTGAGTTGGTTCATGGCCTCACTGATGTTGTCCTCGCGTTTCCATAGGACCACGTTCCCACCTTTATCCGCACACCTCACAACTATATCACTGTTATTTTTGAGTTTCGTCATAAGTTGATGGTCCTGCAGTTCTCTTTTGGTTTAAAAAAAAATAAAAATATAAATAGTTAATTTACCTTCACGGCCGGGTCCCGCATTTTCTTGGCGCTAGTGATGTGTATCTAGGAACCCCATGGAGGTTGTGTGCAGAGTGGGAACATAACTGCGTGCTCAATGTTAATTAAATGGATAAGTTGGGGTTGCAATTTTGAAGAAGGACCCTTCCCAGTGGACCCTGAAGACACCCAATCGAAGATGGCAACACAGGTGGTGGTTCTGCAACTCCCGGAGGCCTACACTGTCTTCTGAGTTTGAGGCCAAAATCCCTCGTCGGAACCGCTGGAACAGAACCCCTGTGCACCGGGTCGATCTGCCATTGCCAAGACTTTTTGACTCTCTTCTCCAGAGATCTTCGGCTCCAAGAAGATCCTACCTCAAGCATCTCCTGCAGCCAAGATCTTTGCCTGCCTCGCATCCACTGTACCGTGGGCCTTCATTGTTTGGTGAGTTGCTTGAGGTCCTCTTGTGACTCTTTTGCCTTTGGCCCGTGGGTCCTCTCGAGGGTCTTCTTTGGCTCCATTGCGCTTTCCTGCTTGCTCAGGGCCTGCTCTGACTTACCTGCTCGTGGTGAGTCACTTGGACCTTACTGGTCCCGACATTGCACCTTTTTCTTCAACTAGGTTGGTTGCCATTGCCAAGGCTTGTTGGTGCCCCTGACGGACACTGACCCCTTGGCTCTTGACATTTGATGTGGGGCAGCTTGTGCACTGCTTGTGGCCCTCCTATAAATCGCCTGGTCCGTACAGCTGCAACTTCAAGGGCACGGTCAACCTCTCCTGCATCTCTGACATCGGTGGGCATTTGTCTTCTATACCTCCTGCTCACTCCTGAGTGGCATAGACTGTCCCCTCTGCTTGCAGGTACTTCTCATCTTGAATCAACTTTTAGGTTCCACCTATCAACTTATAGGTAGTTTATTGTAAAATAAATATATAAAAAATATAATAATACATACATAAATTAGCATTTAAAAAACCTTACAAATTCACTAAAAAAAACATAGGTTTCACACGTTATAGTTAGCTGGACATTTCACTCGTAAAAAACCATTGAAATTCCCCCGTTATAGTTAGTTCAGCTAACTATAACTCGCGCGACCGCAATCCACTGCTGACGTCACATATTACATCATTCATGACATGGTCAGTGACATCACTCATGACATCACTCATGACATCACTGATGACATCTCAAATGACATCACTGATGACATCACTGATGACATCATCCAGTGAATATGTGCCTTTCTGAATTTTTTTTTTTTTATATATGTATATCTAAAGGTTAATGGAATAATAAATGGGTAAATAAGTGCCTAAATGGATGGTTTTTTTTGTAAAATTAATTGTATAACTGACTTATTAACAGTATCTTAGTGAATACAGTGATGTAATATGCGACGTCATCAGCAGTGGATTGCGGTCGCGCGAGTTATAGTTAGCTGAACTAACTATAACGGGGGAATTTCAATGGTTTTCTACGAGTGAAATGTCCAGCTAACTAACGTGTGAAACCTATGTTTTTTTTTGTGAATATATATATATATATATACCAAAATCCTGACGAGATGCAAGTCTCGCAAATCAGGTGCAGGTACAGACCACTCAGTAACGTGAATTGAAAATAAAGGTGCTTTATTCCTCCATGATTAGCAGCATGACGCGTTCCGACCGGGTAAACCCGGTCTTGATCACATGACATGGCTAAAGACCAACGAGTTTAAATGCTGTGAAGACCATAGTGAAAGCTCCTCCTACAGGCCATACATACTGAAAACATACTGCAAGTATAAACGAAAAAAAAGATCTAGAATTTAGCAATATATTAAGCTAAAATTTCAAAACCGCCACCATCAATTTATCAATGTTATTTGATTCAAGGGAAAAAAATATTTTATACTCTTGAAAAACAATGGTATTGGTATTTTGATTAAGGGCAAGTGTCCAAAGAATAAAATGCCAACAAAATCTATCAACAATTGTCTTATTGCAATAAACAAGTACATAAAAAGGGCTGAAATTCAATAGTAAAGAATGAACATACATCACAGCAGATAAAAAAAGTGCATTTCTATAATACAAATCACAATCAGTGAATTTAAAAATATACATTATTTTTTTTTTAGATAGACTAAAATCTTAGTACCATAGCTAACTATAAAGTCACTTTAACCTTTGTTTTTTTCGGTGAATTTCTGTGGTCTTGTTTAGCATATTCACCCAACTTCCTCACTGAACATGCTTTTTGATCCTGCCCTGTAGGGGGTTGGAAGCGAAGCTTGGCTCAAACCCCCTCGGGCGGCCACCTCCCATAACCAGGGCCAATGCCAACCACCTACAGGCCCCCTGGCCCATGGGCACACAACATCCCATGGCTGGCCACCCCCCATGGGTCCGCAATGTCCCGCAGACACCCACCCAACATTGAATATATGTTTTTCAATACCACAATACTCCAGTGGGTTTACATGGTGGCCGTGCTGGGTCCCGCAGGAGTACCGTGGGTCATAGCACAAAAAATTATATTTTGACCACCCTGGTCCCTCTGTGATTTCCCTCATCAAGGGCCAGGAGGTCTAAATAATCCATACCCTGCGGTTGTGTAGTTCCTATAAATCTATATAGGATCTGCGCGTTTAGACAAAAACTGTGGGACTGGTGTGCAGACGGATTCCAGACACCCCCACCGGATATGTTCGCCTGTATACCAGCTAGCTCACAGTGCCACTATGAACTCCTCTTACCAAGGCGAAAATAGTTTCGGGCAACTCTTGAACATGACAACCCTGATCCCCCAGGGATCGTAGAATCAGTAGAGTACTTTTCGCTGAGCCACTCATGCTCCCTTTGTCTCAGAGAGATACACAGAATAAACGAAGGGGACGTTTTCAATAAGCATGTATTGACCCTGTGTTATTCTAGTTTAAAATGTGTGCTGCAACAACCATAAGACAGAAACATATAAACGATTATAGGCACCAAAAGAGTAAATGAATGGTAGATTTCTACCTTCGTGCTAAAACAATAGATATATGCAGGTATATAGAAACATGACAGGAAAAATACGTAGTCCTACAATGCTAACTCTAACTAGATGTACCTAAATGTACCTTGCATGTATGTAAGTGTACAGCCAAGAATCTCCCTAGGAAAGAACCAACCCCATTACCTGTTGTGAGAGAATAAAGGACCCCATCTTGGTCTCGAACAGACACCTCGCAAGGGATGTCAGACCACTGCATGCTTGAGTATCTGCGTGCAGGAACCTCAATCAATCAATCAATCACGACATTTGTAAAGCGCGCTACTCACCCGTAAGGGTCTCAAGGCGCTGGGGAGGGGTACGTTACTGCTCGTGGCAGTGTGTCAGCATGCAAGTCTTTCTCCTCTCTCTACCCCAGCAAAGATATGGTGTCTATACACCCAAAAAGGTACCCTCGGGGTTCTACCTTGCTTTGTCATGTCGGCAGAGGATGACAAAAGGTATGATCCTTAAACATAGTTATTATGCAGAAGATGGTAGTCCTGCTGTGATTCTGAGAATTCTCATGCATAATAAATTAGGCTAGTTTTCGGAGAAAACCACACATTTATGCGTCACCTAACTAGGTAAAAGGTCAGCACAAACTCGTTATGTAGTACAATGGTACAGTAAATGTAGGTGAAATGTTAGGCGACTACCCAAGCCTATATTGGGGTACATTACAAATCATAACATTGCCCCCTTAAACCCTTTTTAAAAATATACATTTAGAGTATAAATGGGGACTGCACCATTTCAGTTGATCTTGCGGTCTGTCAATCAGATCGCTCAGTCCCACCCAGACATCAACTTTTGAAATCTTATTTTCTCAAAAAAGGCTGAACAGATTTACAACAAGGCACAAAAAGCATGCTTCCTGAGTAAAGATCTAGCTTACTGCCTCCATTTTTTCTCAGCCCCCACATCACAGATCACCCAGAAAGGAGTTGAAGTGGATGAATATTTTTGGAAAGTTTCGTGAAGATTCGCCAAACAGCACCAAAGTTATTAGTAAAACAACAAATGCTCTTCCTATGGAAACTCTGATATGATTATAGTTTCACAGTGGTGACTGCCGCTGTTTATGTATGAACATATAATATTTATTTGATTTATTTTCTTCCTGTTGTGAAGTTATTTTACACTTGCCGCACTATATCCAAAAAACTGCCACTGCCACAGATTTTCACTTTTCTGAAGTGAAAAGACTTTCACCAAGTTTCAGCAACAGGAAACATTAATACGCACGGGCAGGAGCAGGACAATTTCCCAATATACAAAAGAACAGAACTGGTGTCTGTCTTGTGGCAGCACTGGTAATACATGTTGCCACTGTGCTGCTACTGTCCTGTCTACTCTCAATTTCCTGGGCTGCTTCCAGAAGGCAGATCCTTCAAATATAATGAAGGGCGGGTGGGCGGGTCTGTTCGAGGGCAGGGGAGGAGTGGCTTGCCCAATACTGTGGGCCCTGACTGTTTGGTCGGCCCTCTGGGGCCAACCAAACCAGTCATGCACACTCTTCCTTTTGGAGAAAATGGGCTCCCCATAGACGCCTGGCTGGTTGGCGTCCGCACCAATCACAACGCTGCCATTGCCACTGCCGTCAATAAAGGTAAGGTGTCAAATGGCGATGGGAGGGTGGGGTCATGTGAAGGGTGGTGAGCCTTGTACTTCAAGAAGGAAAGACCAAACCTGTGTAAGGGAGCTCTAGGGATATGGATGTTAGTCCATATACATGAATGCACAGGAATATGGGCATCCAAACAGAAGCATTCAGCGAGACATGGCATGGCCTGCATAGGTACAGGAATTTTCCCAGGTACCTGCGGCGTTTGGTTGCAAGTGTGTGGAAGGAGGAAATTGAAGATAATGAATCAGGAGACGGGGTGACATTGGTGAGGAAAGTCTTCGCAAGCTTGATTATCAGAGACTATCTTGGTTATAACACACAACAACAGCATAAAGTGCTTGAGCATCTGCGCAGAAGCGCGCTACAGGGAAGGAGTTCTTAATGCTACTTAGAAGCAGGAGTTGGAACTGAGCTCCTTTCACTATATTTGCAATAGGGGAGTCCAGATTCAATATGCGGTCTCAAACAAAGCCCAGGGATTTCATGTTCTACTCAAGCTGTATGGTGAAGCAAGAGCTATTATGCCGCCAAACAGTACCTATGTGCCATTTGGGAGACTTTTGTTCATCTGCTGCGAACAAACCGAATTTGAAAAACCTCTGGAATTTGATATTTTTCCCACAAAATAGAACTAGGACTATAAGAATAACTTTTACTAATGTTTATTAAATATGAAGCAATGCAATGAGAAAAGAAGAAGCAGCTTTCTCTGGTCAGGCTTACCTGTACTTTTTGTACGAGTAAAAGGACAAAACTCATCTTTAAAGGGTAGCCAAGGACCACAAATCTTGTCAATCTAGAGAAGCCTGCAGAAAAATCAATGTTTGGCAGATAAAACCCTTGGAGTCACTGGCAGGGCCATCCTTCCACGAGTGAACAAAAAGGCCAAGTGGAAAGCACTCCTGGCTTAAGCAGCACTTCAAGTCAGACATTTTACGAGGGGATTTCTCCCCTACACAATGAACAGTTGGGTTCAGGTTCCATACCGATATGAACGTTCACTCCAAACGCGGGGCCTGTTCTTCCTAAACTCGCTTGTGTCTTCCTGGCAAACCCGACTTCCACTTACTGCATTCCGGTAACACACAATGATGCTCGTTCGACTTATTAAACACAGAAATTATTCATTAAATATGAAAAGGGGATGCCCCCGGCTATGTTTCTTTGATTAACTATAATTTGACACACATGGGCCAAGCAAAACTTTTAATGTTTCCTGGGGTTGATAAAGGAAAAGCTTCAGTAATTTGCTCAAGACGTCACTGTAGATAATTTGTTTACTTTAGACATTTTAAAATGTAGATGTGTTGTAATTTAAAAGGGGGTTGATATAAACATGTTAAACAGAAACACCTTACCTGGCCGTTTCTTCGGTTTAACGGGCTGCATTAGCGCTAATTGACTCCACATGCCATGCCTCGGAGCCAGGGGTTTAAGGGGGGGGGGGGGGGAGGGGGGGCGCACACAAGTGCACGGGGCGGGGGCTCCGTCGGGCTTCAGACACCGAGCTGCACACGGTGCTTTAGTTCAGACTCGGGAGAAGGGTGCAGGGCTGCAGGCCATAAACCCAAGCACAGACAGACACGAATCTATTCGAGCTGTAGTGTTTACAATAGATGGCGATACAACAGCAGCACATGTCCCCTGGTTCGAAGCCTGAGAAACGGAGACTCCGAGCCACAGAGGGCAGCTGTGCACAGGAACCCGGGCAACGCTCGCTTGATGTTCACAGATGGGAGCTGGTGACTGAGGGGAACCACACGGACCAGCTCTGGAGAAGTAAATATGAAGACGGGTATCTTATCAGTTTTAAAATGCACACAAACGTGGCGGGTTACACTTGACACAGTCACACTGGCTGCCTTTTAGAGCTCACCGTTACCTCGGCGGGTAAATACGGAGGCAGAGTGAACGATTCCGCTGATCTTGCCATGTGAGATAACGGGGATCACACGTGAAAGACGGTCCGCAGAATGGGCAAGAACCTGCCGGGCCTGGAACGACCAGTTTCTTTTGTGCAGGTTGGCCTCATTTCAAGGGAGTTCAGCGCCGACATTCACCACTTGCTGCATGCAGGAGGGATGGTGGGGGTTCTGGGGGTCTCAAGGGCATCTGCAGAGAGAAGCGTTCGTTCTCCGGTGCCTCAGGGGACAGATCCTCGCTGGGCTGTGCCTCTACACAGCATCTGCACCAAGTAAAACCTGTCTGGTTCCAGATCTGGAAACACTGGACCACTAGGAATTGCCCAGAACGGGTTCTCTGTAGAGATGCCCCCGCGACAGCTCATAATCTGGAAACAGACATCTATCGGGTATGTTCCAACTGGAAGACGGACCTCGGGGAGCCAAAGGAAAATGAAGATATTTCCCTTCACCCTGGTCAAAGTAGCCGGGAAGGCCTGAGGAAAGGTGGCATACATACGAACGCCAGGCTGAATAAAAATGAGAATATGAAACGTGGCCACAAATCATTGAGTCCCAATTATTCAGAGGCGGTTTATATTCTGTTCACACACACCTTGTGAGTGACTGAAATGTTAGTAGGACAGATCCAGTCACTCTCTTTTTTTAAGTCAGTAAGCTGAAGAAGATAGCGTACGACAGAGTCGATCTACAAACAAGTAGCTTTTTAGAACTTGCTGATGTCACACACATGCTTATGCGTCAAGCTGACCAACAGTCACTTCCCTTCATTTCCAACCCAGGCGTAGACGCAACCGACCCTCCCACTCAAAGGCACATCTCCCACATGCGTCAACCTTTGGCCTGGATAGATGCATTGGGGCTCTGCTATTTGTGGAGTCTGGCACTCTGGGAAAAGGGTCTCAACTCATACCTCGGCAGCACAGAAAAAAGGAAGCCACGGATTAACCTTTTTCTTACTACCAGCCACAGATGTGTGCCACGTGGAGTGTGTGGCCGTCCTCCCGAGGGGGGTCTCCGACCATGCCCCCTTTACTATGACAGTTGGCGCCGCAGACCAAACCCAGAGACCCATCTGGCGTTTTAACGCCTGGCATCTTAATGACCCCGGCGTTGCGACTTACCTTAGAACTAGAGATCCCCGATAATTTCAAAACTAACCATGGGTCGGTGGATTCTGTGAGGCCGGCAAGGTAGTGTGACTTGAGGTCTGGTGAAGGGGTTTGTTAGGAAAAGTGAAAAGGAGAAACTGACGCAAATTACCGCCCTTGAGACCCAAGTCTACGCCCTATAATGTCAGGCCCTGATAGCCCTGCCCGACCACAAGCTGAGACTCTCAATGGCCAGGGGCCAACTGCGGTAAATCACTCCTGAGGACGCCCATCTAAGCTGGCAGGCAACAACGAGAAACATACGAGCATCGAGACAAGTCACGGAAACTTCTCTATTTGTTTGCCACTCATGACACAGTCTCATCAATAGTGCCCCAACTGGCAGACGGCCGTCGCCTGCTACACACTCCTGACATCTTGAGGACCTTTGCAACCTTCTACCAAGACCTCTATGCTTGTAGACCTCGACCCCCTGGAGATAGAACACCCACT
This sequence comes from Triturus cristatus, assembly GCF_964204655.1. Taxonomy (NCBI): domain Eukaryota; kingdom Metazoa; phylum Chordata; class Amphibia; order Caudata; family Salamandridae; genus Triturus; species Triturus cristatus. The sequence continues at coordinate 314,765,149 of NC_140585.1, forward strand.
TTTAGATGACATCCCGCTACCTACAATCCCCTCTTCCCTAGCCCATGAGTTGGACCAGCCATTTACTGGGGATGAGACTGCATTTGCCCTGTTGGACATGTCTTCCGGCAAAACTCTTGGCCCAAACAGCTTTCCGGTTCAGTACTACCGGTAGTTCAGCACTGAACTGACCCCATTCCTGATCAAGATCTACACCGAGGTGGCTGAGCGGGGAGCATTCCCAACTGGACTCGATCTGGGTTCCATAGTGCTCATCACTAAATCAGGACACCCTTCTGAGAAGTGCTATGCGTACAGACCCATCTCACTAATCAACAAGGAAATTAAGCTCTACGCCAAAATCCTGGTCAATCGACTGCAATCCACTCTCCCTTACATAATCCACTGAGATCAATGTGTCTTCATGCCCAAACATAGAACGAGACACTCCATCAGAAGGGTTCAGGTGGTACTCTACAGGAAAGAAACATCTTAATCCCCAACGGCGCTACTCCTTATAGACTTCGAAAAAGCGTCCTACATGATGGGCTGGTCTTTTCTCTGGGCTGTCCTCAACCGCGCCAGATAAGGAAGGTACATGAGACACCTTATCGGCACCCTCCACCACCAGCCCTTCTCACAGATCCGGAACAGTGGCTCACTCTCAGGCCGCTTCCCTATCCGTAAGGGCATGTGACAGGGCTGCCCCATCTCCCTTATTATTCGCCCCTACAATGGAGTCCTTGGAGTAGATCATTTGCTGCGATGCCCAACTCAGTGGGTGGTCATGCGATGGAGGGCCAGAAGAGAGGATTGCTCTCAACGTGGATAATTTTCTACTGTTCTTAGCGGATCCCCAGACCTGAGAAACCCAGTGTTTTCAACTCCTCGCATTATTTGGAGAAGCCTCTAGCCTCCAAGTGAATAAATCCAAATCTATACTGTTCCCGGTTAGAGGCAATGCAAGCGCCCATACGTGGCAGTCCGACATTCCGGTGAGGCACCTCTCCTTCAAATACCTTGGGATTCACATCTCCCTGCTCCCGAGACACCTGAACTTGACCCCCTTGGTGTCCAAGATGAAAAGTGAGATCCAGAAGTGGAGACAGCTTCCCCAACACGTCATGGGCTGTACTGCCCTCTTTAAGATGATGATCCTCCCTCACTTTCTGTATATATTTCAACACTTCACATTCCCGATTTCCATGCGCTGGTTCCACGCACTCAACTCCACTCTCCGAACCTTTCTCTGGTCAGGCAGGCATTTAGAAATTGCATTCCCCAATGGTAGGCAATCCCCATATGTTAGTGGGCTGGGGATGGTTGACCACCAATGCTATTACCAGGCCTCCCAGCCGATTGTCATGGTTGACTCACTTTGCGGTGGATGGGACGATACAACCTACCAGGGGGAGCGCTCTCTTGAGGCTTGACGTAATCCTAGATATTATATAATGGCACTCCGATACCTCATACCCTACTGACATCACTCGTGTGGTCTTCCTTTATAGATCCGCACAGATTCCTGGGCTGGAGCTTCAGACTGGGATATCCCTACGCTTTCTGGAGGGGAGATGGATCCACCACACAGCTGGGTTAGACAGATTCCATTAATGGGATATTATAAGCATCACAGTCCTTGGAGAGGTTTGGGTGGGAAAACTTATTTTGACCTTTCGAGACCTACAAGACTGCTATAACCTCAATCAGACACAATTCAATAAATATTTACAACTACGTCACACAGCTAACATCCCCGAATTTAACCCCCTCAAGAACAAACTGCTAATGGGGTGCATTCGTAGAAGTACCATATCCCAAATCTACTGATCGCTTACTGCGAATACCCCACACAGCTATGACTCACTTAGACACCGCTGGGAAGGTTGGATTGGTGAACTCAACAAGGCGGACTGGAGAGAGGCCAAGTTCACCCCAAGAACGCTGGTCATTCTCACACACCTCTGGTTGATCAAACTAAACTACCTACATATGACATACCTTATACTGATATGCCTACACCGTGGTGGCAGAATTCCCCAACCTGATTACTTTTGCTGCTCTACAGTACCAGCCCATTTTTACCACATGGGCTGTGCCTGCCCGACCCTCCCACCATACTGGCAGCAGGTACAACATGAACTCTCAGTCTTAGGACAGGACCTTGAGCTGACCCCAGGGTTTCCCTACTGGGCGTGGTTGACGAGCTCAGTGGCCCCCAGGCTGACCGTATGCTTGTGGGTATTGCCACATTGGTCGCTAAGCGAGACATTTCCCAAAGATGGAACATCCGATACGCCCCTACCGTGGCGGAAGGGAGGGCAGGAGTTGGCTGGTGCTTACAATTGCAAAAGCCCATCTATACTGCACTGGACTGCCTGCAAAAACACAAGATATGGGGGAGGTGGGGAGCCTATTGTGGTTTGGGGATGTGATTTATCAAGTAGACAATTGTAATGTTAACTGCTGTGCAGATGCAACTGTCCTTTATTTGGAGGATCCCAAAACTTAATAAAAATGTAATGAAAAGAAAATATTGTTAATACTTTTAAATAAAGCACTGTTCAAGCCATCGTGAATAACACTTTTCACTAAAGCATTATTTAAATATACACCATGTGTCTGTGTCTTTAACAAATTCAAACCACATAACCTGCAGCCATATACTCCGCCCCTAGAAGGTGTTGCACTTCCAGCCGTAGAGCAAAAGCTCGAGCCTTGGGAATGCTTAAAAAAAACCTTCGGCAAATCCTGGGTAGGTCATCTTTTGCTCGACCCACCACCAAAAATAGGGTCTGTACTTTTTGGAAAGTTTGTTAGGGGGAGTTGCAGTACCTCTGCAGTTTCCCCATACTCTCTTTCACTTGGTGGTGTTCCCACCGTCCTAGGGCCACCAGCAGTAAAAATGCCTTGCCAACTTCCAAGCCCCACAGGGCACTATGGGGTGGTCGCTCTGAATCATTACTTCATGATGAGGGGCTTCAGACACTTTTTATTTGTAGTGTCACAAGGCCTTGCACTGCACACTTTCCTTTACGCACTTTTTTTTTTATACCTGCTTCCCTTGTCCTGGGGAGCGACTTTCTGGTCCTGGGGTCAACTGTAGTCAGATTCCTTAGACCAGGTGGGTATTAGGAGGTTCCTCCTTCCAGTCCCAGTATCCAGCGTCATCAAAAATCCCTTTCTCCCACTTGTGCAAGATGTTTTAAGTGGGGACAGACAGTTCTAGAAGCCAGGCACCCTTGGTCAAGGGTGCCACATCACCTTTCCACCTAAACGTACTGCACAGAATGCTGGGGCAACTCAAGATGGCGTCATCCAGGAGCCTTCCTTTGTTCAGTGGGCTTGGGCTGGCCCATCCTTGGTACAGTGTGACAGTTAATTTATGGATACAGATTCTTTCTCCCCACCTCTTCCTACTCAGGAGCTGAGTGAAGCACTGTTAATTGCTCCCTTAGCGTGGGGAGGCCATTTTTCCTGCTGCTGGAGAGGAATGTTATTAACTTGGCTCAGCAGGGTGACAAAAGGCATAAACTCTGATCCTGAGCTGAGCCAGAGAAATATGACAATTTTGGTTGACCCATACATTGTACAGATGCCTTTTTGGAACTCTCAGATTTGATCTTGGCGCACGTTTCACCCCATTTTGTTAAGTCACTGGACTTTGTAGGCCAAACTGAAGTGAAACTGCAACCTAATGCAGATTTCCCTCTATAAGTATAATAAAATTGTTACTGTAGACAAAACAGTAAACCACACTGATTTTCCATATGAGTGTATACTAACATTATAAAGCCTACCCCAGGTCAATATTTAGTCCTGCAGAGTTCTCTCTGCATCAGGCTACCTGTGTGCAGTTACCGGGCTGTGTATGAAAGCTGTCTCACAGGCACAGCCCTCACACATGCATGCACACATGTTCAAGCGTAATCAGCCCAGTATCTCTTACCCTTGCTGCATCACAACAGCCTAATCTTAAAAGGCAGACACTGGTGGTAAACAAGTGCGGTCCATTTACTTTGGGTGAGTCACCAGTTGGGAGGCTCACCCACAGTAAAAATGCCAAAAATCAAGTGATCAAAAAGCGAAAAATCCAGGCGGATGTCATGGGCATAACCCATTTTGTTACAATGTGAAAAACAGGTTTTATAAAAATACACCCGGAAGTTCAAGTCGCCACCTTATAGATTTCTAAGCCAACAGAATGCTAAAGAAATGTATCAGAGGTTGCTTAAGTGCACTGAGCCATATGATAACCTTATGGGCTAGATAACTGGAAAGATCACAGAAAAGACAGTGAACTGCTTACATAAAGATAGACTTCTTGGATACTGATTGCTTTTATTATTTTTCTAAAGTTCAGAGTTGGAACGATGCACTTAAACACTTGCAAAACCATTTGGACAGTTAGCTTATGAATCACCTTCTGATCAATGGTCAAACAAGGCTGTTGGAATAAACCATGCAACTCAGACTACTTTAAGCCCTCAGATTGTTTGCATGATTTCCAAGTCTGCTCCAATCACATCAGTGTATTAAGTCTGTACTATTTTCTGTGATGGATGACCTCCGGAAGGCAGCTCATTCAGCAGGGCCTGAGCCCTGATTTTGCTCAACATATTGGCAGCATCTGAAACCGCTGACAACAAGATCTTGATTGGCTACCTCCAAGACATGAAACAACCCTCTTTGCCCCAAATTAGACTCGATTATGTAGGGCAATATGGTCTTCTTTAAACTTTCCGTAAGTATCCCCTAGATAAAACTGATAAGAGAAAATGTTACTATGCATCTATTTCGTAGAATCCTTCACTGGTTGAATACTTACTGCCTCATACAGTAAGGATGAGGGATATTTATCTGAAATACTGTGCATTCATTTTACAGTATCAACCATTCAGATCCTTCTTTTTGGTGGAAAACTGATTCCATATCAATGTAGGACTTTACTTTCTGAATCCCATTGCCACTAATTGGGCTATGACGGTACAAAAACTTGGTAAAGGGGGGCTACACTACACTGGCTCCTGCACTGTGTAACAGCTTTCCTCTAGAATTATATTTACTAGCGGTGAGGAAAAAATACATGGCTTTGCTCCTTGTCATCTGAACACTTTCAGTGAAGGTCTTGCTAGATCTATGTCAAAATCAAAAAACCGTCTGTAGCAGCGTGATTATCATTTGAATTTATAGAACTTTGGGGTGGCTACCATAAGTTAAGTTCTTTCAATACTGCATACCAGTACAGACCTGGACACTGCATGGAGTCAGGCATGGTTGTGCCAAAGTACTCAAAGCATTGGTGGAAACAAACCCCTCTGGTTGATAATATACAGCCATAACTGGGCATAGTGGGCCCTTCATGCTCCTGTGCCCTTGCACCAATGAACCTTCTGTACTAAAGATAACTACCCCTGTATGGCTAAAAAAAGAGGGATAATGGAAGGCTCGTGGGGCACACAAGGGATAACTGCGGGGTGACAAAACCTTTTCCATCCTGTTGTTTATAGATGTTTCGAATAATAAACTGATTGCAAAAGGAAAGGTATTTGGAATATGAATATTCACTCATGTAATGTCCAGGAAGAAACAATTAAAATCAGAAAAAGGCCTTTAAAAATTAGCAATCCCAATAATTATAGGGGTCTCAGTAAAGGAATAATTAAACCTCCCAATACACATTTTTAAGTGAGCCTGCTTTATTCTCCACTGGGAGCCCGGCTTGTGGCAGCAGAAATCCTCACACTGATTTACTTAATTTAACCTGGAGCCCATGGGCTAAGAGGGGATGGCTTGCTGGGCAGGTTACAATCCTCTGATTTAGGATAACAGGCAACAACAGCAGGTCCACACACTTATGCAAACGTTTACCCAAACTCTGGTCACAACTTAGAAAACCGGACTGTGTCAGGGTCACAAGTAAGGTTATTTCTGTGTATTGCTCATATATATCATCAATATTAGTGTCCCTATACCACTGTTCACTAAGCTGGCCCACGTCAAAAAATGTTAATGTACAAAGAAGATACCATAACTTAATAACAAATAATTGTATGCGGAGATGAGACACAAATGGACATAACAGTACTAAGCACAAATTCACAACTAGGAGAGATAACAACAATCTCCAAGGACCACAGCTGTTTGAAAATAACTTTTTCTTGTCCAACTTTTAAGTGTGATGTCAAGGAATGGGTCTATGGACAAAGCATTGAAGACCACTTAAAGGCATTATATGCACTGTTTAGAAGGTGGACCCAATTTTAAAGAGGTTGCAGAGCCTTACTAGACTGTTTATATAGAGTTTTAATGAGGCAATAATTTAGAATAGCAATTCATGTACACGCCACCAGTGCCATGCACACTGACAAACCATTTGAGACAAGTTTCAACAACAAAGGACTGGACTAGTTTTGAAAGCAATATACATCAAATCTAAGGCTGTCTTAAGCTACCACTGGAATGTGCAAAATACATACCCTGTCAGCAGCATCACTGGTACTCTAAATAATTCAACTACTGTAATCATTTTAATTAATTTCCTGCACTATGTAGAACAGGTCTACATTTTTGGCATAATGAAGGTTACTGGTACTCAGAAAGGTATAGCTTTATGACAGGATACAATATATATCTTACTTTCCCTCAGATCAGAAACCTTTTGCTTCTTCCTCAATGCTTGACCACATAGCTCAACACTTCACCATTTAAACGTAACTCTTCACCCCAAACATCAAGGCAGCTGGAGTTTATAATATTTAAAAATTACTATTAGTCAGAACACTAATTTCCATCATTTGCTGCTTACCATGCTGAATGTCCATGCTTTCTTCTGTCCATATCCTAATACATCTCTCTAGCTTTTGAAAAGGTTGATCATACTACTCTTCCAAATCTTGTTCTGTCAAGCACATCACATCACATGCACAGACGGAGACTGGTTTCAGTTTTATCTATATGATCACACATTCTCAGTTTGTTGGAAGACTTTAAGGCTGCATCTTCTCCTGCTCGATTGTATGTTCCTCATGGCGCAGTACTGAATCCTTTACTTTTCTTCCTCTATACAATTGTGTTAACCTCTCTTGCAACTTCTGATCTCCAGCGTCACTTTTATGGAGATAGCTGACAAATTTTCTTCACCTTCACAGCTTCTCCTCCCTTTCTTCCTCACGCTGTGCTCAAGTTTTAGCTTGTCTATCTCCTGGGGAGACCTGTATAACTTCTTACTTTCTCTAAATCAATCCCCGCAAAACAGAAATTAGATTTTTCTCTTTCTTGTCACGTAATCTTTCCCCCACTCCTGGTTTCTTCACTCCATTTCAATTATCTCCTCCTGTTTGAGCTCACAAAGTTGGACTTGAGTGTGACTCTTCACCAAATCTCTACTTTGACAATAAAATGCATAATTTTCATCTATACACCATGAGGAATTTTCAATCACTGCTTCCTTTCTCCCCTTTGAAAGTTTTGTTAAGAACTTCTATTCTCTCACATTAATAACTGCTTCTCCTTAAATATTTCACCGATCCATTCCAAATTTTTACAAACTCACGGTGTTGTCTTCTATTCTTTCCTCCTTACCACACACATTTCACCTAATCTCACTTAATTTCACTGGCTACCATTGTTTCTTCGACTTAGGTTCCATTTTCTTAGACTCATTTTCAAACGTTCTTCACTCTGGCTTTGTGTGAGGCATTGTATTTTTTTATATTCCCACTCAAACTCCTCACTCTTGCACCCTGCCTCTCCTATGTGTTCCAAGGCATGCTTGCACTTCAGTTGCTAGTTTATTCTCCTGGAACCTACACTATGGAATGAGTATCGAGCTTGTCACATTAGGATGGCATCATCCCGGTTTAGTTTAAAACAATTGTAGGAAATCCATTTTTCAGGTATTTCACCAATCCTAATTAATAAGATTGGTAGCTGCTTTGCTGTCGTATTCCATTCTGTAAATGTTGTCTGGTTTGTTCAGCAGTTTGGATAACAGCACTATAACAAATTCAATACACGGCTCTCAGCTCATTGTATCAATATCTAAACAGCCTGAGGCAACTGCCATCAGCTTCCATATCTGTTTGTATGAAATCATGCGCTGGATGAGCCAAAATTTCTTGAAAATGAACACTGAGAAAACGGAGGTAATGGAGTTTGGCAGGGGCCCTACCCTGTGGAATCGATCGTGGTGGCCCTCTGAGGCGGGTGAATGTCCATGTCCGACCCTTAAGGCTAGGAATTTAGGAGTGGTGTTTGATAACCAACTAAAATCTGCGAGCCAGATAAATCACCTAACGTCCTCATGCTTTTTCTTATTAAAGACCCTGCGTAAGATTTCCCTTTCATTCCCCAGGAACTTAGAAAAACTGCGCTGGTAGTTCTAGTTTTTTCAAAAACATATTACTGTAATGCACTCTATTTGGGAATTGACAAGGCTCAACTGATTAAACTGCAGTCATTACAAACTGCAGCGACTCGACTGCTATTAAATATCCCCAAAGGTCATCCCACCTGTGCTGGTATAAAAGCACTGTATTGGCTTCCCATTCACCAGCGAGTGGAATTTAAGGCCCTCTGTTTGACCCATAATGCACTCTATGGAGGTGGAGCTGGAGACATACAAAAATTGTTTGCCTGGTATGTCCCCCAGAGAAATCTAAGATCCACCAAATGGAGGACTGGTACAAATTTCTAAAATCCGTAGAGCGCGATGGGAAGGTAGGAGTCTATCCCACTGTGCAGCCTCCTTGTGGAACAAAATGCCTATGGCCATGAGGTTGCAGCCAAACAGACAGTTTTTTAGGAAATTACTCAAAACTTGGCTGTTCCCTCATTAATAAGTAGTACGACTAATACAGCAGCCTCTTTTTTACACTCCTCAGCACAAAGACGCCACGGCAATCGAGCGCTTTATAAACTTATTTAATTATTTTTTATTGTTTATTATAACAATATGTCGAGTCCAATGAGAAGTTGGTCAAAAACAGCTGGTCCCTGGAGTTTCGAGCAATGATGTGGGAGCACAGCAGGGCGAGAGACTATGCCTTCCTGACCCTGAGACTTATGTGCGCAGACCAAGAAAGTACGCTGAAAACCCAGAAATGTAATTGAGATTGCCATGGGGACACAGAGGGACACTGCTGGATTTTGTGGAACAAAAGTACCCCACCTGAAAAAATTCAGCCACAAAGGATCCGGAGAGACATCTGTGAAGGTGGACGTAGAATCTGAGATCTGGCTGTCATTTTTAACCCTACAAGCACAGAGAAAGGTACTGAAAGACCACCGGATGTTGGGGAAGCTACCCATGAGAGGTTTGTGGAGTTGTTGGAAGCATGCTCAAACAGAGGGACATAGGCTCTTATTACAATGGCGGTCGGTCGGACCACCATCGCAGCGGGCAGGAGACCACCTGACAATCAGTCAGCGTTCCCACCGCCCATGTACAATTAACTGCAGTCGTTGCAGCCGGAAAATGCTCTTTTCCAATGTGTCGTGTGATGCGGCCCAGTAAAAGGGTTGCAGAACAAGCCAGAGTAGAATAAAGCACTTTGTGCACATCCAAGCACCATGTGCAAGGCACCATGTGATGCCAGGCACACGGTGCATAGATGTGTGGAGGGGGGGCACTACATGGGCCCCCAGGGCCACCTTGTAATAGCCCTCTGGCAAAGGAGGCCCTCTTTGGGGGGCCCCCAAAGTCCATTTTCGGTTGCCTTTTCATGGCAGTCGGACTCCCATGAAAAGGCAGTCGGAAAGGGACATTGTAATCTCTACAGCGCTGCCTACGCAGGCACAGCTCCTATGGTAGTGATATGATTCTGACCGCCGCACCAACAGGATCTTGATTCCCGTTGGAGGCGGCAGTCTTTCCCCCAACCTCTGGGGTCTGACCGCCTGCATTGAAATGAGGCAGTCGGACCGATGGCCAGTCTGTCGGGTGAACCCCCACCAACGGCCCTTAGCTATTAGCAGCCCATGCTTGTGTTGTGCGAGAGTAATGTGAAGGAAAAGGAGTGAGGGGAATTAGCTCATCACAGAGTTCACAATAACTCAAGAATGCAGTGTCTCTTCCTCTATCACTGCTCAATTTGGCAACAAATGGCCAGATTTGAGGTAAAAAACCAAAATAAAATCAATGATTTCCACACAGGCATGAGTTTAAGAGTTAAGGATAATCACAGTTTATTGAAAAGACTATTTGGTATTAATGGAACAAGAAGCAGGCATATAAAAAGAAGAAAGCAGAAAATGTGAAATATTCTATATATTTTGTCGTTTATTCATGGCAACAGCTTTAAACTTCAATAGCTTGCTAGGCAAGTTATTTGTTCTAATCAATGTGTGAACACCAATGGAAACTCATACAAGCTAGGATTTATCATGCTCCATATTGATCTGTCTATTACTCATCTATCAAATATTACCTTCAATACTCATCACATAATTTACTCAACTATTTGGGCCGTGAAGAATAAGTTACTTATCTTCAGTAACAATCTTTCTGGTGGATACTCTAACTGCAGATTCGTCACATTGTGAAAACTCCCCAGACATCAGACTGGATCCGGAAACTTGAATTCAATTCTCCTGCGCGTGAAGTGACCAGTTACACTGCAACCCATGTGCGTTGACGTCAGTTGCCTTCTAGGCTGTTGGTGCCCTCAGATGCATATCTCTTTAGCAGGTTGGCATGACCAGTGTGAAGATCTCTAAAATTGGGATATTTTTAGATTTGACAAGAGTCTAGTTCATAGAATGGGAAGGAGGAAGGGTCGGTGAGGAATCTGTAGTTAAACAGCATATCCGCCTGAAAGATTGTTACCGAAAGAAGGATACTTCTAACCATAGATTTCTACATCCATAGGTGTGGGTCTGTGAGCTGGCTCCAGCAAAACCCCCTACAGGCTTTAACAGACAAAGTGCCTATCTCCACAGACTTTATTGTCGAGACATAAATACTACGTGAATGTGTGTATCAACACCCAGGACAGGCACTCCACATGCTAAGGCAGTGGTAGTAGCTTTGACCCTGAAGAAGTCTAAGCCCACAAACCTCCTTTAGGCTGATTTCTTGCCATGCGTAGCAGATCTTTATGGTGAGAACAATACATCAAGAGATGGTCTGTTTTTGCACTGGCTTGCCCTTGTTTGCCCCAGAGAACTGTCAAAAAACTGATGGTCAACTCGATGTTCCTTCATAACATTGCGATAAAAACTTAGTGCCCTCTTTTGGTTTGACAATGGAACCTCTATTCTGCTTTAAGGGGATGAGGTGGAGAAAAAACCTGCCAGAAGGATGACCACTTTCGATAGAAAGGAAGCTCAGCTCCTCAACAACAACTTACCTGGGAAGGAAGTGTTATAAGGTGGGTAGACAGAAAGAACCTACAGCTTGCTCACACATCCATATATCCAATATTATGGTGATGACAAAGACTATCTGCAACGTCAGAAGTCTCAATGGACAACTGTGCAGCACGTCAAAAGAGATGCACATCAAAACATTGAGGACTACATTCAAGTCCCACTGAGGCATCACAAATGGTTTTGGTTGAAATAAATATTACAAACCATTAAAAAATGTCATTAGATTATTTAAATAACAAAAGTCTGATCCAGCAGCCACTAAAAAGCTGAAAGAGCCAATAAGTAACCTAAGCAATGCCCAAAGCAAGTTCTTGCTGGACTAGGGAAAGAACAAACAACAAAACCTCAGACAACTTTGCTTGTAATTAGTCAATTTGTCTTGTCATGCCAAAACACAAATGAGTTCCAAAGTCTGGTGTACACAGATTTTGTAGAGGGAACCTGTGCTGCCAAGGTGACATTAAAGACCTCAGGAGGAAGGTTAAAAGAGGTCACCTGCTGCCACTCAATGTCCAAACATGGAGCTGCAGATTGTGCAGGCCTGTGTGCAGCATCCTGCCCTGCTGTTGCAACAAAATACATCTCCAATTGGCAGCTTGATTGGCGGACGCATGCTCATGCCAAGGAGTTTCTGGTACCACACGCTCCTGGCCCAATCCAGTACCACTATGATGACTTGGGTGTGGTCGTTCCTGATTTTCTTCAGAACTCGAGGCGTGGTCTTAAAGAGACCTGCCTTGGAAACTCCTACACACAAAAGCTCCAACATTGCACATTCTTGGCAGTGGTGAAAAGACTGAACTAGAATTCTCCTGATTGCTGGAAGACGCCCTGTGCAATGTCTGGGTGCAAACACCATTAGGGATCCACTAAGTGCATGCAAGTGAGTTAGTCTACGCTAGCGTTTAAAGACCACACCAGGTGGTTTTGGCCACCAAAGATTTCCCTGCTATATCCACCCCATTCTGCTTGTTACAGTACAACATGGCAATGGTTTTGCTCATGAGCATCTGCACCAGCCTTCTCTTCATGATTAGAAGGAAGACCTTTAACACCAAGTGAATTTCCTGCAACTTCAACAAGTTGATGTGGAGTTGAGTCTCTCTCGCAGTCCAGTAGCCACCACTGCAGATCATTTGCAGCCTTTGAAATCTGGACACAATCCGACAGATTTCCCTGATGTTGTGCCCACTTGGACTTGAGGTCCCACTTAACAGCCTACATGTGCCATCTGGTATGTTTGGCCAGACTCAGCATCAATTGCACTGAGATCCAGGACAAAGACTGAAACATCGGGATCATAGCTGATATGTCCTGGACTCTGTGCTGGGGGAAAGGCACAAAACCTTACAGTATCCAGAATAGCGATGATGAAAGGGAGTGTTAGTGAAGGAGTCAGGTGTGTCTTCGGCACGTTGATAGTGATTTCCAGCAATTCTATGAGGCTTGCAGTCGTCTGAAGGTGATTGACGACTGCCTTCATTGGCCAGTCAGTGAGGTAGAGGAAGAGTGGTACCCCTGACCTCAGAAGGTGTGCTGGGACCACCATCATTATGCTTGTGAACACCTTAGGGGCACGGGTGAGCCCTAAAGGGAGTACTGTGAACTGAAATGCTCCAGGGCGCACTGTGAACCACAGGTAGTGTTTGTGGGCCTGCATGACCGGAATATGAAAATAAGCATCCTGCAGGTCCAATACCACCATGAATCTTCAGGGTCTAGCACAGACAGGACCTGAGCTAGTGTGAGCATCTTGAATTTGTCCTACAACAGAAAGAGGTTGAGAGGGTGTAGATCTAAAATAGGACAAAGGCGTCTGTCATTCTTTAGCATAAAAAGTCACGGAAGAAACACCCAGTTACTACTTCTGAGGTTTGAACCACCTCTATGGCCTCTTTGGCCAAAAGGGCCTGCACTTCCCGCTGCAAGAGAGATAATGGTTCTCAGTCAGCCACCCTGATGGTGGCGGGATGTGCAGCAGAGTGGAAAGAAATGAGAAGGTGTAGCACACATGGAAAATTTGGAGGACCCTATTCTCTTAAATAATAGCTTACAATCCTTGGAAGAAATGTCAGATCCGGCTTCCAACAGGTGGGCTGTGTGCCGGCATGGACACACTAAACCAGTTTTGTATCTGCTTGAGGGGCAGGGAAGTGAGCTTCAAGTTGTCCCTGCTGTCCTGAATTTTGTTTCTGAGAACCACTGCCCCAGCCATGAAAGATCTGAAAGCCGCTCTGCTAGAAGAAGAGTAAAGCATTAGTGAAATGGAAAACCTTTACCGTAGCCAGGTAGAGAGTGAAAATGCTGGTGGAATTTTGTTGTGGAAGCAGAAAGGCCCAAGCAACGTTCTGATGCAGAGTCCTTCAAAAAGGCGAGAGCCGTTAAATGGCATGTCCATTACGGATGCCTGTACATCCCCGGAGAAGCCTGTAGACTTAGAGATTAGCATGAGTCAAAGGTACATCCCAGAATCCCCAATGTAAGAAACAGCACTACCTGCTTTTTGTATCAGACCCACTTTTAATTCTGGTGGTTGATTATTTGCAATATTTGTCTCGAGATACTCAAGAGTGAGGTTTCAGTTCTCCGATTCACACATTTTCGGCACTCAGTAGAAATGTCACAATGCAACAGCAAATACTCTGTACAAAGATACTCCCACTAAAGAGATGTATGCAAAAATTAACTAGACAAATCAACTTTAACACTTTTGCTGAGATGCAACCAGGTCTTTAGTGCCAGTATATGCATGAAATATAGAACGCAAGTAGACACTGGACCTTGCTTAGACCTTGGTTGTTGCCCTGCTATCCCACCAGGGGAGTGGAGCTCATGACCTTCTCAAACCTGGTGGATGGCTACATGCACTATTTAGAGATCCCCACCTACTTGGCATAGCAAGCCTCAGGGGCTGCTTTCAGAGCAGTCAAATGTGTCTGGCGGTGCCATACTTTAAGCGACCAGTGACTAAGTACAGTGGAACTGCCTGCGGGTTCTGACATTATAAACAACTCAAACTTTACTCTCTTCTATTTCATGTTAATCAGAAATCCTCAGTGAAAAACATCCCCATAATTCACTGTTCTCACTACATTTTATGTACAGCTCTGGTAGAGAGATACTACTCTGAATACCAGAATTAAAATACAGTAACTCACTGCTGTGACAGCAACAGTTAACAAAAGCTTTAACCTACTGTTAACCTACTGTTGCTAATTCATAAAGGAATTTCAGGCTGCCCTGTCAGGGCGCTCTAAGAGACTGTAAGAGCAGAGCTGCAAACCAAACACAACTTCTGGAAGAGAGGGTACAGCGAGTGGTGGGTGGCAGAAGGCCAGTTTTTTTGTGGGGGAAAATGGAAGACAGGCCACGTATGTATAGCTCACCCATTACTCCTCTGCCCGTGTGGTAATTGAAAGCAAGGGCAGATGGTTTGGGTGTCATACATGACAAAATTATAACTTGGTAAAAAGTGAATTACCGGGAAGTTTTCATCTCGGGGTTCTGAGTGGCACCACAGTCAAAATGAGCTTCGCTCTTATTGTCTTTTTGATGTCACTCAGAAACCACTCGGTGAAAAACATCCTCATAAGTCATTACCCATCTATAATTCTATATGTTTTCTGTGCTTCTTGTGTTTTTTCTTCTGTACAGGTGACTAACTTCTACATAACGTTCCGATAGTGACCAGGAGGCAGTTTCCTTCCCTTAGCCCACAATTTGGCTTAGATTTCCCTAAAACCAGATGGTGCATAACAGCACAAAATGAAACAATTCTCAGAATCATGATTGTTTTCGAGGCACCGTAAGCACCGAGTACAAATCAGTCGCAACATGCGACACTGGCAAAAGAAAAGACTAAAGCTAAACCAAAGGGGATGATGGACGGAGTCTTGAACATTGCAAGCACTCACCCCCAGTCAACTGATCTGGGTTTAAACCATCATCATTCTTTAGCTCACTCCGCCACCCCAGTTCAGACATGGCCATATGCAAATCAGTCTGACCATGTGCGTCATGGGAACAGTCCAGCCCAAACTGCCAAGCCATGTCTTCCCTGGACCGGAAACAAGCATCCTGGGACCGGTTTTGGGTTCATAACCCTCATCAGCCAGGCTATCTTGAATCCAGTGGCAAAGTGAGCAAGGGACCCACGTCTTGGCATACCCTGCCAACTTAGGGCGAACAAAGCAAAACCAAAGGGGATGATGGACGAGTGTTGAACATTGCAAGCACTCACCCCCAGTCAACTGATCTGGGTTTAATCCATCATCATTCTTTAGCTCACTGCTCCACCCCAGTTCAGACATGGCCATATGCAAATCAGTCTGACCATGTGCGTCATGGGAACAGTCCAGCCCGAACTGCTAAGCCATATCTTCCCTGGATCGGAAACAAGCATCCTGGGACCAGTTTAGGGTTCATAACCCTCATCAGCCAGGCTATCTTGAATCCAGTGGCAAAGTGAGTAAGGGACCCACGTCTTGGCATACCCTGCCAACTTGTGGCGATGCTTGTTTCCAGTCCAGGGAGGACCTGGCCTGGCAGTTTGGGCTGGACTGCTCCCATTGGGCACAGGGTCGAAACGGATTTGCATATGGCTGGGTCCAAACTGGAATGGCATGGTGAGCAAAAAAACTATGGATTTATGCCCAGATCTCTGTACTGGGGTGAATGTATGACATTGTTCTGCATTCTGTCCATCAATAGTTCTTTTTGCATTTGTCACCCCGAGTGGGACGGGTATGCTCAGATTTGGGTCCCGTGCTCTCCATGCCACTGGAATCAAGCTATCCTGGCTGAAGAGGGGTAAAACCCTGAAACCGGTCCTAGGATGCTTGTTTCCGGTCCAGGGAGGACCTGACCTGGCAGTTTGGGCTGGACTGCTCCCATTGGGCACAGGGTCAAGACTGATTTGCATATGGCTGGGTCCAAACTGGAATGGCATGGTGAGCAAAAAAACGATGGATTTAGACCCAGATCTCTGTACTGGGGTGAATGTATGACATTGTTCTGCATTCTGTCCATCAATAGTTCTTTTTACAAGAGAAGACTACACAGTCGCTAAAGACATTTCTAGCAGAAAAAAACATGAAAAAAGCAAAGAAAATTGAGTGACTTAAGATCTCGAATGTCTTATGCATTGATCAGCAACTACCATCGCTGGTTCCCATGGTGCCTTATTTAGATCACACAAGCAAGCTTCAGTTGGAATTTTGCAGATCTATAATTGAAGCTGTACTGTACCACAAGGCAGCAACGTATTTTTTTTTGCTACAAAATAAAAGTTCTCTATCCAATCCAACGCCAGGAAAGGAGTTAACATAAGGAATTTTGTATATGCAAGCTATGTACAGCAGAATTCTTATTATTAGAGTGGATATGAATGACAGACCCGTAGCCCACAGGCATACTCAAAATAGATTTGAGGAGCAATAAATAAAAACAGAATGTTATAAGCACTTGTAGAGCGCATGGCTGCCCCAGCAACGGGGTGTCCCCGTGCTAAATCTAACAGAAAGCAGACAGGTGAGGAAGCTAGAGGTTGGAGAAAATCCACGTCTTGATAATTTTCCTGAAAGTCCAATGGTCTTGCGTGCTGTGGGCAGCAAGAGGAATGGAATTCCAAAGGGCAGGAGCACGTGCCCTGAAAGAGCACCCCCCTGCTCTAATCCTGCGCACCCACGGGACACAGGCAAAATGCAAGTCTGCGGAGCGCAAGGCTTGAGCCGGGACATACAGCGAGCACAGCTCGCTCAAAATTTGCGGATCCAGGCCATACAGAATCTTGTGTGTCTTAAAGTAGACTCTCTGCTCTATAGGCAGCCAGTGGAGCCGGCGAAGGTTTGAGAGATGGCAATACTTAGGTGGTGCAAAGAGCGGATTGGCGGCCGTGTTCTGTGCCCGATGAAGTCTTTTGGTCACAGCTTTATTAACGCCAAGTAGTAACCCGTTGCAGTAATCTAGCCAGGACAGCACGGTGGATTGGACAATCATCTGTTGGGTGGGTGTGTCAAAAAATCCCAAGATGGGTTTCAGGCCACGTAAGAGACCAAAGCAAGTAGCCGCCTCTGTCTTAGTGTGCCCCTCAAACGAGAGGGTGCCATCCACCAATACTCCCAGATTCTTAACCACGAATTTCGGTTGGAGGGTGGGTTCCAAGAGCCACAGGCCACCATTGTTTGCCCCATAGATGGGTATATCGGCCCACCAGGAACACTTCAGACTTGGTGGAATTCAGTTGTAAGTAGTTATCAGCCATCCATTCAGAGATGGCCGTAAGGTCATCTTGAAATTTCGCCTGATCCTACTTAGAGTTGCTGGAAAAGGTGAAAACCAATTGGGTATCATCAGCGTATGATACCATGGCAATGTTCTGGGCTTTGGCCAGAAGGGCCAGAGGGCGGACGTAAATATTATATAGAGTGGGGCTCAAGGCAGATCCCTGCGGAACACCACAACAGAGAGGTGGACGCTGGAGGAAAAAGGGGGGTCTGAGACTTTGAAAGACCGATTAGCCAAGAAGGACGAGAACCAGGCCAGGGGCTTGCCATTGACCCCGATCTCCTCTAGCCAATGTAGCAGGATTCTATGGGAGACTGTGTCAAAGGCCGCGCTAAGATCCAGCAGGATCAGTGCCAAGGTTCTGCCCTCATCCAAGGCGGACCATAACTGCTCCGTGACTGCAAGTAGTGCAGATTCTGTGCTATGTCTAGAACGTAAGCCGTTTTGTGACATATCTAGGATCGAATTTGCTTGACTCCATGATTTTAGCAAGGTACAGGAGCAGAGATATTGGAAGAAAGTGTTCCGGCAGAGACGCATCCAGTGTAGGTTTTTTTAACAGGGGGATAACTTTGGCATGTTTCCAGGACTTAGGGATCACCATCACGGACAGTGACCTATTGATCAACTCCCGGCCCTCCGATAAGAGGCAGCTGTGGAATTTTCTAAAAAGGTCTGGTTTTAGGGAGTCGTCAGGGGATCCTAATTTTACCTTAGCCGACAGGGCCTCCATGTCTTTAGAGGACATGGGCAGGAAATCCTGGAGGGAGTGAGATGTAGCGTCCGTGAATGGATTATTAAGGTGGTCGAAGGGAGCCTTTCCCGGGCAGAATGCCCTGTAGATGCGTTCAACCTTACTAATAAAAAAATTATCCAGTGTCTCGCGTTGTGAGTTGGAGGATATGATGCTATTAGCAGCAGGCAGGGGTTTTACCATTTCTTTCATGAGGGCAAAAATGGTTTTGGTTGGATTGCTTCTAGTAGTGATCATGTTAGCATAGAAAATTGCCCTGGTCTTCCGGACCAGTTAATGGTATCCTTTAACTGCATTCCTATAGATTGTCTTTGCTGTGGGATCGTAGGAACTTCTCCAGGTCAGTTATAGGATCTTACATTTTTTATTTTCTGCAATCAGAGACTCATTGTACCATGCGTGGGCTTGGGTAAGCTTGGCATGGGTCATTTTTGCCGGGATACAGCAATCTAATGCTTTGACACATTCCCGAAAGGCGGCATCAGCTGCCTCCAAATCTATTGGCCATTCTGGGCGATGAGAGTTTAGTGTGGCTGTAAAGGTGGCTGGGTCTAATTTGTGCCACAGGCGCTTTATTGAAGGCGGGCAAGAAGATTGCAGTGGGGGGCTTCTAAACAAAGTCGTAGAAAGATGAGGGAATGATCCGTCCAGAGCGTAGAGAGGGGGGGGCTTAGTCTCCAGAATCTGGAGATTTGAAAATACCGGGTCAAGGAGGTGTGTTTGAGTTTGAGTTTGAAAGTACTTTTAGAGCGCACGTATACCAGCGGTTTCTTGGCGCTATAGCTAACGGGGACTGAGGTTTATAAGCAGGGAGGGTGGAGGGAGCATTTATTTAAAGGACTTTGTGAATAAGTGGGTTTTAAGGCATTTGCGGAATTGTGAGTAGAGGGTGATGGAGCGAAGTTCAAGAGGAAGGGAATTCCAGAGGGTGGGGGCAAGGATAGCAAATTTGGATCCCCCCAGCTTCTTTCTCCGGAAGCGTGGGATGGTGAGGAGGGACTGGGAGGAGGAACGTAGAGCCCTGGTGGGGACGTATGAAACAATCTCAGAGGAGATGAAGGCTGGCGCCAAACCCGATCGGGCCAGAAAAGTGATGGATGCGAGCTTGAATTGAATTCTAGCTCGCACGGGGAGCCAATGAAGTGATTTCAGAAGTGGGGTAGAATGGTGAAATTTAGGGAGATTGAAAACCAGGCGGGCCGCCTGGTTTTGTATCTGTTGTAGGCGACGCAGACTGTATGCAGGGATACCGGCATACAGGGCGTTCCCATAGTCCAGGCGGGACACCACCATGGCCAGGATGATGGGTTTAAGGGCAGAGAAAGTGAAGAAGCGGGACACCCTGCGTATAGTACGCAGTGAGAGGAAGGAGGAAGATACCACAGAGCTAACCTGGGAGTGAAGGGTGAGTTGAGAGTTAAGTTTTATGCCTAAAGTTTTAACTGAGGAGGAGGGAACAGGAGAAGAACCAAGAGAGGGGGGCCAAAAAAGAGGGGACCAGGGACTGGATGAACCACCCGTCAACACCAGCTCGGTTTTATCAGGGTTGAGTTTAAGGTGGTTGTGGTTCATCCAGTCCCTGATATGAAGCATGACAGTTTGGAAATTAAGAACAGCAGAGGGAGAGGTAAGATTGAAGACCAGCTGGAGGTCATCCGCATAATTAAATACGGCGACCTCCATCTGTTGAAGAGAGAAAATCAGAGGGGCAATATACAAATTGAACAGGAGGGGAGAGAGGGAGGAACCTTGGGGTACCCCGCACGGAACTTTCCGGATGTCCGCTGTGAAGTCACCCAGGCGGACAGCCTGGGTGCGGTTGCTCAGGAAGGAGGATAACCAGACCAGGGCAGTCCCTCCGATCCCCGCCGCCCTGATACGGGAAAGTAAGATGTTATAATCCACCGTATCGAAGGCGGCTGAGAGATCGAGGAGTACAAGGGCCTGGTGCTGATTGGTGTCCATACCTTCCCTGAGGGTGTCTAGAACCGACATGACAACGGACTCCGTAGAGTGTGCGGGGTGGAAGCCGGCTTGGCGGGGGGCAAGGGCTCCGTGCTTCTCCACAAAGGAACTCAGAGCGCAGGTGACATGGCGCTCGAGCACCTTAGCCAGAAATGGCAGAAGGGAGATGGGGCGAAAATTGGCTGGGACAGAAGGATCTGCCCCAGGTTTTTTCAGAATGGGCACAATTACCGCGGATTTCAGGGAGCTAGGGACTATGCCTTGAGAAAGGGAACTGTTAAGGAGGTGAAGGGGAGGGTCTGGGCAGGAAACAAAGATGTGACGGAGGATGTGGGCAGGACAGGGGTCGAGCGGGGAACCAGATTTGATCAAAGGCACCAAAGAGGTCAGGCTTTCCCGAGTGATAGGGGGAAAGGTAATCAGTGCGCCTTTGGGGGGAGGACATTGAGGGTCAACAAAAGATGGGGAAGGAAGAGGGATGTTGGCCTTGATGGTGGCAATTTTGTGAATGAAATAATTATTGAGAGAGAGGCAGAGATCTTCGGACGGGGCTGGTTTTAGAGTAGTTCTGTCCGAGAACGCCAGGTTATGAACGATGGTAAATATCTCCTTGGACTGGTTCTCTGCTGCTAAGATCTTGGAGGAGAAATAAGAAGTTTTAGCCTCTAAGATGCCTTTTTTGTACTGGCTCAGGATGTTGGTGTAATCCAGTTTCAAAGTGGGGCAATAGTTTCTCCTCCAAGCCCGCTCCGCGCGGCGAACTGTTAGTTTGGTGGTTTTAAGCTCTTTATTAAACCACCGATTGGCGTCTTTGTCGCGTTTGGAAGTAATGCGCTTGAGCGGGGCAACGGAGTTGCGGCTATGGGAGAGCCACTGATCTATGGCATCAACCTGGGAGGCGGTGGTAAGGCCCTGAAGAGAGGGAAGAGAACAGGTAAGGAGGGAGGAGAGATTCTCAAGGTTGACACGGCCCCATGATCGGACCCAGGTGTTTTTGGGCCGAAGGGGCTTAACTGGAGGGAGAATAGGAAGGAGAAAGGAAATCAGGTGGTGGTCAGACCAAGGGCAAGGGGAAATAGAAAGTGATTCCACAGGGCAGTTCAGGGACCAGATCTGGTCAAGCCGATGACCTTTAATGTGGGTGGGGGAGTGAACATGAGATATAAAGTTGAGGGAGTGAAGGGTTTCGGAAAATTCCTTTGATGACGGACATTCGGCGGGATCAGAGGGACAGAAATTAAAATCGCCAAGGAGCAAGATGGAGGAGTTGTTGACTGTAATGGTGGCCAGGACCTCCAAAAAGTCAGGGAGAAACTGTAGGGGGGACTGAGGGGAACGGTAAGTGAGGAAGCAGGTTAGGGGGGGAGAGGTGGAGACTGTGCGGATCACCAGAAATTCAGTGGTGGCAATAGTAGGTAGGGATAGAATTTGAAAGGGGAGATCGGTACGTGCGATGACCGCCACGCCGCCCCCGGCTCTGCCTGAAGAACGATCCGCCCTCAAGGCATAGTAGGAGGCCGGTAAGGTGGATAGGAGGGCAGGGAGGGAGTCGTCGCAGAACCAGGTCTCGGTTAAGAAGAGGAGATCAGGAGCATGAAGGTCCAGCAGGACCGAAAGTTTGTGCGCATGGGCAACAGCAGACCGGGTATTGAGGTAGAAGGCAGTGAAGTTTTTAGGAGTTGGCAAAGGAACTGACTCACAAATCGTGGGGGAAGTATCGACTGTGGGAAGAGGGCGAGAAAGGGGGGTGGGGGGAGTTATGCCAAGAGCAGAGATGCGGGAGTTTGTTGCGGCCGAGATGGGCCAGGGGCCCTGGTAGCTACGGAGTAGATCCGGCGTGTAGGTGATGAGTGGGGCAGAGTGAGCCGCCCCTAGTCCCGGCCAGTCGCGGACGGGCGCAGACGGGCTTGCCTTAGGCGCGCCTTCGGCGCGCAATCGACGCACCCGCTGCGCTCGTCCGCTGCGCTTCCTACCAAGACACATGATTTATAGCAGCAGGACAAGAAGTTGGAGGGGGCGTGGCCAACCGAGGGGGCGTGTCCGGTTAGCGCGCCGCGCCCTCGAGAATGGCAGCCAAAGAGGGGAGTCGTTGCAGCGTGTAGCGCTGTTCAAAAAGCCAGAAAGTGCAGGTAGGTGGGGGGGGGGTAATCAGAGCATAGTATCACGATCAAATGTTAAAAAGTTTTAAAATCAGCGTTTTCCTCGCTCCCGGCTTTCCGCCTCAGGAGTCCTGTCGTTAGTGCGACGCCCTACGTCGGCGCGCACTATTTATGTGATCTGGCGAGGGGGCGTGGCCAACCGAGGGGGCGTGTCTGGTTAGCGCGCCGCGCCCTCGAGAATGGCAGCCAAAGAGGGGAGTCGTTGCAGCGTGTAGCGCTGTTCAAGAAGCCAGAAAGTGCAGGTAGGTGGGGGGGGGTAATCAGAGCATAGTATCACGATCAAATGTTAAAAAGTTTTAAAATCAGCGGTGGTGGTCCTCTATATGTGTCGGTCCCCAAACCAGCTGCGTTAGCAGGCACGCAGCCATATCTCCCAGAAAATCGATGATCTCCTGGGACTCTTGGCATTCCAGGTGTAAGTTAAGGTCCCCTATGATGCTATAGTTGGCTGCTTCTAATATTAGAATGAATGCAGTGTTATCTAGGGCTTCTTGAAAGGCTTTCGAGGGGCACAGTGGGTGATAAATAAGCAGCCCAGATAGTGTTAAGTTATTGGCCAGTGCAATTTTAAAAAGGGCACTTTCACAGTCGAGGATATTCTGCCAATAGAGGCTGCAGGAGTATACTGATTTGAATATAATAGCTAACCTCCCCCCGACTGTTCTGCGTGCACATCGTGTATCCTGCAGGCATGGCCTGGGACCGAATGGCCACAGAGTCAGTGGTGAGCCAAGTTTCCGTGTGGAATAGCATGTCTGGTGCGGTCTCTTGCAAGAAGTCTAATACCTCAGCATGATGTTTGACAAGGGACCTGCAGTTGATGGCGAAATCTTTCAACCCAGAGGCAGGGGGCGGCAGCCGAGAGCAAGAACCCACCCTGAGGCCGCATATGTTGCACTGAGGGGGTGGGAGGAGAATCAAGATGCCGGTTGTGTTGAGATTCCCATGTGAAGGCTAGCCTGCAGGACAGTCCAGAAGCAGGGGTCCTGGTGTCTGGCACCATCCAGGCGCAGACGGCGCAGATGGGCTTGCCTTTGGCACGCCTTTGGCGTTTCCGTTGCGTGTCGGCGCCATCCCTAGTTTAAATACTGGAAGGAAGGTGCTCACGTCCGTCTCACTTGTTTAAACCGATCACTGGTCATCAACCATTAAAATTACTTTGGGAAATAACCAGCGATCTTTTAACTGGCACTGCCCCTATACTTACACTACCCCCCAAAAAAACCTGCTCCGCTGTAATTCAGGCATCGAAGTACACCAGGGGGACACTCGGTCCCACTGCTGGGAACCCAATGATGAAGCATGTCACCAACTAGGTTGGTGAGTGAGGGTTCTTTTAAATAAAGAGGTTTCTCCTCGTGCTGCCCAAGCTATTTTCTCTCTTTTCTCGCTCTTTTGTTGTTATTTAGTATACCCGTCAGGGGGATGAAGAGTGACAATACCCTCACTCTCCAATTGTTAATATGTATACATATCCCAGGCAAACAAATCATATATTTACTATTACTTAGTGCTGATATCATGAGATTGTTAGGTTCTGTATTGTTAAGAGGACAGTCTTGATACCCTTATGTTCCTGGATGGAAGTAATAGGTTTTAAGGGATTGACAATTATCAATGGACCGCTCTTCTGAAGCATATGTATGAAGTTTTTTTTGTTAATGAAAGGATGCATCCATTCACCTACACCAGAAGGCAAGTTTCATCATAAAGCCACGCCTTCGCAAGCACTTCAGTAGGGCAATTTATTAAACACTACAGAAAAACTCTTAATTGAAGAAAAAGATGTTTGTCAACAAACTGAAAATACTGCTAAAACACAAGATAATTTCTAGTAGAGTACTGAAGATGTTCGGAATCTGGGAGCTAAATATATCTTGATGGTTTCATCAGAAGGGTTTGGTAACAACATTAAAACCTAATTACAGACATCAATTCTACGAATTCATTCTCAAATGCCATTCACGACCTATATAGCACCACAACTCAATCCATAACGTATGTAGCGCCACTTGCATACTATCCAGTAATGCTCCTAGTTCCACTTCCAAGCAGACTAATGATGGAAAACAACCTTTTCTTTTCTGCTTCCAACCCCATTTCTGATGTAGAATATAACTCACAAATCAGGAACAGCAAATACATAGGATGCACAAATCATATGTTCAGTGTCTGTAGTTAAAATCCTTGCTGCCCATCACGTACCCAAGTAATTTAAATGCATTTTTAACAACTCGCATCACACAAACAGCCCTTCTGATCGAACGTGGCATATAATACACATTTTCTAGAAAAGCCACCAACAGACCCCCTCAGAACTGTCAAACTTTACAGAGACATAGCCCACTACATTCTGGTACGTTATGATGGATCATCAATTCTAGAAGTTCAATGAGTAGAAAGCCCTTTTAATGGGACCCGGCTGGTTCAGCCAAAAATGGGCAAGAAGCTTGTGGTGTCTGGGCTTTGGTGCTATTAGATTAGTAAGGAGTAAGTACCCTTATTTATAGGATACGCTTTTGTCACCTTCAGGACATTTGTAGCCAGAGTTTAGCATTGCAGGGAATGAAATGAGTTAGCCTAATCAAATGAAAATTGTCACCAATGTTTCCTGGTCTCGTTCAAGTATCATTTCTGTGCGGTGCCCGGTCTCTTTTCAATATTTATGTCACCTTTGGCAAAATAAAACCACTGTAATGGAGCAAAGGCACAAGTTGGGCTTCAACCACCCGAGAACAATCCCTAGATTTCCCTATAGGGGCAAATTTTCATTTTTGATTTAAATATCAAGGTTGGACTATGTGAACAGGATGCATGTTGCAATCATGCACAATACGTTCTATGGGCTTTAGCCAATATTAAGCGCAATGGCACGATGACTGTCACTCCTGAAGAAATAGACACATATTCCCCTTGCCATGATTGCAATGCACTCGCTACCTTTGTAGAAGAGGGACCACTTAAAAAAAATAATATAGCTCACAAAACCCTACACATGAAAGTAGTGCTTAATTTGAGAAAAAAACTAAGTGCCAGGGCCCTTGTCAGGCAGCCACTGCAGCTTGCAACACCCATTGCCTCCGCCAGCGATGCCAATGACTGTACCAACACAGCTATTAAGCATCACACTCCTTCAAATCTGACAATTCAGACCAGGCGCCCACAGCTATAAGAATGGCTTGGGAGGCAGGTATTAGTAATTTTAAGGTATACTGACTTAAACAACTGTTGCTGTGCTGTCTCCTAATTAGACAATGAGTGCCACCATGTGGCATACTATCATAAGTGCGGGTGTTGACATTTAAGTGCCAGTACCAAGCACAGGAAACCACTGGCTCAAATTAGGCATTGCATGAATGGCCCCGCATTTCGAATCAAAAACAGACATTGTTACAACTAGAACTTTGCACTCTGCACACTTGTTATAAGTTACAATTCCTAGACGCAGGAAGTCCATAAATGGAGGCCTAGCAGTATCAAGCTGAATAGTTCATGCCTGGAAAGCTCTTCCACTACTTCTTTAAAAGAATAGATATTCATGAATCAGGCATGTGCTTAACAGACATATTAACACATTGCCCCTCAAACTCCATGCTAATGGTTAAAAAACGATCGTGGTTTGCAATTTGGTCTCTGTTGATACATTTAATGCTAAGTAAGTCTACAGTTATTGCTTCCAAAATTTAACGCTGATGTTCTTCAGATGGACCATAGTTCAAGAACATGGGGGACTACAGCAATGCATCAAAAGCAACAAAAGGTAATCTCAAAAGCTGCACATATTTTCTACAATACACTTCACATTATTAAAATAACACTGAAACCAATTAACACTCCCCTTTTGGAATCAAAGATAATAATTGAAAGACTGATAATTTTTTTGTGATATTGAAAGGGCAATCACTCAAGAAGCTGAAGAGAAACGAGTTCCAAACCTTTAGTGGATGCTAACCATAATTGGACAAACCTTTGGAAACATAAGATGCTAAACGGATAAAACTTTTCATTAAGAAGTAAGGAAGGGTCCACTCACACCACCAACTCAATCAAGGTAAACAAGTGTACTCTGATCATCTGATCCAACCACGCCCTAGTCAACTTCATCATCCCCATTCTACATCATCAGAGAACCACCTCTGCCAAATCCTGATGCTGAGACTGGAAAAAAGTATCAGAAGAATCCTGGTTTTCCGTACTCTGTGAACTCTAGCCCGCACACAACTGCCTCTCAGATTCCATCTCCGCTGTCAACAACTAGATTTTTGCCTGCATTGACACCTTTGCACCCCTCAAACCCAACAAAACAACAAGAACCAGACCGCAAGCAAGCTTATACACGAAGGACCTCAGGAGGACCAAGTACTACTGCAAACAGCTTGAGCGAAGATGGACACTGATCCAAGAAATCACAGAAAGGAACACCTTCAAATCTGCCTACATATGCTACCAACCGCTGATCCGAGCCACCAAGTGCTGGGTGTAGACCACATCAATAGCAGCACTAACAACACTAAAGAGAACTTAGTCATTATGAAAGATTTCAAATCCCCAGCTGCATCACTCCATCACAGGATCGCTGCCCCAGTTGTTCTGCAAAAAGATAACCAGCACCCATGACAATTTTAATCCAAAACCAGACTTTTCCACCTTGCAGCATGCCTTCCCACCACGACAAACACCCAAGAACCCACACTGACCAGCTTGGCCGCCATCAAAATGGAAGAAACCACTATCACTACGCAGTCCATGCATTCAAAGCCCCATCAAACACATGCCCCATCACACCTACACCAGAGGACTGGAGCCCATCGGCTCACCACGATCTTGAAAGCCTCCATCACAACAGCCAGCGACCCGGATGCATGGAAACACACCACAGTACTCCCCCCCCCCCCCCCCCCAAGTGGCCCTACGCAGACCAGACAACACTTGCCACCTAGAGATGTGTCGCCTTAATATCTTACCCGGCCAAAGTGCTGGAGAAGTTGATCAATAACTGCCTCACCACCCACCTCAATAAAAACCATCTCCTGGGCACCACCCAATCCGGTTTGATACTGAACCCAGCAAGAAAACAGCCTTCAGCGCCACAGCAGGCAACACGCCTGCAATCATGCACAGAGGACACATCGCAGCCCTCATCCTCTTGGACCTCTCCACGACCTTCGGCACTGTCTCCCACTCCATCCTCATCTAACGACTGCACAAAGCCAGCAGGGATGTGGAATTCCTATAGCCCGACGCCCAGGACATATTGTCTGGGGTCAAGGGCAACAAGTTTTCATGTAGATTTTGTCCTTTGGACAAGTAGGCCCAACCCCTGCAGCTCAAACCCTTTGGCTGCCAGTTTGCAGTACCACATTTTGGATCAGGGAAGGGCACTGTTTGCAGTTAAGGTAATATTTTTGTCCATATGTTAATGCTGTTTAAACTTGTATTTATGATCATTAATTGAAAGCCTTTATTATTAGAGTGAGTGCTCTAAATAAATGTTGTAAGCACTGACTGCACTACTGACAGTGGTTCCAGTATAAAAATGTGTACACACATTTTCAAAGTTTAGCAATATGAGGCTATGTATAATGTTCCCAGAATGCTCTCTGATTTGATGCAAATATTTGCAGAAGCTTGAAAGCAAGATTGAGGATTTTTTGCTTTCAAAATAAAATGTTCATAAAAAAATGAAGGCGGGAAAAAAAACATTTTGCTTAACTACTGTAAAATTTCAGGTACTTTTTCTTTGCACCATCATTTAGTCACATGTGTTGACGCATGCTAGTATTTCCCCAAAATATTCATAATGGAAAATCTGTGTAACCAGTTTCAATAGGATTATGGGAAACAAAAATAAACAAGCATTGGCAAAGCCAGTAGGTCTGAAATTGGTAGTCAGCTTTTTAGTTTTGTCAATGTGTGGCATGGTTTTTGTCAAACCTTATTGGTGTAGGAGCTGCCGGGCACTCTCCATTATAACAAACATTGGCAAAAGCAAAGAAAAATTGGTCTCAAAAAGCACACCCTGCCACAGTAATTACTAGCACTGAACAAAATTACTTTGTGTGCCGATATGCTCCTTGTGAAAGAGTAGAATGCTGTTACTCACAGTGAGAGAGAGAGAGAGAATTTTAATAAACACAAAAGGTCATGGTCAACACCAGACCAAATTAGGGGTCCAATTATTAAGGTCTCAAAAGTGCACCCATAGTATATGTCCTTGCATTAAGTGCAGCTATATGGCTTTCGTGGATTCCAAAGAATTTACAGAAGGACAAGAAATAGTACTCCTAGAAAATATTTGTGAACTGTATTTTAGCATGAGCAAATATGCATCTGTAGATTTGCTCATGCAAAAATCTGAGTGTTTGAGGGTTCACTTTCCCTCCAACCACTTTATTCCCAACTCTGGAAGAAGGTTTACATCTGCTATTTTCAGGACTAGATTTCCAGCATTTCTCAGTATGGGAAAAGATTGGAGAATAGTTGTTGAAAACCCTAAAGCATGAAAGTTAGTAGGTTTGAACAGACTTAAAAGGCATTCTAACCATGTAACTATTGCTTACCACTACCTTCAGCACCAGTATGTAGATCTGCAGAAACGTGACAACATAAAGGGATTACAAGTATTCAAACACTTCTGTGGTATGAGCCCTGGCATAATCACAAATGCTATATCAGAGCTCCTATATGATGAGATTGCTGCCAGAGTTTGTCACAGCACTTCATTGCTCCAAAGTGACAAGTGGATTTTGTTACAGGACAAGTAGCTTTATGAAGCAACCTGCCCCATAGGCAAGTAGATATTTTATTAAATTCCACACCCCTGAGCCAGCATTTAAGGACATGAACTCTGATGGATATGCTCCTTCCTGTCTGGTCACACCCGGTCAGACAGCCTGGGCACCTACTGCTCAGACGCCCGCAACCTCAACTGTGGAAAGAAGCAAGGCTCTTTACTCATCCCGACCCTCTTCAACACCAACAGAATATCACTCTTAAGCATAATCCACACGCATGAAATCAACTTCTTATCTTACGCTCTCTCTCCCTCGCTGGCAAAACAGTAATCACCCAGACCAAATTCCCCACCAGCATGTTTGAAATTGTCAACTGGATGAAAGCCAACTGTCTCACACTAAACAGACAAGACTGAAATTGTGATGTTCGGCCGACACTCTTCACTGTGGAACTCCATCCAGTGGCCGAATGCAGTCGGACCCACACCCACTAACCAAGCCAAGAACCTTAGTATAGTCATCGACAATCAACTCACAATGACCATCCAAGTGAATGCTGTCTCCTCCTCCTGCTTCCATGCCCTGAAGATGCTGAAGATTTTCAAATGGCTCCCCACCAGCACCTGCATAACAGTCACCCAAGCCCTCATCACCAGCAAACTGGACTACGGAAACACCCTATGGCAACCATGTCAGAATCGACTCACAACTGAGTAAGCGATCCCCAAACCATACAGATCACACACAACCTAACAGACCAAGCACCTCGGGGAGTTCCACTGGCTTCTAATTCACAAGCGAGCTCCCTTCAAACTCCTCTCGCACACCAATAAAGTCCTAAAAAACACAGGACCAGCTTACCTCAACAGCTGTCTCAGATTTCACAAACCTACCAGCACCTCTGCTCAGCCAGACTCTTAGTGTCACACACACATGCATTCACAGAACCAGACCCGGAGGTTGTGCCTACTTCTACATCGCTCCTCAAGCCTGGAACAACCTACCCCTGCACATCAGAGCCGCATCTTCAGCTCTTGAATTTCTCAAGAAGCTGCAGACATGACTATTCTAATTCCATCAGCTAGCGGTGGCTATGCCCAGATTGCACCTGCTTCAGCCCCAGGATAACCTCTCGTTTGAGAATACGCTTTAGGAATGCACACAGTGTAACTTTGTAATAACAAGTATTTGTTGAACAGTGTATATTTATATACAACTTCCTTGAATTCTGACGATTTTTCTCAATTGGATTATAAATTCATGCTTCTAATCAGGTTGGCAGGTACTGGTATCAAAAGCAGGTTTATAACCCATTATGTTCTACAAAATTGGCACAATGACTATGAAACTGAGCACACTTCGTTAAAAAAAATTACCACCAAAAGGGGGTAAAAGATAAAAGAAGGTTGTGATGCCCAAATGAGAGTCTGATAATGTGTGCTAAATGAAGGATGCACACACAACAAATATTGTAATCCAACCCTATAGGAAACATCAATGTTAAACATGCAGACTGACCTTGAGGTGATGCTGAAGAGAGCAGCATATCCGGAAGAAAAAGTGAAAGAAAGAGTCGGAGAGAATTAATTAACACACTGTGGAAAGATCACATTGATCAAGAAAACAGGACATTGGAAGAGAAACACTGAAGAGAAAGACTAGGACAACAAAATGCACATCCGACATCGAGACGCACTGGTTGGATGACATCATTAGCAAAGGTATATTGAGATTAGATTACACCTTTTGATGGAAAAGAGGTCTTTTTTTTTGCAGAAACAGTACTTCAGGGAAAAGGGTACGAAGTAGAAGAAAACTTCAGCTGCTGCGAGAACCCATCTTACACTTTACTTTGCCCATAAGAGTGCAGTATTGCAGACAGAGGTCATTCGGATAATAGTTGGCAATGACCAAGTGATATCAATTAATTCTTAAAATGTTCCCACCCTGTACACAATATTGTTGGGAGCAAGTAGGTAGTCGCACACACTTCAAGGTATCTATTGTTGGTACAGGACAATTTTAAAATAGAATAAAATAATGCTTCATATGTTGGACCTTTAAAAACTGAAAGCCAGCCTTCATAATAATTAGGTAGCAAGGATTTAACAGGAATTTATCTTGAAATCATCGGCTCCTGGTGTCTATAGGTGCAATCTAAAAGCAATAACGAAGCAGCAGCCACGTTCTAAAATGCATATTTTATGCGCCTTATATAGCACGAACCCGCAGCCATGCGTTCAAAGCCGTTTTAGATGGAAATATTGGACCAGTGATGTATAAAAAAAGAGCCCAGAGTGATCATTGAAGTTATGTATTTGGTTTAGTTTCATATTATTTTCAACAACGCTTTTTGAAGTTAGAAAAACGTAAACTATCAAATGTTAATTAAGAGCTACACATTGAAGGAATCAAAATAAAGAAATACCGACTTCTAACACCACACACAACATAATAGTAATATACAGGATAAAATATCCCCCTGCCATATATTTTAAGGACATTGCAAGTCACCGTGGAGTTCCATGGCCGTACAGGAACGAGACTAGAAGGCATTTTGTCATAGAACTCCGAGGTGACTTGCAATGTTCTTACAAATTATATCAGGGAGTGATGTATTCCTTATAATACAAGGTCACACCATCGCCCTCCAACAAACTGCTTAAATTCATGTTTATTTGAGACACTCAGCATCAAATCAGAACCAATAGGGTGATGTTTGACACAACAAACGGCAGTTAGTGTTTTTTGCCAAAATAATTTAGGTTAATTGTGTAAATAAGATTAAAAAGTGCGTTGTTGAAATATGAAGCGATTCTATCTTCCCTATAATGATCTGTAGCATCATAAATATATCCTTTCTGCTGAATGCGTTTCATTTTAAAAATCCCAGTTCTCGTTTTTAGGTCAAAGCCTATCAGACGTTTCACCTGTTTCGTTTGCTAAAGACATCTTGAGAACTTTTAGAAAGTTGACGTAGGAATGCATTCTGCCCATGGCTTACCATTGACTTTGTGGTTTGTAACTCACATTTTCTAGTTTTCTATTTGCTGGCTTTATTTGCTTTAGGCTGTCCAGTTCTTCCTTCCCGTTGCCTAAACCTTGTTTACTGTATTCTTCCATACTTTCTGTAAACAGGCCTTTAAATCTTGTTCTTATCTTAAATCCCCAGTAGGCTCGAGGACGGCTCTGAATGCTACTGACATGGAAAAGAGCCGAGGCGAGCACACTCTCAGAGACTACTCAGAATGAGGAGTGATGCTCACACAGGGGGGACTGCTGGGAAACCTATTTATTAGTGGTTGAAACCAAGACCAACGAACTGCCGCCTTGAGCGTGTGGCGCTACGCTCCCACTCATAATACACACATACATGACGACTGGATGTGTATACCAGCACTCCACCCACAATATAGCTTGTCGCCCTTCCTGTGGCCCGATACATTACATATTCCGCTCTTGCCCACCCTCCTGCATGCGCAAAAACAGACCACACACCCCGCCTATAATAATCCAATGACCTCTTTATAGGCCATCCTCACCTTCTCCCTTATTCTCCAGTTCTTATTACTATCCCCAGTTTGTTCAACTGATTGAAGACTGCACAGTGTATCCTACGCTTCATTTTGTAACTTTAATGATGGCTTTGACTGTTTCAAGGTCTGTCCTTAGTTTGCAACCAGTGTTCAAAATTACACTTTGCAGAGAGCTCCCCTGATATTTGTTGTACTTTGCCGACTGTGCTACTAATAAACAGATTTGACAAAAACAATCTTGTTCTTATCTTGTCACATTTGCTGTGCATTCAGAGACAGAGGTCAAATGTCAGGCACTCTCATCCAGGGAGATTCATGTTTATTTCTCTGACTTCAAAGTGAGAGAATTTATGTGACAATGTTTCTGAGCACCCATGTAAGAAGAGAGGGTGTAGTATGTTTTTTTTCTAGCACACACCAAAAAAAAGACCTGTGCTGATGTTTCAGAATATTTCAGAGTTAGTACAAATGATGCACTTTTGTTTGTAATTCTGAGGTGTGGTGGAAACAAATATTTGAATATGATCAAAATATATGAATACACTAGGTGATGACAGTTGCACACACAATTATGTGTGCGCAGTAAAAATGTATTTCGGTGCAACTGTAATGCTCATTTCAATTGAAAACGTGTTGTCTGTAATGGCAGTGCACTACCACACCATGCACTACCACGCCACTCCACTCCACTCCATCCTATGACATACCACTCCACTCTACGCCGCTCCACTCTAAGACCCTCAGCAACACGCGACTGGACTCCACGCCATTCCAATCTGCGCCACCCACTCTCCAACATGGCACTCAACTTCACACCACTGCTGCACTCCACTCTATCCCACTCCAAGTTACCCCACTCCACTCCAATGCACCCAAATCTACCCCAACCCACTCCACTTCGCTACAATCTACCCCAATCTACTTCGCTACAATCTACCCCAATCTACTTCACTCCACTCTCCCATTACACTCCAATCTACCCCACTACAATCTACTCCACTCCACTCCACCCCAATCTACCTCACACCATTGCAATCTACCCCACTTCAATCTACTCCAATCTATCCCACTACACTTCAATCTACCCCACTCCACCTCAATCTACCAAACTACAGTCAAATCTACCCCACCCCTACCCCATGCCCCTAACATTTAGCCATGCTGAACAGCAGCCACATTGGTGTACAACATGGCTAAAACACATTGCCCAAGCCAATAGCTCTCGCTAAGGCGAGACCTACTGGCTTTACCAATGCTTGTTCTTGATTACATTGAGGTTGCTATTATGCTCCTTGTCCTGCCTTTCGCCCATAATACTGGCTCAGATAACAGGCATTGGTTCAGTCAAAACTCAGCTGTTATAACTTATTACAGTTAAGCAGCTGCATCATTTCTTAATTACAGGAAACCAGGTATGTCATAAATCACTTGTAATAAGGAAAGTTGAGATGAACTTTCTTGGGGTGGGTAAAGGATCACTTGTATCATATGTGGTATTAGAAAGAGGTGATCACCACAGGTCAGCTGTAAATGCTTATAGTCAGTTGTACCCTACTCTCCCCAAGTGGGACTATGAAGTTAATTACATTATACTGAAACAACTCAAATAGAATGTGAGACCTCAAACAACTGCAGAGGTTTTTGTTTTAAATTGCAGACAGTTTCTTTACAGGATATAACCAACTAGAAAAGAAACCAAAGAAGAAAGTCTCAAACAAAACATTCGATAGCACATCATTGCAATATAAAGAACACTTAAAACACACCCTTATGCTGATTTGCTATTAATTAAGCACTTGTAATAATGTCATACCCTTCTTCACAGTAGTTGGGGGTCGCACAGCCAATGCATTTCTACCAAATTATTAAGGAAGGGGTTTTGAAATTCCTCGAAGAATTACTCTTTTAGAATTCAGCCTACCAAACACAATTTTACCCCTTTCTGTAAATGTATGGAAAACTATATGGTCCCAGGAATTTGCTGAATAAATGGCATCATAAAAATCATGCAGTCAGCTATTTATTTATGAGTTTTGTATAGCGCCTGAATCACCCCCAAAGGGGCATCTCTGCGTTCCGGAAATGCAGAAGTAAGCTGACACAGAGCATCCAAAACAGAACAGTTTTAAGAAGCCTTCTGAATTGGAGAGGATCCGGACTTTGCCTCAACGGAGTGGGAAGCTGATTCCAATACAGAGGAGCAAGATGCGAAAAAGCTTTCCCACCCATCCTAGCTTTCTTAACCCGGGGAACCACAAGAAGGGATTTTGTTCCCGAGCGTAGATCCCTAGTAGGGGTGCAGTGATTGAATTTCTCGGCGAGGTAGGCAGGGCCCATACCATACACCGCCTTATCGGCAGTGCAGCAGATTTTGAACTTAAACTATCAGCTAGTCTCCCGACAATTAGAACACTGTACTTTTACATCACTTCATCAGTATGAATTATATAGGTTATCAACAAGGAGCAATTAAATGACCAAACTTTATTTGAAAATTCAAGCGACTTAACATCGCTTATGCAGTTATCAAGTAAAATGGCTAAATTAACATTACTGGCAAGCATTGTTTTAAATAAAGTGAGTCATCTTTTAGGCAACCTTTATTTCTACAGTGCATTTTATTCCCTCATCAGCCACATCAAAGCTCCCTCTCTGCCTCTTCATAAAACTTTCCGTCTGTGAACCCCTCTATTTGCAAAGTTCGCTTCTAAATTCATCATAGGTTGAAGCTTATCCAGATTACTTCTAAACATTTTTAGGTTTCCTTTTCAATGAGAAATATTAACCCCTCTCACAAACCCCTTGAATGTTTCCCTGACCAATGAAGCCTCACTCTGAGAGTCCAAAATTATCAATAAAACGTATTCCTTTCATTTTAAAGAGATAGTGATAACATCACAAAATACTTGAAATCAAACAGGATGCCTTTTTCCCCAACTGGCCTACCTTTACTTGAATAGCTATAGCTAGTTTGCAGTCTAGACTGGCATTTATGGAACACAAAGAAAGTACCCAAAGGACAATGAAAGAGGAGGTTCAACCTAAAACATTTTCTCTGTCTTTTACACATTTGTACTTCTCCCTTAATACCACTGTGCATATTAATGTCCAGTGAGTGTAATATAGGCCAAGGTTATTTGCTTAGGCCTCACAAAATCAAAAACAATTAAAAGCATGCATGCTTGTTAAGTTTCAAGATACAGAGGCTTTGGCCACAAGATTCCAGAGTTCACGCATCAATGTCTATAGGGCAGTGTCAAAGCTAATGAACAAGTTACTTACATTCGGTAACAATATATCTGTACGAGACATATATTAGTTATAGATTCCTTACCTTAGAATTACCCCATGAGTCAGACTGAATCCGGAGAATTTTTCTTCAGCAGTACCCCTGCGCGTTAGTAGGTGGCGTCAATCGACTCCGCGTTCGCCGTTGGCGTCGTAACCGTGGGAATGATGTTGCGGTATCTACTTAGACGCCGCCCCTGCACGCTGACGTCAGTTCTTTAGATGACATAAGCGCAGAGCCATGCAAGACACTGACCACTGGTGCACAAAACCAGGGCCCTGAAAGGGAGTTCCTTACTCTAGAAGTCAGTTTGCAGAACGGGGAGGATGGGTGGGGCAGTAAGAAATCTATAACTTATATATGTCTCTTACAGATATATTGCTACCGAAGGTAAGTAACTTGTTAATCTGAAAGAGACTGGGTCTGCGAACTAAGTTCACACCAGAAAGTCCTGGAGAACTGAACAGCCAAAGAAGCCATCTCTCCAGACCGGACTATCCAGGCAATAATGCTTAGTGAACATGTGCAGAGATGCCCACGTGGCTGCCTGGCAGATGTCACTGAGGGGGGACTCCACGTCCCAAAGCAGTAGAGGCTATCGTCACCCTGGTGGAATGGGTGCGCAGCACTACTGGAGGCTCCTTTTTCGCCAAGGAATAACAGATTTTAATGCAAAGAACGACCCATCCAGAGTTGGTTCGTTTTTGCACGGCCCAACCTTTCTTGGCGCCCACATAGCCAACAAAGAGTTGATCATTCACCCAGAATTTGTGTGTGCAAACCAGATAAAATTATAGCGCACGTTTTGGATCCAGAAGGTGTCGCCTCTCCTCCTCCTTAGAAGGATGCGGGAAGAAGGTGGGCAAAGTGATGGTCTGTCCTATGTGGAAAGAGGTAACTACTTTGTGAAGAAAAGAAGTTCTAGTTCGAAGGACAACCTTGTCCGGATGAACAGCAAGGAAAGGAGGTTTAGAAGAAAGAGCCTGAAGCTCACTCATCCTGCGAGCAGAGGTGATGGCCACTAGAAAAGCAGTCTTTAAGGTCTAGAGTCTGAGAGGACAATTCTGTAGTAGCTCGAAAGAAGCACACATAAGGTAAGTTAAGACCAGATTCAAGTCCCACTGCGGCATTACGAAAGGAATAGGAGGAAAGAGGTGAGTAATGCCCTTAAGAAATCTATGTACAATAGGGGACTTGAAAAGAGAAGGCTGATCAGGAAGGCGAAGAAAGGCCGAAACGGCCAAAAGATAGCCTTTAGGGGTGCCCTGAGCAGAGTCCTGCTGGGCTAAAGAAATAATGAAGAGAACCTCTGAAAGAGGGGCGGAAAGGGGATCCACAGCCGTTGCTGCGCACCATGCCACAAATTTGTTCCATCTACAGGCGCATACCGTTTTAGTGGAGGGATGCCTGGCTGCCAAGATGACATTACAAACTTTGGGAGGAAGGTCGAAAGCTGTCAACTGTCATGGCTCAATCTCCACGCAAGGAGATGGAGGCTGGACAGGTTCTGGCAGAGGACTGTCCCCTGCTGCTGCGACAGAAGAATCTCCCGAAAAGGCAGTCTGATCGGAGAATCAATGGAAATGTTCAAGAGCTCGGGGTCCCGGACTTTTCATGCCCAGTCCGGAGCCACAAGAATGACTTGGGCCTGGTCACGCTTGATCTTCTTCAGCACTCTGGGCAGAAGTGGTACAGGCGGAAAGGCGTATAGAAGACCGAAATTCCACTCCTAACGAAAAGTGTCGCAGAGCGAGTGCCGCCTTGGAAATTCCAACGTGCAGAACTGCTGACATTGCGCATTCTCTTCGGTGGCGAACAGATCTAACCAAGGCTCTTCCCACTGCTGAAAGAGACCTTGCACCACCTCCGAGTGAAGACGCCATTCGTGATTCATCATGCACCGGCGGTGGAGTTCGTCCGCCCTGGCTTTCAGGAACCCTACCAGGTGTTGAACCACAGGGGCATGCCCTGATGTTCCAGCCACGTCCAGAGGCGGAGAGCCTCTTGACATAGGGTCCACGACCCCACCCGCCCTGATTGTTGCAGTACCAGATGGCGGTGGTGTTGTCCGTGAACACCTGAACCACTCTTCCTTTGACAGAAGGAAGGAATGCTTTCAGTGCAAGACTGTTGATGTGGAGCCCGGACTCCGCCAGACACTAGAGGCCTCTGATCTCCGCCTCTCCCATGTGGCCTCCCCATCCCAGAAGTGACGCATCTGTCACCACTGTGAAATCTGGTTGGGGAAGTGAGAGGGATCTGCAGTTGACCCAATCATGGTTCGTTAGCCACCACTGCAAATGGTGTGCAGTGCCCTCCGAGTTCTGGACAACATCGGAAGTATTCCCCTGAAGCTGCCCCCACTGAAACTTCAGGTCCCACTGCAGAGCCCGCATATGCCACCTGGCATGATCCACCAACAAGATGCAGGAGGCCATGAGGCCCAGCAGCCTCAAGGTCAAACTCACCGAAACCCGGATAGAGGCTGAAACATTGGTATGATAGCACAACTATCCCGGACTCGCTGCTCAGGAGGATAAGCTCGAAAGCGCTGTATCCAGAACTGCTTCTGAGAGGGAATCAGGTGCGACTTCGGCTCGTTGGTAGTGAACCCCAGCGAATGCATGAGGTCCGCCGTAGTCTGGAGGTGGGAGATGAAAGCCTGGGGCGTACCCGCTTTCAACAGCCAGTCGTCGAGATAGGGAAAGACTGAAATCCCTGAGCTGCGACCACAACCATCACTTTCGTGAACACCTGAGGGGCGCTGGTAAGGCCGACGGGGAGCACGGTGAACTAAAAATGCTTGTGGCCTACCGTGAATCGTAGGTAACGCATGTGGGCTGGCAGGGCGGGAATGTGGAAGTAAGCGTCCTGCAGGTCCAATGCTACCATCCAGTCTCCATGGTCAAGGGCAGATAGGGCCTGAGCCAATGTCAACATGTTGAACTTCTACTTCTGGAGGAAGCGGTTGCCGTCCCTGAGATCCAAGACAAGACGCAGGCCTTTGTCCTTCTTGGGCACCAGGAAGCAGTGGGAGTAACAACCACGACTTACTTCAGAGACAGGGACTCGCACGATAGCTCCCTCGGCTAAGAGAGCTGTAACTTTCTGACGGAGAAGGGCCAAGTGATCCTCTGACATGCGATAGAGTGAGTGTAGGTGGCATGAAGGGAGGGGTAATCTTGAAAGGGAGAGAGTAGCCCCTTCGGACTATCTGCAAAACCCACCTGTCCAACGTGATGTTGTGCCATTGGGGGAGGTGATGGCGGATCCTGCCGCCCACTGGCAAATGGTGGCCCTGAAAGGTCAGACTAGGAAGGCTCAGAGGCTGCTGCAGAGGGGGGGAATGGTGGACTGGCCCGCCCGCTGGCCCCCAGACCCCAGTCGTTCAGAAGATGGGTAGCTTGCGCCGACCTGTGGCTCCGGGTGGAACGTGGTGGGGTGCCCATTTCGTGGCAGACTGCACAGGATGAGAGGTGGCAGCGAGGCCCAAGTATCTAGCCGTAGCTCTACAATCTTTAAAGTGCTCGAGCACACTGTCCGCCTTGTCGCCAAACAGTCGACGTCCATCAAATGGCATGTCCAAAAGAGTTGATTGGACACCCCCAGAAAAGCCAGTGAATCTCAGCCAGGCGTTGCACCTTAGGACTACTGACGTAGAAATAGTTCTACCCAGCGAGTCGGCGGTGTCCAGCCCACATCGGATGGCGAACTTCGCTGCGTCTCTCCCCTCCGAGACCGCACGGGAGTGTGTGTCCCGGGCCTCCTCCGGGCACTGTGGCTGCACCTGCTCAACCGTGTCCCACACAGTGTGGGTGTAACGACCCAAGAGACATGCTGTGTTCACCGACCACAGTCCTAAGCTGGCGGAATAAAACATCCTCTTCCCAAGATGGTCAAGCTTCTTGGATTCCCTATCTAGGGGAGGAGAAGGGAATGCGTTTTTGGATCATGAGGCTTGGACCACCAAGTACTCCAGAATGTTGCGTGAGACTCTGCGGCCGCTAACGGCACTAAAGGCAAAATGGGAGCTGGAAGTGCAGACTGAGATACCTGATGCTACGTGGGCGGGGCTGGTGCGGCGAGCTCGGAAAAGTACCAGGAACGCGCGCTTCCAGCTGATACACTTCTATATTCTCCACAGGGCCTACCTTACACCAAGTAACCTTGGGAAGTATTTTGGGGTGGCAGATGCGGCGTGCCCTAGATGTGGAATGGTGGGAGCGGAGCTGGGGCATATGCTGTGGGACTGCCCTCACCTACAAGACTACTGGAGGGCGGTTGGTGAAACGCTGACCGAGGTGACGGACAGGGACTTACAATACACCAAGGCGGTTTGTGTCCTACACTGGTTTCCTCACACACCCAAGAACAAAAATACAAGTAGATTTATTGACATGGGCCTCCTATTAGCTAAAAGGGAGGTGACGAGACTCTGGAAGTCAAAAGCGGGCCCCACGCACGGGAGGTGGGCCAAGGAGCTGCAGAAATGGGCGGCAAGTGAAAGCACGCTTCGATACCAATTAGCG
The DNA here is from genome assembly GCF_964204655.1 of Triturus cristatus. Classification (NCBI taxonomy): domain Eukaryota; kingdom Metazoa; phylum Chordata; class Amphibia; order Caudata; family Salamandridae; genus Triturus; species Triturus cristatus. The sequence goes on from NC_140585.1 coordinate 314,805,752, forward strand.
ACCCGCAAGGCTGATGACAGGGCGCTAGAGGCGGCCGCGGCATGGGAGGGATTAGTGCAAGCCCTGCGAAATAGTATGCTGGAGGAAGACGGGACGCCGTCCGAGCCCGAAGGGGCCCCCCGGAGCAATTCATCCACACAAACGAAGTGAATAGTTATGTACTTCTGAATTGTACCCAGTTTACAAGTGAGAGCCGGGAACAGTCGCAGTTGCGGGCGTGAGCACGGGAGGTGGGGAGGGGGGAGGGGAATGGGGTGGGGGAGGGGCAGTGTTGGGGGCGGGGGACGGGGAGGGGGGGGAAAACTCTAAAGCGGAACGTAGTCACCCTACCGTGTTAGCGGCAAAAGTAAAGCTTAAACTACAGTTCAGTATGATGATCCCTGAACATCGCTGCCCGGCCTCCGGGATGTGGGCTCATGAGCTGTGTACGGCTGTCTGAATGGCCACAGGCTATGTGGCATTGTTATCAGCGATGCAGGCAAAGTAATCATGTATGCTGCTGCTATTATTGTTCTGCAATAAAAACAGTTTTACAAAAAAAAATGAGGCTTGGACCACCAAGCTCTCGGGGGTAGGGTGTTGGAAGAGGAAAATTGGGTCGCCTGGGGCCATGCAGTGGCATTTGGCAATCATCCTATCCACAGGAGCCCCTGTGCTGGGCCTGGACCAAGTGCCCAGAAAGATGTCTGTGAGGGTCTCATTGAATGGCAGCAGGGGCTGCGAAGAGGCCGCTGTCGGCTGAAGCACCTAAGTCAGGAGATTAGCCTGGACTGCCACCATAGTAAGCACAAGGCCCAAGGCCTCAGCCGCCCTATGCAACACCACAGCGTAGAAGGCTTCCTCCTCCGTGGCCACAGTAGGGGGAGAAAGCATGCCAAGGTCTGGGGAGGTATCCAGACCACTAACCTAACCAAACTCCTCTCTCCAGTCCGGCTCCTCAAGCTGGTCTGCAAAATGGTCAACAGACCCCTCCCAATCCTCCTCGCCCTCCTCTGGCTGCCAGTCAGGGGATAGGGAACACCAGGGTAGAACAGTGGTACAAAAGTACTGGTCAGCTCCGGTACCAGCGTCAGCGGACGCCGGTCCGGCTCCGTGTCCAAGCTGAGTGTGAGGCCGGTGTCGATGCTGGTCGGGGACACAACCGGCGTCGGAGGTGGTGGAGGCATCGTCAGAGGTATCGGTGCAGGAGGAGGCGTTGTGAAGTCGACCTGCTTCGATTCGGATCCCTGGGGGCCCTGCGGCGCCGAGCCTGGAGCGGCCGGCATTGAAGGCCTAGAGCCCCCAGCCAAGTCCGAGGTGACCGAAGGCGCACCGGTGGATTCAGGCTGCCCACAGATGGAGTGGAGAGCTTCATAAAATGCATGAAGCTGGGCAGGGGATGCTCCGGCTCCCGGGAAGGGAGAGAAGCTCAGAGCTGCCCCAGTAGGCTCCGCAGGCAGAGCTGAAGGACGACTACCTTCCGCATCGCGTCCACTGACGGATGGGGAGAAGGCAAAGAGCGACAGTGCTTTTTCGTCTTCTTCTTGTGCTTCGACTTACCTGAAGACTTCGATGAGGAGTGATGGTGGTGACTCCGCGACCGGTTCCGCAACCTTCCTCTCGACCGGGACCGCGAGCTGCACGGAGCTGACTGCCGGGCCTCCAGAAGCTTTCAAGACCGCTCCCGCAAAGACTTCGGGTTCATGGCCCGACAGTCAGAGCACGACTTTGGGTCGTGGTCACACTCCAGGCACCAAAGGCACACAAGGTGTGGTTCCGTGACAGACATCAACTTGTGACAGGAGTCACAAGATTTGAAGCCGGTCAGACGATGGGACACCCCTACATGCACCAGGAGTCGAATGATTCGAAACAGATGTCGACAAAAGTCGAAAAAGCGTTAGTCAAAAAGTGACTAAGGGAACAGCTCTCTCCGGATCTGCTCTGGCTGGCGCGGAAATGAAAAAACTGACGTCAGCGCGCAGGGGCTGCGTCTAAGTAGATACTGCAACGTCATTCTGGCGATCACTACGCGAACGACAAATACAGAGTTGACCGACGCCTCCTACCGACGTGCAGGGGTACTGCTGAAGAAAAATTCTCCGCACCCAGTCTAACGCCTGGGGGTAATTCTAAGGTAAGGAATCTATAACTAATAGTCTCTTTGAAATAAGGTAATGCAAAACAGATCTAGACAAAGGAATGAGTAAAACAGTCACGAACACTAAGCGAAAATCTTTCAACGCGAATCAATCTCACAGTAAGATTCAACCTGGTTCACATTCAAACCTAGAATATAGTTCAGTTTAAAAAGGCTTCCCTTAATATCGTCTGTACAACAACAGATGACCCTGTGCAGGCGCCCTATCAAGAGGGAATGCTTGGACATGTGGTCAAGTGGTATGACTCCTGAACCACAGCTGGTAGATGTACAACATGCCACCCTGACCATCAAGCATAGCAGCCACTCGCACTGCACATAATTCGTTTCTCAATACTGGGAGATGTCAACCTGCCCACCCATGCTCTGGGACCAGTCACTACAAGCAATGTCCAATAATAAGCAAGTGAGGATCTAGGACGTGCTGGTATCTACTACACTGTACAAGTCAAAGATATTTATGATGTGGGTCTCACAACAGGATGCCTACAGAGGAAGGGCACACAGAGGACGCAAGCACAGAGTGGAGGGATATCAGAAGGGGCACTGTTTAGTCACAGGTTCATTGCAAAAATCCTTACATTTAGGGGTAGAGAGGAAAACACATTAGCAACTACCTTTCCCACTGCCCTATTTATTCATGTGTATGAGATGAGGAAGAGAAATATCATCTTTTGAAAACACAGTAAGGCGGCATTTCAGTTTTGTGTCTCCGTCACACATTAACATACCAATGGGGATCACTAGCCTAGATATCTCTATCCGCAAATCTGTGTTGGAATACCAGCCATTCATTGGTATGAATAGTGGTTCCAGCAGCTATCTGAAAACCAATAATGTCCCCCTCCTAACATCATTGGGATATGTTCTATGTAGACTTTAGTCCTTTGTTTTCTCACATAACATTCCTGTAAGACTACAGTGCTGCAAAGTTAAGCCATATTCATTTGATTGTACCTTGGCCAAGGAATGCAGAAGTTTTGAAACATGTTTCTCTAGATTGACTAGCCAAGAACTCATACCAAATTGTAGATGCTCACATATAGGTCAGCTATACAGGCTGGGCTCAAATACCTGCCTGTCTGAAACTTTAGACATGCATGGGTGCTCCACATCTAAGCATGTCTCCACATGTGAAAAACCAGTTGCCCACATTTGAATAATTTCAGTGTTTGCCAATGCTGGTGTTCAAACATCAAAATTATAGGGAAAAATGGCAAGCCACATAATTTCTGATTTCCTTATGCTTTGCTGGCCAGGAGACACCACCGAAAATAAGCTGTGTTATGGTATGGAACTGTCATACAGGCGCCATTTGTCATAATTGCATGTCATAGTGAGAGAGGTGTGCTGTTTAGGTAGGGACAGAAGGCATGCATAAGCTCGCACTGCGGGTGAAACACAAATGACGGTTCATCTTAACATTCGGTTAGAAAAGTTCTATGTAGGTTGAAATCCTTTGTCTGTGTTAAAAAGCCCTCTGTCTGTAAGGACACAAGGCACACCATACAGTTTTTTAGGTCTCGCCTAGCTATTGCGTTTACGCAAATCGCTATGCGAGACTCTAGTAAGAGGGGCATTTCAATGTGCTCCCAAAAGTGGATTGCATGGCGAGCACGCGCACAATCAAGTGCATCGTGCCGCCATGCAATCCGTTTGGGGAAGCGCTTCAGCCCACTGGCGCCCTCGGCATCATACTTTAAAGGGTTTTGCTTTCACTTTCGCGCGGCGGGCGCTCGCTCGCGTCCGGAGCACTTTAGAAGCCGGGCTTGTCTTGTTCCTCAGTGCCAACATGACATGTTTACAGCTTCATTGCGAATTCCGTTGTGCGTGTTCATAAGTATAACATAATAGTCACTTTTGTGATAAACAAAATCATATTTGCCAGTCTGTATAGAGGCCATGACAAATGTTAATCGAATACATTTTTTCTTTTGTGGTATACTCCAATTTAATCTCGAATTTTCATCTCCCTTTCTTCACATTCCATTCTTTGTCTCCTCTTCCTCTTTTGTCCCTTTACCCGTCCTGATGTTGCACGTGCCCTTTCGTGCAAACCATGCAGCACTGGCTAATACTGTCACGCATAGCAGCGCACTTCTCCGCCATCCTTCTCCTCAGCTCACCTCTCCATCCCGCTCGAGATAGTCCCCTGGTGTATAGCTGCTCATGCCCCTCCCCCGTGCTGTGGTTTATGCCATCATGTGATTTTCCCACCCTCTGCGCACAGACGGGAAATTCGGATTGCTGTACTTGGTGGGAGTGATGGGAAGAGGGGCTCTTGGTACCTTTAACATTAGTGCCCCCCAACCCCCTCCTCGCTTGTGTCATCCCCCCCCCCTTTCGATAAGAGAGCAGGACGCGTCAGCAGTCCTCCTCCCCCCAGCTAGATAAATCACCCGGCGTCCACCTTTCATTCCTTCCAGGAAGAGGTGGCCCAGAGCTCGGCTGCCTTTCCCCTCTGTCGCCGGCTCTGCGGCTTCTTGGCGCCATTGCTTGAAAACTGCTGCCCTCTACCCATGCACAGCGGCATGACACCCAGGGCAGCCAGTCTTCCTGTTATGTTTCAGAGTAGGGATGATTGAAAATACAAACCAAGCCTTGTATGAATACATGCCGACATAGAGCAGGGGAATGTGTTTTCCCCGTTACCTTATTTTGAAATAGAAGACAATCTGGCTAAATCGGGTCTCTTTGGCACTTCATTTTTGGCAGTTTGATAATGTACAACAAAAAACAGAATTGTAGTCTCTGTTTTTGTGTGCCTTTCATAACAAGCATTGGCATAGCCAATAGGTCTCGCCTTTGGGACCTTATAAGTGTTTAGCCATGCAACAGTTGCATAACTAAATACTTATAAGGTCCCAAAAGCGAGACCTATTGGCTATGCCAATACTTGTTTATTCTGCACACCGGAGAGGGGGGCGGGAAGAAGCAACGCGAAGGGGGGGGGCGGGAAGAAGCAACGCGAAAAGGGGCGGGAAGAAGCAACGCGGAGAACAGGGGGGCGGCGGGAAGAAGCAACGCGGAGAAGGGGGGGTGCAAGGGGAGAAGCAACATGAACAACTAAAAGGTGGGAGGGAAGAAGCAGCATGAACAGCTACATGGAAAACTAAGAAGCAATATAGACAACAGGAGGGTGGGAGGGAAAAAGCAACAGACAATGGGAGGAAATAAGCAACTGGGACAACGGTAGGGAATAAGTAACACGGACCACTCGAGGGAATAAGCAACACGGACAACAGGGGGGAATAAGCAACACAGACAATGGGAGGGCAGGAGGGAATAAGCAACAGGGACAGTGGGAGGGCAGGAGGGAATGAGCAACATGGACAATGGGAGGGAAGGAGGGAATGAGCAACATGGACAATGGGAGGGCGGGAGGGAATGAGCAACACGGACAACTGCAGGGTATGAGCAACACGGACAACGGGAGGGCGAGAGGGAATAAACAACACGGACAATGGGAGGGAATAAGCAACACGAACAATGAGAGGGAATAAGCAACACGAACAATGAGAGGGAATAAGCAACACGAACAATGAGAGGGAATAGGCAACACGGACAATGGGAGGGCGGGAGGGAATAAGCAACACGGACAATGGGAGGGCGGGAGGGAATAAGCAACAAGGACAATGGGAGGGCGGGAAGGAATAAGCAACACTAACAATAAGTAACACGGACAATGGGAGGGTGGGATGGTTTAAGCAACAAAGCCAAAGGGATGGTGGGAGGGATGAAGCTACAAAGCCAATGGGATGGTGGGAGGGATGAAGCAACAAAGCCAATGGGATGGTGAGAAAGATAAACCAACATGGTCAATGGGAGGGATGAAGCAACACGGCCAACGGGAGGGTGGGAAGGATGAAGCATCATGGCCAACGGGAGGGTGGGAGGGATGAAGCAACACGGCCAACGGGAGGGTGGGAGGGATGAAGCAACACGGCCAACGGGAGGGTGGGAGGGATGAAGCAACACGGCCAACGGGAGGGTGGGAAGGATGAAGCAACACGGCCAAAGGGAGGGTGGAAGGGATGAAGCAACACGGCCAATGGGAGGGTGGGAGGGATGAAGCAATACGGCTAATGGGAGGGTGGGAGGGATGAAGCAACACGGCCAATGGGAGGGTGGGAGGGATGAAGCAACACGGCCAACAGGAGGGTGGTAGGGATGAAGCAACACGGCTAACGGGAGGGTAGGGGGGATGAGGCAATATGACCAAGGGGAAGGTGTGAGGGATGAATCAACACGGCCAAAAGGAGGGTGGGAGGCTCTGATGCAAAACTGCCAATGGGAGGGTGAGAGGAAGAGGCAACACAGGCAGAGGGAGGGAGGAAGGAAGCAACAGAAAATTAAGCTATCCCTACTTGTTCCAAAAGACCAAGATGTGGTTTTCAGAAAAAGGAAGTGAAACTGGCATGCATTGGCCAATTAGAAGGCAGCGAATAAGATTGACAATGAAGCTAACGAATAATAAGCAAGGGTTGGGTAACAAGCCGCCTTCTAGTATACAAAATTTCTTCCAAGCGAAAGGGAATGTGCAGTCTCATAAGACCTGAAAAAGTGTGCAACTCCTGGTTATCTTGTAAAGCGCTCTACTGCCGCCGGGCCAGATTCGCACCATATAAGACTGAAGCTAAAAAATGTAATTAAACGTGCATTCAGAACACAATCTTGCCTATCAGAATCTGTAACAAGTAATGAATTGCACTGAAAATCACATTTACTGAAAGCTGAAAAGAAAGAGAAATTCGAAATGACCTGATTAACAATCAGCTTCTGAGTAAACACTTAAAGTTCTTAATGGCCAATCGCAACTCTGAACTAAATGTCATTAATGGGGGGAAAAAAAAAGAGAAAACATTTGGCCCTTAGGATGGTCACCATCTTCTGAACAGAATGTGCCCAACGATGGACTTTCCTTCATGTGGCATCCCTGGCTGCAATCCCAAACGAAGATGCTATATGTACAGTCATATTCTGCATCTCAACTGTGTGATTAATCATGTATCTGCAGTGTGAACGATGCAAGTACTGGATGTAGATAACATGTCTTCCCAACTTGCAGAACAAGCCCTGTCAAAGCCAACAGGTCTGTATTTAATGCACTAACATGTTCAGTGTTAGTACAGTGAAGGAATGTACACACAGAAGGGAGCCAGTAGGAACAAATACAAAGAATGTTTGTTATAAAGAAGTTCCAGTGTAAGCAGAGCGTGTGGATACAGAAGAATATACCTAAAGAGCTAATAGCATTAGGTGAGAGATGAATACTCCATTAGGCTGAGGCAAGAAGTAACTGAAAAACATTCAAGCTAATGGCTGAGTCTGGTGGAAGAAAGCCAATAGTGAATGTGGCAGATCCAACGCCCCATTCTTTATATATTGTTAGAAATTGATCAGTTTGAAAGCTGCACTTTAAAAACCAAGACCTGACGATGTTCCTCAGCAAAAAGAAATAGATAGTGGCGTCCATACTAAGTATACATTTTAAAATGTGGAAGAAACTGGTGGCATTTCTGTCAGTGGAGAACACTTATCTGGATCAACATCCCTGAAAGGGGTCAAATTAACATTCTGTGTAGCCATGATTTAAAGGTAGTAAAAGGGCGGAAAGATCCCTGCCAAGGGCAGACACTTCTACAATGGAGCAGGCCCAAGCAAGCCTAATCAGATAAACAGCAATTCATCTCTCCAGCTTCAAAGAGCAGTCATTCCTTTTCTTATTGTTAATTTACACAGTACATTTTCCCCTCAAGGAAAAGTACAATACTAAGAACATTCTTCAGACAAAAAAATGTGAGGCCAAAGCATCGCATTAGCTATGCATGCTTCGCCCTCCTGCACACATTCTGCAGATTTTTTTCCCCCGGATGGAAATGCCCTGCTGTAAAATAATATGCAATCGGGGCATTGCCGAAACCAATAATTCTTTGTCTGTTTTAATACCCACAAATAATGACACTGAGTGCGAAAAAAAAACAAAGACAAAGCTTGGACCAAGGACATTACAGAAGCTATAGTCGTGTTACACTAATGGACATCTGCTGGCAATCGACAAAGGTGGTACCATGGCTACACCGGAAGGTGTGTAAATCTAGGGAACAGAGGCCCTTCCAATACCACAGCATCTGTCGATTCAACAGCAGAATTGCAATGGAAACGCACAAAAATGAATCACAATTCAAGTTCAGAATGCCAGGGAAGTGCCAGGATCAACACTAAAAGGGTTATCTTTGGTGACCCAGTTACTGGTAGCCTGGAGCGGTGGAACAAAAACGGACTCCTAAGGAACGGATGTGCTCCTTTCACAGTTCTGGACAGGAGCGAGGGAGTTGGGAAGAGCTTAAAAAAGGTGTAACAGAGCCCCAATAAATGTAACTTTGTACAATTCCTACCTCCTGGCTCCCTCCTGTTTCCATCCTATATTATGCTATGTTACATAGCAAGAGACCAGACGAAAGGAGCATAAAGGCAGCATTGGTCAACCAACAATTTAAGCAAACAGGGTTGTTAAGATTTTGAAGTGTGCATCACCTCGAGTTTGCATCCAGATAGTAGTGTTTACAAACGTAGTGAGGGATGGAACAAGTAGCTATGCCGCTCTTCTCGCTTGCAAAAACATGTCTGGATAATAAGGTCAATGCTTTCTTCCCCCGAGAGGAATGTGCAGAGAAAATTTCAGTAAAGGATGAACGCTCAATCCAAAAGCAATGGGATGCACAGGAAGTAGCTGTATAGCAACTGCATTTTAATATAGTGATTCATACCCCGATGAGGCACTCAAAGTGTGGATAGGTAGCACACTGCTCCACTGAAGTGCAATGCATGGAAGTGTGCCTGTTAGGTGGCGTTAATGGATAATGTTATGCCGCGCTTGAGGACAAGAGCTGCTCACTTATCTTATTTTGTCACTGAGCGGATATGTGAATCTGAAGTGTAAAGGACGCGTACGCTTAGATGCCAGTGTATGTATGGACAGAAAGTGTTTGAGGACTAGGTGTGAAGTGTTTGATGTTCTGCGCATATGACAGACTGCTCAAATCACGTCAATGAGACAAAACACAGCGTCCCATGCTTTTGCTAGAAGGTGTGGATTGATCTTTGACATACAGCCTAAACGGCATTACACAAGTAGCCAGTGATATGGTTGAGAACTCCACCCAAGTGTGGAAATATGGATTTTTATGGTCAGTTATGTCCCCTATCTTGGACCCCAACGGTTTCATGTATAAATCACAAGTACATGTATGTTTCCTCCAGTTCCAGTTATGAAGACGCAAACACATGTGCGTCCACCGTCAACATGTCCTCTTTCAGATCCGCCATGAATGGGCCGGATATTCTATTCCTAAGTATGAAAGGCCACCGGCTTTATATGGTTCATTTATCCCATTTTACAGTCCAGGCGAGTAGGCCCTGATTCTGCCATTAAGCCTTTTCCTGCCTTCTGCCTCTGAAAGCTCCAGTCTGAGCTCGCATCTGTATCCATGAACTTTGTCCTACTCCCTGCGCGGCTAACGGTGCCTGACTCGACCTGTCTGCTTGCCAAAAACTGTATTTCACCTTCGAGATTATCTGCTCCGCTCCCCATCCAATGCATTCCTGTCTAGTAGTTTAAGTAAACATTCTTCCAGCTACCGAGCAAAAGGCCCGGCTCCTCTGTCTTTATGCAAGTAATTCATAGCCCTGTTACTATGGAAGATTTCTGCCCTCGCATCTAGTGTAGACACTTAGACGCTTGTACACGCACTAACAGTCAGTATAGTCAGTATAGAATGAGATTCTATTCTAAGAGACCTCTCTTTTTGGATAACATAGTTCTTTAAACATAGGATGTTAGATATGATTTGGGATTAGGTTGACATAACCCCAGACTTCTGTCTCCACATGTAGAGCTAAATGTCAAGTCCCCTTCACCCCCTAGTTGCACGTCAATCACACGTCATGCTGCTGCGCGCGCATCTCTGCCAAGTATTTCTGCTGACATTGCGAAATTCTTTCATGGTGCCACCTACTTGTGACATCATACCTAATGACGTTCTTTAGTTACGCCTAGTTACACCCACTTTAGTTACGCATGTATGTTTTATCTTTGTTATCAATTGTTACGCCTCCTGCATCTGTTTCACTGTAATGCCTATTGTATAAAAATGATTACCTGTCAATAAAGTATGGTCCTTCACTTCCTGAACCTTCGCGGTGACGGAATATGGAGTCCATCAATTCGAATTGATTTTGGAATAAAGCCCGTTCCGAACCTCTAATACCACGGATTCTGCCTCTTATTTTACTGAGCTATTATTATAGATTTTCCGCATCAAATTAAGTTCCGGTAATTAAATTATTTACCACATATATGGCGCCCGAACAGGGACACTTTCTCATCTCACGCGCCGGCGGTGCGTTGCAGGCCCGGTCTCCTGTCACAGCTGGACGGACAACAACGCGTACCCACAGGATTTCCTGTATCTCCCTCTTGCCGAGCGGGGGTAACTGAGGCTGCGATCAACACCCAGACGAGGCGGTGAGAAGTGCGAAGTATCCCGACCAGAGCCTAGCTGAGAGAGCAAGATCCGAGGTATACAGAGGCCCACCAGGTTCCGAAGTTCCGAAGTTTCGAGTCGAGTCCAGTCCGGTTCAAGTCCAGTTCAGTTCAGTTCCGAGGCCTTCCGTTTCGAGCTACCCGGTGAGTACCATTGTCGGGGAGGCGTTCTGACGTGCACATAGTTTGTGCCGGTCAAGACGGGTTTGGGTACACAAATCCGGTCTGCACTGTTTCAGCAGTGTATCTGTACTGTTTAGCAGTATATCAAGTATGTCTAGTATATAATTCAGAATTACCGAGTATTATGCTTAGTGACTAGTTCCCTAAATGGCCATCATTGTTGTTCATTAAATGTTAAATGTTAAAATGTTTTAAATACGTTCTGCATATTGTGGTGTGAATGACTGTTCATTATTGTATTTTGTTGTATTAAACGTGTTCAAAATTAGGTATCAGATCAGTTCTCAATATGCCGCTCTTTTCGAAATTAAGACAGATCAAAACTAGAAAAGGGGTACTCGAAGAAGCTGTTCCCATTCCTCCTAGGGACACTCCAGGGTACTTATCATAAACATGGCCTAGACGCCATATTATTTCTTGATTTATGGGTAGACTACACCAAGGAATTACCAGAAAGTCAGAGGTGGCCCGCAGCTGGGACCTGGGATGCAGATTGCATCATGAAAGTAGAGGAAGAATTATGGAAAAAGAAAGCTAGACAGTCACAGAAAGATGCCATTGAATTATGGCGTAAAGAATCATATAGACGTACAGAAAAAGCGCTCAGACAGGAAGAGAAAAGTAAGGAGAATTCAAATAAAGTTCGAGAAAATCTATTAATTGAAGAAGGTACTCGAGTAAAGTCAGAACAAATAGACAGACAAAGAAATGCCCTTATGAATGGTATGTATCCTCTTCTGGCCGAAGGGTTACCTAAGGCTACTCCGGAGATACCAAAAGACTTGCCACCCCCATTGTTTCCGATAAAAGCTCATCCCAAAGGGCATCCCAGAACCGCAGAAGATGTTTTCCTTTCCTCTTATTTAGACGACGCAGCTCCCGAGTATGCTAATACTGCGCCACATAGACCGCCTGCCGAGGGGGTTCAACGCCAAGACCCTCCTCCGTCTGTACCTCCGCAACAGCAAACTCCGACACAAGTTCCGGCAAGCACATCTGTTTCTACATCTGTATCCACACCTATGGTTGCTATATCACGTTCAACGAATCCTTTCACATCCAGCACCCCAGGTGGTGCTACCGGAGGTACATCAAACATTTTTTCCACGCCACCCAGAGTAAATAAACTTTCCTTTCAAGAATTAGCCCACCAACGTACGCCCAAACTAGTAACTCCCGACACGCTTAAGGAACTTCTAATAGATTGTAGATATGACCCTATGCCCGGAAAAGGGGACGAAATGCTGCTGGCATCATTACGTATCCGACGAGCTGCAATATATTTAGGGAGGCTACCAGGAATGACTACACATTTAGAAAATATATATCACTTTGTCCAGTCAGGGCGAGATTCTGAGAGTATTAACAGAGCCATGGAGTACCAGAAAGTGGAAATACAGGGGGAACTGTTACGTTTCCTCATAAACTGTGTGATCAGAAATCAAGACCGACCAGGGGTAAATCCGGAAGAAATGCAAATTCTTACCACATGGAGTCGGAATATATCAGAGGGGAGACATGATAAACGATCATGTATAGTAGCTATGTGCCGAAAGATCCGCAAAGAAATAGAACGAATACACGAAGAAAGATTAGCAGTAGACCAGCCTGAACAAACCGAGGAGGAGGAAGAATCAGAACTGCCCACAGGACAGTTAGAAACCATGGCCTATGTAGGTAGAGGAAGATCTTGCAATAATACTAGATGCTTTACTGATCCGATACGTCCGATACGTCCAGATAATAGCAGAAATTTCCAAACTCCTATAATAAATATAAGGTCCCCCGAACATTCGTTCCAAGCCGCTGACAAATTACTCCGAGAACGAAGGGGTTATCATATACTCGATTCTATGGACGAACAAGAATTAGCCAGATCAGCCGTTCACTGGGTTGATAGTCCCGGAAAATATAGTGATGATACATTAGCGCACACGTTTTTGAACCTCACCCCAGATGAACAGCGTTTAGCTGGTATCTATATGATTCAACAACTCCTTATATTATATAAAAGCCAACACTCCGATCCTGGTCCCTTACCTGATATATTGACTGAATTACTCACGAATAAATGGAGAGGTTCAGGTACTGAGTTAATTAGAGAATTACTGGAATCCAGAAAACAGTACATTCTTTTTGTATGCCCCGAACATGTCTCACTGCCCATCAAGGAAAGAACGACGTATTATATGGATAGACAGAATCCCTTACGCGAAGTGCACCCGATAAAAGGTGAGGACAATCAGTTTAAACGTGTGTTTGTATACACACCCATAACTAAAATAGAACTATTAGAAATGAAGAAAGTGGTACCCAGTCATGACAAAGACCCAGCGGGTTTCCACCGTGAAATTAAAGATATGTTACTCATGGGAGAATATACCTACCCCGACATTATGACAATATTGAAGGTATTAATGCCTGCGGGCATTTACGAAAAACTCAAGGAAAAGGATTGGGAGGTGGGAGACCAGAAGATAGATTGGACAGCATTAGAAAACGAAGAAAAAGCTCGAGGTCCAGGTTCAGGGCTTGGGGAAAAGACCAAAACACTACCAGGTTTACTAGTACAGGTACTGCCACGTTTATTAACTACGAAAAAGGAAGACTGGGGTGCAATCTCAGCCTGTAAACAAAAACCAGATGAAGACACTAGTGATTTCTATTCCCGATTTGAAAAATGTTTTGGTATAAATAGTGGAATAAAAGCAAGTAGCGAGTCGTATCCACATCTGTTTGTGACAAAATTGGTTGAAAATTCCTTGCCCCAAGTTAAGAATAGAGTATTGAAATTCGAGAGTACCTGGCAAGGTAACACTCCGTCGCAAATGTTACAAATGCTACAGTACCATCACAATAGAATTAGAGAGGAACAAGAACATGAACAAAGACGCATGAAAGACACGAAAATGAAAATGCTAGTTTCCCAGACAGTTCCAGCTGACGGTCATAAAAAGGGTATGACACAGTCCAGTGTTCCAGCAGGTCCTGTAAAAGGGACATGCAACTATTGTAAACAGCCAGGTCATTATGTACACGATTGTCCAGTTTTAAAACATAATATCGCCATAGGGAATACAAAAGAAAGACCACGGCCACTTAGACAGGATCAGAACCAACAAGGAGCTCCGCAGCATGCACAGTCCATGCCAGCTCCGCAACAGTCTATGTCAGCTCCACCACCGCAGCCTATTGCTGCCACACAAACAACGACACAACAGATGTATCAGACCGCACAGTATGACTATCCTGATTATCAACGATACTCATGAAACGGCCTAGAGAGGGAAGTTGGCTTACCCCTTATCGAGGTCCCTGTAGATCAAGAAGGACCTTATGTACACAGTGAACTATTAGGCCAAGATAGAAAATTTTTACTTGATACAGGGGCAAGCCGAACAACCATAAAACGTAGTGAAGTTCCAGGGGCACCCCTCTCAGGCTCACAGAATATTTCCCTTGGTTTTTCAGGAAAACCTATCATTAACGAAGTATCACAGCCTCTTCCACTTACGATTGGTCCCTTGACACGAACTACAGATTTATTGCTTACTAAATCATGTCCAGAAAACCTGTTAGGTATAAAAACATTGAAAGCTCTAGGAGCTATAATATGTTGTTCTCCGGAAGGAGTAAGATTGTTTTTACGTGATTTCAAAGGGCACTACGTGTCCCGAGACATGGATCACCGACTGCAGACGTTACCGACACGTTTATGGGCACAAGGCCCTACAGATGTTGGTTGCATGAACATTACACCATATCGAGTCACACTAAAGACAGGAGTGGTACTACCACGAATGCGACAATACAAGTTACCCCCAGATGCTGTAGTGGCTTTACTGCAAATCATTGACGAGCTTATTACCCAAGGAGTGGTTGTGGAAACCGACTCCAATGTATGTAATTCACCGATAATTCCGATTCTTAAACGAACTGACCCAAAAGCCCTGCCAGTATATCGATTGGTTATTGATCTGCGCGAATTAAATAAATGTATTGTACCACAATACCCCGTAGTCCCAGACATTTCTTCATTACTGACAGCCATTGATTCCGAAGCAACATTCTTTACTGTAATTGATCTCAAGAATGCCTTTTTCAGCGTCCCAATAGATCCGGAAAGCCAATACTTGTTCGGATTTAGTTTAAATGGACGAAGCTTTAAATTCACATGCGCACCTCAAGGATTCACAGAAAGCCCCAGCATCTATAGCCAAGCACTGAAACGAGAACTTGACAGTATCCACATGCCAGTCAACACTGCCCTGCTTCAATATGTCGATGATCTGCTGATCACCGCTAGAAGCGAACCTGAATGTGAAAAAGCCTCACTGACGGTTTTACAATTTTTGGCCGAAAAGGGGCACAAGGTGTCCCCTTCTAAGCTGCAATTCTGTGTCCAGCGAGTTGTTTACCTTGGGCACTCGCTGTCCAAGGAGGGAAGGCAGCTTACACCCGATCGCATCCAGTTAATTACTAACATGCCAATACCCAAGACACAAAAGGAGGTGCGGGCTTTTATAGGCCTCACTTCATATTGTAGGCAGTGGATCCCTCAGTATGCATTTCTAGCAAAACCACTTATTCAGTTGACAACGCAGGAGGCAGCCACATCGACTGTCCTCCCTTGGACTCAGGAACATACACAAGCTTTTGAAAGCCTAAAGAAAGCTTTATGTCAAGCACCTGTTTTAGCAACACCATGTTACAATAAACAGTTTACACTCTTTGTTACAGAACGCGAAGGTACTGCCTTGTCAGTACTCACACAGGAACAAGCAGGATCACACAAACCATGTGCTTATTTTTCTAGTACATTAGATCCCGTAGCTCAGGCTCTGCCTGTGTGCCTGAAATCAGTGGCAGCGACAGCTTTAGCAATCCGACAAAGCGATGCCATAGTGTTAGGACATCCATTGACAGTACAAGTACCACATGCAGTAGAGGTTCTCTTGAACCGCACACAAACACAACACTTGACTATAGCAAGACTCACCGGTTACGAATTAACATTGTTTCAGCCACACATAGAAATCAGACGTTGTAGTACATTGAATCCTGCCACACTGTTACCAGTAAACGGAACAGACCCACTAGCACATGATTGTATTGAAGTTATTACTATCACGACGAAACCTAGACAAGACTTGACAGACGTCCCATTGTCAGACCCAGACCTGACGTTGTATGTAGATGGTTCATGTATGAGAACAAATACAGGAGAGCTAGTGGCCGCTTACGCAGTCACAACAGACACTGAAGTCATTGAAACAAATTGCATAAATACCTTGTCAGCTCAAGCAGCAGAGCTCATCGCTCTGACACAAGCCTGTATTCAAGCTACGAATAAAAAAGTCAACATATACACTGATTCACGTTATGCATTCGGAGTTGTACATGACTTCGGCGTGCTGTGGCGAGAGAGAGGTTATTTAACTTCTCACGGTGCTCACATTCAGCACGGACCCCTCATTCATGCCTTATTAGATGCAATACATCTACCCACTGCAATATCAATTATGAAATGTAAAGCTCATACGAAAGTTACTGATATCATTTCCCAAGGCAATGATCTAGCTGACAGAACAGCTAAACAGACTGCTCAAACTCACACATCTGACATGACAAAGACAATAGTCCCGACACCAACACATTGCATGATGGTTAAGGATCCCGCTCTTGACGTAATTGACATACAGACACATGCTACACCAGAGGAAATAAAGAAATGGACTGAATTAGGAGGGATCCAAACGGATCAAGGATGGATGACGAAGGAAAAATCTGTGTGGTTCCTTCCTGATTCAATGGTCCAAGTTATCATCAATACTGTACATAGTGAGGGAGGAGCCTAGCCTGCAGCCGAGATGGCCGCCTAGCTCTTCGGCTCCGCCGACCCTTGCGCCCTTCGTCGATATCCTGGCAAGAATCCTGCGCCTCCGAGCCCTACGCTTACCAGCGCCACGTTCCTGACCACGTTACTGTGACTCCGGTCGAGAACAGAGCTGCCCCGGCGGAGTTGAGCCCCGGTTACCATTCCGGCCTTCCAAGCGGTCGCAGCCGGGCTATTGTTTAGTGGGGACGGCCGGCGGCGACAACGATAGCAGCGGCCGCTGTGGAGAGGGAGGAGCCGGTGCACCGGACCTGGAGCGCGGCGCTGGGATTCTCGCAGCAGCCTTCTCCATGCTCGGCTGCCCAGCGCGCCTCGTTCGCAACATTGTATCCGGCTCCCGTATACTGTATCCCGGCCCAGCTGGGAGAGGGCCGGGATCGCTTCTTTGTTGCAGTCTACAGCAGCGGCCGCCATCTTCCGCATCGGGACCCTGGTCCTGCCGGTGGGTTTCCCTGCACCACAGATTCCCCTGTCCTTGAAGCCTCTCCACGACCGGCTGCCTCCACGTTTCCTGCACCACCGGGGCCCCGCAGAGAGCTCGTCGCTTTCCAGATACCGATGGCTGGTGAGGGGGGCTTGCTTCCCGGGGCGCTTAGTGGTTGCTTGCCTAAGATGGCGGACGCAACAGCACCCTCCATCCTTGATCCACCGCTGGGGCTTCGCGATATCCTGGCAGCACTGGAGGACCTGCGGTTGGCCTTCTGCGACTCTTTCACTGGTTTGGGGGACCGGTTTGATTGGACTTTTTCAGCCGGCCATGATGATCCTCCGGTGCGGCATGTTAAGCCACATCCTCAGTCGACTGTCGGTGGTTCACCCGAGTTGAGGTATGTGGCAGTGACGGGGGGTCGTGTCCCAGTGCCCGCTGCGGCACCCGCCGGCTCTGCCCTGGAGGAGTCTGACACTACTGCTCCCTTGGTATGGCCGGAGCTTGTGTCTCGGACGCCGTTTTGCCCATCTCCTTTGTCCTTTGGTGCCACGTTTCTGAGCATCCTCCTGGACTTGCTTCCTGTACATCGGCCGGCCGCTACTCTGGAACTTATGCATCGTCCTGCTCCCTGTTGTACTAGCCACGGCATAGCAGTAGCGCAATCTGCGGTCCTTTACTATCGAGCTTCACTCCAGTTTGACTTGTCTCTTACACCTCGATCTCTGCGGCGGACTCCATGGTGGCCCATCCCGCCCAGGTTGGCTGTACTGCAATTGGATTCTGTTGGACTGCAGATTCGAAGGGGCCAAGGCTGAGGAGGGGGGTTTTTCTTGGTGCACATTGATACGTGTATGGCTGGGACTGGGACTTTTGACTGTTGGAGGTACATGTAGCGTGGGTGTTAGGTCGGGGCCTGGGGTTGGGTGACCGCGGGTAACGTTTTTGCTTGCATTGAATAGATCCTTGGCCCTCCTCCGATTAATCGTGACAGTCTTTTTCTTTTTCTTTTCTTTCTCTTCTTCTACATTTCGGGTACTCTTTTGGGGCGACAGACACACTGCTAGGGGGGGGTAGGCCGTAGCCTCTGCATGCGTGTAGGGTGGGGGGTATATTTCCTTGTTGGTTTTTTTTTCTATGGGCCTCCTTTTCCTTTCTTCCTTTTCTCTTTTCCTCTTCTCCCTTTCTACTCTTTACCCTTCCCGCTTGCTCTTTCCTTTCTTATTTCTTGGGTCGTTGGGAGGATTGGGAACTTGTGGGTAGTGCTTGGGGATCGTCATGTGATATGCTTCTTCTCTATCCTGATTACATTGAGTGCGATTGAGTACCTTACGGATAATGCTTGCTGACTCTTCTGATGATCGTTGCCCACTATAGTCCTAACTGCATTGCTTTGATTCGGATCCTTCCAGACTTGTTGCTATGGACTTATTTCAAAACTTTATAAAAATTAAACCTCATCATCCTGGCGCTCGGCGGCACAATTGTGTATAACGTAACCTGTCTATTCGCGCTGGTACTGATATGCTGCTGAGTTGTATAATTGATTGCTGATGTGCCCTTTTATTGTCGAGGCCGGCCTGAGGGTTGTAGGCCCGTATTTGTCTGCACATGCTGTTAAATAAAGGTTTTTAAAAAAAAAAAAAAAAAAAAAAAAAAATACTGTACATAGTCCAGCGCACCTAGGAAAAAAAGCTATGCTAGACAGCATTCAACACATTTGGTTCAACAAACATTTACGAGCAGCAGCTAAACAAAAAGTTCGTACCTGTATGATCTGTTGTCAGTTTAACCCAGGTAAAAGCATTCCCGTAGAACAAGGTGGATTTCAGCCTCCTGATCACCCTTTTGAAGTCCTCCAGATGGATTATATCCAGATGGAACGATGTCGAGGATTCAAATATGTTCTCGTAGTTGTCTGTGCTCTTTCCCGTTGGACAGAGGCATACCCGGTTTCAGATTACACTGCCCCGACTACTGCCAAACAGTTGGTTCGAGAATTCTTCCCACGGTACGGTTTACCACGTGTTGTCTACTCAGATAACGGCCAGCCGTTCTCATCCGAACTAATGAAACACGTTTCACTTTTGTTAGGCTATCAGTGGAGATTTCACTGTGTCCGACACCCCGAGGCAGCAGGTCTCGTGGAACGACATAATCAAACTCTGAAAATTAGATTGTCCAAAATATGTAGAGAGAAAGGTGTCGACTGGGTAGTAGCCTTACCAGTTGCACTCTTTTACATGAGAATGGTAGCGCAATCTCGAACAGGGCTATCCCCTTATGAGGTGGTCTTTGGCAGACCACCAAATATGTGGGGGACGCCTATACCACGCAAAATAACTGATGTTGACTGTAATATGCTGACAGATTACCTGGCTTCCTTGATGTCTGCACTACAATCTTGTCGTTCACAGGTAGCTGCAGCCTTTCCCGACAACACCGAGGTGAAACCCCATGACGTAATTCCCGGGGACCTGGTGTTAGTGAGGAACTTTGACCGGAAGTCTCAGCTGGATCCTAGGTGGAAATCGCCTCAACTCGTACTGTTAACCACGAGGACAGCCGTGAAGATCGAAGGTCGCAAAGGCTGGATACATTCAAGTCATATCAAGAAATTTCATGGACTACCGTCCGATGTAAACGACACACCTCGCGTGTCTTCACCGATTGACTCAAAGCTTCCTTTGGTTGAACCGAGTAATCAGGAACAATATAAACTAAAACTAAGGTCTAATAAGTCAGACAATTTGATTGTTTAAGTCCTCTCCAAGGTGAATCGGTCAAATTTGTCTCTGACATGTATCCCCTAGACCTGAATAGAGAAAGAAACCGAAAAATGCAATTGAAACAACATGCGTACTGTAAATCACTGCGTAGTCATTGCACAGTGACGTTATTAATTTTGTTTTTCTTAAGTCTTTTAATAATCGCTGCAAGTATATTGTTGCACATATATTATCCTATTTCTAAACATGTTTACAATGTTACTGCTGAGCATTCTTTTAGTGAATTACCCCCGCATGAGTTGTCCTATAGATTTGCGCTGCGCAATAACACTTTCATTAGTATGTTACATCATTCCCATCAGGCTAGCAATGCTACGAATTGTTGGATATGTGGCCGACTCCCTCCCTATCAGAACTATAAAGGAATTCTGCCTCTCTTTCCATACCCGTTCACACACAATGGCTCCTGTGGAGCATGGTTTAGTTTAATTAATTCCCTAGATTCGAATTCTGCAGTTGATCAAGACAACTGGGTATGGGGAAACCTGAACTTAGTTTTGCTTAAAGTCTGCTACCCTAACAAGGAGGGACTTCCCAAAAGAACAGGAACTGATCTAGAAAATGAAGTATATGGATGAGGGAATTTCACGCTTAATCTCATGATCCTGAATGTTGAATCCGAAGCTGCACCAATTTTGCCCGCTATGTCCAGTTAAAGGTGAATTATGTGTAAGAAAGAATGGTTCCATACATATGGGCCATAGTAGATGCACCACTGTAATAGAATTCAGTGATCAAGGCAAGTCTACATTTAGAGCTTCTCGCCATTCCTACTTCATATGTGGTCAGACTGCATATATACGTTTGCCTCTAGATTGGGATGGTACCTGCTACATCGGATTCCTTTTGCCACCTGTTTTCCTAGCTCCTCCTGATTATCACAGAAATACTCATTTAGTACACAATAGAGAACGGAGAGATCTCCCAATCGTCGATTACACTGAGACAGCATGGGAAAAATACACAGATTTCAATAAAGGTCTCTTTCCCTATATAGGTACAGTTACCAATAGTAAGCTGATACGTAGATTAACCAGAACCCTTGAAGCAGTAGTGAACGAAACTATTTCCGCCTTAGGCAATTTAACAGAAGAGCAGTCTGCTATGCGGATTGTTGTGCTTCAAAATCGTCTTGTCCTTGACGTCATCCTGGCCGATAGGGGCGGAGCTTGTAGGGTCATCGGATCAAGCTGTTGCATTTTCATACCAGAAAATTCGCCATCTGTATATAAAGCCATAACTCGCCTTCATAAGATTGTAAGCCAGATACACCAGAATCCAGGCACCTGGACTTGGTCCGGTTGGTTTTGGAGTGTATTGTCAACCTTTGGATGGAGGGTCCTATCCTTCCTAGGTATTGGCTTTCTCATACTATTCAGTTGCTGCTTATGCCTACAATGTGGACCAGCGATTTGTGGTCTGTGTGCCACATCGTGTATTCCACCACCAAGATTTCATTCATCACGGAAGAAGAAAGAAGAACAAATGATGCTATATGAACAGATCAACGGATTAATGAAGATTGATATCTCTTAAGGGCAAGTAGGGGACAAGGAGGGAATGTGGAAATATGGATTTTTATGGTCAGTTATGTCCCCTATCTTGGACCCCAACGGTTTCATGTATAAATCACAAGTACATGTATGTTTCCTCCAGTTCCAGTTATGAAGACGCAAACACATGTGCGTCCACCGTCAACATGTCCTCTTTCAGATCCGCCATGAATGGGCCGGATATTCTATTCCTAAGTATGAAAGGCCACCGGCTTTATATGGTTCATTTATCCCATTTTACAGTCCAGGCGAGTAGGCCCTGATTCTGCCATTAAGCCTTTTCCTGCCTTCTGCCTCTGAAAGCTCCAGTCTGAGCTCGCATCTGTATCCATGAACTTTGTCCTACTCCCTGCGCGGCTAACGGTGCCTGACTCGACCTGTCTGCTTGCCAAAAACTGTATTTCACCTTCGAGATTATCTGCTCCGCTCCCCATCCAATGCATTCCTGTCTAGTAGTTTAAGTAAACATTCTTCCAGCTACCGAGCAAAAGGCCCGGCTCCTCTGTCTTTATGCAAGTAATTCATAGCCCTGTTACTATGGAAGATTTCTGCCCTCGCATCTAGTGTAGACACTTACACTTGTACACGCACTAACAGTCAGTATAGTCAGTATAGAATGAGATTCTATTCTAAGAGACCTCTCTTTTTGGATAACATAGTTCTTTAAACATAGGATGTTAGATATGATTTGGGATTAGGTTGACATAACCCCAGACTTCTGTCTCCACATGTAGAGCTAAATGTCAAGTCCCCTTCACCCCCTAGTTGCACGTCAATCACACGTCATGCTGCTGCGCGCGCATCTCTGCCAAGTATTTCTGCTGACATTGCGAAATTCTTTCATGGTGCCACCTACTTGTGACATCATACCTAATGACGTTCTTTAGTTACGCCTAGTTACACCCACTTTAGTTACGCATGTATGTTTTATCTTTGTTATCAATTGTTACGCCTCCTGCATCTGTTTCACTGTAATGCCTATTGTATAAAAATGATTACCTGTCAATAAAGTATGGTCCTTCACTTCCTGAACCTTCGCGGTGACGGAATATGGAGTCCATCAATTCGAATTGATTTTGGAATAAAGCCCGTTCCGAACCTCTAATACCACGGATTCTGCCTCTTATTTTACTGAGCTATTATTATAGATTTTCCGCATCAAATTAAGTTCCGGTAATTAAATTATTTACCACACAAGTGGCGCAGGGAGCAACCCGCCAGAATGAGTTGTATACTACCAGCTATGGTACTTACTCAGAGCGGTCAGCTAGGAGCAACAAGCCAATGCAAAGAGTTCATCCACAAGCAACAGGGAGAAACACATGGGAATAGGCATTAAACAACAAGTCATATTATTTGCTTTGAGGACTCTATACAAGAACAGCGAATGAGTAGCCTTCGATGCAATCAGTCCCACTCGACAACTGGGCAAGCTCTTAAAGTTACCAATTCCCTGTTCTTCCACTTCTCTGTGCAGGACTCTTTCTGCTACTTTTATATAGGCTGCTATGCAGCCTTTGGAGCAACCAATAGGGGTCTCAATAGGTGTGGCGCAGCAGCCAGGGTGCCTGACTCTGGACCACGGGGTTCACGGTTCGATTCCCGGTGCCGGCTGCAGGTTAGCCCAGCATCATGCGACTCTGGGCAATAGCTCGCCTAATCTTTCGGACGGCTCCCAGTGCCTTGACACCCTTGGGTAATTGTGCGCTTAACAAATACTGGATTTCATTTTCACACTTCACAGCCTTTGGTCTGGAAGCGTTAAGAGTGCTGAAAACCAAGGTACACGTCTCCCAGGGCACTAAGTCAATCACTTGAGAGACAGGGCAACAACTACAAACGTTTGTGCAAGTTCCTGCATTCTGGCAGCCCTACAAACATTTAGGGTTATGGTGGGGTCCTTCCCCTCTGTAGGGCACCAGAAGCAGAGTATCCAAATGTTTAAAAACAGCTCACAAAAGCTTATTGGAAGCTCCTTGGACCCAGCAGGTTGGGCTACTCTATTTTTCCCCCCTCACTGCCGCCTTGAGTCGCATCTTCCTCTCCATTTTTGTAAAACACAGATGCCTAGCCCCAATCAGGCATCCACTTGTGGTCTTTTTCAGGGCAGCAGCGGAACCCAACGTTCTCCATGGCTCAGGCTTGGTCACAGCATGTCTGGCACAGTCCATGTGCCATGCTGGAGCGGGTTTGCTTTTATGAGCCACTGTCCGTCCGCAACAATGGGCTTTCCTCCATGTGGCATCCCTGACCGGAGTTTACAGTGGGTGAGACTTATTCAAAGTAAAAGAGCAAATACTCTGTAGTCCCAAAAGCAAAAACTCTACTGGCTAAATGGGTCAGAACCTATCATGTTCCTACAGAGGCACATTAGACTCGTAATTTGCTTGCTCACGTAACCCATGAAATGGAAATCCAGAAATCTATAAAATGAAAACCGCTTCATATCAAAAGACATCATCAAAGAACTTGTGCTTAAGGTGTAAAAACACAACTCTGAGATCTCAAGCAGCAGATGTCATTTAGTGGAATACATATAATAGACAAGTAATATAGCATTTGATGCTCATTGGAGGTGGAAAACTATTTCTGCGGCCTATTTCTATAGCCTCCTTTAGTTGCTAAGTAGGAATTACAAACATCTATTGCACGTTTCACTCCTCTAGGTGTCGTAAATTACATGTTATCACCCAAGGAGAAAGAAAGGGGGTTGATGCCTTTGTGTTTTGTACTGAAACATATGGATGGATTTCCTGGTAGATACCAGTTAGCCTTCATGGAACAAAAACTACTGACAGATCGAGTGGATTTAGGTGTGCAAGGTGCACTCAATAAGCACGGACTCTTATAGGGGATGACCTAAAGAGCTCCGCAGATGCTAATGGAGTTGTCGCTCTATGCCTACTAAGACCTGTCCTCACCATTCAACACAGCACACCACTGAGAAGGTGATCCAAAGCAGTATCAGCAATTGGCTAAATCCTCTCTTGAGGATAGATCCCAAATGATCTCACATTTGTTAAGTAAGAATATCACAGAGTTAAAAAATAAAATTGGGTCCTGCTGTTTAATGTTTACCTTACCGCCTTTCTAATACTGTGGACTCCTTCACTTCACTGTCACAATAATGCAGAAGAACTAAAATGCTCTTAAATAAACAGGCGTAAAATGTAAAAAAATAAAAAAATAAAAAAAATAGCCAATGCCCAATGGCAGTAGAAATGTGAATATTAAAAGCATTCTGAAAAAGGGGCAAAGTGCAAAATAGATTGGCCACTCTGGCCGTCACAAGGACAAGGAATACAATCAAGGTCAGAGTGGTAACCAAGAGGAAAACCTAATACAATGTTAATGGTGCCAGCCCTTAGACGAAACAAAAGGCTCCTCTCCCAGTGGCTCATTGGCAGGGTGATTTAGTTAGCCAGCGGGTGTGGGGGGATTTTCAATGGTCATGTAGCAATGAACAAGGGATTTTTTGGATTCCTTTTCGAACCATTCTGCTCTTTATAGCGAATAGAGCGCACTCCTAAGCTCACTTTTGTTTGTGGCCATAGCTGTGCTAGGATCTGAATAGATTCTTCCCTTATTAATGCTACAAAGGCTCCGATACACCCCTGAGAGCCATGGTATGTCGTTCCCTTTCGCACATCCTATGCAGTCACTAATGATCTCTCTTGTTAGGGATGTGGCCGTGTTTTTCCAGACCGATAACCAGAAAAGGGCAGGGCGGGCCCTAATGAAATCTTCAATAAAATGTAAGTTAAGTTCCTTGTGACAGGTGTATTGAGGTGTGGAGATTGGGACGCCCAATAACTTCCTGCAAAATCTATTCTCTTCCTGTTGGATGCAGGTGCTATCGGCGAAGCCCCAAACCTCAGCACCACACGTAGCTGTTGGCACACAGGGACTTAACATTTTTTTAAGCTGGCTAAAATGACACCTGTTCTCTTTGGGCGTGGGAGGCTAAGAATTGAGTTGGAGGCCTTTGAGAACTTGCTCCTGGAGTAAGCCATATGCTCACTCCAGGAGCCGTTCGCAGTAAAGACCACCCCAAGATAAAGGAAGGTGCTGGTGCTCATTAGCTTTTGGTTGTCCACAGATATAGAGCTAAGTTGGCGTTACTTTGGACCACACGACATTATAAAAGACTTTTTAAAATTAGTGCGCATGTCTAAGCTGCCCATATAATTAACAAAGCCCTGCACTAGCGTACATAGGGAATTCAGAGTGTGGCCCATAAGGGCTACATCATCCATGTAGAGTAGTACGGGGAGTGGTTTGCCATTGATTTTTTGCATCTCTTGTTTAATGATTTTGAGGTTTTATTCAGTCCATTAATGTAGATAATAAAAAGGGGGGCCAGAACGCAACCGTGCCTGACCCCCCTACCTACATCAATGGCTTCAGTAACCTCGCCCGCAACCAATCCTCACCCGGGCTTTGAGATCTTTGTGCAGGTGTGCCAAGAAATACACCAGGTTCTCATCCAATCCATAGGTCAGAAGGATAGACCAGAGCTTTGACCTATTAACAAGGTCAAAAGCTGAGGTCAAATCCATAAAGGCCAAATAGATTGGGGAAGCCCGCACAATGGCGTATTTGTCCATGATCAGATTAAGACATTGTTCGTTGGTGCCCACCTTACTTCGGAAGCCCAGCTGACAAGGATCTAAAATTCCATTTTCCTCAGACCACTCTAAAATCTTATTATATAGGACTCTACCTAAATTTTTTAATGTGTTATCAATTAGGGAGATAGGCCTATATCAATTAGGTTGGGAACTATCCCCTTTTTTAAAAATCGGGACGATAATACTTGTGGACCAGGAGCTGGGTAGCAGAGCATACATTAGATTACTAAAAACATTTAAAAATAGGGGCGCCCAGAAGTCTGGCTTGTATTCGATGAGATCAATGGGTAGACCATCTGTTCCAGGGGCTTTATTACCCACGCTCTGATGGATCGCTTCATCCACCTCAGATAGGGTCATCTATATTCTGGTTAATGGCCCCGGCTCAAAATGATCTGTCTCTTGTGCGGGTGCAGCATACATTTCTGTAAAGTGCTTTTCCCAGGACTTGCTCGAAATGGTACAGCTGATGGGGGTAAGAAGCTGCCTCATAAATCGCAAATCCCTCACAGCTGACCAAAATGTATCACCTTTTTTGTTTGGTGTTTGCCGCGATCACTAATGCCTCCCAGCGTTTCTTTTAAATTTCCCCTTGTACCTCTGACTAGCCGATTTCACTTCCAAAATACACCTTGGATCAGATCAGGCTCTGCGCAATTGTTTGTTGGCCTCGGAGCACTCATGATCGAACAATCTAGGGTCATGTTTCACACGAGAAATGGGTTTTGACAAAATAATTTTTATGGCTGAGCAAAGTTTATTAAAATCATGAACAGCATCAGGGAGTGGGTCTTGGGCTGATAAACATGAGTTTATAAGATGCATGTTTTCCTTTACCATCGTCTGGAACAAATCATTATCTACGCCCCTCCATAATAATCTCAAGCTATCAGTGGAAGGTATTAGATTCCTGGCCCCACATTCAGAAGTGAACCTGGGCCGTGGGGCTAGACTCAGCCCTACTCTAATGGGATTGTGGTCCCCATGGCTCATGGCAATAACTTCGGCTTCCATTACATGGACGGCGAGGTGGGGGGATATAAACAAAAAAATCTATGGTGGAAGAACACCCCCTTCCTCTAAATGTTGGCACAGGGTGGTTGTTTACGTGATTTGCTCCAACGATGTCCATGACATCAGTGAAATTATGTAAGCTCAAAAACGTGGCCAACTCAGCGTCCCTACGGCAGGTAGAGCTAGGGTTGTGAAACCCTGAGCTGTTTGGTCTGGCCATTAGTTTCGCATTAAAATCACCCCCCAAAAGAATTCCAGTAATTTTTGCTGATTCTTGCTGGGAATCAAGGTGGGAGATTAAATCAAAAAGCATAATAAAATTCCCATGAGGGATAGAGTTAAAATCATTGTTATAAAAATCAAATAAAAAGACTCTTCTTTTATATAATAGAACTTGAAAGTTGCGACTATTAGAAGGCAGAAGCTTGATGCTGCCCCCAGCAGCAATGTTGATCCCAATAAATAAGCCCCCCGAGGGGCGACCAAATTTGGAACTGGGGGCTAAAATACTGTGACAGTTAAACGTATTAATGTATAGATCTTGGGTAGCCTAGGTCTCCTGAAACATAACTATGTCTTGATCCTTTATCAGGCGTAGTCAGTCCGGGTCACCAAGCATCTGTTGAAGGCCGGCTACGTTCCAGCTCAAAATGATTAAGTCTGTATCGGCCTTAACTTTAAGTGTAGTTGGCTGATTGTCTAGCATATCACTAGAAGGGGCGGGGACAAGACCCTGAAGATTTTCCAAGGGGTAAGGGCAATGTTCCACTGGGGACATTGGTCAATTATGTGTGTCCAAATCTGACAATGCGGAAAACTATTGGATACAGGAATTAAATTGAACAATGGTCTATGGGCCTAAATTGTGGTTTGTAACAATAAACCAAAGGGAGCTCACAAATTCTTGAACTTTGAATGAATGTTTGTTCACAAAAGCTTAAAATGCAACGAACCAAATGAGGCCTGCGGAAGTTGATCACAATACAGTCTCCATCGATGTTTTTGGGAGATTGACCAACCCACCCAACTCAGCGGACCATTAGGATCTCATTCATGCAGGATGGGTGGAACCTTTTGTGATTAGTAAGCCAGTCCACACTCTTGTTACGAATATCAGCCCAAGATTCCCTCTGAACCTCTATTAGAGCAGGAACACCGGCCAGAACAAATACGTAAGGGCAGGTGGCTGTGGGTAGGTTTAAAACGTCTGCGTTGGGTCTCGGGCGTTTGCTCCTCGTGCTGTCTGTTATATTCCCACTTAGGACAGATGGTGTGGATGGTATGTTGCCAGAAGCTGAACGTTCAGACTGACTTCTGCATAGTCCCAGAGTTCTCGTAATAGGCTCCCCATGTGGGTCCTGTAAGTTTCCATACTCAGTGCTGGATTTCTGTGCAAGGGTTACTTTGGGTTTGTGGCAGATGGTGTGAGGGTTGGCAGATGTGGGTACTTCATGCATGTTTGAAGTTGAAGAATTAGATCTGGAGTTGGCATCTACCGAAGTTGGAAAACCCGTCCCGCAATATCATCCGGTTTTGGGGTCTCATTGATACCACAGCTATTTAAAATATCCATGGCAGTGACCAGATGTTCTACCTTTTCCAGAAGGGGGGTAAGATTTGTGTCAAGCAGTTCTTTAAAGTGGGCTAATGCTTACCCCAATACTTTTTCCAGAATGTTCTCAACAGTAATGGCAAATACGGCACCCCAGTAATATCTTTCATTGATGCTGGTTAAACGGCATCGGTCTGTGTACTAGCAGGGTTGGTTGATGACATAACATGGTTCGCTGCATGGGTCGCAATGTTGGCAGGTCTAGGGCCTTTTATACTTTTGGATTTTTGGGTGGTTACACCCCGCTTCCGTTTGACTGGTGGAGCTCTCGCCTTAGACTCATCATGGGGTTTAGCGACCCGTCCTCTAGTGATTATACTAGGCCCTTTAGGGGTTACTGTTGGTACTACATCCGGGCTTACCAGGGGGGAATTCTGAGACAAAATTAGAGGCGTTGAAGGAAGAAGCGATTGAGGACTGCCAACCGAATTGGAAATGCCTAAAGACGAACGACTATGTAAAGTATTAGGGTCTTTAGAGAGTCGTCTTTCAGTCATTTCTATTTCTAGGGTCCCTGCTACTCCTTTGCGCTTGCTCATGATGGAGGTTATATATGGGCAGAACCAAGTATGACACTAATACAGTCTAGTAACTGGGATAAGGGTGTATGCAACAGTACCTGAGGGTTGAGTAAGATGCTCTTGTGTGGTGACCGGGTATCAGATGTCAGAGGGGGGCCCAGCCCAGCCTCTTCCGGGCTTTGAAGGGTCCACCCTTGGCCCGGGCCCGCCCGCGTGCGTCCTGCACTGCGGGAAGCCCTGGCCTCTTTTGTGTGCCTCCTGACGCGGAAACAGGACGCTGGCGCCTCCCCCGGCGCTTGCAGTGCTGGGGAATGGAGTCCTCACTCAGCTGTTGCGAGATGCGGCTGTGAAATACAAAATACATGGGCTTCTGTGCTGCCGGACCCCCTGGCCGCTTTTGTGCGCCTCCTGGCGTGGAAACAGGACATTGGCGCCTCCCCCTGCACTTGTGGTGCTGGGGAATGGAGAGGCTGGTGGCGGTGAAATACAAAATAACACGGGCTCCTAAACTTAAACAATGAGGGACCCATTCAGTCATGGGTGGTACTGAACGAGGGTGGAGGAGGTTAAAAAATAAATATCACTTACCTTGTAAAACATAGTTTCTCGGCTGCTTTAGTCTGGCTCGAACAGGAAGCTCACAGGCTCCCCTAGACCAATCACAACGCTGCTGTGAGCTGCTTTGTGATTGGTCTGAGCGCCATGGTTCTGCACTAAGACAGGCAGTGGGAGCCAGTGCATGTCTGTTTGGCCGACCCTCTACCCCCTACGACCCCCCAAATTGCTGGCTGTGAAATGGCCAAGCCCCGCCCCAAAACCTGCCTTAGCAGGGTAAAATAAATGGATAACATTGCGTTATTTTATTTTCCTTCTTTACACTAATAAAAAGCAGAGGGGTGACGCTCCTCCGCCTTAGTGGGGGAGCCGCCACTGGTCACATTACCTCTGCCCTCAAGGTATTACACTTGTTACTAGCTGCAAGAAGAATATTCTTCAAAGTGCTTGCTCTACACCCTCGAAGTTTAACGGGACTGGACCAATCTTCCTACAATCAAAATTAAGATTATACACCCAAATGTGAAAAAACTGATTGAGAATGCGGCCCACTCCTGACAATTCCCACTTTTTCACACAAAAAAAACCCTGCACAGACGGAAGTTAATTCTTAGGACAAAGATGTAAGCTGCTGAATATGCTGCCAAAGAAAACAAGGATCATTGATAACAGAGAATTCAAAAGAGTAATAAAATACTGGCTTAATCCTAAGTCACAACTCAAGTTTCCCTCAACCACAGCCATGACCAGTATGTATATGCACCTTGCAAATCTGTCAAATTCCTTTTGAATACTACCACATGTTGAAGACACTTTTACATGCCCCCCATCAAGTCTGAAGCAAAGTATCCAGGCCTTCGGCAAAATACTAAAACTGAGCACTAATATAAGACAGTTCAACCAACACCCTTCTCCTAACCATAATCATATTTACTTTACTTGAGGTCTCATCAATTGTTAGGAAAGCCACTTAGAAATGCTACAATACAATAGCATATAATGATTAGAAAAGAAGATACCTACGTGAGCGAAGCCATGCTTTTACAAATCAGGTGCTCAAGTTGAGTGAGTGTGCAGAGGGATGGAGAAAACACGCTTTTCACATTTTCAAGATCTTGCCTGAGAAGAAGCTGGCTGACCTCCCGCCAAAGGAGATGTAGTATGTCTGAAATACATAGCTGGTGTGGTCAGACGAGAGCTATTATGAGAACTGTAGACTCTGGTCTATCTTCTAAGATACTTAGAATTCTTACATACCGTGGAGAAGGTGACGGCTATCCTGGTGGATAGCATGCCCAGCTTCAAAAAACCCTAGAATCCGTTCCAAGACATTCACACAAGTATAGGTGGGAGGGTGGAGGACAATCCATCATATCCCTCAGCTAAGCCACATATAAGGTCTACACCGGATAGACGGCTCTTCGTCAGAGAAAGAGGGAGATGAGGGAGTGCAATGCTTCACCTAGTCCAAATGTCTACCCTAATATGCCACCAACCTCTCCCTCAAGATCAACATCCAAGACCAATTTGAGGGTCTCACCCAAAAATGTATGTGGATGGAGGACATGTCTCAAAGATCTAAAATCAGACACCTGCAGCAGGTGTACACATCTGTACTTTCAAGTGGGTGTCATCAAGACCTACAAATACTGTAGGTAGAAAAATCACACCAACACCACATTTGGAATATGGACCTACATTTCAAAAATGGGTGGATGGATATATCCTCTTGAATCGTCATCTTTACTCTCCGTCACAATTGGCTACGCTCAGGACAACTGGGCAGGCTCGTCTGCAGGTGGAATATGATGGGGAAGAATGGACAGAACTTTGGCCCTAGAACAAGAAGTCTGAGGCACAGATGAAACTCATTAAGATTCTTTAGAGCTGGTACTGGACCCCAGCGCAGCTTCAGGCTGCAGGGTTGCTCCCTCATTCTGCCGGTTGGCGATGTGAGTACGCGCCCTGTGATATTGCCTACATTTTGATGGACTGTCCCACAATACACCCCTTGTGGACGGCAATAGAGTCTACGGTCTGGGAATTTATGGATTTGCCCTCGCCACTTCCAGAACCCCCCTGTAGTGGAGACAGGGTTTTATGTGCACACATTGCTATGTTAGCATAAGCGCTTTAGAAGTAAAACGCCATCTTGCCCCTTTGCTTGCTTTTGTACACGACACCACAGGTAGCTGTTATTACAAGTAAAACTGCTTGCTTGCTTCACATGAGAACGGTCTGTTGTTCACATCCTAGACGTGCACTGTGACCTTAGTCTGAACACTGTGTGCAGAAGCCGTCAAGGTCAAATAACAATGTATGCTGTTGAATTCAGGTTGATCGGCCCACGATCTAGACACAACACGCACACAGCTGCAAATATCTGAAACTCGGGTGCCTTTAATATTGCATTTGCATGCATGATTCAGACACTTGGAGAAAACCTTTCCAGACACAGGGAGCAGAGCTGATAATATCCACATTTGTAAAGCGCGAACAAGCTGGGGGCCGTCGGGAAGATTAAGCAAGCTATTGCCCAGAGTCACATGGTGCTGAGCTAATCTGCCGCCGGTGCCGGGGATCAAACCGTGATCCCCAGATTCCGGAGCCAGTCGCCCTGGCCGCGGCGCCACACCTCTTTCCCTGTGATGTGATTCACCTGAGCTGAACTTTGAGGTATGGGGTTCCCCATTCAAACCTAGAGACCTTCTATTAGTTTATAAAACTAGTTTACCAGCCAAGGGAGGGTGGTTCACAAAGTTTTATAGGACTTGTTTTCCACTATCATTTTTAATATGATTTCTCCTTTAATTTTCTATGGTATTGTAACGATGATGATGGTTTTATTTTTAATCATTTGCCTGCTTGTATTAGCCAAAGTACTGCACCTTAGATCACATAGTTAAAAATAAACATTTTAAACTTTTCCGTGTCTCTGATTGTCTCTTGTTGTGGACTGATATGAGAATAATAACGAAAAGGAGTGTCTGATTCCCACCATTCCTGAGAGTACTCTAAGTCGCTTGTTCTGGGTTGTCTAATCATTGGTAGCTTCGAGATGATACGGAGAACAAATGAGACACTGATGCTAGTGGGATAGGGGTTCTGGGTACTGAGGTGAGGTTTGTGGTACACCACAATTCACTGAGGTCCTGGTTTCCTATGCATAGTTCTGTGCATGAGCAGAATCTCCGCAACACCCCCTAATTCTCTTCCTTGACTTATCGGACATTCCTGAATTGATCTGCCATGCTAGTCGATTGCTCATCACTGCCCTTTCAGGTACCAAAATGTGTATTTTGTGACATTAGCGCCCTCCACAATTGCTGTCACAAGAGGAATGACTTGCTGAGCTGTACAAGACCCTATGAGTTTGGATTTGTGCACATAAATGTATGCCATTTATAGCAGACCCCTTCTTTTGCTTACCCTACATGTGCAGTGTCGCATTGTAAGGGGAATATTTTTTTTCATTCCTTTTCATGATATATTTTTTCTATGATGATTCTTCCCTTTCCCATCAACTCCTGTGAAAATATCGGGTATCAGAGCGCCCATTATTGCTGACTGGGATGTAGGGGCTATGGAACTGTACAACAACCCATCATAAGTCTGCCCTGTACGAGTTGAATCAAGGTTGGCGATAACCTGAGATATCTGAGCCCGCTATATAAGGCCTTACTGACCTGCCCGCTGCGGGTGAAGGGCACTGCGATTGGAGACGACTCCCCATGCGAGCCTTCTAGGACAGTAGGGGCCTGGAATAGCTCGGTTGGCGGAGGACCATCACTATACATCAGTAGACCAAAGCGCAGTAGAAGGTTTCAATCCACTTAAAGTAAGGCTATCCAAAATGGGGAAAGCAGACAAGCAGCAATCACGACTCACCTTCTAATCCAGATGCACTGCAAGGCCCCAGCAACATGCATTATCAGACTCAGAGCAAGAATAAACATCGCAGGGCGCTACAGCATTGGAGAACACCTTCATAGCCAGGCAACAGAGTTTGCAATCAATCAATGGCAAAATTGACTCGCTAAACTTACGAATGGACCACATTGCAGTCAAACTGGATAAGCAGGGCGCGCCTTGCTGAGGCAGAGCAGCGCATTTCGACGGCGGAAGATGGATGGCAGTCTATCACTGCTAAGTGCTTAAATATGGCGAAGGTATTAGCGGTGATCCAAGCTAAAAATGAGGACCTGGAAGCATGATCCCACCGCACCAATCTACGCATTACCGGCATACAGGAGTCCACCAACACGGGCAGACTAGAAAATTACGTGGAAACCATGCTCAAGGAGATATTTGGAACAGAGCACTTATCCACAGTATTGATTGATGAACGAGCACACAGGTCCCTAATGGCTTGTCCACCTCCGGAGGCACCACAACGCCCAATTATTACCAAGCTGCTAAATTACTGTGACAGGGACAAGGTGCACAGACTGGCAGGTGAAAAGCAGACCGTGAGCTATCACGGCAATGATGCCCGATGCAGCTTTTTATCCAGACTTCACAGCAGCAGTTCAAACAGCGCAGAGAATTCCTCCAGGTCAAGGAGAAGCTTCAGGAAGTGAACATACCGTATGCAATGCTATACCTGGCTCTCTTTTGAATCAGTCACAGAGGAACGAAGAGGATATTCACTACACCCAAAGCAGCAATGGACTTTGTTAAAACGACTGCCCATACCAGCCGGAGTCGACTGGGGTCAGAGTCAGACGATACTATGCGCTGAGCTGCTTGGTGATGGCGCTTATGCCTGTGTGGGGGAGAGAGAAGGCAGGCAGTAGAAAATAATGCAACTTTGGTGCACTGGGGCACTGTTGCCTAAAGACGGCTGTATAGAACCGAAAGAATCACAAATAGCCGGTCTAGGTATGCTGTTCATGCTACTATACATGAGAGGATTACTTATCAATAGCCGCACATGCAGTGAGAGGATGTATATGGGGACTAGTGGTTGACATTAATGATCAATCTCCTATTCCAATTGATGGAATTTAAGAGTCTACTGATCAGATCCCTGGCCACCTCCATTCACAGGGGAGTAACTTGGCCTTTAGCCACCCTCAGAGGGTACACCTCTAACGTCCCTACATTGTGTTAGTATAACTACAGTGATGTGTTATGCTGTACTGCACATATGTTTGATTATTTTCTCATTTCAGTTCAGGGATGGCTTTAGCATGGTAGGAATGCTTAAGTAGGTGGGGGGGGGGGGTCGTGGTTGCTTAAATGTTATGCCATCAATGTATCTCTCTATATTGGTTGTCGTGTAACCATATCGAAAGAATGTTGCATGTATCGCATCTATGACTGAGGAACCACACACTACCTGACAGTGGGTGGGGGACACATACCCTTCCTTACATGGAAAGTTAGAGGGCTGAACAACCCCCCAAAAATACACCAGGTTCTCACCTATTGAACAAGTTACTTACCTTCGGTAACTATATATCTTCCTTACCTTAGAATATCCCCAGGCGTCAGGCTGGATCCGTAAAGATTTTTCATCAGCAGTACCCTTGAGCATCGGTAGGCGTCGTCTGCGACTCCGCCTCTGTCGTCGTGATCGCCGGGATGACGTTGGAGTACTTAGACGCCGCCCTCGTGCGCTGACGTCAGTTGTGTACATAGCTTTCCGTGCCAGGAACGCAGAGCCATGCAAGAAACCGACACTGGTGCCATGAATCTAGGGCCCTGAAAGGGATGACCTTAACCCTAGACATCGGTTCGCAGAACGGGGAGGATGGGTGGGGCGGTAATAAATCTAACTAACTAATGTTTCTTACAGATGTATCGTTGCCGAAGGTAAGTAACTTGTTCATCTGAAAGAAACACGTTAGTTAGATTCCTTACCTTAGAATAGACACCCCAGCAATACCAACCCCGGTGGTGGGTCTGCAAACGAAGATCACACCAGGAAGTCGTGGAGAAAGGAATGGCCAAAGAAGCCGTCTCTCCGGACTTGGCTGTCCAGGCAGTAATGCTTGGCAAACGTGTGCAGCGTTGCTGCCTGACAAATATCCTGCAGAGGGACTACCCATCCCAAGGCAGTAGTAGCCGCTGTGGCCCGAGTGGAATGGGCACTCGGGCCCATAGGAGGATTCTTCTTAGCCTAGGAATAACAGGCCTTAATGCACAAAACGACCAACCGAGAGATGGTCCGCTTGTGCACTGCCCGCCCCTTCTTCGCGCCCACGTAGCCAACGAAGAGTTGGTCGTCCACCCGGAACTGTTTTGTGCGGTCCAGATAGAAGGAGAGCGCACGTTTTGGGTCCAGACGGTGGAGACTCTCTTTCGAAGGATGCGGAGGCGGAAGAAGGTGGGCAATGTAACAGACCGGCCGATGTGAAAGGCAGTAACCACCTTAGGTAGAAAGGAAGGACGAGTCCTTAGAACAACCTTGTCCGGATGGACAGAGAGGAAAGGAGGTTTAGAAGAAAGAGCCTGGAGCTCACTCACTCTTCTGGCAGAGGTGATGGCAACCAGGAAAGCAGTCTTGAGAGTCAGAAGAGGACAGTTATGGAGTGGCTCAAAAGGAGCGCACATCAGATAGGTTAACACCAGATTCAAGTCCCACTGAGGCATTACGAAAGGGACAGGAGGAAACATGTGAGTAATGCCTTTTAAGAATCTATCAACAGGGAACTTGAAAAGAGAAGGCTGATCAGGAAGCCGTAAGAAGGCAGAAACAGCTGAAAGGTATCCTTGATGGTGCCCAGAGCAGAGCCCTGCTGGACCAGGGAAAGAAGTGTGGAAATGTGGATTTTCCTGATCAGTTATGTCCCCTATCTTGGACCCCAACGGTTCTATATGCATGTTACAAGTACATGTATGTTCCCTCCAGTTCCAGTTTCTAAGACGCAAACATATGTGTGTCTACCGTCGACATGTTCTCTGTCAGATCCGCCATCGATGGGCTGGATATTCGATTCCTAAGTATGAAAGGCCACCGACTTTATATGGCTAAGTTACTCCATTTTTACAGTTCAGGCAAGTAGGCCCGATTCTGTCCTTAAAGCTTTTCCCTGCTCTCTGTCTCTGACAGCTTCAGCTTGAGCTCGCATCTGTATCCATGAACTTTGTCCTACTCCCTGTGCAGCTAACGGTGCCTGCCTCGGCCAGTTTTCGCCTGCCTGCCAAGAAGCTGTATTTCACCTTCGAATTATCTATTTTGCTCTCCAGCCGATGCATTCCTGTCTAGTGATTTAGGTAAACATTTCCTTTAGCTCACAAGCAAAGGACTCAGCCTTTCCGTCCTCCTGCAAGTGATTCATAGCCCTGCTGCCATGGAAAGTTTTCTGCCTCTCGCATCTCATATAGACACTTAGGCGTTTGTGCACGCACACAGTCAGTATAGACTAGATTCTGTCCGAGAGTCCTTCCTTGTGGATAACATAGTTCTTTAAACATAGGATGTTAGATATGATTTGGGATTAGGTTGACTTGACCCCCCAGACTTCTCGTCTCCACATGTAGAGCTAAATGTCAAGTCCCTTCACCCCCTAGTTGCACGTCACTCACACGTCATGCTGCTGCGCGCGCATCTATGCCAAGTATTATCTTATAGATCCACCTATGTCTGATAATCCTAACCAATCATGTTTCTTTTATTCCTTATTACGCCTAGTTTCGATTACGTACCTGTTATGTCACTTTTCTTATCAAATGTTACGCCTTCTACATTCGTTTCATTGTAATGTACTTATTATAAAAATGCATGTCTGTCAATAAAGTATTGTACTTCACTTCCTGAACCCTCGTGGTGACGGAACCTGAAGGCCGCGACTCGAGTCGGCCATTTTGAATGGAATAAAGCCCATTTAGAAAACCTCTTATACCACGGATTCTGCCTCTTGTTATTTTGAGCTATTTTACTTTATTTTAAGATTCCGTATGAAATTCAGTCCGGTAAAGAAGATTTTATTTACCACATAATGGCGCCCGAATAGGGACACTTTCTCATCTCACGCGCCGGCGGTGCGTTGCAGGCCCGGTCTCCTGCCACAACTGGACGGACCATAAACGCGTACCAGCAGGATTTCCTGTAAGCTCCCTCCGGTCAAGCGGGGGCGACTGAGGCTGCGATCAACCCAGACGAGGCGGTGAGAAGTGCGAAGTATCCCGACCAGAGCCTAGCTGAGAGAGCAAGATCCGAGGTATACAGAGGCCCACCAGGTTTCTCGAAATCCCGATGTCCAGAGGGTCCGCTGTCCGCAGTCATCGAGTCCTGTCCATTCTCTGAGGCCTTCCGTTTCAAGGAGCTACTCGGTGAGTACCATCGCCGGGGAGGCGTGTTGACGCGCACATAGGTTGTGCCGGTCAAGACGGATTTGGGTACACAAATCCGGTCTGCACTGTTTAGCAGTGTATATGTACTGTTTAGCAGTATATCAAGTATTCCGAAGTATTCAGTTACTGTCAAGAATTCAGCGTGGTGATTAGTTAGGCAGACTGTCATCATTGTCGGTCATTGTTAAAATATTTAATGTTCAATATTTAAAGTGTTTAAATGTCTTGCATATTGTGGTATGAATGATTGTTCATTGTTCACTGTTCATTATTGTGTTTTTCGTATTAAGTGAATTCAAGAGTAAGTATCAGATCAGTTGTCAATATGCCGCTTTTCTCGAAGTTAAGACAGATTACTACCAGAAAAGGGGTGCTTGAAGAAGCAGTTCCTATTCCTCCTAGGGACACTCCAGGGCATTTTATGTACCATAAGCATGGCTTAGATGCCATATTGTTTCTTGATCTATGGGTAGATTATACCAAGGGATTGCCGGAAAGTCAAAGGTGGCCCGCAGCGGGAACCTGGGATGCAGAGTGCATCATGAAAGTAGAGGAAGAGTTATGGAAAAGAAAGGTCAGACAGTCACAGAAAGACGCTGTTGAGTTATGGCGTAAAGAATCTCATAGACGTACAGAAAAAGCACGTAGACAAGAAGAGAGGAGTAAAGAAAGTTCAAATAAAGTTCAAGAAAATCTATTAATTGAGGAAGGTATCCGAGTGAAATCAGAACAAGTAAATAGACAAAGAAATGCTCTTATGAATGGTATGTATCCCCTTCTAGCCGAAGGACTACCTAAGGCTGCTCCAGAGATGCCAAAAGACTTGCCACCCCCATTATTTCCAATTAAGGTACATCCAAAAGGGCATCCCAGAACCGCAGAAGATGTTTTTCTTTCCTCATATCTAGACGACGCAGCTCCCGAGTATGCTAACGCCGCACCACATAGACCGTCTGGTGTAGGGGTTCAACGTCAGGATCAGGTATCTGTCCCCGTGCAACAGCAAGTCCCGACACAAGCTTCGGCAAGCACATCTGTTTCCGCATCTGTCTCCGCAGTCGACTCTACAGAGGTATCGACACCCATAGTTGCTGTGTCACGTTCAACGAACCCATTCACACCCGACGCCCCAGATGGGGCCACGGGAGGTGCTAGCATTACCTTTACACCACCTAGAATAAATAAACTTGTCTTTCAAGAGTCAGCACATTCACGTACACCTAAATTCGTAAGTGAACGTACGCTTAAGGAACTCCTTGTAAATTGTAGATATGACCCGGTGGTTGGTAAAGAGGACGAAATGGTCCTGGCATCATTACGTATCAGGCGAGCCGCAGAGTATTTAGCAAGGTTACCAGGAATGACTACGCATCTAGATAACATATATCATTTTGTTCAAACAGGACGAGATCCAGGATGTATTAACAGAGCTATGGAATTCCAGAAAGTAGAAATACAGGGGGAACTGTTACGTTTCCTCATAAACTGTGTGATCAGAAATCAAGACCGCCCGGGGGTAGACCCGAATGCAATGCTTATTCTTACAAGATGGAGTCAGAATATATCAGAAGGGAGACACGATAAGCAAAATTGTATAATAGCCATGTGCCGAAAAATCCGTAAAGAAATAGAGCGTATTCATGAAGAAAGATTGGGAACAGACGAGTTTGAGCAAGATGAAGTGTCCGAATCAGGGAATTCCGCAAGACAGTCAGAGACCATAGCCTATGTAGGCAGAAGAGGATCCTGTGATAATGCTAGATGTTTTTCTGATCCCATACACTCAGTATGCCCAAATAATAGCAGAACGTATCCGACGCCTATAATAAATCTGAAGTCTCCTGAACATTCGTTTCAAGCCGCAGATAAAATACTACGAGAACGAAGGGGTTACCACCTCCTCGATTCCATGGATGAGCAAGAATTAGCCAGATCAGCCGTTCACTGGATTGACAGTCCTGAAAAATACGGTGATGAGACCGTAGCACACACGTTTTTTAATCTCAGTACAGATGAACAACGTTTAGCTGGAATCTATATGATTCAGCAACTCCTCATATTATATAAGAGCCAACATGCTGACCCTGGTCCTTTACCTGATATATTAACGGAACTACTCACGAACAGATGGAGAGGTTCTAGTAACAAGCTAATTAAAGAGATATTAGTGTCACGTAAGCAGTATGTCCTTTTTGTAAGTCCGGATTCTCTCTCGCTGCCCCGCAGGGAAAGAGCGCCGTACTATATGGATAGACAAAATCCCCTACGAGAAGTGCACCCAATAAAAGGCGAAGATAATGAGTTTCACCGTGTATTTGTTTACACACCCATATCAAAAATGGAATTATTAGAAATGAAAAAAGTAGTACCTAGTCATGACAAAGACCCAGCGGGTTTCCACCGAGAAATTAAAGACATGTTACTGATGGGAGAGTACACCTTTCCTGATATTATGACGATATTAAAGGTGCTTTTGCCTGCTGGCATTTATGAAAAACTGAAAGAAAAAGAGTGGGAAGTGGGTGACCAAAAGATAGACTGGACAGCATTAGCAGAGGAAGAAAGGGGCCGAACTGCAGGTTCAGGGCTCGGGGATAAAGTTAAACTGTTACCAGGTTTACTAGTACAGGTACTGCCACGTTTATTAACTACAAAAAAGGAAGATTGGGGTGCAATCACAGCCTGCAAACAAAAGCAAGATGAAGACACAAGCGATTATTATGCTCGATTTGAAAAATGTTTTGGTATAAATAGTGGTATAAAAGCAAGTAGTGACTCATATCCACATTTATTTGTGACAAAATTAGTGGAAAATGCATTGCCTCCAGTAAAGAATAGAATATTGAAATTCGAGAGTACCTGGCAAAGTAACACTCCGTCGCAAATGCTACAAATGTTACAGTATCATCACAATAGAATTAGGGATGAACAAGAACACGAGCATAGACGCATGAAGGATACAAAAATGAAAATGCTAGTTTCTCAGACAGTACCAGCAGATGGTCACAAAAAGGGTGTGACACATTCTGGTGATTCTGCAGTTCCTGTAAAAGGAACCTGCAATTACTGTAAACAACTAGGCCATTATGTACACGATTGTCCAGTCCTGAAACGTAATATAGCTACAGGCATTGCAAAGGAGAGACCACGATTAGTTAGACCAGATCAGAATGAACAAGGAGCTATGCAGCATGGACAGTCCATGCCAGTTCAACAACAGTCCATGCCAGCCTCACAGCAACTCATACAGTTTGTGCCAGCTGCACCACCGTTGCCTGCTACTGCCACACAAACCACAACACGACAAATGTATCAGACTGCACAGTATGAATATCCTGAGTATCAGCGTTACGCATGAACAAGCCTAGAGAGGGAAGTTGACTTACCGCTTATCGAGATTCCTGTAGATCAAGAAGGACCTTATGTACATAGTGAATTATTAGGTCAAGATAGAAAATTCTTACTCGATACAGGGGCAAGTCGAACAACTATAAAACGTAGTGAAGTTCCAGGGGCACCCCTCTCAGGCTCTCAAAATGTTTCCCTTGGTTTTTCGGGAAAACCTATTGTTAATGAAGTATCACAGCCTCTACCACTTACGATAGGACCTTTGACACGAACTACAGATTTATTGCTTACTAAATCATGCCCAGAAAATCTGTTAGGAATTAAAACTCTGAAAGCACTAGGAGCCATAATATGTTGTTCTCCGGAAGGAGTAAGGTTGTTTTTACGTGATTTTAAAGGTCACTATGTGTCTAGAGACATGGATCCCCGACTACAGACTTTACCAGTACATCTATGGGCACAAGGCCCTACGGATGTTGGCTGCATGAATATTACACCCTATCGAGTCACACTGAAAGCAGGAGTGGTACTACCACGAATGCGACAATACAAGTTACCGCATGATGCTGTAGTGGCTTTGCTGAAAATCATTGATGAGCTGATTGCCCAGGGAGTAGTTGTAGAAACAGACTCCAATGTATGTAATTCACCGATAATTCCGATTCTTAAACGAACTGATCCTACTGCCCCACCAGTGTACCGATTGGTTATTGATTTGCGTGAACTAAACAAGTGTATTGTACCACAATTCCCTGTGGTCCCTGATATATCATCATTGTTGACAGCAATTGATTCCGAAGCAACATTCTTTACTGTAATCGATCTCAAGAATGCCTTTTTCAGCGTCCCAATAGATCCGGAAAGCCAATATTTGTTCGGATTCAGTTTAAATGGGCGCAGTTTTAAATTCTCACGCGCTCCCCAAGGATTCACAGAAAGCCCCAGCATTTACAGCCAAGCACTGAAACGAGAACTTGACAGTATCCACATGCCAGTCAATACTGCACTGCTTCAATATGTCGATGATCTGCTGATCACCGCGAGAAGCGGACCTGAATGTGAAAAGGCTTCTCTGATAGTTTTACATTTTCTAGCCGACAAGGGGCACAAGGTGTCTCCTTCTAAGCTGCAATTCTGTGTCCAGCGAGTTATTTATCTTGGTCACTCGCTGTCCAAGGAGGGAAGGCAGCTTACACCAGATCGCATCCAGTTAATTGCTAACATGTCAATACCCCAGACACAAAAGGAGGTGCGGGCTTTCATAGGCCTCACTTCATATTGTAGGCAGTGGATCCCTCAGTACGCATTTCTAGCAAAACCACTCATTCAGTTAACCACACAGGAGGCAGCCACATCGACTGTTCTCCCTTGGACTCAGGAACATACACAAGCTTTTGAAAGCCTAAAGGAAGCTTTATCTAAAGCACCTGTTTTAGCAACACCATGTTATAGCAAACATTTTACACTCTTTGTCACAGAACGCGAAGGTACTGCCTTGTCAGTACTCACTCAGAATCAAGCAGGATCACGCAAGCCATGTGCTTATTTTTCCAGTACATTAGATCCCGTAGCTCAGGCTTTGCCTGCATGCCTGAAATCAGTGGCAGCGACAGCTTTAGCAATCAGACAAAGCGATGCCATAGTATTAGGACACCCATTGACAGTACAAGTACCACATGCAGTAGAGGTTCTTGTGAACCGAACACAAACACAACACTTGACCATAGCAAGACTTACCGGTTATGAACTGACATTGTTTCAACCACACATAGAGATCCGACGGTGTAATACATTGAATCCTGCTACACTATTACCTGTAATTGGAACAGACCCACTAGCTCATGATTGTGTTGAAATCATTGAAATAAAGACGAAACCTAGACAAGACTTGACAGACGTTCCATTGTTAGATCCAGACCTGACGTTGTATGTAGACGGATCGTGCATGAGAACAAATACAGGAGATTTAGTGGCCGCGTATGCAGTCACAACAGACACTAAAGTTATTGAGACAAATTGTATAGATATTTTGTCAGCCCAAGCAGCAGAACTTATTGCTCTAACGCAAGCCTGTATTCAAGCCACAAATAAGAAAGTTAATGTATACACTGACTCACGTTATGCATTCGGAGTTGTACACGACTTCGGCGTGCTGTGGCGAGAGAGAGGTTATTTAACCTCCCATGGTGCCCACATTCAGCACGGACCCCTCATTCATGCCTTGTTAGACGCAATACATCTACCCACTGCTATATCGATTATGAAATGTAAAGCACACACGAAGGTTACTGATATCATTTCTCAAGGCAATGATTTAGCTGACAGAACAGCTAAACAGACTGCTCAGAATCGCACATTAGACATGACAAAGCCAATAGTTCAGACACCAACACAGTGTATGACAATTAAGGATCCCGCACTTGACGTAATTGACATACAGACACATGCCACGGCAGAAGAAATAAAGAAGTGGACTGAACTAGGAGGGATCCAGACAGATCAAGGATGGATGACGAAGGAGAAATCTGTATGGTTTCTCCCTGATTCCATGGTTCAAGCCATTATAGCTACAGTTCACAGTCCAGCACATTTAGGAGAGAAGGCTATGCTAGACAGCATTCAGCACATTTGGTTCAACAAACATTTACGAGCAGCAGCTAAACAAAAAGTTCGTACCTGTATGATATGTTGTCAGTTTAATCCAGGAAAGAGTGTTCCCGTAGAGCAGGGTGGATTTCAGCCTCCTGACCATCCTTTTGAAGTCCTCCAGATGGATTATATTCAGATGGAACGTTGTCGAGGATTCAAATATGTTCTCGTAGTTGTCTGCGCTCTCTCCCGTTGGACAGAGGCGTATCCCGTATCAGATTACACTGCCCCGACTACTGCCAAGCAGCTAGTTCGAGAATTCTTCCCACGGTACGGTTTACCACGTGTTGTATATTCAGATAACGGCCAGC
This sequence comes from Triturus cristatus, assembly GCF_964204655.1. NCBI lineage: Eukaryota > Metazoa > Chordata > Amphibia > Caudata > Salamandridae > Triturus > Triturus cristatus. The sequence continues at coordinate 314,850,227 of NC_140585.1, forward strand.
CTTTCTCATCCGAATTAATGAAACATGTCTCACTTTTGTTGGGATATCAGTGGAAATTCCACTGTGTCCGACACCCCGAGGCAGCAGGTCTCGTGGAACGACATAATCAACTTTTAAAAATCAGACTGTCTAAAATATGTCAGGAAAAAGGTGTGGACTGGATAGTAGCTTTACCAGTTGCGCTATTTTACATGAGGATGGTAGCACACTCTCGAACAGGGCTATCACCTTATGAGGTGATCTTTGGTAGACCACCGAATATGTGGGGGACGCCTATACCCCGTAAAATAACTGATGTTGACTGTAATATGCTGACAGATTACCTGGCTTCCTTGATGTCTGCACTACAATCTTGTCGTTCACAGGTAGTCGCAGCTTTTCCCGACAACACCGAGGTGAAACCTCATGATGTAATTCCCGGCGATTATGTTCTCGTCAGGAATTTCGATCGGAAAACCCAACTGGAGCCAAGGTGGAGGCTTCCTGAGTTGGTCCTGCTGACGACCAGAACAGCTGTGAAGATCGAAGGGAGAAAAGGCTGGGTGCATTCCAGCCATATCAAGAAATTTCATGGACTTCCTCCTGACACAAACAGTACTCCCCGTGTGTCTTCCCCCATTGACTCAAAGCTACCTTTGGCTGAAGCCAGTAGCACCGAACTCTATAAGCAGAAACTCAGGTCCAGATCCAAACTGTCGGACGATTTGATTGTTTAAGTCCTCTCCAAGGTGAAGCGGTTGAATCTGTCCCGACATGTATCCCTTAGGTCTGAATGATGTAGAGTCCAGAATCATGATAAAACGACATGCTTATTGTAAATTACTGCATAGCCACTGTATTGTGACTTTATTAATTTTGTTTTCTTTGAGTTTTTTAATAGTTACTGCAAGTATATTGTTGCATATGTATTATCCTGTTTCTAAACGTGCTTTCAATATAACTGATGAACATTCTTTTAGTGAATTACCCCCACATGAGTTGTCCTATAGACTTGCGCTGCGCAACAACACCTTCATTAGTATGTTACATCATTCCCATCAGACTAGTAATGCCACCAATTGTTGGGTGTGTGGCCGACTCCCTCCCTATCAGAATAACAAAGGAGTTCTGCCTTTCTTTCCACATCCGTTCACACACAATGGCTCCTGTGGAGCATGGTTTAGTTTATTAAATTCCATAGACCCAGACACAGCAGTTTATCAACAACATTGGATATGGGGAAATCTGAATCTAGTTTTATTCAAAGTCTGTCACCCCAATAAGGAGGGTCACCCCAGTAGAACAGGAACTGATTTAGAAAATGAAGTGTATAAATTAGGTAATTTTACGCCTAATCTTATGATTTTGAATGTCAAATCCGAAGTTGAACTAATTCTGCCCACTATGTCTGTATTTCCAGTTAAGGGTGAATTATGTGTGAGAAAAGTTGGTTCCATACACATGGGCCATAGCCAATGCGTTACTACAGTAGAATATCGTGATCAAGGTAAATCTTCATTTAGAGCTTCTCGCCATTCTTACTTTATATGTGGTCAGACTGCATATATGCGTCTGCCTCTAGATTGGGATGGTACCTGTTATATAGCATTCCTTCTGCCACCTGTTTTCCTAGCTCCCCCTGATTATTATCGAAATGTTCATTTAGTACACAATAGAGAGCGAAGAGATCTCCCAGTTGTCGATTATACTGAGACGGCATGGGACAAGTATGTAGATTTCAATAAAGGTATCTTTCCCTATATAGGTACAATATCAAATAGTAAGCTGATACGCAGACTAACCAAGACTCTTGAAGCTGTAGTAAACGAGACTATAGCCGCCCTAGGCAATCTGACGGAAGAACAATCAGTGATGAGAATTGTTGTTCTCCAGAATCGTCTTGTCCTTGACGTCATCCTGGCCGATAGGGGCGGAGCTTGCAGGGTCATCGGATCCAGCTGCTGCATATTCATACCAGAAAATTCGCCATCTGTATATAAAGCTATAACACGCCTTCATAAGATTGTGAGCCAGATACACGAGAATCCAGGCACTTGGACGTGGTCCGGGTGGTTTTGGAGTGTGATATCAGCCTGGGGATGGAGAGTTCTATCCTTCCTAGGTATTGGCCTTCTTATGCTCTTCAGTTGTTGTTTATGCCTGCAATGTGGACCAGCGATTTGTGGTCTGTGTGCCACATCATGCATTCCATATCACAGTTCTCGTTCAAAATACCGGAAGAAGAAGGAAGAAGAAATGATGCTCCATGAGCAAATCGATGGAATGATGGAGATTGATATCTCTTGAAGGGCAAGTAGGGGACAAGGAGGGAATGTGGAAATGTGGATTTTCCTGATCAGTTATGTCCCCTATCTTGGACCCCAACGGTTCTATATGCATGTTACAAGTACATGTATGTTCCCTCCAGTTCCAGTTTCTAAGACGCAAACATATGTGTGTCTACCGTCGACATGTTCTCTGTCAGATCCGCCATCGATGGGCTGGATATTCGATTCCTAAGTATGAAAGGCCACCGACTTTATATGGCTAAGTTACTCCATTTTTACAGTTCAGGCAAGTAGGCCCGATTCTGTCCTTAAAGCTTTTCCCTGCTCTCTGTCTCTGACAGCTTCAGCTTGAGCTCGCATCTGTATCCATGAACTTTGTCCTACTCCCTGTGCAGCTAACGGTGCCTGCCTCGGCCAGTTTTCGCCTGCCTGCCAAGAAGCTGTATTTCACCTTCGAATTATCTATTTTGCTCTCCAGCCGATGCATTCCTGTCTAGTGATTTAGGTAAACATTTCCTTTAGCTCACAAGCAAAGGACTCAGCCTTTCCGTCCTCCTGCAAGTGATTCATAGCCCTGCTGCCATGGAAAGTTTTCTGCCTCTCGCATCTCATATAGACACTTAGGCGTTTGTGCACGCACACAGTCAGTATAGACTAGATTCTGTCCGAGAGTCCTTCCTTGTGGATAACATAGTTCTTTAAACATAGGATGTTAGATATGATTTGGGATTAGGTTGACTTGACCCCCCAGACTTCTCGTCTCCACATGTAGAGCTAAATGTCAAGTCCCTTCACCCCCTAGTTGCACGTCACTCACACGTCATGCTGCTGCGCGCGCATCTATGCCAAGTATTATCTTATAGATCCACCTATGTCTGATAATCCTAACCAATCATGTTTCTTTTATTCCTTATTACGCCTAGTTTCGATTACGTACCTGTTATGTCACTTTTCTTATCAAATGTTACGCCTTCTACATTCGTTTCATTGTAATGTACTTATTATAAAAATGCATGTCTGTCAATAAAGTATTGTACTTCACTTCCTGAACCCTCGTGGTGACGGAACCTGAAGGCCGCGACTCGAGTCGGCCATTTTGAATGGAATAAAGCCCATTTAGAAAACCTCTTATACCACGGATTCTGCCTCTTGTTATTTTGAGCTATTTTACTTTATTTTAAGATTCCGTATGAAATTCAGTCCGGTAAAGAAGATTTTATTTACCACAGAAGAAAGAGGAGAACCTCAGAAAGAGGGGCAGAAAGGGGATCCACTGCCTTTGCTGTGCACCATGCCACACATTTGTTCCACCTGCAGGCAGATACCGTTTAAGTGGAGGGACGCCTGGCTGCCAGAATGACATCACAGACTTCAGGAGGCAAGTCAAATGGCATCAACTGCCGCTGCTCAATCTCCACGCATGGAGGTGGAGGCTGGAAAGGTTCGGGTGGAGGACCTTCCCCTGCTGCTGCGACAGAAGGTCCTCCTGAAGAGGCAGTCGAATCGGGGGATCGATGGACAGACTGAGTAGCTCGGGATACCAGTATCTTCGTGCCCAATCCGGGGCCACAAGGATGACTTGGGCCCGGTCGCGCCTGATATTCTTCAGCACTCTGGGCAGAAGTGGTATAGGCGGAAAGGCGTATAACTGACCGCAACTCCACTCGCGACGAAAAGAGTCTCCGAGCGAGTGCCGCCTTGGAAACTCCAAGGCGCAGAACTGATGACATTGCGCTCTCTCTTCGGTGGCGAATAGATCTAACCAAGACTCTCCCCATTGCCGAAAGAGGCCTTGTGTCACGTCCGAGTTCAGACGCCAGTCGTGATCCATCATGCACCGGCGGCTGAGTTCGTCCGCCCTGGCGTTCAGAGAGCCCGCCAGGTGTTGAACCACCAGGGTGATGCCCTGATGTTCCAGCCATGTCCGGAGGCACAGAGCCTCCTGTCAAAGGGTCCACGACCCCACACCGCTCTGTTGTCCGTGAACACCTGCACTACACTTCCCCGGACAGAGGGAAGGAATGCCTTCAGTGCAAGCCGGATCGCCCGCAGCTCCAACAGGTTGATATGGAGCCGGGACTCCGCCGGAGACCAGAGGCCTCTGATCTCCGCCTCTCCCATGTGACCCCCCTATCTCAGGAGGGACGCATCCGTCACCACCACTTGCTCCGGTTGGGGTAGGGAGAGGGATCTGCCACTGACCCAATCGCGGTCCGTGAGCCACCACTGCAACTGTCTTGCAGTGCCCTCCGAGATCAGGACGTGGTCGGACAGGTTGCCCTGATGTTGAGCCCACTGGAACTTCAAGTCCCACTGCAGACCCCTCATCCGCCACCTGGCGTGATGTACCAGCAGAATGCAGGAGGCCATCAGACCCAGCAGCCGTAGGACCATCCTGACCGAAACCCAGGATGAAGGCTGAAATATCGGAATCAGAGCCTGAATATCCCGAACCCGGTGTTCGGGAAGATAGACCCGAAACTGCGCTGAGTCCAGAACCGCATGCTGCATCCTGCCCCTCAGCAAGAGCCTGGGTGAGTCGTGTCCGGGCCTCCTCCGGACACTGGGGCAGCACGTCCGCCACCGTATCCCACAAGGAGTGGGTATAACGGTCCAAAAGGCATGCGGTATTAATGGACCGCAACCCCAAACTGAGGGAGGAAAACAGTTTCTTCCCAAACTGCTCCAACCTTTTGGATTACCAATCCGGAGGAGCGGACGGGAAGGCGGTCTGGGATATAGAGGCTTGGACAACCAGGCTCTCAGGGGTGGGGTGCACTGACAGAAAGCTGGGGTCGCCCGGGGCAGGGCGGTGGCGCCGGGCCACGTTCCGGTCCACAGGAGTGACTGTGGAGGGCTTGGATCAAGGGCCCATCAGAACGTCAGTGAGGGCCTCATTGAACTGCAGTAGAGGCTCCGAAGAGCTTACTGGCGGTTGAAGCACCTCAGTGAGGAGGTTAGTCCTCCCGGCCGCTGCAGGGAGCTCCAGGTGAAGAGCCTCGGCAGCCCAGCGCATCACCACAGAATAAGTTGCACCCTCCTCCGTAGCCACGGAAGAGGGAGAGATGAAGCCAGTGTCAGGCGAAGTGTCGAGACCACTGGCATCCCCCAGCTCGTCTGCCCAGTCCTGACTTAACTGGCACTGCTGTGCTAGAGGGTCCTCAGACCCCTCCCAGTCGTCCCAATCATCCGTCTCCTGGTATACAGGAAGAAAGGACGGAGCCGGGTGGTAGATAAACTGCTCATCCATCGGTGCCGGAGACGGCGCCGGACCGGGGCTAAAACTGGGGACGGCGTCGTCCGAAGACGGCGCTGGGGGCGGCACCAAAGGGGTCGGCGCCAGCGGAGGGGTTGTAAGGTCAACCGGCGTCGACCGAGATCCAGGCCTGGATCCCACGGAGACCTGCAGCATCGGGACCGAAGTCGGGCTGGTGGGGCCCAAAGGCGTGCCAGGCAGGCCTCGACGGCGGAACGAGACTCCTCATGGCCATGAGGAAGTCCCGAATCTTGCATGAAGTCGCATTAGGCCCAGGAACCGGAGGGTATGGGGCCGGATGTGACTCTTGCGGCTCCGACGGAGCCGCGCGGGTGGTGCCACCCGAACCCTCAGCTGAGTCGCACGACCGGCGAGGGGAGTCAGAAGAACGATGTCGCTTCTTCGACATCTTCTCACTGTGCCTCGACTTACCTGAATGCCAGGACTTCGAACCCAACGAGCGGTAATGACTTCGGCTCCGCGACCGGTCCCTCGACCTCCTCCTCGACCGGGACCTCGAGCGAAGCGGAGCCAACTGCCGGATCTCGAGGAGCTTGCGAGACCGCTCCCGCCTAGCCTTCGAGGTCAAGGCCCGGCAGTCGGGGCACGACTGGTCATCATGGTCGGCCCCAAGGCAGTAGAGACACCGTCGGTGGTGGTCGGTAACCAACATCAGTCGGTGACAGGCATCACACGGCTTGAACCCGGGCATCTATACCGGCACCAGGAGTCGAGGTCGACTCGAAAGAATAGACCAAAGAAGTCCAAAAAGTTAGTCAAAAAGTGACTAAAGGGTATGCTCTTCCCGAATCTGCGTTTACTGGCGTGGAAAAAAGAACTGACGTCATCGCGCGAGGGCGGCGTCTAAGTACTCCGACGACGTTATCCCGGCAATCACGACGCCGACGACAGACGCGGAGTTGCAGACGACGCCTACCGACGCGCAAGGGTACTGCTGACGAAAAATCTTTCCGGATCCAGCCTGACGCCTGGGGATATTCTAAGATAAGGAATCTAACTAACGTGTTTCTTTCAGATTAGATCGACACCAGGTTCAAATCGCACTAATACAAGAAACACATCTCAAGCAAACCACGGAAAGGGGCAAAGGAACTAAGATCGCCAGTGTCAAAGACGCTTTGTCATATTCATCGTATTCATGTGGTATATTCCTGCTAGTCAAGAGGGACGTGCCCTTCGTGCTTACCCAATCCAAGACTGATGACCAAGCCGGTACGTGATAGTACAGGGATGCCTATGCAGCACACTGGTAGCTACTGTTAATGTTTATGGCCCTAATATAGATGACCCACAGTTTTATTTACAAATCTGAAGTCACCTGCGTTAACACCCTCCGTGGTTATTTGGGGAAGCAATCTAAATACATACTTGGACCCTGATTTGGACCGCTCGACCACGGCAGAGTGGCATGGTAAGCTGGCTGCCAGAGTGCTGCATGAGAGTATGACAGATTATATGCTTATTGATTTATAGAGGCTGAGAAACCCAGAGAGCAGAGAGGGCACTTAACTCCTTGGTACATGGTTCATGGTCTAGACTGGACTAGTGGCTGGTGACATGGGAGGTAAACACTTGGACGGTGAAAATTAGACACATGCCAAGAACATTATGGGATCATGCACCAGTACTGCTAGTTGTTACTATACTCACCCATATCCCACCACCATATCAATGCAGGTTGTAGGCCGCATCGCTACAACACCAGGTATTAAGGGAGGGAGTGAGGACAGCGATACCAGAGTTCTTTTGAAAAAAATTAGGAACCGGGCAGGATGCAGACACCGTGTGGGAAACGCTTAAATTGACCATCTGGGGTGCATGCATAGCGCTTTAGGCAGGGGTATTGAGGTCCATACACACTCAGATTTGATCAATATAAAGAAGCCTACAGCTGGAGTGCAAGTATAAAGCTAGCCCGGGCATGGCCAAGCTGGCAGAAATACATGCGAATGTCACCAACTATAAGGACACAGTGGAGCAGGATGTCCAACACCTTTCCCAGAGGAGGGTCGCGAGGGTCTTTGGCGAGGGAGGAAGGCCGAGCTGCAGCCTGGCTTCCAAACTAAAGAAACCCTGGGCGCAAGCACATAAGGTCAAGGTGCTGACTGAGGATGAGTCGGCGGTTTCATGACACGCCGTCCATACTTGCAGCTTTTGTAGACTTCTATCCACGATTATACGCAAATCGAGCCTCTGCAGCAGAGGACGAAATATCGAAGTATTTAGGTGACGTGGCCTTGGCGTGGCTATCCTTAGGGTGAAGGGAATTTCAAGTACAGTAGATTAATGTTGAAGTGATAAAGGAGGCTACAAGTACACTCCCTAAATGTAAAGTATCTGGCACGGATGGCTTGCCGAGTGAATTCTACAAAGAATTTGAAGACCAAGTAGCCCCACACCTACATGCTATGCATCAGGAGACGTATCTAAAGCAGGAGCGGCCTGAGTCACTCAGATAAGCCCTTCTTACAGCGTTGCTGAAGCCGGACAAGCCACCAGAGAGATGTGAATCCTATCGCCTGCTGTCCCTCATTTATACGGACGCCAAAATATTAGCTAAAATACTGCCCGCCAGGCTCCAACTGCTACTTACAAATCTGGTCCTGACTGACCAGTCAGGCTTAGTCCCACTGCACAGAACGTTTCATAAGCTCTCCGCAGTTCTTCATCAGTCGGACCCCTCAATCTTGGTGGCAGTGGTCCTATTGGATGCCACCAAAGCATTTGATTCTATACAATGTAGATACATATTTGTGGTACTCCATCGTATGGGAATTCCGCGGGCCTTCTAGTGTTGGGTATGGTTATTCTATGCTGCTGCAGTGGAGAGGGTGAGAATTAATGGGCACACGTTGGACACACTCTAAATCTACAGTGGCAGACACCAGGGATGCCTGCGGTCGCCGATACTATGTGCCTTGGCATTAGAACCTCTGGCGTGTGTGATCAGGGAGCGGCATGCAGACGCATCGCTACACTTTCACCAACGTCCCTTGGCTATCTCACTTGTGTGGATGACATGGTGCTATATATCCAAGACCCTTCTGTGCATTTGGTGCTGGTTATACATGAATATGTACAATATTATTGGTTTTCGGGGCTTAGTATCAACTGGTCAAAATCAACGATTTATCCGCTGAAGCAGGTTACTGAGCCCCATCCAATAGAATATCCCTTGGAGTGGAGTACGGAGCCTTTTAAATGTCTGGGTATATGGGTGCCCAGGGACCTGGAACTAGTCGTCATATATAATTAAGGGAGAGCAGCCTCAAAACTCGGGGATCAAGTGGCAGACAAAGCGGCTATTGTGAAAATGGAAATATTGGCAAAGTTTCTTTACCTGTTCATAAACATCCCTATAATATTGACACAGGCTTTTTTCAGAACCCTACGCACATATATGATCAGGCTAGCCTGGACCAGCAAGCAACCTAGAATTCATTGGAATATACTCACGCTGCCATAGAACCAGGGCGGATTTGGTGCCCCAGACTTGCACCTCTATTACTTGAGCGTGGAAACCCAGTTTATCGACACAATAGACCCCGCACATGATGATAGTGGCCATGTCTACCCAATACCACTTAAGGCTATGGTATGATGTGCATGTACAGATGTACAGCACAATGAAATTAACACAATACATTGCACCTCTCAGGCATGGAGGGAGCTAAGTAGGTTGGTGGCAGTGGAAAACTGCGCTGCCACTGCTGCACCACCAGGCCGTCTCTGTTACACAGAAGCCTAGAGAACTGGCTATACTGGAAGAAGCAGCTTTGAAGACCTGGGAAAATGTTTATCCATAGGGCATATTCATCCCTCTTGCTAAAATACAGTAGAAAAGACACCAGGCCCCGCTGCTGACCTTTACATATAACTGGCTATTTGCGGCCTTTTGAACCAACAATTTCCGACCTCGCCACAGACACTCGATGCGCTCCAAACATTGCTCACAAGCACCACACATAAGAATCTGGCTACCAAACTGTACTCTGCATCGCAAAGAGATAGGAGTCCAGCCCTGAATACGATGTTTGACCAGTGGAATTCCCTCCTTGAGACTCCACTGAGCCACTGGGGATTTTGCTGCTTGTCAGGCATGCTCACATCTAACTGCAACCCAAGGTTTATCCACGTTAAGTATCTACAGCAAATGTATTACACTCTTGTTCAATTGCGGAAATGTATACAGATGCAAACTGTGTGATGTGGGGGGCTCCAGAGGCTGACATTTTACATTTGGCATGGCGGTGCACTCCTATACACCACTATGGGAACAAGTGGTACATACGATCTCAGAGGTTGTAATGGGGGGTGGGGGGGGGGGGGGGAGTACAGGGTCTCCCCAGATGTGTATGTTGTGGCCAGAAAACCATAAACTGGTAGCGGTGGCTCTATTATTGGCGAAAAGAAGGGTAGTGATGCATTGGGGCAGAAGGGTGGTTCCCAAAGTTAAGCAATTACTTCAAGATTAGGAATTGTAGAGACCAGCTAGAATACTATGCTGAGAAACTCCCACAAGCATCACGACCAAAGAACATCTGTTACCACTTCCAGGTGCACTCTGATGGAGCGCCCACCCATGATTTAATCAGGTAATGCGATAGCAACTTGTAGGGCTCATCCTATGAAATACTGCACGGCAACATTCATATGTAGCATTGCATTTGGCACTGTATGTTACATTGTTGTATAAGATTGTAAATTCAATTAAAAAAAAAAGAAATACTGTTCGAGAGGAACACACGTACAGCACTAAGTCAGATTTAGTTACCATGATCTGAAGAGCGCATCACATTTTGGTTGTAAAAGCCAGATTCATGTAAAATAGGCTGCGTCTTGATGACTTGTTTAGTCTTACAGCACCAGAAAACATGTTTCGTTCTCCCTGGTATACCAATCTTTGAAAGCACTGGGTGAAACCTGCTCGATGCTCCAGCAAGAGTGCTGGTCAAGGTTTACTTGCAACTGCAGAGCTCCTCTTCTATATTGACAAGCAGTAGGTTTTTAAGCAGCCTTCTAACAAAGAAGCAAGCAAAGTGTCAAGAAGAAAACTACACGGTCCACCTCCTTGACAGTAAAAGATTGAAACCAGTAACACCGGCACTGACTGCAGATCAACAAAAGTTAAATTCAAAAGGTGCTGCCTTTTACAACAAGCATTGGCATAGCCAATAGGTCTCACCTTTGGAACCTTATAAGTGTTTAGCCATGCAACACTTGTTGTTTCACCAAGGATATTGTACTGGATAACTAAACACGTATGAGGTCCCAAAGGGGAGACCTATTGGCTCTGCCAATGCTTATTTTTTTTAAAGGACAAGCAGTGCTATCAGGCTCTGGCTGCCACTTAGTCCACCACATCCCACGTAGATGCTGCAGCCATCTTTGAGAGAGGTGTAGAGGAAGAGAGGTGTAGAGAGGGGTGTAGAGGTGGAGAGGGGTGTAGAGGTGGCGAGGGGTGTAGAGGGGTGGAGAGGGGTGGAGAGGGGTGGAGAGGGGTGGAGAGGGGTGGAGAGGGGTGGGGAGGGAGGTAGAGAGAGAGGGAGAGAGAGAGGTAGAGAGAGAGGGAGAGAGAGAGGTAGAGAGAGAGGGAGAGAGAGAGGGAGAGAGAGAGGTAGAGGGAGAGAGAGAGGGAGAGAGAGGTAGAGAGAGGTAGAGAGAGAGGGAGAGAGAGAGAGAGAGAGAGAGGTAGAGAGAGAGAGGTAGAGCGAGAGAGAGGTAGAGAGAGGTAGAGAGAAGAAGAGAGGTAGGTAGAGAGGTAGTGAGTGCGAGAGGTAGTGAGTGCGAGAGGTAGAGAGTGCGAGAGTTAGAGAGTGCGAGAGTTAGAGAGTGCGAGAGGTAGAGAGAGAGGTAGGGAGAGGTAGGGAGAGGTAGGGAGAGGTAGGGAGAGGTAGGGAGAGGTAGAGAGAGAGGTAGAGAGAGAGGTAGAGAGAGAGGTAGAGAGAGAGAGGTAGAGAGAGAGAGGTAGAGAGAGAGAGGTAGAGAGAGAGAGGTAGAGAGAGAGAGGTAGAGAGAGGTAGAGTGCGAGACGTAGAGGGAGAGTGGTAGAGAGTGCGAGAAGGAGAGAGAAGTATAGAGAGGTAGAGAGAGAGAGGTAGAGAGAGAGAGGTAGAAAGAGTTGTAGAGAGAGGTAGAGAGGTGTAGAGAGAGGTAGAGGTAGAGAGAGGTAGAGGTAGAGGTAGAGAGGTGTAGAGAGAGGTAGAGGTAGAGAGGTAGAGAGAGAGGTAGAACGAGAGGTAGAACGAGAGGTAGAGAGAGAGAGGGAGGTAGAGAGAGAGAGGTAAAGAGAGAGGTAGAGAGAGGTAGAGTGAGAGGTAGAACGAGAGGTAGAACGAGAGGTAGAACGAGAGGTAGAACGAGAGGTAGAACGAGAGGTAGAACGAGAGGTAGAACGAGAGGTAGAACGAGAGAGGGAGGTAGAGAGAGGTATAAAAAGGTAGAGAGTGCGAGAGGGAGAGAGGTATAGAGAGAGGTAGAGAGTGCGAGAGTGCGAAAGGTATAGAGAGAGGTAGAGAGAGAGGTAGAGGGGTAGAGAGAGAGGGGTAGAGAGAGAGGGGTAGAGAGAGAGGTGTAGAAAGAGTTGTAGAGAGAGGTAGAGAGAGGTAGAGGTAGAGAGGTGTACAGAGGTAGAGGTAGAGAGAGAGGTGTACAGAGGTAGAGAGAGAAGTAGAGAGGTAGAGAGAGGTGTACAGAGGTAGAGAGAGAGAGGTAGAGAGAGAGAAAAGTAGAGAGGTAGAGAGGTGGAGAGAGAGAGAGAGAGAGAGAGAGGTAGAAAGAGAGAGGTAGAGAGAGAGAGGTAGAGAGAGAGAGAGAGAGGTAGAGAGAGAGGTAAAGAGAGGTAGAGAGAGGTAGAGAGTTAGAGAGAGGTAGAGTGAGAGGTAGAACGAGAGGTAGAACGAGAGGTAGAACGAGAGGTAGAACGAGAGGTAGAACGAGAGGTAGAACGAGAGGTAGAACGAGAGGTAGAACGAGAGAGGGAGGTAGAGGGAGGTAGAGAGAGGTATAGAGAGAGGTAGAGAGTGCGAGAGGGAGAGAGGTATAGAGAGAGGTAGAGAGTGCGAGAGTGCGAGAGGTATAGAGAGAGGTAGAGAGAGAGGTAGAGGGGTAGAGAGAGAGGGGTAGAGAGAGAGGTGTAGAAAGAGTTGTAGAGAGAGGTAGAGAGAGGTAGAGGTAGAGAGGTGTACAGAGGTAGAGGTAGAGAGAGAGGTGTACAGAGGTAGAGAGAGAAGTAGAGAGGTAGAGAGAGGTGTACAGAGGTAGAGAGAGAGAGGTAGAGAGAGAGAAAAGTAGGGAGGTAGAGAGGTGGAGAGAGAGAGAGAGAGAGAGAGGTAGAAAGAGAGAGGTAGAGAGAGAGAGGTAGAGAGAGAGAGAGAGAGGTAGAGAGAGCGGTAGAGAGAGGTAAAGAGAGGTAGAGAGAGGTAGAGAGGTAGAGAGAGGTAGAGAGAGGTAGAGTGAGAGGTAGAACGAGAGGTAGAACGAGAGGTAGAACGAGAGGTAGAACGAGAGGTAGAACGAGAGGTAGAACGAGAGGTAGAACGAGAGGTAGAACGAGAGAGGGAGGTAGAGAGAGAGGGAGGTAGAGAGAGGTATAGAGAGAGTTAGAGAGTGCGAGAGGGAGAGAGGTATAGAGAGAGGTAGAGAGTGCGAGAGTGCGAGAGGTATAGAGAGAGGTAGAGAGAGAGGTAGAGGGGTAGAGAGAGAGGGGTAGAGAGAGAGGTGTAGAAAGAGTTGTAGAGAGAGGTAGAGAGAGGTAGAGGTAGAGAGGTGTACAGAGGTAGAGGTAGAGGTAGAGAGGTGTACAGAGGTAGAGGTAGAGAGAGAGGTGTACAGAGGTAGAGAGAGAAGTAGAGAGGTAGAGAGAGGTGTACAGAGGTAGAGAGAGAGAAAAGTAGAGAGGTAGAGAGAGAGAGAGGGAGAGAGAGAGAGAGAGAGAGGTAGAAAGAGAGAGGTAGAGAGAGAGAGGTAGAGAGAGAGAGGTAGAGAGAGCGGTAGAGATGTAGAGAGAGAGAGGTAGAGGCATAGCCAATAGGTCTCGCCTTTGGGACCTTATAAGTGTTTAGTTATCCAGCACGATATCCTTAGTGCAACATCATCAACTATTGCATGGCTAAACAATTATAAGGTCCCAAAGGCGAGACCTATTGGCTATGCCAATGCTTGTGGTGAAACCTCAGTCCAGATAGTGGTAACGTGTAAAAATGACAAAGTAATAACTCGAGTACTAATATCACAAGATGTGCTGCCTTATGATGCACAATTTAGGAAACCCTACCGCATAATTTGTTCCTCCCCATAATTTCAGTGTCCTGCTTTGGAATAATAAACCTGATGCTCACAAGAGACAGGAGCTGGAAACCCGGATGGGACAAGAGCTGACCTTGAGATCTGCCCTAGCCCTCGGCGTCCTCTGTATACTGCAAGTGCTGTCTGTGCACAAGGGTCGAGCTGTTAGTAATCAGAAAAGAGTCCAGGAAAAAACATACCTACAAGGCAGCGGGGAGTCCAACGCCCCTTCATTTAACCACTATGTGAAAAGCCATTCACAGAGAATGATCTATGCTCATCCTTGAAACTAGAACATGTGAAGCCAGGGTCACCAGTGATTCCGCGGCCTAACAAGGGTGCCCTCGGCCCTAATGCAAGTAGGGGAAAAACAGCCATCCCATTGTACGGAAGTTAAAAATGCAAAATAAATAAAAATCAGCCGCATAAGGGATGCAGTCGGCTCCTGGTGCCACTGCACCTGCCGCACATCGGATAGCTACACCCAAGCGCTGGTTCCGCACTATTTCGAAACGAGATGTGGGATTCCGAGCAATTTGACGAAAGTAGCAGATGGGGTGGTTTTTGAAAGGAAAGTTCGCGAATCTCGTATTGTTTCTGGGGTGAGCTGGGGCCATCTCAGAATGCTACAGAACACAAAGCCAATTCATTCAGAAGCGCCTGGAGACACTGTCATCCTTCTTTGAGGCACGTTTGTAGAGCTAGGTGATTTCTTTCTCAGCTTGGAAGCTGATGAGAGATAAGTAAACCAATGATTCCACTGTAGAGTAAAAACGCGATCACAACGTGTAAAGCGCTCAGATACCTTCGGGTCTAGCTAGTGCTATACAGATCTCAAAGTAATAATGACGGGTTCCAAATTCAGTCTTTCATCCTTCAGAGGTCGAAAAAATCAGTAACATGAAGTTGGGTAGCAATGTACATATCAGTGCCTAGATACCAAACCGATGGTAGACAGCGCAATGTACAGCTAATTGTGTTATTTTTGAAAGCCACAGCCGTACAGAAGTTCGCTCGACAATACTTCTTCCGGGCTAACTAAACATAATTCTACATTAAAAGTGATACCTGTGGCGTACACATTGCTTGCACTGGTTGTGTTTTCAAAAACTTAAACCGGCGCGAAATATTTCACGCGTCTCAGGCCACACATTGTGAACTCACTCCCGCAGCTGGTGAAACGAGGTGCAAGCGGCACCGAGCGGTGAAAACCAGAGGTGAAATGGGCAGCATTGAACAAACGTTGGCTTCTGAAGTGTTGTGGCAGATTTAACACTTGATCTATGACGTAGCCGAGGTCCAAATGGCGGCACAGGCTACAGTAAGGTCCCTGGAGTGGACTGCAGCATCATGCGGCAGATAAAGAGCGTGAATGACAAAAGAAAAGTGGGAAGGTGAGAAGCCAAACAATGAAGGGGCAGAAAGGATCAGATTGCATCTTCCGGGCTAACTAAACATAGTTCTACATTAAAAGTGATACCTGTGGCATACACATTGCTTGCACTGGTTGTGTTTTCAAAAACTTAAACCGCCGTGAAATATTTCACGAGTCTCAGGCCACACATTGTGAACTCACTCCTGCAGAAAGGAATGGGCGGGAGGGTTGTGAGAGAGAGGGGGGAATAACAGCAGCTGTTTTCAAGCACACTCGTGCTTGTGGCACCATCCACCTTGCAGAAGCGAGCAACAGCCAATTAGCATGCGCGTCGCTGCTCGCTCCCGCAAGTTGGATGCCGCCACAAGCACGAGTATGTGCTTCCAAAAAGAGCAGAGCGACGGCTAAAGGTCCTCCGATGCAGCAAATGCGCGCTGCGTAGCCAAGACCTAAAAAGTCTAGTGCAGTCAGGAAGCATGATAACTCAACAAATTCCTGCTGTGTTACCAGCCATCCAGTAGGTTGGTTGCATTAAACCGATTCTCAATTCTACTGGCAAAGTAAAAATATTCTAGTATTAGATGGCTCAACCCTATGGAACGACCTTTCACCTCCCTCTTCTTAAGAAGACTGATATTTCAATAGATGTCCTACGCAAAAACAGCACTTAATGCATCATGAAAACAGCACATTCAATTCTACATAATATAGTAATGGGGACAGCCTATTTTAGTCTGTAGCATTTATAGTGTGCATCTGCAATATGTCTCTATGGAAACAAAAGTTTTCCTCTAAAATATATATATATATTCTTGTTCAGACCATGAAGTCTCATAGTGAAGAGACCTAATCCTTTCCTGAAGACTAAAGGGTCAGCTAGAATTGAAACAAACAAATAATGGAAGCATTTTCACCAGCTGCGATAAGCCCCTGCTGAATAAGCTAAACATTAGTGGATGTCTTCAGTCCAGATCATTCAAGGGATGGTTAATCAGGGGTCTCTAACCTTTTTTGTAATAAGAGCTACTCACAGCCAATGAAAATCACCCTGAGCTACTAATATTAGTAGTGTTGTAATAGTCACCACTTCAGACAAGATTACTTTAGTGGCCATAATATACAAGATTACCAGCAGTAATCACCTAAGTTCATGAGGCAAGGTTGCCAGCAGTAATGTTAAAAAGGATTTGTCAATGTGGAATACCTCTACTTGGGTAATGCATATCAACCCTATGTGCAGTGCCCCAGGATGCCAGGTAGTAACAATAGGAATAAGTCTTCCTAGAGTTGCATGAATTATCACTCAAATATCAGTTTATTTTAGACAACCAACCATCTCTCTACAAACATTAGTTTATGAGTTCTGAAAATACACAGATTTATTTCTTGAATACATGCTTTTTAACTTTTGGTACACTTATATAATTCAGATGAAGAAGAATCTGCTTCTTTATTGGGTTGGGGTGCACACAGTAGAGCTATTTATGGGCTCATGCTCATGAGCTTCTGATTAGCTAAGCCTGCTCTAGTCATCGATTCCCTTTAGCTGTGGAGGAGACCAATATCTCTGTCCAAAGATGGGAGGTTAAGAGGTGAATGAGATGGAATAATTAAGTTAAGTTTTAAGATACTCCACCTATTTTTTTAAGGCAAACTTTGTGAGTGGAGTTCTCTTCTTTTCTCTTACTTCTATAAAGTGGCCTCAATTAGAATTCAAGTTTTAGGACCAAGGCAAAATGTTCTGTGGCTGTGGCGGCTGGGGACTCCTGATTCCAGCATCCCTTGCCCTCCCAGGAGGGAGGAGCAAGTCGGCAGTGTCGCGCTCAAAAGCGCTTGAATTCTCCCGCAGCGCGGGACTCGCTGTTCTGTGGCAGATGGGGACTCCTGATCCAGCATCCCTTGCTCTCCCAGGAGGGAGGAGCAAGTCGGCAGTGTAGCGCTCAAAAGCGCTTGAATTCTCCCGCAGCGCGGGACACGCGTGGGTCGCGCCCTGGCCAGGGGCTGGCCCGTCCTTGCCCGTCATTGCCAGGAAGAGGGAGGGCTGGGCCACCTCTCTTTCTTTTGACTTATGGGCCGCATTGTTGATCATTGAACTCCCTCAATGGAAACCTGCCAGGACCCAAATTAAGTGAGTCTGTGACTGTGAGGTCAATGAAAAAGATCTGAGGGGTGTGGGTTATTATATGGACTGTTAAATGAACCAACCAGACTGTTTTGTTCTTTTGAACTCTTGGTAGCCATGGAATACTAATTGACCATCTCCCTTCATTGGCAGCCGTGACTCAGTGATTACTGGATTACTGTCTCATTCCATCTTTTTGCAATTATCGGAAATAGTTTGTAACTAAGTAGTCTGTTCTTTGCTAGTTAAGGCATGTCTAAGAGGAAGAAACCCATGGAAAGGCTCCAGTGGGGGGGGGGGCAGTGGCGACCACTCTAGACTCATTTTTGACCAGGGCTGCTAATGTTTTATCCAACGAAATTGCCTTAACTGAGCAGAGACTTTCGCTGGAACTGATCAGCCTGCCCTCAAGTCCGATACCATCAAACACCTCACCCCATAATGTGCAAAGGGAGCCCGTGCCATCGCCATTGGTTGACACCCATTTGATTGATGAGGTTGAAGGCAAAAAAGATGAGGGCCCCTCTTTATTTGAGCCACCAGTAAAAAAGAAAAGAGGCGGAGGCAGGAAAATAGCTCCCCAGCCGAAAATGCAAACTGTTTTATCCATTAAGGATCACATTAATGTGGGACTGGGACAAATTGTTAATAGCCTCTCTTCAAAAGTTGAAGAACTTATAAAATCGCACCTTAGCCCTATTCTTGTCAGGCTGGATAAACTAGAATTACTACTACTTCAGGCAAATGAACGTCTTACTGCTAGTACCCTGGTCTGCACGGGTTTAGTACCAAGTGGACAGATTTGTTTGTTAGTGGCTAAGGAGAATGACTGCAATAGTCACTCACAAAATATGGGGTTGTTAAACAATAGTAATCCAAGGGTACACAAGGTGTCTCAGCAGTTATCAAGAGATAGTATGCAGAACTCAGGTTGTGTAGGTCTACTAGGATTGACCGGTCTTCCCCGAAAATGGCATAGCCCAAGGAAGTGCCTCAGACCCAGCCCCAGCCCTGCATAATCCTCTTGGGGCTGCGGATGAGGAGACTGGACTGATGCATGGAAATGAGTCCAGTGGCCCAAGACCTGTTAAACCCAATAGCCTGGTGAGTCCGAGGCCTGAAGTTTTACACCTGCCCCCTGAGTCAATCCTGCTTGTGACTGTCCTAGTAGGTGTTCCACCGATACAGGAGAACACCAAAGAGACAACAATGGACTTAATGCACAAGGTAACACACTGGCTGGGCAAAACACAATCACATGGTCGATCTTTTGCCCCCCACATCATTATGGCCAGAAGAGTTGGTTGGGTAGGGAAAGTAATAAGGAAAGATAGGAGTGGGGATTGCATTGTGGTTAATGTAACCCACCCTGCACACGTAAAAGCCATGTTATAAGGCCAGATGAGAGTTGTGGCGTCTACGGGAATACACGTTTTCCCACTTTCCTTTTTCTATCCAGAAGGGCCACTACACCCCAGGTTGGAGGGCAACAGATACATTCTGCCCCAAAGGAGGGCATTGCAAACACAAGTAGTGAGCTCTGCTAGGAACACATTAATTCCCCTCACAAATAGATTTGCACCATTAAGGGATTTGGATAGTGTGGACTGACAGTCAATCCCTTCAGTGATAACGGCTAGTATAAGTCATCCAGTAAGAGCGCAATCGATTAGTCTGTCCCAACCACCTTGTGACAAAGTGCTAGATCCTCTGGTGTGCACCTTTATGACATGGAACATTGCAGGTCTGAAGGCAAAAAAAGATGATGAGCAGTGGTTAGTGGTAATAAAGGCGGCCCACATCATTGAACTCCAAGAAACCTGGAATACTTCTGACTCTTTTGTAATGGATGGTGTTGCCTCATTTCTTAAATCTGCATCCCCATCAACTGTAGGAAGAGCGAAGGATGGCTTGCTTACCCTAATTTGGCTTAAACTGTCTTACACCATCAAGGGTCTTCCTAGCCCTTCTCCACATCTTTTAGCAGTAGAACTGACTTTTTTAAGTGGTGTAACTCTGGTGACTGTAAAGTTGTATGACTCATTTTGTAGGGACTACGAGAGTGAACATCTAATTGCTCCTGAAATCTTTTTAGAGGAACTTGCTCAGGAGAGATATGCTCCCTACGAAATAGTTATAATGGGGGATTTTAACATACATCGATGTAAATCAAATTGTCTGTCAGATGGTGAGACTTATGAAGATTTACCACCTGTGGCCCATTTTGAACACTCCATTCAAGGTACCCGGTTAGATAGCTTATTAGCAAATAATAATTTAAACTGTCTAGAGTCTGGGGAGGAAGTAGAGGTGATACCATCTTTCTTTGGAAGAGGATGCTGTTCCACTACAGATCATGTTGTAATTTCAGCCCCTCTATATCAACATATGCAGGAAGTAAGGGTGGTCCAAACTGGTTTTAGCGACCATAAACTCATTAGTGCGGAATCTAAAGGTCTTTTGGTCTTTCGGGGTGCGGAGCAAAAAACCTTCTCAAATGGGATTTTTCGGCCTACGGCCCAGGATCGAAAAATAAGATGGGAGAAAATTGTCCCGAGCTCTTTTCAGCTGAGTTATATACTGAGGGCAAAGAAGAAATTGAGTGTTGCCTAAATGTACATAGCGAGCCCATAGAAGTATTAGAGGCTTATGACAAATTAACTAAGCTCATTGGTAAAAGTGAACTGGTAAAAAGATCAAGGCAGGTATTAAGGAGGTCAAGTGGTTTAATGTGGATTGCTCCAAAGCCCACAAAGCCCTTATGGTTGCATTAAAAAGTGTACCTAGAGATCCTGACCTGATTAAACTTCGAAGAAAAGCATATGATTCAGCCTTAAAATCAAGGAAGGCTGCTTTAAGGGAGCAGGCATGGGACGATCTAACACAGGCGAGTACACAAGCAATAGTGCAAAATTTTGGAAGGTAGTAAACAGCTCATTTTTTAAAGCAAATATCACGACAAGAGTAGAGCGCGTAATTCCAGCCGACCGGTGGGTTAGCCACTTTGAACAGATATATGCCGAGGTTGTCACTGAACAAATAGGCCCTACCTGGGTACCAAGTGCTTTACCACTCGACTTAGTGCTTGATGTAAAAGAGGTTCAGAAAGCGATTGAGGGTATGTCTGCCCAAAAAGCCCCTGGTCCCGATGGGATACGTGTGGACCTCTATAAGTCAGACCTGGGTATATAGGTGAAAATTTTAACCGGAGTGTTCAATGCAGCCATAAGGGTAGGTCAACCACACTCATGGTCAACGGCGGTGATTTTTCCAATTTTTTTTTTTAAAAGATGCTAGGGAAGACTCGGGCTGTTATCGTGCAATTTCTTAGTTGGACTCTGCAGCAAAAATAATGGGCAAAGTAATCTTAGATCGCCTAATCACCTGGTTGGAAGAAAATGAAGTGATGTCAGAATTACAATTTGGTTTTCACAAGGGCAGGGGTACAGTGGAACAATGTATGAACCTACTCATGTTCAGAAGTAAATATACCCTAGCCAAAAATGTACGTATGTCTTTGGCTTTTATGGATCTAACGTCCGCTTTTGACAGGGTAAATAGGTCTAAGTTATGGCATTTGTTGGTAGAAATAGGGATGGACAGGAATTTAGCAAGTTTTTTGCACTGGTCCATCTTAATTTGACTGCCTCTGTAAGGGATAATGAGGATGGCTCCCGATCTAATGCCTGGAAGGTAAAAAGAGGAGTGAGGCAGGGGTGCATTCTTGCCCCGGTTTTATTTACACTTTTTATAAATAGGTTGCGGGCAGTGCTGTCAAACTCATGTCTAGACTTCCCTAGAGTAGGTTCTAAATCAATTCCAGCACTTTTATACGTGGATGATGCAGTTTTAATTAGTTTACTTTGAAATCTTTAGTTAACACTTTTATTGATTTTATGGTAGCTCTTGACCTTGCAATCAATTTTACTAAATCTCATATAATGTCAATTGGTTACCAAAAAAGAGGGAAAAAAATCCCTTCCTTGTAAAGGAGGAGTGCTAACCAATGTGCACACTTATCCCTATTTGGGTGTGTTATTTGATGAAATGGGCACCTGGGTAGCACAGCGTGCTCTAAAGAAAAACACCTTGGCAAGAGCAGCTGGAGCCTCACTGGATTTCGCCAGAAGATTAGGGAGCACACCCGTACAACCACTGCTGAAAATATACAATGAGAAATGTGTCTCTATGACAGTGTATGGTAGTGTGGTTTGGGGTTACAAGGATTGCAATGAACTTCAAGGAGTAGAAAATAAACATTTACGTAAACTCCTAGCTGCTTCCTCTAGCATGCCAGCCTTTAATATACATGAGGAACTAATGCAGGGCTACTTGACAGATAATATTGCTGTAGCACCCCTGATATGGTGGCTAAAAATTTGATCTAGAGAAAAGCCAAATCTAAAACAGACTATTTTAGAGGACTGCATGAGATTAGATAGAGCTGCAGAAATTCCTTGGTTAAACTATATCTCACGGCAGCTCTTGGACAAACAGAGCTATTTAATCAACCTTGAAAGCTGCACCCTGAAGCTGTGAATACTTTAAAAACACAATTCTTAATGAGGAGACAGTTAGATAGAGAAGCAAATGAATTTAAGAAACCTACATGTAGATATTTTATGATTAGAAGTCCTGGAATTTTAACTCAACCCTTTTGGTCTTTTGTTAACAATCTGTATCATCGCTCTCTTAACTAGATTTAGATTTAATTGTATCCACTGGCTCCTAACTTTACCCAAAGGTTTTTCAAAGTTAGGCTCCTTGCAACCATGTGAATGTGATCACTTATTGCACTTTATGTTCTTTTGTGGTTTTTATACGGAGCTGCGAACTAAATACATCCTACCACTTTTAAGAGATTGCTATTTTGCACAAGTAAGGCCAGCATTGATCTACTTACAAATGCTTTCATCTCCACTTGTTTGTTACGGGGGTCGCACTTTTTTTTTTTATCAGGGGCAATTCGTAAAACAAATAATCTGGTGTGTTAACGATAATGACCCGGGTCGTTAAACTGTGTCTCTTATTTTTATATATTTTAACCCAGTGTAGTTTCAATCTAAAATGTATGTGTTTTTATGTAAAATGTACTTTTATGGTCAGAACTTGGCCGAATAAAGTTTTAAATTGACATTGTGTGCCTACTATTTTTAACTATATATGAACTCTCACTTTTACATAGGTTAATCAAATGTGTACATTTCAATACATTTATATTTGCAAACATCTAACCAAGCAGAACAGTAAACAACGAAAATCTAATGTATACAAATAAGTAAGCTCACTTGTTTACACATTGCATTAATGCATAATCTCTAAGACACTTAATGAATATGTTACCACTTGTGTTGCTGCCATGGACCATCTGTAAGCATGCCATTAATCCCTACAGCAAGATCCTTAGAATATGCTTCCTTTTATGTCAGAAATGTTTTCTGATATTTTACTGCACTCTTTCCTAACATCTTTGATAAAATGTACCATCATCATAATGGAAGGTATACTTAAGCCAGGTGACTTAATTTCAGTGCATATTTTTTGCATGAAAAGCTTGCAGAGGTTTTTCCTAAGAAATAAGAAAATTCCAATATTATCCAAAACGTCCATCACAAAACAGAAGAGGAAATACAGTAGGCAAGCCAAAGAGTGCAAACAACTAGAAGAAAATGTAAAACTTAAAGTCTACCCTTTCCTACATGTGATGAAATGTGGCTTTGGCGCCCTGTTGCTGTATTACAGATCAAATAAACACAAACAAAAACTAGAAAACATCTTTTCCTACCATCTCTTTTTCTGAAAAACCTTCAATTATGTTCCATACATAAGTCTACTGAACACACTTTCTAAACATTCCTGCAACAACAATATAAATAGTTGAAAGGATTGTTAATCTTCAAAACTAATGTTACCCAGACTCCAAAACTTATAAGGAGAGGTCTTTTAGGAAAAACAAGACACTTACGTAAACACTAGAGGTAAGCTGTATACATTTATTACCACCACCTTGAACCTTTCACACATAAAGATGGTACTAGCCAGTAAATGTTTAGAGTGCCACTCTTTAGAGAATTAACAATTACTGACTGTACCGATGTATGTGTACGTAAATGGATTTGCAATTTTTATCTTCACATAACTGACAAATTCCTCTTTGTACAGTGGCCATTTATAACAAACTCAACGGTATTTCCTCCAGCATTTAATAACCAATAAAGGAGAAACACTATCACAAATATGTGAGACAGTGTGATGATAAAGTGGTGAAGCATGAACATTCAGAATCTATAGTTGCAGGACAACAGCATGCATAATTAACTTCACGGTGCAGGTAGGTATCATTTTACAAATAACACAGCAATGCCCAATACTAGGGCCGTTAGCTGCAGGGATCCTTAAGCAAATATGGCTGGACTGTTGTTCAAAACCTCATATTAGCATGTGAACATTAGGACTCTGTGACTGTATGAACACAAGACCATGTGGAAGTCTTGAAACGTTCAATTACAGGAATGTTACAGGAGAAATAACCCGTGGTTCTGTTTACTCTGATGAAAGGAGGACCCATCATCTTGGACAGTCTGTTTTATTTGTGCATAAAACACAAAAACAGACTATAGAGTCCATCTGGGTATGATCTCTTTAGTTCCATTCTGGCCAAAAGAATTTTGAGCAGAAATTACAAGTCAGTGTCTATGGCGTTATAAACCGAAGTCCTGTTTAAGTGCTGTGGACTTTTAAAGCTATTCTGACATCAAGTTCATGGAGCAGTCCCTTTCGCATAATAAGGTTTGTGGTCTTTTGAGGCAAACTGGGATGTTGAGTAACTTTTAACTTGGATGGAAGGCAGAAACCATTACAGGAATCAGCTTGTGGGTGTGTTCTCAGTGGTGCCTTGTCTTCAAAGACAGTCTTATAAACAAGGTCGGGAGGAAAGGTCTGCATCTTACTAACTTTCCTGGCACATGTAATGTTCACAAGAAAAGCCATTTCCAGTGTCTGCAATAGTAAGTAGGGCTTTTCCAACAGGATAAAAAGAGGCTTTGTCTCTACTATCGGTAATAATGTAAAGAACTATAATGGGTTTAGAGATGGTTCAAGCTTTTAATGAATTGGTACATCAAGAAAATTCAGACTGCTTCCCAAATTGCTTCCTGAAGATCTAAAAGACATATTAGTCCGTTTACCATGTTTAACTAGAGGCCTGGTGCAACTAAGTACAGGCAGTTCTACTTACACAAGTCTCAAATCTCAATTTAAGGGGAGGGGCAAATTACTGTTTTCCATCCTAACAGAAGAACAATCCTAAAATGACTACAGTTAGTGACCGTACAGACTATGCGATAATGGGTTAGAAGCCAACTTCTACAAGAGTAGTAAAGAGTTGGTGGTTCGGGCTCTACGGCTAAAAGGACGGATCTGTGTCTTCAAGGTAGTAATGTATAGAGAAAGTTGAGCTTGCTGGGTATGGTATATAAATTGCAAAAAAAACTATTGAAGCAAGGAAATCGATCAATAGTTTCTTCACATTAAACAAAGATTCCCTAAGTATTCCCTAGTGGAAGACTTTCTGGACATGCTGACATCAAAAAAATAATTTGGTAGGTCTAGGTGCACAAAACGAACTGTGCAGAAGCCATGTTAATACACAGCACCACCAACCTGAGCGCTCTGATGGGAACAAGAGAGAACAGGAACTGACAACTTGGGTAAGGAAAGAGGGAAAAACAAAATGTGGCGATAGCATAAAACATTTAAATGATTTCGCTAGAGGCTACAAGCAAAACACTGCGGTCAAGCCTTCGCAAGCCTTGACCTAAACCCCCTGCCAAGGTTTCATATTTACTGTCCCTCAGGACATTTATACGCTGCCAGTTCCTCTTGATGCCAGTGGAGGATAGCTGCACAGATATGGGGGCTTTAGGACGTTCACCTCCCCATGCCCGCTCTTTACTTTGTGGTACTTTTGTCCCAGTATGCCCGTAACGCTCAGAGAAATCAGCGTTTCGTTCAGAGCCACCGAATCAACCTGGATACAACTCGACACCTGTTATAAATGTCATAAAACTACGGGCGTGATCTTGGATGATAATTAATCCCTACATAGAAGGAAGAGGAATCACCAGGCACATTGTAGTCAACACCCGCAATCCCCTCCCCCTCCCCCAGTTAATTGAGAAAAGTAACCACTCTGACTTGGTTTCTCTTTTTCAGTGCTTAAACAACAAGGAGTGTGTATACAAGACACATTTTTAGGTGGGGGGGACCAGAACTGGTCTAAAATTTAGTACATAAGAAGGGTAAAGGGTCGGAGAAAATTACAACCACACACTGGGACGCGCCACTACATCTAGTGATTAAGTTGAGATGAATGAAGGAGGAGTTGAAGCAGCCTGAGGAGGGACTTTCGGTCCCGCTAGAGGTGGAGGAATAGCGAGGGCTGTGGAAGCGGTCTGTGTAGCACAGATGTGGCTCGGGACTTTCTCTTAACAACAACTCTAGGGTCTCTCACATAACCTTCAGTACCTTCTAGTAGCAACTAAATAGTAAACCTGATAATTCACCAATGAAACGAATTTCGAGAGACTCCTCAATGAGAACACGCACTCTCAATAAAAATGCCAAAGGAAACAAAGTTTGCAACCAGCCGGCAAAACTCGACTGCAGGCGGAAGCACAGTAGATCCTCTCTCCTAACAGGTCGTGGCACAAGCCACCTCATCAGGCAGGGTGCACAATGAATTCCTGTTTCAAGTCCAGAAGACATGAACCCCTCTGGCTCTTCCATAGCTGTTCTCTGGGTGGACCAGCTTTGAACCACACCCAAGGACCCACTCATACGCAAAGAGAAACCAGCATACCCTCTCCTTACATTCGGAGGGAACAGGGGGAAATGGGGGGGGGGGGGGGGGGAAGTTCAGAAAGAGGGTGATAAGGTGGATCACGCACAAGCCACAAGGGGTCAACAAAGCACAACCCCAGTAATTGCCTCATCTGATCTTGGAATCTCCATGAATATAAACACAAACCATCTTGAGAGTCTTGCCAACATGGCAGCATCTCCACTCCAACCGCCCTTCACCGAAACAACACTAAACTAGATTCCATATGAACTTCGCTAATGAAACTGTCCCAAGAGGGCGCCCATTGAACAACCAACGAACAGCTCTCTTGTCATATGACCCAGGTGGAACAGAGGGTATCTACCCTCAAAAACACTAGTAATAAACAAGAAGGGGCCTCTTCTGAAATTCAAACGGAACTATAAGATGTCCAACTTAAGCTGGATGAGGTAGAAAATAGATTCCAACATACCAATCTACGGTTTGTAGGCATACCAGAGGATCAGGAGTAAGGATAGCCAGCTGCAAAGCTTATCACAAACCTTATATGTAAGCACGTGCTTCCAGACAAAGCACCAGAGGGGGCGGATCTAACAATTACCTGGGCTCATCGGGTGCCCACAGTTCGGACCACCAACGCAAAACACCCCTGAACGATCTTGGGAAATTTCAGTGATGCTCAGATACAAGAACAGATTTTGAAACGGGCAATCAAAAATAAATCTTTTACAATCACAAGCAATTTCCCCTTTTGAAAACTCTCCAATATACTGATTTTGGTGGCTCCACGGCACAAAGAGTTTGTGGGATTGACTATTTCAAGCATCAAGGGGCTCCGGCAGGTGATTATTCAACAATCCAAACTCAAAGTCTTCTATAGTGGTCAGACAAATATTTTTCAGTCAGTTGACCAGGCAAGGAACTTTCTACATTTGATCAAGGAGGAGGCAGGAAGAGGAGGAAGCAGAAGCAGTACTCTCTGAAGATAAAATTATGGACTGTCGGTGAAGTGAGAGAGCTGTTAAAGCTCTGTTTTTTTTTCTAGCAAATTCTACAGAGTCACTAAGCATAAAGGAAAAACGCAGTTGGTAACTTTCAAGTGCAGACTCGGGTCTCTTGCTGCCCCACCACAGGTAGCATATTCAGAGAGAGCCCTGCAAAGGCACTCATACTGGGGGATGGAAGGGAGAAGGAATGGGTTATCTCTCAAAAGGGGGCCCATGATGGGTGGGTAGGTAGGGGGAGGGGCAGGTGGAGTGTGGGGGTGTGAGAAAGGTGAAAAACACAGGTAGAAAAGTCAGGAAGGGGTGCCATTCTAGCATTCATAGGGCCAAGTATGTCACAAATACGAAGATCCTCAATAGGCAGAACACAAGAAAGGGGGTGGGCAGACAAGATATTAGAACCAGGGCAACCAGCAGGGCCAAACCACTATACAGATTTCCATAATGTATAGTCAATTTATAAGGAAAGCCTTGTGTAATATTAATGGGGCAAGGCACCAAGTTAAGATAACATCTGCACTCATGCTCATAACAGTCCAAATGTAAATAATTTTACTTCAAGAAACACATCTCAAGATAAAATCCATACAGCCTAAAATGCAGTTTAATTTCTCAAGCTTGTTTCGTGTCAGCCGGGGCAGCAATCAGGGGGCTGACAGTCCTGATTACGTGAAATTGTACAGGAGAAATTCACTTGATTATTAGAGATCCTAAAGAAAGGCAGATTGCAGTGAGCACTCAAATAGAAAATCAATCCCTCATTATAGTCAGTTTTTAAGGCACTGTAGAGGACGATATAGCCATTCTCGACGAGCTATATAATGCTCTTCTTCTACTTCCAGGCTTTTTAGTGATAGGGGGGGATTTTAATATCTTACAAGACCTAAAGCTAGATTCATTTGGCCAAAATGGGTAGAGATTTGGCCCAGGCTGATGGCTGGAGAGTACAGCATCCCCAAGCCCAGGAATACACCTGCTTTTCAAAAAGGTTTAATTCAGCCTCAAGGATTGATTTTCTTTTAGTTTCACATCAATGGGCTTGGGGGGTGGGGGGGAAGTCATATATACTCACAGTTCGCTTTTCATATCACTCCGTCTCGTTGACAGAGCTAAGGGTGATTACTAAACAAACCAAGTGACCACGATGCGCATTAGACAAGGCTTTACTACCAAACGGGTGGGTCGCCGTCATGCGATTTAATCTAGCGGAATTCTTATTAGAGTTATATAGGCTTGCCTTCCACATTTTTCATGTAGGCCTTCATTAGGGGTGAAGCCATTCCCTATAAAAGTAATATATGCAAGTTGAGGAAAGAAAAATGACTGACATCCCAGCTAGATTTAGAGAAAGCAACACTGACGCATTTGACATGCTATTCTCTGGTGAACGATTCCAGACTGTAAATCAGAATAAATGCTTTCAGAAATATTATGAAGAGAACGAGTATGCGGGGAGATTTCTGGCTTGGTCTGTAAAGAAAAGGCATAATAACACATCCATTAAATCGATATATGACGAACACAGGGGCCAGATTGCAGACCAGATTGAGGTTTTACTTATGCACTATATTAAACTATATGCCTCCAAATCCACGTATCCCCCAGAAATAGTTAGCAACTACCTTGGGGCAATCGACCTGCCTACCCTTAGTAGAGAACTACAGGCTCAGGCGGAGGCTCCTATCATGCTTACGAAGTCCAGGAAGCTATTGAGACCTCTCCCAACGGGAAAGCCTGTGAGAGCAATGGATTGCCTGCCAAATTATATAAAACCTATACAGCCCAAATAGTGGAAATATTGGGCAAATTGTTTAATGAAATACTTGAGGGCTGACAGATATCTAGTTCTTTTACGAAGGCTTTAATTGTTAGCTTTTTGAAAAAGGATAAACTGCCTGATAAGCCAGGCTCCTATCACCCCCTTCAGGCTATAAATTATTTACAAAGATTATTGCTTCAAGAATAACACCCTTAGCACAAGGAGTTGTCCACAGGGCCAGGGTGACTTCTTACCAGGGAGATCTATTACAAATAACATTAACTTGCTGATACAAGTTATTGATCACTTCGCAAACAACAACGCCAAAGCGGCTATCATGACAGACGTGGTGAAAGCTTTCGATCTCGATCAATGGGAGGTTTCAATTGCCATTTTACACAGGTTTAACGTTTCCTCTAAGCTGGTAAGTTTCCGCAAAATTTATATTACAAGGCAGAAGCAAAAGTCATCATTAATTTGCATATGGCGGGAGCACTGACAATTAGTTATGGCACCCCTTAGGGCTGCCCTATGTCCCCTTGTGCTGTTTGGTCTTTTTACCGAACCACTGGCCTCACTCTTGTGTAAACTCTCATATCAGGGCACCTTTGCAGGGAGCCCCTAAACTTAAATTGTTTGCCGATGATCAATTCTATATCTGGATGTGGAAGAACAAAGGTTTGCAAAAACATTCACTAAAACGAAAACATTTTCGGATTTAGGGGGGTTATAGAATTATCGATCCGAAACCCTCTTGTTCAACTGCTCTGACCAAGTACCACCCATCGATATCGATATGCGACCCCAAGTTCGGAGGTCAGGTTCCATTAGATATTTGGTTATGTATGTATCCCATGATTTTTAACAGCTTTATCAGCCAATTCTTCTTAAAACTGAGAAATTATTATGACAATGGCAGTCCTTTCCAATTTCAATCATTGAATGGATAGCGTTAGTCAAGATGATGATTCTCCCACTTTTTCTTTATTTATTCTCCAATGTAATGATCAAGGTTCCCCAAAAATACTTTTGTGAAATTGATCAGGCACTGCAGCAATTTGTGTGGAGCAGAAAGAGACCTTGCACTAAACTGGAAACCTTGCAATTGCAGATAGAAAATGGGGGTCTTACGCTGCCCCACTTTATAAAGCACTATCAATCTGCATTTTTAAACTGGTGTGTTAGCAACAATAACTTATATTTTGGGCAAATGCTTTCAAAATACAACATTAAGCTCTTCCCGATTCAAAATACAACATTCAGCTCTTCCCGATAATCAAAATCCCTAAGCTCCCTGAACGTAATAGATACAATCTCCAGCATATAATTGTTTTAGGTATTCCCAAATGGAGGAAGAGTTCCAATTTTCCCAATTTCCCCCTTTAATTCCAATAAGAGACTGTGGTCTGTTGGGTCCCCAGGTCAATAAGGAGAGTATTAAAAATTGGGGAATGGTAGGGATCCAGTGATTTAAAGGTCTCTTGGTGGATGGAACCATGAAGTCATGGGACCAGCTCAAATTGGGTAAATCGGAGTTTCCCCACTCTATTTTGTTTCCTACCTCCAACTTCACCATTCTATACAAAAGAGTCAATCTTCAGGCAAAATACTGGCCACCTTGATTAGCCAGGCTTATTATGTTGAGGGAGTAATGGGAGTAGGTAACTGGTATTTTATATTACAGCAAAAGCTCCACGCTAAACTCATACCATCCGCCTTGAATAAAATTAAGGCATCTGGGTGTAAGATCGAAATCCATACCCGGAAAATGTAAAATGAATGGGCCCATAAGGGCATCTGAGGGGTCAATTTTTAAAGGACGACCTTTTTTCGAATTAGCTGCTTTAATACACACCATTTCGCCTACACAGCATGTATCCCTCCTTATCCGAGATTTGTTTTAGGTGTAGACACGATGCAGGTGATTCGTTGCATGTATGTTTCACTTGCCCAGCTCTCTCAATTTTTGGAACAGAGTTTTTCAAAGGCTTAGCGCCAAACTTAAGGTCTCTTTAGACCCAAAACCTCTGGGAGCCTCTTTTGCCATAAACGTCACACTCAATCTACCTGTTCGGCAGAAACACTTATTGTTTATTGCATCTCTGGTGGCCAAATCCTTGATACTTCAAAAATGGAGACTGGTAGAAACACTGTCCTTTGATTCATGGATTCACAAGATGAAGCGGGTGAAGTCTAAGAAAATCTATACTCTCAAAGAGTAGGAGCCTCAATTAAGTTCCAAAAAATCTGGGGAGGGGTGTAGCAAGCTGCTGCCAAAGAAATGGAAAAGCTGCAAAATTAGGCCAGGCTTTTAAAAAAATATTTAGTTTAGGAAGATAAAGGAGTTGAGAGAACTCACGAAATGAATTGGCTTATATGTGCCTGGAAGATTAATTTACTTCTTGATGAACCTAAATGTATTGCATTCTTTTTTTATTTGTGAAACTAAAATTAAAATGCTCTGTCCTTTTTAGCATTTCGACCTCTGCTAAGCCTAAACAGTACCATACACAGAATATCAACTGGTGCATCTCACTTTTTTTTGACAAATACCATTATACCAATTTTAAGAAATTGCAATGTTTTGATAGGAAACTAGAAGTAACTATTTTCTCCATCATGGGATGTTTCCAAGCATCACACATTTTAAATAAAACACAAAGTAGCACAAAGCGACTATGGGAGTTCACTACCTATTGAGAACACTTTTTGAAAGATGCTTTTCTCATACGAGGATCAGTGTGTGCGTTAAAATGCACACATACATTTTTACAGTATGCATGGATGAACTTCCAAAGCGATGCCTTACAGAAAAATAAGGTAAGTCTCTATCTTTTAGCAACATTGTCTATGGGACACACCTTAGTCAAGTACGAACAAGTAGTTATAATTATAATGTTCCCTGGATGTTCCCTGATTATATGCAAACACATGCAGAAGTATGAAAGCAAGGTTATTAATTGTATGCTTTCAAAACAAAATATACACAAAACACCACAAATTGGAAAAAAACTTCTATGCAACTTTAAATATTTCTGAGGCTTCATTAAATTGAAAAACGTTTTGATAAATGCCAATATCACAAACATTAGGTTAATGAAAAATCAGTGTAATACTATCAGACAACATTATGCACAACATGAAAACAATGTAGGGAAACCATTCTTAATGCAGTCCACAACCATGCATTGGTGCAGATTTAAGACTTTCAGCACCTGACACCGGCTTATAGAACTAGGCCTGGAAACTGGACTCCAAGCAAATGTCTGCGAATACCTCTTTCATATGAGCAAATATAAGTATGTATACTTGCTCATGCCACAATCTGCCAAGTGATTAAAAAGTCTCTAGTCAAACCTTTTTTTCCTTTTTTTACAGGGGGTCAATATTTTCCCTGTGGTGAAACTCCTTTGACAACACCCCCCTTTTTCTACACTGAGGAAAAATATTTACTCCAGCCCTTGTCATGCAAGTCTGAGAATGTGCATATAAACTCAGGCATTCTAGCCCTAAACCTACGCATCACACCTATCTTCAGCCCTTTAATATATTTTGTTGAAAGGTAGCAAAATTATAGCCTTGTTACAATGCAAGCCCTGGTGTAATATGAGCTGACAGCCTATTATAAGAACTTTGATATAATGAACGCCGCCATAATTTGTCAACTCGCTGCATGGCATCATTTTGGAAAGGTATTATGATTTTTACTTTCCAAAACTCTCTAGTAATGCATTCCAAAGACTTTCAACAGATAATACTTTGTCACCCAATCACATTTTTCTAACTCAGGGCAACCAGGAGGCATGGGGCAAATCGCCGTAATTACAGAGATCTCCTTTCTGTTATAGGTTTAATTTGACACAATGAGGAACTTGAACGTAACCTCTACTCAAACCAGTACCCATTGAAATTTTTATAAAGACTGGAACATATGACAATATTGGTGACAAGGCTTGCTGCTATGTTTTGTATACTCTGGCGGTTGATGTGATGAAAATTACGAAACATTCACTAACTTTTAACATGTATGTCTTCAATTAGTAGATGCATGAGACTTATAAAAAGTGGGATACACCTCTGACATAAGGAAAGAAGCGCAAATTGGGCTCATTCAAAAAATTATTTTTGGGCACCATATAATGAATATTCGCAGGAAGGCCAACTGAAGCATCTGCCTAAATTCTGAGGAATGGGCAGTTAGAAAACTAGCTAAGCGGAATTTGATATGAGGAAGGTTGTTAGCCAGACGTTTTTAATAGAATGACACAACCTATGTTAGACGAACACCCTTTTACATCTCTTAAACATATGATGTTCAGATACCTAACTATTACTGAACACAATACCCTCAGTAAGAAGTAAAATTCGGAGCTAGGGTCAAATTTTGCACAGACCAGTTGTAGAAAAGTAGGAAAGCCACTCAAAAAACCCTTTGATACAATTGTGCATCAGCAATGGGCATGTATTTTGGAATCTTACCTGTGAGGGGCTCTGATTGGGAAAGCTATAGAGGGCGTAAAAAGAGTACAGAATAATACCAGAGCTAAGGAAAATAGGTTTTCAACAGAAAAGAGAGCACCAGAAGATACAGTCCAGGAACTAGATAACATTTTATTGATTTCTAGTCCTGTAACTAAGGATCTAAGCCAGCATAAAGACTTGTTACTTTGGCTGCATATCAATGTCTTATCATCATACATCACATAGCCTACCTCTGCTCAAAATGTTCAATCCATATACTAACCGGTCTACTCAATCAATGATTTTAGCATCTTACTTGTTCGCATCACACTAAGTGTCCAACCAATTTTTATATTCCAGAAGGCACATTAAATACAAGCTCTGCTTTAGAATACCAGATTTACAGACAACCTTATATTTTATCATAGGATACACTTGTCAATAATAATCTGAAAGAAAATCACCAGGAGTGGCCAAGATCATCTCACTATATTTTGAAGGCAGTAAAGGTAGAACTCTTTAAGTATGTTTAACTTAGAGAGATATTATTTCACTACAGCAGTGGTTCTTAACCTGTGATCCGTGGACCCCGGGGGTGTCGTACAACCTACTCAGGGGGTCACAAACTCTTTTACAAAATGAAGTAATATTAATTAATTAAAACTATTAAAGAATATACAAATAAAGGCGCAAGATGTTACATTTGAAAACGTTGTCTATATTGGATTTTGACTTAAAGAAAAAATTTAAATATTCGAGCATGTGTTTGTTGTATACTTGTTTTTGAATTTTTGTGCAAATCATAGAAATTGCTTAGGCCGAGAGTCCCCAGCTTGGAAAAGTGGCTCAATGGGGGTCATTTTCAAGGCACTATCACTTGGTCGAAACACAAATGTGAATATTTTATTCAAACACATCATTTTTTTATGTATTCACAATAACAAATCATGGCTTGTTGAAAATCGATTTTGTTTGCAATTCATTTTTAATCGGAATAATGAACATGTAAAACCCTAAAGTGTACCGCCCGTGTCCCTGTGGAAGCTCCAGACAGTAAACCATGCCACGATTCTTGCAGTATGGCGGTTGCTAGTGATCTTGGAAAGCAGCTGCGAGTGACGACCCCTAGAAGATATCCACAGAGATAAACATCTTTGTATTGGGGAACCTGGTATCAAAAGAAGAGTTATCTACCAAAGGCACGAACAATCATAATAGCTGATAAATCACAAACCGCTTGTCGTGAATGAAAGCGGAGCATGTGGGTGTCTCCAAAAGAGAGCACTCCAGAGGTCTTGAAACACATTTCAACGTGGCTGCTCTCTTTCCGTGCAATGATTGTATTGCAGTTGCATTGATTTTTGATGCATAAAATCTCCTGTTAAAAGGCCTAAGAATAAGGTAGATAATGGAAGCTGAAGCCCAGCACCATCCACCTCAAATATCTGGATGTAAAATGAGTGTTCTGGTTATCGTATAGAATTTAGCACAGAGATTTGTTTTCTTATACATTTTGGATTTTCTAGGCACATACTTTTTTCCTCTCATTGTTTTGAATGTAATGTTCCATTTTATTCAAAATGCTAGGAACTTCCAGCCTGCTATTTAAAGTGACTGCCAGTCAGTGCTACGATTACTCATTCCGTTGATTTTCAATCATCCTTACACAGCAGTGTTTACGTGTAATTAGTAACAAAACCTCTGAAGCAGTTTAGTAGCAGTTCAATTGGATGCTGATGTAAAGCACAGGCTCCTGCTTAATCTTGGCAATGCATAAAAAGTAAGCCAATAGTACAGCAAGCAAGGGCAGCAGCCAGGGCAATGGAAGAGAAACCCAACAATGGGTCACACTCACTTTCCCAGGAAGTCCCACACAAAACCCTTAAAGTGCTGCGGTGCCGGGACAGACACCTGAAGCTCGGGGTGCAATTTGTGAGAAGCGTGCTTTCTGAAGAAAAGTATTTCATTAAAAAATGTTTAAAAACACATTGGAAATATACAAATGGAAAGGCAGGCTAAGGAAACATTAGATTTTCAAAGGAAAAGATACATGCGCATCACACAACACTATTTGGCAAACACACTAAATGCAGCACAGACTGCACATCAGGAACATCAGCTTGCTTAGTACTTGTTATGAAGCAGGGCTTTAAGTGCGGATAATCTTGAGGCGTCTCAGACCGACAGTTATTAAAAACCAACTATGAAAAAGCTCTGTTTTTAGGTCTTTAACTTTACAAGCTAAAACACTGGCCAATTTCTCAGTAACTGTAAAAACTCTTAAAGTATTTCATTTCAGCGATGCAATCCATGTACACAATTTACGCTGTGCTCCGTCTTGAATTTCCAGAGTATTTGCTGCTTTTTTAAGATGCCGTGTTTCTGTTTTTTTCATGTAACACATGCCTTTTGTATAGAGCATACTTTGAACTAAGTCTCCTCCAGGAGTCTGAGGGAGTTCAGTTTGTGGGTGGGTGTTTAGGACGCTGCATAATGGAGAGCTCTGAAGTTGAGACATAAGGCGGTGTGAGTTTCTCATGTGCCTGTCATCAGCTCATAAAGATCTACAGACTACATAGATATCCAATCCTTTGATATTCTGCAGAGGGCATGGAGTGAAGGTCGCACATGTAGCTGTTGTGTTAAGTGAGAGATATGCAAATGGAGGATTTTTTTTAAATGTGAGTAGAAAAAGGACACGAATATCTGGCACTGAGAGATTTCATAAGAAGCAGGTGAAGGAGAGAACAGGAGTTTGAGACACTCCAAAGGCCACTACCCCCTTCCACAGACCTTAGTAATGTTTAATCCACATTCTCCTATTTTCAGAATTGAAACATTCAATTTTAATTATTCACAACAAAATATTTTTTGTTATTCAGTTATCTAATAGAGCTAACAAGCAGTGTCAAATCCAGTAGGTCGGGCTAGTTTTAAATATGCTTTGCTTTTGCGTAACATGTCTGGAATAACAGAAGACCCAATGAGAGGCACCCAAATTCTGGTCAGGTGGCACACTGTCTGAAGCACTGGATTATAGCATACATAGGTATTAAACCATGGATTTTATTCCAAAGACCACGCCCCTTGGAAAGCATTCTCAGTTAGCATCTTTGGCCACACCTCTTTTACAGACCTCACCTTTTTCATTCCACTTCAAGCACTGTTGCAAGGGACATATTTTAGTTTACCCAATGACTCAGATGCATTCATATAGAGAATATATTATGAAAATTTGCTTAACACCATGTTGGTAAACGCAAGAGTTTTCCAACAAATAGTATACTTTATATACCTATAAATTTTAACTAAATATAACTGCAACAAAGAATATGGCACCGGCAGCATACATATATTCAAAAAGTAACTAAGCAGAGGATCCGAATTAAGCACGAACATGTCAAACATTCAACATCCAAAACTAAATTACGGGAAGGGAGGATACTATCCTCAAAAAGCGAAAAAAACGTTTAAACCCGCTGGATCAGGGATCAGTAGTTACGAAGCATCGGCCCAAGAATTTCAAGCCATCACTTAACCTTGGCACCAGCAAAGTTATCAGGCCAGTAATTGGATTGGATAAATTGAAAAGGTGCTACCTTGCAAACAGATGATGGCCTGTAACCTCAATCCTAGATGCCCTTTTCCTTAGTGGCCTGACTGAAATACATTATAGTAACTCTTTTGACATTCAAGTCGGGCTCTACAGATAAATGTACTAATTAATGAGGGGCTGCAGGTAAATGTATCAATTGCTGAAAGGTCAGTTTGTCCCTTCAGTCCTCCTAGGCTCTGAGAACACATCAGCATGGGAGCAGGTCACCCACTAAGGGACAGGTGCAATAGGCCACATGCTCACTTGCCACTGACAGCAGATTCATCTCTTGAAGAGCTGACTTATTTCTTGCTTAGTGTGGCAAGAAGAGTGATGTTTCTCTAGTCACCGAAAGCCAATTGTGTGCCTCATTTACAACAGCTAGAACAGCTCTCTCACTTGCCAAAGACAACTTGGATATCCCTCAGTTTTGGCAGTCTAATCCATTGCTCAAACAGATCATATCAGACATAATGCTGACAGCAGGGTTATCCATCACCGGTCACAAGATGCAGATAGCAAGGCTATACCTCAACTTGGTTTCAGACAGAAAATCACAGGCCAGTCCTCCAACATAACTTGGGAGGAGCCTGCCGCAAACAAAATCCTCCTCCTTTTATATTCACTCAAGGAAGGGGGTGGGGGCTGTGTGTGTGTGGTGAGGGGTTGAAAGAAGAACCACAAATCCAGTACAATGTGGATGCAATCTTCCTCAGCATGAGATCACAGGACTACAGCTTTTGGCTGCTATAAATCGCCCTAGGGTAGGTGATTTTGTACACAGATGCAAAACACAGTTATCTTATCCTCCAAGTATATTACTGAGTGAGCCTTCCAACACAATGAGGTCATATTCTGTCAATTATCCTACTCTGGTTATTTGACTGTAATTAAATTATTTTTCTTCAAACTAACTTTGATACCAGATGGTCTTTAACTCCTTCCGTGCTCATGACGGAACCACGCCGTCATGAGCCACGGTTGCCGTGTGCTCATGACGGAGTGGTTCCGTCATGCTGCGGCCGTTGGCGGCCGCGTCGCCCACGCGGCGCTAATTCCCCGCCTGTGCGGGCGATTAGCGCTGTGGGCGGAGTCATGACGGAACCACTCTGTCATGAGCACAGCCCAACCGTGGCTCATGACGGAGTGGCTCCGTCATGAGCACCGCGCCACCGCGCTGCCTCCCCACACCACCCAGCGCTGCCGCGGAATTTCCGCCGCAGCGAAGGGGTTAAGGCTGATGATTCGAGTAGCAATGCTAAAAATATCTTTGACTTTTAGTGAACACTATATAGCACCACTTTGTAAAACCACAACTCTGAATATAAAAGAAATTAAATCTAACACTGGCAATAGTGGCAGTATATGAAGCAAAGAATGACTTCATACATTTCATGACAAATCCTTTAGTGGATGTACCTAAACAGGAACATGTTACATGGTGAATGTCTTTCATGTTAAGGGAAATTACAACTGTTGGAAGTTTAAATCTTTTAGCTATACTTAGAATCGACGACGTTCCGATCCCAGAAGTGAAGACGCCTTGATCTCAGCGCTTCGAGACCTTCGCTCAAGTCAAGTCAGTTTGTAACCACGGACGTGGTTCACATCCTTTCCAGTGTATTCTCTACTGGAACACCGGTCGCTCCAGGCAATTTTAGAAAGATACGCGACCTTATCTTGCCTCTCAGCAACCTCATAGGACACGCTGCTGCGGTCCTCCTAGTGGCATGTTTAACGACAATTTTACTCAGGCATGTAACACTATGTCCTGATGATGATCCCAAAAATGTTTAAAAGGGATCGAAAAGTCGATTCTATGTACACCGTAAACGCTTTTCTAATTAATATTACTCATGTGTAATGGTGTCCCAACACATTTCTGCTTGTGCTATTTCAATGTATAACATACAAGCAATTCGCACTGCCTGAGCTTCTCTTTTGATTTTCTGGTTTATGCTCTATATACACACTTAGTAGGATGCAGGCTTGTGTCCCACTTTATTGTTTCCGTGTTAATTTTACAAATTGAAAGCATTTCTGTCCAGCTGGATAACTTTAATTATAGTACTGACTCTGGGTCTATATTCATCTCTCCTTAAGCCTATTGTTTTAGTTTAGGGACCACTGTGTTTAAAGCTCGTAACTGCCCAAAGTCCCTGACCAATTGAATTGGGTTCCCTTGTCCTCTATAGCACAGTATTAGTTACAAGCATTGCAAAGAGAAGCATTAAGAACAAAAAGCAAAATGAGGCGACATTGCTAACCAGTTCACATGGTTCTAAAAAACCCCAAACTCAAACAATCAGAGAGCAGCCCCTGAACAACTTTTCATCTGCAGCGCCAGCATACCACAAATTTTGTGGTGAGTCCTCATGGTGAGGAGGGAGGGTCGCATGGAAATCTATGAAAATAGAGCAAGTAAGGGCGAGTCTGTTCTGGAGAAGATTGAAAAGCATGTCGAAGAATTTTACTTGCACACTAGCAACAGAATATCTTCCATTTTGATTTGTATGATTTCCCTGTAGAATCTGCTGTGGATTTCTCCAAATTTTCTTAAAATTCTTGAGGAATGCTCAAGGAGCTGAATTCATTGTTGTGAGGAGCCAGTCTGCTAAATTTAGTGATTGTATCTTCGGATGAACAACTTGTTACCTGTTCACTGAGAGAACATTTGGTATCCGCTTGAGAAGACCATGTGTATATCCCGACAGGAGCAGAAGCTCTGTGGACTAATAGTGCCTTGTACACGCTGGAGCTATTTCAATTAAACTGTATGGTTCCGGTCTCATTTTTCGAAAGACCCCGTGAATCAGAGGAAACGGAGGTAAGAAATAAGAAAACACTCCTGTCCAGGCTATAAGGAATGCATTCCCTCATGAATGGCTCTGAAGAAACCTTCTTGACAATATTCATCATTTCTTGCTCCGAAAAGTTGCTAAGAGATCTAGAGTTCCTCATTTTTGGCAGATTTGTAATAATTGTTGTTGATTTAGTTCCCATTCGTGGCACTCCTGCGAAGTACTGCTGGAAGATTCCGCCCTTTTCTACTCCTGGAACGTGTTCCACTCGTAGAGTAATGTTGTGGTGAAGAATCAATTTCCAAATGTTTTGGGCTTACACCAATAGTATATCTGATTTTGTTCCTCCTTGCTTGTTTAGATAAAACATGGTAATGGGTTTGTACTTATCAAAACTGTCAAATTTAGGTAGAAAGAGCTGGAGACCTAAAATACTACCTTCACCTCTAGAAGCAGGATGTCCATTTTTCCTTCTGGATATGTCCATTTACCATGAACCTCTAGATTTTGAAGGTGTGCCTCCCCATACTTCTAAGGAGGTATTTGTTGTTATATAAAGTGAGGATGAGTGGGAATAAACGACAAGGCAGGAAAAATGTTGTCTTCTCTCTTCCACCATCAATATTAACTGAATGCTTGGAGTAATGTGGACTAAATCCTCGAAAGTTCTGTGAACTTGAACACATTGTGTGTCTAAATGATCTTGCAGCGGCCTCATTTGTAGCCGTCAATTCAGAATCAAAGGAATACAAGACGACACCAATCCAAGCACCAATCCAAGCATTGATTTGTATGTATAGTGAGCTTTCTTTTTGAGAGGGATGACACCAATTTTATTATATGCTGAACCCTTGCCTCTGTGGGATAGGCTGTGCAAGTTGTTGTGTCCAAAACAACGCCCAGGAAAGCAGACAATATAGCGATTGAACTTGAGGGATCCCAGCCTCTTCTGGTTGGTCATCTGCTTCACTGTCAATGTAGTTGTCATGCATTGTGATTGGAAGTAACACAGTTCGATCCAATCATATCCGTTGGCCCGACGTGTTTTTATCTTCCTGAGGTAGTGATGAAATACATGAATCATTCCCACGCATTGAAGTAGTCTGTTAACTCTGTAGAGCCAGTGCATTAGCTTCAAGAATATTTTGTAATAAACCTTTAACATTTGGCAAAGATCTGTTACTAAGGTCACGAGCACTCGTGTCTTCCTGCAAATGATGTTGATTCTTATAAGGCACTTCGGATGGATATAGATTATGAAAGGACTAGGAACGTTGAGAGGTATATCGGGCCCTAACCTGAAAAGAGTAATCTGGTTCAAGGTAGGATGATGCCTCCTTATTTGGTTCATCATCATACAGTTCCTGACACTTAACATGAAGCTGCATGGGACGATAAGCTGGCCCAAATGCCCTGTCTTCTTCGTCAGACTGCTCAATGTCCAATAGATGTGAGAGAATCAATGGAGTCACCTTGTTCACGGAGGTCAGTTCCTAAGCACAGACACAGGAATCCCCTCTTCATTAATCAATATGGTGTCCTTTTGCACCGTCGATGGCGCAAATGACGAGGAGGTTTTTGCTTCTACAACAACAGCTTGCTTCTGAGATGTCAATTTTGCCATCGACAATGACAACTTCAGTGACGAAGACATTGCCATCAATGTATTAGATATTGACGAGGAAGTTGTCATCGTCGTCCGCATCATAGACGCAGTCAGTGTATCCGGTGCCGTTGACTGTTTTCTCATTGATTTCTTCATCAACGTGCCATTCATCAACAATTTACTCGTCGCCGACGGATCCTTCGTTGATAAAATTTTGCAAAAGGAGACTTATTAAAGGGAGTGACAGGCTGAGATGTTAATTTAGTAGGCTTTTTATGAAAGGGGGGTAAAATAGAAACCCTTTTATTTGAGATCTTATGAGCCTCTGCTGATTGTTTTATGAGACTTTACCTTCTTTGAAGATTCCTCATATGAGGTAGTGTCCTAATTTCTACGCTTTTTGATAGGCGAATATGAACTCTAAGATTAATTACCAGAAGTGTGGTTCCCCTAAGATCTTTTTCTTCTGTAGCCACAGAAGTAATTTTGCTTCTCTGTCCTTAACATAACGTAACATGTGTATTTGTAAAGCGCACGTTCACCCCAGCAACAGCGGCGTCACTAGGGGGGTGCGGACCGCACCGGGTGACACCCTCACATGGGGTGACACCAAAGGGCCAGTGTGTGTGCAGTAGTGCAGAGCAACGCAACCGCGCAACGCAACCTAACCTGCTTTCAGGAGGAGGAGGTGCATGTGCGCAGTGCGCACTGTCTCCTCCTCCACCGCGCCTGCGCGCCTCGGCAGTGGCGTCGTCACTAGAGGGGTGCAGTAATGTAATTTTGAATCCGGGCCGGGAATCCCGCATGCACATTGGGCCCTAAGTGCGCGTGACTCGGCATCACGAGGTCGAGGAGGAGGTCTCAGCCGGTTTGACCACCCGCGGGCCACCATAATTTAATTTTATTCTAAGGAGCCAGGCTTAAGGCTAGCCACCGACCGACGTAGTCCACCCCCCCTCCCTGTCTGCCACCATTGCCAACTCAGCAGGTGAGTGTGTTTCTCCAGCACTGCAGACCGGCGGCACCAATTGATTAAGCCATGTGGGTCAGGTGGCGGTGGGTGGTGGTCAAGCCGCGGTTATGCGGATCTCCGCTCGTGTCTGTACCTCGAAGGGTGTTATACTGTGTGTATCTGTTCTTGTAAATAACTTCAGGCCTCAGTCTCGCCTGCTAGCGCGGCAGTTCTTCTCTGAGTCTGACTCTCTCTGAAAACAGGGGCTGCCTGCAAGACGGGGTTCTCACTCTCTTTCTTTTATTTGCACCCCTGTGAAATGGATCCAAAAAAGAAAATCACTTTTGCTGGAAATCAATGTCGTATTTTTCTGACATTTAATTCCAAAGGGCAGCATCGTGAATAAAAGTTTAAAAATATGAAAAATGAATAACTAAATAATGTAAGACAGAGTGGTAGCAAACTGGCCAGATTTATTGTATTCACACCCAAACACATTAGCGCCACTTTTACAGAGTTTGCCAGTGAAGCGCTATTTTTGTTGTCTTGGCTTTGTTTTCCCTGGGCTTGGAACTAGTGCACCAATCCTGGAGGTACTGCAATGTGAGGACTGAAAAACAAAATTTGTACTGCTGCTCTGCATCTAGGGATGTTGTCTTTTTTTACCATACTGCTTACGTTTTGTAAGGATATAAGCAATGGCCATTGAAATAGGTCCATTCAGGGCCCTGCAGTCATGTCCTTAACTTTTCAGACAAAAGCACTCACTGATTTCTGAACAGTGAGTGTAAAAGCGTTAAGGTAACCATGTTGTTCCTGCTTACATTTCACATGGTTTGTGAAATTTTGCATCCCCTTTGATTGTTTGCCTTTTCCAGGATGCTGTCACTTTTTTTTGTTGTAAATGTAGGCCACATATTGCTCTTGCCCAGTGTGTAATTTCAATTGAGCCGCATCCAGGTGTTTATAGCTGGCAACAATTGGGTTGTCGTTGAAGGCAGGCTGAGTTTTTCTCAGTGGGGCAGAATGGTGTTCAGTGTGGGGGAGAGGATGTGGCACTATGGCCAGAGCTGCTGAATTTGGAACTGGGGAACCAGGTTCAGCCTTCACGACCAGTCCATCAGACCACTCTACTGAGAGAGCACTATCTCAT
The DNA here is from genome assembly GCF_964204655.1 of Triturus cristatus. Classification (NCBI taxonomy): domain Eukaryota; kingdom Metazoa; phylum Chordata; class Amphibia; order Caudata; family Salamandridae; genus Triturus; species Triturus cristatus. The sequence goes on from NC_140585.1 coordinate 314,893,727, forward strand.
GCTAGACCTTATATTAGAAGCCCCGGTGTCGTAGCACCAGCAGGGGGACCGTAGCATGACAAGTGTAGGTAAACTTTCAAGGCTTGTCCACCACTATTCATACTAAAGCTCACCTCCAGTCTTGAGGGCAGGCCTATGAAGCAGCACACCCTAGAACAACAGTGACCCTGTCACTGAGATCACAGGACCCTTGAGAAGGGCCAGCTCTAGGGTGGTGCAACCACTGACCGCACCAGGTGCTGACTTTAGGTGGAGGCATCATTTTTCCAAGTATATTATGGTTTTAAAAGCGCTTGCTGCCTCCTTCCTGGACTCCAGTAACTTTCGGTAACAATAAAAATGTCATGATGACTCTGGTGAATAATGTTCTACGTAGAGAGAGATCGGAATTTTGTCTAATGGAAAATTTGACTCATGGAAAGGTAGCTCAGAGGGTTAATGTATCTGCTGCAAAGAACATGTACCATGCAGATCACAAAGTGCACATAATGTAAATAGGCCAATGGGCTACTGCTTTTGTCAGAGAGATCCTTTTGTTACTTGCAGTTTATAAGTTAAAATCCTAACATAGAACAGTGAGCTATTAACTGTCATCTACTCCGCAGCAACACAAGTCACATTTTTTATTAACTTTTGATACGTTTGAGCTGCAAACAATTTATTCGTTTAAATGGTCAGATCATGCTGCAGATCTTGCATTATGAGGCAAATATGGCAGAGCCATTATTATTTAGAAAACATTTGCAAACGAGGATTTTAAGCCATTCATGTTTGAACTGCTGTGAAAAAGGGAGAAGTGCTGATGACAGAAACTCCATGGCTCGGAGTCAAATGGCTTTTGCTTTTTATCGTATTTGGGGACATTCTGTGATTAGAAGTATATCCCACTTTGTGAATACATTTGACTGTCAATAACTCCTTATAACCTTAAATAATCATGTGTATCCATTGGTTGATTAAACTGGGCAGTCAAACCAAATACAAAAAATAGGGATGTTTGCGCATTCTGGCCACACCTCTGGCTCCGCTCATTGATCCAATCCTTGGGTTATTCCCGCCCTCTGATTCTCCACCCACAGTTCCCCTACTTTTTTTCCCCCACTTCGACCACTGATATATCATGTTGCCGGATAGTGGGAACACCACACCAGTATAAAGTACCATACCTATGATATTATAAATTCCAATAAACTGTTGACTAGCAGGTAGCCCACTGTACAACCTGATTAATGAGTCATTATCACACTGTTGTTAACAGGCATAGGGGTCTCTGTCTGCAGAGGCACGGCTGGGCGCTCACTGTCTACACAGATTTGGGTGGTAGAAGAATAAGTTGGTTATATTTAAATTCATGTTTCATGCTCGACATTTAATTTTTTAGTGATCTCTGTAGGAATGTCTGTGATTTATGACTGGATATCCTGGTGCTCTATAAGGTAGTCATTTACTATGCTTTAAAAGTTAATACAATCTAATATGTAATGATCAATGTGTTGAAAAATGCTTTGTTTTGGCCTTTCTGTCTCCCAAATTTTCTTGGGGTGGAGAAGTTCAACCCCCCAAACTCCCCCTAGTAGTGGTTGCTCACTGCGCTTGCTCGCTACACACCATGTGGGGGCTGGTCTCACTTTTACTTTGTTCCCTCTGATTCACTACTTGTGTCTATTTTTGGTGCTCTCTGAAAGAATGTCTATGGGTACATATGACTGGGTGGGTAACCTGATGTTCTTTATGGTCATCATCTACTATTTACTGTGCTTTGAAAGTTGATACAATTTGAATATGTAATGAAAAATGTGCTGTAAAATTCACTATCATGTGACATGGCAGCCATCTGTAATTTGAAATGTGAAGACGACACAAGGGGTGAATCCGTGGCGCTATCATTTTTCAGACCAACCATTTACTTCTGTCACTCCCATAAGAGTACAGGAAGGGGGGCGGGGGCTATATTTGGCTGCCCTTTATTGGGCATTTATGTGCTATTGAACTGAGACCTTTATTTGGAATAGCTTGTAGGAGCACCTCCCCCCGATGTCCATGCCTGGGTGGGAGGCTCAACTACGGTGTCATTGTCACACGACTCCACCATGGTGGAGAGCTGCCTGGCAGAAACGCATCCATCTGTTAAATCTGGTTAAACCGCCAGGCACGCCCTGAAATGAGGGGGAAGCCGGACTCGGAGCGGAGGAGGTCTATGCGGTAAGTCGTGAGGGGGTGACACCATGAGTTACCCGCACCGGGTGACACCAACCCTAGTGACGCCACTGCCCAGCAACGGGGCATCTTGGCGCTGAAATAATAGATGTGTATTGTATATTCAACGTTTTAGCTGAGAATGTTCTGCAAAGCTTACATTCCTTAGGTTTGTGATAAGGATGTAAACAGTAGAGGCATTCTTTATCAAGATCCTCTCAAAATAATCTTGGTTTTTCCACAAGGTTTACAAGGTCTAAATAGTTGTTTTTAGACCCTCTGTCATGTTGCTTTAGTCAGTAAAAAAACATAACCTGTGTTACCTCAAATCTGCTTGAAGAATCAAATTCGAAAAAATCTCTGAGAGAAAGGTCAAAAGTTGACAATCACTGTACACCGAGCAGAGCTCAGGGAGACTCGTTCAGATGCGACATGTGGTTAGAAATCTGAGGTGTGGTGGCCCTGCAAGAGAAGAATGGGTCAGGGGCTGTATTGGCTGAATTTTGGTTCTTTTAAAAAGAATGTGAATTGGTTAACAATGTCACCTAATTTTGCCTATTGTTCTTAAAACTTCTGTATGCACTGCTTGTAACTAATACCATAATATATATGAAAGATTCAAGACTGGAGAACATCAATCTTCATTGATAATTGTGGAGTCCTGTTCGGTTCCTCTTTTTGGAATGGACAGTTTTTTCTCATCATGTCTTATCGTTTTCTATGAAATTTATGTCAAGGTAAGTTATACATCAGTTGGGGTATTAGATATCAAGTTTATAGTTGATTCTCCTTTCTATTTTAGTCACAAACCAGTGCTCAAGGTCACATTGGGCTATCAAAAGATTGAAGTTCTTTTAAATTTGTTTGCTGTTTTGACCTTGACAAAGTGACACTTGAACTTGAGTTGCAAAACATGTGTTTGCAGTTTTCGCAAATAAAATAGTGCTTGCTCTTGTATTTTTTCATTTGATCTTGAATTGGATTGGTTGTTTAAATTATTGACCTCTACAAGTTGTCCTTTAAATACACTGGTTGCAGTGGTAGAATTAGGGCACTGCACATGATGTCATATTGCCAAACGGCAATTAGAGCAAAGACCGCAAAATTTCAGAAGAGTGGATTACTGCTTGTCTACCAAAGCGGGCCTGGTCCTCCTTGATGATCTTGAAATGAGAGATTCTAGTTTGGAAGCTAAATCTGTGTGTATGTTTAGCATCCGAATTAGAAGGGTTACTGGCTTACCTTGTCTGCTCTGCACCCCCAGAGAAGCACAACAACATTTTTCAAAATCAAGCTGGCAGATTGTGTCTGTTTTAGGTGACCACATTAACCAGCAATATAAACACCTCACTGCTTTTATGCATACATCAGATCATCATCAAAGGCCACTGCTCTACTCAAGACATACTGGAGCAAAAGCCCTGTATACTCCATCAAAAAAGAACACCTGGCTACACTCCAACAGGATGTTGCACTCTGAAATGACCCACCGACCATCCATAGAAATTGCAGTCAGATTAAACATATAGGTAGAACTTTAGGGTGGCAGGAACATACAATGGAATTCTGAGCCCTAACCTGAAAGCAGAGCCTAACTACTTGGTTTCAGAAAAGGCTTCAAAACAGAACTGTATGTTACTACCTACAATTTTACTCTCATACAAAGGGGGTAGCTTGTGGAAAAAAAAAAATCAGGATTGGGCGCCTTCTTCACCAATAGGAATCTCATTTCCTTCCTGGTATCCCAATATATAGTTTATGATGGATACTTCTACCTACAGATTCCTCACCTGTTGAAAGCCCCAGGTGACAGACTGGACCTGGGCACTTTTCAATAGCTCTCCTACACCACTACGAGGAGCTGGCTCCATCTCTGCACCAGAAGCAACGCATTGGTGATGTCACTAGAGCAAAATGACACCCAATCTGGCACAGTTACGTCACTTCCTGTTTTTTCCAAGTCCGTCAATATTTTTCTGCGTGACTTTCATCCTTCTGTGAGAAAGTTTTCTCTGAATTTATTCTGTGCAGTGCTTCAATTGATCAAGTTTTAAAGCCTGCCACAGCTGCGAGGGGTAAATGTCCATAACTGACCCTCATAGCATCTGTTATTGTTGTCTTGGAGCGACAAACAATTGAGTTCCTGTGAGAGTTGTTGCTGCATGCAACACAAAGCAATAAAGGAGCACAAGGTCAAACTCTTTATGGCCTGTGACAACTATTAGGCTCAACAGTATTCGCACTCCAGAGCTACGTCCATTTTTTGTTCCTCATCTTCCTCCAAGTCCTGGAGAGGAAAAAAAGAGGAAACTTAAGACGAGGAAGCATTGAGGGGATTTACCAGAAGCCATTCGTGGTCAAGGGATAAGTAATCACAGCATACTCCTCCTCCAGTGAAGCTGTTCTCTGGGCTAGTGCCTGTGGATGTATTGCTACCAGAGGAACTGCCCCCAGCGACTCCGGCCCCAAGGCCATTTCCAGCCTCACCACAGGCGATGCCCTTTATGGCACTGGTTTACCCGGAGCTCTGGTGCTGGCGGGTGGATCCAGCCCTGTTTCTCCAGATCATGATGGAGATGTTCCAGCATACGATGGGACCTCTTGGGGCTCTGCCAGCAGGCCAAACTCAGGCACAGAGCATTGATTTTGTTCCATTAGGATCTCCTCGTTGCCAAAGGAAGGTGCCATCGGTTCCAGCAACCCTCCTCCTCTTCCTCACCACTATCACCTGGAAAACAGATTTAAGTTCCCCTTGAAAGAGCATGTGTGGCCCAATGTAGGACAAGTATCCTCATCTCTACAGGGCAGGAGGACCATAACACTTGATCAGTCAGTGGGTTCTTCAGACTGTAGAAAGGGGGTGAATGCCCTACCCTTCCAGAAGGCCTCTGCCTCTCATCTCACCCCTTAGTTCCATCAGTGAGAAGATCATCTGCAGATGGAGGTGGCAGACCTCTTGCAGAAAGGAACAGTGGAGTTGGTGCCAGAGAAAAAGAATTGGACACTGTGTTACTCTGAGGACTGCAGTCCTTTGCTCTATCCTAGATCTTAAGCTCTTGACATTTTTATCTGCACATTGACAAGTGACTCTGCTTTAGGTTCTCATGGAGCTGGAAGCAGAAGTCTGGATGATGTCTCTCAATTTGCAGCGCACCTAGCTTCCTTCACATGCCCATCCTGTAGTCACACAGGAAGTACCTGCACTTCGTGGTAGCGTCCACTTACTAATAACTCTCACACGGGGGGGGGTCAAAAGGAAATATATGCTACAAAAGAATATATGACGTTACACCGCGGGTAAATACCACGCGGTAGGTTACAACGCGGACGTTACATCATCCACGTTGTTACCACGCATGGCATTAGATCGCATGTCGTTTCTACGACTTGCACTAGATGGCGCGCTGGACTTAGGAATAGTATAAATGGCTATTCCTACTCCAGTTAGCGCAACAGCAGGGAATGTGTTGGACTTAAAATCCAACACATTTCCTGGCGTTGCACGCCATCTAGCGCAAGTCGTTGACACGACTTGCGATGTAATGCCATGCGTGGTAACAACACGGATGGTGCAACGTCCGCGTTATCAATGCGCGTGGTACTGACAGCGTTGTAAACGCTGTCTCCCCGCTACAAAATAGAGACATCTATCCTATACTACTTCCAGACAAATGTTGCTCATACAAGATATAGGGTAACAAGGTGCAACTTGGCAAGGGCTGTGGCAGGGAGGGGTACATAAAGTTTTTGGATGAAAACCCTCACTCACCTGAGGGTGACCTGCTTCATCAGTGGGTTCCTCCAACATACTGGGACCGCAAGGTAGCCAGTGTGGGCAACAACTTCCCCTCGGGGAAGGAGCAGGAGTGTTTTATATAAAGTACAGAAGATTTCGGTGCCTCACGGGTGAAAAAGAGGGGCAGAGTGCAACACAAAAACCTGTGTGTATTAAAACTATCTCCGTAGGTACAACAACTTTATTATTACGTCCTACAGGATAGAGAATGAAAGCACTGCGAGACAGGGTTATGGATATGTACCCTGTAATGTGGTCAACATGTTTCTGCTCTAAATGACTTTTAAGTTCAAGGCATTCATCAGGACCAAGATCTTCAGTCACTCTGCTAGAAAAAACGTGTAAAGGAAAAGAAAATTAAGGAAAATACTCCGGCCTCTACTCTTGTCCAACCATGCGTCACAGTACCAATCAGAGGGGTAGGTCAGATGGCCCTATAAATAACGTGTACACTCCGACTCTACCATCTGCAGAGTCTCTCACCACGTAGATTACTCTTACGTTAAATGGTGGTGCTCCATCATAGACTCTGGAGGGAGCATCCACTTACGACCAGTTCACAATCCTCCCATTTGGGTTGACTTCAGTAGGTGAATTAGTCACAAAAGGAGATGGTGGTGGTGGTTGCAGCTCATCTCATGAGTTCGGGGATCTCCATATTGCCGTACCTGGACTGGCTTCTCGCTCACCATAGATGGGGTCACTGCACCTTCAGACATCAGCATCCCTAGAGTTTGACTTGCATTTTCCAATCAATATGCCCAGATCTCACCTAGCCTTCTCAGCGCCTCCGGTTCAGAGGGGTAAAACTGGACATGGCATTGCTTCTAGCCATCCTATGACCAGGCACAGCCGGTTCAGGTAAGAGCGGTGGGGCAGAGGTGACTAAAACCACTTACCTTGCACTCGCCACATCGGTGAGCGCAAGGTAAGTGGTTTTATAATTGGTTAAAAATTCTTATTTTTTGGGGGGGGAGGAGCCTAGCGCTTGACCAAGATGGCCGCGTGAGCTCTGAGCTCCCGAGACCCTCGCGCCCTCCGTCGACTATCCTGTCTCTAATCCTGTCGGTATGCATGGCATCGTGTGGATGACCTGTCAGGGAGGCGATTGATGCTACCCGCGGTCGGATCGCCCACCGGGAACCGGACTTATGCCTGGCGGAAGATTGCGGCCTATCTCCGAGGGATGCCAGGGGCTAGAGTTGGCAGGATGCCCGACTTCTAGTTGAACAACAACGGCCAGGCGAGGTGTGAACTGTCGGACGGAGGTCCCCGTCCTTTCACTTTCGCTTTCTCTCCCTTTGTCAGCCCTGCCCCTGGAGAGCTCTTGGTGGCTTTATTACCCTATGGACGCTCTGCAGGCTACTCTGGTGGCCCACTGCAGAACTGATCACTCCTGATTCCTTTCATTGAGAGGGACCCGTCTTATCTGAACCGACCTGCTTGGTATCAACCATGTCGGGCAAAGCAGAGGTGGATCGGCTGAAGGCTAAGTCTACCAGGCGGGGAGCCTATACCCAAGTCAATAGTATGGACCGCTATGCTCTGCAGAAGGGATCACCGAGTGGATCGAGCCAGTCGCCGGATACCCAGAAGGCGGCCTCGCCTTTGGCCCCGGAGCTCTCACTACAGGATGTCATGGGCGCGCTCGAAGGGATGCAGACTTCGATTGGGAGACAGTTTGATGCCCTGGCGCATAAGGTGGATGCCATCTTGGTGGATGTTAACCTGATCCGTGCGGACTTGGGCAAAACGAATGAACGGGTTAGGACCCTGGACCTCAAGACCACGGGCCTCACCGATGATGTCACGGAACTGCAGATCGAGGTTCGTAAGCTGAGGACCGAGAGTGATCTCGCCGCCCGCCGGCTGGAGGACTTTGAGAGCCGGGCCAGGAGCAACAACGTGCGCGTCATCGGGGTCCCGGAGTCCTCGGATGAGGCTTCGGTTGACCTGCTTGTCGAGGACTTGGTGCTTAATCATCTGCAGCCTAAGGGTCTTGGAAAGTTCTTTGCGGTTGAAAGGGCCCATAGAGTGCCGGGTGGGAGGCCCAAGGTGGGTGCCCCACCGAGGCCGATCGTCGCTCGGCTCTTTCATTTTCGAGATCGGGACGCTATCCTGCAAGCATCGAGGGTGACGGGCCCGGTCCCCTTCCAGAACGCGTCGGTGAATTTCTATCCGGACTTCACCCAGCAGGTGCAGAGGCAGAGACAGGGCTTTCTGGGGGTGAAGAGGCGGCTCTGGGAGAGGGATCTGAAGTATGCCATGCTCTTCCCTGCCAGATTACGTGTGGTGCACGAAGACCGGACATTCTTCTTTGACTCTCCTGTTATGGCCGATGAATGGCTGGACGCTTTGCCCCGGCGACGGACGGGGGAGGACATTGCCGAGGATGGGGACAGTGGCCGGGATGGGCAGGGCTGATTTTTCGGAGCCGGTCTGACTCGATTCGGCTATATTTGAAGACTTGAATAGAGTGCAGTCAATGCGGAGGGCTGCGGGAGGACGAGGGGTGCTCTTTTCCTCCCTTAGGGTACTTTTTGTAGATTTTGGGTTTTGTAGGGCGACAGGCACACTGCAAGTTGGGGGGGCTTTGTAAGCTGCAGCAGGGGTGCAGGGTGGGGGGGGTTTCTGGGATTTTGGGTTTGTTGTTGGGGGGTTTATTTCTGCAAGGCATGGTGATTCTTTCCAGGACTGTTCCATGGTGGCTCTTCGGGTGTGGGGTGGGCCTCTTTACGTTTGAGGATGGGGGGTAGGGGTTTAAGTGTTATAAGCTGGAATGTTAATGGTTTGGGGGATGGCATTAAGCGTGGGATTGTTTTGCAATTCTTGAAACGGTCAATACCGGATGTTGCCCTGCTGCAGGAGACGCATCTTATAGGTAATACGTGCTATGCTCTGAATAGGAAGGGTTATAAATTCATAGCACATTCGGGATTCTCCTCTGGGTCCAGGGGTGTGGGCATCCTAGTCAGAGCCTCGCTACCATTTGAGGTGGACTCCACCATTGTTGATGATAGGGGGAGGTTTGTGGCGGTGGCGGGGCGGTGGGAAGGAAGAACTTTGGTTTTAGTTTCGGTTTATGTCCCGCCGGCCCTGCAGGCCTCCACGTTCACAGATCTGGGTAGGGCCCTTCTGGATCTCCCGGGGGGTATGCTTGTGGTGGGAGGTGATTTCAACGCTGTTGGCTCCGGCCTGCTGGATAGATACCCGCCCAGAGACACAGGGGGGGCTCAGAAGTGGCTTCCAGACTTCCTAGACACGCTTGGCCTGATAGACTGCTGGAGGCTCCGGCACCCCACACAGAGCCAATACACGTTCCACTCCGGGGCACATGGTAGTCTTTCCAGGATTGATTACCTACTCACTCTGGCTGCGCATGCCTCATTGGTCTCCGAGGCGAGGCACATGGCGCGTGGTATATCTGACCATTCGCCAGTGTGGATCCGGCTGGATCTAGGTCGGAAGGGAGGAGGAAGGGTGGCCCCTATCAACCCGTGGTATTTCCGAGACCCCAAGATGCGCAGCGCGCTGGTAAAGAAAGTAGATAATTTTTTCAAGGACAATCAGGGATCCGTGGACTCGGCAGTGTCGCTGTGGGAAGCATTTAAGACCGTGCTCCGAGGGGAAGCCCTCTCCCTAGTAGTAGCTGCCAAGCGGCGGAGAGATGGTGAGGTTCTGCAGGTTGAGGAGGAGATCGCGGCTCTGGAGGGAGCTCTGGAGGAGGAGGTTACAGAGTCCTCACTGCATGAGCTTTGCTTGAAGCAAGCTGAGTATAAGGACCTGGTGACGAACGCCGCTAAGATCCTCAGTAGGGAACAGCAGGGCCGTTTGTATGATGTTGGTGACAAGGCAGGGAAACTCCTGGCTTGGCTGGACAAAAAAGAACGGGTCAATAGAGTTGTGCCAGAGTTGACGGGAGAGAGGGGAGAGGCGATTGTGGAACCTGAGAGGATTGTAAAGTGTTTCTCGGACTATTTCTGTAGGGTTTATGCCTCAGTGTCGGATAGGCCGCCCGAGGACTCGTGTGACCTCCTCCGTGATATCGAGTTGCCCTGTCTCTCCGATATAGATAGGGACGATCTAGATGGTGACATAACGGTTGACGAGGTGGCGGGGGCTATCCGCGCGTTAAACTCGGGCAAGGCCTCGGGACCGAATGGCTTGCCGGTCGACCTGTACAAGCTATTTCCGGATAGGGTCGCCCCTCACCTGCGCGCCATGTTTGTGGAGGCGCGGGGGAGTGGGACCCTCCCGTTGGACCAGCGACTGGCGACGATCGTGGTTATACACAAAGAGGGCAAACCCCGAGATAAGTGCGCCTCATATAGGCCTATCTCACTTCTTAACGCAGAGCCGAAAATTCTGGCTAAAATCCTGGCGACCCGATTGATTAGGGTACTCGGTGACTTGGTCCACCCGGATCAATCCGGCTTCATCCCGCACCGAAACACAGCGTTAAATCTTCGGCGCCTTCATGGTGTAATCGCCAGGGCGGGCACGTTGCGTGAACCAGCTATTGTGGCGTCTCTTGACGCCACGATGGCCTTTGACACGGTGGAATGGGCATATTTGTGGGCCGTGCTGACCAAGTTCGGCTTTGGCCACGGTTTTGTGAGCTGGGTGAGGTTGCTGTATGAGGGGCCACTTGCGAGTGTGGTGGTGAATGGTCGGGCGTCGACTCCGTTTCAGCTTGGGAGGGGTACTCGGCAGGGTTGTCCCCTGTCGCCTTTGTTGTTCGCCCTCGCCCTCGCCCTCGAGCCGCTGGCTGCGTGGATACGTTGGCACCCGGATATACGGGGCCTTAGATGGTCGCCTGAACACGAGGACAGTATTTCGCTCTATGCCGATGATATCCTGCTGTATCTTGCCTCACCCAAGAAATCACTTATAGTGGTCTGTGACGTACTCACATCTTTTGGTAGGAACTCGGGTCTTGTTATCAACTGGAGTAAATCGTATTTGTATGTTCTTAGTGGCGAGGTTCCACCGATCCCTAGAACATGTTCGATACAGGTCGCTCAGCAGGGCTTCGTGTATTTGGGGATTTTTATCTCCATGGACTCTGCTGTGCGATATGAGAAGAACCTGCTCCCCCCCCTGGCACGCCTGAGGCGGGATGTTGAAGGCTGGCGGAGGCTGCCGCTCTCCCTCGTTGGGCGTGCGGCCCTGTTCAAAATGATGTCTCTTCCCCGCTTCCTCTACGCACTGCAGAATACTTTGGACTGGGTTCCGGCCAAATACTTTCGGGAGGTCGAAGGCCTCCAACGAACGTTGCTTTGGGACGGGCGGCCGCGAATAGCTATTGCAAAGTTGACGCTTCCATGGTACGACGGGGGCATTGCGCTCCCAGACATCCGACGGTACTATTGGGCCACCCAGCTGAGCGCGATTAATCATGAGTTTTATGGCCCTGCCCTCAGCCCTGGGTATGCCATGGACAGGTGGTTGCTGCGTGGTGGTAACTACTACAGGGCGTTGTACTCGCGGTCCCTAGACTCGTCCCTCACGGGGCCCACTGGTGTGGCAGTGCGTGTGTGGAAGATGGCAACTGACTCGCTGGGCTGGAAGGATAGGCTCACCCTCGCTACCCCGCTGTTTGAATCGGAGAGACTGGGAAGGCTTTGGCACACAAAAGGGTTTGATAAATGGGACCTGATCGGCATCTCCAGGGTGGGAGATGTGCTGAATAAGGGGAAGGTGAAGTCCTTTGAAGAGTTGCAGACGGAGTATGAGCTGGGGCCCTCCGAGTATTTCCGATACATTCAGGTGCGTCACGCCCTCCGATCAGTCCTCGTAGAGGGTGAGAAGGTGCCTGAGTCCTCTCCTTTGGAGGACCGGGTCCTTGATGGCCATATGCCCGAGAGCACGATCTCGCTCATCTATAAGAAACTGATCAACGTCCGGGCGGACATGCTTCTGGGGCTGAGGGACCAGTGGACTAGGGATGGCCTCGAGTTGGATGATGAGGATTGGCAGTCGGCTGTTTCCTCTCCTAAGGAGGTCGCGATCCCGTCGCGTCTGAGGCTGGTGCAGCTTAAAATACTGCATCGAGTGTATGTGACGGGGCCAAGGCTGGTTCACATGGGATTCTCGGAGGACGGCCTATGCAGGAGGGGATGTGGTATGGTGGGTACTTTCCTGCATATCATTTGGGAATGTGGTGTCATTACGGAATTCTGGAGGAGAGTCCATGCAGTGATGGGGGAGGTGACGGGCATTGCTATGCAGCCGGAAGCGCGGTGTTGCCTCCTGAATGTCTGGGGGCCCACTGACCACGATGAGGCACAGACCCAATGGGTGACTCTGGGTAACATGGTCGCTAAGAGAGATATCGCGCGATTGTGGGGCTCCGCGGGGCCCCCCACATTGACCGCGTGGAAAGAAAATATGGACTGGAGTATGTTAAGGGAGAAGACGGTCTATTGCGCTAGAGGCCGCCCCCGGAAGTGGCACGCCATCTGGGGGCGGTGGAATCAATACAGGGGGGGAATATGTCTTGCCCCGGATCTGGATCCTCCCGAGGAACAGCTTTCCTCCTAACCTTCTTTCCAGCTCAGTATGGTTTATGGACTGTTTTGGCCTCTGCTGTCCCCCTTCTTCCTCTTTACACTGTACTGTAACTGGTAGATGAGTGGGGTCCGGCCTCCCCTGGGGGGCTTCACCATGGGCTTTCAGTGTTCTTGCCTTGCTGGGGTTTATTGTGTGTTTTTGTGTTTACTTAAAATTGAACCTTTGCACTTCTCCTTTCACGGTACTGGGGACGCATCTCTGTTTCTATATATCGATGCTGCCGAACCTCCGGGTTGTCGGCTGAATAGCTGTGTCCTGACTTTACCTATTCCGTAGTCTGTCGACTCCCTGTCCCCCCCGCCCCACCTCTGCCGCCCTTACCTGAACCGGACGGCCCATGACCTTCTCTGATGAGGGAATTCAACACAATTATCCTCATAGTGCATATTCTTTCATACTTTCAGTAGCTGTAAACATCCAGTCTTTAAATATAGTGATTAGTACTCTAGATTAAATTCTTGCTCAGGACTCCCAGTTTGAGAACATAACATATCTAAGATGCATATAATCAACGTTATTTATAAAAATCATAGACATTGGTTAAAATTCATACTTTTATTACAACAGCAAGGTAGTCCCAACGCCAGATTTTCTTAACGTAGGACCCTAGATTCGAGAGCCTGGTCATTTGCTGTTCTGTTCCCCATCCTTTTCTGAAGAAATTTCCAATTCCTCAATATAGCATAGGCTGAAGTCTAGGACTCTGCCCATCATACATGTGTTTATTTGTGCATTTTCAGTAAGGAGCAGTTCAACCATTGCTACTACTAGAATGAAGTGAATATATTCGGTGTTCATGACTTTGAGAGTACAACCGTGGCATCCCACCTACTGGAAATCTTTTAAGTAAATGCTCCACCCCAAATAGACCACGTGTAATAATCATCCATTCAATAAGTGTTATTTTTTAAAATTACTTACAAGGACTATTAGTTTAAAATGTGTGTTACATTAGGGGGCATTTGTAGATCACAGCACTCGTCAATTATTTGGCCTATTGGAACTTTGTGTAGATATTGACCAGTAGTTCTGATTCATCCAGTAGAGGTTTTCCACTGGGGGATTTTGTTTCTGAGCCACATCAAAGTGGCTGGGTAGTTTGAAAGGTGTAGCCTATCCTCCTAGTGGTGGTCTTTAAAAAGGGTTCCAACCCAACATACGTGAACGGAGAGCGGGTAGGTGATGGTTTGCAGTTGAGTTACAGGTATTGAGATTCTTTGCAGCCATAGCATTGTCATTTAGGGGCAATGGATCTTGTGCCATTCCAAAGAACCAAAGTTTTGTATGCAACAGTCTTTCTTTAGCAGTGTTTGTGGATCTTCTGTTTCTTAGGTGGGGGAATTGTTCTTGATCTATATTCAAATGGAATATACTACTTCTACTTCTTGTTACTCTGTCTCCTTACAGCTGGGAAAGAACTACCCTATCTTGCACTGGTTTTCGAGTGAAAAGGGTCCTTACCAGGAGTTTCATTTCCAAAGAGTCTGCTTTGAAATAGCATGTGCCAGCTGAATATTGCCTTCAATTGAGCACTTGGAGATATTCCTATTTTCAATTCTACATCACATTACTAATCATAGGCAAACTTATTTGCAATTCGTACTTCAAATGTACCATGCTATTATCAGACAAACGCTTTCTAAACATTCCATATTAATTGTCACTTGCACAAAGAACATATGAAAATATACATTAAACACTTCTAGTACTTACACATTAATGTTTGCAACACAATAAATAGCAACCATTGTAAAGCATAATTCTGAAACAAGATAATTCCAAAAAGACAGATTAGGGTGAAACCCAAAATGCTCTTAATGTGCTTTTTCTTTTCCTGAACAACACATTATGTAGTGGTATAGATATGGCTCTGTGAGTGAATTTAAATTGTAAAGTGTCTCGTCATAAGACTGCTGGAGGATATCTAAGGCCCCTTTCAGCTTGGCTACCCTGCTGGGAAACGGAAATGTCAGGGAAACATTTGGACGCCCTGGCCATCACAGACTACATTTTGCCTGTCGCCCATTCTTTTTACTGTGAAAAAAGTGGTACTGTTGCCTATAACCCCTTCCATGCGTCAGGGATCCACCCACTACGCACCAGGGAGAGGAGGAGCGGCCCCTTTCGGCAAGGGCATTTGCTCCCCCTCTATAATTTGGGTGAATTCAGGCTTTCTTCCCCCCCCCCCCCCACCCCCCCGGGGGGCGCAGTAGCCCCCAATCTGCCCCCGGGGGACAGAAAGCTCACAAGAAACCAGGGATTTATTTTTCAATGAAAATTAGGTGTGGGGGCTGCCCATAATGGGCATGCCAATGCCCCCCATGCTGCAAAATTACAGTCTTTCTGCCCTCCCTGGTAGGCAGATGGGGCAGTAACCCCTAATATAGTAAGCAAAATTTGAGGTTTGCAGGGGATTCTGGGTAAGAAAACGTTGGGGAATCCATGCAAGCCACACCTCCCTGGACTCTCCTGGGTGTCTAGTGTTCAGAAATGTGAAGGTTTGGTAAGTTTCTCTAGATGGCAGTCGAGCCTGGGGCCAAAAACCCAGGTGACTCCCCTTGCAAAACCAGGTCGTTTTGTGATAGGTAATTTTGATGTCTCCTCAATACGTTTTGAGCCCTTACCTGTCGCGGGTTCTTGGGCCACCGACAAGAGTGAGGTATCATTTTTATCAGGAGACCTGGGGGAACGCTGGGTGGTAGGAAATTTGTGTCAGCTCCCGGTGATCCCACAACTTTCCCATACAGAAATTGGAGAAAAAAAAGCGAATTTTCAGCTAAATTTGAGGTTTGCAGGGGATTCTGGGTAGGAAAACGTAGGGGGTCCCACTAAAGCCATACCTCCCTGGACTTCCCCGGCTGTCTAGTTTTAAAAAAGATGTCGGTTTAGTAGGTTTCCCTAGATGGCTGCCGAGTCCGGGTCCAAAAACCCAGGTGACCCCCATTGCAAAACCAGGTCCTTTTGTGATAGGTCATTTTGATGTCTCCTCAATAAGTTTTGGGCCCTTGCCTGTCACAGGTACTTGACCCACCCACACGAGTGAGGAACCATTTTTATCCGAAGACCTGGGGGAATGCGGGGAGGGTGGAATGTTGTCGATCCACACAGATTCCAGAACTTTCCCTCACAGAAATGTGTGGATTTTTCTTTTTGTTTTTTTACAAAGTTTGAGGTTTGCAAGGGATTCTGGGTAGCAGAACCTGGTAGCCACTAAAGTCACCCCCTCCTGGATTCCTCTGGGTGTCTAGTTTTCAAAAATGTATAGGTTTGCTAGATTTCCCTAGGTGCCGGCAGAGCTAGGGTTCAAAATCCACAGCTAGGCACTTTGCTTAAAAACGGTCAGTTTTCACAGAAAACATTTGGTGTGTCTATGTTGCGTTTTGGGCCGTTTCCTGTCGCGGGCACTAGGCCTACTCACACAAGTGAGGTACCACTTTTATCGGAAGACTTTGGGGAATGCGGGGCGAGTGGAATTTTGTGGATCCACACAGTTTCTAAAACTTTCCATCACAGGAATGTGAGGAAATTGTTTTTTCTTTTTTTACAATGTTTGAGGTTTGCAGGGGATTCTGGGTAACAGGACCTGGTGAGAGCAACAGAAGTCACCCCCTCCTGGATTCCTCCGAGTGTCCAATTTTCAAAAATGTATAAGCTTGCTAGGTTTCTCTAGGTGCCAGCAGAGCTAGGGTTCAAAATCCACAGTTAGGCACTCTGTGAAAAAACGGTCAGTTTTCACTGTAAAATGTGGTGTGTCCACGTTGCGTTTTGGGCAGTTTCATGTCACGAGCACTAAGCCTACCCACACAAGTGAGGTACCATTTTAATCAGGAGACTTAGGGGAACTCAGAATTGTAGAGCAACTGTTATTACCTATTGATTTTTTATGCATTTCTGCCTTCCTAATGTAAGACAATGTGTAAAAAAGAAGTCACTTTGAAAAATGTCCTACAATTCACAGGCTAGTATGTGTAACCACAATTTCGGAGATGTGCAAATAGCTACTGTTTCTAAACTTTATATTGTCCCCATTTCGGAAATACATAGGTGTCTTTGATACCTATTTTTCACTCTTTATATTTTACTAAATTAATTACTATATACCCGGTACACAATGAAAAACCACTGCAAGACGCTGCTCAGTTATTGGCTCTGGGTTCCTCTGTGAACCTTCAAGTCCTATATATCCCCACAACCAGTAGGGTCCTGCGGATGTAACTGTATATTGCTTTAAAACATCTGTCATACTTAGAAGTAGTTACAGGTGAAAACTTTGGCCCATGCTTTTTTCAACTCATTTTCAATTTTTCTTATTTTCAACTGTTAGTTTCTATTAACAAAACCTTGAAGGATCTACACCAATGACCCCTTGCTGAATGCTGAATTGTATCTACTTTTCCAAAATGTATAGCTTTCCGGGATCCATTATTGCTTTCACACCAATTTCTAAAACTAACTGGAAGGATGTTGAAAGCACAAAAAGTAGCAAAAATAGGCTATGTGCCAGTAAAATGCCAAAACTGTAAAAAAGTTTGGTTTTGAGAAGATGATGATTTCAGCACCACAAACCCTTTTTTGATTCCATTTGCAGGGGAAAAAACAGACGCTTTCTTATGCAGCACTGTTTCCCCATCCCCCCCCCCCAAAAAAACAAAATGTAGCTGTATTTTGGCTAATTTCTGGGTCCCCTCCAGGGGGAATTAACAAACCCTGGGTACCTTTCAAATCCCCATGATGTTGGAAGAAAAGGACGCAAATTTGGCGCGGATACCCTATGAGGTCAAAAAGTTACAGGGGCCTAAGCGCGAACTACCCCAAATAGCCAAAAAAAGGCTTAGCACAGGGGGGGAAAAGACCTAGCAGCGAAAAGGTTAAGAGTGCTCCACAGGTTCCTGTGCAGCCCTAGAGTGGAGACATCAGTGAGAGGAAATAGTAGCAGAAACCATGCTTGCTCATCTGTCTTAACTCCATGTAACTACACTCTGTCACTTGTGTAAAAACAGGAAGATAGTAGGTCAGCTTACTTATGTCACATTTATAATAGAATGTGTCTGAGTCAGGACAAGCGTGACTCGGCAGACCAATTCAACAGTCTTTTACTTTAAGCAAGAAACTAAACAATACACTTGCATATAAAGAGGAGTATTTTAGCAACTTGAGTAGTGAGCCTAATAAGTAGTCCATTTCATACTACAAAACTGTAAGACCAACATAATCACTACCATAAATATTCATTCTCAAATGACACCTACACATACATAAACACGCACACCCCTAGCCCACCATCTATTGACAATTGTTATGGAGAGTGTATGCCAACAACCTGACAGAAACCTCCTGACGGAGTTACCACAACACGATGCCAAAGCTGTTTAACTCCATGAAAGCAATAAATATATCTTTTCTGAGGAAGATATTCCCAATTGCAGCATGGTAATTATCTAAATTAGACAATGGGAAGGAATCAATGGGTTAGACATGTCCACTATGCAAGTTAATAGAAATCCATACACAAGGATAGGGGGAAAATATACAGATAAAGTAATCAAGGCAAGGTAAGGGAACGTATGTGATATATGATTTTGTGGAAGGAAAATGTTACTTAACCTGTAAAAATCTGTTCGTAGCATGTAGTGCTGTAGATTCATGTGCGCATACTCTTGCCATCTAGTGTTGGGCCTGGACGTTTGCAACTTGTTTGAAGACTTTAAGGGTCACAAGAATTGCTATCCATAGTCCACCCTGTTTTTTGCTCTGCATGTAAATAGTTTAAGAGGAGGTTCAAAGACTAGCAAAATGTATGTGTTCTGTGAATTGTGAGTGGTTAAAGTAGGTGAAAACGTGATTAGAAATCTGTGCTCGCTGCCCTCTTTCAGAGCATTACACACAGTTGCTTACAGGATAACATTTTCCATTTGCAGTATGTGTCTGTTGGCACATATTAGACCGTGAAGCTCTATCGCTGAACGTGGTGGCTACATGGCAGATGATGCGGGTGTTTGGAACAAAGTTCTTAACACAGTCTGGGCAAGCATTGCCTGCTGACCGGCTAGGATATCCACACAGTAGTGTTTAGTGAACATGCATTGCATTGACCAGAAAGCAGTTTTGCAGCTATCAGCTTGCAGGAAAGCCATGGTGGCACCATTTTTAAGTGCTGAATGCACTGGGGAGAATGGGCGAAGCAAGTCTGGATGCACTTAAAAGTCCAGCTTGCTATGCCAGATTTAGAGTTCGGGTGTCCCTTTTAGGGTTTAGCAAAGGCTACAAACAGTTAGTTTGTTTAATGAAAGAACTTGGTCCTGTCAGTGTATTACATGAGCACCCTTTTAAAATCTATATTTGTAAACTCATTGTTTTTTTGAAAGAAGACAGAAAGCTCAATGGTTTGACTGATCTAGAAAGATAAAACTATGTTGGACAGAAATCTAGAGTCAGTTCTGAGAACCACTCTGTCCTTGTGAATCTGTCTGAAAGGTTCTTGGATTCTAAGAGCATGGAGCTCACTAATAGGTCTGATGAAGTTATTGCTATCAGGAAATCTACCTCCCCCCGACAGAAACTGCAGGTTACAAGTGTGAAAGGTTTCAAAGGGTGGACCTATGAGCCTTGTGAGCACTATGTTGAGATTCCACTCTGGCACAGAAGGCCTTGTAGGGGATTTCAATCTCTTAAGCCCCTTCAAGAAGGCCTTAACTACAGGCATTTAAAAGAGGGGTGTTACCTATGCGGATAAGGATAAGCGTATTTACGTGTGCTCTGGGTCTGTCATTTGCAAGTGCAAAATGTAGTAAACAATATGTTGTACAGAGAACTTAAAGGGGTCTATTTGCTGTTTAAAGATTCAGTAATCACCAAATCTTTTCCATGTGGCTTGCAAACATGATGGGTTTATAGGCCTCATGCAGTTTATGCATACACTCCTCTAACAGGATGAGGTATCCAAACTCTAGACCCTCAACTGCCAAATCACTAGGTTGAGTTGTACGGTGTTTGTGTTGATTCTGAGACAGCAGGTCTGTAAAGAGTGGCAAATTCTTGTGTGGACTGATGGGCATCTCCAAAAGCATGGTTCAGGTTGGGGCACTGTGATGAGTCATGGACTCCTGCCTCATCTTTCTCCCCACATATGGGATGCGCAGAAGTGGAAGAAAAGAGTAGTCAAATATCCCCGACCAATTAATCCAATGCATTGCCTAGGGGCTGTGGGTGTGAATACCTGGAAGCAAAGTTTAGGCATTTTGCTTTTGTGAAGGTGGCAAAGAGTTTGATGGTGCAGGTGCCCCACTGATGGAAGTTCCTGAACAGCCACCACTGCTAGAAGACCCTTGGAGCAGTAGTGACTACGAAGGACAGCCCTCCGAAAAGGTATTCTTGTCCACTTAACACAAAGTGGAGTTACGAGTGGTGGGTCAGGTGGATGGAGACACACAGGTAGACATCTTTAAGGTCCAGTGCCATATTGAAATAGTCTTGTCAGAGCAGTGGGATGACTTCCTGCAGGGTGGTCACATGGAAGTGCTCCGAAAGGATGCAGTGGAGAAAGGGCCTGTGGTACATGGGAATTAGAAAGTAAACGGGTACACTGCTTTGCCTCACTGATGTAGAGGCACCAGTTCTAGTGTGCAATTCGCAAATTCCTCTTCCAGAAGCTGGAAGTGGTCTCAGCTGAGTAGGTGGTGGTGGTAGGGCAGGATGTTGGGATGTGGACACAAATCAGTAATCCAGCCTTCCAGCAGGCAAGCACCCACTAATCAGAGATTACCTCCTCTCAACGAGGCAAGAAATCCGTTTGAGTCCCCCCCATCAGGTGTTATGTGACTGGGGGAGAGTGGTTGATGGCAAGTCATAGTATGGAAATGGAGGCACCCCTTTTGGAGTCCTCTCTACCTTTGACCCAGTTGATTCCCCAGTATCTGCCTTTGGTGTAACCTCTGCCCGTTTGGGAGCCCAGAAAGAACTACTGCTGGTAACCTTGGGCCCGACTGGGTGAAGCAAACTTGGCTCAGTCTCTGAACT
This sequence comes from Triturus cristatus, assembly GCF_964204655.1. Taxonomy (NCBI): domain Eukaryota; kingdom Metazoa; phylum Chordata; class Amphibia; order Caudata; family Salamandridae; genus Triturus; species Triturus cristatus. The sequence continues at coordinate 314,914,308 of NC_140585.1, forward strand.
GTTGTCTTTAAAAAATGTTTTTTGGGATAGCGGCCTGGAGGACATCCCTGAGGGACATCTGAGTCTTTTTAAATGTATTCCAACATCCTGTCAACAAGAGGATCAAAGAGATGCTCCCCCTATGTTATATGAAAGACCGAGGAGGTGCTGCTGTACCTACGGCCTGAACAGTGAAATGCGAAGCCATGCATGGCACAGGAAGAGGCTTGTGTTGATGCCTCAGGAAGCAGTATCTCCTGTGGCTAGAGCACAGCGAATATTAGCATTTGAAGTAACTTTTCTCTGTAATGAGCGTCTGTACCCTCTTTTTATGAGTTTCTGGGTAGTGTTCACTAACTATGCCATCTCATCCCAATGATATCTATCATAGTGAGATAGAAGACCCATACAGGTAATAATGCACCAGTGGATGGAGGCCCACACCACCAAATGTTTGCCAGCTGCATCAATGTGCTTGCTTTTTAGGCCTGGCTGTCGGGCAACAACTGCTGCGTGTGCTGAGGTGTATTTTCATGCTGTATGCACCAATAGGGTGACTGGAGGGACCTGACCCCATATGTAGAGTGAGTCAGAGGGTGAGATTTAATATTTCTAGTCTACCCTTGGCGTAACAACTTTAGCCTTTACAGACTCTGTAGCTATCTGGGGCGGTCTTCAGCATGCCCTTTAGCATGGGGAAAATATGCACCATCCTTTGGGTCTAAGAAAGGGTTTGTACAAGGAAATCATCCTGTTCTTGAATGACCTGCATGCCCACTTTATGGTGTTAGACAGCCCTAAAAAACTGTAAGTTAGGTGGTAGCAGCTGGTGGAGATAGTCTGTCGGGTTAGGGCCAGTGGAGGCTGGTAATTAGGTAGGGTACAGGGGCCTGGGGGGAGCTTTGACATCTTCAGCCTGGCATAGGTGAGCTCAGGAAGCCAAAGGCCTGCACATTTAACACCTGTCCAGCTCCTGGCTGCCTGACAGACACTCTTTATGACTAAAAGGTGGGGTGTTGTAGCCCACCTACCCTTAAGGACGGGGCACTGCTTGCAGGGCTCTATGTCTTCATTATCTGTAGGGTCCACAATGTACTCCTCCCTGGGCACTAGGGGCTTGTCATAGGGGTCTAGCGGCTCATAAAAGCTGTCTGGATCTGAGAAAGTATTGAATGACCTCTTAGGGGAGTCAGGAGATGGTGGTCGAGGGGGTGTGGGAGGCAAAGGAGGAGCTGGTGGGGATGTGGCGGGGGAAGATTGCCTTGGAGTAGAAGTCTGGGATGATGGGCTTGGAGAGACCTGGATGCCAGCAACTCTAATGTGAGCCTGCAATTTTTGGGAATGCAAGAAAGCACATGTGGAAGCTAGTCTGGAGGTGCCTTGGTGAGGCTCTTGCTGGTGTATGAATAGCCTCCTCTGCTTGGTGTTGGGGACCTTCAGCAGCTGTAGAAGGATGCGGGTCCTCAGCAGTGTCCGACCTTGGTGTCAGAGGTGCTTCAGTATCAATCTGGCAGCTGCTTTTGGCATCTACCTTGTGTCTGAAGGAGGATGCCAGTCTCCACTTTTTGCTCCTTTGTGGAGGTGTTGCAGGAAATAGTTTCAGGGTTGGGAGTGCCTGTGCAGCTGCAAGGCCAGAAGTGTCTGCACCTTGATCCTCAATGCTAAGAGGGCCTTGTTCCCTAAAGATTTTGGATGCTTTGAGAGAGTGTTGTCACTGAATCTTATGATGCACCGAGCATATATCTGTACGGTATAGGAGTGTCTTTTTGCACTGAAAAGGCGAGGAAGAATTAGAAAGAGGCACAGAAGAAACTACTGCATAGTGGAACAAGGTTTGCCAGTTGTATTCTGAGTTGCTGGTCCCATAAGTTCAGCAAGAATGAGCTGCTCTCGGAGCGCCTAGTTGAAATTTTTGAAGCCAATGGTGGAAGAAAATCTGAGGTGGAGCCTGTGTCCTTCTGTATTGTGAACTAGGGGAGGAGTCGCAACAGGTCTTGTGACTCTAAATTCTAAACCAAGTTGCAAACATCCGGGCCCAACACTAGATGGCAGGAGTATGCAAATCATGTGTAGATACAGCTACACATGCAACGGACATAATGTTGTACAAACATCTTAACTGAAGCTCCCTGTTTAATTACAACTTTCACACCCAATCAACAGAAAAAAAGGCGAGGGAGCGAAAGACAATCAATGACAGGTTATTGATGATTTATAACTTTATAGACCAACAGTTACTTGTGGATTTTTAGCAAACATATTTCTTTAAAAAGTAACTAATTTGATTGTGGCACCCAGAAACCCAAATCTAAAACTTAAAAAAAGACAGGTGCCAGGGAACCTGTGAAATCAGACAACAGGCTCAACACAATAATGCCCACATCATGCTTCCTACAAGGCTTACCAGCCCTATCTGCACAAAAGAAAAGACTCTTACATTTGCAGCACACTACAAACTTTGCTGGTGTCCATCACCCAAAAAGTCTGAAGGAACATTAAAAAATGTATGCATCCAACTCAAGTTAAGAATCCAAGTCTGCCTTTTTGGGGGAGAGAACAGACCATTTTATAGATTGCAGCCACCCGGTATGAAACCCAGGGAAAAAACAGAGAGATGATCTCCGTCAGAGAGCCATAATATATTGGCCATATATGAAGTGTCAGCACATGAGTGATATTTACAATAAACCTCTGTCCCTTCAGGAAATCCTGAAGGCATGCTTCATCAGAGTTTTCACGATGGAGTCTCTTCCACTGCCGGCTTCAACCTGATGTCTCTCAGGGCATTCTTACAGATATTTAAAGGTATCCTAGAAGTAAATAGTTAAAAGGCTGCCTGAGGCATACCTGCAACACACTTTATTATATGAATATTGCATTGACAGTGATAACAAATGAGGCCACTATGTGGGGTTAGTTACCCAAGTATCCTTCCTCGTGGTCTACATATTTTAGACTTCCAAGAAGATATTGAGGCTTTCGTCAGGACCAACATTTTAAGGATCTCTATAGATTGCCTGGCGAGGAGTGAGGGAGCTTAGGTGATTGAAACCAACGTTTCTTTAAAGAAAGTGCGACTATATGAACACTGACCCCTCTGCCCCCTTGTTGAGAGAAAAGGAGTGAAGAGTTTAAATATGAATAACCACCGATGGTTAAGCATAAAGTCAATGCATGGCATGAATTGAAGTATGATTTGCGAGTAGGTGTAATTTTCTAATTGTTCGACCTAGAAAGGGTTAAGCAATCCTTAGGGGTCCTTGAAATGCTGGTCCTCATGAAAGCCTCTATATCTTCTAGAAAGTCCGAAACACGTAGACCAAGGATAGTTTGGTAATTAGACCCCACATACTATCCGCATTTGTTTTTAACACTACCAAGGCAATATTCTGGTAATAAGGTTTGTTGCAGTTATGCCTCGGGCAGCCTTTTAACTATTTACTATTAGGATCCCTTGAAATATCTGTAACTGCGCCCTGAAAGAGATCAGGTTGAATCCAGCAGAGGAAATATTAGACTCCATTGTGAAAACTCAGATGAAACATGCCTTCAGGATTTCCTGAAGGATGAGATTTTTGTAGTAAACGGGGAGTTCATGATTATCCATTGCAACTCATGCATAATCTCAAGACTCTTAACCAAGCATTTCTCTTAAGGATATTGTCCATACACAGTTGTCTGTTTGCATGCCCGCTGAATTCAGGGCTGACTAGAGGCATTTACCCTCTTTGATGATGTTGTTTGCCCTCTTTCTGTACCTTTCGGGGAGATGTTTCACCAATTTCTTGATTTCCTCTCGCCGTTGAGGCCCATAACTATTGAGGAGTGCAATGGAGTTGGCTATTCTCCATTGGGGGGGGTACTGGATACATCTAGGGAGAGGTGTGGCGCAGCGGCCAGAGCGTCTGACTTCAGACTGCGGGACTCACGGCTCAATTCCCAGCGCTGGCAGCAGATCTGCTCAGCATTATGTGACTTAGCAATAGATCATTCATTTTCCCCGATGGCCCCCAGGGCCTTGAAACCCTTTAAGGCAGTGATATGTTTGTGCTCAATAAATAGGAATTATTATTATTACTTGGCGTCCTACCATGTCCTTATACACTTAGGAGCAGAAGAGGGACTCCTGGACCCATAAGGTTAGAGAGGTCCTTGTGTAATTGAAAGGTAAGGGGGTACATACTCCCTATTCAATATCAAATATCCTATCTGGTATCCTCCTCTAAAGGTGTCAGTGTGGTAAGGAGATTACACTACCCCTCTACTAGAGAGCACTGGGAGGCACTGACTTTTCTTCTATGACTGCAAAAGCATGTTTGTCACTGATTCTCCTCATCATGCACCTCATATTTGTCTAGAGCTCGTTGCGGGAGTGAAGGCTTCAAATGGTAGGAGTCGACACCCTCTTCTGGTGAATCAGTGTCAAGATCCTGCCAATCTCCTTAAGGTCCTCGAAAAGACCCTGTTCACATCTCCTCTCCTCTTCCTCGTAGACAACTTCCTGCACTTCTTTTTGGGGTTCAGGTTTAGTTTGTAGTTTCAAATCAACTTGCTTCTCTACATGAATTCAAAACCATTTTCAGGTGTTCGTCTCAATACATTTTCATTTTTAAGGATTGCTCCATTTTGACTTTGAGGCGTCACTTCTTCCTTTCGACCTCAGGGGCTCTTTGTTTAGCATCAAGGGTGGGTGCGGTCTTTCTTTTTGGAGTTGGCGTGTCTTGCTTCGGCTATCTCTCCCTCTCGAAGTCTCAATCGCTTTTTGGCATCAAACCAGTGTTCTTGTGAAGGGCCCCATGTAGTTCTCATTATTTTAACTTCCCTCTACTCGGTGAGGGTTTTGGCATCAAGTGGGACATTGGGCAACTCAAGTCCAAAGACTTTGATTCAGACCAATTATGTTTCTACGGTGTTACTCAGTTACACATCTTGTTTTCTACTTATCTTGATGCTTCTTTGGGAGCTCTTCATTTTTGGGATTCGGGACACACTCCTCAACCTTGCCCACGGTCCTGGCTGAAACTAGGCATAAGCCTCGCAGTCCTCTGAACTGTGGTCACCTGGCAGACAAAGGTTGAAGACTTTGTGGCTGTCCTTTTGTGCAAACCCATGGTGGCACTTATGGCAGTAAATAAAGGGAGTGTTCTCCATTTCCCTAGATGGTTCCAACCCTTAGATGCACATTCTTCGATCCCGTCGGCAGCTCACTAACGTGGTGCACCTACTTCTTTCGGTAACATCTGGTGGATATTCATCACCCTACTCTGCTTGCTGCTTTATCAGTCTTTTTTGGCTATTATTTTCAATGATTTTGGAGCTCTGACCTTTGCTTTCTTTCTGACCCAATGGAGAAAAAAATAATCTAAAGACGGCTTTGACACATGGACTTTCAGGGCCCACATCTTAAGTCATGAGGGGACAGGCATGCAATCAAATGGTGGTTGACGACATCCATGGTGAAAAAATTAAAATAAAGCCCGGAAAATTCAGTACCCTGCCACAAGAGCGCGGTATAATGCACAGCATGTGAATCCAGAAACACTTCACATTACAAAGCTCAAAATTGCCAAGGCGAGAGTAAGCAAAAATGACCAGTTTATATGGATGGCAGATTTATAGGGAATGCTCTTGGGGAGGTCATATGGTGGTGCAATGTCCAAAATGTTGCACTGCAATTCAGTGACAACATACTGCCTGTGGTCAAACCACACCAAGAAACATGTCACATTATGGTAAGAGATGGAGAGTATTCATGTGCTTTGCCTCAATGCCACTTTACAAGTAATATTTCACTTTCAGATAGTCACTCATTCTCAAAGCAAAATTTGCTTACCAGGTCTATTTAAATTATTTACTGAAGCATTTCACTGCACCAAAGATGTTCACATGATTAATGAGCGATTAGTAGAAAATAACTTATTAGAGAAGTTTCAGATAATACATAGCATCCATCTCAACAGGAAAGTATATCACTGAATTTCCCGGAATCCATTTGCAGAGGAAGTGACATCACTGGTTCATGCCAAAGCCATATTTAAAAGAAGCCAGACAAGCAGACTTCATTTTCCAGCATCCATCCTCAACAAGAATACATATCTACATTTCCCAGCATCCATCTGAACATGAAGTAACATCACTTCAATTGTTTTCACCCTTCACAGCCTTTATAGACCATCCCAAGCTAAGGGCAGCCAAAATAAGGGCATTATCAGTTTGGTCCTGAAGGGCCTAGGGTCAGAATCCCAGCTGCCAATGTAAGCCATCCACAATAATTTGTCTCTCAAACATCAATAGATACACCACTCCCTCACCAAGACTACGCAAACATACTCACTGTACGCTCACATCTAACACCAGTGACCTCATCCACATACAGCTCACTGGCATACCCACTCCACCCACATTACACCAACTTCAATTCATGAGCATAAAAACACACTCAACAGTCACACCCTTGAAATCACTGACAACAACCTAGATGCACTACATTACACAAACCTGGTTTACATCTACATCACAAACATTCTTAATGTCCTCTTCCCTTCTGGATACAGCATCCAACACATAGACTACACTTGCAAAACTGGCTTTGGGCTTGCAGTCATATACAAGTCAAACTGGTCATGCACCATCTTCAGCTTGGCCACACCCAACTCTTTTGAGCTCCTCCCCTGCCAATTTCCTATAAGCTTCCAAAATAGCCTCCATTCATCTCAGCTACAGGCCACCTGAGGCACACAAAGACTCTATAGACTAAATATCAGACCTCATCACTGCTGCCTCCAACCAAGATATCTATACCACCTTCCTTAGAGACATCAATTGGAGTAGTGAGTCCAGCACCAAAACCAGGATGGAATCCTGCAAGTTTCTTCTCTGCACACTAGAAATAAAAAAATCACATAACCAACTCAAATCATTCCAAAGACAACACACAGGACCTCAATCTCTCTGCATCCCACGTCATCCCCTGCCAGCCCCCAATGCTCATAGATTAATCATTTCATCATCACCTGTCACTCCCCTATATGAAGGACAGCAGAAAAAGTTAAAGTTACCTTCTGCTCCTAGGGCATCTATGTAGAAAATCTCCAAGAAGTACTAATCAACCTACCCAGACACTTTCAGCCCTCATAACATATAAACATTATTTTCAACATCTACAACAACATTCTGAAGGATCACAAATAATGCTAAGCTCCTCCGAAAAAATGTACACCTTTATGATCAAGCCATCAGCATCTTGGTAAAATCAAGAACTTACCAAAAACAATTGTAGCACATCAAGACAAGAGAAGACATGGAGAAGATGAAAATGCCAGAAAGAACTTATCCTTCTAAAAGCACTCTGCTCCTACTGTTGTTCCACTACCAGCACAGCTAAAGCCACCTACTACAAGAACACTTTCACCGGAGCAATACAAAAGAGCAAAACCCTCTTTACAGTGGTAAGTGTGTCAACCCCATCCCATAAATCCCTATCCTACCTTCAGGAGATAGATGCAACACTATCAACTTCTTCACAAAGAAAATCAACAAAATATATGATCATCAATTCATTATCGCTATTCACCCCATCAGCTATAACCAGCTACCACCAGCTTTCAACATCATCTCCCACACAGAACTTACCAACATTCTTATTTCACTCTAAGCCATTTCCTACAAACGATGTGCTTCCTCCTCCATTATCAAGTCTCTGCCGTCACAACCCTTCTCCACACTGCCAACGCTTGACTACCTCAGGTTACCTTTCCCCAAGACCAGAAAGATCCTACATTTTCTGAAAAAGCACTCAGGAGATCCAGTTTACCATGCCACATTCCAACCTAAGACCCACCTACAATGTGTGGAAAAATCATCAAAAAGGCAGTTGACACCAGACTACAGCAACAATTCATCAAGAATAACCTACGTCAAGACTATCGATTGGGGTTCAGACCACGCTGCCGTATTGAAACAGCCACTGCCCAGGTAGAAAAGTCCCTTGCCTCCTCCTGATCCTGCTCGACCTTTCCAAAGCTTTCAACGCGGTCTACCATACAGTATTCATCATCACCCTGAAACCTTGCATGGGCTTCACTGGCACATGCCTACAAGAGTTTGCATCCTACCACATCAAACAAAAGCAACTTGTTCTGATAGCAAGCACCAGATCCCAGACTCTGCCCGCCAAATGTAGTATCCCCCAGGGCTCCTTCTCGTCATTCATCATTTTCAACCTTTATACGGAACCATTGGGAATCACTCTTGCAGAAAGCACCATCAAAATCCACCAGTGTGCCAAAGATACCAAACTCTTTATCTCAAAATTTCCTCAACCATTGAGACTCAAAGAGAGCCTGCATCAAATGCATCTAAACCAGGATATCAACAAGCTTCCAGTGCTAAACCACACTAAGTCTCTCACGGGACAAGACTTTACAACAGCAGTTCAATCCCTAGTACCATCCCACCTAAATGGATGCAACTGTCTGCGCCCCGGAACCCCAGAGACCACCCTCATACCCCTGAAAGGTATTCTTCATCCAGCAGCACAACTCATCAAGGGGCTGGAGAAATTCGACCACATCACCCTTGGACCAATGGATCAACACTGCCACAACCTGCAGGCCAGATCATCTTCAAGATCATCAGAATCACTTACACGGTTCTCTGCACGAAGACCATGCCTACCTAGTTAGCAAACAAACACATCTGGAGGACAACACCAGATGAGAAGCTCTGACATCACCCGATTAGAGACTAACACTGCAAGTAGGAGAAAACAAAAAAACAAGACTCCTCAGCCTTCGTCTCGAGGATCTGAAACATTCCCTTCAACATTAGGACAGCGCCAACCCTTCTACAATTCAGGAAGAAACTGAAAACTCACGTCTTCAAGGAAAACTACCTCAGACAGGCATGTCTATTCACCCTTTCGCCAGATCTGCCACCTCTATCTACTCCTTTTCCCCCCTATAGCCCCACTGGGGCTTGCTCCTTTTACAACCCTTCCTTGATAACCAGCTAGGTCTGGGTTTCAGAAATACCAAAACATACACTTAATGTAACAGGAACTATGCTGATACATTTAATTTCTTTGTTACTGTGATCCCCTCTCACCTCTCCAGTTCAGCAATTTTCTTATCTTTGTCATTCTTCTCATTCTCCATTTCTTTAAGGATTTCTAGGAGACGATCCACCTCAAGTTGCGACTTGCTGGATTCTGTTCGGTATCGGGCCACTTCCTTCTCAAGTACCTGGATTCGGTCATTCAGGTCTGGACTGGCTTTCGCCTCTTGAGAGGCCTCATTAGCCTGAAATGAAATATTACCCAGTGAGACTACCAATTCTACATAATTCCATGGATATTAACAGTGTGACCATAAATGGGAGTTGCTTTTGCTGTTGCGTGAATCACTGGAGAAATCGGATAACGTGTAGGTACACACATTAAACCGTATATGAAATCTTCCACCTCACCTACCAGAGTAAGGTGGGACATTTTACTCCCTCACATTAAACAGTATTAGAAATTATTTTATTCAGAGGGTACACATGATTTTTGATTAAAAAGTGGTGTTCAAGAAGAAATAGGAAAAAAAGAATTATGGATGATACTGGTTGACCTTGAAAATAACATAAGAGCATATACAGAAAAGTGGAGTTGGAACAATGTGTACTCAGAACATGTAGCGTAATTATTTTATGCCAGGAGGAGGAGCTACCAACCCTTACCCTACCATCCACGCCTGATCCCGTCCACTCCTCGTGCCAGTGGCTCTTCACAATAGTTCCAGGACCCACATCCCTATTTTTTACAACAGTGATCACAGCAATGGAAACTGACACAACAAAGGAGAGTGGTGAGTGATGAAAAAGTGGTATCCTGAAATCAACTCATAATTGGGGAAAGGAAAGTATTTTAGTTATGCCATTTACAATATGGTTTATACATTACTGTGAAGATGCATGGTCACTGGAGAATGAAACCTGCAATGGTGGAAGGTAAGGTAAAGTGTAACAGATAAGCAAGCCAGCCATCAGAGAGGTTTCTGAAATCTCATTACAAGCACTGGAATCCTTAGAAACAGACCAATTTAAATTTTTGGTGCCATATCAATTTACAAGAATGACCGCAACACTGCAGTGGGAAAATTCCTGCAGGATGCTTTACATAGGTAAGGCAAAGTAAAATTCTGAGCAGTCACTCAAAGTAAAAAAGATAAAAGAACAACCAATGTAAGAAACTACCCACTTTAGCCCTTTTTTTTTTTTTCCTAACAACAAATTTTATTCGGTTATTCATTTGAAAGTTGGGCAACTGCCCTACAATGACCTGTAGGAGAAAAAAGAGGACTGACATCGCTGAAGTTCCGACATTTTAATCATTTTCCAACACCAGCCAAACATGCAGGTGGCACAACTTAAACTGCAGACAGTACTAGATCTAAAGACAAGAATATTTGATAGAGTAACATGGTGAGCCATTATCATACAGTGCGGGATAGTCCGGTCAATGAACATTGGGAATATGGGGTCACATATGGGGTCTGTGGGTGGCAGGGGGGGAAGCTCTATTCCACAATAAGTCACCCATCAGGTCCACATTTTCCTATGTTTAATGGGGCAGCCACGACCTAGAAATACTACTATTTCCGCCCCATACATCTGTTCAGTTCGGTCTTCCATTTGCCTAGTGTCGGGAGTATGTCCCTTTCCATAGTTGTGCGATATCTCGCTTGGCGATTGTGAGAGCTAAAAACAGTAAATGTTGCCTGAACTTATTTCCCCCAATGTCGTCTGTGCTGTGTAAAAGGAAGAGTTGTGGGTCAAGCGGGAGTTCCCAGGAAAGTACCTCATTTAGGCAGGACCTAATTCTACGCCAAAAGGTTCTAACACCGTGCAACTCCAAACTGTATGCAAGAATGTCCCGTCCTCTCGTTCACACCGCAAACATGCAGGGGACTGGATGACCCCCATCTGCCAGAGTCCGGTCCGTGTAGAATAAGCTCGGTGAAGATATTTAAACTGTATCAGGCGGTATCGTGTAGAGTCTGCCGCGCCCCTCGGGCTAGCAATAGCTTCAGCCCAGTCGTCATCCGTCAAATCAGGAATGTCGGCTTGCCACACCAGCCGTGTCTTATCGAGCGTTGTCTGTGTGTGGGTCGTCAGGGTCTGGTATATTTGCTTGATCTTGTGTAGGCCCAGATCTCCCATCAGCAGACGGCCCTCTAAAGGGTGGAATTCTGGAAGGGTCTCAAGCGTGTGGATCAGGGGAGTCAGTGAATGACAGAGTTGGAGGTATTTGTAGAATTGTGTTTTGTGTAATTTATACACCTCGGCAGTTGCTGGAAGGATTTCAAGGTAGTACCCCGCATCACATCGCCGAGGGTCGATATCCCCACTAGATCCCCACCCCGGGAGCCCCCCAAGGCAGCCACTGGGCGAAGGTATGTACCCTGCCATAGTGGGGTTGTCTAGGTTAGCGTCCCGCTCCAACCCATCTGTCGGACCTTTGTCCGCCACAGCTGTATCACGACTTTACCTGCTGGAGGTAAAAATCCAGGTGTGTGGCACTATATAGGAGTTGCAGGAAGGGAGTCCTTTCCATTGCTGCATGCTCAATTGCATAAGCCGGGTCTCTGGGTGAGATATACCACCATTTATTTACCACAAGTATATGAGACGACACATAATATGAATAGATGTCCGCTGCTGCGATCCCCCACAGTATGTGGATTGTACACATGTGCGGAGTGCGACCCTGATCGCCCCACCGTGCCAGAGAAATTTGTTTGGTATGGCATTGACCTGTGTGAACCTGGTGCGTGGAATATGATAAGGGAAGTTTTGGAGGCAATATAAAATCCGGGGCAGTGATACCATCTTAAAGATGGCCGATCGCCCGTATAGGGACCAGGGAAGAGAGGATCATATTGCTGTTTCACCATTCAAACTTGTAAGCAATGGAGTAATATTATGCGCCCATGAGACTTTGGGGCATGGTGACACAAAAATGCCTAGATATTTAAAACTGTCTGTCGCCTGGGATAGCTGCGATACCCAGGTATTGCTTCCTTGATGACGCATACTGGATACAGCACGGATTTTGCGGGGTTCATGTGTAAACTGGTAGTTTCCTCAAACATTGAGGATTTCCAGCATGCAGAGCCCAGAGAACCATGGGTCTGTCATAAAAAAATAGGACATCATCCGCGTATAATGCGATACGATATGATCTTGACTGAGACCATTCAAAGCCATGGAGCACCGGGTCACTCCTAACTCACGCTGCTAAAAGCTCTACCCCAAGGGCGAACAACAGTGGGGACAGGGAGCAGCCCTGTCTAGTGCCTCTTTGGATAGGGAAGGGGTCTGAGCGGTGCCCGGCTATGCGTACGGACGCCATTAAGTTTGTATAAAGTAGGCGTACATATGCAACGAAGCGTGGGCCAAAATTAATCGCCTCAAGCAATTGAAAGAGGTATACCCAGCTAAGAGAGTCGAAGGCTTTGTCTATATTGTCCAGTAGCATAGCAGCTGGCCGACCCAATGCTGGGGCTGACGCTATAGCGTTGTGTACTCTCCGGATGTTATGGCGGGTAGCTCTTTGGGGCATAAATCCCGACTGGTCTGATGGATCAAATCTAAGACGCACGCAAGTAGGCGATCTACGAGGACTTTCCCTACTAGTTTAGGCTCAAAGTTGATGAGGGAAATGGGGCAATATGAGGAGGGGTCTTCCGGAGGGCGGCCGGACTTGAGAAATAGAACTATTTCCGCATGTCGCCAATCCTGGGGCAACATGTTTAAGTCCTTGGCCTCTTGTATTGTCGCCAATAGATGGGGGCCTAATAGATGCATGTTCGGCCGCAGGAATTCCATAGGGAAGCCATTGGGACCTGGGGCCCGTCCCGAGTGTAATGCATTGAGGGCTCCAGTCAGCTCCTCCACTGTAACGGGTGCCTCCAATTGTTCGCACATATGGTCAGTAAGTTTACGCGGTGGAATATCTGTCAAGATTTCTGCAATGAGATCGGCCTAGATCTGTTCGCGACGTGCGTATAGGGCCATGAAGTGTCGTGCAAATTATCTGGCCACGCTCTCTGGGGTCGTGCATAAGGTCCCTACCATGCACATTAGCCCTTTTGAGTATTTTTAATTGTAGGTAACCACTACACACGAGTTATACACAATTTGCTGGTAATATATATGTATATATGTACAAAATATACAAAACAGACAAGAAGCAAACATGCTCAGTATCCCAGTGTGGAAGAACACATAGAAGTGAACAGGTCAAGAATATACAAGCAACAACTTTCGAGTATGTGTTTCCAAAAGCACACATTTTTAATAGCAATCATTTCACCCTGCATTACTTAGTGTGCTGTTTTGTTGAAGATGTTTCAAACTCATCTGTTATGTGGAGTTCTCTTTAGGACAGTAAGATGGTAGAGACCTGGGAGAAGAACCGTAATCTAATTACTGATGGGAGTTTCAAAAGGTTATCCAATAACGGCAAAATGACAGATCCAGAGAGACTGTATGTTATGACAAATACGTTTATTAATGCACAAGCCCAGATTTAACTCCTTTCATGGCATATCCGTTGGTCATGTGTTATCCTCACGTTGTTAATCTTAATAGTTTTGCTTATGAGTTCCAGTTCCTACCTCTTATGTTAAAAGGTTAGCTTCATTGGGATAACTTTGATCCTTTGCTTGAATGGCGTCATACTCCCACCTAACCGCCAGGAATTGGGCTCCTCCTCCTAAAACTCAAGGAACTTTTATAATTCCTGAAGGGATCCAGTGTCTTCAACCTGAAGAGAAATCGGATCTATGGTACGGAAGGGTGTTGCCACATAGCCAGGCTCCATCTTGACTGATTAAACCTTAGGTTTTTGGGCCCAGGCCTGCCTACTTCCTTAATCTATCCCTCACCTTCCATTCTCACTTGTGGAGGTACTGTCAAGCAGATTCTTGCCCTTCCTTCTCCCCTCCACAGTTGGTCCTCTTCTCATGTGGCTCCTCACTAACCGCCCACAGCTATCACTGTGGCCTGATGTTTCTCTACTGTAGGAATTATTCCAGCTCTCTGAAACCTGTCTGTTTCTCCTCTTACATGTAAGTGAGTTTCCTCTTCTCATTCCGGAACAGCTATTCTGGTGAAAAATAAAAGTAGCAATTCTGTTTTAGCATGCTACAACTTAATGATTTCTATTGTTAAGAATGATCTCCTCATCCTCTCACTAAGAGTCTCCCTCTCACCCACGGAGGTCCCTTTCTCAAACACTTCTTCGACTGGACTTTAGCCGTGGGGGTATCCTACATTGACCTCCTCACAGACCCTTAAATGTTTCATGAGGCAACTGAAAAAGTACATTCAGTTCCTTTCAGGAGAAGAACCTTTGGCCGCCTCCTCTGCTTGCATGGCTCCTCAGAGAGCAAATACTTTAAGTTGAACGGCAAAAGGAATATATGGCGAAATGCAAAACCTCCAAGTGGAGACCACAAGACAGCTGCATGTGCCTGGGTGCAAGACATTAAGATGCAGGCTCCATCAAATCAGAATACCAATTTCCTTGGTGAGCTTTCTTAGACTCTGACAAGCGAATGGAGAATGCTCTTACATATTTCCAGTCAAAGAGGTGGCCTCCTTTTCTTTGACCCAGACAACATTGTGCATCCAAGATCATTGGATTGGGTGCCACCCCCTGCAGTTACTAAATATGCGGAATCAGTTTGGAAAAGGAGGCGGGCAATCGTCTACGGGCAGAGTGTCTGAGATTGTCGCTTACTAGCAAGGTTACAAAGACTCATATGTAGATCTGAATAAGATAACATTTATGAAGAAATCTACAGCGACACTAAGAAAGGAATAAACAGGTCCTTAAGGGCCTTTCAGAACTACATTTGTCAGGTCCTCTCACGAAGATTCTGGAAATGGCGTTTCAGACCAAGGAGCAAGGATTTAACATTGATCCAGACATTCTCACTGCTTGGGCAGAAGAAATAGTCAAGACTTTTGGCACTTCTGCCTTCAACATCAGATTTCTGGGATTGCGGAATATCTGCTGGAACAAAAAAATGTGGCAGTGAATTAGAATTCACATAACCTGAAGGATGCCAGTGATTGGATGTTACATAGTCAAGTATTCAAACTTTTTCTGAACAAGTGGTGCCATGCTCGATCAACCTCTTTGCCTTTCGCCTCAACAGATAGTTGTCAGTATTTTTCAGTTGCACACTGGACCAAGTGCAAGGGTAGCAGCTGCTTTTCTCCAGGATTGGAACGGGAGTCTTCTTTATGCTTTTCCCTCTGTTCATTATACTTCCCTGGGTGGCGGCTCAGGCGAGGAGACAGTGAGCGCATCTGATTCTACGAACTCTAATTTGTAAGGCTCAACTGCAGTTTCCAATTCTTATGAAGATGTTGTGGTGCCCCCAGTGGCACTTCCGCAATATCAAGAGATCCTGATAGACCCACTAAGGCAGCAACATCCACCTGTGGTGTCAAAACAGTTGACATTCATGGCATGAAAAATTGCAGGAGTCATTGATAAGTGCTTGGAATTTCAGAGCAAGCTGCCTTCTACATAAAGCAGGTGTGGTCCAACAGTACTCAAATGATTTTCTTCTTCCTGGAATAGATAGGAACACTGGTGTAACAAACTATATGTGGATCCAGTGGGGGCAGATCCACACTTTGTAATTATTTTCCTGTTCCAGTTGGCCTTGAATGTCTAGGCCTGCAGGTCAGTAAATCATTTTCGATCTGCTATATCTGCGGACTATTCTCTGATGGATGAGAAACCAGTTGGGGAACATTCTCTGGTATGTGAATTTATGAAAGGAATCAGATTTTTAAACCCTCATGTTACTGAATATTCCTGTCTGTGGAATGTAAATGTGATGTTGTAATTTCTTGAAGGATGGCCAGATATTTATGATTAGTCTCCAAAGTAATTCAGGAAATTAACTATGCTACTGTGTTTGGTCTCATGTAGACTGGTGTCTGATTTAAAGGTTCTTGAACTACTTAACAGGTAGAGCCTTATCATTCAAATGAGTTTTTTCACATTTCAAGACTAAGACTGATGCAAAATGTGTCTTGTACCCCAGTTTTCCTCACAATCCTAAACTGTGTGTTGTTCAGTGTTCAAAAATGTATTAAGCCTGAATCAGAAAATTTAAGTCTGATGCCAATGATCAGTTGCTTATTTCTCTTGAAAAAACCTTATCGACCAGTGACTTTAGCTATGCCTTTCAGGTTCAGAGGGCTCAAGTATGAAGCGGTATTGAAGAGGGAAGGTATGTTTGGAGTGCATTAAGCTTGTGAAGCCTATTTCTTTGAAGTCTTAGGTGTGTATCCTCTAGGTTAGAGGATATCACAAAGGCCACTGATTGGTCTTCAGATTCGATTTTTAAAGCTATTTATTTCAAACCTAATGCTGATATTGTTTCTGTGGTGGTGGGAAAGTTTAAAACAAGCATCATCTGAGCCTGAGGCAGAATGACAAATGTTCCAACTATTGTGTCAAGAATTAGCAACTCTATTAAGAAAACAGACGTGAGGATTATCCCACCCAGATATACCATGATCAATATGTACATTTATGCTGGTATGCTATGATTTTATTGTATGTTGTATTGTAAGCCCATTTATTGTATGATGTGAGATTGTGTGGTATGGTGTTACTTGTGGGGTATTTTGTTACAGTAAAAGAACAAAAACAGGATTGAATTTCTGGAAGAGATGGTTCTGATGGATCTGTTTGGCTGGTTGATGCAGATGATGTTAAATTATGAAGTTTGACATGCGAATGGCATGGACTTTGCAAAAAAAAGAGCCAGTCAAGATGGTGTCTATCGTGTGTGGTCATTGTGGAGGATGGTGACTGGTGGAATGAACTGCTTATGTTTCCCTTACGTTCACTGGATTTGTAGTCTAAGTTTATTTTTTTCACTGGCTATTTTGAGACAGGAAAGAAAGAGAAGCATAATCCTTGCCTCAGTGTCCTTAGGCGAATTGGAGATTCTTGACGCTATAGCAAGAAAACTGTTCATTGCTTGCTGATTTAGACCGGCATTCAAAATCACTGAACGAGTTCCACTTGCAGATTCTTGAGCACCCAAATTAACAGGCAAATATTTGCAGGCTACCTCAAGTTTCGTGGTAAACTTGCAAAAATGTTGCCAACTTCTCTGGGCGAGTTCACCCTAGCCTAAATTGGAGTATCTTCAAACAACTTTGGTTTCTTTTTTAATTTTGTATTTCCCTGGTGTTAGACTATTTTTTTTACTCTTCTAATCTTTTCAAATAGCATACAAGGATGAGAGAAGTATAAGACAGCTACTAGTGCTTTTTTGGGATGGAAAGCATAAGGTTAAATAAAATAAATCATAATGTGTTAAAATGTAATTAGGGGTCAGCCAAAAGATACAAGTTTTTTGTTGACCAACCATTATTTTCTTCCTTACAAAACTGCTTCAAACTTCATCAAGGTAACGTTTTCAATAGTTCTGAGAATATTACGTTAAGAAGAAAATGATACAAATTTATTTAACTCAGACCTACCAAAATACTTCATTTTATTTGGATACAAGTCGGTCAAGCACTACCCAGGAAATCCAAAGATAAGATATACAAGCTTCATCACAGTCATAGCCCACATACTACCGACGTCTTGCCGTGTACCAGCTGTCTCTGAAAAACTTCTCATAAATAACTAGACCTTAAAATCGGGCTCACTGAAGGAAGCAGCACTGGGAGATACACTGCTGGTAAAGACCGTTTTAAGATGCAACTTTTAATTGTTTCTGCTCGGGGGAGGCGTGAGGGGAGACAACTCATTCAACAGAGGATCTCAAGAGATGTTACAATGTTTACTAACTGATATGGACATGATCCTTACATTCTTAAAAATATTCAAAGTAGAAGGACTTGCTATAAACTAAAAACGTAATAAACAGAAGCTTAATAAAAAGTCTTTGTCTATCAAAATACTACGATTTGAAAATCGAACACATATATAGCATCAGAGAAGATGCATAGTCTCAGGACACATGCGGAGAGGGGATTCTGCATGTAGGTGTGGCTCCCTAGTTAACTACCTATACTGCTTTAAAGTAGGTAACGCTATAAATGACATCTGCATTAACTACAATTAAACCCCTAATTTTGCTAATTTACTGCAGCTGTATCCTCAGGAAATTACCTGGTAAGAAAGAATTTTTTTATCTCAAAGATGGTTTTGAAATAGTAGTGGGGAACAACATTTTCCACTAGGTTAAATGAACTTACAATGTACCACATTAAAAAAAAAAATGAAAAGAAGGAACGCGTTACTTACCTGTAACTGCGGTTATCCAGTATTGGTATCTTTCATAGATTCACATGCCTGAATCATTCCCCGTCGTCGGGAATGGGAGTCACCGGTAAATAACAAAGTAATGTCCAGAAGACATAAGATAGCCATAGGCCTCAGAGGCCTTAGCTTAGTAAGCTATCCACGTCCTTATGTAAAAAAGGACCACATTTTGGCCAGAGCCAATCAGCTAACACCACCCTCTAGAACCTTCCTGGTAGGAGCTCTAGTCCCTCAGATTTTCGAGAGCACAGTGCTAAGCAGCTGTATACTGAGAGATCCGAGAGAGCCCTTCCAGGGGAGGCGGGTGGGTTGCATGTGAATCTATGAAAGATACCAATACTGGATAACCGCAGTTACAGGTAAGTAACGCGTTCCTTATCCAGTATTAGGGTATCTTTCATAGATTCACATGCCTGAATCAGAGTAGCAAGCAGTGAAAAAAGCACATTTCGAAAGATATGGATAACATACAGGTATTAGATAACCACATCTATCTGAGATAAACAACAGTGCTACTGTAAAGCAATGAATAAGTAATGCATACATTATAGTGCGAAATGTGCATAAACTCAGGATGGTGGGATGAAAGAAAGGGCTCACCTCTATTTAAAAAGATGACGTAGAACCGCTTGACCCACTGACGCATCCTTCATGATCTCCGCATCCAGGCAGTAATGCTTGGTGAAGGTATGCGGCGTCTTCCATGTGGCCGCTCTACAAATGTCCACAATGGGCACCCCAGCAAAAAGAGCAATGGAAGTAGACATGGCCCTTGTGGAGTGGGCACGGACCGTTGTTCTCAACGGACGTCCTGCCTGTTGGTGACAGAAGGAAATGGCCGAAGAAATCCAGCGGGAAATGCTCTGTTTTGTGAGCGGAAGCCCTCTTCGAGGTCTGCTGTAGGCTATGAATAGCGGATTTGATTTACGAAAAGATTTCGTTCTCTCAATGTAAAATTTCAAGCAACGTTGAATGTCTAGTGAATGTAGAGTTCGTTCCGCCACTGTTTGTGGATTTGGGAAGAATGATTGTAAAACAATAGGTTCGTTGAGGTGGAAGTGAGATGGAACCTTGGGAATGAAAGCTGGATTTGTGCGGAGAAGGACTCTATCCTTTTTGAATTGCAGGAATGGGTCCTGGATAGAGAACGCTTGGAGCTCCCCCACTCGCCTTGCCGAGGTAAGAGCTAGTAGAAGTGCCACCTTCCAGGAAACAAATTTAAGGTCAGCTCTGTGGATGGGCGCAAACGGGTGCTTCATTAGTTGAGCTAGAACTATGTTAAGGTGCCAAGCCGGTGGAACAGGCTTTACTGGAGGGAATGTGCTAAACAGTCCTTTCATGAATTGCTTTATGAGTCTATGAGACCATAAAGAGGGGCCGGAAGAAGATCTTCTGAAACGTGAGATTGCAGCTAGGTGAACTTTAATGGAGGCATGAGCAAGACCAGGTTCTGCCAGATGTAAAAGGTAGGTTAAGACTTGTCCTGGGGTGGAAGAGAAAGGATGCAACCTATTCGTCTTACACCAGATACAGAATCTTTTCCACTTGAGTGAGTATGTCTTGTTGGTACTATCTGCTCGAGCCCGAGCTAGAATTCGTCTGCAGTCTGGAGGAATGTCTAGGCCCCGAAACTCTCTGAACTCAGGAGCCAAGCTGATAACCTGAGAGAGGCTAGATCCGGATGTTGAATCTGCTGATCGCTGAGCGTCAGAAGAGATGGAAACGTTTTCAGTCTGATCGGAGGTTCCTGGGAGAGGAGGTGAAGTTCCGAGAACCAGTGTTGGCGTGGCAGGCTGGAGCTATCAATATCAAAGTGCAAGGTTCCGCCTTCATCTTCTGTAGTACCCTGGGGATCAGGGGAAATGGCGGAAAGGCGTATGCAAAGACGTTGCACCATGCTATCGAAAAGGCATTCCCCAGGGATCCTGGTTGGGGATGCCAGCTTGCAAAGTATTGGCATTTGGCGTTGGGTTGGGTGGCGAATAGGTCCAGCCGAGGTGTGCCCCATTGGGCGAAGATATTGTTGAGGACCTGCTGATCCAGTTCCCACTCGTGGCACGCTGCCTGCCTCCTGCTTAGATAATCTGCCAACACGTTGTGGGTGCCTGGAACATACTCTGCTCGGAGAGAGATGTTGTGGCGGAGCAGCCAGTTCCAGATTTTCTGTGATTCGCGCGAAAGCGTCAGTGAACGAGTCCCTCCCTGCTTGTTCAGGTAGTGCATTGTCGTGGTGTTGTCTGTCCGGACAAGCACTACTGAGTTCTTTATCCTCGGGAGGAAAGCCACTAGAGCTAGGTAGACTGCTCGGCGCTCTAAAAGGTTGATATGAAGCATTTTCTCCGAAGGGGACCACTTTCCGCTTATCTGTAGCTCCTGAAGGAAAGCTCCCCAGCCTTCTAAGGAGGCGTCCGTGGTGATTATATGAGGAGTAGCAGGAAGCAAGAAAGGCAAGCCTTGCGAAAGGTTCTTGGGGCAAACCCACCATTGCAGAGCCTGTTTGATCGCCGGGGTTACTTGGATGACGTCGTCGAAAGACCCTGTACACTGGATCCACTGGTTCGACAGAGCCTCTTGTAGGGGTCGCATCCGTAAGCGGCAATGTGGGATTAATAGAATGCAGGAGGACATCATCCCGAGGAGGGATTTGAAGAGGCGCACCGACAGCGTCTTTCTTGTCATTGCCTGGAGTGCCAGAGATTGAAGTTTGTCCTGGCGTTCCTGTGACGGGAATGCTTTCCTGTGGATGGTGTCTAGTGTAGCTCCCAAAAATTGCATGCATTGGGATGGTTGCAGGACAGATTTGCCGTGGTTGACCGTGAGCCCCAGTGACTCGAAGAGTGTCAGACAAGCGTTGGAAGATCTTATCACGCCTTCTTGAGATGGGGACTTGATAAGCCAGTCGTCTAAATACGGGAAGACTTGGTGGTGGAAACGGCGTAGGTACGCCGCCACTGGTGCTAGGCATTTGGTGAAAATGCGTGGCGCCGATTTGAGCCCAAATGGCAGAACCCGAAACTGGTAATGCCTGCCCGCCACCATGAAACGCAGGAACTTCTTGTGGTTGCGGTGTATTGGGACATGAAAATAGGCGTCTTGAAGGTCCACCGACACCATGTAGTCGTTTGCGTTGAGTAAATGTAAAACCTCCTGTATGGTAATCATTCGAAACGACTGCTTTTTCAGAAATTTGTTGAGATTTCTGAGGTCCAATATGGGTCTCCATTTTTTCTCTTTCTTTCGGATGAGAAAGAAATGGGAGTAGAACCCTCTCCCTCGTTGGCTTTGGGGAACTTTCTCTATAGCTCCCTTTAGAAGCATAATCTTTATTTCTTGGAGCAATGGGCGTAGGTTTTTGTGAGTCCTTTGGCGTGGAGGAGTTTGAGGAGGAATTTGTATGAATTCCAGGGAATGGCCGAATTGTATTAATTGGAGGACCCATCGGTCCGTAGTTATCGTTTGCCAATTTTTGAGAAAATGGGAGATTTTTCCGCCAATCTTGTAGGGTGGAGACAAGTTTGAGACCGGCTGCATCCGGAAGTCATTGCCGCCGCGCGGCACCCTTTTGTCTTCCTCCTCTAGTACGAAAGGAAGTTTTGTGGTAAGAAGACTGTTGTCGCTGCTGATATTGTGGACGGTACTGCTGGGAAGAGGAGAAAGAGGAACGCTGTTGAAAGTCTCCTCTGGTGGAAGTCTGACCTCTTCCTCTTGACCCACGAAAGGAAGGGTTCCGAGATTGCAGAGACCCCAGGGCTCTGGCAGTATCTGTATCTTTTTTGATACCTTGCAATGCCTCGTCAATAAGAGAACCGAATAGAAGCTGGCCATCATAAGGCATGTCCAGGACTTTTGTCTGGACCTCCGGCCTGAAAGAAGTTGCCTTGAGCCAACCCTGGCGCCGGAGAACAGCCGCACCCGCCAGCTGCCTAAAACCTGTGGAAGCAATATCCATTGCACAGTCTATCAGTTCCGTGGCAGATCTTTCACCCTCCAACAGAATCTTCCTTGCCTCTTCTTTTGATTCAGAAGGCAAATCCGCTAGGTATGGGGCAATGTCCGCCCACATTTGTCGGTTGTACCGTCCCAATAGTGCAGTAGCGTTGGAGGCACGTACTGTTAAGGCTGACATAGAGGAAAAACGTTTCCCTATGTTATCCATACGTCGTCCTTCTTTATCCGGCGGAGCTGTCAACAGCGCAGCTGGGTTGCTTGACCTCCTCTGTGCAGCCTGAGTGATAACCGAGTCCGGCTTTGGATGGCCTGTAAGACAAACCGGAGCAGTGTCCGGAGCTTTATATTTCTTGTCCAGGCGTGGTAGAACCGGTGGTACTGATGAAGGGTTCTGCATTATTTTTATGCCCTGGTCCCAAATATAATCAATTATCGGGATTGCCCGGACGGACTTCTTGAAGGGTTCCTTAAAGTCATATAAGAAACAGTCTTGTTGATGCGAAGGCATCGGGATCTGGAAGCGCTGGGCCGCTCTTTCAATGATGTTGTGGAAACCGCCGATGTCGTCGGGCGGTGAGTCGGCTGTGGTAGGGACTGGCGAAACCGGACCTGGAAGGATGTAATCATCCCATTCATCTTGTTGGGATTGGACGTCCTGGAGTTCTCCTTCCTCTGGTTCCTCCCCCTCCTCCTCCTCGTCGTCCGTGGTGGGGCGAGGCGGAGATGCCCTCCTCTCCGGTTGCAAAAGTAGTGGAGGCGGTCGTGGCCGTTGAGTGGAAGGCCCCGCAGGCATCAGTGGAGGTGCTTGAGTCGGAAATCGCTGTTTATAGTCCGATATTAAGAACTGAAGGTCTGTGACCAAGGATGCCGGTAGAGACACCATGGAAGGTGGAGGCGGCATGTATTCTTGATGAGGATCCTCCTCAGAATCCTGGGGAATGTCTTCGTAATCCGAGACATCCTGGTACTTTACATGGAGCTGTGATGGACTAGTCGCCACAGGAAAGAGACTAGCGTGGTCCGAATCCTCCTCTTCAAAGAGGCGAGTAGGAGGCAAGGTTGGGACCTTACTGGGTGAAGTGAGGGCCGGAGTTAATGCACGTTTCGTTATTTTTACATGCACAAATGTACTCTGGTCTTCCGTGTCCATACCCCTGAAGGGGCTCGATGGTATAGCTGTAACCGACGTTACAGGTATCAATGTCGTCGACGGGATCGTCGTCGGGGTCGTCGTCAGCGACGAGGACGATGAAGACAGTTTCCTCGTCGACGATGGCGTCGACGATTGCGTCGACGGTGATGTTCTCGTCGACGGTACCCTCGTCGTCGACGGTGTCTTCGTCGTTGGCAGCTTCGTCGACGGAGTCCTCGTCGTCGACGATGTTGTTGTCGACGATGGAGCTCTCGTCGACGGTGTCGACAGCTTACTCGACGACGACGACGATGACTTTTTTATGGCTAACGTTGACGAGATTGTCTTGCCTGCCGTCGACGATGGAGTTGTCGTCGTCGAGGACATGGAATGAGATGTCATCGTCGATAGAGTCGTCGTCGACGATGTAACTGAAATCGCTGTCGACGGAGATTTTCTCGTCGACGCTACTGTCGACATTGTTGTCGTCGACGAGGTAGCACTAGGCTTTTTGAAGGTGTGGGGCATCACCTTAGGAGACGAGCTCCCTGGAATAGGCGAATCCTGGACCTCTGAAGACTTTTTCTGCGTCTTCTTCTGAGGTGGCTGCGACGAAGGGCCCGGCGATGCCACCCTTGGTCTTTTACGTGAAGAGTGAGACGAAACTGAGGAACTCTCACTCTCCTCAGAGGACACCACAGCCTCCTTGTCCTTTAGCCTTTGCAGCCAGATTAAAAGGCGCCCCCCTCGGTCTTTCAAGGTCTTAGAAGAGAAAGTCCGACATACCTTGCAGTCCTTAGAACTGTGACTGGGATAGAGGCAATACAAGCAGTCCTTATGTTGGTCGTCGATATGTAGCCTCTTCTTTCCGCAAGAGGCACAGGGCCTGAATAAACCCTTCTTAGGTGTATCAGCCATGCTGAAAATCCAGAAAGTTGAGAAGAAATACTGTTAAATCCAAGGAAATGAGCAGAGCTCAGTGGAGACTCCCTTAGCACGACGTGCGGTAGAAAATCTGAGGGACTAGAGCTCCTACCAGGAAGGTTCTAGAGGGTGGTGTTAGCTGATTGGCTCTGGCCAAAATTTGGTCCTTTTTTACATAAGGACGTGGATAGCTTACTAAGCTAAGGCCTCTGAGGCCTATGGCTGTCTTATGTCTTCTGGACATTACTTTGTTATTTACCGGTGACTCCCATTCCCGACGACGGGGAATTATTCAGGCATGTGAATCTATGAAAAATACCCTAATGCTGGATAACTAGTGTGGCACCACACAAAAATAATTTCAGTTGTGACTGAAATCTGTTATCACACTTTTACATGGTATTTTTTTAAATACTCAAAAAAGGCATTCTCTCAAGCACATTTCATCAGGAAAAACTGCGGAGGCTCATCACAAAAAAACTGCAGTCGTTATGCTTCATTTAACCATCCACTTTCATAGTATCATGAAAAAACTCCCCACCTAAAAAATTATTCTGTGAAATGTACGTCAAATGTTAACGGTATAATTTAAAATAGCAATATTATCCCAGGTGGAGGGCACTGCAGTAAGGCCCTCTGCAACGTCTTAAGATCACCTCAGTAGTAACATTTTAAGTAACTATCTGGGTGTGCTATTGATAATATTGCTTACCTACACAATTATGCCTTGCTCTCTGAAAACTAAAGAAGCAGGTTTAAATCTGCGCATGCTTTAAAAAAAAGTTAGCAGTGACCTACTTGTCTGATCTTCACTGGCCAATCAGATTGCTCCACACCTCTTTCCAATTAGGAAATCCTGAACAGTGGCATCATTTCATCACACTTAACATACCTTACTCGAATTCCCATGCAAACAGAACAAATATCACAATTGGGACATCAAGTGAATTTTTCACCGAAGGTTTTATGCACTAATAGATTGAGGATGAAATGAAACTTCATACCAAACACACACACTACACACAACAGCAAACAGAGACCTCAATAGACTGTGGTTTGCCAGGGTACTTACTGGCTTTGAGGGATGACCCAATACTTCAGAATGCTATAGGAAGAAAAAAGAGAAGGTAGTCTTGAGATAAGAAGTGAGACAGATAAGGGAGATACGCATGAGAACCAGATACAAACCTAACACGTTAAGAAAAGTACTTCATACATAGAATCAAGAGTGCTCAGAAGATTAAAACAAAGAATATTATGATCGAGACTGTTACTCTTAGTCCTTACTCAATCGCCCACTACTAACATGAGAACTCATTAATGGCATTAGAAACAGCTGCTTTAAAACCTGTATAATGTAGACAAACAAAATCAATCACCCTTAATGATGTGGGTTCACCTTTCGCAGGTAGTCGTTTAGACAGATTTGTTGTCAGCCAGTAAACAGACTGCCAATAGTGGATGTTCAAAATTGGAGAAAGCCGGATGACTAAGAAAACTAAAGAAATCATAAATGTAAGTTTTCCTTACTCATCATTGTCTCTCAAAATCACTGCCCTCTTGAACATATTATAAAGCAGTGCAATGTTATGAATCAATTGCAAAGGGCTAAGGAAGGCTTTAAAGTACAGACTGATATAGTCTGCATGAAGCAATATGCTATTAATGTATTACAAATGCAAAAAAGAACAGATGATGGCTGGAATGCTGAACAAATCAAACATGCACCACGAGTCATGGCTCTGGTTAAATCCATCATTTTTTTGATCGCCATGCCATTCAAGTTTGGATTCAGCCATACGCAAATCAGTCTTGACCCTGCTACGATGGATTAAACTCAGATATGTGACTGGGGGACAATGTTTGATTTGTTCAGCATTCTGTCCATCATCTGTTCTTTTTGTTTTTGTCACCCTGAGTGGGAACGGTAGGCCCAGATGTGGGTCCTGCTCTCACTGTGCCACTGGATTCACGCTACCCTGGCTGAAAAGGGATGAGACCCCGAAACCAGTCCCAGGATGCTGGTATCCAGTCCAGGGAGGACCTGGCAGTCCGGGCTGGACTGTTACTAAGGGGAACAGGGCCAAGAGTGATTTGCATATGGCTGGGCTCAAACTGGGTTTGTGTAGGTAGCAAACAAATGATGGATTAAACCCAAATTTGTGACTGGGGTAAATTATTGATTTGTTCAGCTTTCCCTCCATCTCTTCTTTTAGCTAGAAATGTATTATAGAAGAGCTATTGGGATGCCCACATGCTGTCAATTGTACAGAAGATTTCAGGGCAAAACTTTGGTAATACAGGATTGTGGATTACTGCCATGTACTGTGGAAACTAAAGAACTGTATTAGTAGAATGTACCAGATTTCAAGTGGAACAAGGGTCTTTTACGTTTTGCAAGACTGTATGTTGCAGGAAACTTATTAACTTTGTGTTTTCGAATTAGATGCATGCAATACAGGGAAAATACAATATAGGAGACAGAAAGATGAAAACAAACGTATGTCCTTAGTTCTTCCAATGTAGATTTAGGGGGTTATCTGGCATCATGATATGGAAGCATCCTCTGCAAACTACTTTGAGGACTCACAAAAATTATTTATTTTTTTCAATTAAAAAGGATTAAAAAAAACTTTCGAGATAACAACTGATAGGTGCATATTTTGATTATGTAGTAGCAAACAAAACTTTCGTTCTATGGGAAATAATACAAGTCTGTGGTACTAAAACAACCTGAAGCCCAGGGACCATTCAGTTCAGTAAAATGACTACTAGGACTATTCATTTTAACTTCACGATGTATTCTCAAGAAGATCGTGCTTGAGTCAAGATCACCTTGTATCACAGGAAAACACATTGTTGGCCACTTTACGGACTATAATTCAGATGATAGTCTATCTAATCTGGAGCACTTTTATTTGAAATCAATATAGGAATGCATTTCTGACTGGCTGCGAATATCGTCTTGAAAAATAATGTAGGCAGATGAAGCAAAAACTACAATTTGCATTTTCCTTGGTGCTCCGGATTACATCATTAATAGACTCCAGACAGCTACTGGGATAGTTTTAAACCTGCTGACTCTTTCTTCCACCACGAAAACATTGAAAGCCTTACACTGGCCTATCTCCAAGAGCATAGATCTCAAGGCCCTCAGCTTGGTGTTTGGTCCACTCATGCGGCTGGCCCGGCATACCTTCAGTAAACAAGTCATTCTTACATCACTTCTAGATCACTTTGGTTTCTTCAGCTAAATTGCTGGTTGCTTCTGTCGGTCTCGAAATGTGCTTTCTCAAACTCTGCGGCCATACTTTGCGCCCTCCCTGTACCTCTTCGGGCCAAAACTAACCTTTTTCGAGAAAAAAATTGAAAACTTAGCTTGTTCCCCACACCATAAAGCTGGTTATTTATTTTACTTTAGAAACAGTTCCAGTGCCAAGACGCCTTGTAGGTAATCATAGGCTTTATAAAACCAATACCTAAACAAAAACAAAAAACTTGCACGCCACTAAACTTTTTCAAAGAAGGGGTAACACAATCTGTGGCATTAGTCAGTTTATAGAAAAATGCCTTAATTTAATATTCTCAAAATATTCTGACTTACATCAATGGGAGTAGGATTAAAACTTTTCATAAACTCTTCCTGAGGTTAACCGGTAGCAAGACACCTGATGCCTCTCTCAATGTGAAAACTATGGATAAATGTACATTAATATTAGGAGCTATCAACCTGATTGAGGAACACTTCTTTCAGCCAAATTGTAAAATGACCTTCATTCGGCATACAAATTCCTAACTAAAACAACCTTCTCTCTGACATCAAAGTTATCTCGTAATGTCAAGAATTATCTTGAATGACATATACGAGAGATTGAATCTTAGATTTTTTGGCACTCGGTCCAGAAGTGGATACTTACAATAAATATAGGACTACTACTTCAGAGGGACTGGAGACCTGGGTTAGCAAAACATTTTCCGAGCTGCCGAAGGTGTGGGCACTCAATCAACAAGATACTTCTCTTTGATAATGATTTTCTGGTGGATAATCCATCTACCAACAGGTTTATCAGCTTTTAAATCTCCTCTAGGCACCAGACAAGATCCAGAAACTTGAAATAGTTCACCGGAGCTGCTAAGTGGTGCCTCAGGTCTGACATCCACCCAGGGTATGACATCACAGAGTACAAGGCGCAGTGGACTAGCATCAATTCCTATATCTTTTTTCTGTGCACCTAGAGGCGTTGATTAAATCAACGAGATAGATAAAAATTGCATTGTCCCATAACTAAACTGGGACAATATTGAAAGTCAATAACGACTTCAGAAATGGTAGGTGAGTTGGAAAACCGAGAAATCGGAAGCTAGAGTAAATATTTATGTAAAATTGTACCCAAAAGTAAGTAATGGGTCCTTCTGGTGTACATTTTTACATGCTGATTTTTCATCTCTTGATTCAGTACCAAAGCAGTACTTCCATGGTGATGGGTCTGACTAAACAGTAAGACCAGTAAGTCTTGCAAAACAGGTCTGGTAAAAAGGTCACCCCTGTGGACTTCCTAAAGTATTCAAGAAAAGTGATGGAGGCAATGTTTGAATTAATCTAAGCACTGGTAATTACCAGATCCCAGTCCATTATTATTCTGCACACCATGCCCCCTCAGTTTGGACCCAGCTATATTCAAATCAGTTTTGACCCTGCTACAATGGAAACAGTCCAGCTTGAACTGCCAAGCCAGATCTTTACGGAACCGGAATACAAGCAACCCACTGCCGGTTTTACCCTAGGGCCGAGCCAGGTATATCTTGGTTCAAGTGACACAAGGTGCACAGGATTCAGGTCTGGGTGGTATACCATTCCCATTTAGGGATCCACGCTAATGCATATACAAAAGTGATGGATGGAATGCTTGAAATAATCTCAGCCACTGCTAAATACTTGGGCCGCATCCCAGTCCATCGTCATTTTGCACATCATGTCACCTCAGTTTGGACCCAGTTATGTGCAAATCCTTGTGGACTTCTGTCGAGGCAATAATGCGGATCATCAATCTGGTACTCACTGGTTCTGTCAAAGTAAAAATGGAGGGCTCTGTAAGGATTCAGGCGGTGCAGTCACTACTACTTGGTGGGATGAGAAGGGGAATAGAACGTCAGAAATGATGTACTGACCTCACCATTCTTGTTAAAGTACCACATCACAGTTGTACTGTTCGTCAAGACTTGAATCGATTGACTGTGAATAGAAGCCAGGAAGACCTTAAGGATCAGGAAGCTCACCTGTAGCTCAAGCCGGCTCGCGTGCCAACTCTGCAAAGAAAGGAAACACAGGCCTCTGGTCTCCTATACATCAAGATGACCCTACTAATCGAGAGAGGCGGCATCTGTACCCACTGTGGCCACTGCCAGCACAGGGCAGAAGGGCTTTCCACACGAGGGGGTCCAAAACCAGCTACCACAGTAGATTTGAATATTCTACTGGGGAAATCCGAATGCAGTCTGTCAGAACTCCTCAGTGCTGGGTACACTGAAAACCGGGGCACTACTGGAGTGTACACGTGTCACTGAGAGAGGGGCAATAGCAGAATGTAGGAGGCCAGCAGGACCAAAAAAAGATGGACTGTTTTTTTTGTTGTAAATATCTTTAATGTATTTCCGTTTCAATGACATTTGGAACAGGACCACATCTTAACAACAATAACACTCCACAGCGGAGGAAGGATGTCAGACACATTTCAATCGTATGTGCTCAGAATGTTGTCAGATGATAAACAACGTTTACCCCGAATTTTTTTCCCCTCTCGGAATCACAACGCGGTCGTTACAACGACCGCGTTGAGATTCCGCATACCATTACTCCGCAAGTCGGGAGAACGACTTGCGGGGGGTGGGGAGGTGTTGGATTTAAAATCCAACACCTTCCCTAGTGTCCGCACAGACTGGAGTTGGAATAGTAAATTATACTATTCCAACATCCAGCACCCCCACTCCGCAAGTCGTTGTTCCGACTTGCAGAGTAATGGTATGCGGAATCACAACGCGGTCGTTGTAACGACCGCGTTGTGATTCCAAGCGGGGAAAAAGGTGGCGGAATAACGTTGTAGATTCCATATGGTAAATAACATCGTAGATTCTTGTCAGATACCATGTACTAGGACGTTCATCCACCCTTTAAAAACGTATATCCCAGGAGGACCGAAGTATCCGACCAGGAAAACATACAGCACTTGCCGATAACACAGATAAAAAATCCATTAAAAAAAAAAAAAAAAAAAAAATCAAACAGTTGTACCGGATGCAAATACATCTCAATGTGAACAATACAAAACGGAAAAATAAAAAAGCAAGCCCCCCCACCCTGAATTGCGTGTGAGTGTATGTGCGCCCCAGCTCAATCTATCTCAACCAACCTGTGTCATGTGTGCTCCATGTATCCCCCATCAATGGCTGGGATAACTCACAGTCAGCGACCCCACATACATCTTTGCAGGGCAGGCCAGTGCACACGGCCACCGGGTCCCTGAACCATCCAAAACATCAAGAACAACTTGATGGGAGGCTGGAGCCTCAAACATCGGTGCCTGTACAGGGTCGACGACTGCGTCCTCAAGGGGGATGATCGTCTAAATGAGGACTGTTGGAGCTAAGAGAATAGCTCTGTCTTGAACATAGGAATAAACTCGAAAGGGATGCATAGAGAGTAGGGAAACTTATATAGGCCACAGGGAAAGCAGGGGATACTGTTATTCCACCGAGGAGGGTGGCGGGGGGGGCATGCACCTCGAATACGCCTTGGCATGCCCCACTATGGCTCTGCAAGCTAGGTGAAGTACAACCCCTTCGGCACATAGTTTTCAGGATAGCAAGGGCGTGTAGTCACAGTCTTCTCAAGGAGGTAGTGTGGGAAAGCTCAAGCTAAGCACTCCATTAACCAAGAGAGACAATAATTTGAATGTCAAGTCCGGTGTGTATTTTAATCACAAAGTTGTACTAAATACTACACAATTCCAATAATCATACACGTCAGTGACCTCGTGTGTGAGTCTTCTTCAAGGAGCTATACACTCCCTGCTTCCACTACTACTGCTTCCAAATAGTTTTGGGATTAGGATCCGTAGCTCAGCTCCAACCTCCTGAACCGTCACCACCCCAGGAATTCAGGAGATGGCGTTAAATCAAGCACAGGTGCGATTTTCAGGCCCACAGTCAAATGCCTCCTCAGTCTTTCCAGTCTAACCCCTCCTGAAAGAGGTGGCTCTTGTTCAGGGGAAGCCCTCCAGCCTGTCTAGTATGGGGTCTCGTTGAACCGCATAGGAAGCTGTGCATCAGCCACATACATCTGTGTGCCCGCATAGCCTCAGTTTGAGGAGCACACAGCAACAGTGCAGACTCCGACTCTATGTGGCCTCCCGAGGTTGTGGCAATGCAGCCCTACCTAGGCTGAGAACTGATGCATCCACATTGGACCAAGGGTGGTCATGGCAGCTGCAGTTCCATTTGGAGCAGAGGAAAATATAGCTTCGGTAGAGCTTAAGTCTATCATGGCATGTACAGCCCGCTTCTGCGCATATTGCGATCACAGCAGTCGAAGGCCCCTCCTGGGCCTACAACAATCATGCAGTTGCAAAACCGTCCAGGTCTATGGTAATCACACAGCTGTAGCCACGCTAACCCTAAGATGATCATGCAATAGGGATTCCTGCAGGAAACTGAATGAGAGACAAGGAGGGCCCAAAGGAAACATGGGTCCTACCTAGGTCATTCTCATGGTGTCAGCTATCTCTGGATGCCCCTTAGTCACTGAGGACACGCTGGACCCCTCTCCTGCAGGGCAGGCAGACTACATCTATTTCTCAGCCAGCAGGCAGGCTTTTAGGTACTTCAGACAGACCTTCAGTGAGGTGCTCAGAGTTCCACATTTATAAACAAATTCTAAATAGAGTTTAGGATTCACTGTCTAAAGCAGTAGAACTGGTTTTGGGTGGTTCGCCTTTCAAATGTCCTCCTCAGGCTTCTCTCCAAATATAGCCTTTGTGTACAGTGATGATTCTCACGGCAGGTAGCACAGGGGCTCTCTCCCACCTGAAGCACTCCGATCAGAGGCACAAAGATGAGGGAAGTTTCTGCATCTGGCTGTCATGAGTACCACTGAAGTAATCATAAACAGACAAAAGGTGAGGCATCACCTTTTACAGCAGTCTGTAGTCCCACACCTCACCCCTATCATCAACTAAATGGGAGTGCCCAGGAGGACTAATCAGCAGCAACTTGCTAACAAAAGGCCTCATGGGTTTTCTACATGCAGCCGTTCTCATTTCAGAGACTTGCTCTCATACCTCCAACTGTATGAATTCAGGCCATACACTTCCACCATTAGGGAACTCAATCCTCACCCTCCATCTTAAGCTAAGTATGCCCAGACGTGGGTCCCGTGCGCTCCATGCCACTGGAATCAAGCTATCCTGGTTGAAGAGGTGTGAAACCCTGAAACCGGTCCTAGGATGCTTGTTTCCAGTCCAGGGAGGACCTGGCTTGGCAGTTCGGGCTGGACTGTTCCCATGAGGCACAGGGTCAAGACTGATTTGCATATGGCTGGGTTCAAACTGGAACGGCATGGTGAGCAAAAAAACGATGGATTTAGGCCCAGATCTCTGTACTGGGTGAATGTATGACATTGTTCTGCATTCTGTCCATCAACAGTTTTTGCATATGTCAGGCCAAGGGCATCAAAAATGGATCCAAAGGACTCCATTGGTCAGGTTCCCTCACACAGCAAACCAATCATCACACATTTTAAATACACTACACATGCACAGGATGTCAGCATAAGGATAAGGGCTTACACAGAATTGTGGAACTTTACTTAAGCGAGCCAGTAGTACTCACAATGTGATACTGATGAAAAAAAGGTCTTATCACACTGCAGACCTTGTAAATACGCAGGATGCTGCTGCCACTGGTTTAGGAGCTATTCCTTGTAGAGGCACAGAACTTCACTCCCTACAATGAGAGCACGCTCTGTGCACTCCTCTAGGTCACAGGTCAGGTCCAGGAGCTCACAAATTCAGGGACAAGACTAGCCTCTATGCACATGTTAAGATTAGCATGATGCCAGGGCCGAACTAAGAGTCAGGATATCAGATATACATGTAGTTTGGCAATCAGGACAGAGGAAAACACCTGTATACTATACTGTGCACGGAATACACTGAATCCAGGTCAGAACAGAGCAGAGCATTTTCTCAGCCACGTCTTTATGACTGCACACAACATCTTCTAAAACAGTCACAATGATGGTCTAATAGGTTTGAAACAAAATATTGCACCCTCTTCCTTATGGGATAGGAATAACAAGTCATGAGAATATTGCTGTCCAAAAAGATATTTTCTTCCACACTGCCTCAATCCTCTTAGATTCCTATAAGCAGAAGTTGAAGAAAAGGAGTCGGGGTTCTGCCTAGAGCAAAACGAAGCCTAAACCATTAGAGGTTCCAGAAACGGAGTAGACGGAGGCTGCAAAACACATGCAAGGAGCTTAGTCTTGTTCTCTTCCACAGGCAAAGGCAATTCAAAGACCTCTGCGGCCTTAAGAAAAAACAACCACAAATGAGGCAAACTCCTAAAGGCAATGTCTCGAAGGACACTTCTGGTCCACCTCCAGCCAGCTATCTAGACCACCATTGTTTATGCGGCGTTATACATGGCCATCTAGTCACCTGCACAAGTCCTAGAGGAGGGTGGGAGGACGAAAAAGGTAACCCGCTTCACTGATGTTATCATCGCCGTGCTTCTCAAAACGTTTGGAATATCTCTACCCACTATTTAATGACATCACTTTTCATAAATATAAAGATGCAGAGCATAATAAATAAATGAATGCTGCAGTTCATAGCGTGTGTATTTGACATCTTTATTCATGTTGGTCATCATTAGTCACCATCTATAGCTAACACATGTTTCACCACATTTTTTGCTACAGGCCTTGGCTTTCTCAAAGATAAGGTAGGAGGTCCTTTACATGATGACCTAGTATAGTGTTGTCACATATATATCTATTCTAGTCTGAAAGCAGCCAGATTATGATAGATTTTAAGTGATAGATTTTGGCGCAGGAGTGAGGTGTCCTATTCCGGTCTCAGATCCAAATAGTAATTATTTGACAATTTGGTCCCATGGAAAGGTTGTGATATGGCTTCAAGATTGTGATACATGTTTGACATCTGAATGGGGTTGAAGCCAGTGGAAAACTGCTCCTCCGGTCTTCAAAATATTTGCTACACTTCATAATGGCCCCGAAATTGGTGCTATAGAAATCAGTAAGGCCATTGGCAGGGACGGGAGAGTGAAGAGGGGTAGCAGTGGGGGGGGGGGCTGGTGAGGGGGGTGGAGGGGCAGGCAGGCTCTAACAGCATCAGAAAGAGGGTGAGCAAGGTAGACTGGTACTGGGGATGGAATTGTCGTTCAGAGGCCTGATCTTTAGGGCCAAAGCCTTTTTGGGGCCTGCAGGCGTTTCAGAGGAAGCCTGCGTGGAGCGTAAACAGGCCACCATCAACTCTGTGAAAGCCACAAATTTTGTGTAGTACCAAACAACAAAAATTGCCGCAATATTAGAGCTAATTACTCAAACAATTGGCCAAAAACTCTTTTTAGAGTTGTAAAGAATTTGTCTGATCAGAATCCTACAGCCTCCACTACTCCTCTTACACAAGTTTAATGTGACGACATTGCTAACTTTTTCTTATAGAAAATAGAGTAGATTTAAGCTACCTTTTCTGATACATCTAGTGGCTATGCAGATGAACATTTTTCACATGGGCCAGGTGGACTGATCCCTTGTGCTCCACTAGAGGTGTCTTCATTCATCTCTTTCATTCATCCAGCGGATACAGAACACCTCAGCCAGACTCATCCTCGACATCCCCCGAAGCAGCCACATCTCCGGACATCTGAGAGACCTGCACTGGCTCCCCGTCAACAAGAGAATCACCTTCCGTCTCCTCACCCACGCACACAAAGCCCTACACGACCAAGGCCCGAGCTACCTCAACAACCGCCTCAACTTCTACGCTCCCAAACGCCATCTCCGATCAACCAGCCACGCCCTCGCCGCCGTCCCCCGCAACCGAAGAGCGACAACAGGAGGAAGGTCCTTCTCCTACCTGGCCGCCAAGACCTGGAAGTCCCTCCCTCCCGACCTGCGCCTGACCCAAGACCACCTCCCCTTCAGGAAGAAGCACAAGACCTGGCTGTTCGAGCAGTAGCGGCACCCCCCCCCCCCCCAAGAGCCTTGAGACCCTCCGGGTGAGTAGTGCGCTTTATAAATGGCTTTGATTGATTGATTGTTGTCACCCATTAGGTCTGGCTCTCCTCTTGATCCATGCCCCCCATCTATATTGAGTAAATTGGTGGAGCGGGAATTCTGAAATCTAAATCCCTCCAGACAGGGTGTTACCTGTTTTGTGGACGTTCTGTTCTCCTTTTCCTGCTGCTGGCCCTGCTGGTGCTCCCTCGGCTCCCCACGTAGCACTCGGGGCTGCCGCTGCCGCTACCTCACGCCAGAACCACAAATCCCAGGTGCCCCGGCGCTGGTTTGACGTTACCTACGCGCCCGGAGGCGCATTTAACATCGGCGCTCCCTCGGTGGAGCGGGAATTCTGAAATCTAAATCCCTCCAGACAGGGTGTTACCTGTTTTGTGGACGTTCTGTTCTCCTTTTCCTGCTGCTGGCCCTGCTGGTGCTCCCTCGGCTCCCCACGTAGCACTCGGGGCTGCCGCTGCCGCTACCTCACGCCAGAACCACAAATCCCACGTGCCCCGGCGCTGGTTTGACGTTACCTACGCGCCCGGAGGCGCATTTAACATCGGCGCTCCCTCGGTGGAGCGGGAATTCTGAAATCTCAAACCCTCCAGACAGAGTGTTACCTGTTTTGTGGACGTTCTGTTCTCCTTTTCCTGCTGCTGGCCCTGCTGGTGCTCCCTCGGCTCCCCACGTAGCACTCGGGGCTGCCGCTACCTCACGCCAGAACCACAAATCCCAGGTGCCCCGGCGCTGGTTTGACGTTACCTACGCGCCCGGAGGCGCATTTAACATCGGCGCTCCCTCCGCGTCGCGGGACGTGCGCGGGTGGGCGCCGGGCTAAGCCCGGGCAAAGGGCGGGCCCTCTGTGGCCTCCGAGGACCGACGAGACCGGACCGGGCTCTGCACCCTGGTCAAGCCGAGAGACATAAGAAAACGCCGCATTGTAAGTTGCTACTAAACTCTATTGCTGCATTCTTTACCCGATACAGTTACTAGCATGTCTACGATTGTGCCGAGCCCAATAAAAACGGTGGCTGACAGAGTGGGAACTACAATGAATGGCACCTTGGATAACTATTTTACCAAGACACCATCTGCAGGCTTAACAGAGTTCTCTCTAGCAGAGCGCCGAGTTGAGCGTAGACGCTCTATAGAAAACATTAAAAATAGGGCACTGCATGAGCCTAATCCTACAGCCATTCTTCAAAACGAGCTCATTCCAGTATCAGCCTCCGCTGATGATACCTTATGTATAGAAGGTGTTCCTCTTTTGTTGAGAGAATGTGCAGTACCTAGTACTTCTTCTACTGGAATAGATATTATTAATCTCTCACATGATCCATCCAGTACTTCAGGAATTTCGACTGCTGTGACACCCACTCCCCTTAAGTCTACAAGACAACAACATAAGAAAGTTGTACAATCTATAAAGCATGGTCCACCACCTACTAAGAAGAGACGTCATAGGATGGAACCAACGAAACAGAGGACGAGTTACACTGAATTTGGGAAGAAGGCCATTCCCCCTAGCACTAAGGCTACATCCGCTGTAACTTCTAAGGATGGGACTGCACTGGATACTGTTCCTATATCATTGTTGACTTCTGTACATATAGAGGGAGAACATAATACTGAACACAGTTTTAAAGTTAATGGGTCTAATATCAAAGATACCAGCAATCTTTTGGATAGCATCGAGATGATTATGCGATCTTATACCCTCGCAATAGTGGAAAGATTGGAAAAAATAGAAAACCGACTAGGGAAAATAGAAGTAGACCTGGGTAGGAAGTCAAGTCCTACACAATTAAAAGGTAATTTGGAGTTTAATCAGGTCTCAGCTCTCTCCCTAGGGGATAAATCCACTAATAAATCTCGACTACCATCGACTGAAATTGGGCTAGTTGTAAATACAGTTTTAACTAACCCCACACTAAATGTTCCGTCCTCTAGTAGTCCTCTATTGAGAGGGTCAGTTCCAGCCCCCAAATCCACTGTGAGCAATCTTACCACCAATTTGATAAATGCTCCTGTGTGTAATACATCAGTTAATACTAACTGTCATCCAACAATCTCTGAAAATAAAACTATCAGAGACATGGGTAATAGTTTGAATGGATCAAAGAGATATGAGGAGGGAGGTTTGTGGCAGACCCGGGGGAAACAGTCTAGGGGACCATTACCGGATCTTCCGCCCGAGGCTGTACCATACGTTGTGATTCTAACGGGGGTACCCGAGCTCCCAGTGAACAAAAGAGAGGGTTTCTCCCAACTAAAGAATAAAATAACACACTGGCTGGCATTACATAGGCCAATCGCCAGTAATATAGATGGCGAAATAATCTATGTACGCCGGCTCCAGTGGTTGGGGGGGAAGACCTAAAGACATTGGGGGGGGATGTGGTTGTGATCAATTTTAGAGACCAAAATGCAGCACGCTATATCCTGAACTGGCCAGAGGTAAATTCTGAAAGCAGTATTATTCCACGTCCTCTGACTTATTTTTACCCAAGATCTGTAGTATTTTCATCCCACCAGGCCAAGGGTCATATTTTACCCAGTATTGAATTCCCCTGCATGATGAATATTAGGAATCCTGCCTATGTGCAACATGCAGCCATAATTCCAGAATCGTCTGGGTGGAACATAGTACCTACTAGGCCAAGTATCCCTGAACATAGGAGCATGGACTATCCAGTACTATTCACCCCACTGGAAGTGTCTAATAGGTTTGACATCTTTAGTGGTTTGGATGCCTGTGATTGAAGTCTACAGTCACCTGGGGAGGAGTTAGTGGGTGTGGTTGAGGTCTTGGATAGGAATGCACTCACTGATCTAAATATACCCGACAGAGGTCTTGACTTGATTGGTGATACCATCAATGTGCCAATCAACTCTGAGCACAGTACACATATAAATAACCAAGGCGACTGCGCAAGGGATACAATAATTAATGGTCTAACTAACTATGAGGCTGTCGCTGGAGCTACAGGTCTTTCTATACCTAGCAACCTTCAAGGGAAGCCAACTGATACTGATCGTCTGGTGGAGGTTAGCGGATCAGAGACAGAAAGTTGGATATTAGTAGTACAGGAGGCTCTGCAACTGTTCAAAATGCCTTAAGCAGCAATGTGGAGACCCAGTTTCTGGTCTCGTGGAATGTGGCAGGTCTTAAAAATAAGTTGTCCTCCAGGGACTGGGCTACTTTTATTGATAATTTTACGATAGTCAATATGCAAGAAACATGGGCATTAGTGCCCCAGCATAGATCAGGGTATCTTCATTTTGCAATTGCCGCAACCAAAACAAATAGAGGGAGACCCAAGGGGGGATTGACTACATGGGTAAAACAGGATGATGGCTTTACAATCTCACAACTTGAAATCAATTCAAGGGACATTCTGGCGGTTAAGCTAAAATCTCCATCGTTTGGCGAACTTTATCATTTTTAATGTGTATGCCAGAGGAAAGCCAGGAGGGAAACCATCAGAAGTTGTGGTGGCACTGGGATATTATGTTAGTGTATGGAGGGGACGGGCCAATCTGTTAATTTGTGGTGATTTCAACTGCTCCTATGAGCCTCTGGACCAAATTGATCTAGAGCTCACGGAGGCAGAGGATATCTGTTGGCAAATCCCCACCCTCAGTCTAACCCCTATTAAACGGTGGACCCAGGCAGCCCTACAACTTAAGACCTTTAGTTTAGAACATGGGCTGAGAGCAGTGAATGGCAGGACACGAGGAGATAAGCAGGGCAATCCAACCTTCAATAATGGACTAAGCACTAGTAGAATTGACTACATTTTGGTCAATCTCGAATTCTGGTCTGCTATACATGATATGATAGTAATACAGCGTATCGAAAGTGACCACAATCCTCTCAGTCTTGAGTTGCA
This sequence comes from Triturus cristatus, assembly GCF_964204655.1. Lineage (NCBI taxonomy): Eukaryota > Metazoa > Chordata > Amphibia > Caudata > Salamandridae > Triturus > Triturus cristatus. The sequence goes on from NC_140585.1 coordinate 314,953,844, forward strand.
GCTACACAAAGGGCTGGGGTCAATACAAGATGATTTGATAGATGATATCATCATGACAAATGATACTCGGCGGGTTAGATGGGCCGAGTGTCTGGGTAAGCCCGAATCCATTAACAAAATGAATGATATGGTAAAAGAAGCAACAACTGAAATGCTGGGGCAGTCGGATTATGAGGATTGCTGCAGTAGGGTAGTCCATATTCACTCGACCCTTTTTCTTAAACTTAGTACATTTTTTAGTACTTCTAGGAAAAGGCACCCTGGTAAGGGGAAAAGAAAACAGGAATCATGGTATGATAAAAATTGTAGGATTGCATATAAATCTTTAGCTGATGCAGTGCGATCCACTGATAGGGAAGCTATACGGGCGGCAAGGAATTATTACAAAAAGACCCAAAATGTGGCGAAAAAAACTTGGGACACCAAATACTGGGAGGAGCTATTGGCAGCCAGCAAGTCCAGAGATTCGACGGACTTCTGGCATCTTGTGAGGTGGGGCATGGGGAACCAAAAACCAGCCCCGGTTAATCATGTCCTGCCAGAACATTGGGTCAAGCACTTCAAGTCCCAGTTTTCTAATACAAATAATGTCCCACTATCCGCCCTAGCCTCTTTCAGTCCTCCTCTGCCAGTAACTACGCTAGTGTTCACCAAAAAAGATGTTGAATGTGCCCTTAATCTAATTCCCAAGGGCAGGGCCCCGGGCCTAGATAAAATTCCTGCAGATCTGTTCTTGCATAGCAGATCAGTCTGGGTCCCTTACATTGAATTACTGGCGAACACTTTGGCCAAAGGCACAATGGTGCCGGATATATGGCGGGGAGCAGAAATCATACCAATTTTTAAGAAGGGTGACCGAGCTGACCCGGGAAACTATAGGCCAATTAGCCTTATAGCCTGCATCCAGAAGGTTGTGGCTAGAATGGTACTTCTCAGGGTCCAGACCTGGATTGAGGAATCGGGAGTTATGTCCACTTTACAGGCTGGTTTTCGACCCCTGACCAGCACAGTGGACCAAGTTTTTAGATTTTCCACAATATATTGGAAATGGGTGGTTCTGGGAGGTGGCACACTATATGCAGCCTTTGTTGATTTAAAGGCTGCATTTGACTTAGTTCCGAGAGATAGGCTGTGGAGAGCGCTCCATGAGCAGGGCATCCCACCTGAATTACTTGCGATTCTGATTACATTACATGAAAACAACTATGCGCAGGTCAGATGGGGTAACCAGAGTCAGGTGACTGCCAGCTTCCCAACGGAAAGGGGTGTTCGGCAAGGATGCGTGCTGGCACCCACACTATTCACATTATATATAAATAAAGTTACAGATTATTATAGGGACTCTATTACTGATCCACCTAAACAGAACGGCATCCCCGTCCCCCTTTTAATGTTTGCCGACGATACCCTCCTATTATCAAAGACTCAGGAAGGGTTACAGAAGACAATAGACTGCTTTGAAAAAATTTGTAACGACTATGGCCTTTCTGTTAATGTTTCTAAAACTAAATTTATGACAATGCACAGGCATAGGAACATTAGGGGCAGAGTCTTTATGAATGGGGAACTATTAGAGCAGACTGATAGTTTCAATTACCTGGGTATCACATTGGGCTCCAGGTTACAGTGGAAGCCACATGTGGCCCATCTAATCTCCAAGCACGCGCAACTATCTGGCGCTCTGCTAAGAGAATTTAAGATATCAGCCACTAAACCCATAGCCCCAGTATTAAAAATCTATAACTCAAGAATAAGATCTTCCATGCTGTATGGAGCAGAATTGTGGGGGTCGTCTGAAATAGCAGGCTTACAAAAAGCACATAATAGATTTCTTCGCTGCATTACAGGCCTCCCACAATCTACACCACTACTACCCCTGCGCATGGATCTGGGGTGTCAGAGTCTAGAAAATATATGTAGATTTAGACCAGTTGCCTACTGGAGAAGATTGTGGGTAACCCCCGAACTGAATCACTATGCGTTAGCACTTTTGGAGACGCGTAATATGGATTCTGGGGGCAAAATTCCATGGTTTAGAAAGGTAAAAATTCTCTTAAAGTCCCTAGGAATGGGGGATCTTTGGGATAATCCACAGGGGACATCATTTCCTACTAAATTACAGTTAAAAGAGGCTTACTGGTCACTCATATCCCAGGAGGAGTTCCAGTCACACAGTGATCCTTCATATACCAAGGTCTTTTTGGAGCCGAAGCATACTACTGGATATGAGTTGTACTGGGATTGGATCACATTGCCTCTTGATAGGAAATTATATCACCAGTTCAGGGTAGGTACTCTCCCATTGAACACGGTTACCTGTAAATGGGCATCTAGTAAAAAAGATCAAATGTGCCCTTTTTGCATAATCTACCCTGAAACTATAGCACATATTTTGTTTATTTGCCCAGAATACAAGGCCCCCCGCCTAAGATGGATAAGAGCAGTCTGTATTCAAAAGGGTATTAGGACGGGGATCACTGCATTGAGAATATTTCAAACTGACTGTTCTGAAATAATAGTGATAGCTTTAGCTAAATTTCTGAAACGGATGTGGCTAATTAGAGTTGGGAAACTGAAAGCCCTCCAGCCGCCCTAAAATAACCTTAGTACAAATGTGGAATTTCTATATTCTTCTTAGCGTGCTTTTATGAAAGACAGTTATTTATTCTTTTAACTGGTCGAGTAGGAATGCCACACACGTAGTATACCTAAATCCTGTTGTTTCTAGTTTTAGTATCATGAATTTTATATATAATTTAAATGTGTAGCCTAAACTGGAAACACCTGACGACGAACTGTTTTTAAATGTTGTTTTTGTAAATGATGATGAGATTTGTTTTTAATTTGTCTTTTATGACAACAAGTCGAAATAAAGACTGTTTTTGAGTTGAGAGTAAATTGGCCAGGTTCACTATGGTGCAAGTCACTCAGCTTCAGAATTTTTCCCTAGCTGAAGGTAGGGTGCCTTTAGCATGGAAGAAGGCCCAAGTTACGCACCTTCTTGAAAAGCCCAATCTGTGCGAGGAGCCGGGAATGAGTTTGGAAGCAGTGTAGTGGGCTGCAGACCGCAATGAAGTCCCCAGTGCCGTAGCAGCGAAGAAACCAGCAGCAGACAACAGTGGGAACCGCAAACTGCTAATGTACCACCAAGTAGTGTCCCGCATGTTGGCCGAGGTTGAAGGATCATGAAAGACTGTGAGGCCTTTTGCTGAGCCACAGATCCCATGAGGAAGTGAGGAAGACACTGCAGGCACAATGTACTGGAGGTGGTGAGGTGACCAGGTGTTGGGCGGGAGCCTCCTATATGTAGACTCGTATATGTATCGCGGCCCTTGAAAATCTTGAGAGGCTTCCCTGGTGAAGGGGGAAAAAAAGAGATACCTTCTACCGGATTGTTTTATGTAGGTGGCATTGTTTCCTCTCTTTAGAGTCCAAGAGGCTCAGGGCTGAGGGGTGTGCTAGGTGTGAGCTAGGAGCGGCAGCCTGATGAAAAGCGTTCTTTGGCCAAATAGAGTACTCTATAGCCCTGGAGCTGAGCCCTGCGGCTGAGAGCTATTCACTCTGAAGTTCGGGACACAAAGTATGCACCAGATGGTTTTGAGAGGACTAGGAGCAAGAGCTACAGCAGAGGTCCCTACCCTGCCAGCACTGACGCAAAGAGAAAAGCAGCGTAAGCACGTCTATTGGCGCCTAGGAGATGAAGAGCCATACAGTTAAGGGCAAATCAATGAACATTACAAGTAATTTGGTACTTTCAGGTGTTTCCCCTCTGGCGCATACCCCCCCAGGGATGTCCACAGCCTCCTCAGGCTCCTCACCAGAAATTGTTGCCAGCACCGTCAATGGCAGGGGCACTGGTGGAGAAGAAGCTATGGTCCCAGGCAGGATAGTAGGTATGGAAACTCCACGACTTGTTAACATGCATCAAGAGATTAATGGAGGGGGGAGCAAGGCCCCGGCTTCACAAAATACCATAGAGGCAGCAACTGAGACGAAGAGTGCAACAACAGTGTCTGCCAACCCTTCGGAAGACTACCCTCTATTTTAAAAAAAATAGTAAGGTAACCCAGGTAACCACCAAACTGCTCTTTACGGATCAGGTATCCCCTGGAGGGACAGCTCAGATCACCCTGGGTATGGTGTTTGCCAGCACTATTGGTCATGACGGCCAGGCTCCACGAGAGAACAACTCCAAGGGGTCTATACAGGCTGCTTTGGGGGAAGGTGGCGATGATCCTATTCAGGAGCCAGTGTCACCAGGTGACCTTGGAATTTTCTCTCCCTCAGTATCCAATGGTCCCCAGCTGAAATCCTGGGCCAAAGAGCGGGATCCACATATTCATCAGGGGGATGCAAGTGCAAGCGTAACTGTAGCTGCTGGTGAGGAATTATTATCACGCCCTACCCTCCGATGGTCTCAACGGATCAAATGCATAAGCTTTTTGAAACTATCTTTGGAGAAATATGCGATTTCAAATCCTCACATGCCCAGGAACTCTCTCTACTACATCAGAGATGAGATAAAATTGAGTCTATGGTACAGCAAATACCACAGCATTTTAAAGAACTGGAACAACGTGTATCAGATATCGAGAACCACTCCCTGGTATGTGACTCGGATATTGCCTCTCTCCAGAAAAAGCTACAGGCCTCACAGTTAAAGTTGGATGACATGGAAAACTATGCAAGATGATCAAACCTGCGTTTCACAGGGATACCGGAGGATAGTGAACGTCTATATGGCCTGTCCAATCCTCTAGTCTATTTAGAGTCATTTATCATAGACCACATACTTGATAAAGCGCTGGAAGACCTTACAATAATGAGGGCCCACAGAGACCCCTTCCAGAGATCTCCAGGGGCCAAGTATCCTAGGACAATGATCGTCAATTTCTCAGATTATTGGATTAGAGAGGCTATCCTAACCGTTCTACCAGACGGAGCTAAAGTGAGAAACTTCTCTGATATGTAAGCATCTGCAGCACACAGACGGAGTGACTTTGTGGGCATGATGGGACAATTTAAGAATGCAGGAGCACAGGTCTCTATCGTCCAGCAGTCCAAGTTGAAAGTTTTATGGAAAGGAAAGTTCCATCTCTGCTCTTTTCTGGAGAAAGCTCAAGAACTACTACAAACGATGACTCAAGCACGTGACAAATAGGGAAAGGGACGCTATCTGAGCAGAGCATGACCCTCAGGACTTCGGAACTCTGGGATAATAGATAGTAATGCGAACTTGAGATATTTCTCATAGTTTGGGGCCAGCACTTTAGGCTCTTTACGCACTTGTTCACTTTAACTCTGTGCACTTTACAATCATATTTTGCTCTCTTCTACGGGGGTCATGTATATGCTGCTACTACTACCTATGCTTTGATTATTCCCTTTTTTCTATGGAGTAACCCTATTGTATTTGCACTTTATGCACGGTGGTCACTCTCATTATGGCACTTTAGTTTCACGGAGAGATGGCAATCTGTAGCTGCAGGCGGGACACGCTTGTAGTAATCTATTTCTGAATAGTTATGGAACACTGCAAAGTAGATCCCTACTTTTTTTCCCCTGACTAAGACGGGTAGTTTCGTGAATTCCTAGTTTTAAGTATTATAGACCATGGCCAGCAGAACCAGCACAAGTGGGCTCATACATATATTTAAAGCTCAAGTACTTCCTGTTTTTTTGAGAAGGATAACACGTCATGCAATTTAATCAGGGGATACTTTATAAGACCTACCCCGGGTGCTAGAAAGGAAAATGTATATGCTATATGTAACTGAGGAGGGGAAGGAGGATAGACGCGTAACTAGACACCAAGTCAAGGCACCCTTGTACGATGGGGAGACAGAGGAGGCGAGGTAAGGGCTACCTCCTTCCTCAAGTAGTTTGGGGAGGGAAAGTGTTGGGGGTTGAATGTTATAAAAAAAATGGGCGCAGTAGTAGCAGGCAAGTAAAAAGTAAGAATAAGAATCAAGTCAGGAATGTAATCAAGATCGGCAAGCAAGGGAGATGTGGGGGATGCTATGCTACTAGGCGATGTCAGGCAATTCCAATAAGAGGGATGTTGCAAAAGGAAGTATGGCAAAGGAGAGAGCATCATGTGTTTATGTGGGCTGTGTCAAGGTGCTATGCGCTAGTCTGAGGGATGTCTCAAGCAATAAAAGTAATTACATATAATGTAAATGGTTTTTTGAATGCACGGAAAAGCGGAGCAATGTTAAATTGGATGGCCTCTTTTTCCACGCAGATGATCTTTCTTCAAGAAACCCACCTGAAATCAAATTCCCCTAATTTTACACTCCCCAAGATATATGCTCATTCATACTTTGCCTCATCACATTCTGTGGTTCAGGGGTGGCTATTCTACTCTCTTCTGCTCTAGGTTGGGAGCTTGGAAAAATGATTTGAGATGTAGGTGCAAGGTGGATCTGGATTGAGGTTTCAGTTAATGATGTAGACTTGGTGTTGCTGAATTACTATGGGCCGATTTTTGTTGATACTGGGCCTCTGAATAAGATATATGATCTGTTAATAAATGCCCAGGATATTATACTAATGGGAGACGATTTTAATGTTATCCAAGACCTGGGTCTGGATACTTCGAATAAGGGTAAAAAACAACTAAAACCAAAGACAGCTAGACTGTTAAGAATTATCAAAGAAGATTTCGCCTTAGTTGATCCATGGCGCCTCGATCACCTAGGCCTGGCTCAGTTTACCTGCTTCTCAGCTAGATATAAAACAGCCTCCTGCTTAGATTTATTTTTTAAAGATAAGCAATTGGAGAGAGGCGAGCCCACTATTTTTTCCAATTCATTTTTAGATCATTCATTAGTCTCTCTGGTTGCATATTTACCTCCCCAAAAAAACATGACAGTTGATGGTATTTTGATAAAGCACTGCTCTCGGATCAAAACTGGATCACTGACATTTTTTAATTCATACAATGGTTTTATGAGGAAAATATTAATACAGCATCGGGGTTTTATAGTATGGGAAGCTCTTAAGGCCACATTTCGGGGTAGGGTGACTGCATACAGGGCAAATCTTTATAAAACTGGACAGCAGAAGATCCAAGGACTTTAGAATGCTGTGGATCAAGCAAGGTCACAACTTATGTCTAAGCCCTCAGGAAACTGAGGAAGAAATTCTGCGGCAGGATTTAACAATGGCAAAGGAGCAATTAAAAAATAATTTTTACTCTGGAAGAGATCTCAGGAAGTAATGCATTCAAACATGCATTCAAACAGAACGTGTATGCCAACACATAGGCAAATTCTTAGCCTGGTCAACGAAAACGCAACAGAGTAGGCAACTAATTTCACAAATAAGGGACCCTAGTACCACCAATCTGATTACCAACAAAGACAGAATTGCCGAGATCTTCGGGTCACATTTTGAGAAAATATATGCGGTGACCCAGCTAGTTAGCACCCAGGCCATTAAGGACTATTTCAGCTCAGTCCAGCTACCTATGGTTACTGAGGATGAGTAAGGTTCTGGCCGAACCAATCACATCTATAGAACTTAGGGATACTATAAAAGAAATGGCTAGTGCGAAGGCAAGTGGTAATGACGGGATACCAATCGAGGTTTATAAGGTGTTCATTGATGAACTTTCCCCCATGTTAGTGTCTTTGTATAATCAGATTATGGATGGCTTGCCTGTCCCTGATAGATTTAAGGAAGCAGTTGTGATCACTATCCTGAAGAAGGATAAGGATCCAAGTTCCTATCGTCCAATCAGTCTATTAAACGTGGACTACAAGCTTTTTATGAAAGTTTGGGCGAAGAGGATCTCAGGATGTGTGCAACACGTGATACATACGGACTAAACAGGGTTTTTACCTGGCAGATCAATGGCCGCAAATACTTTTTATCGGTTTCAATCTATTGACTATTTCTCAGTCAGGAAGGACAGTGCAGCTATTTTAATGATGGACGTAGAAAAGGCATTCGATTTGGTGGATTGGCAGGCCCTTTTTTTTTTATTCTTCAGAAGTTTGGCTTTCCATCCCACCTGATAGATATACAAAGGAGAATCTATATGGGGGCAACTGCGAAAATAATCATAAACGCAGAGCAGGCGGGCGAAGTACTTATAAGACGGGGACCAGGCAGGGCTGTCCCCTTTACCACCTTTTATTCTTGCTTTTTATCGAGCCACTGGCAACAAAGATCCAAGCAAAAACGCCAATCTTGGCTCCCCTAGCAGGAATGACAATAATCAAGCTCTTTGATGATAATATGATTTTATATTTGATCCCAGAGAGGGCAAATATCCAGTTGGCGCTCGGGAAAATTCAAGCATTTACAGAATTAAGGGGATATAAGGTCAATCAGTCCAAAACGGAGCTTCTCCCATTCAATTCACTATAGGCCGATCTTCCTGAAGGGCTAAAAGTTCTGCCATTAAGATCTAATAGATATCTGGGCTTAGAGGTCACAGCAGATTTCTCTCAACTGTTTCATTTAAACTACATAAAAACGCTCAATAAAATTACAAATCTTTTAGAAAAATGGTCGCTTTTACCTCTGACAATAGTAGGCCGAGTTTCTTTAGTGAAAATGTCAATCCTAACCCTGCTGATATTCCTGTTTCTAAATCTTCCTTTAAAAATACTGATTTCAGATTTTAACGAAGTAGACAAAATTTAACAGGAGTTTATATTGACAAAAAAAAAGTCCCAGACCAAGCTATCTATTCTTCAACTATACGTGGAGCAGGGAGGACTTGCATTACCTCACCTATCTACCTACTATCAAGCTACGCTGATTAGTTTATTAAGGCAGCTGTCGGCTCCTGCTTCAAAATTTGACAACTTTTTTTAAATCTGATGCTAATAGAAAGTGCAATTAAGCTGCCAGCACTTCTGCGTACTGCAAAGCTACCTAAAAAAACCTAGGTATAAGGTTGTGAATATAACTGCTAAATGTATACAACGGTTCCATAAAGCTTACACCATTCCATTATGCCATGCATTTCCTACCCTTGAAGACTGAGTTGTGGGGTCTCCAGGTTTAACACAAGCTACTGCAGGCCTATAATAGGCTAGGATTTTGTAAACTGGGAGATTTCTACAATGGCACCAATCTGATATTGTGGGAGGCATTCGCATTGCATTGTCTACCCCAGAGGGGCGATATCTGGTTAAGTTTTAGACAGATATTTTGTTTTCTCACAAATAAGTATAAAATAATCAACAAGAGGGAAAGAATCATTCTAAAAGCAGCCCTAGAGTTGAATGTAAGTGGTATCAGTAATTGGTACAGTTTATTACGACAGGGTTCGAACCAGAATCTCATTGAGGCAATGCTTTCAAAAATTGCTCAGGAACCCAACTTAATATAAAGGAATGGCAACAAGGGTGCGAATTTGGGAATAAGGCACTGAGGGCGGCAAATTTTAATACGATGTCCTTTCTTTCGAGGAAGTTCTTGAGGTTACCCATTGTGCAATTATACAAGTGGATCTTACTAATGTCTCTTTAAGCAAAGCGATTCACTCATATATCTGAAATTCATCAAAGGTAACTCTGATACAAATAACAATACTTGCTCATAAATTCAACATCCATACCTGATGTATTGTACTAATATTGCTCTTATTCTGTTGGCACCGCTTTCAAATAAGGAAACGTTCTCTGCACAATTATCACGACTTTACATGTACCCACTTCTGCTGGAGAAACAAAACCTAGTTGCAACAGGGCTAGACAACCAATTGCTTATTCCCATGTGTCTGGGTTACTTTTTGCATGTTCAATATGGGAAGATGTACCGCAAACTCTTTAAATGAATCATTTCACCCCCTTCTCTCTCTTAATAAACATTATGCTTTACCTTTAAGAGAAATATTAGCAGTATCACAAACTAAACAGCTGGTATAAAGTTTATTAGAGCACAGAATGAGAAATGAAGTGATTAAACTATTTTACCTTTTTTAGCTGTGATTCCAGCTTTTGGCACTCCTCCTTCCTCTGTTCCAGAGCAATTTCTAATGTCTTCAACCTGGAATCCTTCTTTAGGCCAGTAGAGGCTAAGGATGAAGCATGTTCCTTTAGATCTAACAAAGAGGCCTAGGCCAGAAACAGAGAGAGGGAAAGAGACGATGAGAAATGTCCCGGTAGGTTCCTTTGAATTTTCTCAACTAGGTTGTGAAGTAAAGACAGAGCTGAGAAAATAAAGATGAGTGAAAACAAGCGAGTGTGTGTATGAGAGTGTGAATTTATATGCAATTAGTGTTCCCCATTAATTTTAACAGCTCTGTAAAGTAAACATATAAATCTATATCTATATATATCTCTCTCTCTCAGGGCGGCCACTGGAATTATTTGGCAGGGGGGAGGGGACCAAATTATGCGGCAAGAAAAGGCTAATTATTCGGCATATTTTGTGATGGTATTACTTCATTGTTTCTACTCACGTTAACATTGTCTAGACAATAGTTTACTTCATTAGTACCAGTTTAACAACAACCAAATGCAGCAATTAGCAACTGAAAGATGACTAGTCAACATTTGCAAATGGCTTCCCACTGCGCAGGAACATATGAGGCTACCAAGTTTTTAGTAACTTTTGATTCATTTAAGGTAGAGACAGTTTTTTTTAATTAAAATCGGCACATTATTCAGCAGATGATGGATTTTGTGGAAAATGTGGCAAAAAAATTCAGTGAACACAGAATCGCATAAATATATGCGATATATATATATATATATATATATATATATATATATATATATATATATATAAATAAAACACAAATTACACCAAAGCAACCTTGACAAAAAAGGCATCTTGGCAATGATGCATTAACGGAGGTTTATGGCTGTTCTGGGGAAGCATGCTATGTTGCAAGTGGTTATAGGCTGATTGGTAGTGCAGTTTACTAAGAGATAAATGACCTGCATAGACTGAATGATTCATTTGACCCATATTAGCCTCTTAAAGATTATTCAGGGTAGTGCAGTAGGCACTATTTGCACAGTGAACCTTGGGTCAGAGTGACAGGAGTGTTGTGGCACTGAAACAGCAACAATAAACCAAAGGTGTAACTGTTGGGGCTTAGCTCCTTAGTCATAGTGGCAGTGCCTTAGTTGCTCCCCCATGAAGCTGGAAGAGAGAAGACAGCTATGATAATCATGAAAGCGGTATCCTGGCAGAAATACCCACACTTGCAGCACACAGAAACAGCGTTGGTGGCCTAGAGGTGGTATCCTTTGTAAGTGGCTTTCAATCAATCGATGGTTAAGTGGGCTGTATTCTTTTTGACCTGTTAAATCTGCAAAATCTTCCTTTTTCTTCAGTTTGTATGTGAATCTTTCGGTTAACACTTTAATTAGGTAACAATACAGAATATGATGGATTAGGAAAAGAATAAACAGAAAAGACCAGATGTGCGCTAAATCAAATAGGGAAGCTCACTAGTCTACAACTCTCAGTTAACATCTCAAACAGCACAATTATTTGGTTCTCTGAAGCCCAAGAAGTAGCAAGGTATCAGCCAGGTAAAATAACAGTATGTCAGTGAACTGTGACTGTAGAGGCTGGGTGCTGTGAGAAGAGCACCATACAACAAGCGGCACAGCGTCCCACAAACAGTTTTAGTACTCGGACGTCTGGCTGCGACGAGGTCACCAACTATTTTGGGAGGAAGATTAAAAAACATCAACTGTCACAGCATAATCTCCACGCTTGTAGGTTGCTAAGACTAAGGTGTAGAACTTTACCCTGTTGCTGCAACAGGAGGTCCTCTTGAAGGGGGAGCCGGATCGGAGGACATATTCTCATGGCCAGAAAATCCAGGCCCCATGCTCTCCTCATACAGTTCGGAGCCACTAATATGCCATGGGCCGGACCTTCTTGACCATTTTCAGAACTTTGGCCAGGAGAGGCAAAGGTGAGAAGGCGTACATTAGTCCAGAGCTCCAATCAAAGCAAAAGGAGTCTCCAAGGCCTGCCTTGGGAACATTGACGCGCATAAAACAAGTTACTTACCTCGGATAGCACCATACCTGGTAGAGACTTTATTTAGCTGCAGATTCTTTACCTTAGAATTATGCCTATGCCTCAGACTGGATCCGGAAACTTTTCAAGAGCAGTACCCCTGCGCGCTGAGAGGTGGTGTTGCTCATCAGCACGTTGAGCTGATTGTATCGTACACACCAGATAGGACGTTTGTGGTGCCTATATAGACACGACCCAGGTGCGTTGATGTCAGCTACTTTTTGCGACTATCCACGCCAAAAGCACAGACCCACGAAATACACTCACCACTGGTGTGGAACACTAGTGCCCTGAAAGGGGATAGCCCTACCCCTAGAAATCTGTTGACAGAGTAGGTAGGATCGGTGGGTCAGTAAGAAATCTGTCAATAGATTGAGTCTCTACCAGATAAGTCGCTACCGAAGGTAGGTATGTTGTTTATCTGATAGAGACTTTTAGCCCCAGATTCCTTAACTTAGAATAGCCATGCAATACCTCCCCAGAGGTGGGTCTGTGAACTAATTTCATACGTAGAAGTCCTGCTAGACCAAACGGGCACAGTGCCTATTCCTACGGACCTGACTGCCCAGACAGTAGTGTGCAGGGAAGCCCAGATTGCTCCCTGGCGGATGTACATGACCGTAACACTGCAAGCTAATGCAGAAGTGCCAGCTTTAGCTGTGGTGGAATGAATACACAATCCCTTGGGGGGTTGCCTCTTAACAAATGTGTAGCAGAACTCTATACAGAGCATGATCCCTTGTGAAATGGACTTCTTCTGTATGGCCGTCCTTTCTTCGCTCATATATACCGAAGAATATATGAAAAGCTGATTGTCCACTAGGTACTCTTGTGTGCAGTCAAGGTATTACGACCAGGCTCTTTTTAGGGCCAGACAAAGTCACTTCTCATCCTTGGAGGGATGAGGCGGAGCCTATAAAGTAGGCAGAATGATGGATTGGTCGACGTGAAAGTGGTCACTTTAAGAAGGAGGGTAGCTCTTGTACGAAGCGCCAGTTAGTTTGGGTAGAGAGTATGATAAGGAGGCTTGGATGACAAGGCCTGAAGCTCCCTAACCCTTAGAGCAGACGTGATTGGCACGAGAAAGATACTCTTCATGATAAGGAGCCTGAGTGGGCAACTATGCAAAGGCTCATAGGGAGAGCACATAAGGAAAGTGAGGACGAGATTAAGGCCCCACTGGGGCCTAACGAAAGGAGTGGCAGGAAACATATGTTGCAAACCTTTCAAAAATCTATGTACAACAGGAGATTGGAAAAAGGGATGGTTGGTCAGACAACCGAAGAAAGGCAGAGATTGCAGAAAGATATCCCTTAACAGGCCCCAGAGAAAAGCCCTGCTGGGCAAGGAAAAGAATGAACTATAGAAAAGGAGAAGGGTGGACAGAAAGGGGATCAATTTGTCTTTCTGAACACCATGACACAAATTTTGCCCAACAGCAAGCGTAAACTGTCTTGATAGAGGGACGCCTGACTGCCAATATAACGTTACAGACTTCAGGAGTAAGGTCAAAAGCTGGTAACTGTGCCTACTCCATCCCCACACAAGAAGGCAGAGAGTTGACAGGTACGGGTGGAGAACCTTTCCTGCTGCTGCGAATTAAGATCCTCCCAAAGGGGCAGCCTGATCAGTGGACAGATGGCCAAGCTCAATGGCTCATGATACCAGACTCTCCGTGCCCAATCCAGCAGGATGACTTGGGCCCGGCTGTTCCTGATCTTCTTAAGAACTCTGTACAGGAGTGGTATGGGCAGAAAGGCGTACAGGAGGCCTGAACTTCACTTGAGACAAAAAGCGTCTCCGAGCAAGATCCACCTTGGAAACTCCAGTGTGGAAAACTGCTGACGTGCGTTCGTGTCGGTGGTGAACAAATCTAACCAAGGCTCTCCCTACTGCTGAAAGAGACCTTGAACCACCTCTGGATGGCGATGCCATTCGTAATCAGTTAGGCATTGCAGGCTGAGTTTGTCCGCTCTGCCAGAGGCTGAAGCAACAAGGATATGCCCTGCTGTTTCGGCCATGTCCAGAGATGCAGGGTCTCTTGCCAAAAGGTCCACGGCCCTACCCCACCCTGTTTGTTGCAGTACTACATGGCGGTGGTGTTGTCCGTGAACACTTGCACTAGCCTTCCCTGGATGGAGGGTAGAAAAGCTTTCAATGACAATCAGATTTCTCAGAGCTCCAACAGGTTGATGTGGAGTCTAGATTGCGCCAGAGACAAGAGTCCTCTGATCGCCACCTCTACCAGATGGCCGCTGACATCTCAGGCATGACACATCTGTCACTACTGTCCGATCTGGTTGGGGGAAGGTAGAGGCATCTGCTGCTGAACCAATCGTGGTTTGTCAGCCACCACTGCAGGTCCTTCACAGTGCCCTCCGAGAGCTGACGCATGTCAGAGAGATGACCCTGATGTTGCTCCCATTAAAACATCAGGTCCAACTGCACAGCTAGCATATGCCAAAAGGCATGCGTCACTAACAGGATGCAAGAGGCCATGAGACTCAGCAGCCTCAGAGTCAGTCTCACCCAAATCCAGTATATAAGCTGAAACATAAGTATCACAGCCTGAATATCCTGGACTCGACGTTCGGGAAGATAGACCCGAAACTGCACCGTGTCCAGAACAGCTCAAATGAAAGGGAGCGTCAAAGAGGAGTGAGTTGTCAACTTCGGCATGTTGATGGTGAGCTGCAGCGAATGCAGGAGATCCGCCATAGTCTGGAGGTCGGCCAACGACAGCCTGGGCCAAGCCCGCTTTCAACTGTCGTCAAGATAGGGGAAGATTGGCACCTCCGATCTCCGTGGATGAGCTCAACCACTGCCTTCACCTTGGTGAACACCCATGGGGCGCTGGTGAGTTCAAAGGGGAGCACAGCAAAATGAAAATGCTCATGGCCCACTACGAACTGCAGGTAACGCCTGTGGGCATGTAGGACAGGAATGTGGAAATGCACAGCCTGCAAGTCCAATTCTACCATTGAGTCTCCTGGGTCCGGGGCAGACAGAACCTGAGGTAGAGTGAGCATTTTGCACTTCTCCTTTTTGAGAAGAATTTGAGAGAGTACAGGTCAAGGATAGGACTAAGGCCTCAGACCTTCTTGGGCACCAGAAAGTAGTGGGAATAAAACTACAACCCACTTCTGGCATTAGCACCCTCTATATGGCTCCTTTGGCAAAACAGTTCTTAACAGATAAGAGACAGGTGGTTCTCAGTAGGTGGCATGGAGGGCGGGGGAGTAGCCCCTTCGGATAATCTGCAAAGCCCACTTGTCTGATGTTATGGACTGCCAGAGGCGGAGGTGATGGTGAATCCTGCCACCCACTGAGTGCCTATGATGGTAAGCAGGCAGACTAGGAGGGCTTGGAGTCTACGGCTGAAAGGGGGTTTGTGGACTGACCCTACCACTGGTCACCCAACCCATGGGTCCTGTAGGAGCCGCAGCCAAGCAAAGACTGCTAAGCTTGCATGCCACAGTGGCAGGACAGGTAAGGACATGGCTGTACACCCCCTTCCGTGGACACAAAAGGAGCAAAAGATGTATTGAGGGTAACAAGGGGCCATGGAAAAGAACCTGCCCGTAGCCCTGCGGTCCTTAAAGCGCTCCAGCGCTGAATCCGCATTGTCCCTGAAAAGACGGGACGCATCAAATGGCATGTCCAAGAGTGGCAACTGGACATTCCCAGAAAAACCAGTAGCACTCAACGAGGCATGGTGTCTCAGAGTCACCGTCTACTAAACCGCTCTGCCTAGTGAGTAGGTGGTGTCTAGTCCACATCGAATGGTTAATGTAGCTGCAGGTCTCCTGTCGGTAACAGCCTGGGAGAGTATTGCCCAGGCCTCCCCCAGAACAGTTGCTAGCTCCTGCACAACCGTATCTCACGGAGCATGGGAGTAGCGCTCCAAAAGACATGCAATGCCAAGCTAGTGGAACAAAACATTTTCTTGCCAAAATTATCACTTTTTTGGATTCCTGGTCCAGCGGGGCAGTAGGGAATCCACCAGCATTTACTTGTGAGGTGGAGGCCTGGAACACCATGCTCTCCGGGGTTAGGTGTTGGGTGAGGATGTTTGGGTCCCCTGGAGCAGGGAGGTGGGTGTGATCAATAGTCCCGTTCACAGGCGGCCCTGTGCTGGCCTTGGACCAAATCCCAAGCAGGAGGTCAGAAAGTGCCCCACTGAACTGAAGGAGCGGTTCAGAGGGGGAAACTCCTGGCTGAAGTACTTTTGTCAAGACTTTAGTCTTGACTGCCACAGAGGGAAACTAAGCTCCAGGACCTCAGCAGCCCTCTGTCCACCATTGCAAATGAAGCTCACTCCTCTATAGCCACGGTAGGGGGAGAAAGCATACCAGCATCTGGAGAGGTGTCCAGTCCACTGGCTTCACCCAGATTCTCACATCCGTCCATAGGGTCTTCATAAGGCTGGCATTCTTCAGGATCTAGCACCCCCTCCCATTCCTCCCCAAGTCCCAACCCGTAAGAATGGGGCTCAGGCTCCAGCCTGAATGGCATGGTGCCAGTCGGGATCAGACGACACCCCTCTGGCTCTGAGTCGGAGTGGGGAATGAGGATGGGAATGGCACTGCCCCCTGGCCATGGAGGGAGTGTCCGCCTCGGGACCAGAGCCGGGGAAGGTCAAGATGGTGCGACCAGTGCCAGTCGGGATCCATCAGTGTATCCCTGGCCCCTGACTGACAGCAGGGCTCCAGTCGCCTGCGTGGATTCAGACGGAGCCTCTTCCAAACCTGCGGGGTCTGAAGGCACGCTGGTGGGTAAGAGCTGCCCAAATATGAGGTGCATGGCCTAACAAAATTCTCTGAGCTGGGCGAGGCTTGCTCCGGCTTCTAAACACTCAGGGAGGCATGGAGTCGACCCAGACGCTGGCTCAACTGCAGAGCCAGGCCTAGAGTGGCAGCACTCTCTAGTCCTTTCAGCCAAAGGACAAGGAGAAGGAGAAGTCGAAGCATGCTTCGACTTCTTATGTCTGGGCTTACCTGAGTAGCTCTACGACTTGAGTGCGACAGCGATCTCGGGCTTTGTGATCGCTCCCGGGACCTTCCTTTCGACCGGGACCTCGATCGGTGTGTGCACATCAACCCTGAGGGAACGCTCCCTCAGTGCCTTTGGGTGCATGGTGCAGTAGTTGGGACAGGTAGTTGGGACAGGTATTCGGGTCATGGACCTGCTCAAGGCACCAACGGCAAACAAGGTGCGGGTCAATCACCAACATCTGTCAGTGAAAAACGCTGCATTGCTTGAAGCCGGCCTTCCTCAATTACATTCCTGACACACCAGGAGGATAGCCTCAAAAGGAGTGGAAAAAATGTCGAAAAAAACATAGTCAACAAATGACTACAGGGTAACTCTTCCCAGATCTGTGCTGACAGGTGAGGAAAAAAGAACTGAAGTCGGTGCGCTTGGGTGGAGCCTATATAGGCACCGTGAATGTCATTTCTGACACGGACGATGCCAACGATGCCACGCGGAGCTGAACGACCCCACCTACTAGCGTGCAGGGGTACTGCCCACTAAAAATGTCCACATCCAGTCTCATGCCTGGGGGATAATTCCAAGGTAAGTAATCTGCAAATAGAAGTCTCTATGAGATAGGTTGAACACTACGCATTCTTTGTAGTTGCAAACAGATCAAGCCATGGTTCTCCCCATTGCTGGAAAACACCTTGAATCACCTTTAAATGCAGTTGCCATTCGTAATCTGCTGGGGGATGGCGCTGCCCCCTGGAGGCGGTGGATGTATCAACCTCATGACTGGCTCCGGGGAAGGTCGGGATGGTGTCACCAGCGTTGGTCTGGATCCATCAGTGGCTGAATTTGCCTGCCTTAGTTTTTAAACATCCTGCCAGGTGCTCTACAGTCAGATCAACGATTCAACCAATTCCAGAGGCCCAGGGTGGTGGTGTTGTCTGTGAGAACCTGTACCATGTTCCCCCTTGTTGGATGGGAGAAAAGCCTTCAGTGATCAGCGAATCTCTCACACCTCCAAATAAGTTGATGTGGAGATGAGCTTCTGCCAGAGAACATAGTACTCTGATCTATACATCTACCAGTTAACCTCTATGATCCAGCAACTATGCATCAGTCACTACCATTAGTCCTCGTAGGGGCAGGGATAGTGGCCTGGCGTTAGCCTAATTGCGGTCTAGCACAAACCACTGCAGGCCTTTTGCCATCTTCTCTAATACCTATATGGAATCCGAAAGGTTCCCTTCGTGCTGAGACTTCAGATCCCACCGGAGGACCCGCATGTGCCTCCTGATGTTGTCCACAAGCATGATAAAGCAGGAGGCCAAGATGCCTCAGAGTTGCTCTCACTGAGACCCAGTTCAAAGGTCAAAACATCAAGATCATAGTCCAAATGTCCTGAACTCATTGAGGTGGCGGAAAGGCTTGGAACGGCACTGTGTCTAGGATGGCTTCGATGAAGGGAAGACTTTGTGAAGGAGTCAGGTGTGACGTTGGCAAGTTGATGGAAAAACCCAAAGAAGTCAACAGGTCAACTGTTGTCTGGAGGTGGCTTAAGACTGTTGAATGCAAGCAGCCAGTCTCTGAGGTATGGGAAGACTAGTATTCCCAGGCTTTGCAGATGGGTAGCCTGCACCACCATCACATTTATGAACACCTGAGGTGCACTGGTAAGGCCAAGGGGGAGCACCGAGAACTGAAAGTGCTCTTGCCCTACCTGAAACCGCAGGTAGTGTTTGTGGGACTGCAGGATGGGAATGTGGAAATAGGAGTCCTACAGATCCATTCCACCATCCAGTCTCATGGATTAGACAGGACATGGGCCGAGGGGAGCATTTTGAACTTGTTGTTCCAGAGGTAGAGTTTCAGATAGCTAAGATCAATGATCCTTTTTCTGCACCAGAAAGTAACAGGAATAACAACCAGTCCTGATTTCTGATGCAGGTACCCTCTTTATGGCTCCCTCGACCAACAAATCTTGAACTTCACCTCTGAGTATGGACAAGTGCTCCTCCGGGAGGAAGTAAGGTGTTGGCGGAATGCCGGGAGGAGGGTGACAAATTAGAAGGATTAACCATTAAGCACAATCTGGAGCACTCACTGATTGAAATGTGATACGACCTTCTACCGGGTAATAATACACCTTCAAGGGCAACTTAAATTGATTTTGCAAAGCACACGGGGCAGGGGAATGGGTAGTACACTACCCCTGAGGGGCTGATCTTTGATGGTTAGAACCCAGCCTCTGCCTTCAGAGGCTTGGGAAGCATGCAGGTATTGAGGCAAGGTTTGGCGCTACCTCTGTTGGTAACTCCTCCCAAAGTCTCCAAAAAGATGGAACTGCTGGGTGAACTTCTGCGCTGGAATAGCTAAACCAAAAGAGCGTTATTGCCTTACTCTTTTTAAAGCACTCCAGGGCTCAGTCCGCTTTGACTCCGAAGAGACTACTGCGTGGGTACTCGCAAAAATATCGGCCCAAGGGCCCCAAAGTACGGTCTGTGGTGTGACCGAGGGCCGCACCAATGCCAGCAGGGTGACGGTAAGTGGTCTGGGTAGGTCAGTAATTGTGTATGGTCTAAACAAATGTTAAACGGACAATAATTTATTTGCAGGTTAATAAATGCTTGCCCGTACAGTTAAAAAAAAAGTCTGAATATTAATGCTCAGCTACCGGGGGGGGGCCATGTAAAGGTCAAAAGGGCAGCACATGGTCCCCGGGCCATACTTTGAGTATCACTGGACTACTGCCATCAAATGGCATGTCTAGGAGAGACGGTTGGACACTGCTCAAAAAAACGGTGGAACAAATCCAAGGCTGGCGCCAAACGCACCAGATTGGTCCTAACTGTACTACTCAAGCTATCTGTAGTGTACAGGCCCGATGCAAAAGAGTAGTTTCTTATGTCCCTGCCATCTTGGATGAGGCACTGTAGGTTGTGCTGAACGTCATCTCAGACAGCTGGCAAGATCTCTGCCACCATGTGCTACAAAACATGGGAGTACCACCCCCAATGACAGCTGGTGTTTACTGACCTAAGGGCAAGGCTGGCAGAAGAGTACATTCTCATAGCAAATGCTTCCATAAGCTTTGCCTCTGTCTGGCAGGGTGGTCGGAAACGCGCTAGGATTCAATCGACTGGTGCCTATAGCACCAGACTTTCTTGGATGACATGCTTCCCAGGTGCTCAACAGTGTGACCATGATGACCTGGGTGAAGGACCTCCGTAACTATGTTTTATTTCACCTCATTGGTGGGAAAAGTGAGGTCTGAGACTTTTGCTACTCTTCTAATTACTGTTCGAAAGAAGCCAGATTCATTAGTAGCCATATTTGGTAGGGGTGAATGGAGGCCAGTGTCAGGAATGTAGTGCAACCCACTAGCATCCTGTAAGTCTAGGACTAAGGGACATGTGCATCAAGCCATTTTGCGATTGCAAACAATGCGATTCGCAAAAATCAGCCGTTTGCGATCGCAAAATGGCCTTTTCTAATGCATGTACCTTTTTGCCAATTCAAAATTAAGGTAATCGCAATTTTTTGTGATTCCTTTAATTGCGAATGCAAATCGGAAATCGCAATTTGCGATTCCCTAATGCAGATGCAAGAACCCTTTCCTAAATGCAAACTGTGCATTTAGGAAACACTAATTACCATCAATTTCAAGTTGATGGTAATATGTGCACACTTTGGAAAATGCATTTTTCAAACTGCCATGTAGCGCACACATGCCCTTAGGGCATGTGTGTGCTTTACATGTGCACACTTGCATTTGTTTAGGTGTGTTTCAGGGGGGCCTTCTGCCCCTGGGCAACCTTGGCTTTGCATTCGCAATTTGCGATTACCAATTTGGTAATCGCAATTTGCCAATGCATTTCCATTCATTCAAATGGGCCTTTTGACTCGCTTTTAATTATATTATAAGTCTTTTTAACTCTCTTCTTAATCGTTGTTTTTTAGCTTCTATACCTTGTCGGGGCAATTAGATGGACAAATGGTTGTTATGTTCTGATTGAATTATTGTCATGTGTGCCACATTGTATTCCTGTACTGTTGGCACTTGCACTTTATTGTAACACAATAGGGGTCCAAATCCATTAGAAGTTCTTATTTTCTTTTATCTTTTTAATTACAGTTTTAAATATCTATATTAAGTTGATGCTTTTGATCTGTCAGTTAATCTTGTCGATACACTGAATTATCGCTACACAAGCAATACTGTATTTATGTACTGTATGCACTTGCACTTTTATGGTCGCAATGACCAAATAAAGAATTTATATTGACTGACTGAATGGAGTCACATTACCTAATAGCGATTCGCTATTTACAGAATAGCTATTAGGTAATATTAAGGAATAGCTAATTTTTTTGCGATTCCTCCATGAATAGGTATTTGCAATGACCAAATAGTGATTCCTTAAAAATCGCTATTTAGTAATCGCAAATTCAGATGTTGATGCATGTGCCCCATAGTTTTCAATATTGTATAAGTGACTCGGGATCACAATGCAAATGCAAACAAGGTCTATGCGCCAAGAGTGGAAATCAATCCAGGTTCACTTTAGTGTCCGAAAGGACTATCCGCTCCCCCTCTGGAGTCTTCTACGTTGGTGCCAATGTCAACGCTCGGGCTGTGTGGAGGGTTGACGTAGACCCTAAAGTGGGACTAGGCGATGTTGAGTGGTACAAATGGCGTTGAATCCACTGGCGGAAGACTGACTGGAAGCAACCTCAAATCCTTAAGGCCCAAAGGTGTCCCAAAGTGATCTGGGCAAGTAACAAAAATTCCATCCATGGCCTTCTTGAAATCGTGGAGTAGTTGCGGCATCACCGCTGGACTTGGGGGAAAAAAGATGCATAGGAATGAGGGGTGGACAGGGACAGAGTTTGTGACCTGAAGGTTCCCGGACTGCGCACTATGGGAGTGGTGGGAAGATAGGGGAGCTGTGCCTCTACTTCCTGCGTTTCTTTTATTTCTTTGACTTATCTAATGATCTGGATTTCAAAGATGATTGTTCACAAGAATGGCTTCAAGAACAAGAGC
Source organism: Triturus cristatus (assembly GCF_964204655.1). Classification (NCBI taxonomy): domain Eukaryota; kingdom Metazoa; phylum Chordata; class Amphibia; order Caudata; family Salamandridae; genus Triturus; species Triturus cristatus. The sequence goes on from NC_140585.1 coordinate 314,975,880, forward strand.
AAGTCTTCACCCTCAACTTCGGCAAGGATCGGGTCTTCCTCCTCTGTCCAATCTCCGCAATATCAAATATGGCCAAGAAGTCACAAATGGCCTTTGGACACATTTTTGCACACTTGTTGCATGCCATCGAATCATGGAGCCAACACACTAGAGACAGACATCGTAGGAGTCCATCACCGACATATGCTCGTGGCAGTTCTTATACGGTTTGAACCCTATGGTTTGCGACGGGGACATTGTCCCTTGCAGACTGGAAAAACAATTTTGAAAAGTCTCTGTCACAACCTGACAGACAAGGGAGCAAGCTCCAGGTCTCGGATCTGCGTCGGAAGACACAGAAAGAAAGGAACTTACATGAGTGCGTAGAAATGGGGCCCAACATCACTTCCTGGGCAGGACGGAATCCACATGAAGTTGTATGATGCCACATACCAATGCGGAAGGGAGTTGCTATGAAAACCTTCCGAATCCAGTCTAGCGTCTGGGGCTATTCACAAGTTGAGAAATCTGTGGTTAGAAGTATCCATCAGAAACTTTTTTTTTATATATGTATGCAAAGTTCTGATATTTCAGTTTTAGACATGGCTGGTATGATGGGGATATAGTGGTTCATAAGGGGGATGGGTTGGCCTGGTCTTCTGCAATGTTTGGAATAACAATTGTGGGCCAAGAGGACATGTCTGAAGTAAACTGTTTGGGTCAATTGGTGTGCCCACGGCATGTTTAATTTCCGGGAGAGGCATATGCTGGTGTAAATATTAGTTGTACTGATCTTAGGGTAGGATGGGAAACTTGTAAACGTTTTGTTTCCAAACCGTGCTCTAGTATGCATGGACGTGTCCTAAACGCTCAATCACAGAATGGTACAGAAAACTGGAGAAAGCATCAGGTAATTCTTAGTCCTCCATAAGCCTTAAGAAACAGCAGCAGATGGGGTGCCTTCAAAACCAAGATAGGTGGAAAAATCACAGCCCACACTTTCTTTGTTAAAAAAAAAAAAAGAATTGAAAAAATAAAAAAAATAAAGCTAATAAGCAAACTAAGATGAACTTAACCAAAATATTTTATGAAAAGGAATATAGGCAATGGATGAATAGAGATGAATTTACATGGGAAAATACTTGTTATGAGAAAAGTAATACAACAAATTAGTTTCTAGCTCTTACATTAAAGGCAAGAGAGACTGAATCAAAGTTGTGTTTATGATTAGGAGAATATATGGGTCCTGAAAACAGAAAGGCAGAGAGGATGCTAGCTTCTAGGGATGTTTTTCCAACATGTAAACACCTCTGAATTAGATGCAGAAGCAGCCATGAATGACTACTTTTCAGACAGAGTGGTAAAAGACAGAATCCTTTTGCTCAGTAACTCGTTCTCTTTTCCTCTCAGAGAAATAGACAAGGAATACACAGTGAGACATTTACTCCCGGAGTATGCACTTTTAGAGGGCAGGCTCCTGCAAAAAGAATTAACACACAAGGCAGTCTCCTTCACCTATAAAACTATCAATAATAACATCCCGAACGGGCTGGTAGGGCTCCAAGCACGGTGAGAGAAGGAGGTGGGATGCATGGAGAACATAGACTGGGAAGCGGCATTAATGCACTCCAGAGAAGTTGTCATAAAGGCGAGGCTTCGGCTCATTCAATTTAAGATATTACAACGGATATATTATGACAGGGACAGGCTGCATAAAATGGGAACGGCAGAATCGCCACTCTGTCTGACTTGCATCACAGCTAAAAGTGACTTTTTTCACAGAGTCTGGGCATGTCCCCAGCTTCAGACACACTGGGCGCAGGTAATCGAGTTACTAGGTACGGTCCTGGGGGTGACGTTGCCGATGGAACCATGATTTGTGATATTGGTGATACCGAGTGAGGTAGATGTCACCAGAACACAGTTAATCTTTGCCTCTCTGGGGCTGGTAGTCGCCATGAGAGATTGGGGGGTGACTAACAAGCAAAAATTTCAGAAGATATGGGACCCGTAGAGAAGACACTTTGGGCTGGACATGGGAAATTACACACAACAGTCCATAACACATACGACACAGGGGACTCCTATAAGGGGGCCCGAGAGAGTTTCGACCAAGAGAACATCCCTGGCAATTACCCATCACGGTTTCCTGGTCCCAAACGAAACCGCATAACCGCCACACGATGACACTGGCGGCGAATAGAAGTCTACACAAATAAAATGGGGGTGGGGGGTAGGTGGCCTTGTTGACGACAACCATGTTTCTAACTGAATGAGATTGATTATTGCAGATGCTCTATGTAAGAACTAAATTGTGCTAATTGTTCAATTGAAAAATAAAAAACAATTGTTAAAAAATATATATATATGTGCCAGATAACCTAAGAGTCTAGGGCAAGTGGGTGTGTTCTGCCAACAATCTCCGTACTAGATGATCCAACCCTTGTTACCCGATGTGAAAGAATGTAGGTCTCCATCTTGGTCATGAGCTGGACACCCCTCACAGAGATGTCAGCAGGCTGCTGAGCCGAAGCATTAGAATGTACAGACCTCGCCAATGACAACAAAGCGCTCCTCTGCTAACACCCGGAAACTGAAGTTTATTTATGACAAAAGGCTTCCTTGCCTTGGGCCGAGATCTTGATCAGGCTGTCATTGTTTGTGTGTTATAGAAAGCTGTCGCCATACATACGAAAACAACAAGCACATTTGCACAACGTATGTATAAACCTTGTACATGGATTCAAGGTAGCATGATAGTGTTGTTGGAAAGTTGATTCTCTAAGCAAGTGTAGTTTCCAAGAACCCAATCCAGACTGTCATGGATGCAAGTGTGTGTCAGAAGTCATAGTGTAAAAATGAGGCAACTTTGGAAAGATCCATGTATATGTAAAATGGCAGTGTTTCCCTCCAAGCCTAACTGGAACACATGACAAGGTGACAGTGGAAAAGCGAACATAAGCTATACACAAGAACAACATGATACTGAAGCTCTGTGCTTGCTTGCTCAGATCCACACCAGTTTATTTTATTTATTAAAAATGTTATTGAACAGTTGGCACAAAGCATACAATAAACGATACAGTGATGGATAAGCTTCGGTAGATACCAGTTATAATCCAAGAGATTACAGTTATAACATAGGATTCTGTATGATAAATTCAACTACCTCAACCCCTCCACGTCTCTGGAGTTTAGCAGAATGTAGGAGAGCCTGCCTTAGTGTGGTATGTAAGTCAGTCACTGTCGTCTGCTTCTTATTCAGGCGGGGGAGGTTCACATCTATCACCTCGGTAGTGAATTCACATGCCCCAGATTCGCACCCATTTCTTTAGGCAGCCTCTGTGTATGTAGACAGATTTCTCCGTTACCATTGTGTGGTCCATGTCTCGACACCATTGCTGCGGCGTCGGGGACTGATCTGAACCCCATCGCTGCGCTATGTTTCGTTTGGCTAGTGTCATCCCCAGTGTTACCCAGGCTTGGTCTGTGCGGTTTAGATCCGTGGGTTCCCAGATGTTGAGTAGGCAGCATTTGGGCTCAGGTGGAACAACCAAGCCGAAGACCTGGGACATGGTGCGGAGAACCAAAGTCCAATAGGATGCAATCCTCGGACATTCCCATATCGTGTGCCAAAAATTCCCCTTGGTCCCGCATTTACGTAAACAGTAGGGAGTGTCAGCCCGCCCTATGCTGTAAAGCAATGGCCTTGTGTAAAAAATTCGGTGTAGTATATTTAGTTGGAGTAACCCGAGGGTAGAGGGTATTGCGACCTCCCTGGGGGACATCAGGGCCATCTGACAGTCGTCCTCATCTAAGTCTCCCAATTCTGCCTCCCATCTTTGCTTTAGGACTGCCGTTGGGTCTGGTAGATTGTTTGTTATTTTCCGGTAAGTCAATACTATGGCTTTTATTTGAAGATGGTCCGTTAGTAATCTGTCCTCCAACGGTGAGGACTCGGGCAATTGTGTATTTGCTGGAATTGCCGCTTGTAGGTCGTGACGTATTTGGGCGTACCTGTACATTTCAGTGTGTACCAATCCGTAAGTGTCTTGCAATTGAGCAAAGGGAACCACTCCCCACCCTTCTGCCACAAATCTCCCACCTTGGAGATCCCTATGAGATCCCACTCTCGAAACCCCTTGGTGTTTTTGAGTCGTCCGAGGCGTCGGGTGTCCCAGAGCGGTGTCGCCTGCGTGAGCGTCCCCCCTCCACCCCATCACCCTCTGTGCCTCATGCCAAATTCGTAAGGTATGGGCCGTAGGGCATGTGTAGTGCGATTTCTGTATGGTATTGTAGAGAGCGCCGAGTATCCCTACAGGCTCAAGGAGATGGTGATCCATACGGAATGCGGGGTCATCGTATGAAGCGTGAAGCCATTGGTTTAGAGCAGTGAGCTGCGATGCCCAGTAATAGGTCCGGATATGTGGAAGAGCAATTCCCCCATCGTACCATCCCTTAACAAGCCTCTTCGTGGGGTGTTTTGTAAGGCATCCAAAAATCTGGGCAGCGCTATCATTTTGAAGAGTGCCGCCCTGCCCAGCAGCGTGAGAGGGAGAGTGTGCCAGTGTAGTACGTCTCTGCGGAAGTGGGCCAGCGGCTTCATAAGGTTTTCAGCGATGAAGCGTTCGACCTGTGGGGTAGTATAGATACAGAGGTATACGAAACCGTGCTCCGCCCGCTGGATATCGCAGTTCCATGGCAACATGCGGGCGGCGTGTAGAACGTAGAGCAACGACTTCACCCAGTTTATAGTATAGCCGGACGCTCTACCATACGCCATGCAGATGTCGAGGAGGCAACTCAATGATCGGGAGGGTGACGCCATATAGAGGAGGATGTCGTCCGCATATAACTAAATGCGGTCCTCCCATCCCGTCGCCCATCTGAGTCCTCTTATGACTGGGTCTTGGCGGATCCACACCGCTAGAGGCGCCAGCACTATGGCGAACAGCAGCGGGGAGAGCGGACATCCCTGTCTCGTACCCTTCCTCAAAGGGAAGTCATTGGAAGTACAACCATTCGCCACGACATGCGCCATGGGTTTATTGTAAAGAAGGCGCACCCAGGCACAAAAGCAAGCGCCGAATCCCATGTGGCGGAGGACCGTGAAAAGAAAGGGCCACTCCACCATATCAAATGCCATGCGGGCATCTAAAGAGAGGATGACCGCGTCTCCGGCAATGGTGGAACTGTGGGCTATGACCCGGTTAAGCCTGCGAAGATTCAGGGCCGTGTTGCAGTGAGGCATAAAGCCCGATTGATCGGGATGAATTAAAGTAGCGAGATGGGGCTGAAGGCGCAAAGCCAGCACCTTGGCCAATATCTTTGCCTCCGCGTTGATTAACGATATCGGCCTATAGGAAGCAGATTCTTCTGGTGGCTTTCCTGATTTGTTAATCGCGACTATTGTTGCTAGTCGCTGGTCTCTGGGGAGCGCCCCCAACTCCAGACTGGCCCGATACATATTGAGGAGGTGTGTTGTGATATGTGTATCCATTCTCTTATACAAATCTATCGGTATACCATTAGGGCCAAGAGCTTTCCCAGGCTTGAGTGCCGCGATGGCGGTGGCCAGCTCATCCTGAGGTGAGCTCAAGCTCTGAGACTGCCTCATCTGATAAGGAGGGCATGCGAATATCCTTCAGGAAAGCCAGGTTATCGTCTAGAGTGTTAGTGGCTATTGGTTCGTAGTTCCCCTGATAATGGGCAGCGAGGGAGTCCACGATTTGCTGTGGGTCGCCGGTGATTTCGCCGTTTACCATGTGGAGTTGGGCTATCCACCTGCTGGCCCAGTCCTTTTGGGCGAGCCATGCGAGAAGTCTGCCAGCTTTATCACCCGCTTCATAGATGGTGTGTTTCGAGGCCTGGAGCTGCGCCCTTGCCTCCTCCCACACAAACGTCTTATATGCCTGTTGTGCCAGAATGAGTGCAGGCTTGGAGTCATCTGTTGATGCCAGGGCGTGGTCCACCTCGGCGGCTGCCACCTTCTGTTCCAAATCCTCCACCTGCTGTTTCTGCATTTTCTTGTGTCCGGCAATCAAGGAGATCGCCTGGCCATGGAGTACCATTTTGTAGGCCTCGTAGAGCGTTACCGGGGAGGCAACGGATTGGTCGTTTTCAGAGAATTATTGTTTTGTGGTAGTGCGGAGACCCCTTCTGATCGCGGAGTGTTTTAGGTACCCGGGGTGAATGGGAAAGACCCGCCTACGTATCTCTGTGTGAGAGGAGAGCGTCAAATATGGGGGCGAATGATCTGATATTCCACAGGGCAAGTGTTGAATCTCCGTTACGCGATTTAGTCCTGTTGCTAACATGAACATATAGTCAATTCTGGAGAGACTATTGTGTGTCCCCGAATGGTGTGTATACTGCCTGTCGTGTGGGTGGGTAGTTCGCCAGACATCTATTAGGCCTATGGTGTTGGTGAAATCCGATAGTTTGCCCTGGGTGCTACGTGGTTCTCTGGGAGGACACATATCTAGGGCAGCTGCGGGCAACGATAACAAAAATGTACTAAGGGCTGGGAGCGCCTTTTGATGTAGCACCGGAGGGATGTATACTGAGACCACATTATAGGACCGACCTTCCCAGCTGCATGTCAGTGCCGCAAAGCGCCCCGGCTTCTCCATTTTAGAATCAGTGAGTATGAGTGGGAAGCGTTTATTAAGGAGAATGCCTACCCCCGAGAACAAGAGGTGAACTTTGAATGTGCCGCCATTTTATATCCCCATTTGTCCAAGTCCCTAGTGGCTGAGCCCACAAGGAGCGTCTCTTGTATGAGGACTATCATCGGCACTTTACGTCTAATATATTGAAGAACTAGTCCCCGTTTAATCTTGTCCCCTAGTCAGTTCACGTTCCAGGATAGGATCATTAAGGGGGGGCAGGACCCATGGGCGCCCGAAGAGGGCCGTTCGGGGTTTCTGTCATCTTAGCAGTATGCGCCATCTACTAAAGCATAGGGGTTGGGATCTAGACTCGCGTGTAGGGCCTACCGATGTATGCCCATGTAAGTGCCAGTGAAAAGTCAAAACAAAACAACCTGAAAAAGAAGAACAATCCCTTTATCCGCCGCCCCCCTCCCTGCCTCCCTGCCCGGTGGACCCCAAACCGCCCGCCACCCCAACTGAGCAGAGTGCTCAAGTCCCATTGCTAATACTTGCGCGGGGGGAAAAGTCTGTCCGAGTGTATCTGTGCATGTCAATGAGGCAGCGGCATGGTCTTTTCCTTGAGGTGCAGTTCTTGGCCAACAGTTTGTGGTCCTCCCTCAACACGTGCCTCCGGAGCGGACCTGCGTTCAGACAGAATGAACAGTTCGTCCTCCAAGGTGGTCCGATAGTTTTGGATGGATGTTAAAGTCTCTCATTCTTCTTTGTCCTCGGAATCCGCTGATCCCGATGATCCACACCAGTTTAAAAGAATTAGGAAACAAACTACTGTGCTTGATATTTGGGGAAGATTAAATCTGTGCCTTAAAACATTAGCAGCCTTAAGGATGTGGATACTTAATGCTGAGCGGTGTATCGGAAGTGATTGCAAAAGCTGGTTAGTAATCAAAATGCTCAGTGAAGTTCTCCATTTACAACTGAAGGTGATGTATGAGAGAGCGAGCTGACTTTACAAAGTATTGATAGTCAAACAAAGAAGTAAGGTTTTCTTTTTTTTTCTTCTTTTTTTGATTTTTCCAAAAACCTATATTCATAATTTGCACAGTACATCAGTGTAATGTCAGTCAACAATGTTGTTGCATTATTAGTGTGTCAGTATCTTACACCTTCCTGTACAAATTAATTGCATAGGATCACCACCCCCCCCTTACCCAGCCTATATAATACTCCACCCACCGGTCATAGGGTAGTACAGGAATACAGCGTACAGAGAGCATCAAGTTCCATAGAATACCGGGTTTCTGGATTCAGCGGCATGCAGACCTCTTATTTACAGTTGAAATCTGCCAGGTGGGCTTGGTCTCCCGCAACTGTGGCAGGTACCTAAAATCTCACCCGTGTCCCTTGCCAGCATCAATGGCCATGTGCTTCCTTTTCATTGCAACCCAGTAAGGGCTCAGAGTCGGTTTGTCGGGGTCCCAAGTGGTAGCCAGTACTGTCCTCCTTTGGGGATCCCCCCCCCCCTCTTCCCCTCCCGGTCCCTCTCCCTGTACTGCCGCATTCCCCAGAAGATAGGCAGTCAATGGCCCCCAAATATTTTTCGGTCGAGAGTTCGTGGGTAAAAGTTCAGCATAATAGTTCATGTGATCTTGCCACGTAGTTATCGTATTTATCCAGTCCTTGAACTTAGGGGCCCGCCTCATCCCCACTTGCATGCTGCCTGCCGTTTTGCCAAGAACAAACCCATAGGCAAGTGTTTCTTATGTACTGTTTTTATGCCCTGAGTGAGTCCTAATAGAGCCATGAGTGGGTCCGGGGCTAGTTGTATTCCTATCATTGTGGACATCCCTTCAAAGACCTGTGTCCAGTATGTGGCCACTTGAGAGCAGCACCATGCTAAATGTATAAAATCCGCTCCCTGCTGGCCACATCGTGCACAGTTATCCTGATCCCTCAGTAGGAGTTTGTGTAATTCGACAGGAGTATGATGTAATCTATGCAGGAACTTAAAGTGTATAAGGCGAAGCCTACTGTTACCGGTGACTTCCTCTGTCTGCCTGCAACTAAGCTCCCATTGCTCGTCTGTCAGTGGTTCACCCAGGTCATTGTCCCATTCAAGTCTGGCCCGTGGAATCCGGGGAGGTAGCGCCTTCCGAATGTGTTTATTTTATTTTTTTTGAATATCTTTTAATTTTTTATTGAGTATCACATATGATTTACAATTCCATAGCACCAGTAGTCAGCGTGTTGGAAATAGTACCAAAAGTCATTTGGAAGACATCACGTTCACATGTTGTACCCCAACAATCTAAGAATACCAGCAGCTCACAGAGAATACAACAGTTCTTATAGCAGAAATGAACAAACTGCTATCCCAGGCAGCTAGTAACAATTCCAATAAATGCAATCTAGTGCAATAACCATTTCACCCCTCACCCACAATAACCCTCCCCCACCTTACCTCAACAAAACCATTAACCTAAGTGCCGCTCTATGGCAGACTCACCCCGCTGATGTACCTGCGGCCGGTGTGTGCCAGGTCTAAGAGCCCCAACAAGGGGCCTGTATGGGGGGCGGGGGGGAGGGGGAGGGAGAGATTCGAGGGTGGGGGGGACAAGGAGTGGAGTAAGAGGGAGAAAAGACGAAAGGGGGGCGGGCGGGAGGGAGAAGATATAAAACCCAGCCCGGGGGGGGGGGGGCACTAGGAAGGCACCCAGGCCGGGTACGGACCAACATGAGTCCATTAGTTCCTACCCATCAGACCCGCTCTCTCGCAGGCCATAGTGCGATACCTCGGGCTCCCATTCGTCCATCGCCTTGAATTGTTCTACTAGATGTGCCCAGTCCAGTGAAATTGGTCGTTTCCTCTGACCCCTATATTCCTCTTGGTATAAGGCCTCCCGTTCTGCCACCGCCCATCTGCCCACCTCCTCACGCCAGGCGGCTACTCGCGGCGCTAGGGTAGACTTCCAATGTTTTGTTATCATACATTTTGCCAATATCAGAGCCAACCCGGCAAATTTACGCATCAACTTTGCTTTTTTTGGGAGGGGGAATAGCCCTAAAAGACAGGCCTCAATGGTGTCCCATGAGGTACGCCCCGTCAACACTGCCAGCCCTCGAATAACCCCTGACCAAAACTCCCGCAGCCGAGGACAGAACCATATCATAGGAAGGAAATCATCATCAGGTGTCTGACATCGAGGACACGCCGCAGATGCCGTGGGGTACATCTTTCGTATTGTTGCTGGGGCAAGATACGCTGTATGGAGGATAAACAACTGGATCGTTTTTAAGCGGCAATTCCGTGAGCCTCTTCGGGGATGCTCTATCATTTGTACCCATTCCCTATCATCCAAATTCCACCCCAAGTTCAATTCCCATTTCTGCCTGAGATGTAGCAATGGAACATACAAATGCCCTCTCAAGCCACGATAAAGCCAGCGCACTAGGTATTGGCCGTGCCCCATAATGTGCAAGGACCTCAGCAATTGGAAAGTTGGGAGTTCTACCAGATCTGTGTACCAGTAAGTGCGGATGAAATGTACTACGGTCGCATGCATGAGGAATAAGGTGTCAGGCACCGAATTAGCACGTGTGAACTCGTCGACTGTCTCCAACCCCTCCAGAGTCCACCCCTGCAGTTGATTCAGTGTTAATACTCCACTCCTAGTCGGCAGACCACACAGGGGGACATTTGGGACGTACGGCGATGGTAACTTAGCCATCCGCTTTGCCTGTGGCCCAGTACTGTAACGCAACTTGCAACAAGTAAGGAGGATCACGCAACTTCTGTGTACCTGGACATAATTGCGAAATAAAGAAGCCCTCGTTTTAACAATGCCGGGGTGTACCCAATTTCGAATAAGTTCTTACCCACCAACCAATATGCCAGCCACTGTAATTGTCCCGCTACACAGTAGGACTTAAAATCCGGCGCCCCCATGCCTCCCACAGTGGTGGGCAGTTGTAATTTAGCCAGCGCCAAACGACGCCTGCCCGCCCCCCACACCAAGGACAATAATAACGTATCAAGCAATTTAAAAATCCAGGCTGGCAGGAACACTGGTATATTCACAAAGTAATAAAGGAGGCGGGCAGCATGACCATTTTCGACACTGCCACTCAACCCGCCACCGCCAATGGCAACGAAGTCCAAAAGGCAATCTGCAAGCGCAACGAGTTAACGGCGCGAACTACATTACCATCTATTGTATCAGCTTCTGATCTATAAATATGAATCCCCAGATATTTAAAAGTAATAGGCTCAATTCTAAAATGCAAGTCACCAAATTGGAGTGTAGGGGTCGCCACAGTATTATAAAAGGCAAAGGCTACCGATTTTGTAGCATTAAGGCTCAGGCCCGATATGTCCCCAAGTCTAGAAAAGGTAGCAGCTATTAAGTGTTTATCAACAACCAAGTCACGAAAATATAATAGCATGTCATCCGCGTACAAAGATACGGAATGGACCTCCCCACGGAGTGGAATGCCATATGGGACCATAGTCTGTCGCAGATGCTGTGCCAATGGCTCAAGGGCCAACACAAATAACATGGGTGATAAGGGGCAGCCCTGACGTGTGCCCCGGGATATTGAGTACGAGGGAGAGATGGTCTTTCCCGTCTTAGCACGCGCCGTGGGTCCAGTATATAACAATTTGATCCATGTACAATAAGATTGGGGCAGGCTAAATTTAGGTTACACCGCCAACATATACGACCAGCTAAGGGTATCAAAAGCTTGGCGCACGTCTAATGACAAGCAACCAGCAAGCGGGAAAGAGACCAATACCGCGTGCATCAAAGCATGTAGTCGGCGGATATTCAAAGAGGTACTGCGGTGGGGTATGAATCCACATTGGTCCGTGTGGATTAAGTGGGACAGATGAGGAAGGAGCTGCAATGCCAGGACCTTACTGAGTATCTTATATTCTGTATTCAGAATAGAAAGGGGTCTATAGGACAGAAGATCAGTCGGTTCCTTGTCCGGTTTCAATAATGACGTAACAATCGCCTCCTTGGTAGTAGGAGGCAGCGCCCCATTCTCCAGAGAAGCAGTATAGAGTTGCAACAACCTCGGAACCAATTTATCTGCGAAAGTGGAGTAAAACTCCACTGGGAGGCCATCCGGACCTGGCGTCTTATTGCGGGCCAGTGCTTTTATTGCCATCCGGATTTCCGCTGCTGTAATCGGAGCAGCCATCTCTTCGGCCACCATATCCGAGACCGTAGGAAGCTGAACCTCAGACAGAAAGGCAAGGGTGGGAGCCAAGACATCTACACCAGGGGCCGTATATAAGCGAGCATAGTATTCTTGAAACGCCGCATTAATCTCCCCCTGGGATGTTACCAAAACATTATGGACTGTATTCACTGCCAGAACCGGAGTGGGGCTCAATGTTGGCTGGATCAATCGTGCCAGTAAAGTGCCCGTCCTATCCGCCTTAGAGTGCGTACGCTGTGTATAAGCAGCAAAGTCCAACAGGCGTAGGCACTCTAACAAGTCTGCGTATTTAATACTAGCCGCATGTAACGGTTCTGCACCGTCCACACCCTCCTGGGGAGCTACCTCCAGAGCCTGCAGTTTCCCTTCCAGGTCAGTAATGTCCCTGATTGTTTCCCTCCGTAACCCTGCCAGAGTCCCCATGGCAACCCCACGTATCGTTACCTTGAAAGCTTCCCATTCAATAGCCCTGGACGAGGCCGAACCTTCATTTTCCACAAAAAATGTGTCCACAGCTGTAGACAAAGCCGCCCAATAGACCTGATCTTCGAGTTGTAGAGGCTGCATCCTCCACACTGGAATAGGAGCCGGGGAAGGGCCCCAAGCCAACCGCATTTCAAGCGGATTGTGATCGGAGATTGTCTTGGCCAGAAACTCACAATGCGTTATAGCGCAGGAGAGCTCAGGAGAGCAAAGAAAATGATCCAACCGTGTGTGTAGTTTATGGGGGTAAGAATAAAAAGAATATTCCCTCATATTCGCATGCAGTGCCCTCCAGATGTCTAATAAATCCCAACCCCGCGCCCAGCGGGTCAAGGCTGCCGCTTGCGCTCTCGCTGCAGTGTTGAGTAAAGGAGGATGGGAACGATCCAAGCCTATATCTAATACTGCATTTAAATCACCACCCAGAAGCCACGGGACATGGGACCAGCCAGCAAGCGCCCGGGACACCCGTGCAAAGAATACTTATTGGTCTGTATTGGGTGCGTAGAGGGACCCCAGCACAACCTGTCTTCCATCGAACGCATCCAATAGAAGGTCAAACCGGCCCGGTTAATCAATTCTGCATTCAGTAAGAGAGAAGGGAACACCCGCCCTAATCCAGATGGCAGCCCCCCGGGAAAAGGCTGAGTATGCTGTCGCGTAGAATTGACCACGCCATCGCCGTTGCAGCTTCGCGGTTTCAGTGGGAAGTAAATGCGTCTCTTGAAAACAAATGATGTGGGCTTTACAGCGATGCAACTGCGCAGCTATTCGATGACGCTTAGCTATGGAACCCATGCCTCGCACATTCCACGAAACCAGGGTATAAGAATTAACAGCAGGCATCATCAGACAAAATAGAAGACCCCCCCCGGATCCCAGCCCCACCCACCCTATCCCACCCACACCCCCCGGATCTTCAGACCATGCGGCTTAAATACAACAAATTTAACAAAATCCCAATACTGGGTCCAACGCCCAAACATCATTCGACCAAACCATGCAAACAACAAGCATACTACACAACCAATGCTACCGCCTTTGGGGGAAGGTCGCTAACACCTTTAACACTCGCGTAAGAGCTGTAAGGCACACTTATGAGAGCCCAGTACGGGGTCCCGGGCCAGGGACTTACTCATCTGTTCCCTCCTGTCATAACGGTGTTCATGGACTATGATGCGTTGCCTGACAGGCAGGGTACAGGTAACACACAATGACTCTTTTGTCCGGACTGGAAAACAACAATAGATTAAACATATCTCACAAAGTCTAAGACATGCAATTAAGAGTCTGCTGAGGCTAGAGGATCATTGCTAAGCCGCGAGGCCACAGAAGGAAACAATGCAATGCTGCCATCAGAGTCAGTGTCCGTATGCACACTTTCAGACTGGCTAGTGCTGATGTCAGGACGAGAGGCACGCAAAGTGGAGGCAGAGCGGAGAGCCCCCCGCCTGCCCTCCAGAATCTGTTGGAGATCCAAGGTGTCAGAGATCGAACTTTGTGTGCGAAGACCCTTCTTACGCCTGCGAGGTGGGCCTCGTGATTTGGGCAATGAGGAGTCCATGCGCCGCATGGGGTGTACATCGGGAAATGTCTTGTCTAGCCACTCCCACGCGCCATCAGGGGTATCGAAAAACAGGGATCGCTATTCATATAGGATTTTCAGATTTGCAGGAAACAATAACGCAAAGGACAGGCCCGCCGCTCGAGCCCTTGCCTTCACTTCCATGAAGGAAAATCTTTTTCGTTGAACTGCCAGAGTGTAATCCGGGAATATTGAAACCTTGACATTATCGATCTGCAGTGGGCCACTGTGAGAAGTTGGCCTGGCATAGGCTGTTCCTAGTTATAGGGACACCTTGCACCAGTCCAATTCGACTCTTATTGATGATAGGTTTAAGACAACCTTTAAAGAAAGCTATCCTAGTGGTAGCTGTGGAGAGCAGCCTTCAGGCTAAGTCTTGAAGGAGTGTTAAGCTTATTATTTTACCATAATAACCTCTTGAATAACCAAATGAAAGAGTAGCCCACACAGGTATATATATAAAATATATGTATTTATTCTAGACAGAATCCCACAGTCACTTTATGTGGCTAGTGGCAAGGTTACAATTCAAACAAGCATTTATAAACACAATAAATAGCACAGAAATCAATGGGCCCCAGGGGGGGGACCAAACCATATACTAAAATAGTGGTATAAGAACCACGACAATTCTACAGGCAATGCCTAGGGCATTCAGGATCGCTTGCCCCTTCAGAATCCACCCACAGTTAAGAGGAAGGGGACCCACGGGAGACGCGTGAAGTGCAAAGAGCTGCTATCGGGATCGCAATGTTAGCCTATGGAGAATGTCGCGGTTGAATATTTAAAGTTTAAAGACACTTATAGCAACAGTACAAAGTTAAGGCTTGAGACTTAAGGCTTTGGAGAGCCCACCACCACGGGAGTACCGAAGTACCACTGTTACCTGCCCCAGGGAAGCCGGGTGCATAGGTAGATTCCGGTGTCGGGTTGCGGGCTGATTTTCTATGGAAAAGTAGTCCAAACTGCTGCTAGCTGAAAGCGTCGTTGAAGTCGTGAAGAGTGAAGATGAAGAGAAGATAAAGATGAACCTGAAAGCAGAGGGGACAGAGTCTGGGTCACAGCACAGTGACCAGGGGGCTCACAGAAAGGAGCTCGTGGATGTCGGGTGCTTCAGGTGTGGAAGGTACAGCTGGGCTCTGCAGTCACGGGCTCCGGGAGGCTTCAAGGAAGGCCAGCTTCTGGAGGGCGACTGTCCCACGTCGGATGAGGGTCGCTGCGGTGTTAGTGTCCCGATTGGATCCACTAAGCATTGGCAACCGCAACCCACGCAAGATGTACAAAGCAGCTGCTGGTGCAGACCCACGAGGTCTGAGGGTGCTCTCCTTTGCAGGGAGCGCAGAGCAGGCCTGGAGCAACGAGGGGAACTCTTGGAAAGGTAGATTGGCCTCCGTCAGGGCCCACAAGTCGAGAGACAAGGGACCGCGGAAGGCAGCAAAATGGAGTGCATAAAAGGGCTCCCACGGGCCACCGGAGCGGACTAGGGAGCTGAGCTTTGGCACGGATGCTGCTTGAAGGTTGGCTCAGAAATGGGCCAAAGCACAACTTCCCCACTGGTCGGGGTCGTGTGCTATGCAAGAGGTGGCCGGGGTCTCGGGGTATGCAGGGATCTCGGCACCCACGTGGTCCACGGAGCTCAGACTTACTGGGCACGCTCACAGGACTCTGGGATGCACTGGAGACCCACCTCAAGGTTGATGGAAGGCGTCGAAGTTCGTGAGAGCAGCGAAGTTCCAACCGGGTATCTTGCAGTCTTTTAGGTGCCTTCCAAGCAGGGGGATAACTCCTTTATCTCAAGGGAGATTTCTTCAGTCAGCTGGGCAGCAGCTCGTCGAAGGTCAGTTCTGTTAAGTTCTGGACGAATCTGAGGCTCTGGGGCAAAGTTATTCCCATATATCCCCAAGATTAGGGGATGGTCCCAAATAGAGCCTACCAATCAGAGTACAGGCGGGAAAGGGTGGCTACACCCACTCCCCTTTGTGTGTTTCCCGCCTGGGCGAGGGGCAGGATGCCCCTGAACCGGTTCCAGGCGGTGTATGCAGAATTGGGGCTCTGCAGCTGCCTACGTGCAACTCTGAAAGGACATTTGGTGCACCCACCCTGTTCCAATCCACATATCCTGTCTGGGGAGGTGCTGGCACCTCCCTGCCACAGGAGCCCTATTGTCCAGATGGCGAGGCTGGGGTTTTCCCCAGCAACAGCCAGCCAGAGCCGTGTAGGTGGCGGACAGTAGCCATTTTGTGGTACATGTGCACTTTTAAATTGGTGTCTAAATTCTACCGCTTTTCCCATATCACCCTCCTAGCAAGGGGGAATCGTACCCTCATGCCCATGGCTGGACTGGGGGTATGATTCCTTCATGTTTGACACCAAACACGATATGGTTCTGTGTAGCCATTCCCAAGTTACAGCGATGACGCGATAACTTATAATGCGGTTAAGAGTATATGGTATGGCTACACTACAAACAACCCAGTAACGATTTTACAAAGGTTGCAGAGAGGTCCTACTCACGTAGGGGTCCCCCCTCACACATACCTCAGCACCCAGCCCTGTAGGATTACCAGGGCCTGCCATAGGGGTGACCTATGAGAGTATATGTGTTGTAATAGCATGGGACATAGTGTACCTACATCCCTGTAAGGGGTGCTAGCACCACCTTACCCAGACTACAGTAGTGGTCTGGTGGTGTCAGTTTGGGTGGCTGTCCCAGGGTGACACAATAAGTGCTGCAGCCCTGGTAGGCCTACTGGGGGACCCATGCCCTGGGTACCTAGGGTACCATCTACAAGGGACTGGTAGGGTATGCCCAGCATCCAATTGGTTGGTACCTAGGGTACTCACATTGTTTAATCAGAGGAAGCAGATAGGCTGGGGTCCTGGATAGCAGGGCCACAGCCTGGCTAGAGTCATAAAAACAGTCAAAACATCAGCAAAAAGTTGGGGGCAACTATGCAGCCGGTGCCACTCTCCTACAGCCACGCTCCCGTGCTGCCAGCAGTAGATGATCCCGATCCCTATAATTTAATATCCTGGCCAGGATAGGACGTGGGCTAGCTCCAGGAATTGGGCGACGTGTAGGGACCCGATGCGCCCTTTCAACTGTGAAGTGTGCAGATAGTCCGGTGGGGGCCACGACCGATTTTAACCAGTTCTCAATATATTCTGTAGGCGTAGATCCCTCCGTCCCCTCCGGCATTCCTACTATTCGGAGGTTGTTCTGACGCGCCCGACCTTCCGCATCATCAGCCCGCGCCTGAAGGGGGTCAATCTGTTGGCACATGTGTTGGATCTGCTCGTCGTGGGCCTGTAGTTGGGGCACCATGATATCGACCTTCTGGTCAGTCGTACGGGCCCTCTCCGCTAATTTCTTATGATCGTCCTTTAACAGGTTATGATCCACCGAGATGATGCCCAGTTGTGCCTCCAATACAGAACTAGAATCACGAATCTCCCGCAGTATCATGTCCAGCTTGTCTCCGGGCGCGTCGGTCTCTGCTGCCACCTCCGCCTGATGTGACATAGCAGAAGAGTGCCCCGATGCCGGTGAGAGAGACCCTGCTCCCCCAGACCGTGGCGGCACCCTAGGCTTTCCCTTTCCCATAATCTGCAGGGTGCCAGGGCCCAACGCCAAGTGTCCGTGTATGCGGCCCCCTCGGGTCAACAGTCTAAGGCTATGATAAGGAAGCCCCCGGGTCGTGCGCAGGAGCAACCCAAGTGCCCCGACTATGGTATCCGCACTCCCGCAGGTCAGTGAGCCCCTGTTAGCACCCCAGTCCAGAAACAGCGTCTAGGGCCCCGCTCCAGAGCCCAGGCCACTCCCGTAGCATTCAGGCCAAGCAGCTCAAACCGCCCCTGGCACAGCCAGATATCCGCTTCGCATGCCCCAGGCACCGGTGCAAGCCCGTCTCAATGCATCACCAAGCGCATCTCCCCTCCAGTCGCCACCGGACCAGGCAGAGCACCTCCGTGGCAATAAGGACCAGCAGGGCTCCGACTAGCAGATGAACGCCGCTTTTTTAGTTCTTCCAGCCGAAGAGGCACCAACCCCATGCGTGGGGGGGAGGAAACCCACAGTCAGTCCACTGCCACGATTGACTCCGCGCTTACCCACAGCGCCGTCCACGACCTTCTCACTGTAGTGATAGGGGGGGTGCACCAATACAGCTCTCCCCCTCATGCCCCCAATCTGCCACGACCACGAAGCGCCCCTGAGATCCGGTAAGGGACCCCCGTCGTTCCGCTATGCAGTCTACTCGCCCGGGGCCCCTCCAGAGGAACTCCTCCCCGCGTCAGTCACCGCAGCTCCTGGCCGTACCTGTATCACCCTTCGTAGCAGGTCACAGCCGGGGTCCTCCTCTCTCTAGCACCCTCATGAGGAATCCGCGCCGATGGTCAAATCCAGGCCCAAAGCCGGGGTCTCGCGCGGGCGCTGCCTGGGTAAAGCAGCCCTCGCAGCCCCGCCAGGCCACAGGAAAGGCCGCTGCTCTCCGCTCCCAGCAGACTACGGGAAGGCCAGAAAACGTCACCAGCAGAAGGGACGTCCTCCAGGGAACCGAACCGCCGGAAAACTCCAACAAGGCTGCTCCGCCGACTAAGCACGTCAGCCGCTCTCTGTCCACCGCTAGACAAGGTAGGGAGCGTCGGATATATTATCGGATAGATTGCCCCGGCCTGGAGCTCGTCGCTTATGCGACCGCCAACTTGGGCTGCAGACCACGCCCCCCTTCCGAATGTGTTTATATAATAGTGATATGACATGTCGTGGGGTTTCCGCCTGTACAGGTCATGGAGGGGAGCAAGCGTATCTGGATCATCAGGAAATGCTGAGGTTACTGCTTTCACACTTTGTCTGAGCCAAATATACATGAAAGTGTCCATGATTGGGAGTTCATCTCCGTCAAAAAATTGCGTCTTAGATCGAAATTGTCCCCCTACAAAGAGGTCTCCCCAGGTGGTGTATTGCAAACTATCAAGTAGTTTGCGGCAGATCCCTTCATATGGGACTTGTAATAAGGGGTTACGTAGCAAGCGCATTCTATGGGAGTACATCATGGGGGCTCCCAACCTACGTGCTATATGGCCCCACGCAGCAAGAGTACAATCCACTGTGGAGGGGTCCCGCTCCCGTCCTTTCACCTTAGTGAAGAGGTAGCCTTCTGGGGGCGTCGGGGACATATAGCCGTCTTCCACCGCCAGATGCGGCATGAAGGGAGGCGAAATGTGCCTGTGTACAGTAGTAATAGTATTCAAAATTGGGAACATCGTACCCCCCCCCGCTGGTACGGCAACATCAGTGTGTCTAAGCTAAGTCGCGCTTGTTTCCCGCCCCATATAAGTCGTATAAGCTGTGTTTTCAGTGTATTAAAAAAGTACCTCCAGGGATGATAGAGGATATTGACGAAGAGATACAAGAACTTAGGAAGTAGGACCATCTTAATAAGGGATATCCTCCCTGCCATGGACAATGGGAGACAGATCCATTTGGTGATGTTATCAGCTGTCTTATCGATAGCCACACCATAGTTCGCGCGCATCAGTGCGTCCCTGTCCCTGGTTATATGTACCCCTAGATATTTTAATTCATCACTCTCCCAAACCAGGGGATAGTCCAATTGGTGCTGTTGGGTGGTAGACGTGAGGGGGAATACTGCAGATTTGGTTATCTCCCGCAACACTGGGTTAAGATTCTCGTGAGGTTTTTTGATATATAGGGTCATATCATCCACGTACAGTGAAATTAGCAATTTTCTGGCAGGGTAGACCAGAGATCGCTCATTGTGATGCTGTCAAGGGCTCGATGGCTAAAGCAAATAGGATTGGGTAAAGCGGGCACCCCTGTCTCGTGCCTCTGGAAACGGTAAAAGGAGAAGAACGGGCGCCATTCAGAAGTACCATCGCTATCGGCCGCGTGTACAGTAGTTTAATTCAGTTCAAGAGGGTAAAAGGCATCCCCATGTATTTCAGGGTTCCTATCAGGTAATCCCACTCCAACGAATCAAACGCTATGGTGGCGTCAAGGAAGACCGCCACCGCCGAGCATTTGGGGTCTATGTCTTGTAGTTTTGCAAATAGTGTTCGAGGGTTATGGGCCGTGGCACGATTTGGAATAAAGCCCGCCTGTTCCGGCAGCACCAATCGCTCCATCAGGAGACTGAGGCGGATCGCCAAAACATTTGCTAGGATTTTAGTGTCACAGTTCAATAAAGACAAGGGTCGGTACGGCTCGCAATGTAGCGGGGATTTGTCGGGTTTTAGCAGCGAAATTATTTGAGCCTCCTGCATTTTTTTTGGCAGGCTTCCCTCCTCTAGCACCACATAGAAAACTTCTTTCAAGATAGGCGCTAAGATTGGCTCATATGCTTTATAAAACTCTATTGGCAAGCCATCAGATCCCGGTGGGGCGCCCTGATTTCATATGCATTATTGCCTCGGTAATCTCATCCACTTCCAATTTCAAATTTAAACATTTTTGTTGATTAGGTCCTAGCCATGCCAATGTTGTATCCTCAAAGTACTGTGGCAAATCTAGCGGATCGCCTCTATGTGAAGTATAGAGTGTTTTATAATAGCCTCTGAACACATCAAGTTGGTCAGAGAGGTTTCTATGCACGGTACCCTGTTCATCTAGTACTTCCGTGACATAGTTTGAAAACTTAGGGGGTCTAATCATGTTTGCTAATACCTTCCCTGGGCGATCTCCTTCACCATAAGCCCTGGCCATGTATGGTTTCCTTCGGAAGTTACTCTCTCTGCTTGCGGTTTCCTCATACTCTGTGATAGTTTCCCTTAGTTTAGCTTGGCATGCCCCATCATCCGGGTGCGACTGAAGTTCTGTTTCTAACGCTTTAAGTTTGCCTTCCAACCTATGAAGGTCCCTTCATAGTGCTTTAAATACGCCCGCTTCCTTGGAAATGGACCAACCCCTGGCCGTGACCTTAAATGCTTTCCAGACAGTAGTAAGACTAGAGACAGAGTGTACATTACGTTAAAAAAATTCCTTAATTTCTTGCTCGACTTCCTTTCGAAAGACTGTCTTGGAGATGCAAGGGATTGAGACACCAACTGTTATAAGGGCTGTAGTTTACCGGGGGCTGTATTTCCATCACCACAGGGGAATGATCTGAGTATGTACGAGCTAGATGGGCAACATCTACAAGCCAATGCGCCATCCCGACCGATACGATTAGGTAGTCCAGTCGGGCCCAGGACGCGTGCACCGCCGAGTAATGTGTGCCTTCTCGCTGTGAAGGGTGCTTATACCGCCATGTATCAAGGAGGAAGTTGTTATCTAGTATGTCTTTGAGTACTTGTTGCGTGTTCGTGAAATGCATTGGTGTGACTGGAGATCTATCCATCTGTGGCTATATCACTGTGTTAAAGTCTCCCCCCAGATAACATAGGTGGTGCCTATCTTCTGAATTTTACCCCATAGTGAGAGCAAAGGTTGTGGATCATCAGTGTTAGGGCCATAGTAATTTGCAAAAGTCACGTCATAAGAGTTGATCCTCCCCCATACCAGGCAGTACCTCCCACTATTGTCTACTTCCGACCCACTAGGTACGATCCCCACCCCGCGTTTGATGAGTATGGCCACACCCCTAGAGTACCCGGAGTAGGATGCAAAATACCGATATGAGGCCCATTTTGCAGCGAATGGACGGACAAGGTCCGCATGCAGATGTGTTTCTTCTAACATTGCAATTGCAATGTGGTGCCTGTCTAAATAGCTGAGTACTTGCCTTTTTTTCCTAGGGTTATTCAGACCCCGTATATTCCATGATAGTACATTTAGAGTGTTAATATCTCGTGTGCCATCTGTCATACCCTCGTCTAACGTAAGTGCACCTGAGTACTATTTTCCCCCTGCTAACCAATTGGGTAAATAACATTGCATTGAACCAAAAATCCCATCCCCCCCACCCACTCCGGCATCCCCAACTCGCCGGGCATATGTACCCTACCCCCCTGAAGAAACATCAGTTCAACTAGCACAGTCCCTCCTTGTAGGAGGTTTGGGGGAACACCCTTGTGGGAAAGTCACTAGGTACACTCGCCATACCCACTCTCCTCCGCTGTTGCACCTACCCGCTACACCGCCACATACGCGGGCAGCCATGGCAGGAGGGAGGTAAGAGTCCGGGCGAGATCGATAATAATGCTATATAAACAGTAATACATCACCAAAGTCGGACGGTTCCGTGGGTTCTGGTCACCATCCGTTCAGGCTTGTGCGGTTACAGGTGTTCGATTTAGTCCGGGTTTGATAGAGGAGACTGAGATCTGGATCGTGCCCGCGTTCTCGTTCCAGAAGATGTGCTGCTACGATTCTTCTTAAGAAAATCCTCCACTTGTTGAGGGTTTTGAAAGAATTGTTACCTTCCCGGGTGTGTGATTTTCAGTTTTGCTAGTACATCATGGCATAGGGAATCGATTGCGCCTGCAGCTTCTTCTTCACAGCAGCGAATTTGCGTCTTGCATCTTGTACGGTTTGTGTGAAATCCGGGAAAAATGACAATGTGGTATTTTCATAGTGTACCTGTTTCTTTTCTCGAGCAAGTCGTCACACCGTGTCTCTGTCCCGTGCTATCACCGGGTGAGGCAGCGCCCCAGGGGGTGGCCGGGCCGTCAAAGATCTGTGCGCTCTTTCCACCGTGAGGTGGGCAGAGAAGGATTTGCGCCTGAACAGCTCCACAACCAGCTTTTCAATTAAGACCTCCATACGGCCCGTATTGGTCGACTCCGCCAAGCCCAGGATGCGTACATTGTTCCTTCGGGATCGGGCTCCTAAATCCTCATTCTTATCTGCGATTATTTTGAGCAGCCTATCCATCTGTGAAATGTGTTCCTTAGTTGCCGTAGCGCCATCTTCCAAGTCGGACACTAGTTTCCGCCTCTTTGATTCGTTGTTCATGATGATCAAGTTTGTTAACAACTGAGTCGATACGTGCATTCATGGTATCTATTTTCTCTGCGATGGTTGCAAGGCTTTGCCTCATACCCAGCAGCAGCGTCTTCCAATCTTCCTCCTGAGTATCCATATTTTTGGAGTCTGCGTGGTCAGTCGTGCTGGATCTGGGTGTTTTGCGCGCTTTGAAGGGCAATTTTGTTTGCTTGGTGTCAGTGCGTCCCATGTTGAGACCGAGAGGGCCGCCCCCAGGTGCAATGTCAATATGGATCGTCTACTGTCGCTCCCTGGCTGTCACGAAGTATTGAGGAGTTGCTCCCTGCAGCCCCACGCAAGTCCCAAATCCGCCAGAGCCCCACAGGCGATCGCGTGGGGTGTCACCTCTGTACTGTGTAGCCGCTCGGTGCGCCTGTACTGGTGGTGCCACGTGGTGGCAGGTCACTGCAGAATTTGTGGGCTGTACAAATTACCGTCCGACCCTCCAAAGGCAATGGGGGTCCGCCGCCTCGATCCGTAATGATGAGGGCCCTTTAGTCGGCCTCCTGCAGCATCAGAGTACCCCCCACAGCTCACCCAAAATGGCCGCCACTCAATGTTTTCTCCGGGGGGTTTGCCCAGCAGTCTCTCTGGTGGGGGCGTTATATTTTAGGACATAAGGGTCTCTGTTGCGCACATCTGGTCCAGGTCAGGCCGCTCGCCGAGATTCATGCGCGCAGTATCTAGCGTTGGTGTTCTCGGCGCCTGGCAGACAAAATGGCGGTGGAGCTCAACGGACACAGCGGTTATGGTCCGTAGGGAAAGGTGCACCCGGCCAGCAATGGGTGTCCCTACGCAAGCTGCCTGGTCAAGTCTGTAGCAGGGGGGCCTCCCCCACGCCTCCTTATCCGAAGCTGCAGAAATGTGCCACTCGCTGAGTACTCACATATCCCGGCCACGGGCAGCCGGCGCTCAGCGGCCGCGCCACAATCTCCTCCCGGGCCAGGGATCAATGTGCTCGATGTCCGCTGGCTGAGGAATCCAGTCAAGGCTCTCATCCCCAAGAGTCACAGCGGGGCCGCAACGGAGCCGCAGCACAACTGGCCAGCCAGTTACCGCCGTCCGCAGGGCCCACCCGACTCCAGACTCGTCTGGTTGTGACAGCCGCTCTCCCCCTCGAGGTCGGTGGGGAGTCCAGCCGCGGAGATCTTCACCAGCCCTCAAGTTCACCGCGGTCGGTGCTCCGTGTCTCGAACCAGCTCCGCTGTTGACAGTGATGGTTCCAGCCACCCACGGGTCAGCAATTGGACCGTAGTTATAGCGCAGGATGGAGTTTAAGGATGTTTTCTCGCCCGGCAGGGCAGGAGCCTCACTGGTGTGCGGCCACCTTGGTCGCGCGCCACCTAGCGCCCCCAAAGAAGTAAGGTTTTCTATTGATATATTGTCAAAAAATTTAACAAACAATATGCTCCAAGAGGCACTGCTGATTGTCCGCTAAGATTGGCGCAGTTTGATGGAGCTCTGCAGGCCCAAATCCATCATCGCCATAAGGCTGGACTGGCCGTAGCGGGCACCGGGCATTTCCTTGATTGGTTGCCATGGTGGGGGCTGGTTTTGGAACTCTGGGGGTCTGTTTTTGTTACCGGGAGCCAGCAATTTCGCCCCCTCTAACAAAATCGGCCAAAACAGGCCCTGGCAAACAGCTCGGCCGCACACCCACGCTCCCCCAGGGGTGCCGGCCGAGCAGTTTGCCAGGGCCAGTTTCGGTTCCCAGTCCGGCCCGGATCACCATATATCCTCTGGCTATTATGCCCAATTGTGGCTAAAAAGACATCCCCCTCCCTCTAGTTGGCACTAAATAAACTTGCATTAGACACATCCAGGGCACCATTAGGAGTGGAGCAGCAGCCCATCCAGCATACCTCCATCGCTAGGAGAGGCGCTCATAGTGACGACACAAACTTGACAAACTAGCCACCACATGCAGCTCTCATCGTCCACTCTCAATGATTAATGTTGATAATGAAATCTTGATATGCCTCATTGCAGAAAGAATGCTTTACTCCTCCTGGACAGTGTTCGGCCAGAACAGTCCGGATTTGTTCCAGGCAAATCTACAGCACAATCTAAGCACCCTGTTTGATGTAATGCAATCCCCGTCACCTGAGCTGCTGTCTGTCGCCGTCTTCTTGGGCTCGACTAAGGCCTTTGATTAGTTGGAATGGCCCTATCTCTGCCCTGTTGGAGCAGATGGGCCTCGGCTTCCTTTGGTAGATTAAATTATTATATGCTAAACCAACCACATGCATCAGCGTCAAAGGCGCAGTTTCAGCGACCTTCCCAATTACGTCAGTGCTGCCTGCTGGCTCTGATAATATTTGCAATTGCTATGGAGCCACAAGCAATTAGTTTCTGCCAACACCATGCTGCACGCTGGCTTTACTTAACGTTGCATGGACTAATGGTGTCAATGCATGCAGATAATTTCACTCTGTACATGAGAAACCCAGATACTAACTTACTGCCTACCTTGCAAAAATTTACCCGATTCAGGGGGGCTGTCCGGATTCACCATTAATTGGTATAAATCTGTCATTTTCCCCCTAACACCTGTAATTCTGCAATTAGCAACTGACTTTCTCTTGAAGTGGGCGGTCACGACGGTTGGGGATCTAGGGCTTTGGGCGAGTAGAGACTGCAGGAGTTGTGGCGAGAGAAATATGGCCATTGCTTGGCTGAAGGACCAGAATCCGAGGTGGGTTGGCTTGCCACTCTCCATGGCAACAAGGATAGCAACTGTAAAAATGTTGATACTTCAGATATTCCTCTACCTCTTTGTTAACCTCCCACTGCCACAAATGCGGGGCTTTCTCAGTCAGCTGCACTCTTTATTAATCACCTCGAATTAGGGGGGTAAACAGCCACATCTGGCGTGGGAAATACTGACACTCATTTGAGCAGGGAGGCATGGGGGACCCAAAGATCGAACTATGCAAAAGCGCAATTTGTACACCAGGGGTTCCATCGGTCGTCTTTTGTCAGGCATGTGGCTGTTGAGAAGGATAGTGTTGCCCTTCATCGATTGAACTCAGCAATTTGTAGGACACTGACTCATCCAAGGGGTGACGCTGACATTGTGGGCTGTATGATCTGGGCCTTGGCTAGCATTTGGAGGAGGGTGTGTCTGTCAGTCCTCTACTCTCCTGCACTGTCACTGGCACAGAACCCAAGCTTGCCCACCACCTAGAGGACAAAAGTGTGTCAGCAGCTGCGCCGCCTGTGGTTGTTAACTGTCAGTGACCTATACCCAGCGGAAAGACTCCTCGATATGGATGCTTTGAGGGTGACGATAACATGTAAGCCCCTGAAAAAATTCCTATATTACCAACTGCAAGGTACATGTAGGGCTACGCAACCGACCTTCACCCAGGAGCAGACTAGGTTCACTGCGCTACAGATCCTCTTGGCTACACCCTCCCCAAAGAAACTTATCACACAGCATTTCCGCACCATGCAGGCAGCAGCTCCTGTCGCTGTGCCAACAGGGTGGGAAGACTGGCAGCGTGTCCTGGAAACCGATAAACAATGGATATACTGCTGCTCCCAAATGGGAGCTTTTTCCCAAAACTATATGCTTCGCCTTATCCAATGAAATACCTACTGCAAAGTATACGCAGAAAGGGAATTGCGGTGTAAAGTAATTTATTGAACTGGTTGCCAACACAGCATGAGGAGAGAGGGAGATGACAGGAGGAGCGTCTGGGGTGGCAGGGCAGCAGCTGGCGTCTGTCAACATTCCAGAATGCTCAGCTGATGACAGAGTGAGAGGAGTGGGGTACGGGTGGAGAAAGGGGACAAACAGTGAGATGTAATCACAACACATCTTCCTCCTTGAGGAGCAACAAAGCATGGTTAAGCAATTAGTCCCAAATAAAGTCATTGAGTCTGCTCGGCGGCACAACCCTGCGACCACATCTTGTTCTAGACAGTTCTACTCTCACACCGACCGGTGCATGCTCACCGTAACCAGTGGAGTCTGGACTCTGGGTGCCCTCAGGATCAGCCCCTACAATGTTCCTGTCAGGAAAATACTTGCTGTGTCTAGAGGAGGCTGAACCCTGTGTGCCCGGTGCCACATCCATTTTGTCTTCATCATCATCACACAAATCCATTCTTCCACCTCCTACGGTTCTGCGCGCATCTTCATTATCTACACACGTGCTGCTGTATTTGCCTGGGGCTAATCTCGAGAAATGCCACACTCTACCATCGCTGAGTAAAGCAGAGTCGCAGAACACTTTCTTGACCTTGAGTGGCTGTGAATATCTATTCTGCCCCTTGGCTATGAGTCCGCTATACTTCACACGAACTATATCACCAGCAGACACTTGTACAGGTTTGCAGCTATGTTTCCCGTCATAGTGGTTCTTACTATCTTCCTGAGTCTTTTGCAAACGTTGTTTGACTGTCAGGCGACCAGTCTGCCCTCTTGGCGGCTGTTTGCCAGCTGACATTGTCCTTAGACATAGGTGTCCTTCCTCTCATTAACTCGAATGGGCTATGTCCTGTACTACTGCATGGAGTTATGCGATACGCCCACAATGTCTTGCCTATCTCATTTCTCCACGCTAAGTTGTTGGTGGTGACAAGCTGCAAAATTCCCTTGATGACCCTGTTAAACCTTTCTACGGCACGATTACCAGCCGGATGGTACACGGAGGTGGTCTTGTATGCTATATTATTTCTCTTCAAGTAGCTGCCAAACAACTCAGAGGTAAACTGGGGGCCGTCACTGACGACACATTTGGGTAGCCCTTCTCTAATGAACACCTCATCAAGGAATTGCAGCACAATCTGTGTATCAGTTTTGTTCACGAACCCTACTTCGGGCCACTTAGAAAAGTGATCAATAATCACTATGGCATGGATTTGTTCTCCTTGATTAGAAATGGGTCCCTTGATGTCTATCCCAATCCTTTCCCATGACATGTTGGGAGATGGTAAGGGGTGGAGTGGGGGCCTGTACGTGACCTTGGACTTCTCAGAACTGTTGCACTGTACGCAGTCTCTTACCATTCTCTCGGTTGCTAGATCCACACCTGGCCACCAGTACAGATTCCTTATTCTGCTCTTTGTCTTACCGATGCCCAAGTGTCCCTCATGGCATAGTTCTAGTATGGTACGTCTTAGGGTAGGAGGAATAACCTTGCCACTTCTTAGGAGTAATCCCTCTTCGATTGAGAGTTCATCCTTATCTTTCCAAAAGGGTGACAATTCCTTCTTTTACATTTTTTTAACTGGCCATCCATTCATTACCATGTCACACACAGTACTCAACGTCTGGTCTGTGCTAAGCTCAGTCATCCATTTTTCAGGTGAAATGCCATGTAGTTCCTCATGCACACTGGCAACCCAGAATCTTTCATACGATTCTCCACTAGCTTCTTGGGCTAGAACTGGCATTCTGCTCAGGAAATCCGCAACAAGATTCTTAACACCAGATACGCACCTCATAATTATAATCAAACAGTCTTACAGATAGTCTTGCTAGTCTCGGAGATGCTGCATGTAGTCCCTTGGTGGTTAAAACCCTGGTGAGGGCTTAAAATTACTCAGCTGCACCACATGAACTGTCGGAAGTGCTCCAAACCCCATACACATGCCAAGGCCTCACGTTCAATGACAGAATACCTTTCTTCTGTTGGTGTGAGTGAACGTGAGGCAAATGCAATGGTGCTTTCCTTGCCCTTCAAGTCTCTGAGTTAGCACAGCACCTAAACCCTTTCCATTAGCATCTATTGTCACAATACTAGTCAATGATGGATCAAATCCTTGCAAGGGTGGTGCGGCACAAATGTCGTTTTTTAGCGTGCAAAATGCCTTCTGCCATTCTTCAGACCAAACAAATTTGGTTTTATTTCTCAGTAACTGTCTTAGTTCAAACGTTTTTGATGAGAACCTCTCAATGAATTTGGAGTAAAATTCTATGAGGCCCAGGAAGGAGCGAAGTTAGTCCTTATTTTTGGGCTCAGGTGCGTTGGAAATGGCGTCAAGGAGTTCTTTTTTTGGTTTGATTCCCGAATCTGAGAGAGAGTGCCCCAGGTAGGTATCTTCAGTGCGTGCGAATTTGCATTTGCTGTATTCGGCGGCGAGGCATTTGTTCTCCAGGATCTCTAGCACTTGCATCAATTTTCTGTCATGTTCATCTTTACTCTTGCCCATGACCAGTATGTCGTCTTGAAATATTAAAATGCCATCCACCCTCTTGAATGTTTCTTGCATCAGCCTCTGAAACATGGCTGCAGCCGAGGCTAATCTGAATGGGACTCTTTTGAAACGTAAACACCCAAAGGGGGTGACAAACGTGGTCAGGCTTCTGCTCTCAGGGTGTAAGGGGATCTGGTGATACGCTGCCTTTAGGTCTATAGTTGAGAACATTTTTATATCCTTGGTACAAGCCAGCATCTCATTAATTCGTGGGAGTGGGTGGAGAAAGGGGACAAACAGTGAGATGCAATCACAACACCTACACAAGACTAAATTGTATGCTACTCCAAATATCTAAGATGGGAGTGCAAAGCAACCTAAAATGTCTAAGATGCGCATAGGCTGACATGAATTTCCTCCATTTAGCATGGAGAGATCTGCAAATTGAGGTATACTGGATCACGGTTAGGCTAAAAATAGAAGGAATAACCTGTGCCATGGTATCAAATAAATCTGTTGGCTTATCGGGATATGTGGCTGGCTTGCCATTGAGAGTACGAAAGCAAGCAGCAATGCTGCTACTGGCAAACACCGATTTGCCCGACACTGGGGGAAGGCAGCTACGGCCAAGGTTGATGATGACTGGGTGGTGGATGCAGCATACTGTCAGGAGTAACTGACTGAGTGCCGGCAACTGATTCCAGCCACTAGCAGGCCTCGAGGTATAAGGGCTCCCTTAGAACTATACCCGGCTGCATGGTCTGCAGAGTAGCAGGAGGACGGTGGCGTGGCTGGATAGAGTACGCCTTATATATGTTATCAATGACAAGTGTAACGTCTCTGCAAACCCTATCAATGTGTGCTGTGCATAGTGAATGCACATATGGGCCTTTTGTACCACTGAAACCTTCAATAAAGATTCATAAAATAAAAAAAGAAGGACAGCCCTCATGGGCCTTAAGGACTTCACAACAGACACACTCTGACCTAGGGCTGTGCAGGGTGCCTTAGCAAGGGGATTAACATCCTTAACTTCATATCAAAGGCCAAGAAGGTGATTATAAGTGACAGATGCATGTGAAACGGGAGCATATGCAATAACATTATGCACATACTTATTAAGGCTATATATATATATATATATATATATATATATATTCTTCAGTTGTTGCCAAAATATCTGTGGCTTCCGGAGCCGACTTCGAGGGCTACCTACATGCAATCTCTCACGTTGCTACAATTACACTGGATGAGTGCTGGGGACCAAGCAGCTGGCGAACAGTACTCTCCTTTTCCTTCCAGAGGACATGACATGACAGCCATGAATGGGGTGAAGTACTTTTGGAAGAAATGAAAAGTCCTCTCTTGACCAGGTTGCTGTTCATGATGCTGAGGTGATTAAGTGTCGGCCTGAAAACACAGTCTATCAAGAACCTCCAAAAATAAATGATGACACAAGTGAGCGGATATAAGCATATCAGTAACACCATCTGGACTAATTAGCGTTCCTCAAAACAAACCACAAAATGCAGAACCTACCCAAGCACAAAGACCCTACCTACAGACATCACAGGGGCTAAATCTACTTACATTAGATCACAAGATTGACATTGACACTGCTACATGATGTCTATGATCATCCCCTGCTTTTATGATATGACAGATTCAACTACACAGAAAATAAGCTCTAAATAGCAGATTCATTTGAAAGTCTCATCTTGGGACAGGATCTATGTGTCGGTTTCATTCTGTGTGATCTGTATCATAAGATGATAAACCATTTCTTATGGATCCTGGGCACACTCATGTCCAGCCGATTAGGTTCACTAAGTGGCTGATAATTTCTTAAAATAATTCTAAAAAGTTGTTGTTCCAAAAGTCTTAGCTATGCTCAACAATACCTGCACTCCAATTGGGGGGGGCGTGGCTTCACGCTGATGTAGGGAGCAGCGGACCTTGGAGCTCCTCCGTGGCCTCCCTCCACAGCAAATTCTCCTGAGACGCTGGGGTGGCCCCTGGCATCATAATTGGCGGCGGAAGCCCTGGTGCCTATCTGGGCACAGTTTCAAAGTGCTGAGGAACAGTGGTGTGAAGAAAACTGCAATTTCTCTCCCAATTCGTGCTCCGGCTGGGTCGCGGACAAAATGGCGGCCGCACCACATCACGGAGTTCTCTGCTAGTAGAGGGGCTCCACGCGCTGAATAACTCTGCTGGGCAGCGGAGTGGAGTGTGGGCTTGTGAGGACAGCTCTTGATTGCATACGCATCTTTTAAAACTCACAGCACTTGCCTTATCCACTTTCGTCGTCTCTTCCTGACACTCCCCTCCCCTGGTCCTTAGCCAATCGGCCGCAAGGAGGAGGAGAAAGAGGACGGGGCTTAGCTTCAAATGCTCGCGGCAGCGGGGAATTGTTTCCTCAGTTGACGCGCGGATAGCCGCTTGTATTGTGTTTTGCTCTGTTGTGTTTATTTTTTTTTCAAAGAAGCTGAAACCTACCTAAACTCTTGATTGCATACGCATCTTTTAAAACTCACGGCACTTGCCTTATCCACTTTCGTCGTCTCTTCCTGACACTCCCCTCCCCTGGCCCTTAGCCAATCGGCCGCAAGGAGGAGGAGAAAGAGGGCGGGGCTTAGCTTCAAATGCTCGCGGCAACGCGGGTGCGCAGCGGACACGCGCAGCGGGCACGCCTAACGTAAGCCCGTCTGTGCCCGTCCGCGCCCAGACGGGACCTGGGGCCACAGACCATGGTCAAACCACCACGTATTCCTCCAAATGATTGCGCTCGCTAGCCAACCGCTGCTCACCTCTCAACCAGTCTATTGAAAACCGCCTTAGGGAACATAGCATTTATGCTCAATCTCTTGACCTTGTCATTCCCCTTGTCCGCAGCTCTCAACTCCCCACCACCGGTACTCCCACAACCATAACGCCGACCACTCTACGGATATTCTATCTCAACACTCGCTCACTGGTCAAACACCAATTGGACATCTTTCTGTTACTTAGTCTTGAGAAACCAGATATTCTCTGGTCACGGAGACCTGGCTCACTCAGGATTCCGCACCAGACATCCTAGCAGCTCTCCCCTCGGAATACTACATATTAGCTGCAAACCGACCTCAGGGAAAAAACGGTGGTGGAGTTGCCGCCATCATCCACAAGAATCACGTTTTTATTGCCCTTAACCCTCTGATCCTCCCAGAGGTGAAGAATTTAGTGATCAAATTAGAGGCCACTACTGGCTCTATTGTCCTGGTGTTATTATATCGACCCCCCCTTGCCATGCCCACCTTCCCCTCAGCGAACAAATGGCAAACCTGTTCACCAACTACGCTAGCATTATGCTTATAGGCGACTTGAACTACTGGTTCAATGACGACCGGGGTGGGCCTCATGCTGCAGAACTGTCAGAACTGCTTGTTAACTTAAATTTTACTCAATAAGTCTCCTCACCTACCCATGCTAAAGGACACATTTTGGACCAAATATGGTCCTCAAACCTTACTCTTTCGGCGTTCACTGTCTCACCCTGTATCTGGTCTGATCATCACCTTATTAATTTCACGATTACTACTATTACTAATCCTAAGATTCCCTCAAAAGGTGGTGGTATATCCAGGAAATGGAGTTCTATCGATAAACCCGGCTTCATTGACTCCCTAGCCAGGTCCATCCCCCCCTTCAACTCAGACGTTGACGTCATGGACACTGCAATCTCTGACTGGCTACTTAAGGCCTGTGACTCTCATGCCCCCCTTACCAAATTTACTCGTTCCCGCCACACTGACGCTCACAAGTGGTTTTCCACGGAGCTCAAAAAACAAAAGCTCGAGCTACGGCAAAAAGAAAGAAAATGGAGATTACATTACACTCTGGAGGACAAACTTCAGTTCTCCTCAGCTCGCAATGACTATAAAAAGGCTATACGGGAAGCCAAAGCCGCACACTTTTCTGCCAGAATTCTCAGTGCTCAAAACAAATCTAAAGAGATTTTTTCCATAATCAACGATCTATGTAATTCAGACAGAATTCACCCCGATCAGCCACCTACTCAGGAGTTCTGTAACTCCCTGAACTCCTACTTCTTGGACAAGATATCCACTATAAAAGCCAGCATTCCCGCCATATGCTGCACAGACAACACTGATCCGGTCACAATTAATCCCTTTACCTTGGACCATTTTCCTGCTTTATGCCCCCAGATTTTATCAGAACTGTTGGCTCGAGTCAAATCCGGCTCCCCCAACGATTGTTGTCCCCCACACATTCTAAAAGAGGCTCTGTCCAACCTCCCTCACGTTGTACTCCCTTTCTTAAATGAATCCCTTTCCCAAGGCAAGGTCCCCTCTGCTTTTAAGAATGTGATAGTGGTCCCACTATTAAAAAAACCTGGGGCTGACCCTTTGAATCATTCCAACTATCGCCCATTTCTTTGCTTCCCTTCCTAGCAAAGATTCTTGAGGCCCACGTTACTGAGTCCCTCTCATACTTCATCGAACAATCTGACCACTTGGAACCCAATCAAGCCGGGTTCCGCCCTGCACATTCTACTGAAACGGTCATCCTTGCTGTACTAGACACTCTGCGAGCCATCGCTGACAAAGGTATCCATCAGGCCCTCATTCTCCTGGATCTGTTGGCTGCGTTCGACACGGTGGACCATCATATCTTATTATCCCGTGTCGAACAAGCAGGTATACAAGGCCCTGCTTACAACTGGATCAAATCATTCCTTGAAGACAGAATGCAGGCAGTTCGTCTTGGCACTTTCACCACCCCCAGGATGGTCTCCTCCTGCGGAGTCCCCCAGAGATCATCCGTTTCCCCTCTCTTATTCAATCTCTATCTCAGACCCCTCATTAGCTCCTTAAAACATATGAAGGTTACGACCTTCAACTACGCAGATGATCTTCAACTTATTTTCACGCTGGACGGACCGAACTCAGCCTCTGAATTTCAAGCCATTATGCTACACATCCAGCGCTGGATGAACTTTAACCATCTTAATCTTAATCCCGGTAAGACTAAACTAATCTTGCCGGGAACTAGCGCGATCATGTGGGGCCCCCATTTCTGGCCTTCTGACCTTGGACCACCTCCCACCCCCTCCCCTTCTGTAAAAAGCCTTGGAGTGACATTGAACTCTGATCTCTCGCTTAGAGGACAAGTGGGGTCCGTAGTCTCCTCATGAGTCTTCCAGCTGAGGAAAATTAGGAAAATCGCTCACTTACTCACTCCCTCGGCCCTTACTCATAGCCCTTGTATTATCGCGCCTCGATCTCTCCAACTCTATTTACCTTGGCCTGCCCATGTTTCTGCTCGAACGTCTTCAAATGGTACAGAACCAGGCAGCCAGACTAATATTCAAGCAACCCAAATGGCATTCTGCCAGCCCCCTGCTGGCTAAACTACACTGGCTCCCAATTGCACAACGTGCAGCTTTTAAAACCGGCTGCATACTCTTCAAAGCTCTGCACTGTAGGAGCCCCAAATCCCTCAGCAGCCTGATTGTGAAATACACCCCACGTCGCAATCTACGGTCTGGCAACCTCATGCTGCTTGCTACCCCGACCATTAAACTGAAACGCCAGGGAGGAAGTAGGTTCTCGTACCTCGCACCTGGCTTCTGGAACTCGCTGCCCCTGGACATCAGAGCGCAGGAAAATTTGATGGGTTTTAGAAAGGCCCTCAAAACACAGCTGTTTGCATTCTCATACAACTAGCCCGCCCGCCGCATCTCCTTGCTACAATTAGCGCCATGAAACCTTCTGGTGTACGTGCGCTCTATAAATTTCTTTTAACATAACATAACAGCGAGTGTCCATCTGAGAGAGGACAGCCGGACTGGACACGGAGACGCGGTGAGGATTGGGACGAGCTCAGCAGAGGACGCCTGACCTTAGAATGGCGGCGCGGGACGCTCCAGCCGGATCGCGGTGGTCATTGCGGCCGCTGATTGCGAGCGGAGATTGTAGCAGCCTCGCCCTCCCTGAACAGTCAATGGTACCCTGCTCCTAGCACCTGGACTTAGGGATAACTGTTTGGTGGCGGAGATTGAGCAGGTGAGGACTCCTCAAGGTGGCGGGAGTAGGGGTTCGGGGAGGACGCCGAGCCGCGGTGAATCCCGGGGGGAATACCACCACGTGGAGTCCAGCATTCTCCACTGCCGGTGCGGGATCCTGCCCTTCAAGGGGTCTGGGAAGCAAGACGTACTACCTGGAGCGCTGTGTTGCGGCTGGAGGCTGTTGCTCTGGATGCCTGAGGCGGATTGGTAGCTCCAGAGCTGGGCACTGATATAAGGTACGGCAAGGAGCGTGGGGCTGTGCTGCTGCCTGGCTGCTGTGCCCTGAGAGGGAGCTGGAACTGTGCTGCTGCCTTGGGTGGAACTGCGGACTCGCTGAGTGACTGCGGCTTGTCCTTGGGTGGTTCGGGGTGACTGCCTGACGCCCTTACCGAATGAAGGCATCCGTTTGGCCCGTATATGGAGGGCTCCCCCACCGCCTACTGAATGCGAGAGGGACCGCGTTCATTATAAGGAGAATACGGGGCCCAGAGCATCCACGTCATTGTCACTGACAATGAACACCCCATCTTATCCTACCTCGAGGGAGTGGGACCTACAGGATTAGTCCTCCACCCCGATACCTCTTCCGACAGAGCACAAGATGGGCAGAAAGTCCAGGAGAAGAGATTTTGAGGTCCTGCGGATGGACGAGCAGGAACATCACACAGAGGAGGATGAGGAGGCGCCGGCTGGGCGAGCGGAGAGAGCACCTGGAGGCCCTACCCTGGTCGACATTATGCAGGCTATCACCTCCTCGAGGGAAGCACCGGAGACGAAGATGGACGCCATAGGGACAGACCTCACCCTGTTAAAAGATGATCACCGCAAGCTTAAGGAGAGAGTGGCTGCCAATGAGACCACCATGAGGGATATCCCGGACACGGCAGACACACTGAAGCAGGCCCTGAAAGCGGTGGAAACCAGGATCAAAGTGCTGGAGGTGCGGGCAGAGGACAGTGAGGGGCGCTCACGAAGAAACAACCTGCGCATCGTAGGGGTTCCGGAACGGGAGGAAGGGATGGATGCAGTCCAGTTCTTGGAGACTTGGTTAAAAACGGAGGTGGCCCCAGAGGGCGTCTCCCCCTTCTATGCCCTGGAGTGTGCCCATAGGGTTCCGGCCAGACCGCCTAAGCCTGGTGCCCTGCCCCACCCACTGGTGGTGGGATTACACCATTACCGGGATCGGGATCTCCTCCTACAATGCGCTCCCGAAAAGCAGTCCTTACAGATCGGAAACAGCAGGGTGATGATCTTCCCGTAATATACTAGAGAGGTGCAGCGCCAAAGATCTTCCTTCCTATCGGTCAACAGCACAACTTCAGCTCCCTTATGCCATGCGGTTCCCGGCTCGTCTGAGAGTAACTGCGGACGCGGCGACACATTTCTTTCTTACTCCGCAAGCAGCTTGGGACTGGCTAGAGGCTCGAAGCAGCAAGGAATCGGGTTTGCAGCACCTGACATCGACGGCGGTCGCCCTCTTCTTCGCCGCCCGGGTGGGCCCCCTCGCCTGAGGGGAGGCGCCAGGAGCGCGACAGGGCAGTGCGAGAAGTGGCGGAGATCAGTCAAGGAGAAACAAGCACGACCAGCCATACCATGGACCGTGATCGAGACAGATCTGGGAGCTCGAGGTCAAGCAGTACCCATGGGCTCTCGGACACTGAACTGCCGGACGTCACAACACAAACAGCAGATGGCACGATTGGCTGACCAGACCAACAGGTCGTATGTCCAGAGGGTTGTCTGTTGGGTTGTGAGGGCCCTTGGTACTGGCGGGATCGAATGAGAACTGCCGATGGACACACTTGCACTACTGGGGCCTACCGAGTGCTTATTGTTTGGGGTGGGGTGGGAGGTCTGGGTCCAATGGTGTCGGACACGTACTGCCACTTCCATGATTCCCTGTTTGAGTGCTATAGTTTGGATGGGGACCTTTTTGGGTAAGCCTGTCCTGGGTAAAGGGAGTTGGGGTGTTTTTAATGTTGAGGCAGTTGGGTATGAGGCCAGGCATGTCGCTAGGGGAGGGACACACCGAACAGCACTGGGGATTGTACTATGGCTTCCGCCGTAGGTTTTAAATGCATAACCTGGAATGTTAGGGGGATGCACACCATGAGCCGACGACACAAAATCCATGCCTATCTGATTAGGCGAGGGGTGCACATCGCATTACTACAAGAAACGCACCTCACACAGAAGGAAGGGACAGCATTACAGTGCCGCTGGAGAGGGCAGGTATTCCACACCGTGTACTCAGCCCTTGCTAGGGGGACCCTAGTATGGGTACGGGCGGGAGTCCCCTTTCAGAGCGTCAGATAAATACTAGATCCGGAGGGCAGATTTGTGGTGGTGTTAGGGCGCCTGGATGGCCGGGATACAACTATAGGGAGCATATATGCCGCTAATATAGATGAACCCGCATTCTTTGCGCAGGTATCACAGACATTAGCGCAGGTCCTGACCGGGCCAGTACTTTTGGGGGGAGACTTCAATAGTATTGTTGACGTGAACCTAGACCGATCTCACCCTCTACTCCCTGACGCCCTTACACACAGGGTCGCGGAAGCTCGCGGAACTGGCAACGACATTGGGGACTGACGGATACTTGGAGGGCCCATCATCCGATGGAGAGAGACTACTCTTATTTCTCGGCTCTACATGAGCTGCATGTTCGGTTGGACTCCATACTCTGCTCCCCAGGACGATATCTGATCATAACCCCCTCCTGGTATCCTTGACCCGAGTGCGAACTAGGCCTACAATTCCAAACTGGCGTCTCAGACCGGAGGTGCTAGAAGACCAGGTATTCCGAACCACGATAGGCACTGCCATAGAGGAGTATTTTCAGACTAACGTTGGCACGGCTGCCAACCCCCAAATTGAGTGGGATGCCTTTAAAGTTGTCATACGTGGTCGCTGTATTGGCGAAGCGATGGGAGTACGGAGGGTTCTTTTAGAGGATATACAGAAAGCCGAAAAACGACTCAGAGAAGCTGAAAAAGATAGAGCGGAATGGGTAGACAAACAAGCAGATCTGCTAGAGGCCAGGGAAACACTAGCATTGCAGGTGGAATGGCTGAGATGCTTTGACCACAGGGCCTATGCGATCCGGGCCCATGCTGAGAGGGATAAATCTGGGGCGTTGCTGGCTTGGCTGGCTAATCCAGCGCGGAGGGGGGACGCCGATGCTAGAATGAAGGGGGAGGGATGGCGTGACTCATTACGGACAACAGGATATCAAAGCACAGTTCTTGGAATATTATACTACTCTATATCCGAGCCAATTGGACCCTATGGTGTTGGACGGGGAGGAATTTTTGGAAGATATTGAACTTCCTCAAATCTAGGCGGACGCGGCGGAGGCTCTAGGACGTGACAGAGTTGGGTGAGATCAGGGGGGCCATTAAACGCATGGCCAGGAATAAAACCCCTGGCACGGACGGGCTCCCGGTCGAGTTTCACGCCACATATGTGGATGCCTTGGCTCCTCGCTTGTTGGCCCTGTATAATAGGTCGAGGCGAGATGGGTGCTTGCCCGTGTCGACGAGAGAAGCAGTGATTATTCCGCTCTTAAAACCAGGTAAACCAGCCTGGGATCGTACTGCGTACCGCCCCCTCGCCATGCTCAATCTTGACTACAAGATCTTGAGTCGAATTTTAGCTAGCCGGTTGATGACGCACATGAAGGAGCTTGTACACACTGACCAGGAGGGGTTCATTCCATCCCGGAATACGGCCATGAATATCAGGTGACTGCTTCGCCTGCTGGACACCCCCAATCAAGACAACGAAGAGGCGTGCATCCTATCGGTTGACATCGAAAAAGCCTTAGATAGCCTTGAATGGCCCTATCTTTTCAGAGTCTTGAGGGCCTTTGGGAAGGGTTTGTGGCCTGGACAGCAATATTGTATAAGAGGTCCACCGCCAGGGTACGCATGGGAGGAGTGATTTCAGAGGCCTGTGATGTGGGCAGGGGGACGAGACAGAGTTGCCCACTGTCTCCCCTCTTGTTCGCGCTGGTGGTGGAACCCCTAGCTGTGCATGCGCGCTCGGGCGGTACTACCGGGGGCTGGATGGGGTAGGCCAATCCCAATTTATTGCATTATATGCTGATGATCTTCTAATGTTCCTAGCCAACACTGCGGAGGAGCTGCAGGGTGCAAAAACTCTACTGACCAGACTAGGAAGGGTGGCGGGCCTCAAGGTCAAGTGGAGCAAGACATGCCTATTCCCTGCCCTTAGTGGCAGGACTGACCCACCGGATGGGCTTGATGTTAAATGGGAGAGCAGCTGTCTGACCTACTTGGGAGTACGCATTTATCATATGACCGCTGATTTACTGGAAGGTAATGTCGGACGAGCGATACGAACCACCAAGATAAATTTCGAATTTTGGGCGACTCTCCCGCTATCAGTGGCGGGACGGGTGGCGCTCCTAAAAATGGTCACGTTACCGCGGTTACTCTATTATTTTGGGTCATTACCACTGTGGATCCCGCGAAGGTTCTTTACCCAACTTAACACCATGATCACTGGATTTTTGTGGGGCTCCAGGAGACGCAGGGTAGCGCTAGCCACCATGATGAGACCCATACGGGAGGGGGGCTTTGTGGTGCCGGATGTTGAGGCCTACTACCACGCAGCACAGCTGCAGTGGTTCACGAAATGGATGGCGGGAAGGCTTCGCAATGGGGACGACCAGGGGTGCTCAGACCTGGATCTGAGACAGCTCTCTCACGTGTTACTACGGCTCCCATTGAGCGAAAGGGATGCTCCGAGAGACCTGTGGGTGACACGCCAATGCTGGAACAGAGTATGTAGGCGAGCTCAGCACCTACCCCCATGTGCCCCTGAGATCCCGCTGCTGGTGTGTGAGGCCCTGCCCCATGGGGGAGACTGGCAGGGATTGCGGACCTGGGTGGAGGCGGGGATCTCCACTATTGGAGACCTTTATGAGGATAATACCCTGTTACCCTTTAATGACTTACTGGAGCGACACAAGCTTCCCAGGAGGGACTTTCTGCTCCATGCCTCTCTGACGACGGCCATCCGTAAACACTTGAAGAAGGGAATGGTGAAGCCACCGATTTCGTTGCCCTGCCGATATGTAGTTTTAGCGGCTGGGACAATCAAGGCTGTCACTTGCCTCTATAGGCGGCTCACCCAGGAAATAAGGGAGCCGTTAGAGAGCCTGCGTCTTAAATGGGAAACGGACATTGAGATGCCCATAGCTGAGAAGCCATGGGAGGCACTAGTGGAGAGAGCATGGATATGCTCTCGAGATGCCAATTAGAAAATGCCACATTTTTACATATGTTTTGGGAGTGCCCCTTGCTGGAGGGATTCTGGAGGGGGATACTGAATGCACTGGGCGACATAATGGAAAGAGACACTAACCTGACCCCGGGATATTGCCTGCTACATTGGTTCCCCCACACTGCCCCGAATACAGTTACCAGCAAATTTATAGACCTAGGGTTAGTCCTGGCTAAACGAGAAATTACCAGCCACTGGAAGGCGGCCGGTGCCCCTAGTGTCTTGAGGTGGCGGAGGGAATTTATAAAATGGACCGACTGTGAGGGAATTCTTAGGCTGCAAATGGCCCAGAGATTGGATAATGAAAAAATGCTGGATGTGGCGAGGGCGTGGGAGGCATTAGTTGAGCTAC
This sequence comes from Triturus cristatus, assembly GCF_964204655.1. Lineage (NCBI taxonomy): Eukaryota > Metazoa > Chordata > Amphibia > Caudata > Salamandridae > Triturus > Triturus cristatus. The sequence goes on from NC_140585.1 coordinate 315,016,587, forward strand.
TCAAGCGCCCGACAGATAACACCAACCCACCCCCTGAGTGAGTGGACCTGTGAGTGAGAGCTGAACCGATGCCCTATTGGGTTGTGACATATGGGAGAATGACAATCTATAGTCCATAGCGGCTTCCCTAGTCTACATACCTCCCTAGCGGAATCACTGTGTCTGTTGTCTTGTATGGATGGGTAGGATTCTCCACAGAACTAATGATGACCAAGCGACATGCCGGAGGGGTGTGGGGGGGGGATAAGTTACATAGGGGGGAAGGGAAGGGGAGGGAGGGGTACGTTATTCTTGTTGTTTGTTGCGACTTCAATAAGCTTGGACTGGGACAAATTATTGGGATGTAGTTCTCCTACCATGACGGTGCAGCGCATAACTTCCCTGAGAACTTGAACACCATGCTCTGTTGACAATTTCCCATGGCCCACGCATGGTGACCTCTGCACCGGGAACTATGCGCCTAACAGTTCTATTTATCAGCACATGATCACACGCTGCAAGCCTTAATCCCATTGTCTTATTTGTCTAACTGAAAATTGCTGAATAAAATCTGTCTAAAAAAAAAAAAAAACAATACCTGTACTCCAATCTATCAACTGCGTGGGTCCTATGGTGCATCTAGCACGCTAAAGTACTTCAATATTACCAGATAAACATGTAATGTAATGAAAGGTGGGTTTGTAGAGCGCTGCTTGTCACATGTGAGAGTATTGAGAGGGGTCCACTGTGTTGAGTTTAGACATCTGATGTCAAACTGGAATTTTCTAAATTTGAATTTTTTTTTGTTTAGGTAGATAACCTAGAATGTCAACAAATTGCAGGCCCTTTAGGTACTTCACTGCTACCGAGTAATCAAGATAAAATAAATGCTGTCTTGTATTCCAGGCTCTGCTTCATAATGATCTTAATTAAATTCATGAACGTTACAAGAATTACTCAGTTTTTGAAGGGATCCTGAAACATTTAAACCATATACTTTAATCTCACATTAGGTGAAAAAACCTGCAGAATTCACGCTATATAGTACCTTCCAAAGGCTATCACTGGGCCCTTTTGTTTTGGAATCAAAACTATTCCAGTCTAAACCTTCAAATACCTACATTGGGGAATGTACACTTAAAATTGCTGTCCGACGTTTAAACAATTAGACACAAGGAGGGCTGATAGGCATGGAATTAGCAAACCTAAAGAAAAAAAACCAACTTGTGTCTTTAAGAAGTTCACAGGTTTCCAATCCAATGGTGCCTTGTACTAGCAGTCGCCTTTTAGAATCGATTATGTTCCCAGTTTGTGAGAGTGGGACCTTAGAATGATGTTGGTGTTTTTCGGCCCACTGTTTGGCAGTTTTTCTGCCACAATTCTTCACTTAAAGTCTTCTGTTGTAAAACTGTTTTAGGTTTTATTTGGCTTTTGAGCCAAACATTTTCCTGTCTGGATACCCTCCTTATTTGTCTAGTGTCCAGCTTGAGTCAGAAAGAAAGCAGCTTCTGACCCTCCTCAGACCTGTGTGGTATGCCTTACAGATTCTCACTCCACAAAGGACAGAGTTTTGCTGCAACATGGCAATGGTAGGACCTGTAAAGACAGACAGGGCTTCAGGCTGAGAGAGAAACTGGAAGATATGTTGGTAAAGGACAAGTCCTTGAGGGAAGCATCAGCATTTACTGGGATGCTGTCTGGGATTCCAAGGGGAGACTCATGAGAGGCTATTCAGAAAGGAAGAGGAGGCCTCAACTATCACACCACTTGCTACATTGGTGAAGGGGACAGCCCAAACCTGCTCAGTGTTGAAGGTCATCAATTCTGAAGTATTCTTGACAGCAAAGTTGCCATCACACTCGCCGTTGCACTCTACGCTGAAGAGCTATTTGACATCCAGACATCAGTGAAAGTAGCACCTCTAACAAAAAGGTTACATGCCTCAACCATTTCCTGTAGGTTCTCCAGCTCTTTTGTTCTGTAATAATTTAAATTTGCTGTTTCTGCAAACTTCAACTGTAAATTTGCAGACTTTTTTCCATTCCACTTTGATAAGTACCTTTCTCTCGTCTCGGTCACAAATCTTATTGGGGGCTACAAGTTTTGCCCATCATTATTAGCACTGCATGACAATTTTATAACTTTGTGTTTCCCATTTCCGTAGCTTATTGTGAACTAAATGCATTTGTGGTTCATTTGGGATGGACTCCAAAGTGTGCCCAATTGTTCTCAATATGGTTTTATACACCAACAGTTGCTTCTTATGTACAAGGTACAACTCAATATCAATTTCTTGAAATGTGAGGAGTATAGTGTTATCAAAAAAGTTGCCTATGGGTAATTCTACAACCTCTGTCTATTTTACCTCAACAGCCACAGCTGTCTTATCTCTAAATCTGGGGTAAACAACAGACTTGCATACTGTTTTAGTGTCAAATCATAAGAAGGAACATCAAAAACAATGCCTAACTGTGTCCATTAATCTACTATAGTGAAAATGTTTATACTTATCTTTGAACAATATCATTAGGAAAGATCTCGGCCCCCATGCCGTTGTCTCTTCAGCAGTCCGTTCACATACACATCTCCTTACCCACTGAAACTGTGCTGCCCAATAGTAGAGCTCATAGTCTGAGATATTTCACCCAGCCTCTGCAATCGGAGGCTGTCGCACAAGTTACTTACTTGTGTAACGATATATCTGTAAGAGACATTAGTGATAGATTCCTTACCTTAGAATATCCCCAGGTGTCAGACTGGATCCGAAAAGTTTTTCGTCAGCAGTACCCCTGCGTGTCAGTAGGTGTCGTCGTACTGCTCCGCGTACGTCGCTAGCATCGTAGTCGCCGAGATGATGTCGCTGGTGGTACTTAGACGCGCACACGCACGCTGACCTCAGTTCTGTACACGACTTTCCGTGCCAGGAACGCAGAGACATGCAAGATACTGACCACTGGTGCATTGAAACTAGGGCCCTGAAAGGGATGACCTTAACCCTAGAAATGATTTCACAGAACGGTGAGGATGGGTGGGGCGGTAAGGAATCTACTATCACTAACTAATGTCTCTTAGAGATATATCGTTACACAAGTAAGTAACACGTGCATCTGAAAGAGACACGTTAGTGATAGATTCCATACCTTAGAATAGATACCCCAGCAAATACCAACCCCGGTGGTGGGTCTGCGAACTAAGATCACACCAGAAAGTCACGGAGAACAAAACGGCCAAAGAAGCAGTCTCTCCGGAATTGACTGTCAAGGCAATAATGCTTAGTAAAAGTGTGCAGCGAGGCCCACGTGGCTGTCTGACAGATGTCTTGCAAGGGGACACCACGTCCCAATGCAGTAGTAGCTGCTGTCACCCTGGTAGAATGGGCACGCAACCCCACCGGAGGTTCCTTTTTAGCCAGAGAATAACAGGCTTTGATACACAAGACGACCCAGTGAGAGATAGTCCTCTTGTGTACAGCCCGGCCTTTCTTGGCGCCCACGTAGCCAACAAAGAGCTGGTCATTCACCCGGAAGTGTTGTGTGCAATATAAGTAAACTGAAAGTGCACGTTTTGGGTCCAGACGGTGGAGCCTCTCTTCCTCTTTGGAAGGGTGCGGAGGCGGAAAGAAAGTGGGCATGGTGATAGTTTGCACAATGTGAAAAGCAGTGACAACTTTTGGCAAGAAGGAAGAACGAGTGCAAAGCACAACTTTGTCCGGTTGAACAGACAGAAAAACAGGCTTACAGGAAAGAGCCTGGAGCTCACTCCTGCACCTAGCTGAGGTGATGGCAACCAGGAAAGCAGTCTTCAAAGTTAGTAAACGAAAAGGACAGTTGTGAAGCGGCACAAAGGGAGTGCGCATCAAATAAGTAAGAACCAGATTCAAGTCCCACTGCAGCATCACAAATGGAATAGGAGGGAAAAGGTGAGTAATGCCTTTGAGAAATCTATTTACAACAGGGGACTTGAAAAGAGAGGGCTGATCAGGGAACCTGAGAAAGGCCGAGATTGCAGAAAGGTAGCCCTTGATAGTGCCCAGAGCAGAGCCCTGCTAGGCCAGAGAAAGAAGGAACAAAATGACCTCTGAAAGAGGGACAGAAAGGAGGGGTCCACAGCTTTTGCTGTGCACCATGCCACAAATTTGTTCCACCTGCAGGCGTATACCGATTTAGTGGAGGGACACCTGGCTGCCAGAATTACATCACAGACTTCAGGAGGCAAGTCAAATGGAATCAACTGTCGCCGCTCAATCTCCACGCATGTAGGTGGAGGCTGGACAGGTTCGGGTGGAGGACCGTCCCCTGCTGCTGCGACAGAAGATCCTCCCGAAGAGGAAGTCGGATCGGGGGATCCATGCTCATACTGAGTATCTCGGGATACCAAACTCTTCGAGCCCAGTCCGGGGCCACAAGAATGACATGGGCCCGGTCGCGCCTGATCTTCAGCACTATGGGTAGAAGTGGTATAGGCGGAAAAGCGTATAGTAGACCGCAACTCCACTCTCAACGAAAAGCGTCGCTGAGCGAGTGCCGCCTTGGAAATTCCAACGTGCAGAACCGCTGACATTGCGCGTTCTCTTCGGTGGCGAATAGATCTAACCAAGGCTCTCCCCAATGTTGAAGGAGACCTTGCGCCACCTCCGAGTGAAGACGCCATTCGTGATCCATCATGCACCAGCGGCTGAGTTCGTCCGCCCTGGCGTTCAAGCAACCTGCCAGGTGTTGAACCGTCAAGGAAATGCCCTGGCGTTCCAGCCATGTCCAGAGGCGCAGAGCCTCCTGACATAGGGTCCACGACCCCACCCCGCCTTGTTTGTTGCAATACCACATGGCGGTGGTGTTGTCTGTGAACACCTGCACCACTTTCCCCTTGACAGAGGGAAGGAATGCCTTCAGTGCAAGTCGGATCGCCCAAAGCTCCAGAAGGTTGATATGGAGCTTGGACTCCGCCGGAGACTAGAGGCCTCTGATCTCCGCCTCTCCCATGTGGCCGCCCGATCACAGGAGGGACGCATCCATCACCACTGTGTGCTCCGGTTGGGGAAGGGAGAGGGATCTGCCGCTGACCCAATGCTGATTCGTGAGCCACCGCTGCAATTGTTGTGCAGTGCCCTCCGAGATCTGGACGTAGTCGGACAGGTTCTCCTGATGCTGCGCCCACTGGAACTTCAGGTCCCACTGCAGAGCCCGCATATGCCATCTGGCATGGTTGGTGAGCAGGATGCAGGAGGCCATGAGGCCCAGCAGCCTCAAGGTCGTCCTGACCGAAACCCGCGATAAGGGCTGAAAGATCAGAATCATAGTCCGAATGTCCCGGACTCGCTGTTCGGGAGGATAGACCCGAAACTGCGCAGTGTCCAGAACCGCTCCGATGAAGAGGTGCTTCTAAGAGGGAATCAGGTGTGACTTTGGCACGTTGATGGAGAACCCCAGCAAATGCAGGAGGTCGCCCGTAGTCTGGAGGTGGGAGACGACCGTTTGGGTCGAGCCCGCCTTCAACAACCAGTCGTCGAGATAGGGGAAGACTGAAACCCCTGATCTGCGCAGATGAGCTGCGACCACCGCCATCACTTTCTTGAACACCCGAGGGGCGCTGGTAAGGCCAAATGGGAGCACGGTGAAATGAAAGTGCTCGTGGCCTACCATGAACCGCAGGTAACGCCGGTGGGCTGGCAGGACGAGGATATGAAAATAAGCGTCCTGCAAGTCCAACGCTACCATCCAGTCTTGCGGGTCTAGGGCAGACAAGACCTGAGCAAGTGTGAGCATCTTGAACCTCTCCTTCCGGAGGAAGCGATTGACGTTCCTTAGGTCTAAGATAGGACGCAGGCTCTTGTCCTTCTTTGGAACCAGGAAGTAGTGGGAGTAACAACCACAACCTACTTCTGGCGTCGGAACCCACTCTATGGCCCCCTTGGCCAAGAGGGCCGTAATTTCCTGCTGGAGACGTGTCAAGGGATCCGCCGACATGCAGTGGTACTGTGGTGGCATGGCTGGAGGGGTAGTCTCGAAGGGGAGGGAGTAGCCCCTTCGGACAAGCTGCAGAACCCACCTGTCCGATATGATGGTGCGCCATTGGTGAAAGTGATGGGGGATCCTTCCACCCACTGGCGTCTGGTGGGCCTGAAACACCAGACTAGGAAGCTTTGGAGGCAGTGGCTGCAGGCGGGGTTGTGGACTGACCTACACGCTGGCCCCGTGACCCGACTCTGTGGGTCCCATGTCCCCGGCTGCGCTGAGACTGTTGCTGCGCAGGCCTGTGGCTCTGAAACGAACGTGCCTGAGCGCCCCTTCCTTGGCAAAGAAAGGAGCGAAAAGCTGAAGCGGAAGGAGTGCGTGTAACTGAAAGGCCTAAGGACTTGGCCGTAGCCCTTGAGTCCTTAAAACGTTCCAACGCACAATCTGCTTTATCGCCGAACAGGCGAGTGCCATCAAAGGACATGTCCATCAATGTGTCCTGGACATCCCCAGAAAAGCCAGTCGTCCGCAGGCAGGCATGACGGAGTAGTGCCACTGTCGTTGAAATCACTCTGCCCAGCAAGTCAGCAGTGTCAAGACCACACCGGATGGTGAACTTGATTGCGTCTCTCCCCTCAGCAATAGCTTGGGAAAGTATTGCCTGAGCCTCCACCGGACACTGTGGCAGCACTTGTGTAACCGTATCCCACAAAGAATGAGAGTAACGGCCCATGAGACATGCGGTGTTCACAGACCGCAGGCCCGAACTGGTGGAAGAAAAAATCTTCTTCCCAAACTGCTCCAGTTTCTTGGATTCCCTGTCCGGAGGTGCAGAAAGGAACGCACTTGGTGACACTGAGGCATGGACAACCAAGCTCTCGGGGTGGGGTGTTGGGAGTGGAAAATGGGGTTGCCTGGGGCCGGGCGATGGCATCGGGCCACGTTCTTGTCCACAGGAGGCCCTGCGTTGGGCCTGGACCAGGTGCCCAAAAGAACGTCCGAGAGTGCATCGTTAAAGGGCAGCAGCGGCTCCGTAAAAGCAGAAGCTGGCGGAAGCACCTCTGTAAGGAGGTTAGTCCTGATGGCCACAGTAGGGAGCTCGAGGTGGAGAGCCTCGGCCGCCCTATGCAACACCATAGAATACAATCCACCTTCCTCCGTAGCCACGGTAGAAGGAGACAGTGTGCCAGGTTCAGAGCATACTCCTGGTCACCTGCATCCCCCGGATCCTCTTCCCAGTCCGGGTCTAACTCTCATTGAGCTGCAAGAGGGTCCTCAGACCCCTCCCAGTCCTCCCCATCCTCCATAGCCTGTTGAACAGGTGGAACATATGGACGTCGGTGGATATAGGGATAGATGTTCTCAAACGGCGTCGGAATCTGCATCGGTAGACACCCTTCCGGCACCTGTTCCACACCGGGGAGAGGGCCGGGGACGGCGTCGGCCGGGTCTGTGGCCGGTGTCGTCGATGTCTATGCCGGTGGAGGTCCGACAGGGCCAACCGGCATGGACGGGGATCCAGGCCTGGATCCACAGGGGTCCCTCGGCGTCGACACCGGAGTCGTCGACGACGTCGGGGCCGGAGCAGACGACGTCGAAGAACGAGTACCCCCAGCCGGGCCCGCGGGGCCCGAAGGCGTACCGGCGGGGCTGGAATGTCCGAAGACACGTGCCATGGCTAACAGGAACTTCAGCAGCTGGGCCGGAGGCGCCGATGGACCGGAAAGGGCGGGTAGGCCATCAGCAACGGTGTAGGCTCCGCCGGAGTCGCAGGGGCGGCGCCACCTGCACCCTTAGTCGTGGCGTGCGACCGGCTAGGGCACAGCTTTCCAAACTTTTCATGTTGGTGAAACGTTTTGGAGATGCATCATTTTGGGACACAGTAAGGCAGTGTAGCGAGCAAGCCCTAACAACCCAAGGGGGTTTCGTCGGGGGGGGGGGGGGGGGTTTGGTTCTGCCCTCTCCCCCCGGAAGAACATTTTGAAATAAAAGTGGGCAAATGGTGCATTTTCAAGCAAATTTTGAGAAAGCAGGAAGGTTACTAAAGCAATTGTGAATCTGTTCTAACAAAGACAGTGACTGGCAAAACTGGGAGTGTAAGGTTAGGTTTGTGCCTGAAGCAAGAATATAATCATGCACACATTGACACATGCCCCAGTGATTTATGGCACAAAGAGGGCTGGTTCACGCACTGCCAACCCTTTCAACCATGCACAAAGTCCGCCTGCTAGCAAGCGAGCCCAAACCACCCAAGAGGGGTTCGGTGGGGTTCTCCCCCCGGAGAAAATTTTGAAAAAAACGTGGACAAATGGTGCATTTTCAAGCAAATTTGAGAACACAGCAAGGTTAATAAAGAAATTGTGAATCTGTTCTAACAAAGACAGTGACTGGCAAAACTAGGTGTAAGGTTAGGTTTGTGCCTGAAGCAAGAATATAATCATGCACACATTGACACATGCCCCAGGGGTTTAGGGAACAAAAAGGGCGGGTGCACGCACTGCCAACCCTTCCAACCATGCAACAAAGTCCGCCTGCTGCCTTGCTGAATATGAGTTATACAAAAATCCGTTCAGGAAGGGGAAATTGTGAGTGGTAAAACAATCATGCAACTTATCAGCTGGTCTCTGCGCATTGAACTCAGATGTGACCGCTCTCCGTTTCTAAGTGCTGTAATATACAGGGAATATAGTGACCAATGTTTTGGAAGTATGGCAGGGTGAGTCAATCTTGCTGTAATTCTGACTGATGTTTTCAGTCACAGAAAGACACTGCACCAAGAATGTCCTGAAAACCTGACTTCACCCCATTTCCTAGTGAGATTTCTCAGTGAAGCAGGATAAAGTGCTATGAATTTTCCTGATTAACCATGGACCATTCTCTTGTGGGAAACCTGTAACAATGTCCAGTGAGTGACAGAGTAACACGACTAAACAGCATTATGTACAGTTGAATACCACATTCTTCATAAGTCATAGCGCTTCTTTCCAATAAAAAGTCTTATTGTAGTTATAATAGTTCCTTCCAGCATGCAGGACCCCCACACAATACCAGCAAGGGCCTACAATAGAAGATCCATTGAATGGTTCATTGCATGAGAAAAAGAGAAATGCACATGTTTTCTTATTTTATAATGGGAGGAACAATGTTAAACTATTATGGCTCATGATGAACTATCACATCTGAAATCATAAAAACTGAATTCCATCCCCTGACTATGCTCGCAAACAAAAACTCAGCCTAGTGACCTGGCTGTCAACCGAAGCCGTCACTTAACAGGGATGTAGAATTCCTATAGCCAGACGCCCGGGACATATTGTTTGGGGTCACGGGCAACAAGTTTCCATGTGTATTTTGTCCTTGGGACAAGTAGGCCCAACCCCCTACATCACAAACCCTTTGACTGCCAGTTTACAGTACCACATTATAGATCAGGGAAAGGCTTTGCCTGCAGTTAAGGTAATATTTGTGTCCATGTGTTATTGCTCTTCAAACTTGTATTTATGGTTCATTAATGCAAAACCTTTATTATTAGGGTGAGTGATCTAAGTACACGTTGTAAGTTCAGACTGTACTACTGACAGTGGGTCCAGTATAAAAATGTGTACACATGTTTTCAATATTTAGCAATATGAGGCTATGCATACGGCTCCTAGAATGCTCTCTGATTAGATGCAAATAAATGCAGAAGCTTGAAAGCAAGATTGATTATTCTTTGCTTTCAAAATATTCACCAAAAAATGCAAAAACATTTCGCTGAACTACTGTAATATTTTAGGTACCATTTTCCTGCAGCATCATTTAGTAAAATGTGTTGATGTGTGCTAGTGTTTCCCAAAAATATTCATATTGGAAAATCAGTGTAACCAGTTTTAATAAGATTACGGGAAACAAAACAAAAACAAGCATTGGTAAAGCCAATAGGTCTGGAATTGTTGGTTAGCGTTTTGGTTTTGTCAATGCGTGACTTGTTTTGGCATGTTTTTTGTAAAACCTTATTGGTGTGGGAGCTACCGGGTCCTCATTGTAACAAACATTGGCAAAAGCAAAAATTGTTTTGGTTTCAAAAAGCACACATTGCAACAGTAGTTCCTGGCACTGAACAAAACGACTATGTGTTGATTATGCTCCTTGTGTTACTCATAGTGAAGCTAGCCGACAGAGAGAGACAGAATTTTAATAAACACAAAATTTCATGGTTAACACCAGACCTAATCATGGGCCCAATTATTAAATAAAGTCTCAAAAGTGCACTCATGTCCTTGCATTAAGTGCAGATATACGACTTTCATGAATTCACAAGACTTTACAGAAGTAGGCCAAGAAATAGTACTCCTAGAAAATATTTAACAACTGCATTTTAGCATGAGCTAATATGCAGGTGTAGATGTGCTCATGCGAAAATCTGAGTGTTTGCAAGTTCACTTTCCCTCCAACCATTTTTCCCCCAACCCTGAAAGAAGTTTTATGGCTGCCATTGTCAGGAGTAAATTTCCAACCTTTCTCAGTATGGGAAAAGATTGGATAAAAGGTGGTAAAAACCCCTAAAATATGCAAATTAGTAGGTTTGCACAGACTCAAAAGGGCATCCAACCCTGGAACTGATGCTTACCTTCAGCGCTAGTATGTAGATCTGCTGAAACGTGGCAACATAAAAGAGTTGCTAGTATTCAAACCCTACTATGGAAGGAGCCCTGGCATAATCATAGAGGCTATTCCGGAGCTCTTATATAATGAGATTGCTGCCATAATTTGTCACCGCATTACATGGCACTAAAGGGGCAAGTGGATTTTGTTACAGGACAAGTAGATTTATGAAGCTAACTGCCCCATGGACAAGTAGATATTTTATAAAATTCCACACCCCTGCTTAAGAATACTTCAGAAAACATAGATACCAAACAGAGGGGTATTACAAGACAGCCCCACAAGCTCTACCCCTGACATCCTCATCCAAATCCAAGAGGAAAAATGCTTCTTTGCTACACAGCTTAAGACAAGGATGGACATCACCCAAGCAGGCAAATAACATAAAATGCATTCTGAAAAATGATATGGGCGAAAGCAATAAAACGGATGGCAACATTCAGAACATGAACATACGCTAGTAATGCACTTACAGGAGAAGGAAAGTACTCTTTGAACCCAAGATGTTAAGCGTTATTCCTTCTAAAAGCACCAACACGTCGAAAGTTACAAAAAAGGCCACACATTTGTGGGGGAGGGGGTGGGGCTAGAGCAAAAAAAAAACCTGCGACTATGAGGTTGAACACAGGCCCCTGAAGCGGATGCCTTCGTCCACTGAGGCACCAGACCCGGCATACACACATCTTTTTCTCTCTCTGTCTCCCTCCCTCTCTCTCTCTCTCTCTCTGTCTCCCTCTGTCTCCCTCCCTGTCTGTCTCCCTCTCTCTCCGTCTCCCGGTCACCCTCTGCCTCCCTCTCTGTCACCCTTCGTCTCCCTCTCTCCCTCTGTCTCCCTCCATCTCCCTCTGTCTCAGTCTCTGCCTCTATCTGACTGTACCTGTCCCTGCCTCTGTCTGTCTGTCCCTGTCTCCCTCCCTGTCTCCATCTCCGTCTCTATCTGTCTGCCCCTGGCTCTGTCTGTCCCTTTCTCCCTTCCTCTCTCTGTCTCTCTCCCTGTCTCCCTCCCTCTTGTCTGTCTCCCTCCATCTTGTCTGTCTCCCTCCATCTTGTCTGTCTCCCTCCATCTTGTCTGTCTCCCTCCATCTTGTCTGTCTCCCTCCTTCTGTCTGTCTGTCTGTCTGTCTGTCTCCCTCCTTCTGTCTGTCTGTCTGTCTGTCTGTCTCCCTCCTTCTGTCTGTCTGTCTGTCTGTCTGTCTGTCTCCCTCCTTCTGTCTGTCTGTCTGTCTGTCTGTCTCCCTCCTTCTGTCTGTCTGTCTGTCTGTCTCCCTCCTTCTGTCTGTCTGTCTGTCTCCCTCCTTCTGTCTGTCTGTCTGTCTCCCTCCCTCCTTCTGTCTGTCTGTCTGTCTCCCTCCTTCTGTCTGTCTGTCTGTCTGTCTCCCTCCTTCTGTCTGTCTGTCTGTCTGTCTCCCTCCTTCTGTCTGTCTGTCTGTCTCCCTCCTTCTGTCTGTCTGTCTGTCTGTCTGTCTCCCTCCTTCTGTCTGTCTGTCTGTCTGTCTGTCTCCCTCCTTCTGTCTGTCTGTCTGTCTCCCTCCTTCTGTCTGTCTGTCTGTCTGTCTCCCTCCTTCTGTCTGTCTGTCTGTCTGTCTGTCTCCCTCCTTCTGTCTGTCTCGTTGTCTCCCTCCTTCTGTCTGTCTGTCTGTCTGTCTCCCTCCTTCTGTCTGTCTGTCTGTCTCCCTCCTTCTGTCTGTCTGTCTGTCTCCCTCCTTCTGTCTGTCTGTCTGTCTGTCTCCCTCCTTCTGTCTGTCTGTCTGTCTGTCTGTCTCCCTCCTTCTGTCTGTCTGTCCCTCTGCCTCTGTCTGTCTGCCTCTGTTCCTCTGCCTCTGTTCCTCTGCCTCTGTTCCTCTGCCTCTGTTCCTCTGCCTCTGTTCCTCTGCCTCTGTTCCTCTGCCTCTGTTCCTCTGCCTCTGTTCCTCTGCCTCTGTTCCTCTGCCTCTGTTCCTCTGCCTCTGTTCCTCTGTCTCCCTCCCTCTGTCTCCCTCCCTCTCTCTGTCTCCCTCCCTCTCTCTGTCTCTCTCCCTCTCTCTGTCTCTCTCCCTCTGCCCCCCTCCCCCTGTTCCCCTCCCCCTGTCCTCCTCCCCCTGTCGTCTTCCCCCTGTCCTCCTCCCCCTGTCCCCCTCCCCCTGTCCCCCTCCCCCTGTCCCCCTCCCTCTGTCTCTCTCCCTCTGTCTCTCTCCCTCTGTCTCTCTCCCTCTGTCTCTCTCCCTCTGTCTCTCTCCCTCTGTCTCTCTCCCTCTGTCTCTCTCCCTCTGTCTCTCTCCCTCTGTCTCTCTCCCTCTGTCTCTCTCTGCCTTCCTCTCTGTCTCCCTCTCGGTCTCCCTCCCTCTCCCTGTCACCCTCTGCCTCCCTCTGTCACCCTTCGTCTCCCTCCCTCTGTCTCCCTCCCCCTCTCTCTCTGTCTGTCTCAGTCTCTGCCTCTATCTGACTGTACCAGTCCCTGCCTCTATCTATCTGTCTGTCCCTGTCTCCCTCCCTGTCTCTGTCTCCATCTCTGTCTTTGTCTCTGTCTCGGTCACTATCTGTCTGCCCCTGGCTCTGTCTCTCTCCCTTCCTCTTTCTGTCTCTCTCCCTGTCTCCCTTCCTCTCTCTGTCTCTCTCCCTGTCTCCCTTCCTCTCTCTGTCTCTCTCCCTGTCTCCCTTCCTCTCTCTGTCTCTCTCCCTGTCTCCCTTCCTCTCTCTGTCTCTCTCCCTGTCTCCCTTCCTCTCGGTCTCTCTCCCTGTCTCCCTTCCTCTCGGTCTCTCTCCCTGTCTCCCTTCCTCTCGGTCTCTCTCCCTGTCTCCCTTCCTCTCGGTCTCTCTCCCTGTCTCCCTTCCTCTCGGTCTCTCTCCCTGTCTCCCTTCCTCTCGGTCTCTCTCCCTGTCTCCCTGTCTCCCTCTCTCTCCCTCTCTCCCTCTCTCCCTCTCTCTCCCTCTCTCCCTCTCTCCCTCCCTATTGTCTGTCTCCCTCCCTATTGTCTGTCTCCCTCCCTATTGTCTGTCTCCCTCCCTATTGTCTGTCTCCCTCCCTATTGTCTGTCTCCCTCCCTATTGTCTGTCTCCCTCCCTATTGTCTGTCTCCCTCCCTATTGTCTGTCTCCCTCCCTATTGTCTGTCTCCCTCCCTATTGTCTGTCTCCCTCCCTATTGTCTGTCTCCCTCCCTATTGTCTGTCTCCCTCCCTATTGTCTGTCTCCCTCCCACTGTCTCCCTCCCACTGTCTCCCTCCCACTGTCTCCCTCCCACTGTCTCCCTCCCACTGTCTCCCTCCCACTGTCTCCCTCCCACTGTCTCCCTCCCACTGTCTCCTTCCCACTGTCTCCTTCCCACTGTCTCCTTCCCACTGTCTCCTTCCCACTGTCTCCTTCCCACTGTCTCCTTCCCACTGTCTCCTTCCCACTGTCTCCTTCCCACTGTCTCCTTCCCACTGTCTCCTTCCCACTGTCTCCTTCCCACTGTCTCCTTCCCACTGTCTCCTTCCCACTGTCTCCTTCCCACTGTCTCCCTCCCTCTTCCTCTGTCTCCCTGTCTCCCTCCCTCTCTCCCTCCCCCTTCCTCTGTCTCGCTGTCTCCCGCTCGCTGCCTCCCGCTCGCTGCCTCCCGCTGTCTCCTGATCTCGGTCTCTCTCTCTCCGTTCCTCTGTCTGTTCCTCTGTCACCCTCCCTCTGTCGCCCTCCTCCCTCTGTCTGTCTCCCTCCCTCCCTCCGTCTCCCTCCCTCCATCCATCTCCCTCCCTCCGTCTCCCTCTGTCTGGCACCCTCTGTCACCTCACCCCAGCTTCCCGGGCACACACACAGCCGCACCCGAGTACTTCACAGGTCTTTAAAAGACCATTTACTTGTTAATGAGGCTTTGTTGTGAATCGTCCGGCCCCCATAGAGCAGAGTGTCTAGGAATGCCTCTTAATTAGCAGCAGTTATGTGCTAAGTGCCCGTGACACACCTACCATTTGCAGGCGACACAGTACTGTGTCGGGACACACAGTTTGGAAAGCTCTGGGCTAGGGGAAGGCAAAGAGCGACAACACTTTTTTGACTTCTTGTGCTTCGCCTTACCTGACTCTGACTGCGAAGACTTCGAATGATGGCGATGGCTCCGCGGCAGGTCCCTCGACCTCCCTCGGGACTGCTCCCAGGCCTCCAGCCACTTTCGGGACCGCTCCCTCAAAGTTTTCGGAGCCACGGCCCGTCAGTGGGGGCACGACTCGGCGTTGTGGTCGTGCCCCAGGCAATAGAGACACTCACGGTGCGGGTCCATCACCGACATCGTGCGGAGACAGGCCGCGCAGGACTTAAAACCGGGTATCCCTATGCACCTGTAGAATGAAATAGGTCTTGAAAACAGACAAAAAGTCTCTCCGGATCTGCGCTTGCTGGTGCGGAAAAAGAAAGAACCGACGTCAGCGCGCGTGGGCGCGTCTAAGTAGCTCCAGCGACGTCATCTTGGTGACTACGACGCCAGCGACGTATGCGGAGCCGTACGACGATGCCTACCGACGCGCAGGGGTACTGCTGACTAAAAACCTTCCGGATCCAGTCTGACGCCGGGGGATATACTAAGGTAAGGAATCTATCACTAACGAGTCTCTTTCAGATATTTTTGTTTTTTTAGTGCCACCATATTTCTTTCCTTTGCAGTGTTGGATCAAGTAGTATGAATTCAAGGGTTTAAATATCTACCCTGGTAATTTCATAGGGATTTTTATAAAAATAATAACTGTGAGCTAGACACTATTTTGGCTAATGCTAATCTCCACATCACTGAAAGGGACAGTCTTTTCCTTGACTTTTCGGTAGTTGATAGAAATACATCTCCAATAATTGTTAAACCAGCATATCCTATACCACTGCATAGAATCTAGATGGCAAATCATCACTGCCTAAAATGTTATCCCTTGTCAGACTAATGACCACAGATTTAAATTCAGTGATCGTAACAGGTGGTTCTAGTTCCTTGGTTTGTGACGGCGTGAATGTCTCCTAAGCTTAGACATATGAACATAATTCTCCAGCAAAACATGTCCAGATCCATTATTGCTTGGCGAATACAGCTGCTTATATCAGGAAGAACATGTCTCGTTAATTTTGTTCTTAAGTAGACCACTTCACTTTCATGTATCTAAGTGCTCTTATGGAGGAGTATGATATATCGTCCTTTATCAACCATGACTAGAGACTGCCTGCTTTGTTATCCTTGCTATTTTTTTCTGGCTATGAGCTCTCTGTAGTCAAATAACAGAAGGCATCCACCTTTTTAGAATGTAATTTATGAGACTTAAATAAGTTGGCTTTGGGCGTTCATCCATTTTCCATGGGCTGATTCCAACTGTTTCCTCTTGTCAAGTGTTTTTATTTCCTTTCTTAAGACTGCTCTTACCTGGTCTTTTGTTTTACGACACAAACCGCGGATCCCTTTGAACTCCTCCCATTCTAACATTGTATGTTCTATGGGTCCTGCATTGTCAATAACATAGTTACTGATGGGTTCTCATAGCTCACCTCAGAATGCCCCATCTGCTAAAAAGACTGCCTGTATCCATCAGGCTAAAATGTATGTGATGTGATTCCCCTGGGAGATATGTAACAGAGGGATATGGTCAGATCATATCTAGTATTCAGCTCTATTGTAAAGCTGCACATTCATTGTTACTACTTGGAACTGTGACAGTTTATATGACTAATGTTTGTGGATTGTTTAGTATTCGCACCTCTAATTGATCGTATGATGTACTACCCACCTTAGTGGGAGAGGTTATCACAAATTAGGCTGTCTTCATGTGTAGCGTGTAGTTACAGAAAGAATATTCCAGTTCCCAGAAGTTCACTCACAAGGGGCCAATTATTGGAGAGCTGCAGCAGTGCATGTCATACGATACAGTCAGCTGTCACCAGAATAACCATCGTCAGTGACTGATGCTCCAGTTCCAGTTCCTCATCCTCTAAAGCTGGGTGAAAGGTGGAGACGTACGTTTCTGATGATGGTGTGCCTTGTTCTTCAGATCGCCATGGCATGACCTCTACCACTGCATCGGTCTTTCCAGCCTGTATTTTCATTTTTGACAATTCTGAATCTTTACTAAAGGTCCATATTGATCTTCTGTCTCATGTATGTGCCATGATGAATTCTGTTCATGAATGCTTTTATGGTTTCCCAATTATCTGCCCATTCTCAGGCTGCTTTGGGATTGGCGAATAAGTGAGAGTTGTCCCCAGCGATGATCTTTCGTCTGGCAGGTGAAAAAAGTATATATTTAATGTGGATATCTGTGAGTCTTCTTTGATTTGCCGGGAATGAACTGTTAAGCCTGGAAAGATGAACACCATGCAGATGCTGACTTGGAAATGTCCCTGTTTTCTGGTTAGGTGACATACATGGTCTCAGTCCTTATGATTTAATGATCAACACACCACTAGCCTGGCACATGACGCTGGTAGAGGAGAAACCACCAGGACTCTATGAGCTTGCTCCATGGTGAAGAACTTACACAAGCCACAAGGTGTTACCAGCTTGCTGAATCAGTTCAGTCTTTCTCGCTCCTTCAATCTTTCACAATAGGCTCATAATGCATACATTGCCAATTCATTCTGTCTTTCTTGAACCGATAGACTAATCGATGCAAGTTTGAATTTGGTATATACCATCTTGCCTGACCATTTTGTTTGTAAGCCCTAAATAGGGAGCAATACAAAACTACAGTTTCAATTTGGTTTCCTAGAGTATTATGGGTGTCATTAAAGGCTGTCAGTACATGGTTCAGCTTGGCTGCCTACAAGCTCCTTGACATCTTTTTGAAGTTTTGTGTAGCCCATCAGATCAGTGATCTGTCAATTCACAGCCTGTCTCAATCCATGCCCTATGTTATCGAATGAGTTGTGATCATCCAACACCGCATTCAGCCCTTGCGTTGAAATACCTTTAGGTTAAGCAGGGATGGGTGAGGGAGGTAGACCGCATGCAAGGTGTACAAAAGAAAAGAAATGTCAGCAATGTGGCTAGGTCTTATTATTGAATGTTGAAGCTGACTATAATATATATCTTAGGTTCAACTCCTTTGTATATTTTGGTAGATCAACAACATCCAGCCAACCTCCCACTCATGCTCAGTCTGTAACTGATGGCTTCAGAGTGGCGCCATGCTATTATAGACTCCTCCCTTTAGCAGTGCAGTAGGCCGCACAGGCTTTCTGACACAGCTGAGGATGACTACACACCTGAGCCGCCTTCTCGCCTCTTTTCTTTTTACTAACAAAAGTGAAGTCCTGAAGCCACTAGCCTCAAGGTAGCGCAATACCCAGCCATGAAGCAATGAATCAAGTCAGCTGTGGAGGGTGGGCCTAGTACCACTTTCTTGTGCCAGCCAGGCTTTCAGTGTGCCCGGTGCCACCTTCTCTCCTTATGTGATGCAGAATTAGGAAACTAAATAGGCCCAAATATTAGCCTCACCCCCTCAGGAAGCTGCCCCGGTTCCTGGATCAGGCTTGCATCATTTGGATTATCCTCTGGAACAAGCATCAACAGCCACTCCGTTTTCTTGCCATTTAGTCACATCTACAAGCTTCAATCTGCCAACAAGGGGCTGCTGTCATGCTATAATTTGAGGTGTGTCACAGGAGATCTAGATAAACGCTAGTGCTTGGGAGGTACACCCCCAACATATAGTCACAATCATGTATACAAATACTATTACCTTATCGATGGTCCTTACTCACTCCTAAATTTAAATGCCATGGTTGTGCCAGTAGAATTAAGTGATGCAGTAAAGTCTCTGAGAAGTGATGAAGTAAGTGGGGGTGGTCTTACCTCTTTCTCAGAAAGATCTGCCTGAAGGATGCTGACTTTCTCCTTCATTTCTTTCAGTTCTTTCTTGAAGGATTCAGACTCCTCAGATTTTTCTCGCTCATCCCTATCCCGCTGTTCTTTAAGGCGCTCAATTATCCGCTCCTGTCAGAAAATGAACAGAAAAGATCGTTATTATTCAATTGTCTCTTCAGTAGTAATGGTCTAAAATACCACGTACTGAATGCATCCATTCAAAAAACAATGTACTAACTGAACGCTATTATAAATATACCTTGTGTTAGGTTACGTTAATCTGCACACGGTTATTATAACATTCATTATAGCCTTAAATTATTTTCATATCTCTTTCTCTCTCTCTCTATATATATATATATAGAGATATAGATATATATATAGATATAGATATATATAAGATATATATAAGATATATATAAGATATATATATTACCTACTGGCGGTCGCCAGTAGGTAGTTATAGTTAGGACCACGTTTCCATAGGAAAACCTCAACATTCTATTTTGAATAACTTTGGCGCCGGTCGACGAATCCTCGCGAATTTCTCAAAATAGGTGAGGCGCTACGCTCCGCTCCTACCCTGAAAGTCTCGGGGGGATCCGTCAAGCGGGGGCTGAGATAAAAGGGGGGTCCCAAAACGCGTTTTTCCCATGCATTTTTCCATAGGACCTTTAGAACGAGCTACAGCCCGAACGGCTGAACAGAATTACTCAAAATTTGGCAGAGAGGTAGTCCCTAGGTCAAGGAAGTGCCTTTTGTAGGTTTGGTGTAAATCTGTTCAGTAGATTCTGAGAAAATAGCCTTTAAATCAATATATATATCTGAGCCAGCTTACGGTACGCTTACCGTACGCTTACGGTAAGCGTACGGTGGCGTGCGCGAGCGCGAGCGCGATTCTGATTGGCTCTTAGATCTTAGTAAACATTCGAATCGGCCGAAACCAGGAAGCGGCGGCCGCCATTTTGTGTATTTCACTCTGAAAAAAAAGAGTGAAAACAAGGAAAGGGGGCAATGAGGAGAGTTACAGACCCCCTAACAATTGTAAGGGGGTCAAAGATGGACAGAAAAGTACAAAGAAAATATTTATTGATTTTAAAAAAAATCACGGGGTACGCGTACGGTAAGCTTACGGTAAGCGTACGGTAAAAAAAAATAAAAAAAAATAAATGAAAAGCAGATTTAAGAGTTTAGAAATTAGGGAGCTCTAAAAAGAGCTGTTGTGTTTATGGAGTCATTTTTTTAGTGGTACCTACAAGTAAGTACCGATGCAGAGTCTAAGGTTCAAGAGGAAGACTCTGTTCCCTTCATCATTGAAGTGCACACCATCTCCTCTATAAATGTCTTGCATGTCGTAACGCAAGTTGTTGTGGTAAATGGCACCCATACCATAGTCACGGAGGAAAGCAGAAACAGATTTGTTGACGTGCTTTCTTGCTTTGTCAATCTGTGGACAGAAATGATTGGACCAGTTCCATTTTTGCCTTTGGCATATGTTGGAAAACACAAAGGCAGTTTTAGGGAAAAGTGAAAACAGTTGTGCAAAGGTGTCCTTCATAAGCATTTCCAGACCTACCCCAGTCAAAGTGCCTAGGTCATTGCCACCACAGTGCACTATTATGAGGTCAGGGTGTTGGATTTGCATGAAGGATTTCACCAATGGCATCAATTGGTGCCACTTTAACCCTCTCTGACCAATCCATTTAATGTCTACATTTGGCAAAGCAAGGTCTCTCACCATATCTGTTTTCTCTGCAAACTTTTCACTCCAGAAGACATAGCTGTGCCCTACAATCCACACTGTGAACATCTTCAAAGGAGAACTGGATGCACTCAGGAGGTGTCTTTCAGTAGAATGGCAATATGAAAAGAAAGACAGTTTGGAAATGGAGGCATACATATTTTTTACAAAACAAAAAGAACTGATTGGCTGTTTCATACCATACCAGAAAAAAAACTAGGCTGTATGTGAAAATTAATACAAGCATGTTTTGTATTGGTACAAAAAAATGTGTAACCAAAGAACAGTACTATGGATTTGCTGTTAGGTTTGAAAAGTCAAGCACTCTTGCTCTGTGGAATTGAAACATTGTGTGTCGAACTTCTGACCTAACTGCACACAGCAGTGTTCCATGAGCTGTTGCTATGGTAGCAGGCAGAAGTCAAGTTGGGGGAAGGGTACTAGGCAGAAGTCAAGGTGGGGGAAGGGTACTTTTGGAAAAGGGTTCGTTTTCAACCAATAGCAATGTGTGATTACATGTGAAAAAAAGGGGGAAGCACTGAGATTTGAAACTTACATGTATATGTGTGGAAAAATAGAGGGAAAGTTTGCCATTATCTGGTTCTGCTGAGAGGAGAGAGGTGAACACAACAGAGATCCTGGCTCTGATAATCTGCTGTTTGAGTGTCACATTTCTTTCACAACTAACTAATTTTAAAGGTGAGTTTACAGTTTGAGAGGGTATGTATGTGGTAACTTAAGAAATGAATAATAGAAATGGGAATTGTTTTTGTTGTAGTTACACATGGTGGTTTCATAATGTGTCAGTGTGTAAAAGTGATTTACACTTGCCCCTGAAAAAAAAAAGAGCAGTAAGTGTGCTTTCAAATTGGCAAAGAAATTTCGTTTTGGGACTAATATGAAAATATGACTCTGTGTGCATAGAAGAATTATAGGCAGAGATTTATTGCGTCTTGCTCTGGTGATTTCACAGTTGCATTAGATGGAAAGGGGGAGCGAATTTTTGGGGGAATAAGCAGAGGGTTAGCACACACCCATGTCCTTGCCGTGTATAGTCATGCACAGTATTTACAAGCCAGTGGGGTTTTCAGGTTTAAGTCTGTAATGCAAATACATTCAGCATCACTAAGGCTGGTTGCCCTTGGTGGAGTGTAGGCAGTCACAGAGAATGCACATGGTGGTGGTCTGAAAAAAAAACAGCTTGGACACGTGCAATTAAATAAATCAAAAATAGTGGTTTCATAATGTGTCAGTCTGTAAAAGTGATTTCCAATTGTTAAAAGAGGCAAAAATATTTTTTGGAAAAAAATGTAAATATGTGTACTGTATTATAAATTGTTATAAAAATATTAATACTTTTTTCTTTTTTTTCCAGATCGATATAGAAAATTTTTGAAAACTACAACCATTTTAAAAACTATTTTTTAAAAAAACAAATGAATAAATATTTTTTTGAGTGAGTATGGTAAGTCAATGTAATGTGATAAATGATTTTTAGTGTTTTTTTTAAAAAAAATAAAAAAGGTACGCTTACCGTACGCGTACGGTAAAAAAAAAATAAAAAAAAGTTTTTAAAAACATATGTAAAAAAAAGATGAAAGATAAGGTTGGCTCTTAAAAGAGCCGTTGTGTTCATGCAGGGACAGAGGAAAGAAAGATTGGGAATATTAGACGGTACGACAAGTGTGCTGATCTATTTTATTGTTCACTAGGGAAATACTGGTCTCCCTATAAGTAATTAGATCGTGACAAGTGGCGCACAGTACTTCAACCCTCGCAAACCGAGGGTTAATTTCCAGAGGGCCAGCAAAAGGAGATTCTCCCCCCACAGATGAAGGGCTCACCTGACCTGCAGAAGAAGGAGTCTGCCCTGCAGATGATGGTCCAGGCTGAGCTGCTGTGGATGTACTGGCTCGTCTTTCTGAAGAGTTACCTCCAAAAAGATGACCATGTGTCCTTTTGTGTACATCCTTGAGGTGTCTGATCATGGTATGATTCCCAAAGGAATACTTCCTGTCAGGATTACCTCTAGAAAGTACACGCTGACACAGCCTGCAAGTAACTAAGGGTGCATTCACCTTTTGCTGGCCTTCTGGAAAAGTAAAATAATCCCAAACATAAGAAGGCTTTACTTTCCTCGCTCTCTGCCTCAAGACAGTGCTGCTGGTGCTAGCCTCACTCTCAGAAGGGCTCTGCTGTTCTGCCATCGTATCCCAAAGACAAACCAGCTCCTTCTTCCAAGGGATCACAAGCAGAAATGAGGGGAATGGGT
Organism: Triturus cristatus; assembly: GCF_964204655.1. Taxonomy (NCBI): domain Eukaryota; kingdom Metazoa; phylum Chordata; class Amphibia; order Caudata; family Salamandridae; genus Triturus; species Triturus cristatus. Next base: position 315,038,958 of record NC_140585.1, read on the forward strand.
GTGGTGTAGGAGAGTTCTAGAACTGAAAGTAGTTTCCACCAATCAAAAGTTGTGTTTCATGATCACATGACCTACCGTACGCTTACGGTACGCTTACGGAGCGCTTACGGCAAAAAGTACGCGTGCGCGTAAAAAAGACACGCGCTTGCGCGCATGCGCATAACAGTCATTTCCCGGCACTTCCGCGTAACGTGCGCGTGTTGCGTAAGCGCGCACGCGTCCCACGCGCAGTACGCGCGGCTACGCAAAGTACGTAACTATGCGCAAGCAGCGTAGATAGATTACGGACGTTGCGTAAACCGTACGCTTACCGTGAGCTTACGGTACGCGTACTATAAAAAAAAAAAAAAAAAAAAAAAATCTGGAAATAAATTTTACATGTTTATTTTAAAAAATATATATAAAAAAAATATTTAAGGATTTTAAAAATTTAAGCATAGTCTTTATAAAAGATAAGAAAATTAAATTAAAAATATGTTTGAAAAAAATGAAGAATAAAAAAAAAAAATAGCATTTAAAAAACCTTGCAAATTCACTGAAAAAACCATGGGTTTCACACACGTTATAGTTAGGAATTAGCATTTAAAAAACCTTGCAAATTCACTGAAAAAACCATGGGTTTCACACACGTTATAGTTAGGAATTAGCATTTAAAAAACCTTAGAAATTCACTGAAAAAACCATAGGTTTCACACACGTTATAGTTAGGAATTAGCATTTAAAAAACCTTAGAAATTCAGTGAAAAAACCATAGGTTTCACACATGTTATAGTTAGCTGGACATTTTACTCGTAAAAAACCAATGAAATTGCCCCGTTATAGTTAGTTCAGCTAACTATAACTCGCGCGCCCGCAATGCACTGCTGATGACGTCACATATTACATCACTCATGACATGGTCAGTGACATCACTCATGACATCACTGATGACATCTCAAATGACATCACTGATGACCTCACTGATGACATCATCCTTGTGATAGAGTGGCAGACCTCCTCTCACCTTAATATAAGCTTTGATACACACATTCAAAAATAGAGACTAAAAATTTCAAAACAATGGACATACCAATACCAGTTACAACAACCTCTTCAGTAATTCTAAGATCCACATACACATCCACTCATTCACCAACAGTCCTATACAGTCACTCATACATGTACTCACTCATCATATGTACTCATACATCTATACATCCTGTTACACAATGCCACTCATCCATAGAGTTACTCACACACATAGTCACTCATGCTAATAAAGAATAAAACATACATTTACTTGCATATACAGTAATACACACACCACCATACTTACTTCTACGGAAACTTACACATACTTAGTCTTTTAAACAATCACTTATAGAAACACATACTTATTCATACAGGAACTCTTTCAATCTCTCCCTCTCACATATACTCACATATATACACCAATAGTCACATATACTAGTTTAAAACATATGTAGTTACTCCTGAAGACACTATTGAGACAGTCATTCACTCACTAACACACCCATACACACACTCATCCACCCATACAGTCCTGCACACATGCTGTCTTCAACACATACAAACAGTGAGTCACTCATTCATGCATCTATGCACTACGTAATACCCCCCACCGTACCATACAGACACTCAGACTGATACTCAAAAAAACAACTAATAACCTATATAGACACCCATGTAGCTACTCACCAACCCATGCAGCCACTTATACACAAAGTGAGAGATACACTTAATCAGTCAGTTACACAATCAATTTTTCAAAAACAAATCATCCATTTAGACACTTATATACCCATTTATTCTTCCATCGACCTTGAGATATACATATATAAAACATATTTAATTTTCAGAAAAACACCCATTCACTGGATGATGTCATCAGTGATGTCATTTGAGATGTCATCAGTGATGTCATGAGTGATGTCACTGACCATGTCATGAGTGATGTAATATGTGACGTCATCAGCAGTGCATTGCGGGCGCGCGAGTTATAGTTAGCTGAACTAACTATAACGGGGCAATTTCATTGGTTTTTTACGAGTAAAATGTCCAGCTAACTATAACATGTGTGAAACCTATGGTTTTTTCACTGAATATATATATATATATATATATGATATATATATATATATATGATATATATATATATATATATATATGATATATATATATATATATATATATATATATTACACCTACTGGCGGTCGCCAGTAGGTAGTTATAGTTAGGACCCCTTTTCCATAGGAAAACCTCAACATTCTATTTTGAATAACTTTGGCGCCGGTCGATGAATCCTCGCGAATTTCTCAAAATAGGTGGGGCGCTACGCTCCGCTCCTACCCTGAAAGTCTCGGGGGGATTCGTCAAGCGGGGGCTGAGATAAAAGGGGGGTCCCAAAACGCGTTTTTCCCATGCATTTTTCCATAGGACCTTTAGAACGAGCTACAGCCCGAACGGCTGAACAGAATTACTAGAAATTTGGCAGAGAGGTAGTCCCTAGGTCAAGGAAGTGCCTTTTGTAGGTTTGGTGTAAATCTGTTCAGTAGATTCTGAGAAAATAGCCTTTAAATCAATATATATATCTGAGCCCGCTTACGGTACGTTTACCGTACGCTTACCGTAAGCGTACGGTGGCGTGCGCGAGCGCGATTCTGATTTGCTCTTAGATCTTAGTAAACATTCGAATCGGCCGAAACCAGGAAGCGGCGGCCGCCATTTTGTCTCTCGCACTGAGTGTTGTTTATCAAACAAGATGGCCAAAAACATGTTACGGGGCTGTTTTGACAACTCCCTCCCACATAGTCATGTTGAGGGAGTCCCCAAACATCCCCCAAGAGCAAAAACGGTTTTATTTTTTTTTCGGCAATTTCGCCGAGTACGCTTACCGTACGCTTACCGTAAGCGTACGGTAAAAAAAAAACAAAAAAAAAACCACTATCCACACTTACCCCACCCCCTGTGCTTTTGGTGGCCGTAGGCCACCAAATGTACAGGGCTTATTAATAGGTAAAAAAAACTAAATTTTGGCAACATGAAATTATAAAATCGAAATAAAAAAAACACTATCCACATTGACCCCACCCCCTGTGCTTTTGGTGGCCGAAGGCCACCAAATGTACAGGGCTTCTTAAAGTTGATAACAACCGTGCACGGAACGAACTGCGTTAAGTGGGCGCGCACGCCTCGAATGGCGTAAAGTAACTTAGCATTTAAAAAACCGTACAAATTCACTGAAAAAACCATAGGTTTCACACACGTTATAGTTAGGAATTAGCATTTAAAAAACCTTGCAAATTCACTGAAAAAACCATAGGTTTCACACATGTTATAGTTAGCGGAAATTTTACTGATAAAAAACCAGTGAAATTGCCCCGTTATAGTTAGTGCTGGCAACTATAACTCACGCGACCGCAATCTTCTGCTGATGACATATGTGTCTTTATGAAAAAAAAATATTTGTAATATATGTATAGCTAAAAATGTATGGAAGAAGACATGGGCAAATAAGTGTCTAAATAAGTATTAGCATCAGCAGAGGATTGCGGTCGCGTGAGTTATAGTTGCCAGCACTAACTATAACGGGGCAATTTCACTGGTTTTTTATCAGTAAAATTTCCGCTAACTATAACATGTGTGAAACCTATGGTTTTTTCAGTGAATATATATATATATATATATATATATATATATATATATATATATATATATATATATATATATATATACGTACACACACACACACATACATACATACATATAGGGACAGACACCCACACGCACAAACGCACATATATGCAGTCGCCACATGGTAGTTCTAGCTAGGACCACATTTCCATAGGAAATGGGGACGGGGGATGGGGGGCTTGTTTCCCTATACACTTTCCCATAGGAATTTTAAGACAGCACTTCAACCAAAACTGAATGGAATTACACCAAATTCGGCAGAAAGCTACAGTTTTACCAGAAAGTGTACTTTTTGTGACTTGGTGTAAATCTTTTCAGGTGTTTCAGAAGAAATAAAGCTTCAAAGCTTATAAATATCTAGTGACGCGGTACTACTGAGGGACTACCAAGGAAGTTCTGAGGTACTAAATGGCAAATGAAGCATTGTGATTGGCTGGATCCGGGGAACTGGTCCTAGGGCTGCAACTGGATGAGTGAAACAAGAAAAGAAATGTCCTCATGTCCTGAAAATAAAAACAAAAAAATATAAGAGAGCAAGGTAGAGGTACCGTGACCCCCTGGCTCTCGTGAAGGGGTTCCTGAGGGACTCCCCTGGGGTCATACCAAAAAAGAAATGTTTTAGTGTCGCAGCAGACTCGCCATACTCAGTGCAGAAATTTACAGGAGTACTGCAAGATTAGTGTGAGAGAAAAAAAAGTTGGATGCGTGCCAGTAGGTGGTTGTGCGAACGTGGAGAGTTGTTGGCCAGCAATAGGGGGGTTCCATGCGTGGGAAGGGACACCCATGAGATGTTCGCCTGCAGCCAGAACCTCTGCCATTCCACGGGATAGGCCTACTTAGGTATGATAATAAAATATTGCTTTAAGTCCTCCCCCCCAAAAAATAGAAATTTACTGAAAAAACAAAGGTTATTACCTCACATATTACATCACTCATGCCATTTTCAGTGAAATAATTTATATCATCACTGCAACATCTGAAATTACATCATTGATGCCAACACTGTGCATGAATGGGGCGGAAGTTCTAGTTTCTAGAATTACAGAACTGGTGAATTTCAGTCGTTATTAGAGTTCAAAATGTAAAGTTTTAACTGACAGCAACAGTAACTTCGCTTTAACTGTTGTTTTTTTCGGTGAATATATATGTCTTGCAACCTGTGACCCAAGCAAATTCTAGGATATCTTTGTTGGACAGCAGAACTAGGTCACAGAATCAGAACGGTCATTGTCAACTTGAGGAAAGTAGGAGCATTTCCAGGTTGTTCAACAGCCTGTGAACCATTGGAGTCGGCGAAAAGGAGAGATTAATTTGGCTGAACAATCAACGTGGAGACCAAACGAGTACGGGATCGGGCAGGACGGTGGACACTTCCCCCACGCATCACCGTTAGCGCATTCACCCCTGGTCACGCCACAGGAGTTGCAGGCTCGCAACCGCCCGAGGACGGAGAGTTTTGGATGGCGGCCTCACTACAGGGGGAAGAACCAATAGCTTTTTTGTGGCAGCATGTGTAGCGGCTGAAGGACTCGCGTAGCCGCTGAGTCTTGAGCAGCTGGGAGCAGCAAGGTGAGATGTAGGCTGCCGAACATGTATCACCGGAAATCTAGGCAGTGAGAGAATCTGTGTGGCGAGACAGGGGTTTCAGGAGGCGCAGTTGAGAACATTTATACACAGGGGGCTGTGTCAAGTTGAATCTCACCACCTCCAGGAGCCCCCGCTTGCCTGTTGGTGCCTTTCTGGTGTGCCGGTGTTCGTAGCAAGCCCGCAGCAGAAATAACATTTAATTGACTGGGCGGCTTTAAAAATAAAAGAACTACTAATGCCAGTCAGCTGTTTCAGCCATTCTAGCCATTTCATCGGTTTCAGAATAAAGAATTAAAAAAAAAAACTGGAAAGAAAGACCAATTATCGCGTCTAGCAACAGCATGCGCACATTTAATCGCAAACCTCCAAGCGTTAATTCAGTTCTCTCAACTCAGTCCAAAGGGCTCTTTAGAGAAACCACTTACTAATTTACACACACTGAGGAACGCACAGCAAAGGATGGACTTAAAAGTGCAACAGTTGTTAGCGGATGGAATCTTAGAGGCCCCTCACATCCAGATGGATAGTGAAAGAGGGACGGAGACGGACAGAAGTGTGGATGCACAGGAGATTCATAAATCCAATCTCATCCTGGAAAGGTCTGAAAATGCAGAGAGTAAAAGTATATTGGAGGACCATCAAACATCATCCGCTGCTGAGCCTTTTGTAACCCAGACGTGTTGCGATCAATAGCCGCTCTTTTCAAAATCGAATATAGCTCCTGCAGCTATGAGGGAAGATAACCAGTTGCAAATGTTGTCGCTATTCAAGCCAGCTCAACCTTCTGCCCAGCAACAGGCTCTGAATACAGAGAATGAACTTCCAGAGGGCGGACCCAGTATGTTGGCACCAGTGGGAGGTGAAACATCCCTTCAGGAAATACTAAAGGATCCGGAACTCGGACAGACGATCAAAAGTAAGTTTGAGCTTATTCTCTTAGAGATAAAGGAGTTACGTAAGACAATACCAAGAAATTTGATTCTCTTCATCCAAGATTGTCAAAAATCGAGGAAACAATGTGCAAAGTGCCAGAGCAGATGTCAGAGTCTGAGGAGCGGGTTTCCAGCTTGGAGAATAAGATAGGGTTCTCTGAACTGGAATTCACACACATTAAGCAAAGCAAAGAAGCTCTTGAGTCTAAGCTTTAAGACATGGAGAACTATAACAGACATTCGAATCGGTGTTAAGTTGGGATTCCAGAATCAGTTGAAGGACCCCAAGCACGAGACTGGGTAGAAGCCCTACTGAGAAAAGCCCTTCCAGAGCTAACAGGAGAACTAACGATTACAAGGGCTCACAGGGTGCCCTCTCAACGCCCCATCAACGCAAAGTACCCCTGTACGATTTTGGTTAACTTGGCTGATTTTCGAGTGACCGAGAACATATTGACTAGAGCCATTGAAACAAAGAGCTTTACGGCACAAGTCATCACACAATTTAAGATTTTCTCAGATAGGACTGCACTAGCCGCAAGGAGGCAAAGGGATTTCGTACGGATGAGTGATTCTTTTAAAACAAACGGGGCACAAGCAACCATCGTGCAGCAATCCAAACTTAAATTCCTTGCGAATGGCAAATTCTATCTATTGGATGATGTATGGAAAGCAAGGGGGTTACTCCAGCAACTGTCTGGTCTATCTTAAGATGGGAATATGCCGTAAATTAAATATTGATTGCGGTCTTAGATATGAAATGGTAATTTAATCTAATAAATTCTATTAGGCTATAGCTGGACATTGGGGTCGGAGGACAAAATGCTCCTTCGGAAATTGTGAGTGCACATTATGGGTGCAAGGTCATGGCACCCAGGGTGCTGAGTGGGGGCTAGGGAGCAGGTGTGGGCGATCCTCCCACAGGGTGCGTGGGGTGTGACTGGGGGGATCAGGTTGGGAAGGGGTGTGGCACAGGGTGATCACAGAGGAGAAAAATGGGATAGTTCATCTATATGTCTACACAACCAAATTTTGTTGGGTAAAAGCGTAAAGAAACATGGAGACATTAATTTGTTAAAATAATTCTTTCTTCTTTTAAATGTACGCAGTAATGCTACTATTAATATTAGTATGCACTTTATATGATCTTTTATTTGAACTGACACTAAGAAAGTGTTAGGTATGTACTGTATTCAAACTATTAATGTTAATTAGGGGAGAGGAGTTGGCCTAACGGCTAGGGCGCTCGACCTCGGAAACTGGGTTCGAGTCTCGGTAATGACGCTGGACATCCTGTGATTCTGGGCAAATCATGTAATCTCCCCATGCCAAACAAAGAATGTCCTCATGTAACGTAACTGGTGCTATGTAAAGCGCTCTGATACCGGATTGGAGTCGGGTCAAGTTTGCGCTATATAAAACTCCGCAAACATAAATAAATAAATAAAAATGCACCTTACATGGCACTTTACTTGCACTGACACTTTACTAAAATGTAATGTACTGTAGTAAAAATATTATTGATGAGGAATGTCATGAGAAAAGTGATGCCACCTGAAAAATTGTGGAGGACCTTTAAATCAGCCTTTAGTTATTTCATTAGTAAGGTTTCGGTTTGATCTCTTGTATATACGCTAATTATTTTGGTCTGCACAAGCACTTTAAAACAGTTCAGTTATGTTAAATGAATTTATGAACTGTATAGTAAGCAGAAGTAGGCACTTTAGAACCTATGCATATTGTACTTTGAACTATATATCATTTGATGACAGCTCCTCACACACAGGCATATAAAGATTCAATATGTATCCTCTCCCTAAACACCAATAGCCTTAATAATAAAATAAAAGCTCGGCCCATTGAAGAATGGGTAAGAGGATACGCCCCAGACATTGTATTGATCCAGGAAACGCACTATGTGCACAAAAAGAAATCAACAAATAGTATGTTTAGGCAGTGGACTGATGGTCGATATTTTTCATCAGCAAGTGCTACTCATAGTGGGATACCATTTTTCGTTAATAGATTGTTACCTTATCAGATTACCTACTCTCAGGTTTGAATGAGAAGGTAGGTGGGGCTTGATCAGTGTACTGATCAATAATATTGGGTTAACTATAGCCACAATATATGCACCAATTGAAGACAATCCAATACTTCTATACTTTTTTTTTTTTTAAAGTGCAAGGAATGTTTTCTACTTTGTGGGCAAACAAATCACCTAGATTAGCTTTGGATGCACTTTATAGACGTTAACGAAGGAGGTTTAGGCCTCTCTAATTTGAAATAATATTATTTTGCGACTTTTGCGTACACCACATATAGATCAACTAAGTCTTTAAATATTAATAGATATAACTTTTTTTAGATCTAATTTATCTAGAAAAGAATATATTATTGATTTTATGCATTTAAAACCCCCAAAAAAGTGAGATATAAGACGCTACAGTGGAACATCAAACTACTGTTTCAGCACTATTGGATTCCCATAATGAATGGACTAACACTACTATCGGATATATACATAGGGAAGGATCCCTTGATAGATAGGAATGCAATGTCTAAATGGATGAGCAACGGCTATGGAAAAATATGGTACATTTTTGAAGGGGGACTGGAAAAAATGGAATGAGATAGAGCCCAGTATTAGATACAGTAAAAAATTATGCAATGGTCCTATATTAAAAGTAAGCATTTTTTACGGAAATTAAATCCTATACACATAATTGCAACTATGAAACTTGGTGAGGAAATGAAAGATTCTAAAACCCCTAAGACAATTAGTAGCTGGGTTCTGCTCCTACGCAGCCAGGGGGCGGATAAACGTCAAGGGAAAGCCCCAAAAAATGGCAGTTGGAAGAAGGCCTCCAGATATCTATCACAGCTTGGGATCAGATTAATAACTTTAATTACTCTGTAATGAAAGGGGTCAATCTACGATCTGAGCCCTGCCCGCAATACGGTTACGCAATATGGGGCCTCCCAAAGTGTGGCCCCAGAGTCCACAGTGCCCAGATTGTCCTGAAAGAAAATGTCAGTGTCAGTACGGAGACCTTTGCACCGCCAACGCTACAACCCAGCGGCACTCCACACTCTCAACCCAGGCCGCAACAACAACTGCAAGCTAGCATCACCAGCCGACACTCACGGACCCTTCAGCTGTCACCGCTGCCGGCACACCTGCAGCACTACCAAGACCACTGACCCAGCGCAATCCGCCCGCAAGAACACAACTGAACCGAAGACCCTGCAATGCATCCTCCTCAACGTCCGATCCCTCCACAAACACGCCACCGAAATCTGGGACCTCCTCGACAGCACTATCCCGGACATAGCATTCTTTACCGAAACCTGGACCAACACCACCTCGGGACCGGACATCGCCCTCGCCATTCCCCAAGGATACAAGATCTCCAGGAAAGACCGCCCCACCCGCCCGGGAGGAGGAATCGCCATTGTCCACAAATCCACCCTCCCCCTGAGCACACTCCCCGACGAGCCCACAAACCTGATGGAACACCTTCACTTCAAGATACTGGCCAGCTCTACCTCCACCCTCCGAGGAACCCTCATCTACCGACGCCCTGGACCCTGCTGACTTTTCGCCAACTCCATCACGGACATCATCTCCCCGCATGTCATCGTGTCCACCAACTACACCCTACGGGGAGACCTCAACTTCCACCTGGACAACCAACTGGACCCCAGCACCACATCCCTCCTGGACAACCTCCACAACATTGGACTCCACCAGATCGTGACCGAACCCACGCACTCAGCAGGACACACCCTCGACCCCCTCTTCACAACAGGAAACTCCATCACCTTCAGCCACACCACCAAACTCCCATGGACTGACCATCGATGCGTCCACTTCACCTTCAGAACACCCACCATCCACAGACACCAGCACCTGCTCCCACGAAGAAACTGGACCAGAATCACCGAAGACCAGCTAACTTCATCACTCAGCAAATCCACCCCAACCATCGCGGAAAACGACGCCGCCAACACCGCAGCCCGAACCCTACACCGATGGCTCTCCGACAGCGCCAACACCATAGCCCCTCAAGAAAAACAACAACACCCACGCCAAGAAAGCCAAATGGTTCACCACTGAACTTCGAGAGTCCAGACGCACTTGCCGCCGCCTCGAAAAGGCCTGGAGGAACACCAAATCCACAGAAGCCCTCAACAACTTCAGAGCCGCCACCAACGCTCACCACCAACTAATCAGAAAAACGAGGAAAAAAGCGATTGAAGACAGAATCTCCACTCATGCACATAACAGCAAAGAACTCTTCAACATCATCAAGGAGTTCCCCCAAGCCACTAGCGAGTCCACCGACATCCCTCCCTCACAAGACCTCTGCGACAAACTCCGCACCTTTTTCCACCACAAAATCAAGAGCATCTACGACAACTTCAACGAAGACAACCAACACACTGAACCCTCACCAACCACCCCCGACACCCTGAAGCCAGCGATCGACAACTGGACAGCCCTCACCACAGAAGACACACTGAAGACGAAGTCAATCCACTCCGGGGCCCCCACGGACCCCTGCCCCCACCACATTTTCAACAGAGCCACCGACACCATCGCACCCATGCTCTGCCACACCATCAACCGCTCCCTGGCAACCGCCTCATTCCCTGACGACTGGAAACACGCTGAGATCAACCCCCTCCTGAAGAAACCCTCAGCGGACCCCACCGAACTCAAAAACTACAGACCCATCTCCCTGCTCACGTTCCCAGTGAAAGTCATTGAGAAAGCCATCAACAGCCAACTCACCACATTCATCGAAGAGCACAACATCCTCTACTCCTCCCAATCCGGCTTCAGAAAAAAAACACAGTACGGAAACCGCCCTCGCCGCAACAGACGACATCCGTACCTTACTGGACAAAGGAGAAACAGCAGCCCTCATCCTCCTCGACCTCTCAGCGGCGTTCGACACAGTCTCTCACCGCACCCTAATATGCAGACTCCATGATGCAGGGATCCAAGACAAGGCCCTCGACTGGATCCGCTCCTTCCTCTCCGGTAGAACACAGCGGGTCAGACTCCCCCCTTTCCTCTCAGACCCTACACCTACCGAGTTCCCCAGGGGTCCTCCCTCAGCCCTACGCTCTTCAACATCTACATCTGGCTCCGCTCGCCCCCATCGTCAGAACCTACGGACTCAACATTGTGTCATACGCAGACGAGACCCAACTCATCCTCTCCCTATCCAACGAACCCAACACCGCCAGATACATCTTTCGAGAAGGCATGGAAGCCGTCGCCAAATGGATGAAAAACAGCTACCTACAACTAAACACCAACAAAACGGAAGTACTCATCATGGACCCAAACCCAGACGCCTGGAATGACACCTGGTAGCCCCCCGCTCTCGGAAGCCCGCCTACCCCCACGGACCACGCACGCAACCTGGGAATCATCCTGGACTCAGAGCTCAAAATGGACCGCCAGATCAACTCCGTCTCGTCGTCCTGCTTCCACCTACATAAGACCTTCAAATGGATCCCCCTCGAACACAGAAAGACCGTCACTCACGCCCTGGTCACCAGCAGACTCGACTACGGCAATGCACTCTATGCCGGAATAAACAAAAACCTCACCTGCAAGCTACAGAACATCCAAAACGCCGCCGCAAGACTGGTCCTCAACCTGCCAAGACACTGCCACATCTCCCAGCACCTGCAAACACTCCACTGGCTCCCCGTCGAAGCTAGAGTCACCTTCAAGATGCTAACCCACACTCACAAGGCCCTCCACGACACCGGACCAGCATACCTGAACAGCCAACTCAAATTCCACACACCTAAAAGGACCCTACGATCAGCCCAGCTCTCCTACGTAGTGGTCCCCCGCACCAGAAAGACCAGATCGGGAGGCCACTCAGTCTCCTTCCTCGCGGCCAGAGCCTGGAACGACCTTCCGCTCCACCTCAGACAGATAACATCGCTCCCCGTCTTCGCAAGCAACCTCAAAAGCTGGCTCTTCGACAGACCCCCTCCTTGATGGACTGGAACCTGCGAACCCCCCCCCCCCCCCTCCCCCCCCAGCGCCTTGAGACCCTTACGGGTGAGTAGTCGCGCTTAACAAACACCTGATTTGATTTATGCTTAGAGTATGGTATCGGCATCCGTTAGGGTAGCGCATTATCCTGTAGAGTCATTACTTTAATGTATTTGTCCATTTTCCCCTGCCTGGGGGTTTCGGATCAATGTCTTTGGTCATCTTGAGCAGAGGGGTGGGGGGGAGAATCCCGGCATCGAGCCCCACCGCGCACACTCCTCTGTTTTTGACTGGGTCCGTCAATCCCCGAAGAACAGTCCGGCTTCAACTCCCCCATCAAAGTGAGGGGGGGGGAGAGACAACAGCAGGTAGCACCCAGCAAGCCACAGATCCAGGAGGCCCGGGGGTCCACACAGCCACCACAGGGACGCACAACAGCCGCGCCCACCCGCTCAGACGTCCACACAGGGGGCCCCTGTCCTCTGCAGCAGTTGTAGGGTCTACTTAGTGGGGTGGCTTCAGGGACATTCAATCAAAGTCTAGTCCCTGCTCATCCCCAGTCCAACCCCATCAATGGTGTGGTTAGGGGGTCCGGGGTGGGTGGGGGCGAGGGTGGAGCAGGGACGATCAACACCAAGCGTGACCCTGGGAGGCCACAGTCCCAAGAAGCCCGGGGTCCGCACACTCACCACGGAGAAGTGTCGCAGTCGCGCCCGCCCCACTCAGGCAGTCCACACAAGGGGGGTATCCACTCACCACATTGCCGGAGAGTGCATTCGGAAGGCAGGCCACTCCTCCAACATGGCGCGGAGCGGGCCACACACCGGTAATCCCTCCCAGGAGCTCTGGGCCCAGTCAGGCCGCGTCCGGTCTCCTCACAACCCTGGTCCGGGCCTGGCAGAGACGCAACCAGCAGAAGGGGCAGAGGCATGCAAGGCGGCACTCTCGCCCGATGAGGCTCAATGGTGAGTCCTCGTCTCCCAGAGGTTTTCCGTGTCGATGGGAGGGACCACTCGCCCAGACAGCTCCGCTGCAGGAAGATGACTATGTGTCACCTCGTTCAGTTCCAACCTCCAGGCCTCCATCACCCTTTATCTCGGTTCATGGGAGGGAGGGGGGTGATTCAGGCAGCATATCTCTGCTCCAGGCACGCAGGGATCTAGAACAATACCCCGTTCTTCGGAGTCCGCCCGACCCGGTCGATCACCAGTGCCACACGTCCGCCATTTTCCTCATTGGCCCAATGCTCGGGCCCAGACTTCGCGACGTCTCCGGATTCAGTAATTGCGCCGTCCACAGGGGGATTTAGTCAACCGGTTTCCCTTCAGGTGGGTTTTAGGAAGTGTACATCATTTTCAGGCCCGTACACTGGCAGGATTAAAGCAGGATTACAACTCCGGCCAGGAGCTCCGAGAAAGCACTTCTTACTCGGCCATGTTAAAGGCCATGGCCCCCCACCCCCAAAAAAGCCATGATAGTCTTAATCGCCAAGTGTCAAACTCAAATAGCCTGATGCGAAGGGAACAAGACTTTGTTCTGTCATAGTTCTTAAAATAAAACCTGGGTGCTTTATGTGCTAATTTTAGATGTTTTCCCCACAGACAAAAGGGAAGACATTTCTGTTTCAGTAAACTAGCATCAATTGTAGGTTACTGATTGAAAAGTCGATTCCTGGGAGGACCACAGTGTGAAATTCCAGGCAGCGAGTGTATTGAGTAGTGACAACAATCATTGTTTTTATAATCGTCAGTTGGCTGGAAGGACTACATTTGGAGGAGATTCTCCCACTGAAGCCTCCAGCATGGCAAGAGAAACTGCATGGATACATAAAGCAAGAAACTTGTAAGGCTAATCCATATGCTAATTCTGATTGCTCGAGGAGAAGCAGACAATAGATTATTTCAGAAAATGTATTCCGTTTAGCTCAGGGTAGACCAATACCATACAAATTGCGCTGTCCCTTGTTAAAGACTCAAGTCTTTGACAAATAAATAGCTGGAACATCTTTAGAGCTGCAAATGAACTAAGGGTACTAGGCCATATCATCTGGAGGCTTGCCTCTTACCAACCAGTCATTGTGGGTACAAATGAACACCCTGAAACTGAATATGGGATGCCAAGGAAGAGAGCACCGTTGTAAACTCATTAGAAGCTAAGTTGAGGATGAATATGTGGCAAATGTGTTGATTGTTTTGACCAGACATTGTAATCCAAAAATATTGCAGATACCCTTTCCTAATGGGAATGTGAAATCTTGACCCTTAGAGGTCTACAAGTGCTAGCCAGTTTCTCTATATAATATTTGATATCAGACACAATCCCCGAGGACTCCAATTAAGAAATATCCCTGGTGTCTTCACAAAAGATAAAAGGTATAATCAAGGTTTCCGTTACCTTGGGACCACCTGCTCGTGCTACCAGATGGTGAGAGCATCAATACAGCAATAGAACATTCCAAGAAATTCCTGGAAGATATCTCAGATCTCGAAAAACAGATTAGGGAATCCAATTTAATCACTAATGCAAAAAACTTACTAGACAAAATTGCCGGCTGTGGTTGCTATAAAACCGTCGGCGACTTCTATCTCAACGACGACAGCGGCGTCGACGGCGACGACTAAGACCTCGTCGTCGAAGAAAAGCTAGTCGACGGTCCCGTCGACGGGGAGGGTGGTTTCGTCCTCGTCGACGGCCCCATCGTCTTCGTCGGCGATGACTTCGTCGTCGACGACTACTATTTTGACGACTACTATGTCGACGATAATCCAGCTTTCCACGTCGACGAGATCTCCGTCGACGGGAGCTCCGTCGACGGCAGCTTTTAAGTCTCCCAAAGTAAAGACAATATCTTTAAAATATATTCCATCGTCGGCGGGCTCGTCGACGAAGAAGGCTAAATCGACTGATTTTACGGCCTGGACAAAGATTTCTTCTCTTCCCCATCTAATCTGCTGGAATTGCAGTCAGAAGATGAAGAGTCTTCAGGAGTGGCGTATAGTCCGTCTCAACTTCGGATTAAGAGTCAAGAAACGGACGAGGAAGAATATCATGAGGTTCAGGAAGTCTTCTCTTTCCAAGATCGTCCTGCACGGGATTCAAGGAGATATGAGTCATTTCACCAATCATACGACTACGAGGAAGAGGAAGAACCTCAGCCTAATAGTAGAGAGGACACTATCTCAATGCCGATATCCTTAGTAACTGACTTGCGGCTGATGATAAATGACTACTATCGGCGTTTCCCCTGACGCTAACTCTCAAGCGCCACAGACTTCAGTTAAGCCTGCACAAGTGCAACCACCTCATTCTTCCCCCAAGACTACTTCTCAAAGAATTCGATCTCCACCAATTGTGACAATTAGAGACGATTTGGAAGAAAGTGGCGCCGATCAACCGGAAGAAGGAGAACTTCTTCAAGATACGCAGGTTGACGATGAATGGGACCAATATATTCTTCCAACTACTACGTCTACATCTCCAACACCGGCGCAGTCTCCACCACAAGATATAGGAGGCTTCCATGATATCATGGAGAAAGCGTCAAAATGCTTTGAGCTTCCAGTTCAGGAAGCCGAATGTTTCCTCTATGACTTCAAGGAGGATTCACGCAAATCTATTCGGTCCATACCAATAATCGCTCACATTTGGGAGGAAGGATTAAAAATAATGCGGAACCCGGCTTCAGTGGGTGCTTCAGTTCCTCGAATAGAGAAGAAATATAGAGCCCCAGAGTCTTCTCCGGCCTGTTTGATTGGTCATCTGCGACCGAATTCGGTGGTGATGCAGGCCGCCAAAAGGAACTAAAAAAATCCGGTTTCTACATCAGCAGTTCCCCCGGACAAAGACGGAAGACGAATGGATGGTGCAGGGAAGCGTTTTGCGGTGATGGCAGCGTCTTCCATCAAAGCTTCTAATGCGTTAGCCCTCATCAGCAGATTCAATAGGCAGATGTGGTGTGATATAGCACCTTTACTAGCTCATCTGCCAGAGGATAAAAAAGAAGAAGCGGCTGCTATTCTAAAGGATGGGGCTAGGGCGGCCTCGGAATCCATAGACATCGCTATGGATTTGTCCTCAGTGGCATTCAGACAAATGGCAGGTGCAGGGGCCCTGCGAAGACAAGGATGGCTGAAGGCCACTTCTTTTAGACCAGAAGTGCAGGCTAAAATAGTGGACATGCCATTTGACGGAGGGAACCTGTTCGGAAAGCATGTAGATGATGCCCTCCAAAGTATTAAAACTGACACGGATACAGCGCGGGCGCTAGGATCTCTTCAACAGGGCAGGTTCCAATCATTTCGGAGGAGAGGATCCAGAGGACAATTCACACAAAGATCTTCTTTTCAATCAAATAGATATCAGCCATACAATCAGCAGGGATATCGCCAATATTCAAATAATCAGCAATTTCGCTCCACGAACACTTATCAGCAACAGTCCAGAGGAAGATCATCTGCGAGAGGTAAATCGCAGCAATCCAATCGACGACAATGACTTCATCAACGCATCCGCCACAAGTCCGAGAAACAGCATGCATTACCTGACTTCATTTTATCCAGCTTGGCTGTCGATAACAACAGACAGATGGGTTTTGGATGTGATTCAACATGGCCATACCCTGGAGTTCGTACAAAAGCCTCCAAATCAGCCTCCTCTGCACAGGAGACAAGAACATCTATCGGCCCTCAAGGCAGAGGTTTTAACGCTACTACAAAAGGAGGCGATAGAAGAAGTTCCGCAGCTTCGACGAGGGAAAGGCTTTTACTCGCATTTCTTTCTCATAAAGAAAAAAGACACATCAAAATGGAGGCAGGTAATGTACCTGAGCGGTCTCAACAAATTCATCCAAAAGAAATCATTTTGAATGCTATCCCTACAGGAAATACTCCTTCTGATTGGCAGAGGAGATTATTTGGCATCCCTGGACCTCTTAGATGCTTATTTTCACGTCCCAATCCATATAAATCACAGAAAGTTTCTGCGCTTCATGGTGGCGGGGCGCCATTATCAATTCAAAGTATTGCCTTTCGGCCTAAAGTCGGCGCCGAGAATCTTTACAAAGTGTATGGTGCCAATAGCGGCGCATCTAAGACTTCAAGGTCACCAGATTTTCCCTTATCTAGACGATTGGCACATAAAAGGTGGTTCATTCAGGGAAGCCAAACACTCTTTTCAAGTTTGCATGAACCTTTTCAATCCCCTAGGTCTCAGAGTCAACCTAGAAAAATCACATCTCAGACCATCGCAGTCCCTTAAATTTCTGGGAGCTCTAATTTGCACGGAGGAGGCCAAGGCTTACCCTTCAGAGGAACGTATTCAAAAGATCATACAGCTGACAACACAATTGCAAGTAAAAAAGTCAGTTTCAGTAAGAATCTACAAATCATTATTGGGGATGATGTCCTCTTGTATCCCCCTACTTCCAAATTGCAGACTCCACATGAGACCTATACAAGAACTGCTAGACAAGCAATGGATTCAGTCGCAGGGATCCTTCGAAGATCGAATAGTTATCACCCCTCAGATCCGAAAGGCCCTGTCATGGTGGAAGATCAGGGATCATTTAGCGGAAGGACTGACTTTCGAATCGCAGAGCTACAGTTTCGTAATGATGACGGATGCTTCACTTCAAGGTTGGGGAGCGCACCTCCAGGAGCTCGAAATTCAGGGGCACTGGTCAAACTGCGAAACGCAGCTCCATATCAACTTGCTGGAACTAAAGGCCGTGTTCTTGGGCCTAAAAGCATTTCTTTCCAGGATTCACGGATCAACAGTACCTGTGAAGACAGACAGCTCAACGTCCATGTTTTACCTTCTAAAACTAGGGGGTACAAAGTCAAAACTGTTGTCGAAGCAAGCACAGGAAATTTGGAAATGGCTTCTAGATCACAACATCTCGCTTCAAGTACATGTTGCAGGAGTAGACAACACAAGAGCAGATTTTCTGAGCAGATCGTCCGAGATTTCTCACGAATGGGAACTGAACCAAAAGCAACTTTTCAAAGTTTTCAAGAGATGGGGCACTACAAGGCTAGACTTGTTCGCGGATCGCCACAATTCGAAATGCAAAAACTTTGCAAGCAGGTTTCCGCAGAAAGGGTCGTGTGGCAATGCGCTACAGATGTGCTGGACGGGGATGTTTGCGTATGCATTTCCCCCCTTTCCTCTAATATTGAAGGTCTTAAAAAAGATGAAATCAGAGCCGTGCCATCTGATTCTGATTGCCCCAGCGTGGCCGAGACAAGCGTGGTTCTCGGAACTTCTCAGACTCTCAGTGACACCCAGGATACAGTTTCCATTAGTGCAGGATCTGATAACTATGAACGGCGGACAGATACTGCATCCAAATTTGAAATCGCTGAACTTGTCAGCATGGAACCTCACGAACATGAGTTCCAACTGTTAAAGATCCCTCAGGACCGCAGAGAGATTCTGTCACGATCTCGAGCAATCTCGACAAACAAAACATATTCGGCTAAATGGAAAAGATTTTGTCATTGGTGTGCATCTAACGATCTACATCCGTTGCGAGTCTCTTCGGATCAGATTCTTCCATATCTGTTAACGTTGGCCAAATCTGGACTCTCTCATATGTCTATAAAAGTACACCTGGCCGCTATTTCAAGGTACACCAGAGTTCCTGACCGACCATCTCTTTGGTCTCAAAGAGTTATTAAAGAATTTCTCAGAGGGCTTTTCAGAATGTTCCCTCCAGTTCGAAGACCAGTGGTTCCTTGGCAGCTTAATACGGTTCTTGCACAGCTAATGAAACCGCCATTTGAGCCAATACATAAGGCGGAATTGTAATTTATCTCATGGAAGACAGCGTTGCTATTAGCGCGGACGTCGGCAAGAAGAGTCGGCGAGATCCAAGCTTTCTCAATTGCAGAACCTTTCCTCCAATTCAGGCAGGACAGAGTGATTCTGAGGACGAACCCCAAATTTATTCCTAAAGTCCCCTCCAGCTTTCATCTGAATGAACCGGTGGTTTTGCCTACATTTTTTAAAGACCCGTCAACACCGGGAGAAAGAGCTTTACACTCTTTGGACATTAAACAATGTCTGAAATTTGACATCGATAAGACGAAATCGTTCAGAAAGACAAATCAACTCTTTGTAGCCTTTGCTGGCCCCAAGAAAGGTGGGGCACTTTCCAGATCTAGTATCTTAAGGTGGATATCTTCAGCAATCTCCTCGTGTCATCTTAAAGCTGGAAAGCCTTTACAAAACAAAGTACGTGCGCATTCCACAAGGATGATGGCAACTTCTACGGCTCTATTCGCAGGGGTGTCATTGCCAGACATTTGTAGGGCTGCGACATGGAAGAATGCGCACACCTTTACTAGACATTGTCTGGACACGGCATGGAAAAAGGATGCAGCAGTGGGACAAGCGGTTCTACGGCATCTATTTCATTAAGGTATTTATCATGGAATATTGCGATGTGTGTATATAGACATATATATATATATTTAAACAAATATTTTGAATACTGTAATGTATGTTAACTTTCTATACAAAAGAGCAGAGCCCACTGTTTATTGGGGGTTCTAGCCTGGAAATGCAGTTTGGGATAAGTACTGCTTGTTATTCTGATACAAGCATGTGAATCTATGAAAGATTCAATACTGGAGAAAAAAATAGTTGATGACCTGTACACTATGGTTCTCCAGTATTATCTTTCATAGATTCACATGCGGCCCGTCCACCTCCCCATTTCTCAGGCAGAACCTCATTGTCTCTAGGTGTATTTTAGTCTCGCACTCGGGGCTGGAAATCTGAGGCAGGAAGGCTCTGCTGGGGAGTGTGATGTCAGGGCTAGCAGCCGATTGGCTGAGTCTTGGACCACATAATGATGAGGTTTGGTTACCAAATAAGATGATTCCCTATGGGATTTTGCTATGCAGTTTCTTTTATACTGCTGTGGTCATTCTGTTACCGTGAGACTCCCACCATGGCGACGGGGAAGATACAAGCATGTGAATCTATGAAAGATAATACTGGAGTACCATAGTGTACAGGTAAGTAACTAGTTTTTTTTTTTTTAATATCAATAGGGAAAACGCAAACCCCAGTTTCGGACGACCTTGGGGAAGACTTAATAAGCTGAACAAACTTGTGACTTTCACCGACACATCTGAATAATCATCTCATAATCCGGACTCTGGTGGGTGCCCCAGCTCAGCTACCACTACACCAAACCCCATTATTTTAGGCAGGGGCCTACCCAGAAGGGAAAGAGGGCAGCGTTGGTTCAACAAACCAGGCAACATGGACTGAGAATACCCTGGTACATATGTCCTTCAATAATCACTGTGATACTTCACAGACCATTCCCATATTTAATCTGTCCACACATTGCCTGTCTTCTACAGAGAATGCACTTTGAGTAAACGTCCCTCATTTGTACCCTCCACAAGCCCTCATTTTTTAGACTTCCAAACCAAACTATATCAGTTTTTCAGGAAGATTAGGTTGCACATATTCTGTGCAGAGAGGTTACCCGTATGCCCCAGTTAATGCCAACACCAATTTTCGTCCTCCCCCTAACTTATCACCACCCAACAATTCTATGTCAGGACCGGAGGTGAGGATTATGCTGTAACATTCTTTATTCCTTACAGCCAGCAGTGTTTAACTTTAACATTTTTATTTATTTATGTTTTTTAACAAAAAACTAGCATTCCCATGGTGCTTCACACAGTTCATGTACAGTCCAACAATCAGCAGCCTCCGCTATCCTCGAGGGCATGTGCTTCCTGTGGCAACTCCTCTTTCTTTCCTGCTGCCAGCAAAGTCGTTTTTTCCTTCTCTCTACGCATGATAGTCTGTAATATGCCTTTACTGTGCTTTAAGTTTGCTTGATTCAGTATCTTGATTAGTGCTGCTTGTTTACGACCCCACGCTTTATGTGCAGGGAAAGGTCTTCATTTGTACTGATTTTTTCCTCAGTATTGTCTTGGCATGTTTTTCCTTAGGATCAGCACGTGCTGCGACATTCGCTTCACAATCGTTTTCATTTAACCTTTTCTACTTTTCAACCGGGGCCACGGGAGTACGCCGAAGCTCCGTCCGCTGCCCCCTTCTGTGCAGGTTGCGGCGCAGTTTGCGTCGGTTTTGGGGGGAGGCGCATAACTGAACTCGCTGATCCTTGCCGCTCTAGGTGGAGGGATCGACGAGTTGAGTAGCGTAACCCACTGCTTTTTTCGTCTGACGCGAGTGAAGCCTGCACCGGTCTGGGAACCCTTACGCCTGCTGTAGCGGGTCCGTACTACTTATATTACCACAGCGTGACACCTGCACCATGCGGGTCAGTTATTATGCCGAAAGGCGGTTTTTTTTTCCTTCTAGCGCGCTCTCCAGCAATCTATCTTAGGCGCTAGCTTGCTGTAGTGGGGCGGGCCCAGACTAATAGACACCCATTATACTCAAGGGTGAGTCGCCCGCAGGCAGGAACTTCCTGTCAGCCGCCCGGCGGCAAAAAATTCAAGTGTTTTCCACTGCCAAAAAATCACATGCCTTACCTTCAGGCGACTGCCTGCCAACGCATAGAGCGTTTACGTGCCATCGGGGGTCACATATAAGTTTGGTTTCAGCCGCCCTCGCCCTTCATAGCTTTTGTTGCCATGGAGATGGAGTACACCAATCAATAAATCAGGTGTTTGTTAAGCGTGACTACTCACCAATAAGGGTCTCAAGATGCTGGGGGTCGCAAGTTCCAGTCCATCAAGGAGGGGGTCTGTCGAAGAGCCACATTTTGAGGTTTCTTGCGAAGATGGGGAGCGATGTGTGTCTGAGGTGGAGCGGAAGGTCGTTCCAGGCTCTGGCCGCGCGTAAGGAGAAGGAGCATCCCGATCTGGTCCTTCTGGTGCGGGGGACCACAGCGTAGGAGAGCTGGGTTGATCGTAGGGTCCTTTGGGGTGCGTGGAATTTGAGTCGGCTGTTCAGGTATGCTGGTCCGGTGTCGTGGAGGGCCTTGTGAGCGTGGGTTAGCATCTTGAAGGGGACTCTAGCTTCGATGTAGAGCCAGTGGAGTGTGAGCAGGTGCTGGGAGATGTTGCAGTGTCTTGGCAGGTTGAGGACCAGTCTTGCGGCGGCGTTTTGGATGTTCTGTAGCTTGCGGGTGAGGATTTTGTTTATTCCAGCATAGTGTGTGTTGCCCTAGTCGAGCCTGCTGGTGACCAGGGCATGAGTGACGGTCTTTCTGTGTTCGAGGGGGATCCACTTGAAGGTCTTATGTAGGAGGCGGAGGGTGTGGAAGCAGGAGGACGAGATGGAGTTGATCTGGCGGTCCATTTTGAGCTCCGAGTCCAGGATGATTCCCAGGTTGCGTGCGTGGTCCGTGGGGGTGGGTGGGCTTCCGAGGACGGGGGGCTACCAGGTGTCTTTCCAGGCATCGGGGTTTGGGTCCATGATGAGTACTTCCGTTTCGTTGGTGTTTAGTTGTAGGCAGCTGTTTTTCATCCATTTGGCGACGGCTTCCATGCCTTCTCGAAAGTTGTGTCTGGCGGTGTTGGGTTCGTTGGATAGGGAGAGGATGAGTTGGGTGTCGCCTGCGTATGACAATGTTGAGTCCGTAGGTTCTGACGAAGCAGCGATGGGCCCCTGTCAAAGCCGCATCATGCAGTACGCATATGCTATCAGGGCAGAGCGACCCCAAAGCGCAGAAAAGCGCAAAAGCGCCACGGCTGTTGACATGGGCGCCTTTGAACGGCTAAAGAAAGCTTTCTTGGCACGGCCAACACCCATATAACAGGACCATTTCCCAGACCTCCTTGAGGCCCCAGATCGTGAACAAGACGAGGAGGAAGATTGGGTGGAAGATTCCCTAGATGAGGCAGGTCCCTCTAGACCATGGCGCCCTAGCGTGTCTCCCTCAGAAACCCCCAAGGATACACAGGAAACTTCAGACATGTTGGTCCCAGAGGACTTACTCCATCCACGGTCCTAGGAGTGCACTCCCTCCCCAAAAGTCACAGCATTCGATGCAGGAAGGCTGTGGAAACCCCTAGGAAAAGAAGTTAGAGCTTGTCTGAGGGCAGAGTGCCCTCTCCTGGCCTTTCCAGGAAAGGTCGCAACAACGCCGGAAGTCGATCCTAAGATGGCGACTTTCCTGCAAAAATATGTCAAGGACCCCCAAAAGGGTATAGACAGGTCCTGGAAGTCCTGCCAGGGCAAACTCCTTGACATAACGGGGCCACTTACCAAAATTCTTGCGTTGGCAGAGGAGGCCAAGTTAGCAGGCGCCCCATTATCCTCAGAGAGAATATCTAACTGGGCGGAATGGGCGATAGTTTTCTTAGGGAATGCGAACTGCGCCCTTTCTACTGAAAGCGACGCTCGTTCCTACTCAAAGTGGATCCCAAGATTGGGGCGCTAGCTTCGTCGGAGGCGGGCACCGTAGCACAGGCCCAGCAGAGTGGTCGCTCCCCCTGTGACTGTGGTATCGTACTTGCAGCGCTTTGCCTCTACCGACTGCCAGCTGTGTGCTCTGACCGCCGCTTTGCCCAATTACATATTTAATTGCCAGCGCTAGTTGCATTGTCTTATATTTGCCAACTTTATTCCATTACTTGCAGCGCTTTGCCTTTACCGACTGCCAGCTGTATGCTCTGACCGCCGCTCTGCCCAATTATATGTTTAATTGCCAGCGTTAGTTGCATTGTCTTATATTTGCCAACTTTATTCCTGTTTTTGCATTCTCCCCCAAGCGTTCTCGGCGTTCAGACCCCTCCGCCTCCATTTTGTTGATTGTTGTCCTCCGTAGCCCGCCCCGCCTCCCAGCTGAGACGCCCTCCCACAGACAACAAACAGCGCTCCAGTACCTGGAAGCGCCGTGACTCGATCTCCGCTTCCCAGCAGAGTGGTCGCTCCCCCTGTGACTGTGGTATCGTACTTGCAGCGCTTTGCCTCTACCGACTGCCAGCTGTGTGCTCTGACCGCCGCTTTGCCCAATTACATATTTAATTGCCAGCGCTAGTTGCATTGTCTTATATTTGCCAACTTTATTCCATTACTTGCAGCGCTTTGGCTTTACCGACTGCCAGCTGTATGCTCTGACCGCCGCTCTGCCCAATTATATGTTTAATTGCCAGCGTTAGTTGCATTGTCTTATATTTGCCAACTTTATTCCTGTTTTTGCATTCTCCCCCAAGCGTTCTCGGCGTTCAGACCCCTCCGCCTCCATTTTGTTGATTGTTGTCCTCCGTAGCCCGCCCCGCCTCCCAGCTGAGACGCCCTCCCACAGACAACAAACAGCGCTCCAGTACCTGGAAGCGCCGTGACTCGATCTCCGCTTCCCAGCAGAGTGGTCGCTCCCCCTGTGACTGTGGTATCGTACTTGCAGCGCTTTGCCTCTACCGACTGCCAGCTGTGTGCTCTGACCGCCGCTTTGCCCAATTACATATTTAATTGCCAGCGTTAGTTGCATTGTCTTATATTTGCCAACTTTATTCCTGTTTTTGCATTCTCCCCCAAGCGTTCTCGGCGTTCAGACCCCTCCGCCTCCATTTTGTTGATTGTTGTCCTCCGTAGCCCGCCCCGCCTCCCAGCTGAGACGCCCTCGCCCCTCCCCCTCCACTATCCATATATGACAGGAGTTCCCGCGCGCAGCGTTCACGCGCAGCGATCGCGCCCAACCCGCGCCAAAGGTAAGCCCGTCTACGCCCGTCCGCGCCTGGACCGCGCCCAGCGCCAGACCCCCTGCCCCTCGCGCTGCCCAACCCTCCCGCATCACCTACGATGCCGCCACCCTCCTAGCCCTCAACCCCGGTCGCGCCCCCAACTGCGTCCAAGCCGCCCCTGGACAAACCCATGGACCTTTCTCCTGCTACTCCTGCAAATTCAGCGGCACCAGACATCACCATTGCCATCCCGGAAAACTATAAGATCACTCGCAAAGACCGTACCAGCCACACAGGAGGAGGAATCGCTATCGTCCATAAGAAATCAATCCGCATCTCAACCAGCTCTGACGCCAACCTCGCCAATTCCGAACACCTTCACTTCCAAATCCACATCGACCCCAAAACCACACTCAGAGGCACCCTCCTCTACAGACCACCAGGACCCCGCGCGAAATTCAGTGAAGACATCACGGACCTCATCACTCCACACGCGCTCCCTTCCAAAGAATACATCCTTCTGGGAGACCTCAACTTTCACCTTGAAAAGGGCAACGACCGCAACACCACCACACTTCTGGACAACCTCGCCAACCTCGGACTTAAACAACTGGTCACTTCCCCCACCCACATCGCAGGTCACACACTCGACCCCATCTTCACCTCCAGCAATCATGTCTCCTTCAGCCACACTGCGGATCTCCTCTGGACTGACCACAGCTGCGTTCACTTCACCTACAACAAGCCCAAACCCACCAACCACCTCCAACCAACTCTGCAAAGAAACTGGAACAAAATCACCACCGACCAGATCTCCTCTTCGCTCCTTCTAAACACCCCAACCCACTCCTGGGACCCAAACCTAGCCGTCGCCAACTTTACCCAATGGTTAGCCAACACCGCCGACACCTTAGCACCACTGAAAAAACGTCACAGCAAACCTGGCAACAAGAAGGCCTCATGGTTCAACGATGACCTTAAGAAGTCCAAGAAACTCTGCCGCACCCTTGAAAAAGCGTGGAAAAAAGACCCAACCACCAGCACCAAGGACGCCTTCAAAAACGCCACCCGCACTCACCACCAACTAATCCGAAAGGCCAAGAAAACAGCATTCAAGGATCGACTTGACAACAACGCCCACAACAGCAAGGAACTTTTCAACATCGTCAAGGAGTTTTCCAATCCCTCGGCCAACTCCAACGACATCACCCCCTCTCAAGCCCTCTGCGACTCCCTAGCCTCATTCTTCCACAACAAGATTGCAGACATCCACAACAGCTTCGACAACCAACCCGGAGCCCAACCCACCCAACCACATGCTGAACACTCCACCCCCGTGAACACCCTTAACGACTGGAACCCAATCTCCACTGAGGACACCATCCGCCTGATGAACTCCATCCACTCAGGATCCCCCACAGACCCATGTCCTCACCACATCTTCAACAAAGCAGACTCCGTCATAGCACCGCACCTCCGAGACGTCATCAACTGCTCCTTCAACTCCGCCACCTTTCCGGAAAACTGGAAACACGCTGAACTCACCGCCCTTCTGAAAAAACCAACAGCGGACCCCACCGAACTCAAAAATTACCGCCCCATCTCGCTCCTTCCATTCCCGGCCAAAGTCATCGAGAAAGCTGTCAACATCCAGCTCGCCGCTTTCCTCGAAGCCAACAAATCCCTCGACTCCTCACAATCAGGCTTCCGAGCAAAACACAGCACTGAGACCGCCCTCATCGCAGCAACAGACGACATTCGAACTCTACTGGACAATGGAGACACAGTCGCCCTCATCCTCCTCGACCTCTCTGCAGCATTCGACACAGTCTGCCACAGCACCCTTTTACAACGCCTCAGCAACATCGGAATACATGGAAAAGCACTTGGATGGATCACCTCGTTCCTCACCGGAAGAACCCAGAGAGTCCGCCTCCCACCATTCAAGTCCGAGGCCACCGAAGTCATCTGTGGCGTACCACAAGGTTCCTCTCTCAGCCCCACCCTCTTCAACGTATACATGAGCCCCCTCGCGACCATCGCCCGCCAACACAACCTCAACATCATCTCTTACGCGGATGACACTCAACTGATCCTTTCCCTCACCAAGGACCCCAGCACCGCCAAATCTAACCTACACGAAGGAATGAAAGAAGTTGCTGAATGGATGAAACTCAGCCGTCTGAAACTGAACTCAGATAAAACAGAAGTCCTCATCCTAGGTACATCCCCCTCTGCATGGGACGACTCTTGGTGGCCGGAAGCCCTTGGAAAAGCACCCATCCCGACAGACCACGCACGGAATCTAGGCGTTATCCTGGACTCTTCACTTTCAATGAACAGACAAGTCAGCGCCGTATCCTCATCCTGCTTCAACATTCTTCGCATGCTCAAAAAAACATTTCGCTGGATCCCCACCGAAACCAGGAAAACAGTCACCCATGCTCTGGTCACGAGCCGACTGGACTACGGAAACACCCTCTACGCAGGCACTACCGCTAAACTCCAAAAGAAACTCCAACGAATCCAAAACGCCTCAGCCAGAATCATATTAGACATCCCACGCAACGAACACATCTCTGGTCACCTGAAAGACCTCCACTGGCTACCCGTCAATAAGAGAATCACTTTCCGACTGCTAACCCACGCACACAAATCACTCTACGACATCGGACCAGAATGCCTCAACTCAAGACTGTCCTTCTACACCCCCTCCCGCCAGCTACGCTCCTCCAGCCAAGCCCTCGCCACTGTACCTCGCATCAACAAGACCACAATGGGAGGTAGATCCTTCTCTTACCTGGCTGCTAAAACATGGAACTCACTCCCCACCCACCTTCGCCTTACCCAGAACCACCTAGCTTTCAGAAAGCAACTTAAAACGTGGATATTTGACAAGTAATCCTCCTCCCCCCCCTTAGCGCCTGAGACCCTCTGGGTATGTAGTGCGCTATATAAATTCTCTGACTTGACTTGACTTGACTTTAACAAGGAATTAGCAAAGCTTGTCTCCACCTCCACAACCCTCAACAAAGCCCAAACATCCATCAAGAAAGTCTTTCACCCTAGGGTCTTTGTCAGCGCCGGTCGTGGCAGAGGGCGCTCGGCCGGCCGCTTTTATACCCAAGGCCCTCAGAGAGGCAACAAGGAAAATCACGGAACCCGGCAAGCAGGAGTTCTTCCAGTCCCGTCAAAGATACAGAGCCCGGGGAGGCAGGGGAGCAACCAGAGGCCAACCATTGGCCACAAAAGGTGAGTCTTTCCTCTTTTCAACACCCAAGGGTGGGGGGCAGGTTAACGTTTTTCGAACGCAATTGGAGGGCTGTTACAATAGACACCTGGGTCCTGCAAACTGTCAGGGGTTTCCAAATCAAGTTTTATGGTACTCCCGTGTAAGACACTCACCCCAAACCCCTGTTTTTCGCACAAGACAAAGCCTTGCTTATCAACAAGGAGGTACAGGTTCTTCTGCGCAAAGGCACAATAGTACCTTCTCACTTGCACCCAAAGGGGTTTCTCAGCAACATCTTCCTCGTCGACAAGACGGACGGAGGACAACGTCCGGTCATAAACCTCAAGGATTTCAATCAGTGGCTAGTTTACCGCCACTCCAAGATGGAGGGAATCCATCTCTTACGAGACCTTCTGCAACCCAATGACTGGATGGTCCGCCTGGACTTGAAGGACGCGTACTTAGCGGTACCTATTTTGTCCCCGCACCGACTGTTCTTGCAGTTCCTCTGGAGGGATCGGGTCTACGAGTTCGCAGCCTTCCCATTCGGGCTCTCTTTGGCCCCGTGGCGTTTCACGAAGGTCCTCAAACTGGTGGTGGAAACCCTGAGGGCAAGAGGTCTGCGCCTCATTGTCTACTTAGCCGATAGCTTCCTCTTAGACCAGTGTCCTCGTCACCTCGTGACCCGACTGCAGAAAACTTTAGACCTACTCCAGAATCTGGGCTTTGTCATCAACAACAAAAAGTCTCTAAGACCCTCCAGACAGGTGACATTCCTTGGGTTCACAATAGACACTGTAGCCCGAACGCTAAGCCTTCCCCCGAGGAAGATTACCAAGATTCGCAGGGAACTGAGAATAATGTTAGCCCACTCCTCCACTTCGCTCAGACAAATAGTCCGATTGGTGGGTCTTCTATCCTCGTCAATTCAGGCAATTCTTCCGGGCCCGCTCCACTACTGAGCGCTTCAACACTTGAAAGCCTCTCATCTTCACAAGGGCCTTCAGTACGCGGACCAGCCTCCCCTCACAGAGGAAGTCCGCATGGAGATGAGGCGGTGGCTCGACCATATGAAACCCTGGAATGGCAGAGCCATTTGCGGTTGCGACCAGGACTTAGTAATAGAGTCGGACGCCAGCAAGTCGGACTGGGAGCTCATAGCGGGGAATCCTTTACAGGAGGAAAGTGGTCTGTCACAGAAGGCCAACTCCACATCAATTGCCTGGAGTTGATGGCGGGCTCCTTCGCAATCCAGTGCTGGACCAAAGACAGGGTGTCCTGCAGCGTGCTGTTAAAGATGAACAATATCTCGGCGGTACGTTACATCAACCACCTAAGGAGCACGAAGTCCAAAGCGCTAGTGGACCTGGCCAAGGATCTGTGGACCTTCTGTCTCTCTCACAATATCTCTGTGAAGGCGGAGTACCTCCCGGGAGTTTCCAACGTAGTGGCGAACTGGTACTCCCGGAGTTGGTCCGACATGAGCCTATGGCAGCTTCAACCACGGTTCTTCCAGAAATTACACGAGACGTGGGGCCCTTTCTCAGTGGACCTCTTCGCGTCCAGACTGGACAATCAGCTCCCAAAATTCTACAGTTGGAAGCCGGACCCTTTCGCCACCGCGATGGATACTTTTCTCCAGAATTGGGCCGGGGAAATTGGCTATGCCTTTCCCCCGTTCGCGATGATAATGCAACTCAATGCATATACGCAGACAGCAGGCGAGAGTGGTGCTGATCACGTCATATTGGAAGTCTCAAGTATGGTTTCCAGTTCTTCTGGAACTTTCCTGGGATTCTCCAATCCTTGTACCCAGAGATCCTCTTCTTCTGAAGGATCCCCAAGGCCAACCCCACCCCCTACTCCAGCAACGGAGAATGCCGTTGGTGGCCTGGCGGATTGCAGGCATCGCTGAAGAAATCAAGGTCTTTCATCAGAAGCTCAGCTGGGGGCAGCGTGGGCAGACAGTACACACAAGCGTTATAGATCAGCTTGGTCTCAATGGGTCATTTGGTGTGTTCGAAATGACCAGGATCCCCAGGGGTGCGAAGTGGTAGCAATCCTGAACTTTTTGGCTGCCTTAGCATCTCAGGGCTTGGCGTACCGCACGATTAACTCCTATAGGTCAGCGATCTCAGCGGGCCAAGTTCCGATTCAAGGCCACCTGGTCAGGGAACACCCAATGGTCTGTAAGTTGTTGAGGGGCATACGCCTAACGCTCCCTCATTTGTAAAGCGCACTACTTACTCGTGAGGGTCTCAAGGTGTTGGGGGGGGGGGGAAACTGCTACTGTTCGAAGAGCCAGGTCTTGAGAAGTCTACTGAAGGTCAGTAGGTCTTCGGTCTGCCATAGGCAGATGGGGAGGGTGTTCCATGTCTTGGCGGCGAGGTGGGAGAATGATCTGCCGCCGGCGGTCCCTCTTCGGATGCAGGGGTCGGTGGCGAGGGCACGGTCTGCGGAGCGGAGCTGGCAGGTGGGGGTGTAGAGGCCGAGTCGGCTGTTGAGGTACGTTGGTCTGGTGTTGTGGAGTGCCTTGTGGGTGAGGAGTTTGAAGGTTATCCTCTTGTTGACAGGGAGCCAGTGCAGGTCTTTCTGGAGGGGTGTGATGTGGCTGCGGCGAGGGATGTCAAGGATCAGGCGTGCGGAGGCATTCTGGATGTGCAGGAGTTTGGCCGGGGCTCCTGCGTAGAGTGCGTTTCCGTAGTCCAGTCTACTGCTGACGAGGGCCTGGGTGACAGTCCTTCTCGTTTCGGTGGGAATCCACTTGAAGATCCTGCGAAGCATGCGGAGGGTGTTGAAGCAGGAGGAGGAGACGGCGTTGACCTGCTTCATCATGGAGAGGGTAGAGTTGAGGATGACCCCTAGGTTGCGAGCGTGGTCAGTGGGTGTTGGGGGTGTTCCTAGTGCAGTCGGCCACCAGGAGTCGTCCCAGGCCGAGGGGGTGGATCCGAGGATGAGGACCTCTGTCTTGTCAGAGTTCAGCTTCAGTCGGTTGTTCATCATCCAGTCGGTGATGGCCTTCATTCCTTCGTGGAGGTTGGTTTTGGTGGTGTGGGGGTCCTTGGTCAGGGAGAGGATCAGCTAGGTGTCGTCGGCGTAGGAGATGATGTTGAGGTTGTGCTGTCGTGCGACGTGGGTGCCATGTAGGAGGGGTACGCCGCAGATGATGCCGGTGGCTTCGGAGCGGAAGGGGGGGGGGGGGGGAGGGGAGGCGGACGCTCTGTGTTCTGCCGGAGAGGAAGGAGGAGGTCCAGTCCAGGGCCTTCTCTTGGATTCCGGCATCGTAGAGGCATGTTCGTAGTGTGCGGTGGCAGACCGTGTCGAAGGCGGCTGACAGGTCCAGGAGGATGAGGCTGGCAGTTTCTCCGTTGTCTAGCAGGGTCCTGATGTCATCGGTGGCGGCGATGAGGGCAGTTTCGGTGTTGTGGTTGCTGCGGAACCCGGACAGGGACGGGTCTAGGACGCTGTTCTCCTCGAAGAAGCTGGTCAGTTGTTTGTTGACAGCCTTTTTGATGACCTTCGCCGGGAACGGGAGCAGGGAGATGGGTCGGAAGTTCTTGAGGTCTGCCTTGGGTTTCCTGAGTAAGGCGTTAATCTCGGCGTGCTTCCAGCTCTCCGGGAAGGTCGCTGTCTCGAAGGAGATGTAGATGGTTTTCCGGAGATGGGGTGCGATGGTGCTGCAGGCTTTGTTGAATATGTGGTGTGGGCTGGGGTCTAACAGGGATCCGGAGTGGACGGTGTTCATGATCTTGATGGTGTCGTCGTCGTTGATGTTGGTGGTCGTGGGAGCGGGGGTCTCAGTGGTTGCCGGGGTGGAGACGGCGTTGAAGCGGTCGTGGATGTCTGTGATGTTGCGATGGAAGAATGTGGCCAGCGAGTCGCACAGGTCTTGTGAAGATGGGATGTCGTTGGTGTTGGAGCTGGGGTTGGATAGTTCCATCACGATGTTGAAGAGCTCTTTGGTGTTGTGTGCGTTGTTGTCTAGGTGGTCTTTGAAGGAGGTCCTTTTGGAAGATCGGATGAGGTGGTGGTGTCTGCGGGTGGCGTTCTTGTGGGCTGTGTAGCTTTCCGGTGTTCTTTCACGGATCCAGTGTTTTTCGAGTTTTCGGCAGGTTCACTTGGAGGCCTGGAGGTCTTCGGTGAACCAGCTGGCTTTGTTGCTGGTGTTGGAGGGCTTCATGAGCGGGGCGAGGGTGTTGGCGCAGTCGTTGATCCACTGTCTGAGGTTGCGAGCGGCGGTGTCGGATCTGCGGGTGGGCTCCGGGCGAGGGTTGTGGAAAGCTGGTCTTCAGTGACTTTGCTCCAGCAGCGGCGCGGCATCTGTTGGGTGCGGTAGTGCGTGGTGGGTTTCCGGAAGGTGAAGTGATGCAGCGATGATCGATCCAGTGGAGCTCGGTGGTGAGGTTGAAGGAGATGTGGGGGCTTGCGGAGATGGGGTCAAGCGTGTGGCCGGCGGAGTGGGTGGGTGTGGCGACGAGTTGTCCGAGGTTGGCGAGGTTGTCCATCAGGGTGGAGGAGTTGGTGTCATTGTTGTTCTCGAGGTGGAAGTTCAGGTCCCCGAGGAGGATGTAGTCCGTGGAGGTGAGGGCGTGTGTGCTGACGAGGTCGGTGATGGAGTAGCTGAACTGTGCTCGGGATCCGGGGGGTCTGTAGACGAGGGTTCCTCTGAGGGTGGCGTTGGGATCGGTGTGAATCTGGAAGTGCAGGTGTTCTGCAGTGCTGAGGGGGTCATCGGTGTTGGTTGAGACTTTGAGAGTGTTCCTGTGGACGATGGCGATTCCTTCTCCTACTCCATTGGTGCAGTCCCTGCGGGTGATCTTATAGACATCCGGGATGGCTATGGCGATGTTGGGTGCCGAGGAGGGGTTCAGCCAGGTCTCCGTCAGGAAGGCGACGT
Organism: Triturus cristatus; assembly: GCF_964204655.1. Taxonomy (NCBI): domain Eukaryota; kingdom Metazoa; phylum Chordata; class Amphibia; order Caudata; family Salamandridae; genus Triturus; species Triturus cristatus. The sequence continues at coordinate 315,071,951 of NC_140585.1, forward strand.
CTGGGGTGTTGGGAGTCCAGTAGGTCCCAGAATTCCACGGCGTGTTTGCGTGCGGAGCGGGTGTTGAGAAGGATGCATCTGAGGTAGTTGGGTTCTTTGGTAGGTGGGTTGGCTGGCCGGATGCTGGTGAAGCTGCAGTTCCGGCAGGAGAAGGGTCCTTGGGTGCGCTTCGGGGCTGCCAGGCAGCAGGTGCGTGATCGTCCGGCGTTGAGTGCGTGGAGGGTTCTGGAGTCGTAGCAGAGGCGGGCGTCGTGGCGTTCGCGGAGGCCAGGGGTCCTGGCGCTGGGCGCGGTCCAGGCGCAGACGGGCTTGCCTTAGGCGCGCCATATATGGGGAGGTGGGAGGGAGGAGCAGCTGGGAGGCGGGGTGGCGAATAGGCGCGCTGGGGGGGCGGGGCCGCAGGGAAGCAGCGGCTGGTGATTACGGGTGTACAGAAGGCAAGAGGGGGTAAAAAGGGGCAAACAACACAAGAAAGTACAATAGAGGTATTCATCACTTTGGGATGTTAAGAAGGTGCTCCGCCTGTTCCAATCCTGGCAGTCTAATCGAGATCTGTCCCGTAAAGAGCTTTCAGCGAAGTCAGCAATGCTCCAGCGCCTCATTTCCAGCCGCAGAGTATCGGACGGTAGAGCTCTGGACATCTCAGGACTAGTTGACACCCCACATGGCGTTACATTCCACATTGCCCGCAGAACTAAGTCAGACTCCAGAATGATTTCTTACCCAGCCTTTGATCACTACACCAAACTGTGTGTGGTTCATTGTCTTAAGGAGTACGAATGCAACACGCAGGAAACCTGCCCTCCTGGGGAGCACCAACTGTTGATTTCCTTACGGAAGCCCTTCAAAGCGGTTACACCACCGACTATAGCATGCTGGATCTGATGGGTTATGCAAGAAGCACGCATAAATGTCTCGCAGTTCGGCGCCCATTCGGTAAAACCAGCCATGGCTTCAAAGCGTTCTCCCTGGGAGCCAGTTTAGAGGACATTTTGAATGCGGCTGACTGGTCATCGGACTCGATGTTCAAGCGGTTCTACTTCAAACCAGTCGTAGACATGGCGTCGATAGTGGAGGATAAGCTTTGAAAGAGCATAATCCTCGCCTCCAGTCCTGATATAGAATGAAAAATTTCCTAGTAAGCATGACAGAAAGTTTCAATTCTAATAAAGACGTGGAGGCGAGAATTATTCCTACCCAGGGCTTTCAAGATTACCCATTTCCCACCCAGAGTTGAGAAGGTCATACCCCTTTGGGAAGAAGTTTGCCGTATGGCACAAGTAGGTCTCATCTTGCTTCTATACGTTATGTTATGTTATAAGCATTTATATCGCGCGCGGCTACTCAGGAGTGTCCCGGCGCGGTACCTTGCTAGAGAGTGGGCGTCAGACAGAGGAGTTTATACAAAGAGCAGTGTTTTCAGCCGTTTCCTGAACAGCTTAGCATCTTGGATACAGGGAAGTTCCAAAGGGAGTGCATTCCACGCCACAGCAGCCTTATAGGCTAAACAGCTGCCACCCATTCTCACCCAGCGGAAACGTGGAAGCACTGCCAGGGTCTGTGCCATAGAACGCAGGTTTCTTGAGGGCACGTAGAATTTAAAACGCTTCCCGAGATAGCCTGGGCCGGACTGATACAGGGCTTCATGCACCATGGTAAGGGCTTTAAATCTCACTCTTTCTGCAACCGGCAGCCAGTAGAGATCACGCAGATGTTGTTGTATGCTTGATCTTCGAGGGATATTCAGTAAAACACTGGCTGCGGTATTCTGGATAGACTGGAGTTTTTTCAGCTGGTACCCAGGAACGCCAACATAAAGTGCGTTCGCGTAATCAATACGCGACAGTATTAGGGCACGGGTGACCATCTCTTTAGCAGGCTGTGGTAGAAGTGGCAGAAACTTCCTAAGTGATCTTAGGGCACCAAAACATTGTCCTGCTAATTTTTTAATCTGAGTGGTAAACCTAAGATCCTCATTAAACCAAATTCCCAGATTTTTTACAGGTTCGCCATCTGAATTGAGTAGAGAAGATTCGGCCGGCCAGAGGGATTCTTTGAACTGAGAGGGAAAGGTACCATACAAGAGGATTCCGGACTTGTCCTCGTTGCACTTAAGCTCCGCAGCATGAAGCCATTTAAAAACGGCCGACAGATTCATCTTTACTTCAAGTGAGGAGGAGCTGGGTATGATCAGCGTAGGCGATGTTCTTGGCACCCAGCTCCTCTGCCAGATAAATCAGAGGAGTCATATATATATATCAAAAAGGAGAGGGCTCAGAGTGGAGCCCTGAGGGACTCCAGTGGACAGAGCTTGTGGCGAAGAAAAAAACGGGGGCATCCATACTTGCTGAGAGCATTGGTCCAAAAATCAACCAACCCAGCTCAGCACGGAACCGGTCACCCCAATGTCAGACAGGCGGGCCAGAAGCAGCGAGTGAGAGACTGTGTCAAATGCGACAGAGGGGTCTAATAAAATCAGAGCCACTTTGCCGCCAGCGTCCAAATACTCTGATGGCCTCAGTCATTTAACCAGGGCAGACTCAGTACTATAACTGGCCCTAAATCCTGATTGGGCTGGATGAAACAGGCCTTCGTCTTCCACAAAGGAGGTAAGTTGTTTATTTACCGCCTTCTCACAGACTTTGGCCACGGCTGGATGTAGCGAGATTGGCCTGTAGCTTGTAGGGATCAGAGGATCAAGACGTGATTGTTAAGAACGGTGTTCTCTTTCCTTGATTTGCCTTTCCTAAATTTTACTGCAATGTTGCATTGACATTTGACTTTTTGGAAATCAGAGTCATGGGTTGTCGTTGATCTAGTGCAGGTTCAGATGGTTCCAAGAATGACTGAAATGTGAGGTGAATCTACTGTCCGCAATCAAGAAAAAGGAATTGCCACGGGAAGCACATGCCCTCGAGGATAGCGGAGGCTGCTGATTGGTGGACTGTAAATGAACTGTGTGAAGCACCATGGGAGTGCTAGTTTTATGTTTAAAAAAATACATGTTAAAGTTAAACACTGCTGGCTATAAGGAATAAAGAAAGTTACAGCATAATCCTCGGATCTACGTCCTTAATAGAATTGTAACTTTCCGTCATGATTACTAGGAAATATTTCATTCCATTCCGCCCGAGGTACGTACTTTTGAGAAACTTGTACTATGGGACATTGTACGCCTCGAACACTAAAGGATATTCACACCATACAACATTTCTTTATCTGAAAAACAGGCTCTCACAAACCTCAAACAAAACAAGTTCTTGATCATTAAACCTGCAGACAAGGGTGGTAGGATAGTAATCCAGGACATGGACAAGTCCAAAGTTGAGATTATCAGACAGATTTCGAATACTGAGCACAAATTAAGAATTAGCAGTGATCCAACATAGAAAACTGCAGCCCAGAATTGCAGAAATTAAAGGCAAAGGTAGAAATGAAGGCTTTATCAACCAAAATGAATACTTTTTCCTTAACACTAAGACTCCACTCATGCCAGTTTTGTATACCTTGCTCAAGGTACACAAGGACCAAAAATCTCCTCCAGGAAGACCCATTATATCAGGATGAGGCTCCATTTTGGAATTCATGGGCCGTGATATGGGTTTTTATTTCCAAACACTTTGCACCATCTACAAGATATCATGTCCATGACAGCATGGAACTAATCAATCAGGTTGAATATCTTGCCTTTGACCTTTTTGTACATTGGGTATTGAATCTTTCTACACCAATATCCCTCAAGATGATTTTACTGAGGTCATAAAGCAAACCCTAGACAAAAGACCATGTCCCCACCAGGTACCCAATGCCTTCATTATTGACTTGTTGCACCTGACGCCTACGAGAAACTTTTTCCAGTTTAAAATGGAATTTTACAAACCGATATAAGGGGCGTCCATGGGCACGATCTATGCTCCCATTTTTGCCATTCTGTTTATGGACAATGCTGAGACAGAGACTATTTTGTCCAAAACCAATCCTTTCCATGACCGCATACTAGTATGGAAAAGCTATATTGTTGATATTTTCTTCATCTGGAGAGGTAGCATGGACTCCCTGATATCCTTGCATGGCTTAACACCCACTGTAAGGGACTAAAATGCATCATGGAATATAACAATAAGGAGATTTCTTTCCTTGACCTCATTATTAGAACATATGAGGGAGCACTATACACATCATTGTACAGGAAGGCCACAGAGAGAAATACACGTCTAGCTTATTCCAGCCATCATCCCAGAGCATTACATGATTCTCTCCCTTATTCCAAATTTCTACGCATAAGAAGAAACTGTTCTTCGAGCAAGATTTCTTCAGCGAAGCAGAGACCTTACCACACAAGCTACTAGCTATAGGGTAGCCACGCAAACTATTTAGAAGATCTGTGAAGAGGGTGTGGTACTTTCCAAGGGAGGTACTTCTAACCCCAAGCGAAAAGCACGATATTGATAAACAGGTTTATGTCACCTCATTCTCGCCTATTTCCAGTCTGGTGAAGAAAAGCATACTACGCCACTGGGTCTTTTCATTTCGCAAAAACAAGAGCATTAGAGACCATCAGGAAAGAGCAAGTGTATCCCCTTATAGAGCAAACCACACTCTCATTAACTTATGGGTGTTGAGACTCATTTCTTGCCAACACAAGTGCGGGAGTTATAGTGTGTGAATTGTTGATACCACAAAAATGTGAGCTTTACGCTACCTTATTTTTTAAACTGTAATACAGTAAATGTAATTTATGCAATTATATGTTCTTGTAATCTGATTTATGTTGGCCAAACAAAGTAGAAGATCAGAGTGAGGATTTTGCAACACAATAGCAGCCTCCGGCGCAATGTTGCCATGCTCCATTAGTGGAACACTTTGGCACACTCAATCACTGTGAGAACGACCTCAAATGGCATGTTATCACTATAGTGAAGATGACTGAGTGAGGTAGGGACATCACAGCAATACTCAATAAGGAGGAACTCAAATGGATTCTCAGAACGGACAGCTTTCGAACAGGACTGAACAGAATGGAGGACTGGACATCCCTGCTCTGAGATGCTTCACAATTGTCCCTGATCATGCACTTGCTATTCACTACATTCCCTAGGCTGTTTTTTGGACATGGACTGGTCTGATTACAGGACTTTTGTTGCATGCAGGCCTTGACTGACAACTTTCCTCTCTTTATTGGTTTACACTACAGGAATGGCCCTTTCATGATTGTGCCCCTTTACATAAACTGGCACTTTCTCTCTGATTGATGCAACAACGTGCCCTAATAATTATTCACTGGCTGCGATATAACTGTCTAGATGGACACCTTTAGGATTTCAATATATTTTTGTAACATTTTGATTATGATATTGCCTTTGGTCGCATGATCTATCATCATGTGTACAATTGATCCTCTGTTTCTGTCTTCCTGGCTGTTTCAAGATGGCCACCTTGGACTCTGTATCACCTTCACTTGACATGCAGGCATTGTGTCCTTTCTTATGGGCTTGGTCGCAACCTCATTAGTGCGACACTGTACGCGTACATCTCTGCCTTTGTGTCCAGACACCAGGTAAGCCCTTTGCTATTGTTGCCCCAATTGCAAGGCCGTGACGATTCCCTAACCTACCCCTTGTCCACACAGGATCTCTGACCAGACCATTCGGTGAGATTATCCTGATAGAGGATGGCTACACATTCCTGGTAGCCTGAAGAGTTTTACTTTCACATTCCTAGCGTCCATACGGCCTCTGTGCCTCACTCCGGGTTGGCACCATGGCATTTCAGGTCAATGTTGCAGTTACACCATGCCATTCATTTGTAGTGGATTAGAAATTTTGCCTTCATTTTAGTAGCCTTGAATTCTTGCTATTTCCCCAGCATACTTTCTGGCATGATTATGGCCGTGATAATTGGTCATACTGTACTTTGGCCTTTAAGGTATTTCTGATTACAAACGGCATTATAAGAGTACTTGTCTTTAAAGAGCACCTTGCATGGCCACACATATGTTCACTGTGCACTGGCTATTGTTTTTACCTCCTTGTAGTCTGCCTTACTTGGGCGTAGGGTCAAGACTGATTTGCATATGGCTGGGTTCAAACTGGAATGGCATGGGGAGCAAAAAAACTATGGATTTAGACCCAGATCTCTGTCCATCAATTGTTCTTTTTGCATTTGTCACCCGAGTGGGAAGGGTATGCCCAGACATGTGTACAGTGCTCTCCATGCCACTGGAGGCAAGCTATGCTGGCTGATGAGAGGTGAAACCCCAAAACAGGTTCTAGGCTGCTTGTTTCCAGTCCAGGGAGGACCTGGACTGACAGTTCGGGCTGGACTGTTCCCATTGGACGCAGGGTCAATACTGATTTGCATATGGCTGGGTTCAAACTGGAATGGCATAGGGAGCAAAAAACATGATGGATTTAGGCCCAGATCTCTGTACTGGGGTGAATATATGACATTGCTCTGCATTCTGCTCATCAATTGTTCTTTTTACTTGGTACACCCAGCCCCATTGCTTTACAGCTTCATTTCCTTCTGATACGGATTGGATGTTGGATGTACTGCGGTAATCAGCCTGACCCACCAGTCACAACTATAACTGCTGCACGGTCCTCTCGTTCCTGCATAGTCCACTCCATTTAATCTAGATTGGCATCTTCCTTGTCCTAGGTTGACTACTACCCCCTGTAGGTGTGTATTTTGTGAGCCACCCGCGCCAGCTGTATTCATCACAGGGCACTAGGCTTGCTTCACTAGCCTAAGTAATATATAGGATTGTGGTCACTCGTTCACAATCTGCAGGACCACGCCATCATATCTTATGAAATACCCATTTACTTGTCTCTTCACCCCCCCCCCCCCCCCCAACTACCTTTTTCTTTTCCCTTATTCTAGGTGACTCCTCTTGGTTGTTGTGTATTACAACTCAAACATGATTCTGAATGTCCAGATGATAATCCTCTAATTCAATGTGGATCGAAACTTCGTTGACTTTGATACACTGACCCGGTTTATGTGTACTATTTACTATAGGGGCTTGTTTTGTTTATTTTGTGACCTAACATTTGCACAACTTTTGTCACAGTGCAACAACTGAGTTCTTGTAGTTGTGTGCCCTGGGTGGGTTTTACTCACTCCACGTTGTTAATGCCATTTATTATTTCATAAACATTTTTTAAAATGTTAGTCATTGAAACTAATTATCTGGGTATTATCGGTTTCCCCAGTGTATGAGTTCCTATACCTCGTTTCTAGGGACCTTTGTTCCTTAAACAGCCAGTTCCCCTGATGTAATGTCGCCAGAAACTGATTAACAGTACCTGTGAAAGAGTCCACCACCAGTAAGATCTCATATAGGACCTTTTTGGCAAATAAAAAGCAAACAATAAGGTATGAAGAGGTTTGCATCTACACTCACTCCCATGACATAGGGAGTGCCCTAGGTCTCAGTACTGAGTACCTTACTGTTCTACTGTAAATTGAGCTACTCAGATTCTTACTGGAAGGAACAGGAGTAGTCATCCATCAATATGCAGAAGATATTCAAATTTAGCTAAAGATATTTTGAAGAACTGCTAATTTTTTATTTTAAACGGGACACCAGCAAACATTAAAGTTTTTTTCTTCTTTCTCCGCTTCTAACATTTACCCTGATCGTTTTCCAAGCCTTTTGCCCTTAGGTAGTTCTATACAAATTGTAATCTCCCTTAATAACTTCTAACTTTCTGTAAGTCTACCCTCATGTCTGGATTTATCATATCCCTATCAGTGCCCCGTTCAAAGGGCACGGGGAAAGCAGGGGCTACTGGGCTCAACTGAGGGGGTTGAGGCCTTTTACTCCTGATGTCTTGGGTCCCAGCCCATTATGGATCATGAGCAAATGGGCCATGTACCTCTTCAGCACTTGAAACTCAGTGGTAGCTAGGTAGACACAGGGAGAAGCACACAGGCTCACAACTCAAAATAAGTTCAGCAGCAGAAATAAATGATTGTACAGTCAAATTCTCTCTTTTATGAAAGAAGGAGTATTTATACATAAAGAAAGTAAAATATGACATTCACCAACAATACACACGGTTCCATGAGGTCAGGGCTCTAGTGTTTCATAGGCGGATCCCAGCGGTAATGGTTATTCCCCCCTTCACTATAGGGGATATTCAGGTTAAGACCCGCTAGTAGTAATTTGAGTCTCAAGAGTCCCACTTCGACTCTTTAGAAAAGTCAAAAGAGTGCCAGCGCTGAAGCGCTATCTACGCAGGCAAGTTCCTTCAGTGCCATCTGGCCCATCAATCAATCTTACCTGCACCTACAGGATCCGAGCGACCGGAGTTTCTGAGCCCGCCTCTACATGGGCGATGAAGCTGCTGCCTTCGGTAAGCCTTTCACACGAGCGGCCGGGTACAGCTGCGGTAAGGTGTCTTAGAGTTATGCACACGCGGACCTGTAGTGCCTGGAGAGTTATCAAGGTTTCCCCAATGCTAGTGTGTTTTCTCGAGTTCCTCCCCACTGGTAGAGGGGCGGGGTTGCAAAGCTCTTGTTGATGGTCCACAGTCAACACTTGGGCCCCCTTGAGTCACCTCAATGGCCTCCTTCCTCAGATGACTGTCTCAATAGACCACACTCCTTGCCTTGTCCCCATGACGCCACCCCCCCGGCATACGGGGGCCACCACTTGTCCTCTGCGCACGAGCTATGACACAATCTGCACAGAAGCAATTTTCACAGCAGCCCCACCTTTCATACTGAGTTCCTGACTTGGTAAACACACAAAAGCAATGACTGGATCAGTGCAACAGTGGCCACAGCTCACTCACTTCACGGCAGCCCTCCACTGGCATACAGGGGTCACAACTTTTCCCTGCACACTGGCAATGTCCCAATCAGTGCAGTGGGTGTCTCCTCACACCTTGCTACGGGGATCCAATCGCCAGGATCTGCACTGGACCGCCCTTCCTCCAACGCTCTACTCTCACTCTCAGGGTACACTGGTCTTGGCAAGCAGGCAGTCACTGGTGGCCCAGGGTCCAAGGGGGGGTGGTCTTTGATTCCCTAGATAATGTCACTTCACCCAGCTGGGAGACTAGCAGGTCTTGCCCCCCCCCCCCCCCCCCCACCTCGTCCTACTCAAAGGATTAAGTCTTGCAGAGCTTCTCCTCCTCGCACAACCCAATTGGCTGATTGAAACTTAATTCTTTGGGGAGGGGGAGAAGGGGCTTAAGCTCCCCTTCTTATAGTCCAATTCCAGACATCGAGTGTGATTTAGAGTCGGAGTCTTTGAAGTTTATGTTGGGGGTCTGCTTCCATTTGAAGCTCCATCTCCTATGCTCTTCTTCCAGAAAGCAGTCTGTCAAAGAAGTAGCCACACCAAAACCGATAGCCCCACAACTCAGGCCATGAGAGTGACTATAGTTCACACTTGGATGTCAGACACAGTGATGTGTGTATGAAAAGGTTACCCCATGGCCTCTGTCATACTCTTTATGATTCTCTTATCAGCCCCACCTCCTTCCTGAAATTTGCCCAGGCCCCTTCCTAGTGACCTTTCTCTAATTCAAAGAGCACACTGTGAAGTGTACCGGAGAGCCTGGCTCTTCCTTCTTCCCGTGTATCACCCAGCTTACAGAAATACAGCAACACATATATGTATGGGGGATTCTTCTACCTCCTCACCTCGCGTTCATCCAGTCAGCTTTGGCTGAACCTAGAGTCTTCCATGTATTGTGCCCTTTAAAGGCACGTGCATATAATATCCATGCATTTCATAGCACAGAATTAACACTGTATTGTACCACTTGCAGGCACACATACACCCAGCACATGTGTACCACACACGCAATGCACTCCACTCCACTCCACTCCACTCCACTCCACTCCACTCCACTCCACTCCACTCCACTCCACTCCACTCCACTCCACTCCACTGTAAGCCAAAGGTGAGTTAAGCACCCTGCGGGTCCTAGAGGCGCACTGGAGGGGTCGGCCCACTCAAATACTCGGCACATGGCCTCGTAAAACTCTTATATGAGCAGGGGTCGCTCCGGCACCCGGAAATGGGGGGGGGGGGGAAGCAGAGTTGGACCTGGCAACGGCTTTGCAGAACCGTGCCTGGAACGTCTATGTTCCTCACTCATCTCATCAATCCTCAACAGATGAGGGGAAGTCAATGCCCATCTAGACTGCTTTTTATGCTTTTTCCCTGAGTGTCCAGAGGACCTCGAGTGCAATAAAGAAGACGTTGCGCTCCTGGAGAAGTCCTTCCTCGATCAGGACCGAGACCTCCTAGTAGTCGCAATAGATGGCGTCGACTGTCGGGCCGCGAGCAGCATTAGAATCAGCTACTTCAAAGCCTTCGGTGCCACTGCCCTCCAGTCAGAGCACGACTTTGAGTCATGGTTGCACTCGAGACAGCATAAGCATACAAGGTGTGGGTCGGCAACCAACATGGATTAGTGACAGGCGCCTTATGGCTTAAACTCTACCTTTCAAGAAGTCATCCCTCGACACACAAAGAAAACTTCTTCAACAAAACGTCGAAAAAAGCTTGTAAAAAAAAGAGAGGGGTAGCTCTTCTCCGGTTCAGCTCTAACTGGCGTGGAAAGAAAAAAATGGACATCCGCGCGCCTGAGTGGCGCCTACATAGGTGACGGCGATGTCACATCGGGCACCAACAACGCCACGTGGAACCGAACGGAGCTACACATTAGCGAGCAGTGGTACTGCCCATGAGAAATTTTCCGGATCCAGACTGATGCCTTGGAAATTCAAAGGTAAGGAATCTGCAGCTAGAAGTTTAATTCAGATAAATCTTCAGCCTTCTTGAGGCTGTTTTCTGACCAGTGTGTAGGAAATCTTAATGCAGAGGACTACCCACTTCAAGAGTCAAGCTATGCTGGCTACTACACTGTCTTACCTTTCTTAGACATAGAGAACCTAACAAAAAGCTGATCATTCACCGATGGTCTTTGGTGCAACTGATATAAAGCTGAAGGCTCTTTCAGGGTTCAGGCTATGGTGTCTCTTCTCTTTAAGAGCGTTGTAGATAGGCAAAGAATGGTGGGAGGGGGATAAACTGCCCAACGTGAAAAGGTGTTACGGCTTCAGGCAAAAGACTGCTATGCTCCTCAACACCAGTTTATCTGTGAAAAAGGTGGTGGAGGGCAGCTGAACAGAGAGACCTTGAAGCTCACTCAAACACAGAGCTGAAGTGATTGCAATGATGAAGATGGTTTAGAGAGCCAGAAGATACAACATGCAGCTGGCACTGGATCGAAGTGGGTTCACGTGAAGGAGTAGTTTCTTTTCTGTAACTCCAGTTCTGTAGTAGGGGTATCTCTGTGATAGTCATAATCTAGTGAATAGTCCCGCCCATGTGCGGGGACCCCGGAGCAATAAAAAATAATCTCTTAAGGTGTCAAATCATGCAGACCTGCATCCACCTTTAAGAGAGAATTTAATTTAAAGACAGATAATGCAGCCTATATCCACAGGCTACACTGTCCAGTACTTCAACTAGAAAACTCCACCAACATCCACAAACAGCACTGCCTGTCCAGCTTTTCTCCACAAGGGAAAAAACCCTGCCTCTACCAGCAAAAGCCTCTGGAGTGATAGAGAGGAAGGAATGGACAGACAAGCCCCATAGGCTGCCATTATGTGGCTCAGAACAGGATACTGTGCCTTTAAGAAAACTTTCCAGAACTTTCCCAGTATCCCAGAATGCACAGCAGGTCCCTTTTACTTTCAGTTCTTTTTGAAGGCGTAGCACGCCAGACCTGTAGCATTCCTTACATGAATAATCATCTCTCCACCGGGGAGGAGGGCAGGCGCTTATGACTATCACAGAGATACCCCTACTACAGAACTGGAGTTACAGAAAAGAAACTACTCCTTCTGTAGTAGGGAATCTCTGTGTATAGTCATAATCTAGTGAATAGAATGGCAAGCCCATCCCCACACAAAAACTGCGGTGGAGAAGATACAAAACAATACCACTACTGTGCGAACAGATTTCGCAGCGAAGCCTGCCCAACCTGAGCATCTGCCCTGGCATCCGCGTCCAGACAGTAATGCGCAGCAAAGGTATGGACCGACTTCCAAGTGGCCGCCTGGCATATTTCTGCAATCGGAACATTACGCAGCAAAGCAGTCGTGGCAGCTTTGCCCCTGGTGGAATGAGCCTTAGGTTTACCCCCTAAGGTCTTATTAGCCTTTTGATAACACAATTGTATGCAGGACACAATCCACCGAGAGATGGACTGCTTAGAGGTCGCGAGACCGGTCCTGACTGATCCATAATTAATAAACAATTGGTCTGACCTACGAATATCCTTGGTCTTATCAAGATAAAATTTCAACACCCTCCGAACATCCAGGGAATGGAGAGACCTTTCCGCTGGCGAAGAGGGATTCTGAAAGAACGTAGGTAAAGTTATGGTCTGGTTGACATGAAAATCAGAGATAACCTTAGGATGAAATTTAGGGTGAGTACGCATAACAACCTAAGCAGCGTGAAATACAGTATAAGGTTCTTGACAACATAATGCCTGAAGTTCACTCACCCTGCGGGCCGATGTAATGGCCACTAGGAACGCCGCCTTCCAGGATAGGTGCTGCAACGAAGCCTTGTGAATGGGTTCAAAAGGCTCCTTCATCAGTCTGGACAGCACCACATTTAAGTCCCAGGAAGGCGAGGGAAATCTGACAGGAGGAAACACTTTCTTCAAGCCTTCCAAAAAATCCTTGACCACAGGGATCTGAAAGAAGGAAGTCTGTGAAGGGCATTTCCTCTAAGCAGTCAAAGCAGCCAGATGAACCTTAATGGAATGGATATTAAGGCCGGACTGTGACAAATGTAAAAGATATGGAAGGATGACATCTTCCTTACATGTCGTAGGGTCAAAGCTCTTGGACTTGCACCAGATACAGAACCTCTTCCACTTGTAGGCATAGGACGTCCTAGTGGAAGGCCGTTTAGACTCCTTCAGTATGTCCATACAATCTTCTGGTAGATTCAAATGGCCATATTGCACTATCTCAGGAGCCATGCCACCAAACTCAAAGACGAGAGGTTGGGGTGCACCATCTGCCCCCCGAACTTTGTGAGAAGGTCCGGCCTGCACGGCAGCCGTATGTGAGGAAGGAGCGACCGGTGAAGTAGGTCTGTGAACCACCACTGTCTGGGCCATTCCGGAGCAATCAGGATCATCCGAGCCCCTGACTGGGACAGTTTGATGAGTACCGCCGGAATCAGGGGAATGGGTGGAAAAGCGTACAGAAAGTTGTTCGACCAGTCGATCCATAGCGCATTCCCCAGCGTCCCCCGCTGGTAGTACCTGGATGCGAAGTCTCGGCATTTGCTCTTTTCGGGGGTGGCGAACAGATCTACGTCTGGAGTCCCCCACCTTGCGAAGACTTCTCCTAGTACTTCGTCGTTTATGACCCATTCGTGGTTTTCCTGAATCAGTCTGCTCAGTGCGTCCGCTTGAACATTCTGCACCCCTGGCAGATGCGTGGCCGTAATCGTCAGTCCTCAGGCCAGAAGCCAGTGCCAGATCGCCTGCGCCTCCTGCGACAGAGTGCGCGATCTCGACCCCCCCTGCTTGTTGAGGTAATACATAGTGGTTGTATTGTCCGTCTGTATCAGCAGCGAGTTGGTCTGGAAGGACGGAAGGAAGGCCTTCAGCGCCAGGAAGACAGCTCTGAGTTCCAGGAAATTGATGTGGTACGTCGACTCCAACGGGGACCACTTTCCTTGAATCTGCAATTCCCCGGAATGCGCTCCCCAGCCTTGGAGAGACGCATCCGTCACGACACTCTTCGTGGGAATGTCCTTGTGGAAGGGAACCCCCCTCAGGAGGTTCTCCGCCAAACACCACCACTTCAGAGACTGAAGAGCATGTAGAGACAGCCGTATCTTGTCGTCCCAAGAACCTGTCTTCTGATCCCACTTATCCTCCAAGCACTCCTGCAGTGGTCTCATGTGCAGCCGTGCGTGAGGCGTGAGGAAGATACAGGAGGCCATCGATCCCAGCAGTGAAGACACCTTCCTCACTGTCGTCGATGGAGCAGTCCTGAGGTCCTGAGCCTTCCGAAGGAGTGATAACCGTCTCTCCTCCAAAGGAGATACGCTTGCTGACCGCGTATCGATGGAGGCTCCCAAGTACTGTATGCACTGGACCGGAGTCGGGACCGATTTGGACATGTTGACGTGTAACCCCAGCTTGTGCAAGAGCGCGCACGTCCACCGGAAGTGTTCTTGCGCTTCCGAGAAGGATGAGGCCTTGATCAACCAATCGTCCAGGTACGGGTAGACAAACACCTTGTTCCTCCGCAGGTGTGCCGCCACCACCGCCATGCACTTCGAGAAGGTCCTGGGCGCAGACTTTAGCCCGAATGGCAGTACTGTGTATTGATAGTGATTGGCGCCGACTTGGAATCGCAGGAACTTCCTGTGCTTCCGTGCAATGGGCACATGGAAGTACGCATCCTGTAGATCTATGGCACAGAGGCAGTCTCCCCATTGCACCTGAGGGTAAATCTGATGCAACGATAGCATGCAAAACTTCTCTCTGCGAATCCATTTGTTTGCCTGTCGCAAATCCAGAATGGGCCTGAACTCGTTCTTGTCCTTCTTGCCAACGAGGAAGAACCGGGAGTACAGACCTCTTCTACCGCCTTTTTTCTCAACAAGATGTCTGCCTCCGCCTGGAGCTCTCGCAGCTGAAACTGAGAGCTTACCGGCGGAATCGCTGGAGGCGGGCTGACAAACCGAAGACTATCGATTGCAAACAATATTCAGCACCCACTTGTCTTGAGTAATTTTTCTCCACTCTGCCGGAAAAAATTGAATGCTTCCCGCCACTGGAGTGGGTAACGGTTGCAGGGGAACGAGTCGCTCAGGGTCGAGACCCGGCAGGGCCCTTGGTAGTCGTAGCGGCCTGCTGGCCTCCTCTACCCTTCTGGCGTTTTTGGAAGGGTTTCCGGAACTGCTGCTGTTGGTGCTGCTGCTGTCCCGAACCCTGCCCACGCCCTCTGCCCGTAGACCCGAACAGTCTCTGGAACGGGCGCTTCTTCTTCTCGGCCTTCTCCAACCCGACAGCCGTCAGGGTCTCCGCCTCGGTCTTCATGCGGGCCATCTCATCATCCGCATGTTTACCAAACAGGGTTTCCCCCGAGAAGGGCAGATTGGCTACTCTGTGCTGAGCCTCTGGCTTGAGCGACGTCAGGCGCAGCCAAGAGTGACGCCTTTGGTGGACGCCATGACAGTAGGCGTGCGCCGCCTACAAGGAGACATCCGCTGCCGCGCTGATGACCTGGTTCGAAACCAGCATACCCTCTCGCACTGTTTCCAGGAAGTCCTCCTTCCTGTCCCGAGGCAGCAGGTCCGCATACTGTTGGAGGGACTCCCACAGGGCCCAGTCGTAACGCCCCAACAGCGCCCCCGCACTCGCCACCTTCATGGTGGTAGACGCGGTCCCACACACCTTCCTGCCCGCAGAGTCCAGCCAGCGGCTTTCCTTGTCGGGCGGGACCGTCGATGAAGGAGCTGTCGCATGCTGTTTCCTTGCCGCCGTCACGATGACCGAGTCCGGCTTCGGGTCCATCCTTAAACAAGCATTTACAATGCAATAGGTCTCGCATTCACGCGAGTTTAAGCTATTGGCATTGTAAATGACAATGCCTATTATTTTTGTTTTGTTTTTTAAAACATAACTAAAAGGCATTGTCATTTACAATGCCAATAGCTTAAACCCATGTAAATGCGAGACCTATTGCATTGCAAATGCTTGTTTGAGTTTCAAACTGAGCACGGCAACGCTTCAAGGAGTTTTTATTGAGGATTAAGGATATATGATGGGTCATAGCAGCCACTCCTTCCCAACCCAGTCCTGATACTTCTGAAGACCAGGTAAGGCAGGCTTACTAAAGTTCACATGTGGTTTGAGAAAGGTTCCCAAAGAGGCCGTGTGCACGCCTTACCTGTACATCACACACCTGAACAGGTGGCCAAGAGGTGAGCTCAGACTCAATTGTCACTCAATATAGCAGCACTATTAAGAGGTTTTGGTATTCTCCTTTTAAAAGTCATTACCAAAGAGAAGTTCTTGCCTTGATAAGTATAAAAAGCATTGGGAGTGTAATGCAATTTACAGCACAACCGCCCTTCTGGGAAATGCAAGCATGTACTAATAATATTACAACAGCTCCAGTGAGAAGTGCTGATTCTCTCATGCAGTACAGCTGATCTCCTGACAAGTGCTGACACCGTCTCAATGCATGCACTGCAGACTTTCCGAGAAGTGCACTCTTTATCGGTGCACTTTAGTTAGAACAACACACATTCCCTGGCCTTCGAACTGTCTGTCCCTTTCACTTGTTAATTCTGAGAATTCGCGTGCATCTGTCCCATAGCACGGCTGTGATGCATCTCTCGGCTTGGCTGTATAATAACACGCGGTGATTGGCTGCAATGCAGCCCGCCCAGGCGAGCCCTACCCTCCCATTGGCTCAGGCGTCTTGCACAGGGGTTTCCATTCACGAGGTCTGGGGGGCAAGAGAAACAAACAGACCAATCCTGGCAGGCTCAGCTCTCCCGGGCCAAGAAGTGGCTGAAGGAGCGAGGAAAAACAACAACGGCCGCCGAGAGCTCTTCCATCCTGCAAAGGGATCCAGGTGAGGTGGGTGCCAGAGCGGGAGCTTCTAGTGCGCTGCAGACGTTGGGGAGCAAGAGAGGACCCCGCATGGTTAATATTGCTTCTACGTGGCCAGCCCAATCCGACCCGCGTCTGGTCCCACCTTCCTTAGCTGCACTGCAAGTTGGTGCGACTGTGCTGAGGTCACAGAGGCCCACGGCAGGGCAGGCTGCAGCCGTCGGGAGAGAGTTCGAGGGGCGCGCGCATGGCTCCGATATCGGGAAAGGAGCACAGTGCATTGCAAATTACGCACAGCTGCGACGTTCCCAGGAGATGGTGCATTTGAAATTGGAGGCGTGGAGGGGGTGCGAAAAACCTCGGAGGTCATGCAAAATGTGGTATCTAAAAATCGGGGGTACTTTAGCATGACTGGAGCATGTAATTCGTAATGTAAAGAAAGCAGTCGAGAAACTTGAAAAGTAGCCGAGAATACATATAGGTTGGTGGCGCTTACAATCTTTAGAGGGACGCTTTATGAAGGAAATGGAAGCGAGTAATCCATGTGTTGTGCACGTTGGGGCCAAGTGAACATCAGAGGGGGCCCAATGCAGTTTGAGGACGTAGTGGGGCTTGGCTCAGTGCAATTCTATAAAATAAGGGCACTCAGTAGACAAAATCAGAGGTGATGTTGCGTTTGGCGCACGCCAGGAACATGAGGAACGTGCATTAAATGTGCCCCAACCCACCTAACAAGCTGTCTCCATGGAGCCGAGGGGGGGCGGGGGGGAATGGAAAGTGTATGAGGCTGCTGAGGATGGAATGGGGACTGGAGATGTGCACGCCACGTGCGCGTTCGCAGGCTCCAATCGCCCTGCGCGTGCCCCAGTCTTTCTCCCTTGAGAGGCATCTCGGCGACAATAGGTCTCGAGAGCGAGACCTAAAAAGCAGGGTCAGAGTCCGGGGCCCGATACTTTTTCAGGAGCCATGAGGGGGCGGATTTCGTCACCGCGGGAGTGAGGAACAACTCCAACGCGGGTTCCACCAGCCCCGGCACTAGAGGCAGCAGGGGGCGAGACAGGTGTTTTTTGTGTAGAGTCTCGAATATCACGGACGTCGTGGGTGTCGGTACCGTCACCGTGATCCCCAACTTGGCTGCACCCCTCAGCAGCACCTCCTGGAAGGAGACTAGATCGTCCACAGGAGACACCCTAATCCCCGGTGAGTCCGACAGCGTCGGTGAGAAATCCCTGGCCGAGGACCGTGTGCGCGACCCTGACCTGTGCCTCCTATGGCGCCGTCCTGA
This sequence comes from Triturus cristatus, assembly GCF_964204655.1. Classification (NCBI taxonomy): domain Eukaryota; kingdom Metazoa; phylum Chordata; class Amphibia; order Caudata; family Salamandridae; genus Triturus; species Triturus cristatus. The sequence continues at coordinate 315,089,876 of NC_140585.1, forward strand.
TGTTGATGACGACGACCGCCTATGTCTCCGCGACCTTCTCCTCCTGACGGAGCAGGAGCGCGACCTCCTCGGCTTCGGCCTGTCCGCCGGTCTAGCCGGGCCCGGCGACCGTAGATGTCACGGCCTCGGCGTCCCCTGCGGTGGAGTCAGATACCTGGGCAGGGAGACCGACCGCGGCGGAACTGCAGGTGGCCCCAACGGAGTGCGAGGCGGTATAGACCGAGGAGGGGGGAGGTGGAGGCGGTGACGCCGGCGGTGGTGGTGGAGGCGGTGGTGATGGCGGTGGAGGAGTCGTCGTCGGTGGTGGTGGTGGCGGAGGCGGCGATGGCGTAGGGATCCGAGGAGGTGTATACACCACGGAGTACACCGATCCCGGCGACTCCGTTCCCCTCTTACTCCTGGCGTCAGGGCTCCCCCTGCGCCGTCTCAAATACGAACCCCTCTGCGACGTCGGTCTCCTCCTCGACGTCGTGCGCCTCCGCGACGTAGTTTGCCTCCTCGACGGCGTCCGCCTCGAAGGCGACCGCCTCGACGTCGATCTTCTCGACATCGATCGCCTCGACGTCGATCGTCTCGACGTCGATCGCCTCGACGGCGACCGCCTCGACGGCGACCGCCTTGACGGCGACCGCCTTGACGGTGACCGCCTTGACGGCGACCTTCTTCTCTTCGCCGACGGCAAGCGACGCTCTCCCCTCGACGGCGAGCGCCGACGCCGGACCTGATCTCGACGCCGATGGCTCGATGGCGACGGCGTCGTCGCAGAAGATGCCGATGTCGTCGACGGCGGCCTGTTCAGCTCCTTCGACGTCGAACGTCGACGCCGCTTCTCCCCAGAGCCCTGGGGAGACGGCGAACAGACCGTAGTCATCCCCCTCGACGTCGCCGTCGACGCCCTCGATGTCGACGGGGAGTGGGGACACTTGCTGGTCTTCCTGCCCCTGGGGAGCCCCCCAGAGGCCTCAGCATGGGCAGAATCAGCCCCTCCAGACCCACCTCGTGCCTTCAGCCTTCTGTCCTCCAGGACCTGGAGCCTGATCTTCATCCTCTCTCTCTCAGGGTCCTGGCTGAAAAAGAGCGGCAGATCTCACACTCCTCAGGCACGTGGGACTGGGGAAGACAGACTATGCACACCCTGTGTGGGTCTGACTTAGCCGTTTTCCTTTCACAATCAGGACACTTGTCGAACAAGCCAGGCATGCTGACAACACCAGAAGGAAAGGACTTTACTAACACTAAATCACTTGAAAAGTGACAAATAAACCCTTGAAAAGGGAGAGCTCAATGCTCCAGGGTCCTGCTAGCAGGAGCCGGAAAAAAGAACTGAAAGTAAAAGGGACCTGCTGTGCATTCTGGGATACTGGGAAAGTTCTGGAAAGTTTTCTTAAAGGCACAGTATCCTGTTCTGAGCCACATAATGGCAGCCTATGGGGCTTGTCTGTCCATTCCTTCCTCTCTATCACTCCAGAGGCTTTTGCTGGTAGAGGCAGGGTTTTTTCCCTTGTGGAGAAAAGGTGGACAGGCAGTGCTGTTTGTGGATGTTGGTGGAGTTTTCTAGTTGAAGTACTGGACAGTGTAGCCTGTGGATATAGGCTGCATTATCTGTCTTTAAATTAAATTCTCTCTTAAAGGTGGATGCAGGTCTGCATGATTTGACACCTTAAGAGATCATTTTTTATTGCTCCGGGGTCCCCGCACATGGGCGGGACTATTCACTAGATTATGACTATACACAGAGATCCCCTACTACAGAATGTCAGGACCAAATTAAGATTTCACTGTGACATCACAAACTGTTTGGGACAGAACATGTGCGTCAAACCTTAAATGAATTGCATCACAAGTGAATTATAACACTTAGTCCGGCAAATGCAAATAGGCAGAAAAAGCAGACTAATAACCATCAATGGTGTGCACTGCAAGACCTTGCTGGGTCAAAGATGAAACAAACAACAAAACACCTGACAACTGACTTCTAGGGGGTCTGTTTTCAAACTCACCACCAGGCCACAAATTTGTCCTAGCACCCTGCGTAAATAGATTTTGAAGAGGCATTCCTGGCTCCGAGAGTGACATCCACAACCTCAGGAGGTAATCTGAACACAGTCAACTGCAGCCGCCCATTTGCAACCATTTTTTTTTTTTAAACAGACTTTTATTAAGTTTCATGTAAAGTCAATCAAAAGGAAGTATCATCAACAGCCCAACAATCGCAGCCTAGACCCATATCTAACATTCCATAAAATATCCACATTACCCTGCTGCCCACCGTACATGTACCATCCAATGCAACAGAGTGGAACATCAGTCCCCCCCACCCTCTCCCCCCCTACTCAAAACCGTCCCCATCAAAACCCCTCCCCAACCATCCACCCAAGCACGTCGCCAGCCACTAAGTTATTCACTAGGCCAGATGTACCTCGCAGTCCACCTCCCCCACTCCCCACCTCATAGGACACAGCAATGAGTCGGACAAGAACATCGGGAAACATCACCTCTCCTGAACCCATGACCCAGGCGTCTCCCCCGCCCCACACTCCCTCCTGCGGTGAAGAGTCGCTCACGTGTCCCCTGCCACGCCCCTCTCCTCAGAACTCTCCGCACCATCGTCCGGAGGGTGCTTGAGCAACTCCAGGAGTGCCACCCATGCTTGCTCCATTTCCCGAGACTTCTCACTGCCACTACGCCGGGCCATCTGTAACCTATAGTTCCCTTCACTCTCGGCCGCCCATTTCCAACCATGCAGAGACTCAGGTGCAAAATCCTACCCTACTGGGGTGACTTAAGATCCTTCGAAAGTGGTAGCCTGATTGGAGGATAAATGCTCATGGCCAGAACATTTGGGCACCACACACTCCTGGCTCAATCCAGAGTCACTAGGATGACTTGGGCCTCTTTGCTTATGATGTTGAGAACTCAAGGCAGTGGCAAAAAGGTATGCAGGCGTCCCGTTCTGCACTATGGCCTGAAAAAACTACTTGTAGAGGTTTTGGCACTGCACATTTCATGGTGCCAAAAGATACACCCGGGGCTCTCCCCACTATCAGGAACTGTCCTGTGCAACCTCAGGATGCAACTGTCATTCGTGATCTACAAGGCGCCTTCATCTGAACCCTGTCCACCCTGGCGCTTAATCCCATCAACTCTTGGTACAGGACGCTGGACTCCACTCAGCCCACCTTACTGCAGTACCACATGGCATTAGTGATGTTGTGAGAACCTGCACCAGTCAACCCTTGATGGACAGCAGGAAGGCCCTTCAACACCAAATGAGTGGCTCACAGTGCCAACAAATGTATGTGAAGCTGGGTTTCCAAAGGAGACCAGACTTCCCTTATCTCACCCTCTACCAGGAAACCTCCCCACCCCAGCTGGGATGCATTAGTCACGACTGTTAGCTCATGGGGGGGGGGGGGGGGGAGAGAGAGAGGGGTCTGCCACTGAACAGGATGCGGTCTAGCAGCCACCACTGCAGATTCTGTGCAGTCTCCTTAAAAACCTGAATAACTGGCCGCATTGAGACTTCAGATTCCACTGCAGAACCTGCATATTCCAGCTGGTGAAGTGGACAAGCAAGATACCTCAAGGCTGCTCTCTCCAAGATCAAGGACTGAGGCTTAAACAGAGATCATACCCTGAATGTCCTGGACTTGTCATAAAGGAGGAAAGGTCCTGAATTTTACTGTGTCCAGAATGGCTATGATAGGTCTTTTTACTGAACCGGATGCCATACTGATATTCCATTGGAGCAACTGTACTCTAAAATCTTTAAATACAACATCTATTATCACTATTCATATAATGAAAAATTTGCGAGATGACAACATGTGTATTGAGCCCTGAAGAAGTCCCTGGCGTTGGCTACTGCACGATTGATGTGATTTAAAGAAAAAGATGATGAATAAAGATTTATTGGAAGAAGAAATCACTTTCACATGTGTTTATTGAGATCATAAGATGACAATGACTTATAATTACAAATTGTGTATAATGGACTGAAAACTTATGATGCACATTTAATTGATCTTGAAATTGAGTGCTGAACCACCACTTTGGATGTTCATTTTGGGAAGTCATTTTTTTAGAGATGTAGAAGGGTCGTACTTCTGGTTCGTTGCACCACTGTGAACCTTATTTCACTCCTTTTATTCCGTACTGACGGGTGCAGGACTTGTGTGCCTTGATCCTTCTTTGCTAGATAATAAATGGCTATGATAAGGGGTAGCCTCTGCAATGGTAACAGGTGAGACTTTGGCTCACTGATCGAGAACTCCAATTATGTCTATCAGTTCAACATTGTATGGGGTTGGTCTACAACTCACTGTGGCAAGCTCACTTTCAGCAACCAGTTTTCTGTATAAGGGGAAAATGATATGTCCATCCTTTGAGGATGGGGGGCAACCACTGCCATAACTTTTGTTATCACACAGGGGTGATGGTGAGGCAGAGGGTAGCACAGCAAGCTGAAAATGCTCCTGGCTGACCTTGAACCACAGGCAGAATCTATGGGACTGCAGGACAATGAAAATACCTATCCTGCAGGTTCAAGGAGACCATCCAGTAGCCTGGATCGAAGGCGACAAAACGTGGCCCAAAGTGTGCATTTTGAAGTTGTCCTTCCAGAGGAAGGCATTGAGAAGGCAAAGATCTAAAATAAGATAAAGTCCTTCAACATTATATGGCTTGAGGAAGTAGTAGGAGCAGCAACCCGTCCCCACTTCCAAGGACCGCACCCTTTGGATGGTCCCTTTGGGCAGCAGGGCATTATCTTGCAGCAAGATGGATAGGCACTTCTCCGAAAACCACTCTGACATGGGAGGAAGTTGTTGTGGGTTAGAATGTAATGATAGAGCTCTTTTGGATGATGTAGAGGGCCCATCTATCACGGTACACCACCTCGGAAGACATTTATCTGATCCTGCCTCCCACATGGGCAGTAAGGGCAAGTTAAAGCGGCTTGGAGGCTGATGCCACATGAGCCACAGTGGAACAGTGTCACTGGTGGCCTGCAAGATGACTGCCCGATTCCCATCCTCACTTCCAAAAGAAGTGGGGTGACTGCTGTGGTGGTAGTGAGGATTGGGGGTGCCTGTTTGCCAGGCCCCTGAAGTAGCTTAAAAAGGTCTGCTTTCCAAACATCTGAAAGGAGGGAGGGGGGGGGATGGGGGGGGGGGGGGGTCATAGCAAACGTATTAAGGGTGACTTTGCTGGTGGAATATTGGACCATCAAACTCTCAGAAGTAGGGTGGTGTGTAAGAAAGTAAGGGTCAGCCAGTGCCGATCTGTGGCACTTAGCCACCTGCCTGTTCAGAGGAAGGCTTTGCCCAAGTACCCTTACAAGTGTCAAGTCAGGGCTGCATTAACTGAAAGCAAAGGTTCAAATGAGGGTGGCGTAGGGTGCAAAGCCTCTGTAAGGACATTTGTCTCGATTCCAAATGAAGGCACTTGAAGGTCCAGTATCGTAGCTGCAACTCTATTCACCACAACAAATCATGCACCCTCTTCCACTGGTCTGAGGAGCAAAACTAACCCTGCGTCATGGGAGGTGCCCAGCCCACTAGCCTCCTGTAAGGCCATATACATAGCATCACCATCGTAGTGTGGCAATAAATAATTCCCATCATCACCATTGCCATTATAAGATTATTAGAATCTGAACCAAAGTGGTGATGAAGCCTCTGCAGCAGGCATCATGGAAGAGAAAATGTTATGTCTGAATAGGAGTACACTGGGACTGGATTCGTTGAAACAGAGTCAAGACGCAATGTCAGTAACCTCAGGAGATTTGGCTCAAGTTTAGACATCGGAGTCGACAGAGGTTTGACCTATGGGATGCAGTCAGTGGAGAAGGAACTGGTACAGCTCTTGGAGTGGGAATGGAAGTCAGTGCAGAATCAGAGGCGGGTTTGAAGAGCACAAACTGTGCAGAGGACAGATCAGCTGGCCGTAAGCAGAGTGGATTCCTCTAGGATCCTTGGGGTCCAAAGGCATGCCAGGAGCTACAACAGTACCATAAACATGCAGCATGGCCTCCTTGAAGGCCTTGCACTGTGGCAGCGCCACCAAAGGCCCACAGAATTCGGTGGCAAAGGGACGAGTTGAGAAATCAGCTCCACGATCGAGGCTGGGAGCGAGATCGTCTAGCACCTTAACACCATCCTGACTTCTTTTTGGACATAGTGGTGAGATTAAGTCGAGCCCAATTCAACTTATTGTTCTTCTTGGATTTAGATTTTGACTTACTAAATGACCCAGAATACAAAGAGGACCTGTTGAAGGATCCACCTCAAGAGCGGGAACAAGTCTGCACCCTAGATTTGGAGCAGGATTGGAATTTATGTGAGCTCTGTGACTTTGTGTTCGGTGATGCACAGCTTCGCTTTACAGTCCGGGATCGCCTTCGGTGCACAAGGGCACATTCTTCATACTTCCTGGAGCACAAACACCAGAGGCACACCTCATGCGGGTTAACCACAGACGTTTCCAATAGCCTTGCTGGCACATTGTTCCTTTACACATTGCAAAAGTATTTTGGGAGGAATTTGTCGACCGACAAAAAGAGCAGAGCTTAAGATCCAAGTGCAAGGGCATCGAAAGAAAGGAACCAACATCGGCATGCAGGGTTTGCACCTATATGCGGCTCTGCTCCGTTACTTCTGGGACAAAACAAGGTCAATGTAGAGTCACACAAGGTCAACGGAAAGCCGCACTAGGTCAATGGAGAGATGGATGGGAGCAGTGTTGAATAAACATCCGAATCCAATATGGAGCATGGGGAATATTCTAAAGATAAGGAATCTACGGTTAGAAGTATTAATCAGAAGGAGAAACTCTTGAGGATAAATTCTATTCCCTATAAAAAACTTGGCCTCACTGTCCCAGTGTGACACTGCAGGTGAAATTTTTATTATGTCTCAAAGAAGAAAGGTGGGCCTCAAAATGCTTCACAGCCCAAAAACAGAGTTTGCAAACCCTGGTTGCAGCAGCAGGCCAAACAGGAAAGACAAAAAATATGGAGTGCCAAGAGAAAATTCTCCAGTTGCAAGACAAGATAGCATCCACAAACCAAACCCAGCCCACGGCTGTTCAAACCACAGATATATTTGTTTGGTCTTTCCATCCTTTTTTCTCTCAATTACAATCTCAATTACACTCCCTCTAATTTTGTTTTAACTTGTTAACTTCTGAATGCAAAGTCAATTATTCGGGCTGAATGCCAATAAAATGTCAAACTTATAACTACCATCAAAGTCAAACCTAGTTACTATCATGTTTGCAACCACGACAAATCAATATCATCCTGGTTCTTTCTTTATCTCAAAAAAAATAAAACTAAATGCTGACAATTCCTCCCTCTACCTGTCAAGGTTACAGAAGTGCAATAAGGCAATATGATTATCACAAGCTTGTATAGTCCGTTGTTAAAGTGGGGAAATCAGGATACAAACTTTGGCACCTAAATTCCAATGTCATCTTTTTCTTTCCTATAAAATGTTGTACTGTCTACATAAATTTGACTAAATGAAACTAACTTGTAATTGCAACTAATACCTTGGCCACAAGTCTCAGATTCTGAACACCAACCTTTGACCGCCTCTAGTCCAGATTAAATCTTAGCTGGAAAGCGTAGATTCCCTCAACATTGGCTTGCGTGTGTCCTAGTTTCATTTACAACCTAAGACCACGCTACCACACTTTGCATGCCACAAACACCTTTGAATGGCTTTCAATTTCATTAAGAATCAAATCTAAAACCATGTGCCTCATTTACGAAGCAGTGTATGGTAGGGCCTCATCTAATGTCATAATGGGTTTTTGAGTCCCTGACTAACCAACATCAAGCAGGACCAAGGCTGAATTGCAGATCACTGGTACATGTCTGACATGGCATGTCGGGCAAGGTTGAAACCACTCCGAGTTACTTGTGTTCCGGTTCAAATGGGACCATGTCTGGACTGTTCTTATTGAAACAAGACCAAGGACAATTTGCATGTGGCGGGTTTCAGTTTGAGGTGGCTATGTGGGCAAAAAACACGATGGACTGGGATGCAACCCTAAGCTATTATCAGAAGCTAAGGCTAATTCAAGTTCCCTGCCATACTGAGATAAATAAAGAAACTTCTATGTGGTACACGACTTGTAGCATTGGTCTGTTTTGTGGAACCTGCTCTCTCCACTGTTGCCGAAACTTTCACAGGATGAAAATGCATTATTTGTGCTATTTCATATTAATATATGGTACTTACTTTTTCAGCAAGGGCTTCTTCTAGTGTGGTCAAGGCAGTGTCGGTGTTTGATGTGTCAGCCTGCAATGATTTAACTCGCTCCTTCAAATTGGTTAACTGCTTTTCTTTGTCTCTTAATTGTTCCTGGAGGTTTTCAATCTTTAAAGAAAATTAAAAGCGTGTAAGTCAGTGTAGATAAAATTAGGTAACAAGAATTGCCCGGTTTAAAAACTAGTCTGATGATTATAATGAACAAGTTACTTACCTTCGGTAACTATGCATCTGTAAGAGACATACATTAGTTATAGATTACCTTAGAATTACCCCCAGGCGTCAGACTGGATCCGGAGAATTGTTTTGGTAGCAGTACCACTGCGCGTCGGTAGGTGGCGTTGGTCGACCCCGTGTTAGTCGTCGGCGTCACCGGGATGACGTTGCGGTGTCTACTTAGATACAGCCCCAGCGCACTGACGTCCGTTCTGACACGGCTACAACATTGTAGTAGGATAAGATGTGGCGTGCAAGGAGCAGCCCTTCTCGAGCACTTCAGGGCTGCTGAACACGGCCCGGATGATCTCCAGTGGGTGGTTCTTGAGAAAGCCACCGTTGGCCTAAGAGGCGGCAATATTGTCGCAATCCTTAATATTAGGGAGTGCAAATGGATGTCCCTTCTAGACTCAATACAGAATGGCCTGAACGAATTAGATGCTAGCCATGCCCAACTGGCTTGCCTTGTGTCTGAGTGATACCCTTGCGCACACATGTGTGCTCTCCCACAAGGGGTTTACAGTATCAGGGATAAATTCCACCCACGGGGCGTTCCAATGGAACGTGCTTTGATTTGGTAATGTTATATAATTTAAGTTATAACATCAGGTGCATTGCGCATTTTGGTAAGATGCATTCAGAATTTTTTCTTCTGTAAATATGTATTACATATCCTAATACTCTCATTATTAATCAGTACTATTTGTGAATTACAATAACTTTCAACCCATAGTATGTACATGTTTTCCTCAGAAAAAGGGACATAGTGACTGCTTTTACCACAATGTTGGAGGTTATAAATCACATACAATGTTTGACTGTATTACAATTTTATTGCGAACATCTTACCAAACGGAATGTATAGTTTGTCCTCTGTTCCCCTTAAGTAGATACCTATGACGATTTCTTCACCATCATGCTAGTGTAAATTAATTACATTGTCTGTGTATATTGTAATGTTTTTACTAATCAGTTTTGGCACTTGGGCATACATCAGGTGTATTTGCCAACTCATATACTTTTCATGTGTATCGGGTATAATAATATCAGACCCTCCGGCAAGAGTGGCAATAACATGTATATGTATTATTTTTGTGTTGTGCACCGGAATCAATCCTCACACCCTCCTGCGAGAGAGGAACATTTATGTGTCTGTAGGAACATTTCTTTTAAGCATTTACGACTCAAGATGCCAGGGGACTGTGTATTGGATTCCACTCTTTTAGACAATACCTTTTTGATCTCCCCTTAGTCTTTTTTCCCTTTCCAAACGAGACGCGATGACTTGTCACTTTTGACAAGCATTCAGCACCTATCAAGTGACGTCACGCGCGTGCTCGGTAAGACGAGTTCCTCTACTTAAGGACTAGCCGAGGCAGTGCTCCAGTTCCCTTCCAGCGAACGGAGAGTAGCGGTGAGTTTCAGCGTCACGCACACCGTCCTAATAGACCTTATAGTCGTTAGTCCCAAATATGTTACCTTTGTGGGTCTTTTCAACCGCTTTTCCTTTTGATCCATCCTTAGATTTTGCACCAACGGGCCGCCTGCATCTTCCGAGGCACCCCTTGGATTAGCGGTGAGTTCTTTGTGTTGGTGGTGAGCAACCCGTGTAAATAGATGTCTGTGCCTGACAAGAACTTAGTCGGCCGGTTCTTACAACCGTTTCATTTTTCCTTTATTTTTAGATTGTGCACCAACGAGCCGCATTTGTGTCCAGCGGAATCTTTCAGGTATTTCCTGTGTGAACCAAGTGTGGGCACGTTGTAATCTCATGAGTGCATTTCCAGAGGCGGTTTTGTCAGGGTCCTTTTTAGTGTTTGTTTTTTGTCCTTTACATTTCAGATTTTTAAACTGGATGATCCAGCCAAGTATTTACTGGCCTGATCAGGCGAAGTTTTAGAAGAGATATACTAGTTGTCCATTTAATTGAAGTAAGTGGCTTTATTCCCACACCCCTTCCCTTGCCGCTCCTTCTAATGTTTTAGGGGGTTGCTAACATACTGCGCCTTATTCTTGCAGGAGCCGTTTTTTGCTTGGAGCCTACGCGCGCAACCATTTCTAATCAGCCCACAGTGAGGTGCTGTACATGGTAATCTTACGGGGCTTTTGACCCCCTTTTCCATTCTTTCTTTTATTTTCGAACCCTCATAGGTGTCTTGAGAGTAAAGCTATGATATGTTTAATTTCCTAGGTGCCCCCTCTCCCCCTTCACTCCAGTCCTGAGGAAGACCCCTCCGTAAGGAATTCAGGAACCTACATCTTCTTAGGGGTCGAAACGTCAACACTTTATGTTCTGCCAGATTAATCAACAGTGATTTTCTCACTGGGATTGTGTTCTGAACTATGGCTACTCAACTTTTGGATACTGTTTGATGCGTATGGCTTAAGGATGAGCTGCTGTTTTATGTAAAGAATTGTGTGATTTACACAACACTCTTAATCTCCATACCCTTTTAACCTCATGTAACTCACCCTACTCTCCCATCACCTTCTTTCCCTTCTCGGTACTTTTTTGACATTATTGGATTCAACCATTGATACAAAAGCTAGTGTATATACCAGTGTGATTAAATAACACATTAGTATCGAGTACACGACGTGGTTATTTTTTTTCAACTTTTGATGTTGAATAATTGCTTACTGGGACCGATTCTGTATTGTACTGCCACCAAAGCAGAGCTGATTGCATGACTGGAGTAATTTGTACCAGGTCGAACTATCCGGTCACCTGAAGCCATTGATGGTCTAGTTCCTCTTGTATTGGTCTCATTCTGAGACGAGAACAAGGTACCATTAGAATTGCAGAGGACATGATGCCCAGTAGAGATTTTACCAGTCTCACAGAAGCGAACTTTCTTCCTCTTAACTTTGTTGCCAGAGAAATCAGATGTGTTTGTCTTTCTGTCGACAAGAATGCCTTGTCTTGGATGGTGTCCAAAACTGCTCCGAGAAAAAGCATCCTTTGAGACGGATGCAGAACTGACTTCTGGCAATTAAGAGTTAGCCCCAGGGAACAAAACATCTGCAGGGAAATTGAAGTTGCTCTTGAGGCTTGTCGAAAAGACGGTGCTTTCATTAACCAGTCGTCTAGGTGAGGGAACAGCTGCAGGCCCTGCAGCCTGAGATGTGCAGCAACTGGGGCTAGACACTTTGTAAAAACTCTTGGTGCTGACCGCAGACCAAAATGGAGATCTCTGAACTCAAAATGAGCATCTGCCACAGTGAAACGGAGAAACTTTCGATGTTTGGGATGAACAGGGAAGTGGAAATATGCATCCTGCAGATCTAGTGTTGTCATGAAATCTGCATGATTCCAGGAGATTCTACAGCTCCACAGAGTGACCATGCGGAAGGACTTTTTCTGCAGATATTTGTTTAATTCCCTTAGTCCCAGAATTGACCTCCACTCTCCTGACTTTTTCCTTATCAGAATGAAACAGGAATAAAAACCTTTCCCCGCCTGAGAGAGAGGAACTCTTTCTATAGCTCCTTTCTGGCGCATAATCATGGCTTCCCTTCTAAGACGTTTGAGATGAGGTGGAGGTTTCTATAGCAGCAGATGGGACGGGGAGATCTTTATGAATTCCAGGGTATGACCATACTCTACTATGTCTAGGACCCATTTGTCCGAAGTGATTTTTCTCCATTGGTCGAACTGTAAAGAAATATTTGCAGCATGGAGGTTGATGTGTGGCCGAATTGTTGCAGGTGCTGGGGAGGTGTCACTGCTTGCTAACATTGTCTCTGGTCAGACAGGGCTGCTTTCTTCTGTTTTTCGGTCTGTGGTAAGCAGCAGCAGGGGGGGCTCTCTATGACTGTTGTGGTTGATATATTCGAACACAGAGAGAGAAAGGGAATTTCAGTGGAGCCACTCTTGGTCCCCTTATAATGTATAAATAAACAATGAAAGAGTGATTCCAAATGATTGGCTTGAATAAGGCAAAAGGAGTCACATATGCGTTTTAAAAGAACCCTCACTCACCAACCTAGTTGGTGACATGCTTCATCATAGGGTTCCCACCCGAGGGGCCGAATGCCTGAAGTGAGTGGACAATAACACTGAGTATTAAAATTGGCTTTACTTATCCTAACCAATTTTAATATTGGAAAAGTAAAACAAGATTAAAATGGCGACAGTGGATGTTTTAACTGGTTAAATTGACCAGTAGCATTCTTGAGTGAATACGTGGTGGCCGGTCTACATGTTTCAGCCTCAAATGCAAATTAGCGAGGCTTTCGTCAGGACCAGATTTGTCACGGGGGTATGCACACGCTAAGGTGCACCCTCTTCTGTGACAATTATTACCGTAGACGTACAGTTTACGACATTCAGCGTAGTCTGAAAGGAAATAAAAACTAATTCTGGGGACTGACAGGCCCAACGGCGCTTGCGGTGGAAGTGTGGCATGTGGTACAGAATCAGATGGGATGGAGGGGTCGCCTGACGAAGGCAACCCCACTATGGGAACCGGACATACTGGGGAGACTCAGTTCCTATGCAGGATTCGATAAATGGGATTTGATAGGAATCTCTAGAGTGGGCGACGTGTGGGTAAAAGGGAGAAAGGCATCTTTCCCGGAGCTTCAGGCCAAGTACCAGTTAGCCCCAACAGAGGGATTTCGCTACCTACAGATTAGCCATGCTATAGAATCGGCTCGGCCCAAAGACGCACCCCTTCCAAACTCCTCTCCCCTGGAGGATAGGCTCTTGTTGGACCCTATGAACCGCAAGGCCATATCGCTCACGTACAAGAAGCTGATTAATAATAGAGGAGACCCTGCTTAGGCTTAGAGCGGCCTGGGAGGCCGACCTCGGGGTCTTACCCGACGAAGACTGGAGGGAGGCATTGTCCTCGCCCAGAGAAGTGGCTATCCCTATGCGTCTTCAGCTGGTGCAACTCAAAGTCCTTCACAGGGTATATTTTGACGCCATATTGTTACACAGACTCAATAGGCGACCAGACTCGCAATGCCTCCGGCAATGTACACTGATTGGCACATTCTTCCACATCCTATGGGAATGCCCCCGCATACAGGAATACTGGGTCAATGTCACCATGTAAATGGCTAGAGCTTGCGATAAGACAATACACCCAATACCCACGCTGTGCCTGCTGAACATCTGGGTAGCGACGGACCTCACGCAAATTGAGCAAGATTGGGCCTCAGGGGGTTGGGGTGTAGCGATGCACAGCGATGGGTGGTAGGCACATCACCAAAAACGGTGGATTGGGCCAAGGATATGGATCATGCCATGCTAGCGGAGAAGACGGTGTTCAAAGAGAGGGGGTGCCCACGAAAATGGGATCACAAATGGGGAAAATGGAATAAGTATAGAGGTAACATCTGTATCTCGCCGACGAGCGAACTTGGGTATGAGAGACAACGGATACTGGGAGGGGCAGCACAGGATCAGCATAACACTGAGTAAAGGGTCCCGAGAAGCCGCTAGACAGGAGGACTCCTGGTTAAGTGGATGGTACAACAAACAGGAGCCACAGGGGGCGATCGTTATACATGGAATCGCAGGGAGGTTGGTCTGCTGTGTGGGGAAGGGGGCGGAGGAATGGAGGTAATAGTAAAGGTAGACATCTTCGCATTGTCAATGTATTTGTTAGTCTCGCTGTCTTGGTTATCAATAAAAAGTGTTTAAAAAAAAACAAACTAATTCTGAAAAAGAAAGCACATATATACAGGCATTCATGTGACATCGTTGGGTTACACTAGAATTCAGTGACAAAGTGTGTGATTCGAACCTCGTGCTGCCATGCACACTATTCAAACGTGTTTATAACAGGCTATCCAGCCTGTAGTGCTTATCATTAAGTGCATAGATTTAGCACTACAATTTAGTCGATAGTACATCACGTGGACTATATTCATCCAAAGTGCTGTGTGAGATTAAACACATATTAAGTTCATATTGGCACTACAGTTACACCCCGTCAGCCCCCCCGTCTCTTACGGGTTGCCGATTTAACATAGCATTTTTGATGGAGAGAGAAATTTAGAACATGACTGATCCATGAGCATCACGATATCGGTGGGCTCATAAACACTCAAACATGGGGGAGATGGGCGACTGGATTTGTGAGTCAAATACCTCCCGGGATGACTATATCCCCTTTAGCAAGGACGGCACCTTTAAGGGAAATCCTTCCGTCGCAGCCCCGCCCAAAAGTCTGACGTCACTCCCCCGAGGCCCATCCCTGAACCGCAGGAACGAGGGAGTGAACGTCATAAACCCGAAAGAGGAAAGCAGGAGGCGCGCTGCTATGCCACGGAGAGGACAACAGAGGCGCCCGAAGAAGAGTCCCTGCAGCGATATCGCTACCCGGAGGGAACCTGGAGGACCGGTGAGCCAGGAGCCCAACGTCAAGATGCTGCGCCCAGCCACGCAGAGGTACGGGAGCCAGCCAGGTACGGGAGCCGTTTGCGGGTTGGGTCGGGAGGAGGGAGAGAACCGGTCGATAGAGTGTCCGCCTCTTCTTTTAAGCCTCCCGGTATTCTTTTCTACACGAGTACACGCCTATAGACATCTGAACGTGGACTGGTGATCCCTCACTCCTTTTCCTCCTTTTTGTGGCTTTAGCATTGGGCCTAATACACGCAATAGAGACCACACCGGGCCAAATCATAAAACAACGTCCCTACAGGGTTCCCGCAGCTAGAAGACAGGCAGTACGGGACAAAGTCCAAAGCATGTTGAGGATGGGGGTCATTCGCCCCTCCCGGAGCGAGTGGTCGTCCCCTATAGTAATGGTACCTAAGCCGGATGGATCCACCAGGTTTTGCATGGATTTCCAAGCGCTTAACTCCATCTAAAAATTTGATTCCTATCCCTAGGATAGACTAATTGATTGAGAAATTAGGAGAGGCGCAATATATAACCACACTAGACCTCACAAAAGGATACTGGCAGTACCCCCTAAAAGAGATGGCTAGGGAGAAAAACGCCTTTTCCACCCCTGACCGCCTCTTTGAATTTAAAGTCCTCCCATTCGGTCTTCACGGGGCACCGGCAACTTTCCAACGGCCGATGAACACTGTGCTCCCGGAACACCAATCCTTTTCATCAGCTTACCTGGACGATATAGTGGTGTTCAGCCCCACCTGAGAGGACCATTTAAGACATCTAAGCCAGATCCTGCAGGCCCTAAAAAACGCCGGCCTACACATCAACCCAAAAAAAATCCCAGGTAGGGTTCTAGAAAGTCAAATATTTGCAGCATTGGGGTTGATATGTGGCTGAACTGTTGCAGGTGCTGGGGAGGTGTCACTGCTTTCTAGTATCGTCTCTAGTCTGACGGGCTGCTTTCTTCTGTTTTTCTGTCTGGAGTAAGCGACAGCAGGGAGGGCTCTATATGACTGGTTGATAGCCACATCTATATTGGTAAGTCTGTGGCTGGTATTTCTGGTAGCTCCCTCGAAAGGAGTATGACCCTCTGCCACAGGCCCCTCGAAAAGGTGTTTTTCTGTACTGAAGCATACCTAAAGCTTCCACAGTGTCCTTTTTGATCTCCTGTAAGGGATCATCAATGTGTTTGGAAAACAGTGCATCCCCATCGAATGGGATGTCTAATATTTTACTTTGTACCTCAGAACAAAAGGTGGTGGCTTGAGCCATCCTTGGTGATGGAGAACTGCTGCCCCAGCTATTTGTTGAAAACCTAATGAAGCCAAATCCATTGAGATGTCAATTTCAGATGCTGCCCTTTCCCCTTCAAGCAGAATCTTCCTTCCCTCTTGCTTTTTGTCTTCCAGCAAAAACTCGAGGCATAGAACAACATCAGACCACATTTGGCAGTCGTACCTCCCTAAAATGGCTAAGGAATTTGCTGCAAGCACTGAAGCACCTGCCATTGTGGTTAATGTTTTCCCAATATTATCTAACTGCCTTCCATCTTTATCAGGTGGCGCAGTTATGGGCACTGAAGGATTTCTACAACTGCATTGTGCAGCTTGGGAAATTACTGAATCCGGCTTAGGTTGTCCTGCCAGGTATGCAGGCGCATTGTCTGGGGCCTTGTATTTTTTGTTGATTCCAGGAAGTATTGCTGGCACTGAGTAGGGGTTCTTCATGATTTTAATGCCTTCTTCCCAAATATGATCAATGATGGGAGCTGCATGGACAGATTTCCTGTTCTGGTCCTTAAAATCATATAGGAAACAGTCAGACTGCTTAACATGCATAGGAAGGTGGATTCGATTGGCCACTCTCTTCATAATGGCATGAAAGCCCTCAATATCCTCAGGAGGAGAATCAACTGCCTGAGGAGCCGGTGGAGAAGGTGTCAGAATTAAGTATTCTTCCCACTTAATAATAGTAGGCATCTTAGGAAGCTCACCTTCCTCAGCGACTGCATCATTGTCATCATCCTGCAGTCTCTGATCTTGTGGCACAGACAAAAAAATCCTGAGCCTCCATTGCGGGTACCGAAGGTGCTGCTGAATCTAAAGCAGGTGGAGTAGATGTTTATTTTTTAACAGAACCTGCTGCAGTAGGGAAGCGAGTATGGTAATCCTGCCGCATAGCTGTCAAGTTCTGTACTAATGCCACAGGCATTTGAATCATAGGCTCTTGAAGAGGGATCAACATTTGTGGTCTTTCCATAGGTTGATGGTAGTGTCAACCATAATTGTCATCCTCATCCTCTTCTTCTTGGAACTTCACGTGGAGTTGAGAGGGGCTGCAGGCCGGACTGAACAACCTATCATCCTCAGATTCCTCCAGAAATTGACTAGGAGGCAAGGCTCCTGGTAAAAACGGTCGACGAGAACCTGGATGACCAGACTGAAGTAAATAGCAAAGAAGGCCTTTTCCGTTGCGGTGCTGACGAGATGTTTGTCGGCAGTGAAACAGATATCGCCGACGTTGACATAACCATTATCAACGACTGCATATTGGTCGTCGAGGCAGTCGACGGTAGGACCATCGTCACATAGTTGTGGTCGTCGATCAAGTGGTGATCGTCGACAGTGGTGGCCTCGACGAGGGAGACATCACCGATGACTGGAGCGTCACCAACAGGAGAGATGTCGACAGAGGAGAGGTTGTCATCGTCGGAGGCCTCGTCGACGGTGCAGTAGCCGACAGCGAAGAGATTATCGTCGACAATGGCACAGTTTTCGCCAATGGTTCTGTCGATGAAGCAAGTGCCGGCGAGGAATGCTGAAGTGTCAACTCTGGAGGTAGTTTCGTCGTTGATGAAGCCTTTTTTGACGATGAGGAAGTCTTGCCACACTGACTGGGTCTTAAGTTGTTTGAAGGCAGTCTTTGGGGCCGTTTTTGAAGGCAGTTTTCTGTCAGAAGGGAATGGCAGCTTTCCTTTTTTTTTTTTTTTAAGTAGTATGTAGAGCTTCAAAAGTGAACTTTTATGTAGATTTCTTGTGTCCCTCAGGATATTCCTCAAACCGGTCCCTTTTCTTTGCCAGATGGACTGACGCCTGGGAACTAACACTGCCTTCGTCATCAGACACCACAGAGGTTTTAGATTTCAGCCTTTTTAGCCAAATACGTAATCTGCCTTCCCCGTCTTTTAAGGTCTTGGAAGAAAAGTCCTACAGATCCTAAAGTCCTTAAATTTATGAGAAGGGTAAAGTCAATAAATACAATCCTTGTGGGGATCTTCAAAATGCATTCTCTTCTTCCCACATGACCGACAAGGCTTGAATAATCCTTTTTTAGAAGTATCAGACATTCTGTACTCACAAAATCTAACAGATGAAAAAAAACAGAGGCGCTCAGGGGGGCTCCCAGCCACACGATTCGCCATAGGAAATCTGAGGGAACTGGTTTATGGGTTCCGGAGTAGCGTGCTAAACGCCAAAAAAGCGTTTCAACACCCCATCAGGGGTAACAAGCACTATATAAATGCAAACCTTTATCCCTCTTCTATCCCTCCGCTATCCTTCTGAACCAAATAACTGACTAACCTATCCACCAATCAAATTACTTTCATATTTCACTGTACTAATTAAACACTAATCCTTTATGAGTTCCAGCGTAGCATGCTACTCGCCGAAAAAGCGCTTTGATGCCTCGTCAGGGGTAGTAAGCGCTATATAAATGCAATACAATACAACAGCAACCGTGAGCTCCCAAGTCAGTCTGATGAACCCATCCACATGCCCATGGGTTAAACTCTTTTGCATGCGCCCTGGGGCGAAGAATGGCTGGAAATAGGCCCTGAGCAATAAAAACGCATCAGAGGTATAGTGGCATTGGAGCTCACTTCAAAACTAGCCTCTCTAGCTATACAATTTCACTTAAAACGACAGGGCACAGACTACCCTTTGCAGAGAAGACCAAGACAACAATATGATATTTGTCAAAAATGTAGGCTGCGTTACAAGTGTATAACAAGGCTTTTGGAACAAGTCTATTTATTCTTCCCTTCCACGTCAGAAGGCTGTGCAACTCCAACCTCACTGATCTCCCCAGACATCTGAGCGGATAATAGTAGTAACAGTGCCGTCTGTGCTTTTGCAGGAATAAATGGGCTGCCAGAGTAGTAGCCATGGCCCACCAGCTCCTTAAGGGGGTTGACTCAAGTAGGAGACATTAGGCATCATGTTTAATCTCTGAAGTGTCTCAGAGTGCCCTTTAGGATAAACCTTCATAAAATCAATACAAATAAATAGGTTAACAAATACTTTTTCTTCAATGTTTGCCTGTAGATCTGTTTTGAGTCATCGGTTCTATCCAAACGACCTAGATAGGTGTGCCTAGGCTCAAGCAAATGTGCAAACACAAAAAGAAAAACAAACATAATTTGCCACACAGGTTTGTTCTTTCTAAAACGACATTAAAACTATACGCAAAAGAATCGCGTAGGCAGTGAAATTCAGGGATTGCCAGACCTACACTTATCATAACTTTCTCCATCCCAGCAATTATAATCTAAAATAAATGTCATCGTCTTATGCCAACTCACTAAACATATTACACTTCGCCACCGATGGGTTTCTTTTTACGCGTTTGCTGGGGCAGATTGAAAACAAAACCGTCTACTGACTTTGTGCCAATCAGAGAACATGTGATCGCAAAAGAAAACAAGGCACGTGAAACTGAGTGGAATGTAACGAAACATATGTCTGGGGCAGTGCTCGGTGCCTAAGTAATGCAGTCTGGCCAAGTGTCATTCCTCCATGGCTCCTTTGTTTCAACATGCCGGGGTTTGAACACCAGACACATTTGTAAGCGCGGGTCTCGGATTTCATTGCCTTCAGCTACTCGCAGCTTCATCTATCTTTTAACTTAGCACCAATCTGTCTTTGGTGGTTCAAAAACATGTCAACGACGGAGCCTTAAAAGGGGGCTGTTCAGGTGCTTCATTTACCACATGCCACTTAAAAAGAAAATGCTTTTCTTCGCCTGCCCTGGTGAACTGATCCAATCATGGGCGTCGCCTGGAACACTGCCAAGGGATCAGCTCGTCTTAAAACGTCCAGATCTCCCCGCGCCCCGCCTTCTCTCAAACTTGAAGTACCCGTTCAACTGCAGACAAACGCAAATATAAGCATCCTCGCCCGACCATCCATGCTGAGAGGGCATTACAGCGCTGCACACCTGTCATAAATCAGGTGCTGCTACCTAAGATACGGGCTGGCACAGAAGCTCAAGGGCACAGATGCCTACAGGTCACGGACAAATTCATCCTGGGCCGCTTCATAAAGAAACGGATGACAACGACAATTATCGCACTTGGTAAGGAATAACGAATATTCCAAAGGAGGTTCCAAGTCATTCTAAAGAGTCAAGCCACCACAATTCAGGGCGAACATCCAATACTAAAGTCTCGAGGCCCATCATGTTGAACTACCTCAGCCTTTCAGCATTGAGGCTTTATACCCCCACGCACACCTACACATTATTTGTTATGCCAATTAGTAATCAACCTTCAAAAACCTGGTTGATTACATCTCTGCAGACAATTCCACAGTGATTACAGAACTTCCTGGCTTGGTGATATTCCAGTCAATATTTTCCCCAAAAACACAACTGTGGCAAAGGATAAACTTTTAGGAGGACTCTTGTAGCAGTTTGAAAATGCATCTTCCAAAGTGCAGAAATACCCCACTGAGCTGGGTAATAGAAGAAAGCGGACATCAGTATGGAATAGTGATTTTGAACTGGTTAACTGCGAAAAAACTAAATCAGAATGTTTCTAAATGTGAGGTGATGTAACACTTTGTGTAGTTTTCTTGGTAGCGTAGTCCAATGTTCGAGAGAAAAATAACTCAAAATCCAGAGTTTCTAAGGTGAACAAAGAGTAAGCATAGACCTTAACAGAGAAACAGATGGAAAAGGAAGAGTTGGAGGTTGCAAGTGTCGAAATGTGATCCAGACTACGCCACAGTGACATTTACATTATGGCGATGCAATTCATGTAATATCAGGTTATGCTTTTTAAGTGGCATGTGAAAATTCCAACCATTATGCTACTTTACGCAAATACGTGCTATTTGCCCTTTGATGAGTATCCTCTGAGGGAAGTAACCGAGTATTCAGCCCCTGTGCATACAGAGTGGAAAGGGATTTGGTGGATGACATGTTTCGATCCCTGGGGAGGGTATTATCCCTGAACATTGAAGACTGAAGGGTCATCAAATCGTACCTGAATATATTAAAGTGGATGTGATGTTAGACAATCCCCATTCAGGATAAAGGGACCAGCAGATGTCCGAAATTTAGAGATAACATCACTACTTGATACTATATGAAAATATGCTGGGGAAGAGATATTTGTATAGATCTGAAGAAGGTGGTTGTTGTTTGTAGTGTCCACCAAAACCTATCAACGAAGTTTAAAAGTAAAAGCAACATGACACAGGAGCTCTATATATGCTAATAAATAAATTAATGGATACCTGGTGATGTAAGAAGCAGATGTGCTGTCTTTTGAAGACTGTTTGTAGTGTCTCAGATATTCTCTCCCTTATATTTTATCCAAGTTGTGATTAGTCAGATGAAATGTAAGGTTTTTGGTATCCCCTGACCCCAGGTCTTGCGCACCGCTCCCGCTGGCTGCAGCCTAGCTCTGCAAGCTGGGAGACTAATCCTTGCTCCCTGCTCTAGAGGACCCCTGGTTCAGTCCAGTCTGCCGCAGGTTCATTGCCCCGGTCATTCCTGGTATTTTTAGTTAACTTATGGATTACTGTTAAGGCGCATCATGGCGCTTCTTAATGCCTTTTAAGACTTATTCATTTTATGTGGTTCTTGCTTAAGTGTTTTATGTCTGCTTAACTCCGTGGTGATTTCGGTCCCACCTAGCTTCTCTTCCTGCTCGTTCCCGCCCTCCAACCTCTCTGCCAGCCCATACCTGGACTACTTATGAAGGCCTCTGCACAGCCTCCAAGGAGTAGCCCCAGACCCCCGGTCTTGTGTGCCACTCCCCCCGGTCGCTGCCTAGCTCTGCAAAGTTGAGGGTATGCCTCGCTCCCTGCCCTCAAGGACCTCTGGTTCGGTCCAGCCTGCCGCATGCTCATTGCCTTGGTCATTCCTGTTTGTTTTTTAGATAACTTACGGTCTACTGTTGTGGCGCTTCTTAGCACATTTTAAGGCTTATACATTTTATTAGGCTGTTGTTTAGGTGCTTAATTTCTGCTTAACCCCGTGGTGAATTCGGCCCCACCTGCTCCTGCGGTTTCTCTGCCCGCTCCTGCTTCCCTGCCAGCCCCTCCACCCTCCCAGGACTGCTTATTAAGGCCACTGCCTGCGCCCGTCAGCACCTGGACTGCGCCTAGCGCCAGGACCCCTGGACCTCCCGCCATCGGCTGCTACTCTACAGAAGAGGTCTTGGTTCTGGATCCCGGACACCGAAACAGCAGCTGCTACATGTCCTTCCCGTGAACGACCAAATGTCCCTTCACATGCCACCACTGCCTCTTGTCCTGCAACACAAGACCACCAGACCCCATGACGCTACAGCCCAGAAGACCATGGTCAACCCAGAATGGCTCCACTGCATTTTGTTCAATGCCCGCTCCCTCTGCAAACATGCCATGGAAATCTATGACATTATTACCACCCTCTCCCCAGATATTGCCTTCATCACCAAAGTGTTGGTCAACCTCTCCTTGGACCCCGACATCACCCAACCATTCCAGATGGTTACAAAACACTAAACCGAGACTGCACCAACAAACAAAAGGCAGGGGCATCGCCATCATCTTCAAAGAATCCATCCCATGCGCAATGCACTGTCACCAACGATGACCTTACGCCTCTCATAAAACTCCCCAACTTCCGACTACAGAGCAATGCTAAGACCATTATAAGAGGCACCCTCGCTTACAGACTCCTGGGACCCTGACAAGCGTTCTGCGACGTCCTCTCCAACCTCATTGCCCCCCTAGCCATCGACTTCCACCACTATATTCTCCCTGGCGATCTTAATTTCAATATCAAAGACCCCTACAACGCCAACTCCATCACCCTCCTGGAAAAGCCTCACTCAGCTGGTCCCCGTACCGACTTCCAAACCCAGTCTCTCACACAACCCCATCTTCACCTCCAGCAACATAATCAAATTCAGCCACGTCACTGAACACTTTTCCACCTCCGATGCCCAGCATACCTTCCCCAAGCACCACAGCTCCCCCGCCGCAGCTAGGGCACGGTAACCGGGTACCAGTGGACATAGGCCCAAAGCACCACCCAACCCAAAGCCTTGGTAGACTTCGTCCAGAACTTCTGCGCCTGAATCACCAAATGGGCAGACAGTCACCCCACTGAAGCCAGCAAAAAACAAGAAAACCTTCAAACTAGCCAGCTGATACATCCCAGAGCTCAGTACTACTAAGCGCAACTTCTACCAACTCGAGAAGCAATGGCACGTCACCAAGAACCCCTGCAATAGAGTCACCCACAAAGCTGACATTAGCAACTACCACCGACTCATTAAGGAAGCCAAGAGAGCAGCCATCACTGCCTGCATCAACACTGTGGTCGATAACACTAAGGAACTCTTCAAAATAGACAAGGAGTTCCCCCAACCCGACAGCTACCGAAAACACCATCCACCCCTCCCAAGAACTCTGACACCCTCTCAGACAACTTCCACAGCAAATTTGCCACCACCTACAACAACTTTGACCCCCCCAACCCACCGCTCTGAACCTTAACAGCCTCGACCAACAAGCCAAAGCCAGCCAAACGATCACCACCTGGTCCCCGCTTACCACTACAGCCATCATGTTGTCCATCCACTCCGGGGCGTCTACCAAACTCTGCTCCCAGCTCCTCTTTAACCTCGGAACTGACACAATCAGCACAGAACTCACCAGCATCCTCAACACCTCGATCTCCACAGCAAACTTCGCTAACAGATGGAAACATGCAGAGGTCAGACCCCCCCTAAAGAAACCCTCCGCCGACCCCAGAGATCTCAAAAATTACTAGCTGATCTCTCTGATAACCTACCCAGCCAAAGTACTTGAGAAAGGCATCACCCGACAGCTCAACGAATACCTGGAATAAAACTACGTACCCGATGCCTCCCAATCAGGATTCCATGCCAACCACAGCATCGAGATAGCTTTGATCAGCGCCACAGACATAATCAGAACCCTCCTCGACCGCAGAGAAACTGTGGCCCTGATCCTCCGACGACTCCGCAGCATTCGACTGTCTCCCACCACACCCACATCAGCAGGCTCCACACCATCGGCAAACAACATGAAGCCCTCAAGTGGATCACCTCCTTCCACATAGGGCAAACTCACTCAGAGCATCCGACTGCCTCTCTTCACCTCCGCACCCAAGGACATCATATGCGGCGTTCCCCAAGGATCTTTCCTCAGGGCCACCCTGTTCACCATCTACATGACCCCCCCTCGAAGACGCTGTCAGAACCCACGGACTCAACTTAATCTCCTATGCAGATGACACTAAACTATTCTCTCGCTCACCAAAAACCCCTAGAACGACAAGACCAACTTCTGCAATGCCATGACCAATGTAGCCAAATGGAAGAGACACAACTACCTCAAGCTCAAATTCGATAAGCGTGAGATACCGTTCTTTGGGAAGAACATATCCGCATGGGCCCACACCTGGCGGCCATCGGACCTTGGACCAACACCCACACCAGTAGACCACACTCGCAATCTTGGCCTCATCTTCGAAAGTCAAGTAACCAAGAAACGGCAAGTCAAGGCAATCACCTCTTTCTGCTTCTACACCCTCTCCATGCTTCACAGAATCTTCGAATGGATTCCAATCAACGCCAGAAAGACTATCACACAAGCACCCCATCACAAGCCGCCTAGACTACGGCAACGCCCTTTACCCGAAGTCTCTTTCCAGCACCCCAGAAGACTCCAGACCATACACAACACTGAAGCCAGACTCATCTTCGACCTCTGCAATTGGACCCACCTCAGGAACCTCCACTGGTTCACCATCCAGAAGAGATGCCAGTTCAAGATCCTCAGGCACACATACAAAGCTTTACACGATCAAGGACCGTCTCAAATCAACCATCGACTCAACTTCCATTTTTCTGCAATACACTATCGCTCCTCCTAACTCGCCTTCGCACCCCCCCTACCATCGCCCCAGCCGCAACGGGGGCTGCACCTTTTCCTACCTCGCCGCCAAAACCTGGAATGACCTGTACCTCCATCTCCATCTCCGAACAGCACCCTCCCTGGTAGACATCAGATAAAAATCAAGACCTGGCTTTTTGACGAGTGAGACACAGCATTCGGATACCCCTAGGGGTGATAGTGCTGCGCCATATAAATACCAATTGATAAATGTGAAAATATTTCATTTTGTGTATATGACAAGATTAAAGCCATAGATATTTTTCTAAACCTCTGTGGTGTTTAGTTGTGGTGTATGAGGCATTTGAGTTGTGTGTTGAGTTTGAGTGCTCAATGTGAAAAGTGTACCTAGGGGAGTTAAATACTTTTCGGTTTGAAGAACGTGCCCAGTGTCAATTTCTTGAACCTATGCAAAGCGATTCTATTTTGGGTTCCAACCAATTTTATACCCATAGATTTTTGCTCTTTAGACTACCCGGTTTCCAGACTTCTGCTGTGAGACTTAATCACTGTAAACTCTGCTAAATGGAATGGGAATGCTAACAGCAAGTGTATGCCTTTTTAAGATAAAGTCCACTGCCGGGCAGCCGGGGCAAGAGACTCTGGACTGGTTGGAAGTGA
This sequence comes from Triturus cristatus, assembly GCF_964204655.1. Taxonomy (NCBI): domain Eukaryota; kingdom Metazoa; phylum Chordata; class Amphibia; order Caudata; family Salamandridae; genus Triturus; species Triturus cristatus. Next base: position 315,115,543 of record NC_140585.1, read on the forward strand.
ACATGCATGCATATATGTGAGGGCTGAGCAAGTGAGATCACCATCTAATTCAGCCAGATACTTGTGCACAGGCAAGCTTGTCGCAGAAAAGACCCATCGTGGATTGGTGCCAACCAGTGCAGCTTTTTATTACGAGTGGGCATTCATAGTGTTAGTATGTACATCTGTAGTGATTTACTGAAAACTGTGTGCGCTTTACTGTTTGGTGCATTATGGGTCCACTCTGCACAAACTACAGTTTTGCCATATTGGGCTTAGAGACAAGGTTGACACATTAATATTCTAGAAAATCAGGATCCCAAATTAAATTAAGTTCAACATATCTGCACTTAAAGATCTATCATTTTTCTCTGTATCCGCTCCTAATTAGAGCCTGGACTTTGAATTACCATGTTGGGCCACGTTAAATACTCTGCTGGCCAGCCGGAATATCCAAGGCATGCCTACACATAAGGGCTACTACCTAGTGATTAGATCTGTTCCTGGGAGAGGAAAGGGTGGGAACATAATGAACATATAATATTTTCTATTTACATTGATACTGGCTGGCAAGGCTCAGCCACACAGAAACAAAGGAAGCGAGCTAGCTCCAAGGAGCCAGTCACAAGAAGGGCTCCACTTTGAAGATTTGGAGGGAAGGTCCAGGTAGCTGTGGCAGTTAGTGGCGGGGCTTAGGGTCTTGAAGGCACTATCTTGGAAAATCCCAAAATGTTGTGCAGAAGGGTTATAGCAAAACCTGAAGGGATGATGGACGGAGTGTTGAACATTGCAAGCACTCACCCCCAGTCAACTGATCTGGGTTTAATCCATCATCATTCTTTAGCTCACTCCGCCACCCCAGTTCAGACATGGCCATATGCAAATCAGTCTGACCCTGTGCCTCATGGCAACAGTCCAGTCCGAACTGCCAAGCCATGACTTCCCTGGACCGGAAACAAGCATCCTGGGACCGGTTTCTGGCTAATCAGCCGTCATCAGCCAGGCTTGCTTGAGTCCAGTGGCAAAGTGAGCAAGGGACCCACGTCTGGGCATACCCTGCCAACTTAGGGCGAAGAAAGCAAAACCAAAGGGGATGATGGATGGAGTGTTGAACATTGCAAGCACTCACCCCCAGTCAACTGATCAGGGTTTAATCCATCACCATTCTTTAGCTCACTCAGCCACCCCAGTTCAGACATGGCCATATGCAAATCAGTCTGATCCTGTGCCTCATGGGAACAGTCCAGTCCGAACTGCCAAGCCATGACTTCCCTGGACCGGAAACAAGCATCCTGGGACCGGTTTCTGGCTAGGCAGTCATGGCTTGGCAGTTCGGGATGGACTGTTCCCATGAGGCCCAGGGTCAGACTGATTTGCATATGGCCATGTCTGAACTGGGGTGGCAGAGTGAGCTAAAGAATGATGGATTAAACCCAGATCAGTTGACTGGGGTTGAGTGCTTGCAATGTTCAACACTCCGTCCATCATCCCCTTTGGTTTTGCTGTGCAGAAGGGTTATGGCAGTTTTAGAGTGATGATATATCACACTATGATTGGGCAAATGTCCCTATCTTCTGAAACTATCCACCCCCATTTAAAATCCCCTGCATAAGGTAGATACTTTAGAGAAAAGTCAGGACTTGGGGAACTGACACCGGAGGAATGCCCAGCTGAAAGAGATAAGACCCCCTGAACCCTGTTACAATGATGAGATCAAGAACTTCTGATTTCAACGGACACTCAAGGACAAGGATATATTTCTCCAGGGCCAATATTGAGGCTCTTCACCACACCCTCTAAGGGACAGTACATGAATGGACCTGTTGGAGGAGACCCTGTAGGGCTCCCCTGGATTCTCTGTGGACTGGTTTTGTAGGAGCATGACCTACAGAAGAAGGGAGTTCATGATTTCCACTGGTACAGGCGCCCGGCAAGTGGCCAAAGGAGGCCGTGGAACCTGGAGGATGCAGGCACAGAGAGCCACTTTGCTTTGGAGTCCTGCTGTTGAAGAAGACCCAGAGTCTAGGAGACGTGCCAGGCACCCAGTTGAGACACGTCCTGTATAGGAAACAAAAGAACAGGAGAACAGGCCAAAAGCAAACCCTCTTTGGAGAGATAGCAGTAAAAACCCAACTCCCCAAGAACTGACAAATGTAGAGGGCTAAGAGTTCTGAAGAAACCAAGCCACTATCCCCGTCAAAAATGGCCTAATGGGAAGAGAGAAACGAGGTAGAGAAATTAAGTCCCGTGGGGAACCTGCCCGATCACGGAAACTGTAGTGTCACACTTTCTTTGAGCATCAGAACAGCCTGGGGTTAGCTAAGGCCCCAGAGAGGAAACCTTCCTGAAAAGTGTGCATGTGTGTGCATCACCCCCCTCTTTTTATTTTAACTGTCGCTGTACTTCCCCCAAATCTCACTGTTGAAAAAAGGCAAATAAAGAGTGCCGCCATGCTTTTCATATGCATAAGCCCCCCCATGCCCTTGGGGACATAGAAGAAGCATGCTGGAAGAAATGAAAGTTGCGTGAGCTCGGCTCTAGCTAGTCCACGGGGTCCCCAGTATGCAGGGATCAGCAAAGGAGGGTTTGTGTACTTTCCTGCCCTCAGTGCCCATGTCCCATAGACATGGGCACTCCTGAAACGAAGCCTCCTGCCTGAGTGGGCAGCAAGCGCATGTAAGGAATCAGCTGACCGGCTCCAGTGTCAGCATTGCACAGTGTCAGGCGTGACACAGAGCCATGTCCCTTGGCTGCACAGCCTTGTTCTCTCTACATGGCCTGCTAGCACCTGACATCCTTGGTGGTGTATTTTCCCAAACGTTTTGCTTTCATCCCTGCTGGTTTCTGTATTTGTTTTGTTGGCTCTTATTTATTTATTTTTTAGAGTTTTATATAGCGCAAACTCGACCCAAAATTATCAGAGCGCTTTGCATGAGCACCAGTTGCGTTACAGACGGACAAATTTATTTTTGTTAGGCACGGGGAGATTAAGTGATTTACCCTGAAACACAGGATGTAGAGCGTCTCTGCAGAGCCTTGAACCCGGTTCCCTGGCTTCGAGGTTGATTGCTCTAGCCGTTAGGCCACATCCTCTTCCCAGGACTCTGCATAGTTTACCACTGCTAACCAGTGCTAAAGTGCTTGTGCTCTCTACCCAAGACATTATAAAATTGGTCTACATCTGATCGGCACATTTAATTTACATGCAAGTCCCTAATAAAGTGATACTACGTGTAACTAGGACCTGTAAATTAAATGCTACTAGTGGGCTAGCAGCACTTATTCTGTCACCCACTTAAGCACAACTTTAAAACATGTCTCAGACCTGCCACTGTAACCTGTAGTGCAGTTTCAAACTACCATGTCGACATATCAAAATAAACCTTTTCCCAGGCCTAAACCTGCCATTTTAAAATCTATAAGTCCCCCCTAAGGTAGGCCATAAAGACCCATAGGGCAGAGTGCGTTGTATTTAAAAAGCAGGGCATGTTTTCCTAAGTATTACATATCCTGGTAGTGAAAAACTCCTTAATTATTTTGTTTTACTACTGTAAGGTTTATCTCTCCTGTTAGGAAATATTGGGTTAACTAAATAGATTTAAGTGTTAACTTTTGAGTGGGAGAAGGTGTGAATATAATGTTTAACTCAAACGAATTGTAACTAAAAATCCATTTTAATGGTAAAGTCTGATTTTAAATCACAATTCTGAAAATGCCATATTAGAAAGTGGGCATTTCGCTGTACTAACCCTTTGTGCCTTCTGCCAGTGTCCTGGACGACATGACCGAGTTTTTCTGCTGCTCAGCTTTGTGTATTCCTCCCAGACAGTGAGACAAAAGGAGACTAGTTGTTGGCAGAATGGACCATCCTGTAAGGATGATAGGGGACAGAGCGGTTCTATGCCCCACTTACACTTCATAGGGCTTGCCTCCAGCACACTGATAAAAACCTGACACTAGTCTTTTCTCACCCCAGACTTCTGAGGCCTTCGCAGGGGAAGGAAGGAACTTTCAGAAACCAGAAGTGGGGGTAGCATAGGGAATCCTCCCACCTCAAAGGCTGACACCAGGTATAAACACTGAACCCTCAGAACAACTCTTCAGTACACTCCTGGACCGTTGGACATTTTTGAACAACTACTGTATTCCACAGAGGACTGCCCTGCTGCTACCAAAGGACTGCCCTGCTGATTAGGGCCTGCCTTGTTCCCCAGAGGACTGCCCTGCTCTGAGAAGGAAGACCGGACCTGCTCCCTTCAACCCAGGCTAATCTGAGGGACTCCTAGGGGGTCAGTTGGCTGACCTACGCAGATGACCTGCTGCAACTGGACCTGCCCGAGCCCTTCTGGCCTCTGCTAGAAGGAGTACCTTATCACCAATACATGCACCTCCAGATCCTGGATGCCTGGCTGACATCAGAGTTACTCCTCTACAAGAAAAAGAGAAATCCTTAAGTTTTGGGCTCTTTGTAACCACGAACAGGCATTTTCCTGCCGAGACTCTGCTGCCCATGAAGACAGCCAAGGCGAAGCTCCGGTGAGCCCGAACATTCTCAAGATTTGCCCTTCAAGCTACAGTCAGTCCGTGCCGCACAAAGCTCCAGCAACAACCGTCTGTGCCGCCTGGCCTGCTTTTCACACTTCATAGACTAAAATCTGTGATGCTCTCCCTGGCATCCTCCACCGCAAACAGAATTCTTTGAGCCAAACTTTGAGGTAACTTTTTCAGTGGGACTAACCTGGTCCCTGTATCTGGACTGCGCTCCATTGCGGTGGGCCTGCATTTGTGACATTTCCCTGGTTCTAGCTGAGTGCAAGTGGCACTTTGTGCTTTAAGGCTCTACATTAACTTAAATATCTCTGGTTCTACCAATTAGATTTTTGTCGTTCTAGAATCATTTTGTTCATTAATATGGACAATTTTTTGTAAGTAGTTTGGGATTTTTCTAGTGCTGTGTTTTCAATGTATTACTGTTTGTGTGCTGCAATAATACTTTACACAGTGCCTCTAAGTTAAGCCTGGCTGCCTTTGTTCCAAGCACAGGTTAATTTAGTGACTTTTGTGGTTCACCCTGACAAGGACTGTGGTTGTTGCTTGAGTACGGTTTTCACTCCCCTCAACTAATAATCTAATTTTGTACATGGCCCAAGAGCTTACTGCAGAGAAAGCAGGAGCAAAAATTATTTCCCCCCGTGGAGTGAAGTTGCATTTTACAAAACTAGCGCCTCAGGAAAAAGGAGCACCCTAGAATCCCCCAGGGTGAATAACAAAATCTATGTATTTTCTTTGTGATGCCTCAGAGAGGTCAAGGGAGCAATCAGTCTATTGTAATGTGTTCTGGATAGCAACTAGGATTACAGCAGCTCCCAAAGAAGCCCCTGTTTTTGATTTTTTAGGTTTGCATCATAACTCTCCCAGGGGGATTGTATTGATGAACCAAGGAGAGGTATACCATTCTGCCGCGCAATCCTGGAGCTGGGACTTTAGTTTTTTTTATTTATTTTTTTTAAACTAATTTTGTTTGTCAAGATGCACATATATTGCAGGGCTCTGTACCCCAGAGACATCTGCACAATCAAATCACAAAAGAATAATGACTAACATTTTCAATTGAAAGCAGAAAAGAATAAGTAACAATACAAAAATAGCTTTAACACCCACTTCCAGAAACGATCTAGGGAGAGACAATGCCAAACAGTATGAATAAGCATACCCTCCTCCCGGTTGCATCGAAAACACATAGGAGAGGCTATCAGTCCCGCCCTCCACAAGCGCACTCATGTAGGATAAACCCTATGTAAATACTTAAACTGGACGAGGCGAAGTCGTACAGCTATGGCCGCCCCCCACGGCGCAGCTAAGGCCTCAGTCCAGTCTTCCTCCTCCAATGGACCTACATCTCCCTCCCAATCCTCCCTGAGTTTCTGTAGCATGGGGGAGCAGTGGCTAACTAGGGACTGATAAATCTCGGTTGATTTTGCAATCCTTAAGGTCACCCATAAAAACTTTCGCCTGCAGCGGGCTAAATTCCGGCAAGGACTCCAAGCCCTCCAGGCTAGGGGACAGGGCGTGCCTAAATTGAAGGTATCGATTGAACTGGGGCTGCGGCATGAGGAATTGTTTCTGGAGGTCCTGGAAGGATTTGAACGTCAGCCCCTTCATGGACTTTAGGTTTGATGGCTCTACAGTGCGGGGACCTCTGTTGGTGGTTTCTAAGGCTGTTATGCAGAATGTGTAACTATAGAAAAAAAAGACTCATCCATGTAATTGACAATTGAAATGCTTTTGACAATGACAAAGTGAACAATGGATTTTTACATATAATAATGAATGTCATTATAAAGTGATCCCATCCTTAGTGGTTTTAAGACTGTTAAAAAGTCAGTAGGCCTGATAGCTTGACAATTAGACCCCCCCTTATATTGTGTCAAATATATGTGAGGGTATAGTGGCTTTATGGTTCTTTGCATGTAAGGGTTATGAACTGTTAAGATGGTGTCACCATTGACATTTCCACCTACCATCACGTACATATTTGCAAATAAATATACAGTATTGAACGTGTACATAATAAAGTGCTTTATCTTTTTATAATTAATTAAAAGCGGTGACTGCAAAATAATTTATTGGGTGTCGTCTGTTATGTGACTGCAGCACTAGCCCACACTGCCTCCCCATAGCAGATCTTGTGCTGCTCTGCTTCTCTACACCGAGAGAGTCAAGTGTTACAAAGGGGTACTTGGTTGCCACTAAAGGGAGATTACAGACTTATTAGTTGTGAAGGACCCACAGCTATCTCAACTAATAACCCAATTCCTAACAGTGATGAACTTGTTTACATTGTACAGTTCTTGAATGATTGGGAACCATCATCATTGTTTATCACAAGGAAAAAATACGAGCACCATTGTCCGCTTTCTAGTGGTAGGGCTGGGCTCCACTGTACCGTTCCTAAAAGTGAGCCTGTCAATTTCTTGCAGAAGTTGATAAACTGCTCAGACAGCCAGCTGGAGGTATCTGAAGCAGCTATCTGGCATGTTCATCCTGTACCACAAGGATCCAGGAGTCTGTAATAACTGAGTAAATATCCTATACAATCAGCTGAGCTGGCCTCCTGGCCTCAAAGGAATCGACATGATCTTGTCATGAAATGATAAGTAACAACAATAATCAAACAGATAGAGCTGGAAAGGCACTAGATGTGGGACATAGTACCCCATTTATGGATAAAGTCATGAGTATCACAAGCCTCTACAACCACATCATTACGTTGTGAAAAAGCAGAAAACAATATCCCTGATGAAGAGAACTATTACCAAAAGTCAAAAAGGCAATGCCTTGCATGGTACATGTTATCACTATAATGACATGGATACTGTGTAATGATGATCTTGATAATGGATGGTTCGTACAGTCCTTAGGTACAACACTGCGAAGAGCACTGAGAGAAACTCTAGGCAGTAAAAAAAGAATTACAATGCACAAACCTTAATGAAATCATTTGCTTTATTCAGGCAAAAAAAAGGGTAGTTCGGACTATACATTGAGTAGTGGGATGAAAGGCGCCAAGTCTAGTCGGATATTTACTTGTGTGGGAATATTTCAAGACTCATTAAATGGATATTTGACCGTCAGTGTGAAGTTGCTGAGTAACACCATTTTCAGATAGGCCCTACATCCAGCGTGAACAAGAGCAAAGACCTATAAATAAAGGCAATTGTTCCACTTTTTCTGTTGAGACAATTTACAAAGATTGCAATAATTGCATTAAACTTACATGTTTACTGGCAGAATCTGTTGGCCACAAACAACTACTACAACTAAAAGATTTTCACATAAAGTACTTCAATGCTTGTAGTCTAAGAAATGTAAGTAAATTTACTCTGAAGTAATGAGGACATGATCTACCTAAAGCCTTTATGAAGCATTTGTAGCGGTGGAATGGGCTGCAGACTAACTGGACAAAAAATTGCAAATGTCTGGTGATGAAAGGCACTCAGATACTCCAGGAGGCTGGACTCAACGAAAAGGAGAGAAGTAGCCAGTATGTTTTAGGGAGGGCAAACAAGAAAGAATGAATAACAGAGACATGTTGGAGCAAAACACTGGTATTGGCCTCAGGGTACAAATGGAGCCTCAATCTACAAAAGTGAAGTGTGTGTGGCAGGCCTCACACTTCACCTGCATGTTAACACCTAAATATGTTTAACGCCATAGAAACAAAGACATAGCAAAGCACCTAGAAGAACCCACAGGAGATGCGAGATTATGCTGCATGAGTCCCACACACAGTCTGAGAAAGATGTGCTAAGGACAATATATCATAAATCAATAGCTACAGATCAAAAGTGAGGTGGTAAAAGTTCATTATCCTGGTATGGTTGCATGGTCGAGCCAAACAGGCTGCAAAATCTACAAGATCTGTGAATAGTCCATTTACAATTGTCGTCTGTATAAACCCCAAGGGCTCCATTGTTAGTTAGATTTTTTAATTTTATATAGCACGAACTAGACCCGAAGATATCAGGTATCAGAGCGCTTTACATGAGCACCAGTTTCGTTACAGATGGACACATTCATTTTTGTTAGGCATGGGGAGATTAAGTGATTTGCCCAGAATCACAGGATGTTGAGCATCGTTGCCGAAACTCGAACCCGATTCCCCAGCTTCGAGGTCGACCACTCTAGCTGTAAGGCTACATCCTTGTTCATATGGAAACCTTCTTGGTGTTCTGAGATAGTATATCCTACAGTTCAACTGTCTGCCAAAATCACGATTTTGCTCTTAATTTCTAGCAGATATATTTGCAGAGATAGGAGTAGATAAGAGCCTCCTACTATGAACATAGTCTGGTGACAATTAAAATACCTATGCTGAGCCCTCCAACCGTAACTAAAATAACCACTCACAATGGAAAGGTTTGTGGAAGGGGGTCTCCAAATGGAACAAGATGCACCCATTGTAAATGTATTTTTATCCAGGGGTCCACCATCCTTCTCTGAAAAATAGCAACGTTTACAGTAAGTTGTGCTATTTTCACCATCTTAATGTGTGAATCTAATTCAACAGTCTCAATAGACCAGAACTGTCTCTGTAAATACTAACCAAACAATCTTTACAATCTCTCTGAAAACAGAAGAAACCTCGATTCAAGCATTAAATGTATTTTTTGCAAGGCAAGTGTCCAAAGTACCTTTATTAACATCACTCTGTACGCAATGCCCAAGGCCTTTTCAAAGAGTAAACACTTTGAAGAGTTGTGTGAACATAATGAAATTAATTCTCTTGGCAAACAAGTCCTATTAAGCTGTCATCCAAGGAAGAGAAACACTTTTTAAATTTTTAGGTTTCGACTGCACAGAGCTTATGCTGTGCTTGTGAAATCCATTATTTTTAATATAAACTAAAGGGGACTTGCATCCCACTTCCTCTCTTTCCTGGTTTCTCACTGGTTTTTGTGTGTGCCACTTACCTTTCCTCAATTTCTATTGGCTGTAGCATATTTTCCAGCATTTACCAAAGCTTGTTCCTCGTCTGCTTACTCTTATCAGTTTCTTGCTGCCGAAATACTGTTAACATCCACTTTGGTGGGACAATATTTTCATGAAGTATAGTATTTTACTATTGCAGCATATTTATATAACTATTGATAACCCGGAGAGATGATTTGCATAGAATCACAGGATTTTGCTGCGGCACCGCCCAGAATCGAACTGGGATCCCCAGCTCTCAAGTCAGCAGCTCTGGTCACTATGCCACATCCTGTCCACTCCCATGTTATCTGTCAGGGGGCTCTTTCCTTCTCCCGGACAATGATTGATGAAAACAGCTCGTTATTCATTATACAGGCGAAACCGATGCATTACCAATGCTTGTTTTTAGAGGGAACCTAGTCCAATGGCATTTTATAATGTAAAGAGAGATTAAGTGGTTTACCCAGCGTCACAGAATGTTGAGCTGAGGTCGGGGTTCAAACCTAGTTCCGAATGTTCCAGTCGGCAGCAATAGCCACTAGGTCACATCTCCTCCCGTTCAATCGGAAATCTCATCAGAGGGGCAATCACTACTCTCATTACTAGGAAAACCCGTGAGCACAGCACAAAACTACTCAAGAGGGTGTCTCCTGTGTACATGGGGAAAAGGTGTGGAGTCCAGGTTGCACCTCATCCACAAAATGCCTTACTTTAAGTGCAAGAGAGGAATCTTGAAACAAGCATTTGCAATGCAATAGGTCTCGCATTTGCAAAAGTTTTAGGCTATTGGCATTGTTCATGACAATGCCTTTTTTTATCTATTTTATGAAACAAACACATAAATAAATGCCATTATCAGTTACAATGCCAATAGCTAGTGTTGCATTATTATTAGCAATGCCAACTGCTCACACTTTTATAATGCGAGACCTATTGCATTGCAAATGTTTGTGTTTTGATGGTGTAATATCTCAAGGCACCTTCCTGTCTCTGCGCTTCCGCACCTATAAACTTAGTATTTTACATTGTTTAAAGTTGACCAGGCTTCCAGCACCCCACATACAGATTTTCAGTGCTTTTCGCAACAATTTATGTCAAACATAAATATGTTTCCATTTTCCCTCACAACAATCAAGGAAAAAAAGTTACACATTGCTTAAACATTGGCGCCGTGCCTCCTCTGCTTTCTTCTTTGCTCAGCGCAGTTCCTTTTTAGAGGGGGAGTCTTAGGCTGTGGTGCGCATGTTTGAAGTCACTGTGAGCAGCCACCTCGAAGGTGCAGGCTGCAGACTCATCTTCTGGTGCATAAGTAAACTTAGTGGGGCCGCTGCCCCTCTTTACATTGTTGAAAGTTGACCATGTTTTCTGTACCCCACATACAGATCTTCGGTGCGGTTCGCAACAATTTATCTGAAACAACCATGCTAAAAGTTACGCATCCACCTGAAAAGCGGAGTTCAGAAACCCATTCAGCCTTTCGTTGCTAAAAAAATCACCTCTTCCACTGTCTGTAAGAGGGCATGCTTTCTTGTTCTCACTTCTAAAGTGCTGTGTCTGCTATGTATAGCCCTACTCGTGGACTTTGTACATAACACACAACATGAGGATCACTGTGTATTCCAAACTAGTCCACAACGAACAGGTGTGCCACAGAACTTGTTTACTTCTGTTCACAGGTTTAGCTATCAATAGTGCAGCAGTGGTACCTGGGTCCTGAGGTATAAGACTGGCCGCAAATCATGCCTGCCTTTTTTTTATACCATATTATCAGTAAACGGTCACAGTTTATTTGCTTGCATGAAGGCCAATGGCTTCCTTGCTACAACACTGTTAGTTTTATCAGGCTGTTGGGGTGCATTGCTCGTTGTGCGGTTCAGCAAAGTTAAATACATGGTTTGTGGTATTGCTTTCATGTTGGTATTCCCGCCAATCCTACCTTACGCTGCACAAAAGCTCTGTGAATATAAAATCAGGACTACCACAGTTCACTACTGACAGTAAGTAGCACGGTGTGCAGCAGACTCTACAGCACACATTAAAGGAACTAGGCATTTGCCAGTTGAAGCCTTGGGAAAGAGTGGGTTCAATGGTCCCTCTAGAGGGGTTGGTTCTTAATCATTGTCCACCCACCCCATAGCGTTCATCATATGTCAACAGCCGACGAGCGTTCATCAAACGTATACGTGCGGGTTGTACTACATTTATTGACTTACTCGCGTAGATTTGACTCTGGTGGCACATGCAATAATCAGTTTGGTCCATGAAATGGGAAATCTGCAGCCCCAGGCAGAGAAGAATGCCTGGTCTAATTAGATGAAACGCGCAGCTCAGATTACCGCGGAACTTTGAACTCAGCCAGAGGCCCAATTCTCACCTCTCTGACAATACCGCGGTATCGTCTGAATGGCTGGCGACCAGAGACCACTTAAAAACTCTGTTCAGTCCCACTGGCAAATGCCCACAAGAGAGATACCCTGTTTGGTGTGGGAGATGCAGGCAGGAGTTGACTTAAGTAGCAGAATGCCAGAAATGAAGACAGAGAGAAAGAGAGAGTGTGAGAAAAATACAGCGACAAAAAGAGACCCAGAGAGACTCAGTGAGAAAGAGAAACTAAGAAATTGTCAGAGAAAAGGGGAGAGGGAGAGAGGAAAAGAAACAGAGAGAATGACAGAGAGAGAGAGAAAATATATTAAGAGAAAGGAAGGAGGGGCACAGGGAAACTCAGAAACACAGAGTAAGAGGCAGACAGAGACAGAGCGAGAGAGAAATAGGTTCAGCGATATAGAGACCGATAAAGACTGAGATAGATATTATACATATCGAGAGAACTAGATATATATATATATATAGAGAGGTGAAAAGAAACAGAGGGAGAAATAAGAAAGGGACAGAGAGGAAGGCAGAGTAGTAGAAAGAGAGATAAAGAGATGGGAACAGGGAGAGTGCAAGAGAGAGCGAGGCTCAAGGGAATGGGAAGAGAAAGACAGAAATAGAGTAGAGCAAAGAGAGAAATAGATGAAAGAGACAGGGAGGGAGAAAGAGGGAGACACAGAGGGAAAGGGGTGAAACCGAAAGAGAAAGAGAGTCAGATAGAGAGATGGACAGAGAGAAAGTGAGAGACTCAGAAAGACAGAGAGGTAGAACATTTCATGCAATTTGGTGTGTGCTGCTTGCAAAAACTGTTTCATCGGGAAAATAAGATTTTATCTGACTGACTCATTGTATGACTAAACCCACCCAAAGGGGAATGGCGTCACAAGTGATTGTTCTGTCATCTTGTCAGCTCAGCATTAGGCAAAGATAAGGGTGTTTGTCCTCTACGAGAGGGTCTGGAGGTTGCACGAGTCTCTCAAAAACAACTACGGCATCTTGAATTTAAATCAGATAGCTGGGTAGACAACAGAAAATGTGCCGGGGAGGCAAGGCGATGATGTCGCTGTAGGTAATGCAGGAGAAAGGGGATTGCAAGTAGTTGGGCGTTGATACACAGGAAAACAAGCATTGGCCGCACGCGCGCCTCCCGCTTAAAGTTTTTTAAAAACGACAAAGAAAGACAAGCCCGGCGGAGCGTGGCGCACGCGTTTGGGGGCGGGGGAGCGCATTCCAGGCGGGGGAGCGGACCCTTTGAAGTGCTCCCAAAAAGCGGATTGCATGGCGGCACGATGCGCGTGATTGTGCGCGTGCTAGCCATGCAATCCGCTTTTTGGGAGCACTTTTCAAACCTGCTTACAATAGTCTCGCTTTGCGATCGCTTACGCGATAGCAAGGCGAGACCTAAAAAGGTGACAACTTCAATGCCTAACACTCTAGAGCGTATTCTAATACGCACTAGTAACAGGATATTCTTCAGTCCATGAAAGCAAGAATAGGCCTGTCCCAGAGAGTTGGAGCAAAACATGAGGTAACACATGGAAGAAAGTGTTTCTTCAATATATAATTTCCGTTTTGACTGAAATTGACATTGAGTTTGAGGCACTTCAGGCTTAGCTATTCGGTAAAGAATTGTAACGCAAGAACGATTTATAAAATAGTCAAGAAAGTCGAGACAAATATAGAAAGATCCTGATAATACAACAATGAATAACAATATGTGCATTACATTTAAAACTGCTAGCTTAACTTGGGTAACGCCCATGTAAATTGCTCAAACAAAGAAGACTTCAGAGAACTGAATGATGAAGTTTACTGGAAATACTGAAAAGTGTGTCACAGACATTTGTAATTGTAAACGTGTACATAAGTTCGTATTAAATTTCAATGCTGTCTTTTTTTTATATGTTTGGAAAAGTATTCACTTTTTCCCATTTATATGGGACTTCTATGTAGTACTCGTGACTTTATCTTTACGTTACCTACTGCAACAATAGTTCAGTGTTCCGTAGTCCTTTCAGATCAAATTAAGCGTGGCACATATTTTATTTCTTTCTTTCTTTTTATCAAGTCAGATAACAAATAAAAACCAGCCAACCAAAAAAAAGTTAATCAAAGTGTGCATTATCAGTTTGCAATGTACATTATCGTATTGGACTTTCAACAATAAATAAGAAAACAAGTAAGCAAACCAAACCCAAGAGTAAGGCACACGCTGTCCCCACTCCAAACGTTGCATAGTGGCAATGGGGTATCTATTAATATTAAGTGAGAGCGTAGCACACAAGGTATGTTCAAAAGTAGAAAGCAAGCAGTTATAGGTGCAAAACATCAATTATCAGTGGCATCACATCATGTGCATTTACGTTTGTGAAGTCAGGAGATATGACTTTACTGGGTCCCATATATCTCTGGGTCTTGACTCGGGCGTCAGGAGCACCGCATAGCACTCAAGTTAAGCACTGCAGTATATAGGAGATTCCAACCAGTCAATCTGCTTCCCCAACCCCAGCTTCATGCCACAAGTCTCTTGGCTAGCAATTGTGTTAAGGTAGTACATTTTTTACGAGCAGCAGGATCCCCTCAAACCAGTCCAGAAGCGCAATCTGGGGATCCCAGGTGCGGTAGATATAACCTCACGCCAGTGTATCTGGACACTGTGGCATGACCATGTCCGGGGCATAAAGTCTGCCTTAGGGGTGTCACATCTTCCACCTTTCGAGTCCACCTTAGGACCGTATCTCCAGAGCCTCATGGGAATGTAGTAAGCTATATGTAAGAATTTGAAATGGATTATGTAAAGCCTACTACTTGTGGACAGCAATCCAGTTTGCATGCAGCAGAACGTCAATACCTCATTTGTGATCTCGTTCCCTAGCTTCTACCTAGCTAGGCTTTGAATGACACTAAAGATACACTATCTTATATTATGTTGGTATGGCCCTTAAGCAGTTAGTTGTGCTAATCTACCTCCAATTGCATTAGAAGATGTATCTAGTTGTACGTTAGTAGGGGGATACAGTTTAAATCTCTGCTCCACAGCAGGGCATGGGTTCAACAGAGAGCACCATAACGCGCTAAAAGAATTCTGGGTCGTCAGTATTAGGACCATAACAGTTAACAAGTGCCGCCCAGAATTCTCCAATCTGAGTATAGAGATGCTTAACTGTACTCTAAAAGCTACCATCCTGGTACCTAGTAGGACTACGCGAAAAGCTACACAATGAGAAACCCATCTTTTAGCAAAGGAGGATTCCGTTTTTTTTTCTGGTGAAATGCATCTCTAGCAAGGGGACTAAGCTGATGTGTCTATCGAGAAATGTAGCTAGACGCTATTTACTAGGGTAGTTGAGTTCTCAAACAATCCACGTTAGATACCATTTACATCCATCTCATGTGGGAGAGTGTGTTGGATTAAGTACGGTCCAAGACCAGAAAGTGCGGTGTTCTACTGGCCAGTCCACCACAATCAGCGGGCTGTTTAAAATTTGCTGACAATACTGCAAACCCCAATTTACCACCTCCCTTTTCCCTCTCACTCCGGTTGCCCAGTTCCACCAAGATATACATCCCAACAATCCCAACTTAATTCCCACCCTGCAAACAAAGATAACAAAGTGTAGAATGTATTTTATTTGTTATGGGGGGACCTCAATGAGGGGTGTAAACCCTGGGTTGCACCATAAAGGCAGACATCTGCCCTCTGAGAGGAATCGTGGGAGTTGGAGTTTGATTAGTGGGCATTCACCATTATGCAAACGTCAGTGACCGTTAATGTGATACTAAATAAACTATTCAGCAAACATGCGGCTAGTGTCTTGTGTGTGAATTGCGAATAATAGTACAACATAATTTTTATATAAGTGACCGCAAGATGAAAATAATGATGGTGCAAAGTAGGATAACCCCATGTAATGCCATGATGAAAAGTAGCAAATTGCCTGTCAGTATCATGAAGTCTTAAAAACTGAAGAATGAAGATTATCATGGTCACAGCATACCAGACCAGCCTGGGATAAGTTTTTTAAAAATGCAGATGTCTCTTATGGGGAGTGGGGGCACTGGTTCACCTAAAATTGCTACTTTTGAGCCCTTCTTCACATCCCCGCGTATAGCCGGGATCCTTTCAGGATAGTCAAACTCCTCCATACTGGACCTTGATCCCCTTCATGGCCTCTACCTGAGAACTGTTAGACAAACCTCCTCCTAAGATTGACTTTCCAGTCCTGGACTCTGACTTTGCTCCAACTACATATGTGATGTTACCTCTTGTATTTTCTGCCCCATCCTCCTATGTTGGAGTCCCATACCGGGGGTCCAGCTTCTCCTGCTGTGTATTTGATATACCTTTGCCCCTCCCCTTCGATTTTGGTGGCTTTTATTGTTTTGCATATGTTTTTGTTCAAATAAACCGATATTAAACAAAAAATTCAGATGTCTGCTGTGGGGTCTGGAAGACATGTTACTTAACCTGTGGGTGATCTTCAGTCTGTCCTCCCATAGAAGTTGTTTTTTGATTGCCACACATTATTTCTTTTTGCTTCCTGCACCATATCTGGAAAGTCAGTGTACAAATAAATTTGCTATACATCAAAAGTAATGGAGCACTTTTCTTGTGTCAGTCAAAGAACAGTGTCCCTTTCATGAAAGTTCAGACGTCAAGCAATAATGGGATATCGGGGGAGGCCTTGAGCCATGCAACATGTGGACCAGTTCTACCACCAAAAGAAGCGAAAATGCTTCCAGGACAAAAAACACAACAGTAGCAGGCATTCCACATAAACTTCGATTCTGCCAGTGCTTGCTTGTTCCGGCAGTCCTAGGATTCGAATACATTTGCCCCCTGACCTTGCTCCAAGGTCTTCATTTTCAGCAGCAATTACTTTCCGGACTTTCTCTATGGTCAGAACAATTTATCTTTTTGCAGCAAGGCGGTCCTTCACATCTGAGATCTTTAGTTTCACAGCATTTAGCCTGTTATTATGCTTGTCCAATTTGTTCAAGATAGAGTACATTCTGAGACTGAGAGTATTGATCTTTGTATCTATCTATCGACACAAGGTTCTCCTGCATAGCTCCAAGTACAGATTTCATGTCAGCCTCATGTCCACCTGTTTCGGTGTCAGGGCTGGATGTGTTGTGTGCAAGAGTCAGCCATACTCTTCTTCTTCCTATGTTAAAATTGTAGTTCGGGTTGTTTGAAGTCTGCCTTCCACATTCCTGAGTGTATTATGGATGAGTCTTAATCAAAAGTACCTAGTGAAGGATACACTGACCAAAGGGCTCAGGGCACCAGTGACGGTGATAGGCAGTTAACAGGAGACTTTATGCTCAACAACAATGATGTAAGAGGTTGTTTTCCAGAGAAAGTATATTGTAATATGGCCAGGACTCTCAGTTAGTCCGCAGCCCAAAATCAGTGAGTGGCTGTAACCATCCATGCACTGTCTGCCACTAACTGGCAAATAGGTAATCATGGATTGTACTCATATGCAGCAGAGTCAAAATTGCAGGTCCTACTCTCCCCCCTCTGTGCGAGAAGGGTGGAAAAGCATGGGTAACTTAATGGCTGCAGCAGCTGAAACCCAGTTAATGAGGGCTTCTTCAGTACCAGTGATGTTGCATGTAATGGTCTCCTGTGGGAAGGCATGATGCAATTCAAGGCTCCCAAGGCAAATGGCACACAGCAAATATCAAATAAGGCAAAACCTAAAGTGATTATGATGCTAATACTATGAGGTGGTGTGGAAAGCATTATCAGCAGTGGATGTATAAAACGTCCTGTGTTCTCCCACTGTTGCGCAGTACATGGGCAGAGCAGCACGAGCAGACTCTGCTTCTATCAAGGGCATCAATTGATTCAGGCTGCACTGGAGCTACACCATGTTAGTTATAAATGTGAAATCCTGCTCACACAATTTTTCCTCAGATATTGTAGCATGAAATAGAATATCCCCCTTTTTGTTTTCCCAAACAAGGACTAATTAAATTGAGCACAATAGATACCACTGTGGATCCCTTTGTGCATTCAACCAGTGCTGTGAGCCAAAAACCACAAATGGTAAGAAGTTGATCATTGAACACTAGCAGGTGTCAGTTCAGTTCAAACAAAAGTGTATTTGAACCAATTAGTCCTATTTTTAATACCATACTTTAAAAAAATTGAACATAAAAACATTTACCTCATATCCAAAACCTTCCGACATTCCAATAAAATGTGTAATATGTTGCATGTGGTACCCAGATAGCAAACGCATTCCCCTTTGGTATCAATCATAGCTGTTTTTACCCCGTCATTAGCATAACAGGGGTTAATACCAATTCTTAACCTTAGTAGTTCTCTTCTTATCAAACGACAGGGGAGTATATCAATATAAGGGAAATGTTCATTTTGCCATGAATTGGCCATAAAACATACAGATTTTTTTCTTATGAGATATTCTGGATCAAGATCTCAAGAGATTTCTCTCTCACGAGTCCCGAGTTCCCTCTTGTCTACCTCAATTTGTAAATTCTGTGGGCACAACTTGATCCTCATGACTCTACAGGCTTTAGTTATTGTTTCCCTTGTCCCCTTTGCCCACTTCAGCTCACTCAGCAATATCTAATTTCTACACCAGTGTGATATTTTGATTTCTTCCCCCCAGCCCAGACGCTGCCAAAATCTTAATAGCGCCATACATGCCATTATATCCCATGATATCATTCCGGTTTCCAGTCTTACTGCCTGAACCATTGAGGACATGAGCAACGATAATACATTTTTCAAACATTTCCCCTCTTCGGCATCCCACCTATTTTTACCACTCAAATATAACAATTCTGCTCCATATTGAAACTGTGGTGGTATCATGACTGTATAAGCTTTAAAAAGACGGTCTGTCAAACATATAACCATAGACTCAGTTAAATGTTTTCAGACCACTGACAGAGGTGAGAGCCCTTACTCTTAATGCATCTAGGTGGGTATGCCAATTCAGATTTTTCTCAAACCACATCTCGAGGTACCTATATTCGTTTACCCTATCCAACTTCGTGGAACCGAAGAACCAATTGAACCTCATTATTCTTTTGCCAAATCTCAGTACCTTTGTCTTATCCATATTTACTACAACTTTTTTAAGACTATAATATTCATTAAACGTATTCAAGTTTCCTTGCAGACCTATCTCTGTTTGATCTATTATTAAGAGATTGTCTGCATACAGTATTAATGCAATATGTTGGCCATTTAGCTTTGGGCTAGCACCCTTCGCAGCGCCCAAAACTGAAGGTAAATCTGCTATGAATAAGGAGAAAAGTAGGGGGCCAACACGCACCCCTGTCTTAACCCATTTCCAATTGGGATTTTCTGCGATAGGCTCCCCTCTATATCGAATATTATCTGCGCCCAATTACAAGTATGTAGCGTTTGAATTATCATCAGTAGATCTTTTGGAATCTTATATCTAATCAAAGTCTCCCACAGCCTCCTACAGTCCACTAGGTCAAATTCTGCACGAAAGTCTACGAAGCATCAGAACAGTCTGCCCATCTGCTGAATAGACTTCCGCGCAATGGACCAGAGCGCAAAACAAAGATCGACTGTAGAATAGCCCTCCTTAAAACTCCCTTGTTCCGGGGGCACAGGCTGATTTACTTCTACCCAGTCCTTGAGTATTTCCAAAATTATTTTAGCAAATACTTTTTCTTCTATGTCCAGTAGGTTAATTAATCTAAAGTTCTTCGGGGCATTAATATCTCCTCGTTTGTGAATAGGTCTTATAATTGCTCCTTTACAATTTTCTGGTTTATGGCCTGAATTAAGTATGCCAAGGAACATTTTTTTTGAAGAATTCTGTCCACCACTCTGGCCTGGTTTTTATAATCACTGCAGGGAGGTTGTCTGGGCCTGCGGTCGAGTCAAGGTCAACTTAGATGTAATTTTTTTTTTTAAACTTTACTAGTTGTGAAGTGATCCTTAATATCCTCCTTCACACCTGGCCAGAATGTAGTGCTCAATCTCTCTGTTACAGCCCATTTTCCATATATTTCCTCAAGGTACCTTACTCAATTGTCTTCTGGAATGACACAATTCAAGGACTCCTGTATTTTGCCAGAACTTCCTTTAACCAACTTCCAAAATCCTTTTATGTCTTTGGATTTTATTGCTGCCAATAATTTTACCCAACAGCTCTATTTATATGTTCTTTTTTTGTTTCCGACGGTCATTTTATATTTTTTTTCTTAATTTATGGAGGTTGTGGAGCGTTTCTCCGTTATATTTTCCCCTAAGCCTTCTATCCCCTGTTCTTACACTTGCTTTTAATTCACAACATTCTTCATCAAACCAGGTCTTCTCTTTGCTTTGGTTTTAATTTTTAATACCATCAACTGAACTACTTATTTTCATTTTGACCCTTAGTCATTCCACCAGTTGGCTAATTATATTTTCAAACCATCCACTATCCTTAATGTTAGAGAAATTTCCTAGTATTTGGATCTACTTGAAACTACTTTTTTGATGTGCTCCTCTGATATACCCCTTGTGAGACGCCTTGGATAATCAATATGGACCTGGAGAACTAGATCTCTGTTTTTTTCTTACTCCATATATATTTTCATCTTCAATGGGTAGTGATCGCTTCCCTCCACTCTTGCCTCTCAAAACTCGACTAGTTTGAAATTCCAAACATGCAGAAACACAATCTATCGGACATAGTTGCTGGCCTGTCTTAAATATGTGATTTGCGGGTCGATCTGTCTCCATTCTACCATTTGTGCAAAAGAAGCCCATTGAGCCCAAACTTTTCCCCAAAGCCAGTGCTGACATATCAGCCGTCGGAAAGATGCCATAATTTATATTATATGAAGACAACTCCCTACAACATGGGTCAATCCTACGAAGGTCTAATTTATGATTGAAATCACCCAGCACAATAAGTACATCTCTTTGGAAATGATCGGTCAAGGACAACATGTCTTCTTTAAATTTGTCCAGCTACGGTCTATATTCCATCTCTTTCCCCTTCTGTATATACACATTTACAATAACAATACCATCATATCGTGGGTCTGGGACCAACAGGAGCACTCTACAAACCATTGCCTATTTGCATTTTACTTCCAAAGGGTCTACCTTCCTGGCAATTTTTACAGATATCAACATCATTTGCCCGTCTGAGGGTCGTCCAAATTGCTTCTTCTTTGCTGACTTATTCTGTTGGACAAACCCTTCAATCAATGGGGTTTCGTCGCAAAGCAAAGTCTCCTGCAAACACACTCTCTCATTGCTGTTAAAAGCTCCTTTAAAACTTTCCAGATTCAGTATTCTGCTATATCTATTTATGTTCCAGGACCATATAGCCAGGCTGTGGGACGACCCCATCTCCTAATCGATCTCACTTAGCCAACCATCTTCCTCGTTTACTGGGGATGAAAGAACCCTATATCTATTTGCAGCAAGTAAGCCCTTCCTATATCTATATGTTTCGTTACATCTTATTGTGATTTTGAGATCTTCCTTGAGATCCCAACCTTGATTGATCAACCTTACCTGTCTTAAACCCAGCCCTGCGTGATTCACAAGGAGTGGCTTATCATAGTTGTTACAGTCTAGCATTTCGGTCCACTGTACTAGTCTGATACCTTCCTTATGTAGCTCATGCTCTGCATTTACTAATGCTGACTTTACTAACCATGAATATAGAAGAACCTTGGTTACTTCGTTCCATTTCCTGTTTACAGTAAATCCCACTTCTCTAAGATCTTCAGTGCCTATGTTTCTTAAACATGCACATTTAAATAGGGAAAATAGCAGCTGTGATCGGTTTAACAAATTTAATTTCCTCATTCTTTTTTCGCCTTTCCCCTGACATTTCGGTTTGAAGATTAGCCACAGATCCTGCCTGGCTTTATTTTCCATTTCTGGTGGGCCCCTCTTCAGATCCTCCCCCCTTCTACCTAGTTGTTCTCTTTCCTTGCCTCTGCCCATTAGGTCTTTATAAGTTCTTATTCCTCTTTGCCTACCCATCTCAATACTTATATCCTCGCCACCCTCTCCCTTACTCAGATTATTTCTTAGAGCTTCTTTTTCTATCCTTAGGTTCCCCTGCTTCTTTCTTCCTCCTCTCCACTTTTTCTGAGTTACAAGTAGCTGTTCCTCTTACAGGGGTATTTTTTACCTGAGCTGCTACCACGACCTTTGTTAAGCTCTTATACCCTTTTTCCATACCTACTTCCTTTTTTCCCTGCTGTTTTATGGTTTGGCCCCTTTTTGGGCCTTTCCTCCATCTCCTTGGTCGCGGTATATACTGCTTATAACTCCTCATTTCTCCTGGTTTCTTTTTAATCATTGGGTATCGTGATATACATGCACTGTGCTCCTCCTTCAGCATTGGGGTACCATTCATCGCCCCTTCCTGCTGGGTTTTCTCTGCCCCGCTTGTTGGGCCCCACCAACTGGCGTAACTATGGAGGGCATGAGATCTTTAATTTGTTTCAGTTCCCCAACCATCATTTGAAACTGTTGAGTTTTTAAAATGTCATTATTCATTACCGATACCTCCAACAGGCCTTGCAGTGTTTTTTGCAAGATTAACATTACTTCCAGCATTGAGGCACTTGAAGTTCAAGTGACCTCAAAATTAACAATGGATGTATCCAAAGAGTCATTTACTCTATCATGAAACGTTTCCACTCTTTCTTCCTCTAGGAGATGTTCCTTTATATGGTTATTAATCTCCTTACTTTGAGAGTCGCCGTCTATGTCTCTCCCTCTGATTATTGATCGTCAGAAGGGGGAAAGAGTCAGGGTGATGAGGATAGCCTTGGGTTCAAGAATAGCTCAGATATATTGGGATGAGTTTGGTATGGAGAGTCCATATCCAGGGATACTAAAATTACAGATGTTAGTTGTTTTTCTCCACCCACCTGCTCTTCTGCTGACAGTTTATTTCTTTTAAACTGTTTCCCCACAAAGTCTTTACTCGACTTTGTGGCTGAGAACCCTCCTTTTACCCCACCTAGCTCACTTTGCTGGGGGATCTTATTCAAGGGTAGTTTCTTCCTTTGTGTGGTTTTTTAACGTAGAGTTACTTCTCCTTGGGGGCAATTGTCTTTTACCTTCTTGTTTCTGTTCCATAAGCACCCACTTCATTGAAATCAGACTTTATATGGCACTTTAATCCTTTACGTGATTTTGCTTTCCCAGGTGGCATCTCTTTTTATGGTGGGGATAATTCTATTTCTTTATCCTTTGCTATAAAATTCCATCAAATGATTCCCTTACCCTTTTCAGACCGGGCTCTTCTGGGACACTTTCTGCCCAATTGTTCTTGCCGCGACATGGGTAGTTTTCCTTTTAACTACCAAACCCTTCCCAGCCATCCGTCCTCCTTTTACTTACCTCTGTTCCCCTGCTACGTGCTACGCTGCCCTTCTTGATCCCACAAGCATTCACGTCCGTCAAGAACCAACAATCCAAATTTGTATTATCTTGCTCTATTGCTCCCAATTTCAGGTCCTCCTTTGTTTTCTACAGTTCCCTTATTACCATAGCATATAGTACCAAGGAGTGCCCTGCCCCGTGTTGGCCCCCCCCACCTTATCCACTATGGCCACAGGGGCCAACACTGAGGCTGACTCAATCACACTCTGTAGCACCACTTCCGCAACTTCCTACCAGTTTGTGCTAGGTATCAGGCTCCAGTCTTCTCCAAACACACTGCTCAATGGTTTTCTCCGCCTCTGCCCCCTCTTATGGCAGTGACTAGACACCGATTTAGCTGCTTCTTTTTCTGCAGCTCCTTCTTCCGGTCTAGTACTGCCGCTACTGTGCCCGTGTCAGAGTCCACTTCTTCACCGACAGGGCCGATGGACTGGGAGCAGTCTGGGGGCTATCCAATAAAGCTGTCTGATCATGTAGACAAGCCACGTTGCGGCGTTATGCTCGTCGGCGTAAATAGCAGTGTCGATGTCGGCAGTGTATTGCATTGCATAGCCTCAGGGGAACAGAGTGCATCTACAACAGAAGTGTACTACAGAATCATCTCCCTCTCTCCAGCCCTGTGCTTTTCTGACACGAACCGTTGGATCGCTCACACTGGTACTACGCAGTCACGGAACCGTCATGCACTGGGTCCTTCTTGCGAGATTTCAAGATGGTTTCCGATATGTGTAGCACTGGAGCTGTTTAACTTTAGTGAAAGCATCAGAATGCTAGTCAGACTGGGTGCCGGATGCTCTGTGACAGGCTCCCACCTTGCCTCTCCGCCCTCAGTGCGAGAAAGGTGAAAAAGCATGAGTTAAGTTAATGGCTTACCCTTCAAATAGGTCATAAACCTTTTAGTGACAATACATGATGCCTGTCCAAATTTCTTTCAGCAGCAGAAATTGCAAGTATATGTACTTTTTGTATGTGAACACTGTAGACCTGACCTACTCAGAAATGGAATATTGTAAACAAACAAAAAAGACTTCTGTGGAGGAATTGCAAACGCCATCTTTAATGACATTGTTAATCTACAGATCATAAAACATAACTTGTACGGAATTAGGGCCTTAAAATGGGGAAATATAGTTATGTGCCAATTACTGTAGTTGTCCACTACTGGCCTTTTATTATCGATTATCCAAGAGGTCAGATTAGTCATTCTTTGACAAAATTTACAAGCTACCTGCCTATACCTTGCCTCCAGGTGGCTTTGCCTTGCGAGGCATATCCAAAATCGTTTACCAACTGTTTGATGATCCGACAGTAGATATGTATGTGTATGTCTTAAGAGTTAAGTTCTTAAATGTGTTCTCCAATAGTTTTCGTGTGTCAAAAGGACACTTATAATGACAGTCTGGTTTTTGTCAATTTCAGCTTTCTTAAACATCAACCTAGGTTGAGAGTCAAGCAATACTTTGCCCATATTGCTTTTAGTGGAAATCTCAAACAAAAAGGAAACAAGTTTCTAACTTTCCTGGTCGATGTTACCACAGCAATACTAGCACCACCAACAGATAACTCGGGTCTGCTAAATGCATCGGCTTGAAAGAGGTACTCCTAAGCCTTCTATGCAATTTAATTTCCCAGCTAGAACTAGGTTAACTTTCCAGGAAGTAGTGGCTCTCGTTATTACTGGGCTTTTCCTGTGCTATTCCTGAAAGATGTCTTTTTGACTAAAATAGAATACACTGAAGCATGACCACTCACTCTCCTGCTCCTGTAAATAGCAAAGACTCACAAGAAAGCAAAAATAAAATATTGTTGCAGGTGATCTACGAGTAACTAGAGCAAGGGTGGTGAAGTTCTTGTGTGAAAGGAATGCTTTTGGATAAATCACTTTTTGTTGTTTCAAACCCTGAATCTCATTTATTACAGGTCACTAGCGGGTGGATCACCCCAAGCATTGTGGAAAGCTCTCCAATGCACGCTAAGATTTTGGGAGTAATACTGTTGAGATACGAGTGCCTGAATATGGTGAACTGAGTCACAATCCCTGGAGAGCAAGGAGTCTGAGAACTGTTGCTGTTTTACCCAAAAATGGCATCAACAGAATTACCTTGCAAATTGACACACTTCTTATAGTAAGTAGATGATTTGAAATAATTGTTATTGTTCGTAATTAAAACAGCAATTCTTAGACATTAGATATAAATATTATAATTACATAAGACATAAAAAATATCGTAAATCATGGTAAAAATCATAACTACCTAGTATTTCAAATACATATAGTTAAACAGCGACCTGATTACAACTATATTAAAACCACAATTTCAAAAAATGAATCAAGCACTTTTATACTAATTAGACCCAACTACTCGAGGGGCGCTAGAGGGCGCACGGCAAGATGGCTGCGCCCTGGTGCATCTCTGCCACCCGAACCATTATCCACCCTGAATCCTGCTCTACAACGTTGCAGACAGATGCATCCTTGTTATGTGTCTTGGAATCTACTGATGCGGTTTGGGGCCTGGCGTAAGAAGCAGTGAGGAGATATCGACTTTGTGCGGCATAGCCGTTGAGACCACATGGCGGCAGCCGTCCGTTGCTGTGGGCAGTGTGTGCCCCTGTCTTCCACTACAGGTCCAGTGGTGGCTGGGAGGGCCGCATGGGTCTTGGTGTTAAAGGGCCTGGCGTGCTTGAAATCAGGGAAGGTGAAAGAGCTGCAGGTGCTTGTTTGGCTGTGGAGACCCAATCGTTGCCGAGAGGCCTTCCGGGCCGTGCTGCCGCCGCCCGCTTGGAGTGATGCTGGGCCTGCTGAGGCGCTGCTGGCCCGCTGTGCTGAGACCACGATATGTAGTGTTGCTGCGGTTGAGGCTGTTTGGCTCCTGTTGTGCTGGCGACATAGTGAGTACCTTTCTGGCTGTGGAGGCTGGTCTGCTGGACCCGTAGTGCTGGACTGCACTCACCTGAACGCTGTGGCTTTGACTGGCGGGCCTGCCCTATCGTCTTGCTCTGCCTCGTCGGACTGGGTGTGGCGGGCGCCACGGACTCTTGTGACCCGCTGTCTGAGCAGTCGGCGGCGTGCTGGCTCTGTGGGACTGACTGCCCGGGGGTGCATGGTGGCTAACCTGGCCACATCTCGTCACTGACCAGACCACTGTGGGCATGGAGGTGCTCTGTGAGCCAATCCCCTAGATAGATACGATGCTGCCCCTGCCTAAGAGCCCGGGTGTGTGTTTTGGAGCTCGTGGTGGAGTCAACATTGGGAACAAGTGCACGCCAGCTGGCTGTCCTAGAGGTGGGGAGACCTGATGCTGGGCTATTATTGCTGATGCCTGTAGCTGTGGATGCCTACCGCGCCATAGTGGCGTATCTGTGGTCCGAGCTGTAGTGTCGTTTGTCCCCATATCTTTCATAGGACAGAGTTGAAGCGGCTCGCCCCATCGTGGAGTGATTTACTTCTGCCTGGGTGGCTTTGAGTGGGGACAGCTGGTGCTACAGGTGAGCTGCTCACAATGGGAAAATCTGATTAGTCACAATCCCGCCTCACTTTCAAAATGCGTAAGCCTAGCAGATCGCAGCCTAAACAAAACTCGGACTCTGAACTGATGCTCCAGCAGATGCTGCCCCTACTCT
Organism: Triturus cristatus; assembly: GCF_964204655.1. Taxonomy (NCBI): domain Eukaryota; kingdom Metazoa; phylum Chordata; class Amphibia; order Caudata; family Salamandridae; genus Triturus; species Triturus cristatus. Next base: position 315,142,418 of record NC_140585.1, read on the forward strand.
GGAGACTACGCTCCTGGCGATGCATCATAGTCTGCAGTCGATTGACGGAACGATTGACGCATTAAACCTGGCATGGATCGTATGTCTGAAAAACTCGATAAACAAGGCACCAGGCTAGGTGAGGTTGAGAAGTGTGTCTCTACAGCTGAAGATGACCTGCAAACTGTCTCCCAGAAAGCCTTGAATATGGAAAAGGTTCTGGCTGTTATTCAAGCGAAGAATGAGGATTTGGAGGCAAGATCCAGAAGAAACAACCTTAGGATTACTGGCCTGCAGGAGTCGACTAACACTGGGAAGCTGGAGGTCTATGTAGTGGTGATGCTTAAAGATATCTTCGGCGTGGACAATTTGTCTCCTATGCTGATCGTGGAACGTGCGCACCGTGCAATGGCGGCTCGCCCCATCCCTGGGGCCCCGCCACGTCTCATAATTGCACAGCTGCTAAATTATAGAGATCGGAACACAATCCTCCACTTGGCTCGAGAAAAAGGCTTTATCAACTATCAGGGGAATGTGCTGGCCTTTTTCCCCAGACTTTAGCACTGCTAAGCGGCGAAAAGGGTGTTTGTACCAGTAACAAAGCTGTTGTTAGCAGAGGATATCCCATATGCGATGCTCTACCCTGCTCGTCTGAGAATCGGTCCGGATGGGGCCTCCAAGATTTTCAAAAACCCAAGGGCCGCCATGAAGCATGCAAATCATTCAAAAAACGTTGCTAAGAAACCGTCAGTGATTCTGACGAAGAGGAACAGTGAGTCTCTGTCTGTGCTTGCAAGCTTTTGCTGTGTGGTTGCGGTCTAGATGTCGCCACCTGACAGCTTCGAAGGTTGGTGATGGAGGTGGAATATTCATTGGAGCCGGACAATATCATGCGAAATATATCGTTAGGTGAATTCATCTTGGACCCATGCTCTGTTGTTTTTGTGAGTATCGCTGATGCTCTAGATGACTGTGTCCTCATGGGCACTGAACACTGGATGGGCTGTCATGTTACCACTATGGACAAGATCGGCCACCTCCTTGCTTATTGGGAGGCTGTCTGCACTCTGGTGATCCTTAATGAGTGTACCCGTCTATTTTTCTGGGTTATGATCTCATGGGGGGGAAGGGGAAATCTGTTTGTTTCTCATTGGGATGTCTTTAGCAAGTTGGGGTTGCTGAAGTGGGAGGAGGAGTCTGGGGAAGGGGGGGCGTTTTGTCAGGCGCTGTGCAATATAAATGCAGTTTATAAGCTAACACGATGGTCCTATCTGGAAAGTTCACAAAGTGGGGTCTTACAAATTATGATGGTCAAATGCTTGCTCGGGTGGTACCGTTAAATTAATAACATGAAATGTATGCGGGCTCAACAACCCCAAAAAAGATCCGGAATGTTTTAGCGTTTCTCGATGGGCACAATGTTCAGGTCACGTTTCTTCAGGAGATGCATCTCACTAAACTTGTTAATTAAGGGACCCCCTCTAAAGCGATTAAGGTCTAGGAGTAAGAGGGGAAAATAAACAGTAATATATAAAGAGACTCCTCTGTGACCTATATTTCTTTTGTCAAAGATTTAATCAAAGCATGGGTTGACCAATGATTATAGACCTAAATATTTTGCATGTTAAATCATTTTTACTGAAACTTTTTGTTTTTTATAAAAATATATTTTTTATTGATTTCACAATATCATTTTTGTTATGTATCAATCTTCATTATTTTCTTACTTTGAATAAATCATTCCATTCCTGTAAACATATACACAAATATTTCACTGAAATCTGTGAGACAACAAAGCCCTACTCAGACAATGATCAATCAACAAACAAGTCCACACTCATTGCTCAATTATACTCTCATTCATACAGCACACTTATACTTTGTGGGTATAGGAAGTATCAGATTGTCAGAACTTCTTCAATAGTTGGTTATGGTGGAAATAACCTAGATAGGTCTGGGCGCACGTGGTCTACGCGCGTTTCGGTGGGATGTCAAGAAATAAACCACCTTCATCATGACCTCGCCCAACTAACGTACAGTGTTTTCAGACTTGTACAGAGTAGGGAACTCATAAAAAATAACTGCATGACATTTAAAATGTGCGCTAGATCCTCGAGTACTTGGATAAAAGAAGGATATCCTTAGTGCAGATACGATGGATGTGCGACAATTGGTAAACTTTCTTAAGTATACGCGGAAGATGGCCTCTTGGGTCGGTACTTCTTTGCCCGGTCAATAGACGTCTCTCCTGGATTGCACCGATGCCTCTCGTAGCGTCAAAGACGATGCATCTCACTAAACACACAGATCAAAATATGGAGACTCGCTGGGCTGTGGTGCGTGTGGCAGCATCGTATTCCTCCAATACTAGAGGAGTGTTGGTAATGGGCTAGAAAGATACCCCGTTCACTTTGCTTAAGTCTGAGGCTGATGAGCAGGGAAGGGTGCTTCTGGTTCAGGGAAAATTGGGTGGCACGACTGTTCTATTTGTCAATACCTATGGGCCTAACATAGACAATCCTGCATTTTACAATGATGTCTGGAGGCATATTTCTTCCTTCCCTCCTTCTGTAGCGATATGAGGAGGGGATCTAAATGTATGTCTGGATCCTCAGCTCGACCGCTCTACGGGCGCGGAGGAGCGGGGGAAACAGGCTGCTCATGCGCTAGTTGAGCTGATGGAGGCTGAGGGCCTTATGGATGTTTGGAGGTCCCGAAATCCAGCAGGGAGAGAGGGTACATTTGTGTCCACAGTGCATGAATTCTGGTCCAGGCTGGACTACTGGTTGGTCTCCTAGGAGGTGTGCCCCTGGACAGTTTCTACCAAGCATCTGGCAAAAACGCTCTCTGATCATTCTCCCGTGCTCCTAGAACTGAATGTGCCTGCACATTTCAGTGGCGGCTGCAGCAGTCGTCCCTTCTAGACCCTGTGTGTTTTGGCATTGCTATTACTAACTTTTTCACTGAAAATGAGGACTCGGTTCACAGTGTGGGCACACTTTGAGAGGCCTTTAAAGTTACTATTAGGGGGGGAATGCATCAGGGCGCAGGCTGGAGTATTAAAGGATCTCCGGAATAGGCTAAGGGGTTTAGCTGACAAGTTTATTGCACTGGAGCGCGATTATGAACAGTGTCCCTCGACCACGCTTCTGGCTCAAATCAGAGATTTGATATCTGAACATAATCAGGAAGCTGATCAGGAGGTACTGCATAGATCTAGGAGATGCAAGGCACGTTACTATGGAGAGGGTGGTAGACCCAATCGATCGTTGGCACATAAATGGCCTCTTCCAAGGGGGCAGGAGCATATCGTCGAGATGGTGGATGAGGATTCAAATGCTCGTCATTCCACCCCCGATATTAGTAAGGTGTTTCTTGACTTTTTCACTAACTGATATGGGACCCGGCCGTCGGCGAGCGATGGCGAGATTCAGCTATTTGGATGATATCACCCTGGGATGGCTCTCTTATGGCCAGCAAGAATACTTGACTCAGCTCTTTACTGAAGAGGATGTCAGAGAAGCTAAAATGGCTCTGCCGTGCAGCAAAGCGTCGGGTCTGGACGGGTTGCCCAGTGAGTTTTAAAAAACATATATTGAGGTTCTGTCCACGCGGCTGCTGGAAGTCTTTGCTGAGGCTTACAAGACTGTAGCTCTGCCCCCCACCCTGAGGAAAGCCCTTATTGTCACACTGCTGAAGCCAGACAAAGTTGCTAATAGGTGCGAGTCGTATAGGCCACTGTCCCTAATAAACATTGACACCAAAATATTGGCGATAATCCTTGCCAATAGACTTCAACCCCTGGTCAACAAATGTGATCCTCCCAGACCAATAGGGATTTGTGCCCAAGTGATAAACCGTACATAATCTACGGACTATTTTTGCTGTCCTGCACCAGTTGGACCCAGAGCTCCCTGCCTTGGTGGTGCTCCTGGATGCGGCAAAAGATTTTGATCGCTCCAACGGGGTTGTATGTTTGTTGTCTTGCAAAGAATGGGAATGATGCAATTTTTCTTGAAGTGGGTGCGCCTTTTGTACACAGGCCTGGTTGCCAGGTTGCCAGGTTGCGCGTTAATGGTTGGATATCTGGCCCGCTCTCAATATATAGGGGTACCAGGTAGGGATGCCCACTCTCCCCGATGCTCTTTTCTCTGGCGCTTGAGCCGTTGACGTGTAAGATCCGACAGAAGCATACTAATGCCGCCTTGGGCTTCCGGAAGCGCCAGCTTGCTAGATCGCTTTATACGGACGATATGATGCTATACGTCTGTGAGCTGGCCACGCATCTGGCATCTATTCTATGTGAATAAATCCTATTTGAGAGACACTTGGGTTGGGAATGAATTGGGCAAAGTCTACGGTCTGCCCATTAACGGACTCCACTCAAGAAACAGTCCTGGTCAACGGACCCAGTTAAATACTTGGGGGTCTGGGTGCACAGGGTCCCTGATACGGTGCTCAGTATGAATAAAGGGCGTGTCATAACCAAAATTACTGAACAAGTCACCCAATGGACATGCCTTCCATTGTCATTGGCAGACAGAATTGCTGTTGTTAAGGTGACTAGCCTTCCCAAACTCCACTACTTGTTTGTAAATATTCCAATAACGCTGAATATAGCACTTTTTAAATCTTTGCAGTCCTGCCTGTTGGCTCTGGTGTGGGCTGGTAAGCAGCCTAGATGCAGCAGGAGCACTTTGGCGCCGCCGTTTGAACGGGGGGGGGGGGCTTGAGGCGTCTGATTTGCATTTATATTACCAGGAGCATTTTGCACACTATTGGCATTTTACCACAGAGCTTGCTGCTCGGGCAGGGAGGGGCTATATTTATGCGCCAGACATGCCAATCGCTGCACAGCCAGGCATTTCTGCGGCGCAGGAACGTGGGGCATGAGTGTCCTGCACAATGCAGGTGTTACTAAGCTTGGGGACATGTACTTGAATGGGTCATTCCTATCCCTGGATGATTTTTTGGCCGGGCAAACATTTAAGGCAATGCACGGTTTCACGCACACTAGATTGCGCTTGGCAGTGCGTACTCTATACCCTGAGTTTCCTCTAGAGCCCAGATGGCTGAAAGTGCTACAAGTAGTTTTAACAAGGGGAAAGTAAGGGGCTGATCACTAGATTATACAATGCTTCCCAATGGGAAAATTACTGGTCTGGCTCCCCCTCGCTCGACAAATGGAACAATAAGCTGGTTGTCCCTATGGCTGGGAGTCATGTTGTAAGCGGACTAAGCGCCTAACCGCCAATTGCAATCCCCAAATTATACATTTTAAATACCTGCATCAGCTGTATTATTACCCTGCGCAACGGATAACATTTGGAATGCAGGAGGATGCGAGATGTACTAGATGTGGGCAGGATGGGGCAAATTTTATGCACCTGGTGTGGGGATGTACTGCTATACACAATTTCTGGCAGCGCGTCGTGAAGGTACTTACTGACATGACACTGGATAGGATTGAATGTACACCAGAACTTTGTCTGCTGGGGCTGCTGAAGAAGGTTAAGCCATCCAATAGACGTATCGTTGCTATCTTTACTTTGTTTTCTAAACAGGCGGTTGCAATGCATTGGTGTGGGAGAACGGTGCCTACTTTGGTGAAATGGATCAGAGACCTTGTGTATTGCAAAGAATAAATGGAGGTCTAGGCTGAGGAGCTGCCAATGTCTTCCAGGCCTAAGGACTTTTGGTAACCACTGACTGCGAACCTGTTGGAACATCCGGACATGTCATAAGGCGCCTGTGGATAAATGGTCTACTTGTGGTGTACTGTTTTGTAATATCAATTTGTCTACACTGCTTCGAACTGTGTTGGAAATATGCTATACTGCTATGCACAGTCAGCCGTCTGTTTATGGGTTGGGGGTTGGGAAAAAATGACTGTATCCTATGTGCTATCCTGATGTTGTGCAGCGTGGGCTCCTCTACACGCTGTTAGATGTACCTTGACAGTGTAATAAATAAACATATATTTTTTTTAAATGTAAACTAAACCCAAAGCAGGTTGAAGAACTATTCAGGTAGAGAATCCAGTTCATAAATAGTGTGTGCTGGCCGTAGGTTCAAAATCTAAAAGCTTGTTAGACAGGCATGAAGATGGTGTAGCTTTATGGAAGGATGACAAAATTAATAAGCACTAGCTATACAAATGGTGCTCTTATTCATTACTACTTTCAAGAATGTGTCCAGGCCACCAGCTAATTGCATGTCCGTGCTGTTAAAACTGCAGCCTGCAGCATCAAACAGTATCTGATTTCCAAGTGAAACATCCCCTTCAGCCGAAATCTTGGGCAATAACACAGTTTGCCTGTTCAACTTTTCAGATTTGTATCCACAGAACCGGCATTCCCTGCTTACTAGATGGTTTGTTGCAAAGAGAGATCAGAGAGCGTTGAAGCATCCGTTGTCCCGGTTGATCAATGCAGCCTCTGCGTCTGTAAACCAGTCGGTGAAACAGGACACCAACTTCGCATTTGTTTTCTAGCGGCAATAGGTTCGTACACACGATGTAAATAAAATGTTATCTCGTCACGAGCCCAACTTGCATTCTCATCCATTACAAATGAATGCATCGTCTGTGACGTGTTTTAAGAACCCTGAATATGCTGTCAGGCCTGGTGTTTCCAGGCCGCTTTCACACTACATCTGTATTCTGGGATTCTCCCAACTGCAGAAAGAACACATTGCCGATTATAATCCAAACTGTTGGTTGTAAAACATTGGGTGGAAAGATTTTTAGGGAAACATGCTAGACCACTCTGGACTCGAAAGCTTCCTTCCACACAATCCACATCTTTCAGGTAAAGTATATGCGCGCCTACCTTCTACTATGTACTTTTCAGCACAGTCCTATCACACAGCTTTCCCTGAAAGGGATAACATTCTCGAAATGCGCTATGTTCATCCGTGCTACCAAAGCTTGGTTCCGTCCTTTGTGGTACCATTTTGCCACTACCTATAACCACTGCCTAACTGCACCGCAACAGTTCAATTCCACCCTGCACATGAACATCAGAAGGATTCACAAAACACTTACCCCATCTGAGCCAGAGAGTCACAGTTGTGTTGTGGACGGAAAAGTTCTTTGTTACCTGCTCCAGTAAGGTCATGCTATGCAAGGAAGGCGCGCCTCTACATATATGCTAATGTTTCCAGGTTTGGGGTAGGCCCAGGGCGCAGAACACCCATACCAAAAGGTTAAACAACGGAGATGCATGTTCTACATACAGTATTTGTAGCGAAACTTCCAAAAAAGGGTACACTTGCACACCCAGTACAGAAGGGCTGCCAAAGGTGTAAACATTTAGTGAATAACCTGGGGTTGTTTAGCCCTAAGGTACAAATCTTTTTAGCATCCTAAAAGTATGCCTTTGCTCTCCAACAAATTAAAAAGCCCTGTCTCATCGGACAATTTAACCATGTATTTACATTCTGTGCACTGTCTAAACCAGCTTCAAAATACAGTAGAACGCAAAGTTGTCACAAACTAATTTATGACACTTGTGTTCTTCTGATAACACTACACGGACAAATAATTAAACTTAAGTACTCTCAGTTCTTAAATACGTACAAATAAATATATTACTTAATTACAAATTGTTGTAACGTCTCTTGGGAACTGGAAAGGCTAAGGTGCTAAAGCAGAAAAACATTAGCTTTAGGCAGCAAACCACAGTTAAACATGTTATCCATGTTATCAGTTAAACATGTGGGAATACATGTGCAGGAGTTGGAAATAAATATAACATTAACGAAGAGCAATGTAAACCTTCAAAGGCTCTTCAACAAAAAAAGGAAATCTGGCAATTACACGAAGAAATTGTGCTTGCAGCTATCCACAATGTCTCCTGTACAACATTATCTGACTTCCACTAGCTGCGTGCTGCCAAAGCTGCCACATCAAAGCTAGAATTAATAACCCTTCAGAGCCTTAATTACTTTGTGCCTTTGGTGTTTAAGCTGACAGATAAATGGCAATGAACCAAGAGAGGCCGTTTGTCTCTCCTAACCTCCAGACCGATGAGAATGCTTTGGAAGTTTGCTCCTGACAAGTCTAAAAAGAAAATCTCCTAAATCTACAAATTTTGTTTTATATTTTTATTGAAAACAGTCTCTTACAAATAATCCCCGGCTCTTTGAATTCGCGCCCATTGTTGTACTCCATCCTCCCAAACACATGCTGTCTGATAGCCAAAACAACATCCTGAGCAGATATTTTCAAGCTGGGCCGACAATACAAAAAAGAAAGTCTATTAAAACACATCTCTTCAAAGAAATTAATATCAGCCACCAAAAATAGGCTCGCAGTACTACCTACTCAAACACAGACGTTTAACTTAGTACAACGTGAAAGTAAGAAGTAATCTGTATCCAGCAGCAGAGGGGCTGCCGCCAGTTACTGGAACAGTTCTCCTCTCTTTTCTCCCTTTCCCCAGGGTTCACCAACTAGTGCACCCATGACATTGACACACAGCACAGCATGCCTGTTAAAAACAAAAATTAACAGGCTGTCGGATACCATAAATATTTTACACATTGCCTCTAAGTTAACCTTGTCTGCTCTGTGCAATAGCTACTAGGGAGTTGAGCTCAGGCTAATTTAGTGACTTTAGTGATTCAGCCTAACAAGGATCGTAGTTATTAGCTGAGGTGGCTACTTAATCCGCTCAACTAATACCCCCTTGTTGGACCTGTCAGCCCTAGGGTGGTCTCCCCATCTATTTTTGATCGTGCCTCATTTTTTCCACCCTCATTTTGATGTTGGACTTAGGTCTCCGGGCACCTTTCCATTGTCAATCAGTGTTAAGGTGCAGGTGCTCCCTTCTCCCAAGATGGCTGCCACAGACCCCTGCTACTGCAGAGTGGTCTTTATTAGTAGCACCCTAGCTGCCAGGAGCTGGCTGGGACCCCACAACAATGTTGCGACACCAGCCCGCCTTTTTGTCCCATAGGTAGAATGGGGAAGCTCTGGAATGTGCTGGAACCTTCTAGAAGGGAGGTGTGGTTTTACTTTTGCCGCCTTGGCTAGAGGTCACCTGACCTAGGGATACATAAGTGAGGGGGGGAACTTTTTCTAGTCAGTTGGCCAGTGGGGTAAAGCAGAGCTGGAGAATCCACGCAGGAGTGTAGGCGGTAGGGCCTAGCCAGGGACTTATGCCTCTGAGAGTGACAGGATTTAGGTGCTGCCTCTTAAGTGAGTGAGGGATCCTGTGAAACCCACTGATCTTGCCCAGCAGTAGGAGGACCCAGAGAACCTCTGCCCAGCCTGACTAGGAAGGACCTAGTCGCCAACTTACTCCCTACCCCCCAGGAACAGAACCCCCAAGGGCGCCAGAGACATCTGCGCCATTAAGACTTTAGAGAACAACTGAATCCTGAAACTGAATGCTGTGACTTCGTGTCAAGACTGAACATCGAAACTACATGCCTAACCGATTGTGTTATCGCTGAGGATCAACCAGGTCTTAGCGCTGTGACCCCTGCGCTCCCTGACCTGGCCTGGGATCCCCGGCAGCGTGCTCCGTTGAGCGCGGAGCTCCCCAGCTTAATTTGAGCCCCCCCCTGCGGCGTGGAGGCTGAAGCGCGCTCACCGCTGCGGCCCGGAGACCGGACGAGTGCCCCTCATCGAGGAGAGGCCCGCGGAGAAGCCCGGGGCCCCGTCGCTGCCGTCGCAGCTGCTGCGAGAAGTGCGTGAGGCCGTGGCCTGTCCCCGTTGGGGAAGGATCAACTGCGGAGGCCGGAGCTGGGTTAGACGCCTCAAGACGTCGTGATCAAGGTAAGCCGGGAGGCTTGGGAAGGACCCCGGTGCGCCCCCTATCGACCGGGAGCAGCACCGCACCCCGAGACCCTGGTTCCCCCTCCGTGGGAGTCCCCCGTTAACCCAGAACTGTGACCCCTCCGAGGGATTGCCCCCCTTTTCTGCAAGACTGTCAAGGAGCGCTGTGCCCCACGAACTGAACCGGAGTACGAGAGGCTCGCTCCGTACGACTCGTTGTGCTCCGTGAACTGCTCCGTTCTGAAGTATTCTTTGCTATTGATTACGAGTAGCGCTCCGTTCTAAATGCTCCGTTCTGAAGTATTCTTTGCTATTGATTACGAGTAGCGCTCTGTTCTAAATGCTCCGTTCTGAAGTATTCTTTGCTATTGATTACGAGTAGCGCTATGTTTTAAATGCTCCGTTCTGAAGTATTCTTTGCTATTGATTACGAGTAGCGCTATGTTCTAAATGCTCCGTTCTGAAGTATTCATCGCTATTGATTACGAGAAGCGCTATGTTCTAAATGCCCAGTGCTGAAGTATTCACTGCTTACTGATTACGAGTAGCGTTATGTTTTAATGCTCATTGCTGAAGTATTCACGGCTTACTGGTTACGAGTGGCGCTATGTTCTAATGCTCTGCTCTGAAGTATGCACTGCGTGCTGGTTACGAGTGGCGCTATGTTCTAATGCTCTGCTCTGAAGGTGTTCGTCAGATTTGTCCCGAGGTGTACAAGGCCCGCGTAGCGCGTAGAGCGCGGTGATCGCCACTGAGGCGCTACAGGTAACCAAGGTAGCGGTAGGCCTGCGAGGTCTGCCCTGGGTCCCTGCACGCCCCCAGGAGTGGCGCTACAATCCCCCAAACCCTACCACGGGGAGTAAGATATACAAGGGTGACCTAGAGCCTGCAGGAAACATACTGGTGAATATCATACTGGTGAATATGGTGCTGGCGGATCAAACGCTGACATAAGTGAATTGCCATTGTCATCTCATTAACTGCATGGATATCTTATGAAGTGCATTTATATCTTATGAATTGCCTTGTTATCCCATGAACTGCATTTATCTTGAACTGCTTGGATAAACTTGAGTTATTTGCATAAATCTCTACAGAGTGGCGTCCCTTATTGTGTGCGTTCCTGGCTTCAGTGGATGTGCGTGTTGTATGGTCGCTTTACACACAAGCCTTCGGGTGCCCCAGCCGCTCGTGTCACGTTACCCCCTTAGGGCCTGGAGACCCCAGGTCTTACACCCCTTTTTAGGTTTCGCCTACACAGCACTTACACCATGCTTGCGAAATCTCTAACAAACAAAAAAATCTTAAATGGGGCTTAGAGTCCGTTACTTAGCATGGGTTGGCTCCCATATCACTCTTGTTTCCTTTCTTCCGGTTGGCCAGCGCCTCCTCCTGCTTCCAGCTTCCTGCTCAGCTTCACGTATTCATCCTTGCAGGGGAGCTTCGACCAAGTACTGCTTCTGGACACCAGTGTCCTTCCACAGGCCGCGCACTTGTAACATACTTTATTTTTATTTATTTTTTTACTTTCCAGTGTCTGCATTCTGTTTGCTGCTTGCCCGTCCCTCCCACCACCTCTCCTCCAACACTGCATGGCCCTTCCTCGCTTGTTGCTGGCCTGTCCCTCCCATCTGAAAACACAACCGATGGAGAGGAGAAGGGTAAGACACCGTACATCCCTTCACAGACTCAAACCAATTATAAGCAAGAGTACTGTGGCAATTTGAACAAAGAAAGTAGTGTACTGTATACCAGAATGGTGGTCCAGTACAATAATCCAGATTATAGATATCACTGAAATGTCTGCTGTCTAGGAAAAGACATCTTTTATGGAAGAGGAAACCTCACACACATAATAGTGTTATGTTTCATCATCGGCGCCCTCTCCCACCCTGGTAGGACAGTGCCACCAGGGCTGACTCAACCTCCTTGAAGACTGTCCCGGACGGGGGTGTTCTTAAATGAATTCTACTGGACAAAACAAAAAGGGGGATCCAGATTAAGCCAAAAATACCTTAGTGTTCCTAGGTTATTACCTTTATTCAGCAGGAACCTAGGTATGAGTAAAAACCAAACGTGGATGGGTATGTTGAGAGTAATGGCTCAAACCCATCTACTATCCAGGTTCTGTATTTAAATCAAGCCAAATGAAAGAAACAAAGAACAGATGACACCATCTGACTGCAGGGACTTTCTTCTTGCATTTTGCCAATTTGTTTGAGAACATATACAGGATGACCATTGGACATATTTAAGACTGTTGCCTTGAGAAAGCCCTGGGTTTGCCAGCTATATGGGCGAAACACGTGTCGCCTGTTCTTTTATTTGGCTTGAAATAAATACAGAACTAAGAAAAACCTATATCACATCTGAATATTGGGACATTTATTTCAGGAATCTAAGCATATACACTTGGCACATCCTGCCTTTCCTACAATTACTTTTCATAGTCTGGTGGACCTTTAGGGTGTAACCACCTGACAGGTTGTCATCTGGAAAAACGAACTAGGGTCATTTCTGGTTGTGCTTGAACCCCAGGAGCTCAACTCTCATATAACATAACCCTCTACTATCTGCCAACATGTTTCTGCCCATATTTATTAGCCTAAGCGGTCTTTAGGGCTTATGGGATCTCTAAGACTAGATATTGTGACTCTCCTAGTCACTAACACACAATGCAAAAGAGTGTGAGCTACCTTTTGAACCCAGGTGATTCCAACCTGGAACTGGATACGGTTAACTTGATTCCTAACAGGAAAAGAATAACAAGTGAGTGCAATTTAAAAACATATAGGAAAAGGAGACCATTATAATTCTAATATGCATGGTTAAACAAGCGAGACATCAAAACATACGCTTTTATGTGGTCAAAACTGTGATCATGCAAGTGTTCTCTCTCAGTAATCTCGTAACTATGGAGAAACACCTGTGAACTATAGTGATGAGGCAAATTAGTCCTCATGTGCCTGTCAATGGGCTATAGCGTTTTTAACTATGGTAAATTCTCATAAATTGAAAGAAAAAACAAATCCATTTCTGTAGGAAAGCACGATCTGCTTCTTAAGGTTACCCCCACTTTTTGCTTGATGTGATGCTTTTTTTGACTAGTCTGACTGGGATCCTGCTAATCACGACCCCAGTCTATCTGCTTTCTCCCTAAACTGTTCTGTTCAGTACCTAGGTACATCCCAGATTGGATACTGGGGTAGCCTGGTCAGTCCCTAATATATGTTACCCCTGTACCCTGGGCATAGGTACCCCAGAGGTCTCCCATGGGCTAAAGCATGTTAATGTTATTGATATTTCTTGAGCGCATCTGCTACTCGAGGGCGTCCTGGCGCTATACTTGATGTCCTGCAGTGGCCTAAGCGCAGAAGGAGTAGTGAATAGTCATTATGCAGTGAAAAACCATGTTTTCAAGGCCTTCCTGAAGTCCAGAAGATTTGTCATGCATCCAAGAGGCAAAGGGAGGTCATTCCATGCTTTGGCTGCACCTACCACAAAGCTTCTGCCACCCCAGTTAGTTTTTTTTTTTTACAAAGGGCACTGAGACTAATTTAGCTTCTGAGGATCGTAGTGATCTAGGTGCATGCCAGCGGAAACATTGTTTTAAGTGAAAGGGTCCATTTCCTTGAAGGGATTTGTGGACCACGCACAAAGCTTTAAACAGAACACGCTTTTTAACGGGCAACCAGTGGAGCTTTTTAATTTCAGCCGAAATTGAGGCATATTTTGGGGTGCCAGTGATTAGTCTGGCAGCTGCATTCTGCGGAAGTTGAACATTTTTCATGAGCCCCTCCTGGATATTTAGATATAATCTGTTACAGTAATCTAATCTGGACATGGCTAAAGCAGTGATCACTGTTTGTGGACTGTCTTTTTCGGCAGGAATGGCAGAATTGTTTTGCAGGATCGCAGAGTGTAGGATGTAGCTGAGACCACTGCGTTCACTTGATCCGTCAAACTGAGTTTGTTGTCTATATAGACTCCTAAGTTCTTTACCTTCCTAGTGGGGGACGGAAGGGGACCTAGTGAATCCGGCCACCATGCCAGGGTCCAGAAATTTGGATCATTACCGAACAGTACCACCTGCGTTTTACTGGAGTTAAGTTTCAGGCTATTTTGGGCCATCCAGTTACCTACAGCTGTCATGTAGTCATGGAAGCGGGACACCGTTTCCTGTACTCCAGCTGGTAGCAGTGACACTACGATTTGGGTGTCATCAGCATAAGGAGATAGATTGAACCCGAAGGATTCAATCACGGGAGCCAACTGTGACACATAAACGTTAAAAAGAGTCGGACTCATGGATGACCCCTGAGGGACTCCACAAGGCAGTGAGAAGGGTTTGGCAGTGAAATCTCCGAGGGAGACTGTCTGTACTCCATTAGATAGGAATGATTTGACTAAATTCCAGGCCGTGCCTTTTACTCCGATCTCTTGTAGCCGGTCCATCAGTAAAACATGATGGACCATATCAAAGGCCGCAGAGAGGTCCAGCATAATCATAGTAGCTTTTCCTCCCTGGTCCAATGTGGTCCTGATTTCTTCAGTGGATTTAAGCAGTGCAGACTCTGTGCTGTGTCCCCCCGGAAACCATACTGGGTGGGATCCAGCACCTGCCCTTCCTCCAAAAACCGACTGAGTTGGGTATTCATTATTTCTTCTGCGATTTTAGTAGGCAGTGGGAGTCTAGATATGGGTCTCAAGTTGTTGGCGTCTTTAGGATCTAGATTTGTTTTTTTTAGCAGGGGAAGTATGGATGCACTTTTCCAGGCTTTGGGGAAATAACCTTCCGAAAACATAGCATTAATGATGGCCGTCATTGTTATAGTGACTGGTTCAGGTTCTAGCTTTAATATAGAGGGTGGACACGGATCAGAGGGTGACCCCGATTTTGCTTTCCTCAAAAGCTTAAAAGTATCAGAGACAGTGACTGGGTTAAAATTATAAAAATGTGGCAACGTGCTTTTTCCTATCTTAGGATCTTCAGTTTCTACCAGAGGTGTCTTCGTAGTTGAGCCTGTGCATAATCCAGTTCAAACCAGTCCTGGGAGCCGTTGTCTCCAGTTCTGGCATAAAATTGGACAAAGAACATGGGAGTAACCTCCCCCCTGTCCAGACCCTTCCCTGGGAGGGTCCCCTGAATCTTCCCAACCCTTTTCTTATGGTACTTAAGGGCTTACCTAGGTGTAGGTCCCTAGATTCGTTGTGGACAAGATTCAGAACTGAAACCACTGCACTTCTACCGTCTGGGAACTCTAGACTTCGCTGAACTTCATTTGGGCTTGACATCGTCTCCCTTTCACTATGCTGCATCATCTGTGCCTGTACACCATATAGGATCCATGCAGGACCTGTGGAGCATCCAAGACACTTGAAGATAATCTCCTTCGAAGTGAAGGAATCCCTTCCCTGCATTCACAGACACCTCAACACTGCTGAACGGTCTGCTGATCCCAATCTCCTGCGGACTCCGAAGGGTTCAACAACACAGGTGGTGGTTATCTACATCTCTCGAGGGCCGAGCTGTCCTCTCACTGAGTTTGAGGTCAGAATCCCTTGTGGGGGCTGCATTAACCAAACCCCTGTGCACTGCGTACTTTTACAAGTGCATATGCTTGTTGGCAACTTTGCGACAAGTACATTGGGCTCCAAGTAGCCCCAACCTCCGGCAACTTCTTCCATTAAGATCTTCAGCAACACCGCCTTGTGGGCACCGTGGCCTGCTCCTGTTGGTGAGCTGCTCTAGGTCCTCTCACGACTCCTGGGCCTCCGGCCTGTGGGTCCATTTGCGAGTCACCTTTGTTTTCCTTGGGCTCTCCCGATTGCTCGGGCCTGCCCTGACTCCCCTGCTTGTGGTGAATCTCCTGGACCTTGCTGGTCCCAACCGTGCACCTTCTTGATTACCTGTGTGGGTTGCATTTGCCAACGATTGTTGGTGCTCCTGCCGGACACTACCCCCTCAGCACTCGACATCCTTCGTGGGACAGCTCGTATCCAGGTCCTGGTCATCCTCAGCATCGCCTGGTCCTCGCAGCTGCAGAGTTAAGGTCACTGTCATCCTCCATGAAGCACCCGACATCGGATGGCATTCGACTTCCAAGTTTCCTGGTCACCCCTGAGTGACAGACTCTGTCATCTCTGCTTTCAGGTACTCCTCGTTAAGAATCCATGCCTGGATTCCTCCGGATACTTTCTCCTCTTCCAGCAGTGGCACTTTCCTGAAGTCCTCCACTGGATTTGGCGGCGGTTTCCGACGCCACTTCACACCTATGCACCCGACTTCCCTGGGACAGGTAACTTGGGTACTGTATCCACAAGTGGGGTGAATCTCCAACCTTCTGTCTTCCACTGGGTTTCTTCAGGGTCCGCTGGGAAGGGCCCCATAGCTTTAAAATTCCAACTGAGACTTGCACATAGACTTGTACGGAGCACGTGGTCGTGTTCTCGCACTGCACACGCTCTCCGTGGGGCCCCTATCTACTTACCTTGAGTGGTTCTGTTGGTCCCCAGAAATTCTACGTCCTCTTGATATTTCCTGACTAGAGTTGTGGTTCTCATACCACTTTCTTAGTATAAGGTAGTATATGGGGCCCACTGTGTATTAGTGCTATTTACTGTGATTTCTTTGCTAAAGTAGTGCGTGCTTTGATTCTATCTCCGTGTAGGAGATACTTTAAAGTACTAGAGAGTGTTCTATAATAAATACATATTTTTATACATACTTTGTGTGGTTCCTTTTCATTTAATCTATACTATAAAATTGCATTCTGGTAAAACAAACTGCTTTACACTCCTTCAAGACTAAGCCTGAAGGCTGCTCTCCACAGCTACCACTTGGATAGCTTTCTAAGGTTGTCCGAGACCTCTTAAAGCACCATAAGGGTTGTCTGGACTGGTGCAAAGTGCCCACTTAAATTAGTGGACTTCATGTACCAAGCCAGCTTCTCACAATTTCTTACCCCAAATTTTAGGGGACAGTGGCTTCCTGGTCACAGAAGGGGATGGTGTCCTCTGTAGTTAGCGACTGTTCAAAGGTGACAACACATTATTCCTGTTATGAGGTATGGTAAGCATTTTAGTAAATAATTCATGATGCCCTCATAGGGCCAAAGGTATCATTGAATAAGAAATTGTGATGGTTAAATCATTCTTTAAAAGATAATTGGTTTGTCTCGTTAACTATACCCGGTTGATGGCACCACGAGAGCACTATGAATTATTTACTAAAGTACTTACCATACTTCATAACAGGAATAATGTTTTGTCACCTTTGAACAGTGTGTGACTACCAAGGACACCACAAAGCAACAAAGGTCCAATTCCAACCACTCCCGAGCCGTCCCATGCGTCAGTTTCCCTTTAAAGCATCCCATGCATCAACAGCGCTCAGAAAATATCTCTGCTTCCATCCTACACACTGAGCAGGTGCTGTACATCCGAATGATGACCCGGTCTAAATTGTATGCTTAGCGTCGAAACATTGACTTGACACAATAATAGTGTATTGTTTTTATTTTGATTCTGGAGCATGTCACTCTGTCAGAGAGAGTTCCAACCGCTTATGCATGCTGAATCAATCACTATGTTATGTACATAGTTGTATAGCGCACTTTACATTCACTTATCTTCACTTGCACTACGTTGTTGCACCATTTGGGATCTCCTTCTTACTTACAAATCGATTTAAGTATAAAGGTGCAATGATTTTTTCTATTGGTTAAACAATTAAAATAAAACTGTCCAACTGAGAAATTGAAACAATCTCTTGATGGTCAAAATTACTCTCGCCAAGGAAATAGAGGTTCACGCTTCCCCCTCTAGGGACCACTGCTTGCTTTATTACTAATCTTCCTGGTGGGCGGTAGATGGCCACAGCGTGGGAATTTCATAGGAGTGAGAATAGTGGTAGTCAAAAGGTGAGTGGGGGGAGTCCCGCACATACACGGTTGAAGAAATTACTTCCCGAGAAGGAGGCAGTCTCTAAACAGTTTCCTATGAAGGGAGTAAAGTTACATAGCTACCACCTGCTTGCATTTCTCAGTGCCAGGTGCACACTACCTGACTGCCGCACGATTCGATGTTTCCCTGTGCCTAGTAAAGCGTTTCACTTCCACCATGTGCTAGTTTTCAACTGCAGGTTTCCAGGTGCCTCTACCTCACGAATACTTTGATGTTCGGGTGCTCTGCTAGTATTAGATGAACCGCTTCTTAGGGAAGTTGTAGAGCAGAAATGCCGCAAGGCACGCTGAAGCTCAACTAGGTATGGTAACTACAGCAATCTAGAAACTGAGTCCAGTTAGAGAGTGCAGCCTGTACACAATAGGTCTATTCTAACTGCTGTGAAGTGAAGGGGCGAAATCACAAAGCTCAACACAATTAAGTGAACCCTTGAAACTGTACAAGGCACTGTCAATCAGAAATGAGTAGCAAACATGGGGAAACAGACGGAATTGCAAAAAGGCAACAGCCACTGAGCGTGACACAAGGCAAGCCTTGTGTGTTGTGATACTGCAAGTCCATATCCAATGTTGTTGTCACTCATGGGCAGTGGAGCAGAGTTAGGCTCCACAAAGATGCAACGCCGACTGATCGTGAATCCTTAATGCTGGACGTATCCATAGAAACTCTCTCCCGGGCTCGTAAACACTTCAATAAATTGGTTCCTACAGTGACACGGTATTTCTGCGATTAGAATTCCCCCAGAGACCTTTTTTCTGAGAATCTTCAGTGTTTAAATGAAAAAGCAATAAAACACACGCATGATGAGTGATAGATATCTGCGCCAACAAATGAACCACTGCTACATTATCACTTTAAATCAATCAAGCTGGAAGCTGTGCACATTTAACACGGATTCAAAAAGTCTCCGATTCGAACGCTCAATTACATTTTCCAGGTCAGTGATTTATTACAAAGATACGGGTTTTTTTGTAATACAAAACCACTTCAAACTAGCACGGAGAGCCTTGGGGAGGGGGTCCCTGTACCTAATCCTGGGCAGCCGGACACGCTCTGCCAACTGCCATTGTGCCCTTTATTCGCCGTGGCGTGAATGTGTGTCTATAATGGACAGCTCTGGTCTGTCTGGGGGGCGGAAACGAGGCCACGCTTATTAGACACGACTCCCCGATGCCAGCTGACGGCTATTCTCAGAGCTCGGCGCCAATGTATTCGCCTACAAAAAGGTAACATTGGCGCACATTATAAATCATTTTATGTCTGATCTCGGTCACTTTATCTTTCTATCAAGGTCTAAGACTTTTTCGGAGCGTGAATGATTTTTGCCGAAGATTCCATGATTATTATGCCTGGATTCTAGCTTTGACTTCAGCTAAGGGCAGATGTATTCCCGTGTGGTCTAAAATAGTTAGTTCCTTAAAATACTTATTTGCAACTAGATTAGATGACAAGCTTTTGAAGTTCACCATCAGTAACGAACTTTAGTGTAATTACATTTAAAGGACTTCAAAAAAGGGCAAGCAAATGTGCATATCCCATTAATTATAAACACTACTAAATGTAACAATTACCTACACTTACTTGAACAGAGAACTGAAAATCGAATATCCATAACAGAATAAGAAAGCTTTCTGCCTTTCACACTAATAGACTCCAACAACACACTGCAGCCACTGAACAAGATACAGAAGGCGCTCCCATCCGGAAGGACCACCAAAAGAACTGAGGAGTCTGACACTACAGCTACCGAACAAGAGACAGAAGGCTCTCCCGTTATCAATGACTTCAAAGAGCTGAGGAGTCTGACACTACAGCTACCGAACAAGAGACCGAAGGCTCTCCCGTTATAAATACTGTGGAATGCCCTGCCTCTTGAGCTTAGGAATGTCAGTTCTTTGACTGGCTTTAGAAAGCAATTAAAAACCTGGCTTTTCCAGTACTAGGTGCTAGCTTGTGGCTTGTATTTCCTAGCGCCAAGACACCTTCGGGTATGTGTGCGCTTTAATAAATCTCATTAACATTAACATTAACAATGACTTCAAAGAGCTGAGGAGTCTGACACTACATTTACCGTACAAGAGACAGAAGGCTCTCTCGTTAGCAATGACTTCAAAGAGATGAGGAGTTGGGCACTACATCTACCGAACAAGAGACAGAAGGCTCTCCCGTTATCAATGACTTCATTAGAACTGAGGAGTCTGACACTACATCTACTGAACAAGAGACAGAAGACTCTCCCATTCTCAATGACTTCAAAGAGCAGATAAGTCTCTGGCACTGCAGATATTGAACAAGAGACAGAGCCTCTCAAATTCTCAAAGATTCCAAAGCGCTTATGAGTCTGAGGCACCGAGCAAGTGACAGAAGACTCTCCAGTTTGCAAGGACTTCAGAGCGGATGAGTCTCTGACACTGCAGTCACTGAACAAGGGACAGAATGCTCTCCCGTTCAAGGATTCCAAAGAGCTGGTGAGTCCCTGACACTGCAGCTACCTAACACGAGACAGAAGGCTCTCCCATCCAGAAGGACCCCCAAAAGAGTTGGTGAGTCCCTGACACTGCTACTACTGAACAAGATACAGAAGGCTTTTCCATTCACAAGGACTCCAAAGAGATGACAGGTTGCTCAATACTGCAGGCGAAGGAAAAACCGGAGAATTATCTCCTTTCAGCAGGGCCCTACTCTATTACATTGTTCTTTTTTAATCTTCTATTTCCATTCATGCACAGGTATTCCCAAATGTAGAAGCGCTATTTGAGTCGTTTGCTGCCTAAAGCTACTAAATATTGTGCTTTTGCAACTCAGCAATTCCTTTTCCGAGAGACATTAGAACAAGTTGCAATAAGTAGTATATTAAAGAACTAAGACTAAGAACTAAGACTTAAACATATGATTTGCACATCCTATAGCAGTATTTGAATATCGAAAGAAGTGTAGTGAACTAGTTTGTGACAAAGTTTGCCTTCTACAATATCTGAAAGTAGTGTTGACAGTAAGCATTTATTCCTTGGTAAAACTATCTCTGCCCATAATACTAGAGAATTGACATTGCATTGGAGAAGGTTTCCTATGCCTATCCCAACATGGTCATGTGTACCTGGACCACAATTTCCTCTCACCCCAACCAAGAAAAAATCTTCTGGTTTGTGATGTGAATTGCCAGTCTTTATCTTGTGATTGGCCAGGCTACAACAAACTGTTTATTCAGTATCAGTTCTATGTACAGTCTTTAAAACTCTATGTCCCCCTATACTTTGATTTTTTTGACACCCTTGAGCACTCCTTTATCGGTTCCTCTTGGAACAACCTTTCTTCCTTTTACGACCCTCTCCGTTTTTCTGAACTATGTTGTGTCTTTTATCAATTGAATAAATATTAATTGTTTTGTAAATTGGTTGTTGCACATCTTCTATATTTTTGCAAATCCAAATGGTTGAATATAAACTGTGAGCTGACATTTGCTAGCTCTGAAATGTTTAAACTGATTATTGTGTTAAACAAAATAAGTTCCTCTTGAATTATTGGTCAAGGACCATTGTTCTCTGTATCTATCCCAACATGGCGGCTGCAACCTGCGACCTTGGAAGATCAAGTGTTTCGTGCTAAACTAGCAGACACTATCACTACATATTTTACTGAAAATGAAGGCACTGCTTCGACTAGATCGGTTGAATTGGAGGCTTTTAAAATCACGATAAGGGGGGTTTGCTATGGGAAGCTTGGTTGGGGTCAGACGGGAGGTGAACAGGGACTTGGTAGATTTGGAGGACAAACTACAGGCGCTGGAAGTGACAGCTCAGGGACATGTAGCGGGAGGGGAGCAATTACAGGAGGCTAGGATTAGGCACACCAAACTATTAGAGCGTATTCGAACGGTAGACTTACATGCGTACACTCTGCGTACTCACGCCGAAGCAGATAGGGCTGGCACGTTACTGGCGTGACTGATTGTTCCCCCATTAAGTCCCACTCCCATTTTAGTGATCTATGACGCACACCACTCGTTGCTGACCTCCAAGAGCGAAATTAATCAGACTTTTCAGGAACACTATACTAACCTGTACAGTGCACAACCATTAGAGAGGTCGGAAGAGATGGCTCAATTCCTAGCGGGTATAGACCTTCCCACGGTAACTGATGCCTCGGCTGAGCTGTTGGCGGCGCCGATCACCGTAGCGGAAATCCGGGTTGCAATAAAAGCACTGGCATGTAATAAGACCCCAGGGTCTGACGGCCTGCCTGTGGAATTCTACTCCACCTACGTGGACGTATCGGCCCGAAGTTGCTACAATTATATGCCACCTCCCTGGAGGAAGATACACTGCCCCCCACTACCAAGGAGGCAATAGTCACGTCCCTACTGAAACCAGATAAGGTCCCCACTGACTTGGCGTTGTACCGTCCGTTATCAATCCTTAATACAGAATATAAAATCCTAAGTAAAATTTTGGCGTCCAGATTACTTCCTCTGCTGCCTAAATTAATACACATAGATCAGTGCGGTTTTCTCCCCAAGCGTAGTACATCTCTTAATATTCGTCGGTTACACGCCCTGATGCATGCAGTGAAGGGGTCATTGCCGCTGGCCTGATGTTTATCCCTAGATATACGGCAAGCGTTTGATACACTCAGCTGGTCATACATGCTTGCAGTGTTAGTAAAGTTTGGTATACCCCCGAATATTGTAAATGGATTCAATTACTTTACACTGATCCCACAGCCCGCGCCAAGTCAAGAACAGTTATATCTCCGGCATACCGTGTCTATAGGGGGACACGCCAAGGTTGCCCCCTGCCACCCCTTTTGTGTTGGCGTTAGAGCCAATGGCCCAGCGATTGAGATGCGAAATGGCCCCCTTCGGCATACCGTTACCAACAGTAATACACTCAGTTTCGTTATATGCGGATGATATGCCGTTATTTTTGAAAGACCTTGGCATGGACATGCGGCCCCCTGCCGCTTTGTTATCGCAGTTTGGAGATATTTGTGGTCTGCATATGAATGCCACAAAGTCAGTAGCATAGTCCGGCACAGTTCAGACTAGAACCCACAACATTTAAATATCTTGGGATACAAATTTATGGGTCTCCTGTCGACACTATAGACGGGAATGTGGTGCGAACCATGAACTCGCTCCGTTCACAAGTGTCATTTTGGAACACCCTCCTGTTGTCATTGGTGGGCCGTCTAGCAAAGTTATGCTACCTAGACTCTTATACCATTTTGTGAATATCCCTGTGGTCCTGCCAGCCTGGATCGTTCGGACACTAAATACTCTGCTAACGTCATTATTATGAGGAAAGGGGAGACATAGGCTAGCGCTATCCAAGATGCAACTCCCGAGCAATGTACACGGTATGGGAGCACCCGATTTTAAAACGTACTGTATTGTCGGGCAGCTGCAGTGGCTGACGTACTGTCTGGCGGGCCAATATTTGTTCGAAATATGATATACCCCAGCACACTTGCAGCGGGGAAAGTTGCAGGCGCTACTGTGTCCTGGGGCTGACAAGGTGCGAGACCCGCCTTTTCTATTGTCCATCGCCTTACACTACTGGAAGCAAGCTCAGAAATCTGCAAATGTCTTGAATCCATACGCTCCCAACATCCCCCTCTTTGTTCTGCCTACCCGCCGTGGTGTTTTGTCCACTGCTAGGATATGAGACTGGATACAGGCAGGCACGTCCACAGTTGGGGATCTCTTCCTTGACGGTACGTTAATGCCGCATGGCGAATTTGTCCGCACTAATGCGGTGCCGGAGTCTCTGTTCCTCACGCATACAGTGGTTGTGCATTATGTTCGAAGGCACTGGGTAGTGGCACAGAATGAACCCCCTACATTTCAGTTACAGCGGTCTCTCCACATCATGGGCCATGGGCGCCACCTTGTGCGCTGGTTGTACCGTGGCCTGCAAGAGCATCTACATATATCACTATTGCCTCTCCGTCAGAAGTGGGAACTAGCACTGGCAAGGGAGTTGGATGATAGGGAGTGGGACACTGCCCTGGAGCATCCCTGACGAGTGTCCCGTAATTTTAGACTGAAGAACATACAGTTACTAATACTACACAGGGCATCCCTTACACCGCAGGCTATTCACGAAATGTATCCCTCGTCCACTGCACAATATCCCAGATGTATACACCACCCTGCCGACTTTACGCATATGCTATGGTCATGCCCAACCCTAGGAAAGTTCTGGTCGGAGGTTACCCAGGGGCTCACTGGGCTCACGGGGCGCACCCGCTGGGACAACATGGAGGTGTGCCTGATGGGTCTCTTTTCACTCCCAAAGAAGGTGAAACTCCTACGTCGTTTCACTGGGTTAGCTTTGATGCTTGCAAAATGATTAATTATGCAGCGTTGGAAGTCTCGCACGGCACCACGTGAAAGTAAATTGGGAGAGGAGGTCATTAGATGGGCAGTGGCAGAGGGGAAGGCGCTCACTCGTAAGGAATACAGGGGATTAAGAAAAAGGCCAATTTCCCTAGAATGGTCCCAAGTTCTAGAGCAGTTTAAAGTGGAAACAGCCGATGATGCAACAGTGGCCCGAGACCCACTGATACCCTAGATACAGCAGCCGGATCCATGCTTAATGGGCGAACTGGGTGGGGAGGGTCCGTGCGACCACCCCCCGCCCCTCCCCCCCACCTTGGGCCACACTAGCAGAGTATTACTTGGATGGACCCTTAGGAGCCCGTCCCGTAGGGACTGTTCGGAATATAGCGACTAAGTTTATGGTTAGTAGTGAGGGAAGAGTTGAGGGTGGGATACTATGGGTGGGTAATGGGGAATGACACTGATGTTATATGGAGTTATGAGAAGGATTGTACTAGCCAGATTGTGAATTGACAAGAGTGTCCTGGGTCACATGCGCATATATCACGTGGCTGTTTTATACACTGTAATGTCACAAAGAAGCCGGGCAGCAACAATTGTTGGTTTATATGTATAAATGTAATCCAAAAACGAAAATTTATACTGTAAGTTGATACCTATCTTAATACTCTAATAAAATTGTGTTAAAAAAGACAGTGAGCGTTAATTCAAAGATGCAATGATATGCAAGTTTGCGGAGGACACAGATTTGTATAATTACATTATATTGATGGTGGAGTCTTATTTGAGCACACAATCGAACAATTAAGCTAAATACATCATTAGTTCCTTTGGAGTTCAGATCAGCACGAGGATTTTCACTAAGTGTACTGGTACCAGTCACAAGACATATCCGTTGGAAATGCATAAACATTCAAACTTTATTGTTGGCCGACAAGGCAGCACGTAGAAAACATTCATCTCCATTCTCCATTGTTATACACTCGTTTGTATTGGTTTGTAAATGTCTTGAGCCTTGGGCCTGCTCTGTCACACAAACCGCTGAAAAGAGGTGTATTTCACACTTCAGCTACCGAATAAGATACAAGGCTCTCGCTTCTTTCAGGACTCTATCACTACTGGACAATAAGCTGAAGCGTCTCCCATCCTCCAGGAATTCACTGGGTTTTGGGTCTGCTACACTGCATTTAGTGAAATACAGAGTTAATGCTTTAACAGCTTTCCATCACATGGAAGGCTCTTCCCTTCTGCCAGACTCCCCAGAGATGAAGGGTCTCACGTTTTAGCTACTGAAAGGCAGACTCAGAGCTGAGGGGACTAACCCTACATAGACTGAACTAGTCCCCGAAAACTCCCTAATCCCCTAAAACACTGTAGAGTGAGGGGCCTCAACTGCAGATACAGAACAAAAGACGGGAGGCTTTGCCTCCGGCCAGGACTCCACAAAAGTAATGGGTCTCACAAAGTAGTGACTGAATAACAAATAGAGGTTTCTCTCTTCCTCTGGGCTCACACTGCCTCAAATAAACACGATGGAAGGTTCTTCCTTACTCCAGGACTTCACCGCGTTGGTCGATCTTTCAAACTGCAGCCACGGAGTAAAATAAATAAGGTTCCTTCAGACCTCCTGACACAAACTCAGTACCTAACCGTTCCCATCCATAGCCAAATTTGCCTTTTTCAGTATCTTATGACTGATAACTACGGCTTTTTTAATACACCACCCCTAAAACATATCAGTGTTACAAATGATAAGATCCTGGCAAACCTACAGCAGTTTCTGTAGAAAGGTTTGGATTTTAGCAGCATCATGTCTGAACTTCGCCCTTACTGGCTAGCCAGTGTTAGGAGATTAAACACCAATCAGCACATGGAGATTTCTAGTCTGTAAAACTGAGGTTATCTACTTAGAGATGTCAGAAGGTTTTAGAGACATGCGTTGAACGGTAGCTTGCACAAAACCTCAAATGACTCTCCCAAACTATCATATTCTCTCACTGTTCTTTTGTACGGAGGGTCAATTTAGTTTAGTCTCTTTGTCCCTTACATCTTTAGCTTTGCAACAACCAATAAGACACATAAGTAAATCTTATCCCTGTGTCAGTGCACGTAGTTCAGGAACCAAGCTGTTATTGAGAGAGGGTGGTTTGTTCCATTTTAATGCAGATGGGAATGTGGTCTGGACTACAATACATTGAGGACCTTCAATGGCAAGGACTAGTCACCAAAACCTTCTTGGGGATGCCCAGCAGGGATGGTCCAGCAAGGAAAAATGTGTTAAGGTGGAGATGGATTGAAGGTCTTTAGCAGCACTTAATTTAGCGTATCACCCATATAATGGATTCAACAACCAATGATTTCCAAACATGGTGTCGTCTCTCAAGACGATCAACAAAATTATGGGCGGAATCCTTGTTTTTAAGACTGCCATGATATGGACGGAATTTATGTTTATGCTGGTGATATTTCGTTATGACCATAAGGCGTATCGGAATAGTTTGGTAGGGATCCTACACAGCATTAGGGTTAGATTTTGCTTGAAATAGGAACACTATTACCAAATGGCATCCGAGCTATGCTCTTGCTCACCAATTACTGGTGAACCGGACTATAACATTACTCGGTGTTCCCTTCGTCACAATTTACACATTAATGAAGATCATGTTACAATATAATGACCAACGGGGCTATAGTACGGTTGGATCACCCACTCGCTCGCTCCACTAGCTTTACTATAGGGAGAATGTTAATCACACCAATATTGGGGCCATCTTTCAGTCTGGGACTGTGTACTGGTCCTTCGTCCATTTTTATGTACTCAACATCACGCACAAATGGTACAGGAAGTTTGGATCTCTCTCGTGTGAACAGCATTTTTGGAACAGTTGACTGAGGAACTGGTAAGCGAGTGGTGTGTTTTCTTTTTTTTTTACTGTGTTATTTTCCCCTAGATATGACTATGGTTATTTTTTAACTCTGCATTTTCGTGACGCCAAGATTTTTCCATTCTCTTTTAGCGGGCTTATCATGGCCCTGCAAACTGACTTATCAGAGGATTCAGACTTCTTTAGGAACACGAGATTTGGAACTCCGAATGTGTCTATAGACTAAGTACGAGGCTCACGAGCCTGGGAAGGGGGGTAAGTCCACATACACATATTTGATGAAATGCTAATGGATTCTATGACTCACAGACGATCGATTTATTGTTTATCTTTACATAGATGCTACTCCCACCAGGAGGATCATTTAACGCTGCGCTTGCCACAATGGAAGTACAAAATTAACAAGCCCTTGTGTTGGGAGATTTTTGATGCAGTCACAAACACGCTGAGGGAGTTCAGACATCAACATAGATAATGTTCGTTTTTATATGAGTTGCCCCCATAATACGGTGGAGCACTCATCGGTTACTTGAAACTATACTAACGGACACATTACTGGTTTAACACTGGAGTGACTAATTCGTTTTATCTATCACATACCACTGTATAGGCACGCAGTGGCAGAGCATGATAGGGTGATGGCTCTAAACACTGTCCTCCCTTATGGGGTTTACTTATTTTATATGCGCACTAGATATTCAAGTGTGCTAAATCTGGGATGGTACAACCACGAGGTGATGCCACTATTCAACAGTGCCAATCAAATTTGTACAATTAATGATTATATATGATTGTGCAGCCTTGAAAAAGTCCAGGAGGACGAACCACGTGTTGGCTGCTGCTTTGTCAAACAATGATGTACTTGAATATGTTCATAAATTAAAAGAGGACTGTGTACCGTTCATGGTTGGACTGGAATCATCTATTATTAACTGGGAACTTAAGAAGGAAAAAAACGAAAGGAAAGAAAACTGGATGGAGTGTGCTTCGGTGCCATTTATGTGTCTTAATACTATTCCGCATTGATTTGTAGTGCGGTTGATTTGCACCTAAGGTGGCTGGATGTAGGCACTATGAAAGCATTTCCTAGAGAACAGACTTCATATTGTTTTGTATATTCACTGCCGTAAACAAAGAATAGATGTGCAGACGGTAGGCATAGCCAACATTTGTTAGGTCATAAACTACGGGAGGCTATCCATGATAAGTGTCTGGAGTCAGACATCCTTAAATCCATTGAAGGACATGATGCTTAGAAATTGCCAGAGATGGTGTGTTCAAAAGGGGCACTATAAGCATGCTCACTGAAGAGAATGCAATGCATCAAGTGAAGCAAAAAGTATCATCATCCCTATGGGCGTTAAGGGAAGCAGAGGACTGCTTTACTTTACCTTGATGAGTAAGGACCATGAAACAAGAAGGAAGAGAGTAAACAGTTGCAGCTATACTAGGAACACAATTCAGGAACAGGCAAGTAGTAGATTCAGCACAGTTCTTGACCAGCACAAGGGGGCAGTTTTAGTGAGTCACGGATTTTAACTTATTTTGTGCAGAAAGGGATATGCATGTACCACTCAGTGACTGTGCATTGCTTTACTATGAATTGTTTTGAATGTGGAGCACGTGCCATCTGGGGCACTGAATTCTTCTTATGGACATATTTGCTACATTGCGAAATCTTACTGTGGAACCAGAGAGACTTGACAATGCTCTTTAGCGGTATGCCACTGGGTTCTTCTGTGTGAATATGTAGTCTTAGCAGTCAGCATTTTATTCTTCATCAGAACATAGAGTGACTACCAGATAAGTCTAGTTATGCAAGCCTTGTTCTAGACTTTGTTTTATTCAAGCCACATTCCCACTGTTTTTATTGTCTGGTACGCTAGCTGGGCACAAGTTATACGTTTAGTGCAGGAACAAGTTTAATCTCTTTGCATCACTGTCATTTTTATTGTAAACAATTCAATGTTGCTTCTAGATTACATTTCTCTTGTAAAGATCAGAGTCCTTGATGATGCATTTCGTAGTAACAGACTTGCAGGAGGAATATTTTCGCATGCAAATCATAAATAAACACACATAATGTATCTGCTTCGAGATTGCCATTCGCCATCACCACTTCAAAGTTCTACCACGGACGTAAAATCGACTCCACAAGCCTTTTACAAATGAAAGTAAGGGTGTTAGTTGACCTGAGATATTAGTCCACCTTTTCTTAGATGATTGGGGGATCAAGTCCCCAGTCTTTGGAAATTATGAGAAGACCTATGGGCAACATCAAGGTCATTACCAACATAGGTCTCCAGATAAACTACAAAAAGTACGGGCGTGGTCGAGCCGTTGACTGTCATGGTCGCACGATGAAGCTCCAGAACCGAATGCCCACAATATGGCCATGTCTGAACTGGGGTGGCAGACTAAAGAATGATGATGGATTAAACCCAGATCAGTTGACTGAGTGTGAGTGGCTGCAATGTTCAACACTCCGTCCATCATCCCCTTTGGTTTTTCACAGTCGGAGGGTAGCGGATTCCATCTTCGCTTCTACCATTTATCAAGAAGGTTCTGCACCCGTACTACCCTGGGGTGCAGCGGCTCCCTGCGGGTCACCCCGAGCCACCGCTGAGACTTGCCGAGGGGAGGCGCAGCCCATCCTACCTCGGAGGCCCCGCTATGACAGGGGCCACGAGTGAGCTTGAGGGAAAGGTTGCAGAGCCTTGCTGGGCCCCTCCCCGCCCTACACAATGCTGCCGGGGGCGCATAATCCATTTATGCGGCCCGGCGAGAGGAGCGGCTACTGCCCGCTTTGGGGGCCCTGAGATGACAAAGGCCGTGGGCTGAGCTGGGGCTGCAGTGCTCGGCTGGGCCTTGCTGGCCCCCTCTTTGAGCCTTCCATTATTCCGGCAGTACTTGCGACGCGCATCGGCTACCACCAATATTCTGCAGTTCAGGCCGTGTCCCGCTGGATCAAATGTGCTGAGCCCCCACCCGGTGAGCTCCTGGACATACCGGATCACAGGCCACACTCCCGGCGGCCACTGCTGAGTGTGGGCCTACACGTTGGGGCCTACATGGACCGGACCCAAGTGAGCCTCGCGGCCTGGGGCTGTCTCCCACCGGAGGATTACCCTGTTGGCTCCACATCAAGGGGGAAAAAGAAATAAAGGAGAAGAAAAACCCAACACGAGTCACATAGAGTACACTTCAGCGGCTCCCCCATGCACCTTTTTAGCCCGCAACTCCTACACTAAAGAATAGGGCACCCCCTCGCAGCTTGGCCCCAGTGTCTCCTACACTGGATCCAGTATCAACGTCAAAACCGGGGTCAAACCCTTGGATCTTCCCACATAGACAAGCAGGGCCGGAACACCCCTTAACACGCGGAGCCTCCCAGACAACATCGACTGGTGCTCCCTCATCGGTAGCTCCCGTGCCTCACCCATCGAAGGTCCCTGGCCCCATTACTGGCACAACCCTGCTATGGGTCGTGGCAACCCCAAACAGCGCAGGCTAACTTTCGACTGGCCCAAAACGAAGGAACGACCGGGCACCCCCTCAGATGTCAAGGACGATCACAAGGCGGGATATCCTCCGAAACCCCCACGGGGTTTAGAAGCCATTATGAAGGAGCTGAGAGACGGTTTTCACACCATTGATGCGCGTTTCGACACCCTAACGGCCCAGCTGGACCGCATGGGGGAGCGCCTGGAAAGACACAGAGTGCGCTAGGACACTCTGGAAGAACGGGTTTCCACCTAGGAGAACAACAGAGCCACACTGACCCACCGGCTGGAGAAGACTGAGCGCCTCCTGAAGGTGGTGGCTATCAAAAACGAGGACATGGAGGTGCGTTCCCACTGGAACAATATTTGTATCATTGGCCTGGCAGAATCAACCAACATAGGGTGCCCTGAACTCTTTGTAGAAACTTTACTCACTGACTTGCTTGGCATTTCTCCTCCACTTTTATTTTTGAGAGGGCTCACTGACCTTTTGGCCCGCGCCACCCCGTCCCTCCTCGCCCCTTAGCGGCCTGCATCTTAAACTACAGGGTTTGCGACACCATACTTCGCCTTGCACAGGAGAAATCCCTCTCGCAGTACTAGGGCAACACGCTCTTGATCTACCCGGACTTCACATTGGCGGTGCAGGAGGCAAGGCGAAAATTCTCTGAAGCGAAGGTGCTGCTTAAAAAACACAGACATAAATAGGGTATGCTGTACCCAGCCAGACTCCACGTAATGGAGAACGACAAGCCCTGCTTCTTCAATACCCCTGCTGATGTGTTAGCGTTCCGCAAACAGCTGGGCAACAGCACACATCTCTCTTCTAGCACTACCCCAGATCGCTCCTCTGCAGACGTGAATGTTACAGCCAGCGCTGAATTTTTCTCC
This sequence comes from Triturus cristatus, assembly GCF_964204655.1. Lineage (NCBI taxonomy): Eukaryota > Metazoa > Chordata > Amphibia > Caudata > Salamandridae > Triturus > Triturus cristatus. Next base: position 315,173,765 of record NC_140585.1, read on the forward strand.
TCAGCTGAACTGCTACAGTATAATTGTATGATCCATTACACCTTGCTGGGGACTGCTGTTTCTATGTCAAGCTCAGGGTCATAGCCCTGTGAGAACTTCTTCCTCCATCACTTCTTATACATACCCTCGTGGTCTTTGTATCGTTATTCAAGACCTTGCAGATTGGGCACAGAGTTCTGAGGCATTACACCCCCACAAACCCCCCCCCCCCCACGCATGATTCCGGATTTAGTTACGTTGGGATCTTTGTTACTGGGTTTGGTATTGAGGGGATTCGCTAGGTTCTCTGAACCTGGTGTGGGAGGGGGCGGGTTTAATGGGATTTTGTTGAGATTGTATTTGCTCTCTGTTTTTCTCTTTTTCTCTCTCCCCTTCCTATAGTGAACAAGGTGAAGTTAAAAATGTACAGGCTTGTAAGTCTGGACACTGTTGATTCAATATCATATCTCCTCAATGGGAGACACTAGACGATCAGTGGACCGGACGCTCATCACTTGGAAACGTCCAAGGACTGAACAACCCACGAAGGGGCAAATTGGTTTGATCATATCTTAACCGCCACGGCATAAAGATTGCGTTTTTGCAGAAAATTCACCTCCCTCCAGAGACGCTTCCCCCGCCCATTTTCTGCATTATGGGGTCAACACAGACACTTTGCTAACTTTAGTCCATAATCCAGGGGGTCTGTATCCTTATACACAAAAGCCTTCCCTTTGTACACCACACTACTATAACTGATGACCAGAGCCGCTACCTACTGTTGACGGGGAACATGCTGGGGAGGAAACTTCTCTTTGGTAATATATAAGCCCCAAACAAGGACGATCCCTCCTTTTCCCAGAACATCTCCACCCTCTTAGACAGATTTGATTCCGATGCTATTTTAATAGGTGGCGACCTGAATTTATTGCTTAATCCCGCCCTGGACTATTCAAGCACCTGCACAGGGGGCAAACCGTGCTCCTTCCGTATCCTTCAGTATAACATACACACGCACATTCTCAAAGATGTCTGGCGCCTACGTAATCCTAGCATCCCGGGCTACACCTTTTACTCTGCCCCGCATTCAGTTTGGACTTGTCTAGACTATTGGTTCCTTTTAGCTGTCTCCAGCCCATGGCTTTGGAATATATAGTTGCTGCCACATAAGCTTTCAGACCACGCACCAATGAAGCTACAGCTCACTTTCCTTTATGGTGGGGCCTGGGAGCGGCGATGGTCCCTCCCTACAACTGCCCTGCTTGATGCGGTATTTCATTCCGAACTCCGCAGCACCATAGTAGAATATTTTGAGATTAAGGCAGATCTGTGAGCCAATACACCACCCTATGGAATGTCTTCAAGGCATATTTCTGCGGGGTCTGCATCTTGAACGCACTGGTGTGTTGCGAGATCTTCGCAACAGTTTAACACAGGCGGAAACCGAATTGGCAACCATCGACAGGGAAAATGCCCTCTATCCTCCGAAGTATCACTACACAAAAGCTCAGTCCTTATGGAAAAATTCAACGAACTGGCCAATAGAGAAGCCACTCTGCTAGACAAACATGCTGCAGCGAGTAGGTACAGCGAGTGCGAACGCCCCAGCCGAACATTATCTCACATTTTGCACCCCACGGGAAGCCAGACATATTACAAACCTTAGCCTTGACGACGGCACTCACGTAACGCAAATGAAGATATCATTTGTGAAATGGTTTCATAATATAAATCTTTGTATACTACTCGAGTATCTTCAGACTCAGCAGCTCGCCAGGCTTACCTTGAAGAGGTGGCCATGGTATGGCTCACTACGGGTCAGTCCCAGTTCTTAAGCGAGCCCTTCACCGCCGAGGAAATTGCGCCGGCATGAAGGCTCCGGACCTAGATGGCCTCCACGGGGCCTTTTACAAGATGAATAGGCGCATGCTGATACCACACTTGTTGGATGTCTATTCCAAAGCCCTAGATAAAGGTGTTCTTTCTCCCACAATGCGTGAAGGTGCAATCTCCTTACTGCTTAAACCAGGTAAAAAACCCACGCACTGCTCGTCTTATAAACCCCTTTCTTTGCTCAACTTCGATAATAGAATCCTTGCCAAAGCAATGGCCAACAGACTATAACTGTTGCTTAACCAACTGCTCTCTCCTGTTGAGACCTGGTTCATATCACATAGATACACCTCACTCAATTTCCGGGCTGTGTTCTTTGTCCTGAATAGAGTTTCCCCTGAAATTCCTGCGATGGTTGCCATTCTGATGCGGAGAAGGTATTTGATTCTCTCGAATGGCCCTATCTACATGGGACATTACGTAAACTCGGTATACCCAACATATTTACTGCCCATATTGCCCTGCTCTACTCTAACTCCACAGCACTTATCCGGATGAATAGCTCCATTTCTGAATCCTTTCCCATATCCAGAGGAACCAGGCAGGGCTGCCCACTGTTTTCCCTGTTACTCATTATTGCCATGGACCCCCTGATACGTCACCTGAAGAACCACATGCACCAGGTCCTACAATTCAAATCTGGCCCTCTCCTTGCGTCAATGTATGCCGACAACATATTACTATTTGTCAGGCACCCCTCTAATAACCCGTCCCCTATCATGCAGGAGATCATCTGATTTGGTGGCCTGTCAGGTTTGCGCATCAACTGAGCAAAATCCGAACTGTTCTCTCCCTCACAGAGGCCACCTCCCCTCCTTTGTGCAAAAACCATTTTAAGTAGTCTGCTGACTCCACTAAATACTTGGGGATTATATTACACAGGGACAGGGAAAAGGTTGTTCGTTTGAACTACGGCCCTGCCATGGATAAACTCTCATCACAAGCAGACCGCTGGACACAATTGCCCCTTTCCATGGCTAGCCATATCTCCATTTTAAAAGTGACTGTTTCCCCCTTGGTTCCTTTACCTATGCGTTAATATTCCTATTCCAATTAATAAACTCCTTTACACAGCTGCACAACCTGCTCCTGAAATTAGTCTAAGCCCGTCGCAAGCCCCAAATCGGCTGGGAAAACCTTACTCTTCCATACGCAGATGAGACACAATTGGTCGTCTCTTTTGGACAAGATACCAAGAATGTTAAACAATGTTTCACTGCATGCATGAAAAAAAATGCTAAGTGGATGTCCCTGAATTGCCTTCAGTTAAATGGAAACAAGACTGAAATGTTATTGTTTGGAAAAGCGCAGTTCCTTTGGACAACAGATTGGTGGTCCCCCGAGCTCGGCCCAGCTCCCTCTCCCAAAAGCACAGTAAGAAATGTAGATATTTTGTTAGATAACAAATTATTGATAAAAGATCAGGGGACAGCTACCTGTGGCACATGTTTTGTGGTAATGTGCCTCCTTAAGAGGGTATTCCAGTGGCTTCCGCTGACCTCTCGGAAGACCATCATTCAGGCTCTGATTATCAGTCCCCTGGATTATGGAAATGCACTGATCGTAGCATCTAGTGAATTCCTCCAATCTAAATTGCAGGTGGTGCAAAATACTGCTGCCCGACTGGTTAACAAACAGCCACCAGGCACGCATTCAGCCTCCCTGCTCAAAGCCCTTCACTGGCTCCCTGTAAAGAACAGAGCCATTTTTAAACTCCTCTGCCTGACCTATATAGCTCGGGCAGGCAAAGGGCCTAAATATCTACAGGACAAACTGGTTCCCTATCTCCCAAAAAAGAAACCTTTGATCAAGGAGCTAACTCTTTCTTTGCCCCCAACATTTTCGTCCCAGATGCTCGCCTACCTTACAATAAACCGGAATGGGACCTGGCAGACCCCATATCTCTTAATGCTCTATTACCGCAAGGCATTAGGCTGGACCCAACGGATAGCCAGACCCGGTCTACGACATGTTTGGCTTGGCAAAAACTCACTGGTGCATGTATTCTCCTGCACTACCACTCGCCTCGAACTCCTGGCTACCACTCGCAGCAGAAAAGCTGGTACAGCACACAATGATTGGACTTAATCTCCACACCTTCGGGGAGGTTCTCCCAGATGGACATGTCAAGACACACACTACTGACACACAAGACACTACAACCTCGTGTATGAACAAATTTGTCCTCAACAGGTTGCACAGCACGTTGCGATCCCGCATATCATTTTATCCCCTAGCCCCTGAAGCCTTCCACCCACCCACCCACTCACTTACTCACTTCATAACGGACTCATACGGCTCCAACCTGATCACCAAATCTATTGCGCATGCATGACCCTCAAACACACACACACACACACACACACACACACACACGACAGCAGGGTCTGGCAACACTGGGAGGAAGACATAGGCCATCCCATCTCCAACAAAGACTGGGCTTCTTTTGTGCACAAATTAAGATAGTATCCCCAAACCACCGCTGTAAACTCCTCCATTTCCGCTTTTTACATAGGTCATACGTTACCCCACTTGGGTTAGCAAAGATCGACCCTATCAGATCATCTCATTGCCCAAATGCCACCTTCCTGAGACAGTTCACGTATTTGACCTGGACCTGCCCAATCATTGCCACATATTGGATAGCAGTGTTCAATATCCTTTCACGGATGGTCCCCCTAACTTTAGATCCCTTCCCTTCATTAGCACTATTAGGCAAAGTTTCATCCATCCCAGTGAGCCATTGTAGATTCACAGCCATCTCCCTGCTGCTGGTGAAGAGTGAGATCGCTGTTCGCTGGGGTAATGGCAAACGCCCCACCACACAGGCTTGTCTCCGTAGAATTACCTATTGTGACTTAACGAGTGAGGTTTACTCCACACTGCAACTTCCCTCTGCACAACCTAAAGACATTTGGAAACCCCTTTGAGCGTGTTTACTCTCTTCAGACCCAAAGTCCCCATCACCATTACCCACACCCGCCCAGTACTGCGTCCTCCCCATACCAGACCAGTCAACTCTCTGAACTATAACAACGCAGACTCCCTGTTCTCTTTTTCCTCTAAGAGTGCATATTTGTGGCCCCCCTGGGCAGACACTGAATTTCTCCCCTCCCATGTAGATGTTTTAAACTGTCACTTACTGCAACTATGTTAAGCCGTATTTATATGCAACACTTGTAAAGTTCTTGGAACTCGCCTTCCTAATCCCCTCTCTTTTCTTCCTACTATATTTTGTTGCTCAGAATGCTTAAAGTATTTTTTTTTTAAACTACAAAAAGTCCATATTTGTGCAAGCACAATCCATCAAATACTTGGGAAGTGTCTAAGACAGAGGGTATTTGGGAGAACAGACCGACATCTATTCTCTTTAAGCACCAGCACATCCAGACAATGTCTCATCCAGAAGTCAGGCTGATTTCTTCGCTTTTAATCTTTTTGCCTTCATGCACGTTCATAATCCTGAAGGGCAAAGCCACATAACACCCTGAAGGAGTGTCTGGAAGCTCACTGGTGCTAAATAAAGAGGAGGCCAGGACGCCAAGTTTACGCTACATTAGGTAGCGTATGGGGCAACCCAACAGTACAGCAAAAGTGGTTCGACAGAACACACATCCAACCATATAACCATGCTTCTAATCAGTGTAGTCCATCTAACACTGAAGCCATTTCTTCAATCTATTACTTAGGGACCTAATCTACAGACACAATACAACAATAATGTATTATCTGAAATGTTAGGGGGGTTAGAGCAGTAGTTCTCAACAGAGAGAGGCACAGACAATTTGGTATTGACTGAGGTTCTGTCATTATGAATATCACATGAATTTACCAGGTCGTTAGAACACCAAAGCAGACTAACCAAATAGCTCTAGTAAAACATTGTGTTTTGAACCATGAGATTCTCAAAGACATCTAGAACACCAGATACAGACACATGTTGTAACTGAAAAACAAACCCTGTTGATAGACTGGCATGCAGTATGTGGCATTCCCTTATACTTTGCCATAATTCGTTCCTTCCCAAAGTAATAATAAAACTCAAGCAAAGTAGATATTGATTACAACGAACTGGCCAGTTAGTGGTGGCATTCAGATCTTGACCTGTCCCAAGAGTAACATAAGAAGATTCCATGCAGGCTGGATCTCCAGTCAAGGATGTCAGCCTGGTTTATTGCTTCCTAGGTTCATGCAATATGGACATCTGAATGGTAAGAAGTGTGGCCAAAAGATCATCAAAAGCCTTCAAGTGGAATATAATTTGAATGTGGTGTCTGAAAAAGTAAGGTGATCTAAAAACGTGCAAAGAAGAGAGGATGTAACATTATTTTAATTTGGATAATTATCTCAAATGTCTTTCTTGGATAGCTTTAATCATGTCAACACACTATGACATGACAATCATAAGCTACAGCTCAGTTGTTGGATCTGGGTATGGCATGTTTTGGAGTTTAAACAACAAACACTAAGTATCCCTGCAACTAGCAAAGTCTGGAAGACGTAACAATATAGAATGTTTGTAAACTGGCAATCAGGGAAAAACAAATTACAGATCAAAAGGCGGTCATCTATTTCTATAATCTCTTACATCGCGACCTTTGACCCTGCTTCAGGTAGGTCGCTCCCCTCACCGCCACGCAGCCCCCTGTGTGCCCTGCAGGCCGCCGTCTGCCGCTCGCTGCCGCTGCTTGCACTGGTTCCTGACTGCCTGTGTCTCACTGTGCCCTGTACCCCAGCCGCCCGTTTTTCTTCTGTACCCCTCAGCCTGCACTCCCCCCGTTTTTCTCCTGTGCCCAGCTAACCTTTGTTTTCTGTACCCCAGACTGCCTGTGCTTCACTGTGCCCTGAACCCCAGCCAACCGTTTTTCTTCTGTACCCCTCAGCCTGCTTCTTCCCCCGTTGTTCATCTGTACCCACCACCCTGATTTTGCCTCCTGTACCCCTGCCCGGTTTTCTCCCGCGCACCCTTCCCTCTGTCCCGTCGCCCCCGCCGCTCTTTTCCCGCCGCTGCGTCCCTGCGGCCCCGCCCCCTTGATCCCCATTGGCCGCCCCGCTCCCGCCTCCCAGCTGCTCCTCCCTCCCGCTCCCACTCATATGGAGGCCGCGCAGCGGTAGAGAGAGCGACCTTTGACCCTGCTTCAGGTAGGTCGCTCCCCTCACCGCCACGCAGCCCCCTGTGTGCCCTGCAGGCCGCCGTCTGCCGCTCGCTGCCGCTGCTTGCACTGGTTCCTGACTGCCTGTGTCTCACTGTGCCCTGTACCCCAGCCGCCCTTTTTTCTTCTGTACCCCTCAGCCTGCACTTCCCCCGTTTTTCTCCTGTGCCCAGCTAACCTTTGTTTTCTGTACCCCAGACTGCCTGTGCTTCACTGTGCCCTGAACCCCAGCCAACCGTTTTTCTTCTGAACCCCTCAGCCTGCTTCTTCCCCCGTTGTTCATCTGTACCCACCACCCTGATTTTGCCTCCTGTACCCCTGCCCGGTTTTCTCCCGCGCACCCTTCCCTCTGTCCCGTCGCCCCTGCCGCTCTTTTCCCGCCGCTGCGTCCCTGCGGCCCCGCCCCCTTGATCCCCATTGGCCGCCCCGCTCCCGCCTCCCAGCTGCTCCTCCCTCCCGCTCCCACTCATATGGAGGCCGCGCAGCAGACGCGCGCAGCGGGCGCGCGCAGCGGGCGCGCCGCTGGCGCTCCGAAGGCGCGCCAAAGGCAAGCCCGTCTGCGCCCGTCCGCGCCTGGCCCGCGCCCAGCGCCCGAACCCCTGGCCCCCGAGGACCCCAGCCCACCTGCCAGACGTACGACGCCGCCACCCTCAACGCACTCAACACCGGCCGAACCCCGGGATGCTACCAAGCCACCCCGAGACGCACCCACGGACCCTTCAGCTGCCTCGCCTGCAAGTTCACCTGCATCCGGACCTGCCCCGTACCAGCAGCCGCCAAGCCGAACACCAGCAGCAACCACCTCAAGTGCATCCTGCTCAACACCCGCTCCGTCCACAGACACGCCATCGAACTCTGGAACCTCCTCGACACCACATCTCCAGACGTTGCCTTCCTCACGGAAACCTGGATGAACGACTCCTCAGCGCCCGACATCGCCATCCCAGAGGGATACAAGATCACCCGGAGAGATCGCAACAACCAGACTGGAGGAGGCATCGCCATCGTCCACAAGAACACCATCCGCATCACGACCAACACCGACGACACCCTGACTACCGCCGAACACCTACACTTCCAGATCCACACCGACCCTAAGACCACCCTCAGAGGCACCCTGATCTACCGACCCCCGGGACCACGCACACCATTCAGCGAAGACATCGCCGACTTCATCAGCCCGCACGCCCTCCCCTCCGCTGACTACATCCTCCTGGGGGACATCAACTTCCACCTGGAGAACAACAACGACCGCAACACCACCACCCTGCTTGACAACCTCGCCAACCTCGGACTCAAGCAGCTGGTGTCCACCCCCACGCACCTCGCTGGACACACACTCGACGCCGTCTTCTCATCAAGCAAAGACATCGCCTTCAGCCACGCCACTGGACTCCACTGGACGGACCACAGCTGCGTCCACTTCACCTTCAGAAGAACCACGATCCACCACCACCGGCAACAGGATGCTCGAAGAAGCTGGAACAAGATCACAGCCGACCAGCTCGCCGCTTCCCTGAGCCAGCACCCCCCAGCCAGCTCAGCGAACCCTAGCCAGGCCGCCGACAACCTCACGAAGTGGATCAGCACCTGCGCGGACGAACTCGCCCCGCTGAGGATCCCACCCGGCAGCAAGAAGGCCCCATGGTTCACCGACGAACTCAAGAGCTCCAAGAAGAACTGCCGAGCCCTCGAGAAAGCCTGGAGAAGGGAGCCAACACCGGACAACATGACCACCCTCAAGCTCGCCACCCGGAAGCACCATCAACTAATCCACGCCACCAAGAAAACTGCATTCAAGGACCGGCTGGACAACAACGCACACAACTGCAAGGAACTCTTCAACATCGTGAAAGAGCTCTCCAACCCCAACGCCGGAAACAACGACATCACCTCTGCAACTCTCTCGCCTCCTACTTCCACAACAAGATCGCTGACATACACAACAGCTTCATCCCACAAACAACGCCCCCCACGACCGCACCAACGCCCCCCACCACCACCCTCAGCGCCTGGACCCCGATCAACACAGAAGACACCATCCGCACGATGAACTCTATCCACTCCGGATCTCCGACCGACCCCTGCCCTCACCACGTATTCAACAAGGCCGACGCTGTCATCGCACCCCACCTGCGGGACATCATCAACACCTCCTTCGACACCGCCACCTTCCCTGAGAGCTGGAAGCACGCCGAACTCAGCGCTCTACTAAAGAAACCAACAGCGGACCCCACCGAACTCAAGAATTACCGCCCCATCTCGCTCCTCCCGTTTCCAGCCAAAGTCATCGAGAAGACCGTCAACAAGCAGCTGGCCGCCTTCCTCGAGACGAATGGATCCCTCGACCCCTCACAGTCTGGCTTCCGAGCCAACCACAGCACCGAGACCGCCCTCATCGCTGCCACCGATGACATCCGAGCCCTGCTGGACAATGGAGAAACAGCGGCCCTCATCCTCCTAGACCTCTCCGCGGCATTCGACACTGTCTGCCACCGCACCCTAGGGCAGCGCCTCAGCAACGTCGGAATCCAGGAGAAGGCACTGGAATGGATCATCTCCTTCCTCGACGGAAGGACGCAGAGAGTCCGCCTACCACCGTACAAGTCAGAGGCCACCGAAGTCATCTGCGGCGTCCCCCAAGGATCCTCACTCAGCCCCACCCTCTTCAACGTCTACATGAGCCCTTTTGCGGCCATCGCACGCCAACACAACCTCAACATCATCTCCTACGCCGACGACACCCAGCTGATCCTCTCCCTGACCAAAGACCCCGCCGCCGCCAGAGCCAACCTCCACGAAGGGATGAAAGACGTAGCCGAGTGGATGATGACCAGCCGCCTGAAACTGAACTCAGACAAGACGGAAGTCCTCATCCTGGGCTCCTCGCCCTCCGCCTGGGACGACTCCTGGTGGCCCCCCGCCCTGGGCACCGCACCCAAACCGACAAACCACGCACGAAACCTGGGCTTCATCCTGGACTCCTCCCTCTCCATGACCAGACAAGTCAACGCCGTCTCCTCGTCCTGTTTCAACATCCTGCGCATGCTACGGAAGATCTTCCGGTGGATCCCCACCGAGACCAGGAAGACGGTCACCCAGGCCCTTGTCACCAGCCGACTGGACTACGGCAACGCCCTCTACGCCGGAACCACCGCCAAGCTCCAGAAGAGACTCCAGCGGGTACAGAACGCCTCAGCCAGACTCATCCTCGACATCCCCCGAAGCAGCCACATCTCCGGACATCTGAGAGACCTGCACTGGCTCCCCGTCAACAAGAGAATCACCTTCCGTCTCCTCACCCACGCACACAAAGCCCTACACGACCAAGGCCCGAGCTACCTCAACAACCGCCTCAACTTCTACGCTCCCAAACGCCATCTCCGATCAACCAGCCACGCCCTTGCCGCCGTCCCCCGCATCCGAAGAGCGACAACAGGAGGAAGGTCCTTCTCCTACCTGGCCGCCAAGACCTGGAACTCCCTCCCGACCGACCTGCGCCTGACCCAAGACCACCTCCCCTTCAGGAAGAAGCTCAAGACATGGCTGTTCGAGCAGTAGCGGCTCCCCCTCCCCCCCCCCCCCCCCCCCCCCCCCCCCCCCCCCCCAAGGGCCTTGAGACCCTCCGGGTGAGTAGTGCGCTTTATAAATGGCTTTGATTGATACTTATTGTCATTATGTTTTGATTTCAAAGATTAGTTTCTTTGGTAAAACGGTGTGCAATCTATGCAAATGAACCCTTGCTAAGTTCTGAATTTTGCTTTCTGAGTTCACCCACGGGTTTCAGACCCATATCTTTCACAAACGTGAAGTAGGTAGAAACAACTAAAAATAGAAAACAATCTAGCACCACTTAGAAAAATATAAAATGGTTGGTAAAAAAAAAAAACTTTTTACAACTTTGTTTTTGAAAGTTGGAAGGAGTGATAAAAGGATGCAAATTTGGTCTCCACATCTTTTGCGGAAAAAAAGTTATGAAGGATTGAGCACAAAATGCCTGAAAGACAAAACATAATAGGCTCAAAACTTGAGTGGGAAGAGGGGTGAGGGTTGGAGATAGAGATGCTTCAGTTATGGAGTTAAAAGATTAATGTTGTTCACTGTAAGTATAAGGTCTGTTGCCAACGTGTCCTACATGTTTTTGTAATACTTTCTTTGAATAGATAAGTGGGATTTTATGCAGATCAAATGTTTAGGGTCAATGACCATTTGATATTAAAAAAGACATCATGCTGATTTTATAGCCATATTTTATATTTATCATTATTTCAAAACAAAAAAGTTATCCATTAAAATGCGTTCTGGGCCGAAACCCCGCTGTGGGACAGCAACCGCCTTGGGGAGGTGAAGAAACTGCTAAATCACATAAAATGACATCTGATAGAGGTAGACAAACTGGGTGACGTCTGGAGAGGGGGATCACGGCTTACCTTCACTGAGCTCCAGACAGAATATGCCCTGGAGCAGAAGGATATGTTTTGATACCTGCAATTGTGACCTGCGCTGAGGTGCCACCTGCCAAAGGGGGAAAAATTACCAGATTACTAGCCCATGGAGGATAGACTGCTTCTGGATCCCATGTCGACTAAGGCTGTTTCCTTAGTCTACAAGAAAATAATGAACAATTCACTGGACCTTCTTCACCCATTACGAGAGACACGGGAGGGAGGCAGAGCCCCAAAGAAATAGCCATATGAGCCCGATTCCGCCTGGTGCAACCCCACATACTGCAAAGATCATATTATTATCGTTCCAGGCTACACCAGCTAGGCCGATGTGCTTCGGCCCAATGTACCAGAGGGTGTGGTGAAACAGGTACCTTCTATCACATGATCTGGGACTGCCCAATAATTCAACACTTTTGGAGGGAGGTCACAGTGGTGATGGCCACAGCTACGGGGCTTATAGTCCTGGTGGAAGCCAGATGGCTGATCCTGGGTATCGCCGGTGAAGAGAAACTGCCCAAATACTCTACTCTTTGGCTCGCAGTAGCTGCTGGGGTATCATAGCAAAATGTAGCTAGACTGTGGGGAGCAAAAAGACCCCTTAATGGTCCAGGAATGGGAAAACAATCTTGACTGGTGCCAGATGGCCGAAAGCGAGGTCTACTAAGGGCGAGGATGCCCCAGTAAATTAGACAAGATTTGGGGAACCAGGACACAATACAAGGGACCTAAGGAAGGTGTAGGGTGTTTCTGGAGGGAGAGTACAGGGCTGCTCTTTGTCGAATGCATCCGTGGGAATAGATTACATGATACATACTGTGCGTGCAGATTAGCTGCAGCTAATCATTGTTAATGTGAGAAATATACAGGTTCCTGCGAGTGGCCTACTGTGCTTGTTTTCCTTTCAGTGAATCTGAACAACTGCTTAATAAAAGAGTTAAAAAAAAAAAAAAAAATCTGCACATAGGCAGAGATTCTCTAGTATGTATGCATTCAAAGAAAATACCCGCAATGAAGAACTATTAAAGAAAATAAATCCTTTTTGGGCACTGACAGGAGACGATTCCTAGGTGACTTAACATGCACTCTATCACTAAAGACACAGGATCTCACTGAATGCAGATAACCAATACAGAAAATAAACTGTGTGGTTGGCTATAGAGAATTGCTTGCCAAATCCTATAAAATGCATGCAGCCAATCATGAATGCTATCTATGTGTGGCATAGAAAGATGGAGTTTTGCCAAACAAGAAAGTTTTAAAATCTGTCCTCCCCAGAAAGAGAAGACATCCAAAAAACAAGAGAACAAATGAAGCACTTAAATTTTTCTCGGTCTCTTGCTAGATAGGCAGTAAGAAAGAAGTTGGTGAGGCAACTGGTGATGCACAGGTAACGGTTTGAGCTTATTCATCCATAAGTATTGGTGTGCATAGAGGACTGCAAAACATTAAAGTGATTTCGTTTTTAGAGACATTGTTCCTGCATGCCACTGCACCCAATTCCAAACCAAATTCAAAGGGGAGAACAGCACATTTTAATAAATTAATGCTCCACCTTCAAGGATAAGATTGAGAGGAAACCAAAACTAAAGTTCAAAGAGAAAAACAAAAATTAATTTATTTCAGATCTGTATTTGGAGTTAAATCCGTGAGAGAAATAACAAGAAAAGGCCCAGAAAGAGTCCCACACGGAGGACAAGGAGGATGAAGCAGTAGAGACTAACTACAGTCATGCACGACTAATACTTCTAGGTCAAAAGGACATGCATGCTGGGGGGCGTGGCCAACTGGCGAACATGGCGGCCGCAAGTCCTTGAGGCTCCGGCCGTTACCCCCGCTTCATCCTGCCAGTTATCCTGGGAAGCGGACAGCCCTGACCCAAACAGCGCTGGTCGGGTGCAGGACTGCGGTGGGGACACCCCCTGAAGTCCGGGAGTGGTGAGGTGCTCGCTCCTGGCCGCAATCCGCGAGGCAGACTACGAGGCGGAGCTGCTCGCTAGCGGCGGCCGCCGTCTTGAGGGCGTGTCCGGCGAGCGGAGGACGGAGAGTGCGGTGCTCAGCGAGGCCCTGAGCGACTGCGGCGGGGGCCTCCCGTCGGTGACTGTGGGGCGCCTGCTGTGCTAAGGAGCGGAGGAGTGGAGGCGGCGTCCTGGGCCGCGCCGCGCGACCAGTGAGGACGCCGGGGACGGCGGCAGGCGGAGCTGGGCCCTGGGGGAGCAGCGTGGCTGGACCGGACGGCCCGTGTGCGGTGCGGCCTGAGGAGGACACGGAACAGGGTGCCCTGGGTCACTGCGAGGCCTGCAGAGGTGACGACCGCTGAGACCCCCCGACGAACAGTGAGTGGCTGGGGGCGGCGGGGCCCGCGGAGCGGCCTGCGCCCTCGCTGCGGGGAGAGCGACGGTCTGCGCTCGCGCCTGGGCAGGTGCGCCCTAAGAGAGGTGAAGCGGAGTGGCGAGCCCACGGCTGCAGGGGCAGAGTGCAACAGCGAGCGGACGGACTGGAGGTCCCGGAGGTTAGAAGACACCTGCTGCCGGGGGCCTGTGGATGGATGCGGGCGGCTGCGGGCGCCGCGCTGAGGGAGCCGCCATCTTAGGTGAGCAGGCAGCGATCCCCTGGGAGAGGATACTCACTGAGGAGGACAGCGGTGCGAGCCTGGCGCCGGGGTGGTAGGGGCGCCTCTGGGTGGCTGAGCAAGGCGTGCTGGACGCGGGGGGGCCCCCGGCCGCCCCTGGTGGCTGAACGTTGGACCAGTGCCATTACAAGTACCCAGGGGCCCAGCGGGCTGCCGGCGGGCACCGATCGGGTGTACCCGGCGACGTCGGACGGAGCGCCGGTCTCCACGCAGCCGGTGCCGCCGCAGGGAGCTGAGGGCGCCGTTCGGGCGCGCCTGGAGCGGCTGAAGGGTGCGGGTTGGAGGCCCCGCTGGCCGTGGACGGCACCGGTGAGGGGAGCCACGGAGTGCCCCGCTGCCTGGCGCACCCCGGTAAGGAGGACAGTGGAGCACTGATCAGGGGAAAGGGGCACGACACACTGGCCCAGGAGCCCTGAGGACTTTGGGACTTGCCGCTTGCCCGCACCGGTGGCCGCGCGGAGGGGTGCGCAGTACAGGAGTGGAGCAGCAGCCACCGGGCTGCGTCTGTGACACCGGGATCCGGCCTGCAGATGCCGACGGCCCAACAATACGCGATGGGCCGGCTCCGGGACAAAACGCAGCAGGGTCAGTCACGCACAGGGAGTGTGGACAACACGCAGCCCCGTCCAGGGGGAGACGCGGAGCCACAATCTGCAGCCCTGTCGGCCAAGATGGACGCCATGCTCGCAGCGGTGGAGAAACTCGGCGCCAGTCTGGAGCAGACGAGGGAGTCCTTAGAGGTCAGGATCGACAAGGTCACCTCCGACTTGACGTTACTCCATGCAGATCACCGCAAGCTGGCGGAGAAGGTCACGGTCCAGGGCCAGACGCTTCGGGAGCTCCAGCCAATCGCCCATAGCCATGGGGCTGCGCTGCAGGATGTGTTGGACAGGGTTAATGCACTGGAAGACCGGGTTGACGAAGCAGAAGGGCGCTCCCGTCGCAATAATGTACGCGTCGTGGGCCTTCCAGAGGGCGTCGAAGGCAGGAACCCGGAGCAGTATATCGAGCGATGGCTGACGGACCTCTTGCCGCAGGGGGCACTATCCCAACACTTTGTGGTAGAGCGTGCACACAGGGTGCCAGCGCAGCAACCCAAGCCGGGAGCCCGGCCCCGCCCGCTCCTCTTCAAACTCCTGAACTATCGCGACCGCGATGCGGTCCTGAGGGAAACGCGCAAGTCTGGTGACCCGACGGTTGGCAGTAGCCGTGTCATGCTCTTCCCCGACTACACGGCAGCGGTGCAACGGCGCAGGAGCAACTACCTGGCGGTGAAGAGGCAGCTTCGGGAGCTGGCGCTGCCCTACTCCCTGCTGTTTCCGGCCCGCCTGCGAGTGGTGGCAAAGGAGGGGACCCGCTTCTTCGACTCCCCGGAGGATGTCTGGGACTGGCTGGAGGAGACGGGGCAGTGGAAGGGGGAGAGGCCCGCGGGCGCGGCGCCCGGTGGCCGCCCGGAGAGAGGACCCCGGAGGCGTAGGAGGCGAGGGGCCCGACAGCAGCTGAGGATGGGGCTGACGGCGCCTAGCCCGGAGAGGATCAGAGTGGAGCGGCAGGAGGTCCTCGACGCGGTGGCGACCCTGGGGACGCCGCCCGGTGGAGACTGCATGGAGATTGGAGCGTGCAGTGCCCCGGGGACCAGTGGTGCCTCGTCCCCGTCCACGGTGATATCGGAGGACCTGGATCTACCGGTGGTGACCCCACAGACTGCTGATTTGATTGCGTGATGGGACACTGCTACACCGCACTGAGGTGGGGGCCTTGCGGGGTGGGTAAGTCCGTGCGATTGGCCTGCAACTGGGTGACTGGAGGAGAGACGGGGACTTGAGGGTGGGGGAGTCCTCCCGTGGGGGGCGCAGGCTTAGCGTGGGGGGCGTCTGGTAGCACAGGAGGGCCCACCCGTGGCGCGCGCCACTGAATGGTCTAGTGGGGGGTCCTATTACCGCGTACTAGAGCCCAGGCAGCGCGACAGTTTCATGCTAAGATATGCTGCTGCTTTTCCCTTCCCTTAGAGGCGATTGGGGTGGGGGGACATTGCGCCAGCTAGTTGACACTTTCGCGCGTACCCCATCAGACACTGTACTGACGCATTGCATAGTTAATTAGTTTCTTAGATGTTTGGACGGATGCCCCGTTGGGAATACGCCCCTCTTTGTTCTATTGTTCACGGCAGTTACACTGTTCACATGGCAGCGCAGTTATATACTCCCCTGGGTTGGGTGGCTGGCCCCTCGTCCTCCCCCTCCCCGGGTACAGACGCTCTGCCTCCGGCCCGGCTGGTTTTCCCACCTTCACGATGGCGCACACTAACGTGGTGACCTGGAACATACGGGGTATGCACACACCGTCCAAGCGCTACTCCATCTTCTCCTACTTACAACGCCACTCTGTCGGGATCGCTCTCCTGCAGGAGACGCATATGTCCCGGCTAGAACTGGACAGGCTTTCCAGGCGGTGGAGGGGGCACACATTTGGTACCATCTATTCGGCGCACGCGCGCGGCACATTGATTTGGGTGCGAGCGGGGGTCCCCTTCCGATGCGAGGAGGCGGTGGTGGTGGACGGCGAGGGCAGGTACACGCTGGTGCGGGGAAAATTGAATGGGCAGGAGATATTGCTGGGGTCGATATACGCGCCCAATGTGGATCAGTCGTCTTTCCTGGAACGCCTGACACAAGTCCTGCACCCTTATACGGGGCTCCCCTGGCTACTGGGAGGGGACTTCAACATGGTGCTAGATGTCCAACTGGACAGATCCTTCCCCCCGCTGCGTGCTGCGGTGGTGGAGTCTAACGCTAGGGCGCTGGGGGACTGGCTTGCGCATTGGGCGCTACAGGACCTCTGGCGCACCCTCCACCCGAGAGACAAGATATACTCTTATTATTCGGCGGTGCACGATCTCCACGTCCGGCTGGACAGGTTGGTGGGCTCGCAGTCGCTACTCCCACTCATAGTCCGCTCCGAATACCTGGGCCGAACGCACTCCGACCATAACCCCTTGTGGCTCCAGCTTAGCTGGGCGGTGGAGCGGCAGCCGGTGCCCACCTGGCGACTCCAGCCGAGCGCGCTCGAGGATCTGGAATTTAGATCTTCCCTTGGCACGGCCATTCTGGCATATTTCGAAGCGAATGAAGGGACTGCGAGCGATACGCTGGTGGAGTGGGAAGCCCATAAGGCGACCATCCGCGGCCACTGTCTGGGGGCTACCTGGAACATACGTAGGGGCCTCTCGGACTCTCTGACGCGCCTGGAGAATGACCTCCTGCGGCATGAGAGGGAGGGAGAGGGAGGGGGTCGGCACTCACACACCCTGGCAGACCTTCGGGAACGGCACGCGGACCTCCTGGAGCGACTCCGGTGCCACAACTATGCCGCGCACACGGCCAGGACGCATGCTGGGGCGGATAGGGCGGGCCGCCTCCTGGCCTGGCTCATACGTCAGGAGGACCGGCGTGCCCCTATCGGTTCGATCCGCAGAGCGGATGGCACGCTAGTCCACACACAGCATGAAATACACCAGGCCTTCACTGCCCACTACAGGCAGCTGTACACAGCGAAGGGAACTGGTCCCCCGCAGCTTCTTGGGGACTTTCTGGCCTCTATCCAGCTCCCTGAGGTCACGGCGGCGCAAAATGGGGACCTCGCCGGACCTCTCTCTCTGGAGGAAATAGGAGAGGCGATCCAATCGATGGCATCTGGGAAGACGCCGGGGCCGGACGGCCTGCCCGCGGAATATTACAAAGCGTACCGCGAGTCCCTGGCGCCGCTGCTGAGAGAGCTCTATAACACAGCACTGGAGATAGGGTCGCTCCCTCCTTCTATGCGGGAGGCGTTCCTGGTCTCCCTACCCAAGCCCGACAGGGACCACACGGAGCTAGGCTCCTACCGACCCTTAGCGATGCTGAATGTGGATTACAAAATCCTCGCCAAAGTGCTGGCGGAGCGGCTGGCGCCGGTGGTCCCCCACCTGGTGCACACTGACCAAAATGGCTTTGTCCCGGCACGGTCAACGTCCCTGAACATCCGGCGATATTTCAGGGTAGCAACTGAGGCAGTGCACAGTTGGCCCAGGGCGGGGTGCCTTATCTTGGACTTAGAGAAGGCGTTTGACAGCCTAGAGTGGGGTTATTTAGCCGAGGTGCTGCTGCGATATGGGTTGGACCGGGAATTCCTGCAGATGGTCGACCTGTTATACAGGCGGCCCACGGTCCGCGTCCGTCTGGGCCCTCACGTCTCGGAGGCGATACCGGTGGGCCGGGGCACACGACAGGGGTGCCCGCTCTCCCCGCTCCTGTTCGCCCTGGCGATTGAGCCCCTAGCTGTGGCTCTGCAGGCGACATTGGGAGATGGCTTACAGTTGGGGGACGCAGTCCACCACGTGTCGCTCTATGCCGACGACCTGCTAGTCTATGTACAAGATGTGGGGCGTGTCCCGGAGGAGCTACCGCGGCTGCTAAGGACGTTCGCCGCCATCTCGGGGCTACGTGTGAACGCAGCCAAATCATGCCTGTATGCCTTTAGCGCCGGTATTGAAGACCCGCGATACTGCCTGGATGGCACGCTGGTACAATGGAAGGCAGACACCTTCCGCTACCTGGGGATCCAAATCTACCGCTGCCCGGCCGACCTCTTCGATGGGAACCTGGGGAGGGCGGTCACGGCGCTCAGGTCGCAGATACGCTTCTGGAGCGCACTCCCACTGACGATCACGGGCAGAGTGGCGCTGGCCAAAATGGTCATGCTCCCCCGCCTCCTGTATTACTTTGCCAATCTCCCGATGTACATCTCCCCCGCATTTTTTGGCAAGCTTAGCCGGCTGCTGCGGGACTTCGTCTGGGGTAGTGCCCGGCACAGGCTGGCGCTCGCGAAGTTGTATTTACCAACAGACCGAGGTGGTTTGGCCGCCCCTTGCTTTGAGCACTACTACCTGGCTGCTCAACTGCAATGGGTGGCCCGTTGGCTCGCCGATAAGGGCAGGGATGACACGGCCTCGGAGCTGGCACCCTACACACTGGAACAATTAACCAGGTTCTTCCATCCTCTCCACAGGGTCGCGCGCCCTCTGCCACTCCTACTGGAAGTGGCACACAGGTGTTTCCGGAGGGCCTTGTTCCTCACGCGTGCTGTTATCCCGTACGCGCCGGCGATACCGCTTGAGGGCTCCCCTGGTGGGGGAGGGGCACTCACGGCCCACATGCTGGCAGGCTGGTGGGGGGCCGATGTGCGCACATTGGGAGACCTCTATCGGGAGGGTGAACTCGTACCGTACGAGACCCTGGTATCGGAGGACGGGCTCCCGCCCGGGGGGTTTCTGACACACCGCTCGCTGATGGCGAGCATGACTGCCCAGTGGGGAGATATGACCTCGGAACCCGCCCTACATCTGACCATGCAATACTTGTTATGGGGAGAGGAGGGCACTTGATACGCTGGTTCGCAGCCTCACTGAGGGAGCTGTCGTCCGTCAGCCTGGACCGCCTCCGCGCTAAGTGGGATCTGGATCTGGGTAGACCGCTAGAGGACAAGGAGTGGGAAAGGATACTCAAAGGCCCGGTGCGTATACCCCGAAACCTGCGATTCCGCCAAATCCAGGTATTTATTGTGCACAGAGCTTACCTCACGCCGGAGTTAATCAATCGGTACTTTCACCGCACAGACGCAGTGTGCCCTAGGTGTGGTGAGCCGGGGGCGGGTTTCCTGCACATGCTGTGGAGCTGCCCACGGTTGGGTGTTTACTGGAGATCGGTCAGTGGGCTGCTACTAGAGAGTGTGGGTCGCAGCATCCCGTTCGACTGGCCCGAACACATATTGCACCACTTTAAACGACCGCGCAAGGATAAGGTGACGTCGCGGTTCATTGACCTGGGGCTGGTGGTAGCGGCACGACTCATCACGAAACGATGGAAAGCGCAGGACCCGCCGCGCGTGCAGGCTTGGATCACCTCGTTTCAGGCATGGGCCGGGGCTGAGGGGACCGCCATCCAGAGGGAGGAAACATTGGGCCTGCGGAGGGAACCCATGGCGGACCACTGGAAGCAGCTGCTGGGGAGGCTCCGCCACCTGGGTGCGGAGGGCGATGCGGGGTTGCGGGGGGCGGCCGACGGCGCTGACGCAGGTGGGGGTGGATCGGGGGATGCCCCCCTGCCGTGCTGACATACCCCGGCTAATTCCTGCCTCCCTTGGAGCCGCGACGCCCACACTTGCATAGTGCTGACCACAGCCGGGGCGCACGCACACGTACACATGGGGATTCCTGGGGGGGGTGGGGAGGGGCGGGGGGACTAGACGACAACTGGGGGGGTATTGGGACTGCATGTACAGTTTATGCTGCCATCGTTAAGGTTTTGTTCTGTATAATCTTTAGGCCTGGCGGGTATTTTGTCTGTTCTTCACTATCTGAACGAGGCGGGTAGCACCCGCGCATAGCCACGGAACCCAGCTGAGGTACGGTTAACACTGTTACTCCTGGTGAGACTACTACGAGACTGTCAAAGAAACTGTGGTTGGCTCTACTGAGGGCGGTGCTCGTGCACAAGACTGATTGCAAGTCCTGACGCAGTGGTTGGGGGTCCTGTAGCGGGGTGCTCCCTTGCTTATGCTATTACATCTATGCTCGCCTACTGTGTCACTTGCCAAAGAATGTTATTGTATTCTTTAAAACAATAAAAACAGATTTAAAAAAAAAAAAAAAAAAAAGGACATGCATGCTGCCGCAGCTGATCTAGGGCTGGTAGAGACTAGAGGCACTTCCAAGGCTTAACAGGTAGAGCCCGATAAAGACTGTTTGAATTGAGAGCGGGTGTTTGGCAACAGTGGCTGTTAAGAATCTTGAGATTTTTACGTAGTTCACACCCTTTTTCATTTCCACACATTTGTTTTTTCCTCCTCGGGGCTTTTTGCGCTTTTACCCTTAACCTGCCCTCCTACTTTACTCTGGTGTTTCCTCCCCTGTTGTCTGCACTATTCGTTATACAAGTACCTCTGCTCCTACGTGATGTATTGGGTATCGGCCTTGCTCATCCTGCCCGGTCCTGTGTCGTTCATCCATCTTTGGTTCTCGGGCAAGATTACATATTTGCCTGGCTGCTAGTTGCAGAGGGACTCCGCAAGTTAGGGTAAGCATCCGATTTTATATAAGTCTGTTCCCTTTATACCTGATGCAGTCTCTCGCTCTCCTTTTTAACAGATAATTGGGTTACGCCTGCGTGTCGAAGTGCCTTCTGGAGTCTGAAGATTCCAGTCCAGGTATTCCACCACACAACATGCAGGTGAGAGGATTTTCTGTCTCTCATCTCTAACCCATTCTCTCCTGGTCTTAAGTTTCTTTCACCGTCCTGGTGTAGCTATACAGGAAGTGGGTTAATCTAAAATGGGGGAGGGGAATTGACATCGGTATGTAATATCAGAGTATATTCACTCGATAGAGATGAGTACCTTATCACAAGACCTGCTTTTGAGAGTTGCTGGAACCAATCCCTACTTGGCAACTCTGAATGCAGAGTATTCAAATTATATGACAGACTGTCAAGATGTAGCCCTAGCTCGTGGTAATATCGGGTACAATATTTTGTTTGCCCAATCACTGGTATTCAAGGTTTTTTGGGTTTTTTTAGTTTTAAAAACGAGCATCACTAACACCCATAAGAGTTTCACCATCAACTCAACACAGACATCTGAAAGAAATACACAGCAGCTTCGTTAGCATACCACAAAAATATGAAAGCTGAGGAAATTGTGGGCACAGAGGCTTACATTCAGAGTTTAAATATACTTCAAACAAACCACCCCCTTATGACACAGAATACAATTAAATTACAAAATACACTGCATGACGTGCTGAGTTAATGTAAACGTGGTTGAGAAAATGGCATACCAAACGCTTTCCAAAAGCAGTACAAATACGAGAACAAAAATACTAGTGCGTGCCTAATCCATCTTCAACAAAGTTAGCACACCGTGACCATTTACATCTGTTGCTAATATTTTTACTTCCAGTATATTGGGACGTAGTTACTCCCCGTTGTTCCCAAATTGTCAAATAATTTGTACTGTTAGGGTTTTTTTCTCTAGCAAAGTTCTATTTTTCTTGCACTCCTAGTTTCATAAAACATGCCAAATGTTTTAAATATTCAATAGCATTTAATTAAAAGTTATGAACCAAACAAAACTGGATTTTTTCTACCACCAACAAGCTACATAGAATAGAACCCGCCCCTGTGAGGAACAAACGCTTTTTTTTTTTTTTTAAAGAAAAAAAGATGCTCAAATGGGTTGTAGCTTCAATAACAGCCTACTTGACTTTAACGAATGCTTATCATGATATTGGGTGCAGCAGCATTAACTGCAGCACAGACCAATGAAAGATAGCAGGTTGCATTGTAATCAGGAGGATTTGCTGCCAAGTCAGTGATTTTCAGTGGATGAAAAGTAACCATGGACAAAGGTACAAACAAAAATGACACCAAATTGTATGAAGGAACATGAATGCTGATGGAAGAAAGAAAAAATCAAACTTAAAGCATTGTTACAATTAGTGGTTGGTGTTATTAGATAAAGCAAGAAAACATATGGCCAACTGATGCTTGACGGATGTGACCATACAATGAAATTCTTTAGGTCAAAGGGAAAGAATCTTTTTAAACAAGCACAATGGCAATAGGCTGCTCAGTTAAACTAGACTGCATACATAAGGTAGGACTTACTAAGTATTCAAAAGTTCTACCAAAAACTTATAACATAAAGTCAATGAAATATTCTAATGTGTGTTGTTACCATGTCACTGCGTCTAATTCTGGATTTAAGAACACACTGAGCATGTGGATGTAGTGCTTGAAACGCTTGCCCGTTGGTTTCTCAAATATTTCCTATGCTCATTCATTCATACAAAAGTCAGATTCAGAAGACATGCTTGCCCCACTGCATTGCTATACAAACTGTGATCACTTAACACCTGTGACAAACAAAACACACAAAAGCAGATATATGATTCTGGCTGCCAAGTTCTAAATGGTCTGAAGACTTCTGGGGAGCTTTTGTTTATCCTGTTATATAGGGTGTTCCCATAGTTCAGCTTGCTTGTGACCAGGGCATGCATGACTGTTTTCCGAGTGCTGACTGGGAGCCATTTGAAAATCTTTCTCAGCATCTTTGGGGTATGGCAGCATGAGGCGGTAACGGCATTGACTTGGGTGGTCATGTCGAGTTTGCAGTTGATAATGACCCAAGATTCTTGAGTTGGGTGGTGGGGGTGGGTGTCAGTCCTAATGCTGCTAGCCACAAGGTGAAGTCCCACAGTGATGTGCTCTTCCTGAAGATCTCAATTTCGGTCTTGTCAGAGTTCAGCTTTAGACAGTTGGTCTTCATCCAGTGGGTGACTTCAGTCATACAGGCATTGCACTTGATCCAGGTACATGGCATCTTGACCGTAAGGGAGAGAATGAGTTGTATGTCATTGATGTAGGAGAGGACGTAGCTATCATGAGAGCGGATAAAGCTGGCTAGAGGCATCATAAATGCAGGGAAGGACTCAGCGAGACAAGATGGCGTCTCTGTGAAGAGACCGTAGAGGTCTCCCGATCCCTCGCCGCTCGATGTTAACTTGGGAAGCGGAGTAGAGCATTGAAGACATCACGCACGCCAAAAAGGCCTCTGCACATGGAGGGCCCACCTGGGGCAAAGAAGCGGCTCTGTGGCTCGTGTGGCTGTCGGAGCGCGGATGGTCCTGGCGGCGCTGGGGGATTCCCTTACGAGGCCCACTCTCTCTGTCCGAGCCGCTACCGAGCTTCTGGCTGTGCTAGCGGTATGGCCCGGGTGGCTCTCGGCGCAGAAAAGTGTAAAATTCAGTATCCCATCCCCCCCCCCCCAAGTCTGCCCACTCTGCTCGAGATCGGAGTGGAGAAGCTGGACAGCCAGGATTGGCAGCTGTCGCTACAGGGGCATGCCCTCCCCCACGCATCTAGGGGCTAAAGACCGCTCTTTCTGTGGAAACAAGAATGCTCCCAAAGGAAATAAGGGCATAGAGGCTATTCCCAGCAAGAATATTACAAATGAAGATAAGGAGGGGACAGGGTCAAAAGCAGACTCTCCCCAGCAGCAATCAATTACCAAGCTCTTTACCCCCACGACGATGGCACCTGGGGGACGGCAGAACATCTCTAGCAAGGTAGGAGGTGATGGGGGGGCAGAGCACCAGCCTACAATTCAAGACAAACAGCTGGACCCAGATGAGGGCGCTAAGGGGGGCGGTTCTGGGTCCGAACAATTGGCACATAACCCATATAAAGAGATTCCTCCTACAACCCCAATCCACGAAGACCCTGGGGTAGGGCAAGGGCCGAGTGCCATCCAACTGGAGGAAGCGACTCAGACCACAGAGCACAGTAAGACCATGCCAGAGGCTTCATGCCGCGTCATGCGACAGGGTAGATCTTGAGACAAAGGCATTAATAAAGGGTGTAGAAGTCTCAGGTTCCTTGAGGAATCCCTGGACTTAGGGGACAAGTTATTTTCCCTGATGGATGGCTGATACGAGTGCAGCAATATCTGAGGGGGAGAGTGTGTCTACATCTTCCAGCTCTGATCCCAGCAGCCAGCTGGATGCGCCCGATACGGTAGTTTGCAGGAAGAAAAGTCTCAGGTGAAGCAAAGAGCGGATGTCCCAGGGTCAGTGCAAGGAGGGCTATAAGAAACAAGGAAGCCTCACTTTAAAGTGGGATTTTTCTGCCACGCATAAAGCATATGAGGAGCCCTATACGGAGGTCAGAAAAGGACACAATAATCAAGACCCTGAGGAACTCACCTTGAGATAGATATACGAATCGATCAAACAACACCAGGAAGAGACGAGGCGAAATGGCAAAAAAACCTGGTTGGCAACCAAGAAATTACAAGGGGCTGTCAGAAAGGTAGCGAAAGCCTGTACTGAAATTGGCGAAAAAATTACAGCAGTAGAGGAACGTACAGCAGGTGAAGAGAACGAAGAGACAAAAGGACAAAGCCAAACAGAAGCCCAGGGAGCACAAATAGACATGCAATGGAAGCTCGAGGACTATGAAAACCAGCTAAGACGCAACAACCTAAGGATCCTGGATATAGAAGAAGGAATAGAAGGAGGGGACATCAGAGCCTATGTCTTAAAGCTGTTGAAAGGGGCTTTCCCGGAGCACCAGCAGTGGAACTGGGACATGGAAATCAAACTGGTCCATCCCCACACTCTTATGCTTAAAAATCCCAGGCAGGCTCACTCAGGGAGTATGCAACAACCAAGAGCCATCATAGTTTATTTCGGGAACTTTTTGAGTGAGGCAGTATTTCTTAAAGCCCGCCCGGACTCCAAACTAACATATCAAGGACAGTCATTCTTCACTCGACCCGACTTCTGCCACGTGACTGTGGAAAGACGCTGGCACATGAGACAGCTGATCCAACCTTGTCAAGCACAGGGGGCAGAGGCGTATCTACTAAATCCAGCCCGCTTGAAAATAAATTACAATAGCAAAGTGAGAGTCTTCACATCTGAAATAAAGGCGAAGGAATATCTGAATGAAATAAATCTGTCATTTGCATGATGAAGGGATAAAATGGGGCGGTGAAGAGAGGATTTGCTTAGATTCTCCCAGACACAAGGTTTGGTTATAGGTGTGGGTACAGAGCGGTGTGGGGGGGGGGGGGAGAGGAGGTGCCTCTGGGAGGTGGAGTGGGGGAGGGAGGGGCAGGGTTGGGGGCAATCAAGGGAAGGAAAGGGTCACAACAAGCACAAGGGAGAGTTCAGATAAGAGTAGTTGTTAAATCTTGGGAGAGGAAGAGCAAGAATAGAGTATTCAATGGAGGGAGGTGGTTTCTCCTGGAGGCAGAAAAAAAGATTATCATGACTAACTTAAGGATAGCATGGAGAAAAGAGATTGTATGCAAGAAACAACTGGCCAATAAATGTGGGCGCTGGGTTATCGTAGAGCTACATATTTCTGCATTCTCATTCACTTTGTTCAATATATGGGCCAAGGGGGGGATGACCCTGAGGTTTTTGATTTTTTGATTCTGGAATGGGCAGGATGGCCGACCCAGATTATAACGTGTGGGGATTTGAACATTAACGAGATTGGTGTGCGGTGGGGCGACAGCCCGGGGTCATATAAAGGCCGGAAGCCCAGGGTCTATAGGGCTTTGTTCCATTTGGCGGAAGGAAATAAGGTATTAGATGTATGGAGGAATCTAAAAACGACAAACCTCGATTCAGGAAGCACCTATTTTTCGGCCCCTCACAGAACAGTGGCATGGCTGGATTATTTTTTTGTTTCTCAGAGTATAATTAGGAAATGTCATAATGAAAAATTTCCTCGCGTAATGTCAGATCACAACCCCCTAGTCCTAGGGATAATACAGACCGGGGGGAGTGAGAGGACACAACAGAATTGGACCTTTGAAAGGGGGCTGCAAGTGGATGAGGGTTATATTGCCAACATGAAGAAATGGATAGAAGAATTTCTGGGAAATAACAGAGGGAGTGCCCGAATCGGTATTTGTAGTTGTAACAAATGTTACCGAGAAATATATGACTTGAAGGGAGGAATGCTGCGAGTGCAGTGAACAGGCAGGACGTATATTAGCAATGCGTACTAGACAGAAAAATGTGCGGAGCGAGATAAGAGCAATTCAGAATGAGAAAGGGAATCTGCTTACTACAGTATCCAAGAGGAATTCCGAAGGTTCTATATGAAATTATACGATTCTGAGAGGGACAGCGGGGGCAGTGCGGAGAATGCAATTAGTGAATATCTAGCTTCTGGGAGAAATTCTCTTTGGAGGACCGAGAAGCCCTGGTAGCTGCCTTCCTACCAGATGAAATATTAAGAGCACTTAGTGATCTTTCAGCAGGAAAACACGCAGGGCCGGACCTAATTCCGCTTGAGTTTTATTAAGCTTTTTGGAAGTCTCTTGGGGCAGACTTCTCTAGTATGCTCCATCAGGTACAGATGGGGGAGCCTTCCCCAAAATCTTGGGCACAGGCTAGTATCGTGTTATTCCTGACAAAGGTGAAGCCAGTCATAGATCCAGGTTCATATCGTCCAATCACTCTGATGAACACGGATGCCAAAATATACTATAAGGTCTTGGCGAACCGTTTGAGCCCGGTTATCAGACGAGTCATATCGCCCAGACAACATGGATTCATACCTGGGAGGGAGATCACAGACCATGTCAGAAGAGTTATTACGCTTTTTAATGCTGCTTCAGTCGCAGGAGACCCTATGGCACTTATATTATTAGATGAGAGAGAGCATTTGATAGGGTCTCCTGGGACTTTCTGTGGGCTGCCCTTGAACGTCTGGGGGTCGGAATGGGTTTTATTAAAGCCCTATGCGTTTTGTATACTTCTACAGCTAGACTCGTATTGGCTGGAGGACAACCGGAGGAATTCAAGATAAAAAGGGGGACCAGGCAAGGTTGCCTTTGCTCTCCAATATTGTTCGCCTGCTATATTGACCCTCTAATTCGCAGGATTGATGCCAACCCAGGTATAAAGCCTATAAGCTATCATGGGTTTGAAACCAAGATTTTAGGCTATGCAGACGACCTAGCGGTCATTATATCACTTCTGGAGTTGCCATTGGCTGAAATAACAAAACAAACACTGGCTTTGGGGCAAATATCAGGGTACTTAATTAACATAAAACCCAGATTTTAATTATTGAATATCTTGGGCTGAATGACCCTTGGGTCGCTCAGTTGGCAATGTATTTAGGGGTAAATATATCACTCAATATAAGGCAAATTGTGGAGCTGAATCTAGCTCCTGTTATCCAGAAGGGGTCACAGGACTTCACCCGGCTGAATAATCTCCACTTACCATAGATAGGCCGCTGTAATGTGGTGAAAATGATCTTTTTGCCTTAAGTCCTCTTTCTTTTTTTTTTTTTTTTTTTTTAAGATCAATACCTCTTCTATTCGAGACAGTGTGGTTTAAGAAGTTAGAGGGGATGGTAAACAGATTGATATGGGCATACGGGAAGACAAGGTGGACCCTGAAATTCATGTATTTCCCCATGGAGAGAGCAGGACTGAGTGTCCCAGATTTTAGATTATATCACCTAGCATCAGCCCTGCAATATATGTGTGGACTAGTTGGGGCCAATCCCTCGGATCCCTAGAATCAAGGGAGGGTACAGGATATCAATTAATGGTGGGGAAAGATGCCAAAAACCTCTAGTTAAGATTTACCGAGCCTCGTTATTACAAGAAGGTGAGGTTCAAGACTCCATCAGCAGCAGGACAGGTTTGGAGGACGGTAAAGAAAAAGATGGGTATAGGAAGAATAAATTACTATACCCCCTATACATGAATCCATCACAACCAATAGTCTTTCATAATAATACGATGAGACAGTGGAAGGGCCTAGGGGTAGAAATGATTGGGGATTTAGTTGGCGTAGATGGAATCAGGTCATTTACGGAGGTTCAAGATAGACATGGGGTAGACCGGAAAGATGTTTTTAAAATACTTACAAGGACATCGTTTTTTTTTTTTTTTCTGAAACAATTTTTATTACAGTTAGTTGTAAACCTTATGTGAACACCAACAATATTCTCACAGACACAATTGTAACAGTGGAACGTAAGAGACAGCACCCTTGATCAAGTACATAGTTTTTTGGGGAAGAAAACAGGGGGCCCAAAAGGACTAGCCAAAAACATCACTATCGGCGGGCTAAGGGACGTTGGATGTGGATGGGGTGGGAGACTATGCCAAATGCTGCAGAGAGGTCCAGGAGGATGAGGACTGCT
The DNA here is from genome assembly GCF_964204655.1 of Triturus cristatus. NCBI lineage: Eukaryota > Metazoa > Chordata > Amphibia > Caudata > Salamandridae > Triturus > Triturus cristatus. The sequence goes on from NC_140585.1 coordinate 315,202,644, forward strand.
GTGCCTCCTCTGTCCAGAGTCATGCAGATGTCATCCGTGGCGGCAATGAGGCCAGTTCCCATGGTGTGGTTGGGTCTGAAACCAAACTGAGTGGTCATTGAGGTATTCGGTGAGCAGTCTGTTGATGATTATCTCTAGGACCTTTACCGGGAAATGTAGCAGGGAGATCGGTCTGTAGTTGGCAAGCATGAAGGGTTTGCAGAGGATTTCTTCAGCAATGGGAGAACTGTTGCCTGTTTCCAAGCATCTGGGAAGGTCGTAGAAGAGATGGAGGCATTTAGAATGGTTGTGATCATGGCACTGATGGGTTGCAGTCCTCTGGAGTAGGCGTGGAAGGGCCAGAAGTCTAATCGGGCACCTGAGTGGATAGACTTCATGGTGGCAGTGGTTTCTTCTGGGGTGATGTTGGGCTATGTGGTTTGCATTGGTTCTTTGGATAACAACAGGAGCCATTAGGCAAGGTCTGCCATGTTCTTTTTCAGGCTCAAGTTGCTGTGAAAGGCAGTGATTGCCAATACAGTAAATAAGAGGCTGCGGTTTAGCATTGTGCAGGTGCTCAAGTGGTTATGTTTGTGTACATAATATCCATGTTAAATAGACAACCTTTCATTGACTATCGATATCAGTAGGCCAATATCCTGGCTACAGTCCTATCTAAACGACCGCACGCCAAGGGTCACTCTTCAACCTTTTCAGTCGGAAGCTAAACCACTGTGGTGCGGGGTACCGCAGGGCTCGGCCTTGAGCCCGCTACTTTTTAACATACATCTGGCATCCCTTTTTCCGCTTATTGCCGACTGGGAAGTAAAGGCAATATCATAAGCGGATGACATCCAGTTGGTATTCTCCTTCCAAGATCACTGTGTGGACTCTTTCATTAGATTTAAGGGATGGCTGAAGGGCATCTCCTGTTGGATGAATAATAACAAATTAAAGCTCAATGAGGAGAAGACAGAGGTCCTGTTCTTTGGCAAGGTATCTCCTCCATCTGCCAGACTTTGGTGGCCGGCAGAAATGGGCCTGCCACCTGGTCCTGCAACTACCGCAAAAAACCTGGGTTTAAAATGGGAAACGGATCTTACGTTTACAGCCCAAGTACGTCACATAGCAGCCTCATGTTTCAGAAAACTGAGAAGCTTGAGGAAATTTCTACATCTACTACCAGAGGACTCGGCTGAATTACGCAAATTGCTTATACCTGGGACTAGCTGCCTTATCTGATTAAGAGATTGCAGATGGTACAAAATGCGGCTAAGAGATTAATTAGACGAGTACCGTATCAGCACCACATCTCTCCGCATACAAGACAGTTCCATTGGCTACCGGTAGCAAAAATGATAGAATTCAAAGCTCTGACCATGGCCTTTCGGCCACTGCGAGGTAGAACTCCTAGTTACCTTAAGCATCGGCTATGCTTCTACCAACAAAAACGATAATTAAGATCTAATTCTCCTCACCTGCTCTGCGAACTTCGATATGCAAAGTAACGCATTGGGGACAGATCGTTCATGTTGATGACGGCTATATTGTGGAAATCCCTGCCTGCCAACATGCGCTTAATTCAATCTGAAATGGAGTTCAGAAAGACTTGAAGACTTGGTTATTTAGCCAAAGTTAGACTCCTGGAAACCCCTCTCTCCTGCTTGCCCGCTATAGCGCAGGGACACCTCTGTTTGAGGTAGCTGTCGTGCTCTATAAATACAGTTATTATTATTATTAATTTGTGTGGTACAAAGTAGTGTGAACTCGTTTTTATGATGCCCAGAGTGGACATTACAACATACCTTCTTCTGAAGAACCACCACCTTTCTTTCTTTGACATCCAACATATCTTTTAGGTCATGGATCTCTCCGGACAGAGTCCCTTTCTCCTCCGAAACTTCTTGAATCTGTTTTGTCTTTTTATTTAGCATGGTCTCCTTTTCCTCCAAGCGTAATCGGAGTGCATCCACCTGTGGCAAAAACATAAGGTGTGTCACAAATTAATATATTGTGTAACATCTCAGAGAAAAGTCTTCTTCTGGAATACCCATTTAAGCATGTCTAAACAAACCGATGTCAATGAGGAAAAGGCACACACACAGCTTTGACATAAGCAACGTTAGGAATACTCTCAACCTTTGCCCTTCATTTGTGCAGTTTGTCCACTTTTACATATGTTTGGACTTTTCCAGCATCTAAGCACCAAAACCCAAAAATGTTCCAACTAGAAACTGGATTTGCAGTAGGTGAGTTTAAAAATTTCACTCACTCCTAACTATTTAGTGTTGAACTTTCTTTTGCATTAAAAATAAATCCGCTTTCCATATGAAGAAAATATTGATAGTAGTTAAAAGAAAATCAACAATGAGTTCTACACAAAAGCAAAAACATAATTTATCAATTTCCAAAAACACAGAAGATGAAAGTACAAACGCAATCCTGGTAGGTGCACAGTGCCTGATTTAGAGTGTGGAGGATGGGTTATTCCGTCACAAAAGTGACAGATACCCCGTCCCCCTTATTACAAGTGCATTGTATCCTATGGCACTTGTAATAAGGTGAATGGGTAACTCATCACGTTCGTGATGGAATACATGTCTGCCAAACTCCAACTCAGGCCCGAAATTAGCCAAACAACCGAAGTTTTGCCATCGACTGGCTTTAGGAAATGGCACTTAGAAAATCAACCCCAACAATGTAAAGCATGTTGACTGTAATCAGGGGAAGGAGACGCAGTATTATCCTTGCCTCAGGAAAATTGCTGGGTATTGAACTGCCCTTCATAGAGCACTAAGTTGGTGCTATCTCTAACATAGATTGGTGCAGGTGTCGAGCAGTGACTCTTCTCTAGTGACCAGGGTGGAACAAATCTTGTGGCGATTGTTACTGGAGGAAACGAAAGTCTTCCAGCCAGGACATGCATGTATAGTTTGCATCTGGCTCCAAGTAAAGCACTACCTGACGGATGTTGGTAAAAAAAATCAGGCGAGATCCTCCTCATCAGATTCCCCATTAGCAAACTCCCAGTTCAGGTCTAGTGATCTCTTTGCACAGGTAAATATCTGTGTTTCGCTCTTATGTCTTCCTCCGAGTTAGGCGCACAGAAACTAGTAACGACCTGTATACATGCGCTCTACTTCCTGAGGAACATCACGCTCCTGCCTGCCTCAGGTTTTCATAACACCATTGAGGGACTAATACACTCTGCCCTCCAGGAATTAGCTTTTCACTCCATGCACTGCTCTTCAAGAAAGGAATCTCATTATTTTCCATTGGTCTGCATAACTTGTTTTTGCAAGCAGTGTTGCATTCTCTAGCCTAGCTCAACCCGGCCTCGTGTAAATTTTACCACAACATCCTCATTTTAATCAGCTTGGACTAGCTCCTCCTACCCGTGCACATTCTTTTCAGTATTAGCTAGATACTATATCCTGTCCCAACAAACAAATTCAAGATCAGATACTCAAACGCTAGATTCATAAAAGTATTAAAGCAGATCTGGTAAAAGGACTATTTTGCACACAGGCGAAGCTAGAAAAAGAATTTGCGTGTTCACAAATGTTCATGTTTGCATTCAGATTGGCACACAGCCATCTTGCCCGCGGTGCCCTTTGGCACTCCGAGCGTGGCAGGCACAGATTACAGTGCATCCATCATTCACAGATCTGCACGTTGTACACCTCTCCATCCCCTGTGGCGGTTCTGATCCCATACAGTGCTGTAGCAGGGGAAGGCGCCATGCAGATAGGGAGCATTCTCCCTGCGTTGTTTGCCACATAATCCACCGCACATAAATGGCATGAGCGTGGATTTACATTCCCACACCTAACTTTTGGTTCTTGTCAATGCTGTTCCTGTAAGTGGATTAGGTATGGTTTTGGGAGGATTCTGAAATCAGAAGTTCTGCATCACCATGGCCACGTGGCTCATGGAAGTGCCCGCTGCTTTGCTCCACATTGAATGCCGAGTAGTGAATGGGAGCACAGCATTCACTCGCCACTTAGCCCTCCTGCTGCCTGTAGATCTCACAAGTTATCAGCATTTTTGTCAAAACGTTTGAGCATTTGCAGGGTGCAGTTTGCGCAAGGCATAATTTCTGGGTTCAAAGATGTCAAATTAAAGTAAACTGTTAAAGGGAGTTTTAAAGGTATAAATAGCATTTAAAAATACAGTGGAGATCCTGACCCGTGGTACTCAAAGCGACTATCTGATTACATACTCCACTAAACCGCATACCCCTTTATTTATACAACAGTCCAAGTCTTTCTTTGTCTCTTGGCAAGGTATTAGGTACATTACAAGGTATCTACACTCTTTGTAACTTTTTAGTGACATGGAGGAACATTTATCACAGTTCCCTTCGAATACTGGATTAATGCAACCTGAAGCAAGACCTGTGCAACAGGAACTCTCCTCCAATTTGGAGATGTCAATAAGTTGAAGTAACCGGAACCCCTTCATATCCTTCGCTGGGCAACGGGTCAATGCACATTACGGCAATAGATGGTCCCAAAGGAAACAAGCTACTGTTCCCTTTGGTACCTGTAGGAAATGCATGTTGCCTATGATCAGTATTTCTAATTCTGTCCGCAGTAATAAAGTACGTTTCTTCCAACATAATGACTGGGAGGTGACTGACTGACAGCTGTTTGATGCTTACAGCATGCGAAGGCTCTAACCTCACACCACCTCCCTGAGTAAGCCTTGGAGAGCTCAGTTTCGCTCACCTGGGAATCAAGTGCTAAACGGGTGCACTTGGTGATTAGTTCTGGGTCCAACAGTAGGGTTAAGCTCCGGGACATCAAAGGTAAACATCTGCAATTCACACAATCTGAGCCCAGTTTGTCCCAAAACTCCTGAAAATGTCCTAAAATAGGACTATTAGTGCAGGCTTTGTGTAGCATTATGCAGGCCTGTTGATAAATCCCCTACAGCATGGTGCTATATTTATTACTGGTCCTGTCCTCCCATGGAAGCATAACGATTATAAGACATAGTAAACAAGCATTGACATAGCCAATAGGTCTCGCCTTTGGGACCTTATTAGTGTTTAGCATTGCAACAGTTGCATAACTAAATACTTATAAGGTCCCAAAGGCGAGACCTATTGGCTATGCAAAGCGTGGCGCGCGCGCCCGCCCACATGCACTATAGCTCTAGGCTGGCCTGGAGCACTTTTTGGAGCCCTCTCAATAAGTCTCGCCAGACCAGCGCATGCGCTGGGTCAGGCGAGACCTAAAAATGAAAGTAAAGGGTCAGAATGACCTAGTCTCTGGCAGATCTTAAGTTGGGGAATCCACCGTAGTGCATTATAGGAGAGTGCTTGTAAGTTAGTCTCTCTCTCATTGAAAGGGAGAGAACAGTTTCACAATAAGCTCTGGTTGTCAGAATCGGAGCATTTCTGTTTCACTGCAAATGTAAAGGCTACCCGATGCTCATCCAATAAAAAAAGAAGTAAATTCACTGGTCAGAGTTGGGGAATTCAGCGTCTGACACGGGTACATACAAGTTCTCACCTTAATTATTTCAATGTTAGCACCAGGTTTGAAATCCACCAAAAGCCACTATAAAGTGGATCAGCTTAACAAGGTAATTATTTCCAGGCCTTCAATTCAGCTAAAGATTTCCAGAGGTTGAACCTTTGAAATCACTATGGATATGGAGATAAACACATGCCACAAAGTCTTTGGAACATACCTTTGGTGCGGAATATGACTGCGCACTCCCAAGCTTCAGTGTCAAGGAAAAAGGGAAACAAACATTGTCAAAGCCAATAAATTTGGTGTTGGCTGTCAGCTTTTTGGCATTATCTTGGTTTTTGTAAATGTTTTTTGCTAAGGGAAGCAGAAAGCAAAAATAACTTTTGTGCTCAATAAGCACAGATTGCCATAGTAGTTCCTGGCACAGAAGGGAACTTGTTTATGAGTAGAAGTGCTACTAGTGAAAGATCAGAATACCATCACTCACAGTTAAGTTAGCCAATGGCTGAAGTGGCCTGACCAATTGCCCTATCATGTATGCCGTAGTAGGCAGACGAAAATGTGAATGGCACAATAGACCAATGGATGAAGAGAGCTGGCGGAAAAAATGAACCGGTATTGGCTAATGTTAGACAACAAATTTCATTCCTTCTGTAGAACAAGTTACTTGACTTCGGTAACGCCTTATATGGTAGGAAATCTATCAAGCCACAGATTTCTTACCTTAGAATTTTCCCCAGGCATCAGACAGGATACAGAATTTTTTCGTGAGCACTACCCCTGTGTGCCGGAAGGTGGGGTTGTTCAACTCAGAGTGGTGTAGTCTGTTTCAGAAGTGACGTGTGCGGTGCCTGTATAGGCACCAAAGAACACTGAAGTCAGTTTCTTTTCGCAACTTTCCAAAGAAGTAGCAAGGACTACTGGTGTGGAAAACTAGGTCCCTGAATGGGGAACAGCCTTGACCCTAGAAATCGCCACTCCCGCTGACTTAGAAGGACCAGACGAAAGAAATTGCATGGTGAAGATACGGGATTTGAGTCGGTGACAATCCCGGGAGAGCAGGTGTGTCTCTTGCAACAGGCATATGTCAGCTCTGGTACTCTCCAGGTATGAGAGGATCGTCCTGTGCTTAACTGGATTGTTAAGACCTCTCACATTGAGCGTGAGGATCTTGAGATTAGTGAGGGGCATCTAGCGGTCTAGTAGGGTCAGGTAGCAAGTGTAGGGACCTATGGCTGGGTCTACGTGTCTAGGCCAGCACGCGAGTGTCGAGTGAGCCCTGTGCCTTGTGACAAGCCCCTTGTGTGCCAGGAAGAAGTGAACGGGGGACCCCAATAACAAACAAAAAAAAAAAAACTAAAAAGCAACGGAACAACGCTATGAGTAGAGAGTAAGAGTTCAGGATACAGTTCGTCATCCAAGAACAACTGGTGGGAAGTCTGTATTGGGTCCATAATGTGGCCAGGGTTGCCCCCCTGTCCCGCCCGCCCAGATGCAATGAGAGGGGAAGAGATACAGGCATCACATAGTATGCTCCCGAAGCTTGTGTCTTCGCCAGCGCCTCCGGGAGGGCCTCCAGGACCGCCTGTTGCCCTTTCGTGATCTCTGCCGGGTCTGGCAGTTTTGGGCGGCGTCTGCGGCCCTACTGCCTCCATTTCGGTTGCGAAATCGCGGCCCCATGGGCGGGGCTGCAGTTCCCATCGCCATCTGGAACTTTAATGCCCAGCAGCTGTCACACCTCGGAGAGAGAGCGTAGTTGGTAAAGCTTGCTATCCAGGCAGAAGATGAGCCAGAACGGGTGGCCCCAGGAGTAGGAGATGCCGCGCTGACGTAGTTGCAAAGTGATGGGTCGAAAGGTTTTGCACTTTTGTAGAGTGAGTGCGGCAAGGTCCTGATACAGGGTTGGAGCTTGACCCCCTGAAAGCGACCGGGTGCATGGATATGGCTTTACAGAGAATCTCATCTTTAGTGCGGAAATCCTGTATACAGACCAATATGTCCGCAGGCGGGGCTTTGTCTGAGCAGGGTAGACCCACCCTGTGTGCACTGTCTATTTTAAAGTCCGTGCCCGGTGGGCTGCAGAGAATACGATTGAAGAGGTCTCTCGTGTAGGCGAAGATGTCCCCGGCCTCTTCACCGGTTTTCACTCCTCTAATCTGGATGTTATGCCTGCGGGAGCGGTTTTCCAGGTCCTCGAGGTGGGTTTGCAGGTCCACCTGCTGATCATGGATGCGAATGACTTCTTGTTGCAAGGCCGTCATTTCAGTGTCCCCATTATCGCCCTTGACTTACAGTGTAGCAACCCGCTTCCCTATTTCATCCACAGGGGAGCAGGTAGATGGGTCGGAAGTTGCTCAGTTGATTCGGGTCAGCTGTAAGCTTCATGAAGCGGGTGTTAATTTATGCAAGTTTCCATTCATTCGGGAAGAGGCAGACATGATGGAGATGATGATGTGGGTCAGAGTAGTGCTGATTGGTGATGTTCCAAGGTTTTAGATGTGGTGGGTGGCATGGGTCCAATTGGGCCCATCTGTGGATAGTCTGCCTAATTGCTGCTGTGCCGTTTCTGGTGAGGGTTGTTCATTTAGTCAGGTGGCCATCTTAGTTGGTGGTGGGTAGGCTAGCGATTAGTTCACTAGGGTTGGGTTAGTGCAAGGAGTTGCTGTAGAGGTTTGTGATTTTTCTGTGGAAGAAGCTGGATGCGTTGTCGCAGAGTTGTTGGGAGACAGCGATGTTGACAGTGGCTGAGGGCGAGGTGAAATCCTTGACGATCGAGAAGATCTCCTTGCAGCTGTTGGAGCTTCCTTCTATAAAGTCCATTAGTGCTTTTTCTGGGGTCTCTAATTTGTTAGTGATAGTGTCTGTGTGCAGCCTTGTAGGTAGTTCTGTCGGTGGTGTCTTGGTTGGCTCTCCATTTCCTTTCTAGCTATTTACAGTGATGTTTGGTGTCTCAGAGGTCTTCTGTGTACCAGCTGGCCAGCTCATTTGATTTACTAGGCTTGTTGGGTTTGATGGGTGCAAGGGAGTCCGCACAGTTCTTGATCCAGTTGTTGAAGCTATTGATTTCCTTGTTGATGTTGTCTGTGGGGCTAGGTTGATCCATGCTGAGGGCACTGAGCCAGGCTGCTTCTGTGTTCAGCTGCAGCTTGGAATGCTGTAACTGGTAGGGGTGTTGACTTGAGGTGTGTTGATTTAGAAGTGGATGATGTAGTGGTCAGTCCATGTGAGCGGAGAGGTGAGCTTGTGGTGAAGATGGGGTCCAGTGTGTGTCCTGGGGTGTGTGTTGGTTCGTAGATGAGCTGGGTGAGTCCAATGTTGCTCAAGCTTTCAAGGAGTACGGTGGAGCAGGTGTTTTGTTCTGCCAGGCAAAAGTAGGCTCTGGAGTTGATGATGAGCGGTGCGACAAAGTCGGTGATGAGGTTGGTAAAGGTGGCTTCTGGTCCGGGTGGTCGGTAAGCAAGGGTTCCATTCAGGGTGAAGAGTTTGGAGATTTGCAGATTGGCATCACACGTACAAGCACAATACCTTATTATAGAATACACCTCCAGACAGCTATCTCCATCCATATGCACAGGCAGTATGGGACATTATCATATCCAGTGCACATATGTAGAACAATAACCCAACCCCTGTGTACAAATGCATACCACTACAAACTTCCACATGGAGGCACAGGCAGCTATCTTAGAATGTTTTTATTCAACTGTAAAAAAAGTCCCTGTAAGATTGCAGCCAGTGCATGCATGTTGACGCATAGTGGCCATGTTTTAAGTTGACTTTTACAAAAGCTATTCCAAGATGGCTGCCCGAATGGTCTGTGCACATGCAAGACCACCAGTTTTGGAATGCTTTGGTCATACAGTACGCCAAATGAAAGCAAAGCCAATAGGTCTGAGCCCGTCTATTAAATGCATTACCGATTGACTTTCTAGTGCTTGTTTTTTATGATCAACAGTCTGAACTCTTGCAGCAGTATACTCCACTCACCCTTGCTTTTGCTCCAATTAATAAGAGCATTTCAGAGTGGGTTTCCTTTGGTATCTAGCCACTAGGCTTTGCGACAATCTGCTTTAGGAGTGGAGGAAAATATAGAGATTTTGGGCCTCATGTAGGTAGCCAAATACCGGTCGGTAACGGCCGATTTTCGGTAATTATACCGTTACCGACCGGTATTTAGGCTTTTGGTATGTAGGGGGACAATTTCTGTATTCGGAATTTACCGAATCGGTAATAATTACCGAATCGGTAATTTTACCGATTCGGTAAATTCCGAATACAGAAATGAGATGTAGGGGGAGTGTGTGGGGGTTGTTATGAGTCGGTATTTACCACCAACTAATAGTTGGTGGTAAATAATGAATGGATGTGGAAATGCATTTCATAGCGCCTACAAGTGTGCAATGTGGCAGACATACATGCCCTTAGGGCATGTATGTGTGCCACATGTGCACACATGGCCGATTCAGGGGTGCAACAGGGTGTCAATGTGACACCCTGCCACCCTTGCATGTGTTCCCCCCATTACCGAATCGGTATTTACCGATTCGGTAATGAGGCATACCTTCCCATCAATGGGAAGGTATGCCTCATTACCGAATCGGTAAATACCGATTCGGTAATTACCGAATTTTAACGAATCAGTAATTATTACCGACTCATTACCTACATAGCATTTACCACTTCATAAATACCGAATCGGTAAAATTCGGTATTTATGAAGTGGTAAATGAAAGCTCACCTACATATGGCCCTTTGTGTGGTCTGGAAAAAGACCGAAGAAACCCAATATTTTTGTTACCATTTTGTTAGTTTCTTTGAATGTGTTTAGGGTGCAGCTGTCATTTAGCATGTGTCTAAGTGCCATGAAGCCTATTTTAGTAGCCCATGCGCTTTATAAATACCAAAGTAGATACATGCACTGAAAGTAAGAGTAATAGTAGTACATCTTTACTCGGTTTGTATTGAAAATCAATATATTGAAGAAAGAAAAAAAAAAAGAAGATGTTAAACAAAATTTGAGATCCAACTTAGGTAAAACGATAGCGCAAATAAGAATTTTTTTTCAGGAACCAGAACAAATAATGTGATAGGAGGGCTGGTTGAAGGATCAGTGGAGCAGTCTAGGAGCCACTTACTAAGTCTCTGCAAGTGCAAAATCACAACTTTCGCAACAAAATAATTCAATCAAAAAAGCTGTGTGAATCGGCACTGTATCGGCCGTGATTTGAGAATTTGCAGGCAGTTGGGAAGGTTGGCAAGTCCGAAACAAAAATACGTTCAAACTGACAGAGCATGTGCCCGTTTCCCACTATAATACCTCTGTAAATTACATTTATACTCGACGAAAGAATAATGTTCACTTTTTTATACAACCGTAATCTCACCATTTTACATTTTGGTCAGCTCCACAAGTTTTTTGCCTTCTTAATTTTTAAATGCCTTTTTCGTGTGAGCTTGCCAAGTCAGGACATAAAAAGGCGGGAAAAGAAATGCAAGCGCTCTGAATACAAATGTTACCAAAGAAAGAAACCAACACGGAGCAGACACACAATCAGAAGAATTGAAGGATATGGAATCTGACAGCACTGGGCTGCCTGAGAGGGCAGAGGAAACTCACTGACCCTTATCTGCTGGGTATTCAGGCACAGCGCCGCACAGTCAGCTCTGTTGCTAATCGCATTTGACAGTATCAGATTTGGTTCCAATTGCAGAATATATTACAGAGCATCAGTCACGGTTAGTAAGAAAGTGCCTATTGAAACCATAACCCAACCTCCAAAGCGCATGCTGTCGGAGTCATGCAGCAGTGCTGACGGGTAAGAGCTCAAATGTTGCACTGGAAAAATAAACCCCTGCAACACAAGACCTACAGTTCACTTGTAGTAGCTGGATCACTTTGCTTATCCACAGCACTTCCAAGTTTCCAACGTGCACATATTTGAAGACAACATCATAGCCGCTCAAGGTAGGCTCTTCGGACACTGGTGCAGACCCTCGCGTTCCAATTCAAGCATCTCGGCGACTCGCCAGCTTATAACTAAAGCATTGTTTAAAGTCACGAAAGCATTCCTAATGTTGCATTATGCAGATCGGTACAAGAACACTTAAAACCTACACACCAATCACTTAAAAAACATGGTCTGATTACTCCAGCAATTACTTCTAAACACATTCCTAAATTGACAGCAGCATTAGACTATGTGAGATCTGTGATCGCAACCTTGCCAATCCGGTTTACTTTTCAGTTTTATGAAAACAGAATAAGCAGCCTTAGGTCACAGAAATTGATAAAAGTCAACTTTCTCAAACTCCCTATAGTATTATACAAGAGCCAGAAGTCAAAAGGCACACAAACGTTCCCCCACGTCATAAATTACTCTAGGCAGGATTAGACATTGGGACTACTTATGGTCTTGCATCAGAAACACAAGTCAAAGGGCTAACAAGTTCATGCACGCCATAAGATGGCTAAGATTGGATATGGATACGTCCAAAGTCAAACTTCATTAGGAGGCATGATAACTATACATAAGTTGAATAAAGAGTCCGTCGAGATCATGTACACTGATGGTGTGGGGATAATGATTCTGCATGGTGGAGAAGGGAGTAAAGGTAGGACAGGAGAAGTGGGCCCATAAAACAATGTACAAGGCATTGACCCGGACGCGCCAAGCTCTCCATAACAAGTGGCTCATGTACCTCAATAAGTGAATCAAGGAATACAGATCAGGGAGGTCCATGCGCTCTAGTAATGCTGGCGCAATTGTGGGTCCTAGTTTTAAAAGCTAACAGAGGAGGCTTCTCATTCACTGTCAAGGCGGCAGGTATGTGGAACCAGTTTCCTAGACATTTGAGATCTATTACTGAGGAACTGAAATTTAAGAAAGCTGAAAACATTCCTATTCAAATTTCAGTGATGGTGTGACTCCTGCGGTTGTTGCTTCTTCCAGTCTCAAGTGGCCTTAAGCGCTACCAGGAAACTCTTTAGTAGCCACACGCTATAGAGGATCACTTCCTTCATTAATTCATTCAAAAAGCTAAATACAAAATTTTCAATTTATCTAAGAATTGTTACCATTCACGCAGACAGTCCCACTTCCAGTTTCTCAGTGACTTTCCTTGCTTGTTATCACAGCATAGTTCAAACTCACATAAGTATTACCATATATGCAAGTACGTACGTATGTACGCAGAATTTACTTAGCGTAAACCTAGCTAAAAGGAGTAGATCACTGTACATTGTCAGATCCAAAACTACAGTCAGTGAGTGACTGGAGAGAACACTGGGTTATGGGAGTGAAGTTGAACTGTTACTCTGTCATAATGTAGCGATCTCTGAAGTGTGCTTTCAGTCCCTTCGTAAACTCCAGCAGGGTTGCCATGGTCCTGCAGGATCCAAGGATGCTGTTTCAGATCCTGGGCGCATAAACGTATATGGAATATTGCCTAGTTTTTTATGTCTCGGCTAGACAGCACATGCATTGCCTCGAGCATTTGCTGTGTTCCATCTGTGGGCTTATGAGCTGCCCCTCTCCTACCATTGTAAACTTCAGCGTCACTAATTTACTTTTATGCCATTCGTCTTGGCATGTGCGCATCATTCCCTCTGCTGGTGTTTGGCCCTCTCATAATGCATGGACCAAGTATGCGTCTCCTTACACTGCTCCCGGTTTGCGGAACTATTTTTTGTCTTTGTTTACAAGCATGCCATAGGAATGCTTGTGTTTTCAGGCCATCTCCCTTATAAACATACCACTAAAATGCATTTGCTTCTATAGAAAAAAATGCATTTCTAAAAAAGTTGTTAAAAACACAAACAGCACTTGTTAATTTATTTATTTATTTGCAAGATCTGATAGTGTTGGAGTGCTCGCTCCGTCTAGCCATAGCATGAGCCGATGGTATTTGAGCGTTTAAGGGCTCACCAGTTACCTTACATAATGACACATACATTTTGTCACTAATCCTGCTTCAATTAAGGTTTATTTTCCCTGCCCTTGCTTGCCCATCTCCCCATCCCCTCCTGCTTCCCTGCTTGACCTGCTCCCCCCATTACCTCCCTAGCCACTGCTGCTTTCTAATTGTTTTTGCACAATAAGAAGGTGTTGGAGTATTTGTTCAATTATCCAGCTTGCCATATTGCTAATACCAGCCAATGGCATTGGAGCGCTTTCAGTGCTCACCAGTTACATTACACAATGACACATTCATTGTCGTAGGAATGGGGAAGGGATTTGGCAAGAACCCCACAAACTTTTCAGCCGACTCTGCAATTCGAACCTGGTTCCCCAGTTTCCCTGTTGGCAGCTCTGGCCGTTACACCACATCCTCACTTCACATCAAAGCTCCTCAGCTGTTTCTCACCATCACTTACATATTTATTCAGCAAGACCCCGTCAACCCCGAACAAACATTGGCAAAGACAATAGATCTCAGCAATGTCCGAGCTATTGGCCTTGTCAATGTAAATGTCTTTTAGCCATGTTGTCTAGGAGCACATCTGCTGTTCAGCATGGCTTGAAGTCACTAAAAAAAGCGCTATGATGCAGCCAGCACCTGACGACTTAGAGCGTTTTTTTGTGTTCGGCAGGAAAGGACAAACTCAACATGGGGGTCGAAGAGAGTCTGCGCCGGCTCAACATCCTGTGATTCTGGGCTTTCAGTAACTTTCAGCAACGCTGAACAGCAGATGTGCTGCTAGAAAACATGGCTAAAAGACATTCCCGTTGACCAGTCCAAGAGCTCGGGCATTTCCGAGACCTATTGGCTTTGCCTATGCTTTTTTGGGGGGTGTTTTCACTTCTACTCGAATCTAATGGGAGTCTTGATTGCAGGTGTGCCAAGAGCCACCGGAGGAGGTGAGCTTTTCAACCAGACTGGCAGAAATGACTAACATCACCTGATGCATCTGGTTCTAAAGATGGTGTGAGTTGGCAAGCAGGATCGAGTGGTGGTAATGCGGTCATATTTCTTCCATATGCTGGTGAGGCAGGGTACAGCATGTTGGATGCCCTTTAGTTGGGGCAGTGTAGATCTTGGAGGCTGTTTAGAGGAATGATCACCCAACCATATCCTGGATATATGGCAGAAGAAGATTTGACATGAAGTTTTTGTTCATTTGCATTTTTGGGCCCACTTAGACTAAGTGTTTCTGCCACTACGGGCATTACGAAGTAGCTTACCTGGCTGAAGGACGCTCCGCTGCACACTCTGCATCACCCGGGGCCCGGAAAACGCTGAGATCTTCATCTGGGCCGCCATTGACCGTGCTGGACGCCGTTTTGGGGACTACAGCCCCCAGAGTCCCTAGCGGCATTTCCCGCTTCCGCTTCCCTGCGCGCCCGGAGGCGCTTAAAACTGTGAGGCTCCCTCGGTGGAGCGGGGGCATTACGAAGTAGCTTACCTGGCTGAAGGACGCTCCGCTGCGCACTCTGCATCACCCGGGGCCCGGAAAACGCTGAGATCTTCATCTGGGCCGCCATTGACCGTGCTGGACGCCGTGTTGGGGACTACAGCCCCCAGAGTCCCTAGCGTCATTTCCCGCTTCCGCTTCCCTGCGCGCCCGGAGGTGCTTAAAACTGTGAGGCTCCCTCGGTGGAGCGGGGGCATTATGAAGTAGCTTACCTGGCTGAAGGACGCTCCGCTGCGCACTCTGCATCACCCGGGACCCGGAAAACGCTGAGATCTTCATCTGGGCCGCCATTGACCGTGCTGGACGCCGTGTTGGGGACTACAGCCCCCAGAGTCCCTAGCGGCATTTCCCGCTTCCGCTTCCCTGCGCGCCCGGAGGCGCTTAAAACTGTGAGGCTCCCTCGGTGGAGCGGGGGCATTACGAAGTAGCTTACCTGGCTGAAGGACGCTCCGCTGCGCACTCTGCATCACCCGGGGCCCGGAAAACGCTGAGATCTTCATCTGGGCCGCCATTGACTGTGCTGGACGCCGTGTTGGGGACTACAGCCCCCAGAGTCCCTAGCGGCATTTCCCGCTTCCGCTTCCCTGCGCGCCCGGAGGCGCTTAAAACTGTGAGGCTCCCTCGGTGGAGCGGGGGCATTACGAAGTAGCTTACCTGGCTGAAGGACGCTCCGCTGCGCACTCTGCATCACCCGGGGCCCGGAAAACGCTGAGATCTTCATCTGGGCCGCCATTGACTGTGCTGGACGCCGTGTTGGGGACTACAGCCCCCAGAGTCCCTAGCGGCATTTCCCGCTTCCGCTTCCCTGCGCGCCCGGAGGCGCTTAAAACTGTGAGGCTCCCTCCGCGTCGCGGGACGCGCGCGGGCGGCGCCGGGCTAAGCCCGGGCAAAGGGCGGGCCCTCTGTGGCCCTCAGAGGCCAGAAGAGACTGGGCTGGGCCAGAGATGCTGGTTCTGTTTATATGTGGTACACAAAGTACTGGGGGTGATATTGAGTTGGTTGCCAAGACGTAGCTATTGTTTTAAAGTTTTTAAATATATGAGTAATTAACGTTATATCAATTCAGTAAGCTTTTTGACGGGGGTGTGACGATTGATAATATGTCTAGATCTAAACCCTCTTTGGGGCCACGCACTATGGATAATTATTTGGTCCAGAAGGTTAGCAAGATAAACTCTGAGAGGCGCCAGTCGCTTGGGAAAAGTAGTACTCCGCATTTAGAGAGCCCTGTAAGAGGTTTATCAACCCCTAGTATGGAGGATGCGAACAATCACTCTGATACTATTATCCCGGAAGTGGTAGAGTTAATAGAGATGGGACATCTCGAGCCCGAACAAACTACCGCCAATGAGTTAAGAACAGATGACTGCCCTGATATGGTGGAACAATGTCTACCGACTCCAAAAGTACGGGCAGTTAGAACATGTAGGAAATTTCCTATCAAAAAGGGGACACTGCGTAATGGGCGGAAACGAGCAGTCTCACCAGATAAAGTCGCGGAAACTAATGTACCGAGTAAATTTAATAAGGTGGGAGTTGAGGATAATATTGGAACTGACCTAGAGGAGATTATTGGTATCAAGATTAGAGGCATTATAGATCCACTGGTTTTAAAAATAGAGGAATTAACAAAAGAAGTTGTTAGATTGGGTGGTTTGCTTAGTAAGGCTTTAGACAAACCAGGAGAGGTGTCTGCTGCTACTACTGTCACAATTGCTGTAACTGACACTACTAGCAACCAACATAAGAGTCATGCACAGGGAGACCCTTCTAAGAAAGCCACAGGGAATAAAGGGAATGATAGTGTTAACTCTGTAACACCCCAATTGAGCACGCACTTAATTAGCAAGGCTTTGCCTGCTATAGATAATATAAATAGGTGGGAGGAAACTTATAATAAGGGCGCTGTTAATCTCCCACCTGAGTGTGCTCCTTATGTGGTGGTACTTACCAATGTGCCGCCGCTTGATAGCACAGGTCACCAAGAAACCCATGATTCCTTAAAAAACAAATGTCTGTCGTGGCTAAATAGACAATGTGGCTTCCCATTGAATTTCTCTGATAATATTTTGACTACCAGGAGAGTCAACTGGATCGGGAGCGATAGGAAAAGCTCAAAGGGGAACTGTGTAATTATTAATTTTAAACACCCACAGCATGTTACTACCGTTCTCCTAAGAGCGGCATCTCTCCCAATCTCAGATGGCAATGTATGTGCCCGAGCACTAGGCTACTTTTATAATCACCTTAATGTTAACCGGAGGGACAATACTAGATTTTCTACTTATCCGCTCACTTTTAAACCTTATTTTGATATCCCTACACAGAATAGATTTCTTGCACTTAGTACTCTGGACTCTAACGATTGACGCATAAAAGAGACGGAGATATGTTCAGTAAGGGAAGAGGGTACCGATAGGGATGTTTGTAGGGACGATTGCATACCTGTAATAACAACCTTGGTCCCTGGATTTGCGCCTAACCAGAATGAGGCTGAGAACATTCAAGAGGGTGGTATGAATGCATGTGAAATGGGCCAAACCAATGAGGCTGACAATACGGAGGGAAATGCCCGAGGTTCCACTAGTGGGATTGCCACCAGAATAGGTATAGGTTCCAGGATGGTGTGCTGGAACGTAGCTGGTCTGAAATCTAAAAGCAGAGACCCTGGTTGGCAATCCTTTATTAATAGGTACGATATCTTATGTTTTCAGGAAACCTGGTGCAAAGATAACATTGATTTTGAGGGGTTTGTTTCATATAACCTACCAGCATATGGAGAGGGTCCGGGAAGAGCTAAGGGGGGCTTACTCACCCTTGTATCGGTCCACCGTCAGATGCTGGTGGTAAAGTATGTGCCGGTGGGTGATCTAATACAGATGATCTGGATCCGTGAAGGCAAAAGTCGTAACATCCTTCTGATCAATTACTATAACAACATTTTTGATAGCACCAGGGGCAGAATAATAACCGAATTGGCCAATGCTATTGATAACCTAAGTTTGGACTCCAATGTAGTATTTGATATTATCTGGTGTGGGGATTTCAATGCCTCATTATGTGAATTACTATCTACAAAGGCCTGTGGGGTTACAAATAATGCCGGATGGGAGGTCCCACACTTTGGTCATGATATGTATGGGGAGAATGTGAATACTTTAATGGGGTGCCTTGACCTGGAAATTTTGGATTGCTGCAGGGATAGTAATGGTTCACCTATCCCCACATTTAGGAATTGGCGCTCCAAGTCTGTAATTGATCATGTGTTGGTATCCTCTAGTATTGCCGATTGTTTTGCCCCACTGGAAATGGAAATAATGGACACTAGTGATCACAACTGTATTATTGTGTCCATGACTTTGTGGGAGGAGAATGATAGAGAGATAGGGTCCACGGTTAGAAATATTGAAGCCCACCGGGCTAATGGGGTAAGGTTGAGGTGGATAGGTGCAAAAGCATCCGAACTGACTGAATCCATTAATATGAAGAATTTAGCAGACATTGTTTTTATTTTAGAAAATAGATTAGATCATGAGCGGGTCTTATCTAGTTTTACAGGAATCAACAATGCCATTAACGCAAAGTTCACAAGTGGTAGCAGGGGTGGTATAAAACCTGGCTGTGTCTGGTTTGACAAAACCTGTTCTGCTGCCCTGACCGATCTTAAGCAGGCCCTAGCAACAAGACCTAGGGATAAAAAATTAGTAACTACTCTGAGGCTAGAATATAAAAATGCTATTAAAGCAAGGAAGACGGTTCTACAGCTTCAGGCGTGGGACTCTCTTAACCAAGCGGCAGAACTCTCTAATTCTGTATTATTTTGGGCAACAGTCAACTCCCCATTCCTTAAGGAGACAAATATACCTGAGTTAACAGCAAATGTCTCCTGCCAAGGCTGGATTACCCATTTCTCAACCATTTTCGATTCAGATAAAAATAGTAATGTTGGGTCAGATAGCTGGCCTATTTTACCACTCGATATTACTGTGGAAGAAGTGGAAAGGGGGATTAGGGCAAGTAAGGGAGGAAAGGCCCAAGGCCCGGACGGGGTTCCAAGTGATGTATATAAGGATGCGCCAGAAGTATGGGGACCTTTGTTGGCTGTTGTTTTTAACGCCGCGGTTTGTACAGACCCTCCGTCAACGTGGGAGGAGTCTATAATTGTACCAATATATAAGAAAGGATCCAGGTCTGAGGCAAAAAATTACCTACCAGTTTCATTACTGGATGCTTCCGTAAAAGTTATGAGTAGGATTATGCTGGTTAGATTGGAAGAATGGGTAGAACAAGATTGTATTTTGGCAGATAGCCAATATGGTTTTAGGAAAGGTAGGGGTACGCTCGATCAATGCATTATTTAGAATTATTGATCGGGAAATATAGCGAAGCCAAATTTGGCCATATATATATGTGCTTTGCTGATCTAAGCAGCGCTTTCGACATGGTCGACCACTCTATTTTGTGGCCGACCCTGTTGAAAATAGGGGCGCCAAAGGGCATAATTTATTTTCTTGCCAGGATGTATGAGAGATTAAAAACATGTGTACGTTTTGGTAGGAAGGGAGAATGTACCCGGAACTTTAGTGTAAAACGAGGTATAAGGCAGGGTTGTGTTTTAGCTCCTCTTTTATTTATTTTATTTATAAACAGTATTGATGCAATTTTAAAGGAAGTACCCGCAGATGCTCCCATGATCAATGGTGTTCCAGTACCGGTGTTACTATACGCCGACGATGCTGTATTGTTGTCAAGAACTCCGATAGGGTTACAACGATTAATTGATAGTTTTGCTTCCTTTATCGACGACAAAAAATTAGTTATTAACAAAAGCAAAACGTACACTATGATCTGTGGCCCAAAGAAATTTAAACATGTAGCGAAAGGGTTTTTTATTGACAAGTTAAAAGTACAGCAGGTGGACAAATTCTGTTATTTAGGTATAACTTTTTCTGATGACAAAAAGTGGACACATGAATTTAATAATATACGCAATAAAATGGCTAGAAATGCACATGGAATTTTTAGATTTGCCCAGAAAATTGGGGACCGTAGGACCAGAGATATGACAAAAATATATCAGGCTAGATGTGTATCAATTGCATTATATGGGGCTGGAATTTGGGGTTACAGTTGCGTACATGAATTGCAACTGGAACAGAATTCTTTCCTTAAAAAAGTTTTATGTTTACCCACTTCGGCTTCTAATGCGTTATGTCACCAAGAATTAACTGTGAACTATCTATCCGACCTTTTGTCATTTAGACCTCTGATGGTTTGGCGGTCTATTTGGCTGAATGAGGAAAAGTCCTTTACTAGGTCTATTATCCAGGATTGTATGCGTTTAGATAAAGCTATAGCAATCCCCTGGATTAAATATATTATTGTGTGTTATTCGGATATTTTTAACCTGAATATTGTAACTGATCCGAACGCTGTTTTATTGATCCCCAAGGTCGAGTTAAAAAGGGTCTTCCTAGCTTTTGTTGAGAGGAAGAGAACAGTTATTGCTGGTACTTTGTCCACTGTTATGTTTTATAACAGATATTTGTCCATGGATGGATTTCCTGTCTATTTAACCCTTGTCACCAGGCCGACACATAAATTTGTGCTGACCAGATTGAGATTTGGAACAGTGCATCATCTGGTGGCCCATCCTGTAATGAGAAAATACCCCGTAGGTCCTTGTAGATGTGACGGGATTTCCAAGCAGAGCACAATGCACTTTATATTATTCTGCAAGCTGTACTCTAATTTCCGTATTGTCTTGCTTAAACCCATGTTTGTTAAATATGGTACACGTACGGTTGAGCACGCAATGAAATTGATTTTTAACTTACAATCTGCGGACATCTGTTTTTATACTGCTACTTTTTTAAACAAATGCATCAATTTGAGGAAAAGTATGTGTTTTTAGATGTAGTTATGTAATTTTAAAGGTGTAAATTATTGTTTTAACTAATCATAGCGTTTAGTGATGTGTGATTAAGTCTGCTAAAAGTCGTTCATATTTTGTATTTGTGATTGTGATTGTGTATGCTTTTATGGACATTAATTTGTACCGAATAAAGCTGAATTGAATTGAATTGAAATTGTGTTTCTGCCAGGTAGGGTGGTGGTGTGCTGACTCGGAACTGTGTGTAGGATGCTCTTCAATGAGGCAAGATTGGTAAGTAGCCCTGATGAGTAGCTAGCTGCCATCATCTTGGTGAGCAAGGGCCAGTGCTTGTAGAGTAGTTCTCAATTATGAGTAGTTTATTTTTTTATTTTGTGCATAGGGGGAAGATGGGAGAGCTAGCAAATAGAGTGAACTTTGAAGGGGGAAATCTTTCAATGACAAACATGAATGTTTTTCTGAAAGCCAGATGTGAATCTGTCGAAGTTCATGTCAGATCACCATTGCTCAATTTGGGTTGATCTGGAGCCACCTAGCAAACCTGATGGTTCCAGAATGCACTTGAGCTGTTGGATGACCTTGGTAGTGGAGATTTTCGGGTTGAGACGAGTATGGTCTACATTCCGGTGAATCTTTACATAATGGTGGGCAAGAAGACCTGCCAGTGTTTCACTTTGTATCATAAAAGAGAGGTTAAAACTAATCACTGGTTACCAACTGCTGCTGGGATGTGAAAAGCCCATATAAAAAGTTACAATCAGCTGGTGGTAGGAGCATCATTAAATAGGGTGTCACTAAATGCTTGTTGATAAGATTGAGGACTTTTTGACCAACTGCATCAAAGGCTGACAACAGATGCAGAAAAATTAGTATGCAAGATTCACAATTGTCTGATGTTAAGGAAGTCATCCACTACATAAAATAGTTGCAATGTCTGTGCTGCTTCATAAACAGAAGCCAATAAGTTTTCATCTAATAGGTCGTTTGTAATAAGATCTTATTTAGCAGGACGATATCAACTATTTACGCTTATCTTCCAGAGACATAGTAGAAGAGTGACTGGGCAGTAACTGACACAGTCACTGGGGTCAAAGGCGTATGCTTTTAAATGCTGGATTATCAGTCCTGTTTTGAGCGCATTTGAAAAGAGTTAGAGCCAGGAATGTACTGACTCCATTGGGACGGAATGAGGTACTTCATTAGTGAGTGATTTCCCAATGGCAGATGACAAAATGTCACCTTCTTACAAAGAGGGCTTGATGCCAGCAAGGTGGTGATTTGTATGTTCAATACAGTGATTTTAAGGGGGTCCATCTAAGTATGTTGCATGGTTGGATGTGAGGGATACAATAGCTAGCTTGATATTGTCAATATGGCATCCAAACAGTTTTTTTGTAGCCAATAATACGTTGATATGCTGCATTTACCAACTTGTGAAACCTTAAAATCTGAATCTCTCATTTTCTTAATTTAGCTGTGCTTCATTCATACTCACCTTTGATCTGTTTTCAGCCTGATTCTGTCCCTGACGCTACCTGCATAAACATTAGGTCACGAGGCTAAAGTTGAGACATTGTAGGCTGCGTAAACATGCAGAGTCAGCTTGCTCGAAGGTTTTCAGGCAATAGTTAATCCTTAAGTAAAGTCTACTCAGAATAGCACATTTTGTTGTTCAGCCTTAAAACGTAGAAATTGCGCAAAACACCGAGGCTGTCAGATTCTTGCCTTAGCTCATTTGTGTGTTCTTTCCAAAGTTCTATTTACCTCTGGGCGTTCCTAGTTTGTGATCTTCCCTATAAAAACCTGTGTTGCCATTGTTTAAGTGTGCTCCTTTCCTTGAGTAACTCCATGGTGCTCGTTGGATGGAGACCCATTCTGAATGCTTAATAAATTATCTATGGTTTGTACTTCACTCCACTGTTGATTCCTCCTTACTTGATAAGAACCCGTGGCGAAGTGGTGATCCCTGCATCAGCAGGTTATTAATTAATCTGCTCCACAAATTGGCGCTCAAACGTGGGTCCCCATCAAGCGCTTGCAGTCGGACCAGGGCAGGAGATCAGGTCGGTAAGATGAACTTTGCTGAGGAAGCGCCCCACCTGATGAGATTAGTGTTGCTCGTGATCCAAGGTGATTTTTCTGCTCTCCAACTCATCTTCCTGGCGGCTGCTAGCCTTGACTAGGGCCTTCGGTTGGTGATTTTCTTTGGATCAGGGAGGATCGACTGCTGGGATGCGAAGACTACGCATGAGGTAAATCCTCATTGAACCGGTTCATTTGTTCATTTGGTTAGGATTGGTTTGGTATTTGCTTGACTTGATATTCGTCTTGACTTGGTATTTGTTTGGTAATTCGTTCGGAATTGGTACTCCGTTCGGAATCTGTTTGGAATTTTGAAACCTAGGATCGGTTTGGTATTTTGAAACTTAGACTCTGTTTTGGAACTTGCTATTTGTTTTTGCTAACATTTTTTCTTACAGGTAATGTGAGAATATTTTTTGTTTCTCTCGGTTTACAAGTTTTTTAAAAATCTTATATAACATGCCTGTGATTAGCACTCTGTGGAAGTTTTTTGTTGCTGCTGCAATAAGCAGATTATTTTGGAAGCAAGTTAGCCGGCGCCACCAGAAGGTATGCCAAATTTTGAGATGTACATCAAATATGGTATTTGTTCCATCATGTATAAATGTATTTTGGAACAAATATACAAAAGGGGATCCCCAGTTACAATGGCCATTAGAGGGAACCATGGACCCTCACAAACTCGAGTATTTAGAGAAACGATTGTTTTTAAAGAAAGTTAGGCCGGCTATGTTTGACAGTATTGCGTATGTGGAGAAAAGAAGTGAGGGAGCGTCAGCTTAAGGCAGAGGCGGTACAAAGGAAACAGGAAAGGAAAACAAAGTATCAGAAGTATAAGGAAATGAAGGATAAGGAAGTTCAGGAGAAAAAGTAATGTTTAGATAGTGAGCATAGATTATGAATATCTAAGGAATATATAGTTAGACCAACTGTAGCAGTTCAGGTCCACCAAGAAGATGTGGATTCAGATCTTGATAGGTTGTTGATAGAATGACCCCCACCCCCATATGTACCTTTAACACCTCTTCCCCATGCACCATTGAATGTTGTTCCCCTTGTACCCTCGGTTCTACCTCCTTTGCCTGCGGTTGTTCAGCCCCTTATTTTTCAACCAGTACCGGGACACTCTTTACCCTCTCCAACTCAGGCCACTGCACTTCAAATGTCTAATGATTCTGTACTTTCTGCATCTGTTCTAACCCCTCGAGTTCTTCGCTCTACTGTACCTCAGTTTCGTCAGGATGCGATAAGATTGATGGTATTAAATTGGTTAAGTGATTTAGAAATAGAAGTAGAAGACATGATAAACCAGATTCAGGATTTTTCTGAAGGCGAGCTTATTTGTCTTATAAATAAGCTCGCTCATCAACTTATGGTTCAATGGGAGAGGACTACAGGGCGAAATGGCCCGGATGATGTTAGAGCAATTAATAGACAGTGACAGATAGGGGCCTTCCCTTTAGATAGAATTAATAATGCTATTGCAATGATAATTGGATAATTTAATGAACTCTTTTCATCTCCTTGAATAAAGACCTATTAAGGAAGCTGCGCCTTAGTTCATTCCTTGAAGAGGGAATGCAGATAATGATGACCCAAATAGTCCTAATGCTAGAGCCCATTTTTTAATACAATTGGACATATACGCCCTGGAAAAGGATGAATGTACTTACTTTAAAAGCCTCCTTACCAGACATAAGGAAAAATCCTAGGGGATTTTATGATCATGTATAGGCAGCCATTGATTCCTGTATCATGACTTTAGCGGATATAGATTTTTTTTTTTGGTATGATCCTGCCACCAGATATGTGGCGACTTACCTGGAAACAGGATCATGCTGTTGATTTGGGAGACGATTGGACTGCCATTATAGCAGCTGATAGAGATAGGAAACTTGGTCAGAAACCTAGTCAGCTCATTCTGGATCTACCATGGTAACATACTTACTTATATAAAAACGATGGTTCCAGCTAGGAAAATAGATTGGGCACTCCTTACTGCTTGTAAACAGAAACAGGGAGCGGCTGTCCCCGATTTCTTTACTCGCTTTGAGGAAGTTTCCTCTAACGTATGTAATAGCCCTATTCTTCCTGTCCTTAAAAGGGGGGATGAAATACAGGATAAAAGTTTATCAATTTGTGATTGATTTGAGAAAAAAGTAACAAGATAGTAGTCCCTCAATATCCTGTTGTTTCTCAGGTAAAGTTAATACACCTATGGGATTTTCTGACATCCCCGTTCAAAGCCCTATTTCACAACAACTTAGTGTTAGTACAAGGGTCTCCATCATTTTCTGTGACAAAAGTTACTAGTAATGTAAAATGAGCACCCCATCCAAGAGTATCAGCAGTGATCACATTGGTGCATTAGGCAGGGTTTTCAGCAGTAATGAAGAAAAAAAAGCAAGTTTTGACAATTTAAACTGAAGAGCTGCATGTGTAGTGCATGCAAACCATAGCTACAATACCCCTTGCACCAAGGTATACAAACGAGTAATAAACATCTCAAACTGAAATAATAGTTTTAAACACATTTTTAAAATGTTATCTATTTTCCTTGTAGGCATCAGTTTTTGAGTTGTGAAAATATAAAAGAGATGTCGTTTTGAATGCCTGAGTTTTATTTTTTAAAAAACAGGTTGGACCGTACACTGGTAAGCTACTCGTTGGAGACATAGCAATACAGCAGAAGGTTTGAAACAAGTTACAGTGAAATTATTGCATCGCTTAGCATCCTTGGGGCATAAAGTATCTCTTTTTCAATAACAGTATTATCAACACAAGATTACCTATTTAGGTCTCCTCCTATCAAATGGGGGGTGAGATGATACACCAACATAGGATATAATTGGTGCAGAACTTGCAGAAACCACTGACTCAATCTAATATCTATGCGTTTATTACCAAATTTTTCATAAATTGCAAACCTCCTGCTTGCCTTAACATTAAAGCACGTATGCATGCCGTTTTCTTTGGACTAATCAGTGTGAAGCTGTCTTTCTGCAATTTAGAAATGCTTTATGTAATGTTCCTGCTTTAGGTAAAACTTGATTATTACAAATTTTTGCATGTAAAATATGGTTGCACCTTGGCACGGTCCCATGAAAGAAAGAATAGGTCATGTGCATATTTCTCCTCCACATTGGACCCTACTGCGATAAAGCAATCTGAAATGTATATTTAAGGTCACAATTTAAGCAGTTATAGTACCACATTTAGTGGATATCTAAAAAATTATTCAGATCCAGCACCTGACCAGTGCGATATTAACAGGGTATGAGTTGATAATATTTGCTCCAAAATATCACTCTGAAATGCTGTAACATTTTGAATCCACCCACTGCACTACCCCTCTTGGAGTCCCAACAAGATGATGATTGCAAATTTTATTACTGAGAAGGAGACTGAGGGACGGGTAGACCTGACAGCTACCCCTATATCTGATCCACCAGGGGAACTGTCCGTGGATGGTGCATGTTACAAACTACCTGATGGCTCTAGTACAGCGGCCTATATAGTTACTCCCTTGAAATCTGTGGTTGAGTTATGTAAAATACAACAAATGTCAACGCAATCTGTGAAGCTGACAGCTTTGACTAGAGCTTGTGAATTAAGTAAAGATTTGACTGTAAATATCAATATATATACCTTTGGAGATGCCCCCTCATTCGGATGACCTTGAGAAAAAAAAAAAGAGGTTTTATTTTATTTTGCATGGTGATAAGATAAAGTATGGGGAATGAATAAGTAAAGATACTGGATACCTTGATGTTACCAAAAAGAGCTGCTATTGTTAAATATTTTGTCCACAAGAAAATTATAGATGAGGTAATACAGGGAAATACTTTTGCCAATGAAACAGCTAAACGATCAGCCTATTTAGAGTATAGTTTAATGTATATTGTAGGGACAGTTAGATGGACACCAGAAGTGACCATGTTTATTCAAACTCTAGATTTCATTAGGAAAGTACAGGAAGAAGCTACGGAGGAACAGAAGGAACAATATAAAAAATATATGTACCAGGATGCAACAGGATGTTGGATAGATCGGTCAGGAAAGCAAAGCTGAATGCTTCCAAATTATTATGTGAATGTTATTGTTACCATGGCCCACAGTTCTGCCCATATCAGTGCTAAAGGAATAGTGGCCATGTCAGATCATGTATGGTTCAATAATCTGATACCCAGGGTGGCAGAGTTCTATGTCAAGAAGTGCATGATGTGCCATACTTATAGCACAGGAAAAGGTACCCCGTTTCAACAGGATATTTTGCCCCCCCCAGATCTGCCCTTTGAAGGTCTTGCAACCAGTTGAGGTGGTTATGGGGAGGCCAGCAAATGTATAGGATGTACCTAGATCAAGGTCAATCTGACATTGAATTTACCATTCTTGTTGACCACTGTGTTGACCAAAGATCTCCATTCGATTAATTCACAGGTGAAGGCCAGTCTCTCCCCCAGTCTTAAAGGTCCAGGTCAGAAGCTGAGGCCTAGAGACGGTGTCTTTACCCAACAGTTTCAGAGGCCAGTGCATGTTTTCTTCGCCACCCAGACTGCTGTTAAGCGCACAGGGCACAGACACCAGCTCCATGCCAGTGATATGGAGAAAATAAGCGCCACTCCTTTTGCCATATGATCAGTGGATAACCAGAGGAATACCTGAATATGATCAGATCTCTCAGCAAGTGCCTTTTGGAGAAGCTGATCTTTTAAAACATGGTGAAGTGGTGTCATTGGAATAATAACTTGCTGCCATCATGCCTGAACTAGATGAACAGATTCTGTTTGAACATCCTGACATTGTTCAGCCCTGATACAAAGTGTGGCCAATTGCCGAAAAGAACTATAGACTTTGATTGAAGAAACTATCTCTGGAGAGATGGCATCCCATGCCGGTGGTCAAGACCGCCAACGTCCGGACCAGTACATAAACTTGCAAGTGAGGCTTTGAAGCAAAAGACACTTGGGACTTAATGCTCTCTGATAGTGTAGTGAGGAAAGTTTGAGAGAATTGAGACTACATTGCTCTGTTTCTGGCTGATCGTTACGCTACTCTTTGTTACCTTGGCAATCAAACAACAAATACTACAGTAAGAGCAAGGAAGGTTAAGAAACATACAGGTTGGATATAAAAGATCAGTATAGGGAATAGTGTTAGGTGTTCTTCTGAAATAGGTATTTGTATATAGATTACGTTGAAATAGGTAGAGTTGTCGGTCATTAAGGCCCTTTAGGAAGGTGTTTTTTACCTATTAGGAGGAATAGAAGTACTTGCCCCGAATGCCCCCGCTAAAAGCCGAGAGTTTTGGATTAGAAAGAGAAAAATAGGGATATTTGTATGTTTTCTATTGTTAGTATTGGAATTTTTCTCTGAGTCTATTTTTGAGGCTTGAAACATATTACTCTGTTCATACCCTAGTGCCCCCTACTTCTACCGCATCTGAACATTATCACTTCACCTTGTCCTCTCTTAAGGATTCACACTGTCAAATAAATAAAACGCCCTTAATGTTAACTGAGCCACACAAAAGCTTCATCAAATAACTGCAGAATTACACCAGGAAAAAGGAACATGGATTTGGTCAGAATGGTTTTGAGATATTGTTTCTGCTTGGGGCTGGACATAATTAAAGGGAATAGTGATTATAGGAGCCATCTTTCTCACTTGCTGTTTCGTTCAGCATGCCCCTGTGACATGTACAGCTTATATAGCTACCTGTAACAGTATCAAGCCTTACCCAATTAATGTTCATGAATTAAGTAGAGAAATTATGGTACAACTTGAAATTGATGAAATAATGAAAATGTATATATGTACCTTCCTTATGGATTCAGCACAGCTGAAAAGGAAAGACTGTGAAACCTTAAAATCTGAATCTCTCATTTTCTTAATTTAGCTGTGCTTCATTCATACTCACCTTTGATCAGTTTTTAGCCTGATTCTGTCCCTGACGCTACCTGCATAAACATTAGGTCACAAAGCTAAAGTTGAGACATTGTAGGCTGCGTAAACATGCAGAGTCAGCATGCTCGAAGGTTTTCAGGCAATAGTTAATCCTTAAGTAAAGTCTACTCAGAATAGTACATTTTGTTGTTCAGCCTTAAAACGTAGAAATTGCGCAAAACACAGAGGCTGTCAGATTCTTGCCTTAGCTCATTTGTGTGTTCTTTCCAAAGTTCTATTTACCTCTGGGCGTTCCTGGTTTGTGATCTTCCCTATAAAAACCTGTGTAGCCATTGTTCAAGTGTGCTCCTTTCCTTGAGTAACTCCATGGTGCTCGTTGGATGGAGACCCATTCTGAATGCTTAATTAATTACCTATGGTTTGTACTTCGCTCCACTGTTGATTCCGCCTTACTTGATAAGAACCCGTGGCGAAGTGGTGATCCCTGCACCAGCAGGTTATTAATTAATCTGCTCCACAAACTAAATGAGGTTGTGGTGGCTTTAGATGGGAAATGATGCTTTCCAGCTTAGAAAATGGCCCGTTTCTTTTAGACACTTCTGTAGAAACGGATTTGTAGGAGGCTGTTTTGGCTAAGGTGAAATTGTCTTGGAGTTGGTTTTCTACTATAGTTTTTCTTGCTTGCTGACAGATTGTGTGCGGTTGATGAGATACGGTCCACACCAGACCAGGGTGTGGAGGGATTTTATGTGACATGTGTGTCAATGTTCGCTGTCAATTAGCTGTCGCGTTTTCCAGGAATGAGGGGACATTGTGTTGTGATCACTATGGAGAATACATTTTGTTCAAGTTCTGGGAATTTATATTAATTATGGTGAGTGGAAAGTGTGGGATGAAGGAGTAGTGGAGCGTTGTCACCAATCTACAGATATCAGCAACATTCAAGAAATTAGCCAGTGGTAAAACGGATTTATGGTACTGCATTTGATGAGCATTAGTTTGGCAACACATTGTTCCAATATCATGTTACTCAGGAAATCGGAAAGGGATGTCTTTGTTTTCTAGGAGGTTTCACCAGAAGCTGAGATCCCCCAAAAAATGGTCAAAAGGGGGTATGGTGCGCAAGATTATGGGGTCTTCAACCATGGCTTTGTTGGTTCCAGGAGGTCTATAGATCAGGTTGCAGGTGGGCATTAGGAAGACAGGGTAGTGACATATAATGCACTCCAAGAAGTTGAAGGGTGTGGGGTCCTGCTGATCATAGATGAACAATAGACCACCTTGTCATGAGTACCAATTTTGGGGCTCCAATCATGTGTGCCTGGCAAAGTGGATCACTTCTCTGTACAGACGCTGAAACTGATGTCATTTGCTGATGCATCCACGACTGGGAGAAAAAACACAAAAACGTTAGTTTTAACATTTGAGGGCCAGCCTCCTTTGGAATAATGGATCTCAGGAGAGGCCGTGGGCATTTTCGGTTTGGTGACACATGCATAAATATTAAAACTTGCATTTCCTTTCAGCTTCTTCAGTAAGAAGTCATGTGTTTTACGCTGGTGCAGGGCTCTTAGTCTTTAGGGCTTGATTGGTTTATTGCTTTCTATCAAACATTCCTCGCTGTCAGGCTATTCTTTCCTGCCCCAGACCTATAAGCAGAAAATGATTTAGTGTGCCACAAAGCCAGCAGCTACGGTACACTGACAACTACCTTACTGCCTATAACGACTGATATATGCATGCTCGAAACAGTGATATCCTGAAGTTAGGGTCAGTGTTAGCAAAGCTGTGAAATCTGTAGGTAGCTCACCAAGCAGTTTCCTTCTTCATTCAGTGGCTGTTTTCGGATAGGCATAATTTGTTCAAGGATAGATTTGGAAAAGAGACTGTCTCTTAATATAGCTAAAGGGGCAGGGGTGGGCATCCTATGTTGGTCCCCAGGGAGTAGCCTAAGAGGCGTTTTGTTAAGCTAACTCTTATGCCTACGGTAGAAAGAGTGTGTGGATTGGTAAGTTTGAGAACACAATGGTGCCAGAGGTTCCTGAATGAAGTACAATGTAGACTAAGTTGCAATCTAATCAGAACTTCAAACTGATGCACAAAGCAAGAGAACAGCTATGCCTTATGATAACAGAAAGAGGTTCTCTGAGCAGGGTCATTCAACCAAGTGTGCCGCATTATATATTAAAGTATAGATCTCATTCGATTAGTCGACAAGTCAAGGTTCAGTTCGTAAAAACATTGTAAACACTATTTTTTGGATGTTGGAATGTGTGTGGGCACTTGTCAGCTTTTCGTGTGTATTAATAAGGCTTCCTAACACCACCTATCTATTCCCTAGAATAAACATTAACAAATCAAAACTTAACAGATTTTATAATGTAACAAACTTCATTAACAAAAACAGACGAGCAGAGACGATGGCTACAGCAGCAGTGTAGGCTACTATCTCTCTTATTTTCACACACACATGCAAAGCACAGCATGTGCAATGGTACATGAAAATATATACAGTGCCTTTTCGGAAAAGCGATTATATTCACAGGGCCCAAGTTCAATACATAGAACATCCCTACATAGAGCGATGGTATGCCACAGACCACCCAATCAATACTGCAGCCACTACCACCACCACATCATCACAATGAAAGTGTGTGTCGTCTATATTCAGATCAGCACCGCGGGTAGGCAAAAGTAGCATTAAATAAAGAGACACTAGGGCAGAACTGTATCCAGACAGGGCACCTGCACAGTTACAATAAACAAACATTGGCAGAGCCAATAGGTCTGGCACTGGCTACCAGTTTTTTGTCTTTGCCAATGCTCGTTATGTTTTGTCAAGGCTTTTGTAAAATGTGTTGGGAGAGCTGCTGAGCCCTTGCCAATACAAAACACACATTGGCAATGCCAAAATGTCTGGCTTTAAATGGGTGATGTATGGTAATGTGAAGCAATACAAGAAAACGGCATGGAAATAGATATGCATTTGCGTAGAAGCAAAGAACTGTAGAATAATATTGGTGTAGGTTACAAGGTTAAGTGACAGTTGCACTTTCAAGCCAAACCTAAACATCTATGTTGGCTAATGACTGCCCTCCTCCCATCCGTGCTGCTGCCAGATAAAAACACCATACGTTATCTAGTTACAGAAGACACTTTAACAGCATTACAAAGTCATGTGTGTGCCCTTGATATTTCAAGCTCAGGCAACTGGATATATCAACAAAATGATCACAGCTGTGTGGATGACAAGCCCTTTTCTGCCCAATCAAATTGCTCCGAACATGAAGGCAGAAATAAATCACCTCTCCAATGATGCTTACAAAATGAATGATCTGACAACAGCTGCGCTACCAAGCTTGACCATAAATACTGCAAGCAGCACACCGTTTTTTTGGTATCAAAAAGCAAACACGTTGCTATAGCAACCTTTGGCACTGAATGGAATTACTTTGGGTTTGGATGCGCACCTTGTGAAAGGGAAGAAGGCTGTCAATGAAGTCAGCCAATGGCTGAAGTGGGCAGACCAACTGCAGTGGGTGGAAGAAAAAACTGATGACAACAGACCAATAGATGAAGAGATCTAGCTCAAAGCATATATATATGAGAGAGATAGCTATAGATGTGCGAGTATATGTATGCATGACATTTTTTTATTTTCTTTTAATCAGAAGGAAGGTCGTGGCCAATGCCGGACCTAACAACAATTGTACTTTACACCATTTATATTATTTTGTGGTATGGGGAACAATACATTATTCACCAATCCATTCAAAGGTTAGCGCTGTACCTTGCACAAGACGAAAACATGAAAATAATCAAAGGCACCCAGAAGGAGACACAAAAATGAGCTCGTACTCGTCAAAGTAATTTGTGTGCCGTAAAATATCAATGTGCGGAACAATTTTTTGAAGTGCAGTGCAAAGTGAGAACACATGTCTAGAGTATACAATACAGCGTGGCAGAGCAAGCCACATAGGCTTAATCTGTACGTCAAAGACCAGGGCACTGCAAGCCAATAAGACTCCTAACAGATGAATAAGGGATTCGGCCTGGTTGAGTTACAGTCAACATTTCTACCCAAATGGAAAAGGTTAGTGAAACATTTCAAGACCGGCACGAGCCGTCAGTGTGGTACCATTTAAAAAAAAATCTTACCAAGCATAAAAATGGTAGCTAACCCTTGTTGCTGATCAATATAGGGTCAATTTCATAATTGTTCTTGTATGATCTGTAGAGGTCATTATGGGTCTGGGCAGTAGCTACAGAGGGACACTGTCGACGTCAGTGTCTCCTGTAAGGTAAGACGTGTGTTTCATGCAAGGCACAATAGCAACCTTTGAATGGTTTAGTGCACTTAGCTTAGATGCAAGAGATACAATGTAAATTTAGATACAAGGTTAAGTAAACTGCAGTTGTAAAGTGAATCAAGCTGACTTATCAAATTTAGCATTAAGGTACTAAAAATAAATCTTAGGACATGAGGGTTTTTTCCCTTAAAGACCCACTGCATAACTATTTATTATCTAACGTCCCTCACTACACAAGTATTTGAACCTTAGACTTTGAATAACAAACATCAACTATATTTCTTGAGTATAATATAGCACTGCGGAATTCATTTATTTGTCCTCCTAACCAAGCAGCAACCTTCCTATCGCCTACAATATGGGTAAACTGCAAAGCCGCACAGTTCAAGCAAATTAATGTTAATATAAAGACTATTAAGCAAACTGCAGGGCCATGCACGTTCCCTTGAGGGTACTGCACAACAGAAGAATAAAGCGTAAAGCATTTACTAAAAACGATGTGTGTGTGTTTGAGCAGACAGCCATCTAGTTACTTTTGTTTCAAACCAAAAGCAGCTGAATTTTGTGTGATGTTCAAAACCTGCAAACCCAACAAGGCAACAGTCTGGGGAACACACATCAAAGCCTGGTGCAGCACCCACATCAGCCACTGTGGCACTACACGCCTCTGCTTGTTTGGTCACATAAATTGAGGCCGTGGGTGGCGTCCGTCCAGCAAGCCTGGGATCCATTCCTGGAGGAAAGCAGGCAGCGAAATGCCAACTTCAACAAAAGCCAGCAGAGAGCTTTATCGGCACTGGGGGAAGGCCATAAAAAGGGCCACCCGGCTGCTGCTGGTCATGGCCTTTCTGCACACGTCTTTGTTTCTGTAACCTGGCAGCAACCTGCAGTTCATGAAGTTTAGCTGAAGTGAATGGGCGAGCGGATCCACTTCCAGTGACGTGTATGTATCACATCAAGTGTTAGTCATTAAGCCTCTCCCAACCGCACTGTGAGACTAACTTAAAATAAATCCATGAACAGCAGCTATCGGTTTTTGTGACATGATCTGGCCTCTTTAGCCCTCTAACTGGCTATATTTTATAAAAATAATTCATACACAAACATACATACATACACACATGCACAAACAGAGAGGGGCTTGGAGTCAGCCTTCTTAATACATTTTCTGTTCAACTGTTATTCACCTTTTGCTTCCATCCACCACGGGGCACTGTGCCAGCCCACTTCAGCTATTGGCTCTCCTGAACTATGAATCGCGGCACTGACTCTGAGCATGTGTCCATCCGCCTAAAAAGAACTGCATTTGGAAGTCAGGGCGGCGGGTTCAATACTTCCCTTTGCCAATGCGTTGCGGCTTTGCATTCATCCTTTTTTATTATCCGTGTGTTTAAATTATGTCTTCAGGTTACAGTAATTCAAAGCCAACAGTGCATTTTCTTTGCACCAATAATATATTTTTCCTGTGATGTGCCTTTAAACTAAAAACGGTTTCTATATCAGTTCTAGTACACTTGTCTCTTATGAAGCACCTGCCTGTAATGTTCTATTAAGATTACACGCAATAGAAGCACCTGTAAGGTTCTATTAAGATTACATGCAATGTCTTTTTCTTATTTAACATTTTTAAATTCTTATTGCAAGCACGGAACCACCACTTTTAGGGGGCATATTTTCAGTTTTGCCCACTTTTTATTTTTGCTTGAAATGGGGAAAAAAAAGTAACTGCTGCATCAGATTGTCAAGGTCAGACCGATTGACTTTGCCCGAGCTTGTATACAACAGTTAATTAGTCCTCTTCATTTTGCTTGCTTAGTCAGTTCACATACTTTATTTTTTATAACTAGATTCAACCGCATCACAGGATATGTGAAATGATAGACTATCACAGATTGCTTCCCTCCTGCCTTTCCTTTTTAGGTCTCGCCTGAGCCAGCACATGCGCTACTC
This sequence comes from Triturus cristatus, assembly GCF_964204655.1. Lineage (NCBI taxonomy): Eukaryota > Metazoa > Chordata > Amphibia > Caudata > Salamandridae > Triturus > Triturus cristatus. The sequence continues at coordinate 315,237,660 of NC_140585.1, forward strand.
TGCAAGACATTTAGTAAGTGGGTTTTCAAAGTGCTACCAAAGGCTTTTGCTGGCCTCAAGCTTGCGTGAGCCGCCATCTGGCATTCCTATCTTTTCCTTATTAAGGGCATAAATGAAGCGCATTGCTCGCGGGCACCCTGCGATCACTTTCACTTTCGCAGCGCGGTCGCATCGCTCGCGGGCACACTCAAGAGCACTTTCATATGGTACACATGCGGTTGTAGAAACGACATCCCTGAATTAAAATAAATGGTCAGGTTGTTGAGATAACGCACGGTGCTAGTTTTGTAATTTAAGCTAATGTATATCTCTTATTTATAAAAATATAAACATACCCATTATGGTATTTCGAGTACTCGTCTATTCCTTAAATAGACAAGTAAGCGCTAAGTAAATACAATTACAATACAATACAATATTATTTTTGGTTTTCTCCAGGGATGAACTGGCAGTTTCCCACGTTTTTGTTCACAACTTTATGTAGACACTTTGGCGCACACGGAGCACAACACTGATATTCTGCCTTTAAGGACGGATTACCACACTACTTCCGGGTCGCGTACGTGCTTTGAGATTTAACGCCAGCACGTCAAGGGAATAGTCGTGGTTCGTTGAAGCACTGTGCCTCACACAGTTGAAGTTCGGTCTAGAACGCGGGGAAGCTGCGACTACATTGGTATGGGTAATTGCTTCGTTTTTTTTAAAATAGTTGATGGCATTTGTAGAAAGCAGATTGGAGCTCCTTATGGCTCACATCGAAGGACACCAGCGGCTCCCTGAATCCTCTCCCCCCTCGGGTCGGAGCCACAGCCTCGCGCCACCCTTCCACCCCCCAAGCGACCGTCCGCTCCCCAGCCATCCGCACAAACCCCTCCCGCCTCCCCCACATCTCTCCCTGCGCTGCATCCTACCCTGCAGTTCCACGGGTATCCCGGTGTCAAAGACGCAGCATAACCACGGCTGGGGCAACATAAACATTATACCCAGCCCCAGTTGAATTATGGAGGCACCCTATTTGCAACCGCTAAATTGCAAGCCGAAAGCTCTTCATCTGCGCCTCCCACATCAAGGCGCCACTGTGCTTGGCTCTGCACAGAATGACGGACGGCCGACCCGAGCCTGTATTCACCCCCGTGCGCGCCACCTCCGCACTGTTGAGCCACTCCAAGACCCAAACTTTACTCCATTGATCCAACGTCGGCAGGTCCGAGCCTTACCCCCACTCCTTATATCTTACCCATCACTGCCACTGTTTTGCTCAACCATCATGCGCTCCTGCACCAGATTCCAAACCGCACATGGGCCTTCTGCATGCCCCCTCGCTGCTCCCATCCGCGCCCAACCCCACCCCCAGCACCATGCACTGCTAAAAGGCACTAACCCTCCTGTCTACCACACCATCCCTCCTAAGGCCTATGGCTCCCCTAGCCCACCCCAACCTCCCGCCCCCTCACCTCACACAATGCAGCAGCACCTCTCTTCTCCGTAACATTCCCAGGAGAGAGGAGTGTGGCGTTATAGCCCGAGATGCCAACTAGGGAACTAGGTTATAGTCGCAGCATTAGCTCAACGTCCTGTGATTCTGCGCCAATCTCATTATCTACCTTGCCTAAACAATTAACATGAACTTGTTTAGTGTAAACGGTGCAAATGTAAAGCACTACAATACAATTGGGTTGCCTTTGCGCAGTACAAAACTGGAAAAAGCGCTGTCCCTCGGAACGCTTTTTCCACTTGCGCAAAATAGCGCATTTACATGTCAAAGTAATATTCACCTCAAGCTGGTTTATTCTGTTGTTCCTTCCAAATAACATCACATATGTCATTTGTAAAGTTCTTCGTATAAGCAGTATTTTGGAACTTTGCTTGCCAAAACAAGACCATGGTTCAGTTTACCCACTTTGTCTGCAATGGGGACAGTAGGGCACAGTACTGCGGAGTTGGGGTGCATTTATTATAGCGATTCTGTGATTGCCTGCACGTGGAGACAGACTTGTGTGCATTTATTAAAGGGACGCTATGATTGCTGGCATGCGGAGACGCTCTAAAGAGGTTTGATTTATTGCTGAGCGCTTCAGTGTCAGCGTTTCACAGCACTTGCAGATTGTCGTAGACTGTGTAACATATGGCACAGGTGCATCAAGGACTCCTTTTCCTCCCACAAAGGAAGAAAGCTTCCAAATAATTAATGGAGAGTGATGCGCACCGGAGGCCAAATCATTGCAAACAGAAGGCCTGGGTGATAACAATCTTATCTGTCTTCTATAGACCGAAGAATGTGTCCCATGGGCAGTCATGCATCACCACCGCCAGTGATGTCCTCTCTCCAAATCCCCCAGACTATCTGAAACAGGTGTCTAACAATGGTCCAGAGCGGCTGGATCCATGACACCTTTTGAAGATAATGGTGATTTATGTTAAAACAGTTCGATTTATTGTATATGAATGGATCTTATGTGAATATTCTCAATCGCTGGCCCTCTTGGGCTTACATTGGACACTCCTCTTCTAATGCTAACCACTATGCCACTCAGTGAAAACAAGCATTAGCCAAGCCTACGGGCCTTGTCTAAGCAAGAGCTGTTGGTTTTTGTCACTGTTTTGCTTATCCATGTTGTACAGCAGCAGAGCTGCTGTGCAGCATTGTTGAAAGTAAAAAAAAACAAGCATTGGCATAGCCAATAGGTCTCGCCTTTGGGACCTTATAAGTGTTTAGCCATGCAACAGTTGATGTTGTTGCACCAAGGGTATTGTGCTGCATACCTAAATACTTATAAGGTCCCAAAAGCGAGACCTATTGGCTATGCCAATGCTTGTTTCAATTGGGTTTCAGTTTCCCCCCTCATTTCAGCTCTGCTTATTGTCCTCTTGGCGCTATCAAATGGGAATACCCAAAGCATATCCCCTTAAGCATAAAGTAAGTGTGCAATTTGCGACTACTTTTGCGTACTGACTATGTCCATCTCTAAAGTTTTTCTGCTCTTTTGTAACTGCAGTTTTCCCCCTTGCCCCTTAGTTTCTGTCCTATTCTTTGCCCGTTATTGCCCTCAGATATTCTTATTCATGCTGTAACTACAACGTGGCTCAGCCCTCCTTTTTCCATAAACTCCATTTTTGTGCCATCTGTAACAATCAAGCAAAGAGCATTTAACCTTCTAAAAGACACAGAAGATATCTTAAAAGTTCTATTGCAGGCCTGTTAGTCTCTGAATTCACAGACGTACAGCTAACCGAACATGACACTGACACCCATCCAAAGACCAGAACACAATTTCCAGAAGATGAAACAACAAGATGACTCAGACCGAGGTCTTCAACAGAAACCCCTAGGATCGACTGCTGAGGCGCCCCAGAGAGGTGACAGACCTCCAGCTATCCTGCTTCCTATACAAATGCCAAAAACAGCTCGTTTCTGGGTTTTCCCCACTACTCTCTGGAAGCCGTCCAGTTTTCCTGGCATTGATTAACTCGAGTTTACAGTGTACAATGGTTTGCCCACAATGCCTATGCATCGATAATAGGATGCCCGCTATTACATCACATGAGGGTGCATAGCCTCATGCCTGGTGAATGAGAGTGTTTTTTTTTTAATAATATACTTTACTTTCTCAAAGAGCCATAACTTCCCTGCAAAGTTTTTTTTCAGTGAACTTTGTTAAATGGTATACTTTGGACAGAGAACCCACTGCACACACCCCTGGCCAATGAGGAGTGGGCAGAGTGCCTGGCGGCACCTGCCACCAGATTCTGCTTTGGCTGCGTGCATTGTGCACCGAGTGAAGGGCATGGCTTTTGGCTATCCTCCGGGTGTGGTTCTGTACCCTTAGATACCACTGTGTACAGACTTCGGCTGTTGACAATAGGCTCTGGACACACCACCTGCAGCGTGTATCCTCTGGCCTTGCACTTTGGGCTCTAGATCCACGGCATGCCCTTTGGCCACATATTCCTTGTCCACCCCCCCCCCCACCCCCGCTCCACTCACTACTCCATACACGTAGAACGCACACTTAACAGCTCGTTCACTTCATTGAATATCTGGTGTTCTGTCACGAACAGTGGCTTTCTAGGTTGTGTATCAGTAAAGTGGGCGCCAGTAAGCGGGGGAAATAATGTAGGTGACACAGACATTCTGTGCTGATAGACTCTGGTCAAGGTTGGGGCGCTGGGAGTAGCCTGGAAGAGGTTTGGCTGTAGAAGGAATACCACCTGGGAGTTTTGCTCCCTGGCGCCGGAGTTCAGACTGGGGTGTCAGCTGATCTACCACACAGGGTTTTCAATTCCCACCTTCTAGGATAGGCAAACTAGTGCAAATAATCCCCTTTCCGGTTCTGTGCAGACCAGGGAAAGGTTTGACGACCGTGTTCATACTTTGTTCCCTCCCTAGTTGTTATTTCATGGCCACAGATCACAGGACCACCCTCGAGTTGGATTCCCAACTCATGACTGAATGCAATATCCCCTCACTTCAAGTTAAAAGGGCTGAGGAGAAATGTTCATTTATGTTTGTCTTTGATTTTATGCAACTACCGAGCTAGCACTGCTATCCGACGAGCCATGCACTGATTGATATTTATTTTATTTCCCAAAAGACATGGGGTATTCTCCATTCGCCCCTTTGGAGCGGCTTTGTCCATTACTTTTTTTTTTGTTTAAGGGCAGGTTCATGAAGCATTTTTAACCTATAACTGCTCACACAGCAGCTCTAGAATAAGCCCCTTTCAACAAATCGGATTTCTTTTTCTATGGAAGTACACATTGGCTATCACAGCAACAACATCCAGTCGTCTACAGATTTTTTATCTTTAAATGCCGTAGAAACGACAGCATGGATTTGCAGTAAGTCACAATATGGACAAAGAAGCCTTGTGGACTTTGCTGCCATGCCAAATGTTGTGACATCCTGTTCAGAGGTTGTATGGTTGTCTTTCTGTAAATCCTTCCTAGGAACTTGAATGGGAAAAATAACTTTAGGAAATCTCTATGTGCTCGTCTCCCTCTTAAACAATCTGCAGGAAAGTTTCTGAAATGAAGCATAGGTGGTGTGGCAAAATAGCTGTAAAAGTGTAAAACTGGGCAACACTTATGAACAATAAAAATGTTTCTGGGGTTTCTTGGGTGGAACCATAACTACAGAGTCGCTATTACTCAAATACCCTTACCCTACACAACTATTTCTATGGTGAATAGGTATGGGAAAATAGGTCCCACATCCTATCTATTCAAATGAATTGGTGTAATTGTTTTGCAAGAATAGACCACGATGATTCACTATGTTGAAATATATAAATAAATGCAAATCAAAGCTCTGGTAATGTGCAGAACTTCACAGTTTGAGATTGTGACCAGCTAAACGGCAACTAAGGGCCAGATGCACAAAACGATTTAACTGGGCTGCCTGCTCCCCTCCGTTTTCTCATATGGAAAACGTATTTCTTAAATGAAAGGCATGTCATTTACAATACTAATAGCTTAAACTCGTTTAAACCTGTTGAATTGCAAATGCTTGTTTACCTGTTGAGGTGGTTCTTGTATTAACTGTTGAGGTGGTTCCTATATTACCAGTACTTTTTTTACCAGTACTAACCTGCGAGCCGCACGCGGAGGTCAGGTACCGCACTCCTGCGCTCTTTTGGAAGCAAGCTCGCCCACTCCCTATTTCATGCAAACCCACTCACTCTCTTGCACACATGCACACTGATTTGTCGTGCCATGATCTTTGTACAAATCCACTCACTGCCTCTCTCTCTCCCACGTCTCCGACACACTCTCCCTCCCGGCATTGATGACCCTGATTCCAATTAGCAGACTGTGAAATGCAGGGTTTCCTAATTAACACAGCCCTCCAACTACGCACTAGTCTTTAATAAAGGGCCATTAACAAGCTCAGATTCTGGCTGTCCTGGAACTACACTCGGGTTCATCGATTTAAATACTGCCTGCCCGCAGTGAACTCTCAGCTGAGGGGACACTGTTCCTCTTGGCACAACAAATATCCCCTCACTCTTCTTGTGACGCTTGCTTGTTGTAGATGCTGCTGTAGCCGCCATCTGCACTGGCGTGCAACACCGATCGATGCAATAGGCTCATCCCAGGGACCAGCAGCGCGAGCTCCCCTCGCACTCAATGGAGGGACACAACAGCAGCAGCAGAGAGTAAGCACCGGCAGGGAAGCAGAACTAGAAAATACCCTCACACACCGAGCAGGGGCTTACACGGGCGCAGCAGTGGAACCACCACTCACACACAAAGGATAGGGACATGTTGGGCTCCAGTAGGGAAAACGCCCCTCACGCAAACAGGAACAGTGAAGGAAGAGTTGACAGCAGTGAAAACATCCTTCACACAAACAAGAATAAGGAAAGAGTTAGCCACAGTGAAAACGCTCCTCACACAAACAGAATAGAGAAAGAAGGGGTACCAGCAATGAAAAACCTCCTTACACAAACAGAATAGGGAAGGAAGAGTGAGTTAAAAGCAGTGAAAACACCCCTTCACACAAATGGAATATGGAAGGAAGAATTAAAAGCTGTGGAAATGCCCATCACACAAACAACAATAAGGAAAGAAGAGATAGCAACAGTGAAAACGCTCGTTGCACAAACATTAAAGAAAGAGTTACCGTCACTGAAAACGCACCTTACACAATCAGATAGGAAAAGAAGTTACCAGCAGTGAAAACGTTCCTCACACAAACAGAAGGGCTGTGGGAGCTCGGTAACGTGTGCACTTACTGCAACAAGCATCGATCTCTTGTCTTTATGGGGCCATGTGTTTCTAATTAGAAACACATGGCCCCATAAAGATAAAGTGCTTTACGACAGCAGCAAAGCAGGCGACCCAGTCCGATCGGAGGCGAAAGGGCGCCCACAAAAAACCCTAATTTCCAATGGCAGGCCACTGTTTAGCATAAACGGTGACGCCAGCCAATGGAAATGAGGGGCGGGGCTTTAAAGCCCTTTTCTGAAATCCATCTCACAAAATTTCTCGCCAGCGTCAGCGCATGCGCTGCAACGCAGGCGAGACCTAACAAGCATTGGCATAGTCAATGGGTCTCGCCTTTGGGACCTTATAAGTGTTTGCCATGAAACAGTTGATGTTGCACCAAGGATATTGTTCTGGATAACTAAACACTTATAAGGTCCCAAAGGCGAGACCTATTGGATATGCCAATGTTTGTTCCTAGATGCACTTGTATACTGGGCTCAGTTTCCTGTTAGTGAGTGGAGTGCTTTACGACAGGCCTGGTACTCGGCGGTGAAGATTACCCATCAGCTACGGGAACTATATAATCTTCAGTTTCAAGGAAAAGGGACAGTAGCAAATTCCAGTTTCTAAAGCGAAGAGAAAGCAGTGGTCTGGTGCTCAAAATATAGCGAGTTCTGAAAGGCAGACGGGACACGTAGGTGTTTTTGAGACCCGAGAGCGTTTATACTGCTTAAAAAATATTTAACTAACATCGCTGTAAATTATTTGTTTTGATGAGGTGCTAATATAAGAACACGTATTTAAATACAATTGTACAGTTTAATGGTTCCTTCTCAGAAGAAACAGTTAATAAAACGTGATGTATTGAAGGGCTGTAAAATGAGCATTTTGTTATTGGTATATGTAACCATCATCGTGTTAAAGATGGCGGAAGGCTGCAGCATTTCAGATTCGTGACTTTTTGCTTCATATTCCGAAACCCATTGAAGAAAATATTTTTAACACGGTTTCAAGAATTGTGAAGACTTGGGGAAAAGTGTCCCTTTCCCCTTTTCTGTTCACGTTGATGGAGCATTTGAAGGTGGCTCCATCTCTGTATGTCTCCGGCCATCATCAACCCATACACAAGGCGGTTTATTGCGCTCGCAAACATGAAGATCATTGAAATGTGTCTTTCCTAGATACCGGTGAAACACCCGCTACTGCTGAAATACTGGCATTTGGGCATCGGCCCTCCTTTTATCCTAGAGCAGATGGCTAACATTGGCCTTGCCAGTCTTATTGCTAATTCTTGATCGCCCTCAATAGCAGAGTGGCTTCGATTTTGCTACAAGAGCAATGTCACCGAGCTGGGGTGCCTCGAAGTGCGACCATTCATTGTCAACACTATACCTAGAATTTGTTTCAAGCAGGAAGAGCTGAGTGCAATAAAGAAATTGAGGTGGCTAGACATCTGGGCCTAATGAGCTTATGATACAGAGAGGAGCCTTTCTCTGAAAACACTCATTTTGAGGTTTCTGTCTGTTCAGAGGAAAACACAAAAATACAGACAAACTCCTCCTCCGGAATCTGGCCTGACTATAAAAGCTAATGTTTACACCAGGTCTGAGAAACAAATCAAGGTGAGCCGTTTAGAACGTTAGAATAACGGTTGGTCTAGTATTTATTTCGCCACTAGGGGGCAATGTAGTTCCATTTTTATTATGTGCTAGTTCTGTGTGTTGGCGATCGGAGCAGTTTCTTGTCATTCTCGTGTCTACGTTAAAAAAGAAAGATCAAAGATCATGTAAGAAAAGAAAGAAATTAATTTCACTGAGTTAATTAAAAATTAAATCAAAGTTGGCCAAAGAAAATCGGCCTCCGCCTTCCGTGTAATTGTAATGAACAATTGTTGCATGAGAGCCATGCGACTGGCAGTAAACAGGCGCGTCCCCACGGCCGCGAAAGTTAAAGCGACGCGCAGCGTTTTCCTTGCGGGAGCGAGCAGGGGCACCATCTGTTTTCAAGATAATTATAAACAGACTGTGCCAAAGCTCGCTCCCACAAGGGAAATGCCAAACGTGCACGTGTTGCAATAGAAAGCAATGCAAAACGTGAACGATTTTTGCCAAAATGCTGATCGATTCCAAACGGTCCCCTCCTATGCAACGCATGCACGCTGCGTAGGTGAGACCTAAAAAGGGGTAGAGGTGTTCCATTTTGGAAGGCAAATACACGGATTGTGGCCTGCTGTCCCTTACTGGCCACCATCCCTGTGTTTGTAGCCAATCAAAGGAAGTCGCAAATATCGAACAGCATAATTCACATGAGGCAAGTGATGCTGAAATCCCTTTTGAATTGTGATTTTGCGACATAACCTATTAGTACATAAGTCACTTTGCAACGTCAGAGTCTTTTAGCAAAAAGTTGGTACCCAATTTACAACCACTTATTTTTTAACAGACTTAGTCCCTCCGGCAATAAATTGTGATTTTTTTAATAGACCGCTATAGATTACTAGCTTTTCATGCTATGAAACCTATTATAATGAGCCCCTAAAGCCTAAACTGAAAATCAGGGACAGACAATATGGGCTGCCTGATGTCAACCAAACTATGTTCCAATAGTAAAGACATTCCTGACACTATCAACCCTTAGTTCTGCCTGCAAAACTCCGCATCGACAGCCCAATCACCAACCCAATGATCTCAAACCCACGCTTCACTTCCATCAATTAAACAATGCTTCAAAGGTTTGAGGGCTCTTCCTTGGCTAGGAAAATCAACCTCACCAAACATGTAAGCGAGTCAAGACCCTTAACAGGGCTAATCCGTTCTCAGAATGTCTTGCCCCCAACACTATTTAAAAAAAAAAAAGTCTACATGACTCATTTATTCAAAAAACCCATAAACTTTAAAATACAGAGCAGACTCATCCCCTATTAACTAATATCAAAACGCCTAAAGATGAGTTTAGGAGTCCAAATACAATGCAAACCACAATTTACTTTCCCAACTGAAATTTAGCTCCACCTTTGCATAGGGATCTTTTAAACATATGCCACATTACCCTCCATGCAGCAGACTATCAAGACCTATCTCGATACTTCTTGACAAAAATGTATGTTTTGAAATAGTGGAACAACAAAAGCCTCTTACCTTGATAAATCAGTGAAGTGACAGACCTCGCAGATATTGACTTCAACTATAAACTTGCGTCAGTAAGCTGAAATGCTACGACATAACTACTCTGCTAATAGAATGCAATGCTGCTTAGCTTTCATTAAATACAACAGCTACAGTCACCATCATGCATGTACACACAGCCAGTTACACAACACAGAGAACTGTAAAGAAATAATTAGCCAAATGTGACGAAAATAAAATAGGGTGGACATGAAGACAATGTGGACATGAAGACAATGTTAATTTGTTGACACGAGGTGTCAAATCATGGGAAATGAGCTCTAGGTACTGAAGCTTCGAGACTGTCTAGTTTTTATTGCCTTTTGATAAGCAGGTAAGAGCTCAATGTGATTTCCTCAAGTAAGGAGTTCCAAATACCCTCTATAGAAAAGTTTATTTTCTCTTTATGTCCCATTTAGAGGCAGATTCAAAGTGTAGATTACCAGACTGAAGTGCACATTGTACAGCCTAGAATTGGGTCTTCTCCTAATTGGATCTTCTCAATGATATGTGTCTACAATGCCCTGTGTGCTTTTGAAAGTGATGAAACCCACTTAACACAGAATAGGGAGTGATCTTCCAAGTCAACACACTAATCTGAATTCAGCATTCTTGAACAACCATATGGATCCAGTTCAGGAGATTACAGGAGTTCCCATACTAGAGGTTATTACATTAAATCTTGGCAATATGTATTAAATCAACCAAAAAAGAATTCTGTCTGGTAGTTGGGTGAAACCTCTGGAATTAGACAACACCGATTCCTGGACTAACATCTACATAGGCCATGTTGTGTGTGTTGGTGACTAGCTAGAAAGTTCTGCAAGGCCTCCTAAACAAGGTTTCATTAAAGGCTCAAAACAACCATTGTCAGAGGGAGCAATGTCACTTTTAGGAATTTGCAACACACCAGGATGTAGGGTATCGAATTTTGTAACCCTAGAATGTAACATGCCTAGGAAGAGATTACAGGTATGAAGAGATGGGGGTTATGGGTAGCAGATAACATGTTATGACATTACATTTGTTTCTAACTTTGAACAGTACAATGAAAATGGGAGGTGGTTACTCAAATGTGAACATTCCTTTGAGAAAAATCAGTTGGTAGACTAAACATATTAAGATCTATTGAACACATAGAAACATAAAATCTAAGACAATTATTCTTTCTAAATAACCCATTTGTATCCTTACTGATTTGGTGAGTAAAATTAAAGAGGATAAAATGTGGAATCTAGCAAACCTGATGAACTGATCCATATTTCAAAAGAATTCATGGACTTGCAAAAACTGTGTGTTCTGGTCAACTGAACAACAGCTTTGAAAGCGGATGATACAAAGGGATGTAGTAGATGTAAAAAACTAACATGAAGTTGCTATCCATTAATGTACAGAAGGAGGCTTCAGAAAGAAAACGTCAGCAGTTACCATTTGGGGTGGGTATTGGCAGGTGAGTAATTTGAAACTGTGGTCGTGTGCTAGTGAAACACAAAGTTTAGAGCAAAGTGTTGGATCTTTTGTATAGGTTCCTTTGACCTTTGTTGTGCTGGAGATGTGAAGGAATATGCTACTTACCAGTATGCATCTGTTCTTGGCATGTAGAGCTGCAGAGCTACATACTGTGCATAGATCGCCATCTGGTGTTGGGCCCAGATGTTTGTACTTGTTTTTGTCTTGGAAAGTCTTTGGAAGTCACGAGGTATGTGACTCCTCCTTTGGATCATAGTGCGCATGGGCATCGGCTCCATCCTCAGATTGTTTTTCGCCAGCAGGGGAATGATGGAGTTTAGTAAGAAACAGGAAAGATCCCCATATGTAGTGTATCTAAGTAAGATAATACTGGAACAGATAAAGGTAGCCAGGGAGGAGAGTGGGCGTGTGTAGATCTGCAGCTCTACATGCCAAGAACAGATGCATACTGGTAAGTAGCATATTCTGTTCGAGGCATATGAGCTGCAGATTACACACTGTGCATAGATTGTAAAGCAGTATCCACCCCCAGCGGCGACCAAGAGTATCTGTTGCAGTAGTTTGAAATTGTGTTTCGAGTACAGCCTGGCCCACACTAGCCTGTTGTTTAGTTTGCACATCAACACAGTAGTGTTTTGTGAATGTGTGCGGTGTAGACCATGTAGTTGCTCTGCAGATATCATCTAAAGGAATGTTGCCTAAAAATGCTATTGAAGCCCCTATCTTTCGTGTAGAGTGGGCTTTAGGAGGGACAGATAATGTACGTTTTGCTTTATGGTAACAAATCTGTATGCATTCGACAATCCACCTAGCTAGCCCAGATTTTGATATGGGGTTGCCTTTGTGTGGTGGTGAGAAAGACACGAATAGTTGTTTGGTCTTACGAAAGGGTTTTGTTCTTTCTATGTAGTATAGTAGTGCTCGTTTAACATCTAAGGTGTGAAGAGCTCTTTCTGCGACTGTTTGTGGCTGCGAGAAGAATACAGGCAGCTCTACAGATTGATTGAGGTGGAAGGGAGAAATGACTTTAGGGAGGAATTTAGGATTAGTCAGGAGAACAACTTTATTAAGATGCATCTGGAGAAAGGGTTCTTGAATGGTTAGTGCTTGTAGTTCACTAACTCTTCGTAGAGAAGTAATGGCTACGAGGAAAGCAGTTTTCCATGTTAAGAATTGCAGCTCACATTTATGTAGGGGTTCAAATGGAGGCCCCATTAGTCTTGAGAACGATGTTTAAATTCCACACAGGGGAAGGTGGTACTCTGGGGGGAATTATTCTCTCGAGTCCTTCCATTAAGGCCTTTATGGCAGGTACTCTGAAAAGTGAGAGGTGCTGTCTATTTTGTAGATATGCTGCTATGGCAGCAATATGCAATCTGATAGAGGTATAGGCTAGGTTGCATCTTTGGAGGTGTAGTAAGTAGCCTATGGTGTGTTGGATAGACACATCTAGGGGATTAGTGTTGTTGCTATGGCAGTATACTACGAATCTCTTCCACTTGGCTGCATAGCATGCTCTAGTGGTAGGCCGTTTAGCTTCTTTGATGACGTTCATACAGTCAGGAGGAAGGTTAAGGTAACCAAATTCTAGGATTTCAGGAGCCAGATCGCTAGGTTGAGCTGAGCTGGGTCTGGGTGTTGGATCTCTCCATGGTTCTGGGTTAAGAGGTGTGGAGAGAGGTGTAGTTTTTGGTGCGGAACTACTGAGAGTTCCAGCAGTGTGGTGTACCATGGCTGTCTGGCCCAAGTTGGAGCAACTAGGATGCGCGTTAATGAGTGTTGCTGTAGTGTGCGCACCACTAGTGGAATGAGTGGGAGAGGAGGAAAAGCGTACGCAAATCTACCTGACCAGTTAATCCATATCGCATTGCCTTTGGACAAGGGGTGAGGATACCTGGCGGCGAAGTTTGGGCATTTGGCGTTTTCTTGGGTGGCGAAGAGGTCTATCTGTGGTTGCCCCCAAATCTGAAAAAACGGTTGAAGAACTTGTGGATGAAGTTCCCACTCGTGGTTGCCCCCAAATCTGAAAAAACGGTTGAAGAACTTGTGGATGAAGTTCCCACTCGTGGATTTGTTCTGCTTGACGGCTCAAGAGATCGGCTATTGTGTTTTGGACTCCTGGACATGTTGGGCTACGAGAAAAATGTTCTGAGGTATAGCCCACCTCCATATGCTCTGTGCAAGTTGAGAGAGCTGCAGAGAGTGTGTCCCGCCTTGTTTTTGGATGTAATACATGGCTGTCATGTTGTCGGTGCGGACTAAGACAGTCTTGCCTGATATGGGTTTTTGAAATGCTTTTAAGGCTAGGAATATGGCTAGTAACTCCAAATGGTTGATGTGCAGTAACTTTTGTTGAGGTGCCCACCTGTCCTGCATGGTGTGATGTAGTAGGTGAGCTCCCCAGCCGGAGAGCGATGCGTCCGCTGTCACAACTATTTGAGGAACTGGCTCGAGGAACGGTCGCCCTTTGGAAAGGTTCTTGGTGTTCCACTGCTGCAGAGAGCGATGGGTACGACCGTCTACCAACACCAGATCTGTTAGCTGACCTTGAGCCTGGTTCCATTGGCGTGCAAAGCACTCTTGGAGAGGACGCATCTGGAGTCTTGCAAGAGGCACTATGAATATGCAAGAGGCCATCATTCCTATGAGTTGCATGAACACGCGAGCTGGAAGAGTGTGTTGAGGTTGGAATCTGGTGAGAGGAGCTTGGATGCTCGCTATACTGGCGGGACTGTGATAGGCGAGCGTTCTTGAGGTGTTTATCGTGGCACTGAGGTATTGTGGTGTGTGGGACAGTTGGAGCTGGGACTTGGCGTGATTTATTGTGAATCCCAGGTTGTGAAGTTGTTGAATAGTGGCGTGAGTGTGTTGTACACACTGCTTGTACGATTTGGCTTTTATGAGCCAGTCGTCTAGGTATGGGAAGACATGTATGTTTTGTCTTCTTAGATGTGCTGCCACTACTGCTAGACACTTGGAGAACACTCTTGGTGCTGTGGTGACTCCGAATGGAAGCACCTTGAAATTGATAGTGCTGACCGTCCACTACGAATTGTAGATATTTTCTGTGAGCGCTGTGAATAGGAATGTGGAAATAGGCGTCCTTGAGGTCTAGAGTAGCAAGGAAGTCGCCCTGGGAATGCAGAGGGAGGACCTGTTGAAGTGTGACCATGTGGAAGTGGTCTGAATATATGTATAGGTTTAGAGGTCTGAGGTCTAAAATAGGCCTTAGAGATCCATCCTTTTTTGGTATGAGAAAATAGAGGGAGTAGACTCCCTTGTTTTGTTGGTGCAGGGGAACTGGTTCTACTGCACTTTTTTGTAGGAGGGAGATTACCTCCTACTTTAACAGTAGCAGATGTTCTTGTGACACTGCATTGGACGGTGTTTGGGTGGGATGTTTGGGGGGTAGATGTTAGTTCGAGACAGTAGCCTGATTGAATGATTTCGTGGACCCACCTGTCTGAAGTGATGTTTATCCAGGCAGGGAGAAATTGGTGGAGTCTTCCCCCGACTGGAGTGGAATAGTCGAGGGGAAGTGGAGGGAAGTCATGGGGTAGGTGTGGAGGCAGAGCGGGATCTGTTATTTTTGCCTCTGCCTTTGCTGTTATTCCCCCTGTAACCACCCCTTTGGTAACCTCTAGTAAAGGTGGATTGTGCGGGAGCTTTGTAAGAGGTGGAGGGGCTATCAGAGGAGTAGCCTCGATGGGTGCTTCTAAAGGATGAGCGACGAAAGGACCGTCTGGGAGCTTGCGATTGCCAGGCTCCCATAGATTTGGCGGGGTCTGTATCCTTCTTCATTTTTGAGAGGGATAAGTCTACGTTGGGCCCAAATAAGTGTTGCTCATCAAAAGGTTGATTGAGTATAGAACTCTGTACTTCTGGTTTAAAACCCGATATACGTAACCAGGCATGCCTGCGCAAAAGGACGCTGGTGTTGATTGCCTTTGAGGCGGTGTTTGCTGCATCTAGGGCACAGCGAATGGAGGTATTAGTGATGGTCTTACCCTCATGGATTAGCTCACTGGCCCGGTTTTTGTATTTGTCAGGGAGGTGCTGCATTATGGACTCAAGTTCGTCATAATGTGCCCTGTCATACCTGGCTAGGAGCGCTTGGGTGTTAGCAATACACCAAATATTTGCTGCCTGTGACGCTGTGCGTTTGCCAGAGGCGCCTTGGATTCCTTGTCTGGTGGTGGTGCGTCACCTGACGTTTGGGAATTTGCCCTCTTCCTGGCATTAGAGACTACTAGGGAGTCCAGTGGTGCGGGGCCCTTAATGTATACTGGGTCAGTAGGAGCAGCTTTATATTTCTTCTCTATTCTTGGGTTGATGACCCGAGCCCTGACTGGGTCTTTAAAGATCTCTGGTGCGTGCTTAATGACCCCTTTAAGCATGGGCAGTGTTGAGGTGGACCTTTGTGTGGTATCAAAGGTATCCATAAGAAAATCCTCCTCTACTGGGTCTATATGCAAGACCACATCGTGGTATTGGGCAGCTCTTTGAAGGAGCTGGTTGAACCAGATATTGTCCTCGGGGGGGGGGGGGGGGGGGGGGGGGAGGGGTGGGGAGGGGGCCTGGAGGGATAAATATCATCTTGTGGAGTGTAAGGGACATCTGGAACACTGTAATCATCCCAGGGGTCAGGGGAGCCAGCAGGGGTAGGGTCCCTTAGGGGTTGATCGTCCGCACCTCTCCCTGCATCGTCTGAGGTGTCATCATCATCATCTATTGGTGTAGGTGATGGTGTGGGAGAGCGGTGTGGGGAGGAGGAGGAGGGGGAGGGGGAGGAGGAGGAGGAGGAGGAGGAGGAGGAAGAGGAGGAGGAATCCTTAATGGAGAGGGGGCAAAGCCTCTCTTCTTTGGCAGTGGTGCAGGCGCAGGCATGTCTAGTGGTCTTTTCTTGATGCTGAGCATTAAATGACCAGTCTTAGGATCCTTCATTAGAGTCTTTTGGGTAGGATCTGGTCGAAACAGTTCATCTGTGGGAGACCGATCCTTCGGAGCAGAGGGCTTCGGTGCCGTAAGTTTTTTGGGCATCGACTCGGTAGCGGTTCTAGACTTGGAACCGTGTATTTTTGGAGTGTCTTTATGAGTTGGAGCCGGGTGCTGTTTTTTCGGTTCCGAGGTCTTCGGTGTGGAAGTATCGGGGCCTTTCGGCGGGCGGGTTTTAGTCGGCTCCGAGGGTGTTGTCGGTGCCAAAGAACTGGTGCTAGCCTTTGACGCAGAGTGCTTCGATGTGGGAGCAGCGGTCGGCGTGGATGAGATTGATGACGCCTTTTTCTTCGGTGCCGGATGTTGCTTTTCGGTACCAAGGGTAGGCTGACTCGAGCCAGAGTCACTTAAAGGCTTACTAGGCTTCTTGACCGGGCCCGAAGGCGGGGCTTTGGAAGCAGTGTCTCGGCGTGCACCTGGGCCCAAAGGTGGAGGTGATACGGAAGCCTTTTTAACGGTGTCAAGGGGGTGGGTGGGTGGGGGTCGACGTCTGTACTCACGGCCCTTTGAGGTGGAGTGATGTCTTCGACATCGGAATCATCTGCTTCGGAGGCGCTGATGATGGCTTCCTCGACACGACCCTGCTCCGGAACATCGACACCCTCTTGAAAGATGTCGTCGGGGATCGAAGATGATAAGCACCATTGTTCTTCGAGCTCACCGATCCCAGATGGTCTTTTTGGCGCGGAAGGAGGCACAAGCTGGACAGTCTCTGGCCTCGTGCTCCGGTGAGAGGCAGAGGTTGCACACCTCATGTAGGTCGGTGTGGGGAAACTTCGAACCACATTGAGGACACTTTTTAAATGGCGTCCATTCCATGAGCCGGAGATGAGGCCAGGGTAGGCCCGAAGGCCTTTGTCGACGACCGGAATCGAAGACTTCGAAGTTGAAGGGTCGCGTGTGGTTGGAAACGCGATTGAAAACAATACCGTCGAGATGGGAAGGATTGCGCGTCGAAAGAGAAAACCGTTAACGGTTCCGAACTGGAACCCGAGAAGACATCAGAGCCCGAAGGCGGGAAAAAACCATCTGAGGATGGAGCCGATGCCCATGCACACTATAAACAAAGGAGGAGTCACATACCTCGTGACTTCCAAAGACTTTCCAAGACAAAAACAAGTGCAAACATCCGGGCCCAACACCAGATGGCGATCTATGCACAGTGTGTAATCTGCAGCTCATATGCCTCGAACATTATGTTTTAAGAATTATCAGCGTTTAATCTAGGTGTCTAAAGAAAAATGTTTATTTTTGTCAGGTTGGAGTGTGGTTAATTGACCAAGTATTTTACAGTTTGGAACGTACGTATTTGTTTGTGTCCTTTTTGCCAATGGCAAAGGTAAACCAGTGGATATTTCTATAACATGGCCAAAAACAATGTTTTATGTAATTTTTTGCAAGGAACATTGGTCAGTTCCAAACTTCTCTAACGCTTGAGCTCCATAGACAGGCACTTCAAAAACTAGCACACACTATGATTGGGAGGCCACGTAATTCAAGTAGTGCATACATTCCACATGCATAATCTTCTCATTCAGCTTCTTCTCTTCTGTAATTATTAGCAAAAAAGTGCTTTAGTTGTATTACACAATTGATAACTATTCAGATGCAGCTCAACGGAGGCACCTCTGAGGCAGCCAATGCATCATAAATACTGCAGAAAGGTACCCGTCAAATACAAGACACCAGCATCACGACTTTGAGGAGGCGCTTTGTGCATACAATTTGCACCATCATTGTTGCTAATTCCTACCCCTTCTTTGATAAGTGAGAGCTACTTAAACTGCTTGGGACAGACATGTTTTTTGCTACAAAATAACTCTGCACTGCACTTAAAGAGGTCCATTACAAACAGGGTCATCATTAGCTGTCACTTCCACAGGGATCTAAGGGCACTTTTTCCGTCTGGCAAATACTTTGTTTTAAATAAAAATTCGATATGTAAATTTAAAAAAAGATGTTTGACAAAGAACGGAAGGTAAAGTGGATTTCATAAATGAGGATGGTGGGCTCAGATTTAATCATGTGTTTTGCACTGCCAGGCTGCTTTGGAGACAGACCTGTGTCTGTCTTGTTTCTCCAGTACTCCGAGAGTACTCAAACACGTGAAGAGAAGACGAGCTGTAAAACAAGGGAGGGGAATGTGAGTACCATCAGATAGATCCCCGTAGAGTTCATGAGCTGGCAATTTCCTTGAAGGTGTCGCTGGAGAAATCTCTCTTCTTTCTAAATATATCCATTTTCGATTTTCAAAAAAGACAAGCCGCCTAATGATCGAGATGATTAAAAGATATCCGATCACCTCCACCTAAAGCGACTCTACATCGTGGGGAAGCACCACCAGAGTGATGGAGAGGGGGACAGGAGGGACAGGTTTCATGATCTTGGCCGGCTGCCCATAGAGCTCACCATTCCAGGCACCCGCACTATGTGTTCATTCTCCTTGCCAAACCACACACAGTACACAACACAACAAAGAAGGGCAAGCTCGGGCACACGAAACCTTTCCAGGGGACTTCCGGATCCAAGGCAAATATTGGCACATTTGGAGAGACATTGTAAAGGTAGCAGCTATGTATACAGGCTCCTTTACGAATTGAAAAGTTAACCCCAATACCCTCCCCGCCTGCTTGCCTCAGAGGAAACGCCCCCTCTTTCGGATCCGGTTGGGGCTTGTCAGGTCCTATGTGAAATGTGACTGAATTCTGCGCTGGTGGCTTCGTTACTGTTACTGTTTACTTCTGGGCTTCGAAACGATTCACCCAGTAAGATATACCCAGCCTTTGAGAATTCGACATTTTCGGACCTTCCTATATCTACAAAAGGCCTGAGCAACCTACAGAAGCGTTTGCAAAAGATGAATGACTATTTGTCACACGATACCATCAAAAATACCTTTTCACAGGAAAACGTCTTACTTGTGAAAAACCCAACGGTATGTACTGAAGATGGAATTTATAGAAAAATTGTGTATATGTAAGCAAGACTTTTATATCCTTGAAGGAGAAGAGTAATCCACGTGCAAACCAGGAGACCTGAGTCACAATTCATAATCAATGTGCTGAGGTGGATTTACTAGAATGTGGGGCCAGAAAGATTCGAGCGCTTTTTAAAGGCACCTCTTTACAGCTGTGTCCATTGCACAGGTTCATGAAATAATTATATCAGAAAAATAAGCGAAATGCTCTCGTGAGAGGCCTAGCATATAACCAACAGCGTATGTGGGTAGAATCTCACAAGGCAGATAGTACAATTCCTAGGGGTACTTTGTATTAATTTCCTATTTCACACTATTGTATGAATGGCAATCATCATATTTTCCCAACTTGAAGGAACAGAATGAAAAGGTGCAGCTGTATGGAGAAATGCAGAATGCTTACTTGCGTTAAGAAATGCTATATCTTCCCAACATATGAATGGCCAATTTTAAAATATATTATTCGCATCTTAACAAATGAAGAAACGTCAAAGACTAACAACATTGTATCTACAGATTTCCTGGAGCTAGGACCCGATTCCCAATAGACTGGTTTTATGTTGTCATATACTACACAAATAGACTACTTAGGACTATATCGTCGCTCTCCCTACAAATGCAACCCATCGTAATTTCATTTACAGCTGCCATGCAGCCCTTTTGTTATGTTTACCGCCCTCAATCACAATGGAGTTTAAAATAACTGCACCTCGCATCCATAGGATTTGCAGTTGTACTTTTGCAATCATAAAAATAGGACCTACGGTTCAGTTCATTTTATTTATTCGTTTTAAGAAGCAATTTTGATCAGAAATCAAAAATATCACAGTGCATAGGGTGCAAAACGCTAGGAGTGCGTCAGGACACTGCATACAAGGACTTCCGAATGCGCCCAGCACCGTAAAGTATATACATCCCACTTTTGAAATGCGTCGGTCCCATTACAAGTCAGAAGTGAAAATGCCTGCATGACCTTCTCAAAATGCTGCGGCTGTTAAATCGCGGGGAGTGGGGTGGGGGGTTAAAAACAGACACACTATGATCGCTTATTCTACATCGCCACCTAGCGGCTTCACGTAAGAACCAGTTACACGCAAATGTGTCTTCCACATAGTTAGTTCGTTCCCACTACAAAGGACCAGGAAAACGTTACGCCGTTAGTCTTTCAACGACGCGAGGCGTGTATTTAAGCTAAGATGTTTGAGAGGTGGCGCACCGCCCCTCCAAGTGTGACCACTGGTTTAGCACATGATTTAAGAACACAAGTTGGGGAGGAGCCCCTGACTTGGTAGACGCGATCCCTTTTACACATGTAAAAACATCCTGTGTATAACTAAGATTTTAGGCCCGAAAAAAGACGATGTTTAATGATGCTTCAAACATACCGAGAAATCATGGAGGTAAACCGTTAGCAGACGCCGTGAAATCCTTTGACTCAGGGCTGGAGTCGGGGTACCACGCGGGTGGACGGCGTGCCCCCACTTATTTTACCGGGAGCTCGATGACTGGAGCTAATGGAGGCACACATTCACTCTTAGTCTTTGGCCTCTCTGGGGCGAGATCAGAGCTCATTCAGAATGCTGCTCACGCGCTGGCTTCTCTGATGCAATCGCATCTAAGGGGTGAGCGAGGGGAGGCAATGAGTCTGATGGTGCAAGCCACCTTTCATGCCGTCACTTCCGGTCGTGAAGTCCGCGTCCCTGCACTTCCTTTTTTAGGACTTATGTCCTGCTTTGACTATTCTAAAAGGGTGCAGCTTAAACTCTTCTGCAAGGCTCCAAGGGCCGCATTATTGATGTGGCGCATTTTCCTTTATTGCCTTTTAGCACATTGAAGGGAAATGCGCATATTATGATGAATGTGCTGCCCTCAGGGCAGCTGCGAACTTGCGCTGACCTGGGGGAAGTGTACTTATTTATTTATGTGCAGTTTTTATACAGCGCAAACTAGACACAAATGTATTGGAGCACTTTACATGAGCACCAGTTACATTACACAAGGACTGGTTCACTCTTTGGTAGGCACGGGGAGATTAAGTGATTTGCCCAGCATCAAAGGATGTTGAGCCAATGCCGGGACTCCAACCTGGTTCCCCAGTGACGACGTCGGCAGCTCTGGCCGTTATGCCACATCCTCTCTGGAGCAGCCGCTTTGAAGCCGCTCCGTGTTTTCACAATGCAGGCGAAAACCCGTATTTGCTTTTAAGGGGGATTGCAACCCTTCCAGAGGGCTTTTTTGCCTCTGCACCCACCACAGGCACAGAGGCAAAGGGATTCCCTCATTTGCATGAGGTACGCCCCCATGCAAATGAGGGAACACCCCCTGAAGATAGCGCAGGCGCTTTATGTGCACCAGCGCTTTCAGTATTGCAGTAGGGGGCGCACAAGTGCCTGTGGCCCCTTCTGTAATACCAAAGTGCCCTGGGGTTGCTCAAAGCAGGCGCAAACGCCTGTTGCGCCCCTGGGGCACTTTGTGCAATACGGCCCCAGGTGCCTTTTCTCTAGACACATTCACAGACGATGGCATCCTCTCTTTACGTAATTAGGTTTACTTCCCACAGCATACAGTCTTCCACACTAAGACGTTAAGCACTCAACAGGCTCAATGTTTCTCCCACTATTCCTTTGTCATGGACCCTAAAGGGCGCACCAATCAGATTTTTCTCATCTATAAAGAATGATGCAGCCACTGTAGAATTTTGCCTGGTCGCGGGTTCACATCTGAAATGTAAGGGGATCAACAAAGTGACGACTGGAAACTCGTACTGGGGCACATAACCCAGAACTCAGGTTCGAGGTAGGGGTAGGCTCACACACTGGTATTGGGGGCGGTAGTTTTATGACCCCTACCTCACTCCCTCTGCTTACACCTTCATTTTCACCTGAGGTGAGCTGAGGAGTAAAGCCTCTGCTCTGATTCAAATAACTTCTCAAGAGCAGTGCTCAGTATTAAAGAGGATCTGATCAACCCCAGCAGAGTTTGGAGGGGATGAAGTAAGAGGATGATGGGCATCAAGGATGAAGCGAACATGAACCCTGCAGACTGACTACCTCCAGTAGCTAAGGTAGAACGTAGTATAAGCAGTCCTTTGTTCTCTTCACATTGTGAAAAATCACAGAATGACCTAAAATATTAAGAAATCCTCCTGGACCCAAAGAACATTTACATTTACAGAAAATATAAGCGTCCATAGAGTTCATCTTCATCGCAATAGTTTTCAGAGAGGAAGGAAAAAAGTTACTTATCTGTAAGCCTTGTTGTACAGCATTGGTATCTTTCAAAGATTCACATACTCAAATTATTCCAGGCTGGGAACCCTTTGCAACAATGCTAACACAGCAGTGCAGGGCTTGCACTAAAATACACTGAATTTTAAAACAGACTATTAACCTATTTTCATCAATATGCATGACCCAAACTACAGCCAATCAGAGACCAGCACCCTCAGGTTTTACTTTACCAGAGGCTTTAAACTCATAACATTAACTCGGAGTTAGCATAAATAAAGCTCGTAACTTACTCAGAGTTACTATAAATAAAGCCTCATGACCAGGGTAGGAGGGTGGGTCGCATGTAAATCTATAAAATATGTAAATGATAGAGAAATGGAATTACAGGTAAGTAACTTCTTCATTCTCTAAAACTGGATTTTCTATAGATTCACAAGCGCGAGTTAAGATTAACATAGCAGTACACAATAAACAGTAGGTGGAAAGCCCTTCCTACTCCGGAATCCTTCTTGACATCAACGTCAATGTAGTAATGCTCTGCAAAGGCACGAGTAGTCTTCCACGTGGCAGCCTTACAAATCTCCCTGAAACAGAGCCCTGTAAAAAGGGTCACCGTTGCCGCCACTGCTCTTGGAGAATGAGCTCTGACTTAGTTTGTTCAAGTCTTATACTTACTCGAGCACATAAGATCTTATAATGCAAGAAACTATCCATCTTGCTAAAGTCTGTTTCACAACTGATTTTCCTCTATTAATTGCACCACAAGCAACAAACAGTAGAACTGATTTGCGTAAAGATTTTGTGACCTGTAAATAGAACATAAGGCATCATATTTTATCTAAAGAATACAAGGATCCTTCCATTGTCCTCGATGGATCTGGAAAAAAAAGTAGACAGTTACATTTTTTGTCTGGAATGGAATGTAGAAGGTACCTTCGGAATGAACTTAAGATTCGTCATTAAAGTTACTTTTCTTTGTCCAAAATGCATGCAAGAAAGGTTGTTTGCGTGACATTTGTATTACGCTCCTAGCTGAAGTGAGGACCAGCAAAAAGGCTGCTTTCCAAGAGAGATGCTGTAGACTCGCTTTATGGATGGGCTTGAAGAGAGAACGCATCAAACCATCCAAAACTGTATTCAGTTGCTTCTCTGGTGCAATTTCGAAGCTGGAGGGAATAGTCTAAAAAGTACCTTCATAACTTCTTTAATTATTCGTTGGGAAAATAATGACAAATTGTTTGACTTCCGAAGGAATTTGGAAGTTGCCGTCAAATGAACCTTATTCAAAGCAACCAATAGTCCACCCGTAGCTGGCTTAAAACATTCAGCAAGAATTCATAGGGAAACAATTTTAGTGTATCTTTTGATTCAAAAGACAAAAAGATTCCATTTGTATTGTACGACTTTATTGTAGAAGATGCTCTACAGCATCAAGAATTTGTCCACAATCCTTCGGAATCGGTAAGTGACCAAATTCTATGCCCTGGTGAGTCATGCAGTCAATGTTAAGGACTGGGCATGGTGGGGCAGAATTTTTCTGTTTAACAACAAGCATGGATCGGTTTTGATCTGGATTGGGGTTTGTGCCGATATATTCCATAGGTCCACATACCAATCCTGGTAAGGCCAAACTGGAGCTATTAAAATAGCCGTGCATCATTCCATCTTCATTTTGTAAATTACCCTCGGTATCACTGAAAATGGGGAAAGGCATATATGGACATCCCTGTCTAGTCTATTATGAAAGCATCTCCACTCGACTCTGGACACCACCGTCTTCTGGCAAACTTGGTGCATTTGCAGGTTTTGTGAGCCACAAACATGTCCCACTGTGGAGTGCCCCATATGTAATATATGAGATCTACCTGACCATCGCCCAACTGCTACTCGTGAACAACCAGGTAATGCTAGCTCAAGTGATCCGCTATACTGTTGTGCACTCCCGGAACATTTTCATACTGAAATGTCCACGTTGTAATCAATAGCCCATCTCCATAATTTCTGGGCCTCCTTCGAAAGCATGAGGTGATCCGGTACCTCCTTGTTTCAGGAAGTAAAATATACTCGTGGTTTTGTCCGTTCGAATCCCGACATGCATGCTCTGCACCAGTGACAAGGCTTTCAATGCTAATCTCACTGTCCTAAGCTCCAGGAAGTTATATGCATGTTGCACTCTGTTGACCATTTGTTTCTAATCCCTGGATATGAGCACACTGCCCTAAGAGGGATGCATGCGTTCCCAAAAACAGTGGAGGTTTGTCTGGTTTTAACCGGTGACCTCTGAAGAGGTTTTTACTGCACAACATCTGAGCGACTTTCATAGGAGAGGTCACCCGAACAAACTCGTCCTACTCCCCTGAAATCTGTTGCCTTTGGGCATTCAACTGTTCCGGAATAATACTTATGCGCAAACAGCAATGTGAAATATGAAGAATGGATGAAGACATTGTGCCTAGAATAGCCTTCGGTGTTTTGACTGTGGTGGTGTTGTTCCTGGTCTGCAAAGGCATGCAATGTCAAATTAACTTTTCTCCCCTGACTTGTGAAGGGTATACCAAACCCATATATGCAAACATATTGATTCCAAGGAAACAATATTCCTGCTTGGAATTAGCTGGGATTTCTTGTGGTTGATGGATAATCCTAGATTTAACAGTGTGCATCTTGTAAGATTGGATATTTACAATGCCTGGACGTAAGTGCTTGCTAGAATGAGGCAATCGTCCAGGTATGGATATACCATAACACCTTTTCGCCTTATGATGGCAGCTATCAGCAACAGGTACTTGTGAAAACTCTTGGGGCAAATTTCTGTCCGAAGGGTAAAGCTTTGAACAGCGGTGATCTGCCACCACAATATGAAGGAACCTCCCGTTTTTCGCATGAATCAGGATGTTGAAATAAGCATTCTCGAGATCTATGGATGCAGAGTAATCTCCCCCTCTCAGGAATAGCAAGATGTGCTGCAGAGTAATCACCTGGCAACCCTGGGTCCTCATATACTTAGCTGACATTCCTTAGGTCAAGGATGGGCGCCAATCCCCTGATGTTTTTCAATCATAGAACGAATCTGGAATAAAATCCTTGAGATTGTTCTCCAATTGGTAACTCCTCCAATGCTTGTTTTTTTTTTTTTTTTTAAAGTTTAGCAATGTCCAATAACAACCGAGGAAGGTGCTTGTGATTTTCTCTTTTTGGTGCAATCTCTGGTAGCATTTTCATAAACTTCAGGGTATGACCTTTATTCACTATGTCATATACCCATCTGTATGATGCAATATGTCAGCAGTTTGTTTTTGAATTTCGACTTTCTGCCGCCTACAGGCAACCTTTCTAGGAAGCAGGCTTTGATGGGAAAGTCATTAATTACCTTTTCTCCTCTGTCCTGTTATTATTGGAACCATTATTC
Source organism: Triturus cristatus (assembly GCF_964204655.1). Lineage (NCBI taxonomy): Eukaryota > Metazoa > Chordata > Amphibia > Caudata > Salamandridae > Triturus > Triturus cristatus. The sequence goes on from NC_140585.1 coordinate 315,263,613, forward strand.
TGATCTCTTTGTTGTCTTTGAGACTGAGCATCTGTTTCATAATGTCTGTAGGAACTAAAATATGACCCCGGTTGTAAGACCTCTGAGCTTGATGTCTATAATTTTTGCATTGCTATCGATTTTGTGGAACACCTGAAGATCTAGCAGTTTCTTTGTCTGCTTTAAAGGACTGCAGCGTTTCAACCCTTTTCCCGAAAATATTAGAACCATCAAAAGTCATGTCTATTACTCTTCGAGCTTAAAATAAGTACTCTTCAGCCAACCAAACCTCATAACATTTCCGTTTCCTATTTGACGAAAGGCCTAAGTGGAGGCATCCATGGAGTCATCAATTACAGAAGACGAAGTCTGCTTCCTATCCTTCACTATTCTTTTGGCTTTGGCTACGTCTCCCTCAGGAAGTTTTTCCAGTAATGGAGCTATGCCACGCCATAGTTACCAGTCAAATCCTGCCACAACAACAGAAGCATTATCAATCTTCTCAACAACTGCTTCTAGTAACTTGATTATTTTTCCCATGGACACCCATTTGTGTCCTTTGTCCATAGGAGCCTAACAAGAGGTCGAAGGGTTGCATGATCTTCTTTGGACCGCAGCCAAAACCACAAAATCGGTCTTAACCTGGTATAAAATGCAAAGCAGCGCTGTACTGGTTGCCTTGTATTTCTTCTCAATAAGTGATAAATTGGCAGTAGCCGTAGTAGGATTTTGCATAGTGATTAACCCTTCTACCCAAAAGTGGTCTAATATAGAATTGATCTACACTTCTTTGGACCTTTTCCTTAACATTAAAAATGAAATGAATTATATGAAAAAAACATTTGTAAAGCGCATGGCTACCCGAAGGCATCCCAGCGCTGGTAACGGCAAATAGAGAACCAACCAGACTAGGGGAATAGCCAGGTCTTTAACAATTTATGGAAGGCCAGATGGTTGTATTCCTTGCGTAGGTGAAGAGGAAGGGAGTTCCAAAGCTTAGCTGCATTGTAAGAGAATTGACGGCCTCTGCTTCTAGCTTTCCTAATCCTTGGGACAGTAACCAGGTACAAGTCATCTGAGCAAAGGCGTCGGATAGCCCGATCGGGCTGGATGAAGGAGTGGTTAATAGCCGGGCCCTTTCCGGCTAAAGACTCATGGACAATGCACATCGACTTGAAATTAACTCTTTCCCTAATGGGGAACCAGTGGAGAGAGTTCAGAGCAGGTTTTGCTGATTGATGTTTAGGACTATCCAAAAGGAATCTGGCTGCCCAATCTTGTATCATCTGGAGTTTGGAAAAGGTCGCAATGGAGCACCTAAGTAAAGAGCATTCCCGTAATCCAGCCATGACAGGATGAGTGCCTTAACCATTATTTTTCTTGCCTGAAAAGGGAGGGCTTTACGGAGACTTTTCAGGATGCCATAGCACGTGGCCGCTGCGTTACACGCCTGTGTCTTGAAAGTGAGGTCTTGGTCTAGCCAGACACCCAGACTTTTTAACTGGGTCTTGGAAATAGGAATGGGCTCAAGGTAGTCGGCCATATTGTGTTAAGGTCAAGGGGAGACCGATTCCCCAGAATCATCATCTCGGTTTTTTCCCCACCGTTTAGTTTCAGGAAGGAGTAGTTTATTCATTTGGCAATTTCGTCCAAGCAAGGGCGAAGGCTAGGAGGGGAGTTATCAGCATGATTAAGCCCCACCACAAGGAAACACGTTTTCTCCACATATGTGGTTAGTAAACTAAAATGCTGAGATGCTTTCTCTGCAGGAATGTGAAACCTCCCAATGTCGTCCAGTGGAGTGTCTGTCAACTTAGGATCTGGACTTACACCCTCTGGTATCAAAATAATTCCAATAAGATTCCTGTGCAGGTGTAGCTGGAGTATCTTGAGGCTCTGCGTCACCATCGCCGTCACTGTATGTGGGAGAATGTGGTGAATCTGCACCATCCATGTAATACTAAACTTAGAGGGTTTCCTGATGAACCTGGTTGGTCATCATCTGAAGTAGGCATGTCACCATCAGAGTCAGAAGACAACCTAATGGACGAAGATAACTTCTTGTTCAGCTCCTTTTTATCCAGGGGCTTTGTTTTATAATGTTTGGTAGGACTGAACCTGGAGCCACTGGCAGATTAGATGGATTTGGTATTGATGCATCAGAACTTCGTCTTGAGGGTGGTTCCAGACTTTGATAAATACGCCATTTCATGGCGATTGTTGAACATCTCCAGAAGGATCTGTACCATTTGCGTCGTAGGTTGTTGCCAACCATCACCATATTGACCTTGGTGACTTTAGTTCTCTGCATTTGCAAATCAGGGCGAGTGGCTCATATATCACCATCTGAATCCACATATCTAATTTTAAGACCAGATGGTTTAACGGCTTCTTGGTAAGTCATGGTCCTCTTCACTGAAAAAAAGCATGCATTTTGGACATGGTTTCTTTCAATAGGATATTGTAGTAATCTAGGGTTCTTAATCACACCCTGAAAGGAAGCCAACTGAGTGCATGATACACACCTGTCTTAGTCCACACATTTAGGGATGTTAAATGTGTGTGAAGAAAAAAGAAGTACAAATATGGCAATACACAGGACCTCTGCATATTTTATTATTAACCATGCAGAAAGATAATACTGGGCAAGGAAGAAAAGCAGTTTTGTGGTTATGATTCCAAAATAGGTTTCTTTAAACCAAGTTTCTTCAGCCTCTGCTTTCAAAGGCTTAGGAAAAATGAATAGAAACAGGAGGATCAACTAGGAATGATGAGCAAGAAGAACAGGCAGCAGAATAACGTAGTAGACAATAATGCAAATACAGACACTACTACAACCTCACATGGCTCAAGGTACCAAGTTGCCTAGTACTGGAGATAGAATAGTAAATCTGCCCGAAACCGGGTAGGTCCAGGCAATAAAAGACATCTGGGTAAAGGTTAAAGTCATGATCATTTTCAGTAATAGCAATTTAAGTGTTATGTTAGGTTAGGGAAATTGTAGAAAGAAGTTTATCACCTGTGAGGGTATCCAGGCACTAGCCAGGTGAAAACCGAGTCCAACAGTGGTTGGTGGAGAGACTAGAGTGCTAGTGGAAGAGCCAAGCCATCAGTTTCTTTTGGAATGCCAGCAGCGATGTGGAGGTCCTTATGTGAAGAGGCAGGTTGTTCCAAGACTTTGTCATGAGATGGGAGAAGGATCTGCCTATGGCTCTTGTTCTGCCCGGTACCAGGGCGAGAGAGAGAGGCAGAGCGAAGTTGTCTGGTGGGTTGATGGAAGGGGAGGCAGTGGTTGGTGTTTTGCATAGCCTTGAATGAATGTGTGAGGAGCATTAACTGGCAGCGTTTCTGGACCAGGAGCCACTGCAGCTGCCTTAGGTGGGGAGTGATGTAGGTACGTCGAAGGAGGTCCAGGATGAATCTGGTGGCAGAATTCTGGATGGTCTGGAGTCTTTGTAGGAGGCGGAATGGTATTACTGCATACAATGCGTTGACACAGTCCAGTCTGCTTGTGACAAGGGCCTGAGTGATGGTGCACAATGAGTCCTGGGGGAGCTTCTTGAAGATCTTCCATGGCATGCATAGCATGCGCAGGATGAAGAAGCAGGAGAATTTGACAGCGTAGACTTGTGAGACTGTGGTAAGTTTGTTGTTGAGGATCTGAAGTTTCTGGCCTGCTCAGTCAGGGTTGATGTGGGGCCAAGCTCTGAAAGCCACCAGGAGGAGCCCCAGGCGAAGTTATCATTTATAAAGATTAGCACTTCTGTCTTGTCGCTGTTGAGCTTCAGGCAGTTTTACTTCATCCAGCCTGCGACGCTGGTCATGCAATTGTGGAAGTTGTTCCTGGTGTTGGTGGGATTTTTTGAGATTGAGAGGATGAGTTGTGTGCCGTCGGCATAAGAGATGATATTGAGTCCATGGGATTGGACGATGTAGGTCAGCAGTGTCATTTAAGTGTTGAAAAGGGGGGCTTAGAGACGTAGCAGCACCCGCCTTGAGACCCTCGTGGGTGAGTAGTGCACTCTACAAATGTTCTGATTGATTGAATGAGATGTACTCTTTACATTCTTCCGGTTATATTCCATATAGGTACACTGATATAGGCTCAGGTAACTTCATAACCCTTCACCTACATTACACTTATAACAGTTTACAGGGGCTGACCTTTTATCTAGCTACGACACTGCATTCAGAACGCAGGTATTTCCCTAGTTTGAAATCTCATACATTATGCATGAGGATTCTTGGAAGCACAGCAGGACTACCCTCTCCTGTATAATATCTATGTATAAAGTTCATGCCCGACGTCATCCTAAGTCCGATACAGTAATACAGCGAGGTAGGACCCCTGGGGAGATCTATGGGTATATATACATCACATCCTGCTAAGATAGACAGAGGAGACCAGGACTTCCCAGCCGACACACTGACCAGAGACGCAGAGGTTCCTGCATGCAGATACTCCAGCTCGCAGTGGTCTAAAATCCCTCGAGGGGTGTCCAGCTCGAGACCAGTCAGGTAACGGGGTTGACCTTATCCTAGAGGGATTCTTGGCTTAACACCTACACACATGCTAGGTACACTTCGGTACATCTAGTTAGGGAGGCATCGTAGGAGTACGCATCTTTTTATCATGTATTTTATATACTTGTATGTATTCATGATCACTGTAAGATGGTAGAGCTTTACCATACGTTTACTTTTGTAGTACTGCTAATCATTTATATCCTTTACTGTCCAACGGTTGTTGCAGCGCATCTATTTTACACAAGAACAACAACTGTTCAATAAATACTTATTGAAAACGCCAAGCCTGTTTATTCTGTGTAACTCTCTAAGAAAGACTAAGTAAGCAGGAGTGACTGAGCAAAAACTAGTATATTGTTTCCATGGTCCTGAGGGATCAGGGATGTCATGTTCGATGGTTGCCAAGAACTATTTTCTCCTTGGTAAGAGGAGATTCTAGTGACATTGTGAGCTAGCTGCTATAAGAGGTCAACATACTCAGTGGGGGTGTTCAGAATCAGTCTGACAACAATCCTACAGTGTATGCTGTCCGAACGCGCAGATCCTGTATAGTTTTATAGGAACTACACAACACTGTGAGGAAGAAGGGGATCCACTTGAGTGCTGCCCCCTAAATTCCAATGTAGTGGAATCTGGCAACAAGCATATGGTATGAGACAGTGTTGAATGCCGTAGCTGCCTTACCTCAGTTGAGTGTGGCACAGATGTTGTCCGTCGCTGTAATGAGGGTTCTTTCGGTGCTGTGGTCCCTGTGTAACCCGGTTTGTGAGCTGTTCAGGAATTGATGGTGTTACAGGTGATTGGCGAGTTGCTGATTATTTGCCTTCTCTATGACTTTGGCAGGGAAAGGTAGTAGTGAGATGGGACAGTAGTTTTTGAGTTTTCTGGGGTCAGGCGATTGATTCTTTAGGAGGGCGCTGACATCTGCATTTTCTGGGACAGTGGCACTTGCTATAAAGTTGTTGACGATGGTCGTGAGTTCAAGAGAAAGGACTGCCTAGGTCAGCAAAACTGCTCCTTTTACCATCTTACCTGGGATGTAGTTTCACAAAACTATGTGGAGCACCGACAAAGTAGAGACAGCCAGACACATGCACTGCAGAGACATATTTGGAAGTGACAGAGTAAAATGAAACTATAGAGGACTTCAGAAAGAAACTAAAGCAGATTTTAGAACGTGGAAACTAAAATCTGACATTTCAGAAGTGTTGATGGCTTGGCTGCAAACTATAACCATCATTGGAAAATGTTTTAACACAAGCCTCAGACTTTTGAGAGCAATCATTGTAAGCGTGACCAACGGCAGGAGGGTATGTCACTCATTTCAGACTTTATTATTTTTAAAAAATGGCGATTTTTACAACTAAAAACCCCCCAAAACTATTGTGAGTTTTAACACAAATTCTGAAGAGAAAATCCTGAAATATTCATTCCTTCAATGCTAGAGAATTATATCTCTGTAGCAAATCATGTGCCCGTAAGAAAATTATGCGCCTCTTGTTTAACACTCCTTCTGAGGGTTAGATGAGTAGATGGGTTCTCCTTAGACACAACAGCAGCTCCCTGCACTCATGCCTAGCAATGGTTTCTGTCTATAGAGTATTGGCATCCTCCTCTCTTCATGGTGCATTGATAGAGTGAGTCACACAAGTTTATGGCTATAGAACCACAGTCAGGGAAACGTTTACACAATGGAACATGAACAAGTGAGAGGTAAAAAAGCACTTTTATACAAAAGAAGGAGCGTTATAAACAATATATCACCATGGGGTTCCAAAACAAAGTATACAGTATAAAGAAAGACATTTATAAGTGAAAAAGTCAAGGGTCTTTAAAGTGTCTGCGGGTTACTATAAATGTATAAATGTCAATGTTGTCACATGTTAACTAAGAATACCCAAGTTCCGTCTTTGGTAGGGAAATAGTTCTCCAATTTCTTCCATTCTGGTATTGTCCTTCCAGTTTTACTTCTTAACCAATCACCCATTACATATGTGACTTTTGTCATTTGTAGACAGCAGTAGCTAATCCAAAGCACTAAGAAAAAACTGCTTTAACTTGGACTACTTACAAGAAGCAAATAACAGTTTTATGGTTACCAGGGATTATATCACATTTCGTGCAGGTGGAATTTGTTAGTAGCACACTGATTCGACTGTTGTATCCACAATTATGATGAACCCGATAGCCATTTTTAAATTAATAGGACTCAAACAAAAACGACATATACAAACCAGAAAGTGGTATAACCCTTTTAGAGATAATACAATAATAAACGAGGAATCCAAGCAATCCGCTCAATGGTTATAAAAATGTAACTTGAAAGGAAAATAACATCAATTTTTCCATCACCTCAGTCTGCAGAATGGCAGCTCTCTGTTCTTTGGCTGTGAGAGATTCCTTCAACACCTCAATATGCTGCTTGCTGTCTGAGAACTGGTTAGTGAGGGTCTCAAGCTTTGTCTGCAATGCCAGCAGTTCTGTATCCTTTCGTGAAAGTTCTTGTTTAACTTGACCAATCTGGAGAGCAACCAAAACACCACAAAAACGGTAAGATAAGATACTTCAAAAACATTTTAAAAAGCGTTTAACTCAAAGTCATTTACACATAACCTCGAATCTGACAATTTCCAAAGCAGCTATGATTTCCTCTACACAGGTGCTTTAACAACAATCATTTAGTTCTTTCAAATACTCAATTTAGAGTGGCGTTTTGAGAATTTTCCAAGCAAAGGAAAGGCGAGACAAACTGTTTTTAAGTAATACAGTCTCTAGCTGAGGCAACTTTCCTGAGAAAAATAATGACCAGGACGTCCCGCACACTATGGTTCTTTACATAAAGCACCCTGAATTGCATCCGCTACATCTCTTAGCTGATATCAAATTTCTATATGGCCACCTGTGATTTGAGAAGCTTACATTCTAAAAGAATAGTTTCCATATTATCTTGCTCCTAGTTATTTCAATTCTGATGGTGAGTTCAATTTAGAGATAGAATGCAAGTTTGCTTCATCCTTCACTAAACAAACTTTAGTCTGAGGAGAAGAACCTGTTTGTGTCGGTGAAAAGTTATCAATATACTGACCACAAATACAGGTGTCTTAGCTTTATTTGCACAATGTACATAAGTTGAATGGTACAAATGCTTCATAATTATTTGTTGAAATTAACTGTAAATAAGAGTCAACTCAATAATATTTGTACTTTTTTTTTTTTTTAAAACATTTTATTTGTCGATTGCATATATAGTACAGTACCCTGGGTATCAGGGTCATCCATGAAATCACAATGCATTATGTCACTAAAGCAATCTATTTGTATGCCTGCCATCCAGCAAGGCCACAAAATTATATCCTGAACAATAACAAACCCCCCCCAACCTGTCCCCTGCGTTGCACCATGTCCATATATTCCCCACCACAGCCTTAAAGTCCTGCTGCCACGTCATATCTCGATAAGATGGATCCCTCTGTCTTACCCACCGGCCTGGCGCCCCCCCAGCCTGACCAATCTCACAAATCATCCCCATACATGATCCTCTTCCTTCACTGGTTGCTCCAGCCACAGCCCCTGGTAGTCCGCCCATCTTTTCCATATTTTATAGTGTTTGCGTGGACATCCCCGGGCCACAAATATGGGCTGTTCCAGACCCATACAGAAGTCTAGGCCGTTTTTGCATGCGGTCACTGATGGAGCTCGAGGTGCCTTCCATGCTCTAGCGATGTCCAGCTTTGCTAGTGTAAGGCCCAGCCGCAGCAGGTGCCGCTTATATATATTGCGCCCAATGCCCTCCATGACATGCAGCAGTGCAAATTGTGGCGTTCGTGGGATTGCCCACCCCAGCACCTCGGACAGGTAAGTAATTACCCCCCCTCCAGAACCAGTCTAGGGCAGGGCATTGCCAAGTAGTATGGAGAAATGTTCCTTCCTCCTGGCCACACCTGAGGCAGTCCGGAGCGGCAATCATACCCGCTCGAAACAGTCTGGCCCGGGTGAAATAAACCCTATGCAGATATTTAAATTGTATGAGGCCCTCGGAGCCGCCAGGGCCTCCCTCCAGTCTTCCTCATCTAGGGCACCTACGTCAGACTCCCAGTCGCCCCGCAACTTCTGGAGCTTTGTAGAGCAATGAATAACTAGGGCCTGGTAGATCCTGGAGATCTTTTTGGTCTCCAAGTCCCCCATAAAGAGTCTCGCTTCCAACGAACTAAACTCTGGGAGGGATGTCAGACCCTCCAGGCTAGGGGACAGTGCATGGCGCAGCTGGAGATATCTATAGAACTGTGATTGGGGCATAGAGAATTCTCTTTGTAAGTCCTGGAATGATTTAAGCGTCGTGCCACTCATAACGTCTCCCAATGTCGAGATGCCAATGTCATCCCATCCGCGGAAGCCCCTTAGCGCCATCAGGTCTGGAAAGCGCCCATTGTTCCAGAGGGGGGTCTCTTCAGTTAAGACATTCCACCAACCCATCCGACGCAGTGCTGGCCGCCAGATCAAGAAAACCACTCGCATGGCCGACGGCATGTTGCTGTGCAGGATGGTGTGTAGTGTATTAGATCCCATAAGCAGCCTCTCCAATGCGTATGCCGGGTCCATCCTATCCCCATACCACTACTCGTTGAGAACAAGGTGATGCGAGGCCTGGTAGTAAGACAAGACATCCGAGGACGCAATTCCCCCGCAATACGAGGATAGAAAACATGTTTTAAGGGCCACTCGCACTTTACCCCCCCTCCCACAGAAACTGCCCCAACACTAAATTCACCTGCCGGAACCATCGAGGTGGGATTGGATATGGATAGTTTTGCAGTTGGTATAGCAGCCTAGGCAGCGCCACCATCTTAAATATTGCCGACCTGCCATACAGTGTCAGTGGCATTCGAGACCAGGTCTTGAGATCCGAGCGGATCCTGTCCCACACCGGCGTTATGTTGCGGTCCCAAGAAAGCGCCGGAGCCTCCGAAAGGAACACCCCCAAGTATTTCAGCCCTCCCGCAGCCAGCTGAAAATCCTTCGCCCACGCACCGGGCCTCGAGCAGTCCCCCAGAATCCACAGTGTAGATTTGCGAGGATTCATATAAAGTCCCGACGTCTCCCCAAAGATCTGCATAATCCGTAGGAGTCGTGGCCCTGACACATCTAGCTCCGTAAGGAAGAACAGGACGTCATCCGCATATAATGCGATTCTGTCCGACACCTCCGGAGACCACTCAAAACCTCGAACCTGCGCATCACTACGTACCCACGCCGCCAGCGGTTTCATCGCCAGCGCGAACAGGTATGGGGACAGGGGGCATCCCTGCCGCGTACCCCGCTGTATGGGAAAGACAGTAGATGCCGCCCCCGCCACCCGCACCGTCAAGTCTGTATAGAGGAGCTGGAGGTAGGAAAGAAAGCGCGGGCCCAGATTGAGTCGGCGCAGTAAGGCAAACAGGTATACCCAGCTCAAAGAATCAAAGGACCTATTCATGTCTGCCAACAGGAGCGCCGCCTGCTCCCCGGTTTGTCGAACCACCGCCACGCGCGCCCGCCTTATGTTATGTCTGGTGGCCCTCTGGGGCATGAACCCTGCCTGATCAGGGTGTATAAGAGCAGATATGTGGGGCAGAAGGTGATTGGCCAATGCCTTGGCCAGGATCTTTGCCTCTACATTAAAGAGGGAGATAGGGAGATACGAGGCCCGTTGATCCGGGGGCCAGCCGGGTTTGAGAAATACCACCACTTCTGCGTGTCTCCAGTCTGGGGGGAGCATGCCCCTCTCCCTGGCCTCCTCCACCACGGCCTGATAATATGGGACCAATTGTGTGTTATAGCGTTTGAAAAATTAGCTCGGGAACCCATGGGGCCCAGGCACCTTCCCTGAATTAAGTTCACCCAAGGCTGTGCCGAGCGCCTCCTCCGTTAACGGAAGCTCCAGGCGATCCCGCACTTCCGCACTTCATCAGATACCTGTTTAGGGGGTAGATCAGCTAAGAATTGCTCAACGTTGGCCGCTGGCAGGCATTCTCGGGGGGCATAAAGATCTGCATAATAGGCAGCAAAGCTTTCTGCTATAAGGAGTTGGTCAGTGATCGGTGCCCCTTTACCATCCAATAAGCCCGGGAGGGCCTGGGCATGGAAGGCGCTCTGGTAGAGCCGATAGATCATTTTCCGGGACTTGTCCCCCCACTGATATATCCTACTACGTGTCACCAGCCAAGTCTGGCGAGCTTCATCCATAAGAAGGGCTGCGCAAGACTGTTGGGCCTGGAGCAGTTGCCTCACCCGCAGTCCTCCTCCCTCTTACCTGGCCTGCCGCTCGAGTGCCTCAACGGAGGCCTCCGCTCGCGTCAGCTCTTCCCTGCGCTTGCTGCAGGCCGCTGAACACCAGGAGATATCCACCCCTCGTAGAGTAGGCTTCAAGGCCTCCCACAAGGACCCAACACTAGACACGATCCCTCGTTTGAAGTGAAGTAATGGGCAATAGCTTCCTTCATATATGTACTGTAGGCTGCATTCTGCAGGTGCCACGGCGACAGGCGACACCGAAATGGCTGCCGCCCTCTGCCCATAGCCAACTCAAGGGACACTGGAGAATGAGCAGATAGGCCGCGTGGCAGGATCTCTACTAGCACCACTCCACTAGCCCTCGCCCGGGGAATGAATAGGTAGTCCAGCCTCGAGAAGGTGCTGTGAACCGCCGAAAGGTACGTGTATTCCTGCCTATCGCCGTGGGTCCACCGCCAGACATCAATCCAGTCAAGACTAGCCACCAGGGAGCTTAGTTTCGTGGGGCCGCCCGCCTCATACCACCCTCCCCCCACTTCGGTCTCTGGCCAGGTCCATAACATCGTTCCAGTCCCCTCCCACTACAGAGAGCATAACCGGCATATCCGCCCAAAGGGCCAGTACCTTCTCCACAAAAGACCACTGCAGGGGGGGAGGGGGGGGAGGAGGGGCATACACACTACCCAAAATCACTGGAACCTCCCCAACCGTACCCCTAATAAATAGATAGCGGCCCTACGGGTCAATCCACTGCTGCGTGTGTGCATATGGACCAGTATCGCCACCCCTCTGGATCCCCTCGCAAATCCCGCATGAAAGATCTGTTGGTACCCATAGCGCTGCAGACATGGGGTCTTCGTACCCAAGAGATGCGTTTCCTGCAGCATGAGGATATCCGCCCGAGCCCTTTTTGCCTGATGTAATATTGCTCCCCGCTTAATTTTGTCAAGGGCCCCTCTCACGTTCCAGCTTATAATTCGGAGGGTACCTGGGACTCCTGTGTCCCTTAACGTTGCGCTAGCCATAGGGAAGGGACCCCATCTCCCTCACCAGTAGAGGACTGCGGCTGGATGTAAGAATAGAGTCAGGAGCCCACAATGGAAGTGCGACACGGAACCTATAACTCCCCCCAACAAACCCCCCACCCCATACCTCAATAACTCTGAAGCATCTGTCGCGGTGGGGCGAATACCCAGATCCCAACGGGGGAAGCGGCACTGCCCCATCCAATGGATCCCCAACTCACAGCCCATGGTCCTAGGGCCAAATCTCGACCAGGACAAGTCCGGCAGAGAACCAGCCCACTCCTCAACTCCCCCGACCATTACAGCACAAGGACTACAATAAGCACATTGGGGGCCAGGGAGACCACCCCCGTCCCTTACCAACCCCAAGCGTCAGTGTACCAAAAATCAGTGTCCATGCTCAAGGTCTCCCCCCGCGGAGACCCCACCTGACACAAAGCGCCTCCTGGATCGTGACCGCCCGTCACCCAACCGTTGCCGTCCCTTCGGATCTTTCCGGGCCACCTCTCCAGAGGAGTCCGACTCCCTGCTGGGCGACGTGGGCACTCGCATCCGCACAGTCTTGTCGGTCCACTTGAATACCTCCTCCGGGGTATCGAAGAAGTGAGTACGGGATTGGTACACCACCCGCAGGCGAGCCGGAAACAACAGGGCATATGGTAGCTTAAGGTATCTCAGCCGGGCGTTCGCTGCCATGAAGGATTGACGCTGTTGCTGTACTAGGCAGGTGTAGTCGGGGAATATTTATATGCACACATTTTCATAAAGCAGCGGATCTTTAGCACGGGCTCTCAATCTAAATAGTTCAGGAATCTTGCTATCACAGGCCGCGAGCGTACCTCCGGCGGAGGCTTCTGCATTTCCGATGAAGAAGACCCGAATCCTTTTGCAGCTGTGGCCCCCAGCGCTCCCCCACCGCCAGCCCTCAGTGCATCATCGCATATTTCGAGGGCACGTCCCCTCTGCTGGGCCCTCCGCCACTGCCGTCACTCTCTCCGGACGCCGGGAAGGCCCTACGTAGCTCTCTGTCAGGCTCTCGGTGACGTGGTCGGCTCTGCTTATACCTCTTCGGTGTCCCGCAGGCTGCCAGCCCTCAGCGCTGCTCCCATTACCTTCCGTCCGGCCCAGCACCAACGATTCCACTCGGGGCCGGGCTCACCGAGACCTGCCACCTCCAGGGGCCTCTCGGATGCAGCACGCGACTCTCCGGCTTCGGCAACGCCCCCAGGCCCAGACTCGCGTGCGGCACGATTCCGCCGCCGATCGCGCGCTCAGGCGCCCCGGAGCTTCGTCGGATGGCCGCTCGGGGGGGGGGGCAGCGTCTCCACACCCCCTTCCAGCTAGATGTTTGGTCGGGGGAACCAGGATATCGTAGGATATTTCAGTGGGATGGACGGAGCTCGCCTAACTCGCGTCCGCCATTACGGCTTGCTTGGCCACGGCCCCCATAATATTTGTACTTTAACTTGGAACTTGTAGTTAAAAGTGGAAAACTTGTAACCCATTATTCATCACAAGCTGCTACAAACCAAATTCTCCAGGCAAAATCCTGCCACCTGAAAAAATATCTTATTAGGGAAATTGAGAGCAATTAAAAACTGCAGCATTTCTCAGTATTTTTCTTTTAAAAGTAATGAGCCAATATAATAATTTCAAATGGGCCTATAATTCTGAAATATGTTTGGAAATATTTTCGGTAAAGCAGCATTGAATATAGAGATTAAAATCTAGTTACTTGGTACCTAATTTTAGGCTCAGTGTTTACACCTTTCACATGGTCTGCAGGTACTGGGACTTCACATATCTACTGTAATATAATACTACAGTAAAGCACCAACTACGATCTTAAAAGTAGACAAATCTCTCAATTGCCTATGATGTACTTTTAATTTGTGCAGCAGTGGTTTATGTATAAAGCGCTCCAGTTCCTTAGTCGTTCATTTTATTCTGTTCCTCGTGATACACTCCTCATTAACCCTCTCCATCCTTCAGAATTACTCCAGACAGTTTCGGGAAAAGATTTAAGTGACCTGTATTATTTTGTCTAATGTGGAATCCATCTTGTTTCAAGATCCGTTTTGTGCAACACAATAGGAGCCTGCAGAAACTGCAACAGTCTGCTGGTGTGTAGCTGAACTCGGTGTACATTTGTTGTAACTGCAAGGCCTTGAGAAAAGACAAAATCACAAGTGTACGTGACAAACTGTTGCTATGCTTCATTAGCGGATGTCATAAGTCAATATCCATATATATTCAAATGCTTAAGGGTGATTAACGATTGAAAAGTACCTATACCGGATATGCCCTAAGTTGTTGTACTATAAACTATTAAAAAAAACTCATGCAAACTTCGGTATTTTGAGCTAGTCCAAGAGGCACAGCCATCAATGTCAGTACTGTTGACAAGAAGGGAGTACACTTTTGTGAATAACACAATGCTCTATGTAGAAGTAGGTAGTGGTCCTTACAAAGAAGCAGCTGTTTTGTAACACCTACTCATGGTCGACACTGACGGCACTCATACTGACCCTGCGGGAGACAAGTGCATACCTTACACTCTGCAAACCACTTATCAAGGTGCATATTAAGAAATTATTGAAATGTAACCGTTGAAGAAACAATAGTCTGTAAACCCACATATGCTGGGGTTGAAAGTTTTTTCTTGGACCTCTGAATAACTATTATCCACTGCCCTTGGTAGATGCGATGTAACCGATTTCAAACACCTTCTCCTCAAAGAGCACATTACAGTGGCACCACGCTTACAGTAGGTCCTAAGTAACTCATTAGCTAAGGATCAATTGAAGGTGGGTATTAAAAGAGGACAGATTGTCATGAACAAGAAGTCCTATTACATAGCCAAAACGTGCACCTTTTCCAACTCTATATTACCTAGAAAAGCTGCCTGAAAGCGCAGCAAGAGCATCAAGAAGATTTTTGTGGAGAAGTGCAATGTTCTTGATGCTTTTCAAGGCAGGTTCCCGCAAGCAGAGAAAAAGCACTGTGTTGTTGTGCTTCATAGATAACAGTGCCAAGCAGCTGAGATCAACAGTGTTAGTGAATTAAAACACTTGGACCAGAGTCGCATTTGACAACTTTGACTATACTTAATCGGTTTGTCAATGTTTTGGCAACCTTTACAATGCTTTGGGGCTCAGCCTTGTACCCAACCTATTCAATTTCTATAGATACCCCTGGTAGCCTGTTTTGTTTCCTCGGGCTTCCAATTTTTGCATCTCAAGTTAAAAGTTATGTAACCATGAGACTATGTATAGTGTTTGTGACATCCAAAGCGTGAGCTGTAGACAAGGTCGTGGAAAAAGACAAATGCAGCAGTCATCTTCTTTCTCTTCCACTTGTGCTGCAGCCAAACCGCTTTGGTTTTCCATCCAATTAATTGTTAAAGCAGGATTCAATATTGCCTTCTAGCTGCAGTTTTTTTTACCTCAGACCAGTGGGTCCTTCATATTTTTGGTGCTGTACACCTTTATTGGTTGCTCCTCCAGTCCTTACTCTAGACTGTGGGAAGACATGCAGATATTCTGTCGAGAAGTGCAGATGTTACTGCCCCAGGGCACAATGAAGCTTGGGTCCAAAGGGGAAAAAGCTCAGAGTGTTACTCCTTTACTTTCTTTTGCTCAAGCAGGATACGGGGGACTGAGGTTGATTGGGGTATAAGGCTCTTAAAATCAATTAGAAATTTAAGATGTTGATGTTGGCCCAGGTCTTGTTGGTCTAAGACACAGAGGACTGGATAGTGTCATTGGACTTGCATTACCAGTACATACATGTTCCTGTCCCGCAGTCCAACAGAGTACCTCCACTTAGTCCTAGGGTTGGTCTATTAACAATTCACCATCCCGCTCTTAGCCCTTGCCATAGGTACTCACAAATGTCATGTGAGTGATTGCCGCCCATCTTTACAGGACGGGGATACACATATTCTCATACAAACTCACCTCAGCTAGTCTCAGACCACCTTCATTTGACTATGTTGGCTACTGACCTCTCTGAGATCCTTGTCAGGAATCCCATCTTCAGCCTATGCTGAGGACTCCCATGATAGGGCCCAATATGGACACGGGAAAGTTGAAGGACTATCAGCCCCTTCAGCAAGTCCAGGACTCTCAGGTAAGGGGGAGAGCCTCTTTTCCGGCCTAGGTGATTTTGAGACTTCTGGGGCTAGTGGCTTTGTAAATCCTGCTGGTGGCGCACACCAGTGAAACGTGCACTTAGAATTTGTCCAACGCTGAGGATGCCTTTTGGACAACATCCATATTTCGGATGAAGCAGAACAGGACCTTCAGTGCTGGATGTCACACACCAATATGATTTGAGGGAGGTCGTTCTCCTTCCATATCAGGAGCTTACAGTGATGGATGCATTGAAAGGCAGCAACAGCACGATGCGGAGATCAGAGGTCTGTGGTGGAACAGTTCCATATCAATTTTTGGGAGCTGTGGGATGTTCGATTGGCCCCGAAGGCCTTTTTGTCCTCCATCATGGGAAAGATAGTACAGGTAGTGGTGGAGAACAAGACTGCCATGTGGAACAGCAATCCGCATGTGTAGGAAAGTAGGATCTGCTCTCATGGTTACCCCCAGTTCTTGCTGGTGTTATTCTGTTTTATGACTAGTCTAACTGGGAACCTGCTAATCAGGACCCCGGTCACTGTGCTTTCTCCCTAAAGTTGACAGTGGTAAGTACTTTGATACCACCCCAATTGGCTACTGGTGTACCCTTCCAAGTCCCTAGTATATGATACTGAAGCACCCAGGGCATAGGTGCACCAGGGGTTTTCCCTGGACTGCAGCAGGACCCAGGGAAGTCCACATAAACTGTGACTACAGGCCTGCCATTGCAGCCTGTGTGAGTTGGTGCTTGTAGCTCTCACAGCAGATATAAGTTTCCTTATATCTACACTTAAAACCTACAAGTCACCCCTATGGCAGCCTCTTCAGTCCTGAGGGAAGGGTGCTTGGTTATAAGTGTGAGGGTGCCCCTGCATGAGCAGGACAGCCCTACAAACCCTGGAGTCGATTCTCCAGGCTTTGTAAGTTCAGTCAGCCCTTAAATACATACAGTGGACATCCAGTCATTTACAAGATGTCTAACTATATAGTGGCTGCACCGAAACCGGTCATATTTGGAATCAAACATGTGGAATCCTACCCAAACACCGATTCCAGTGTTGGATGTAGGATACCATGCACTGCGGGGCTCCCCTAGGGTACCCCCCTGTATTCATGGTACCAGCCTTTCAGGGTCTAACAGCAAGCTAGTACTGCTGCCGACCACAGACCCATTTCTGCCCTCCTGATGCTGAGCTCAGCTCGAGCAGGGGAAGGTAGAACAATAGGTTTCTTGTCACAGGGAGGTGTGACCACCTCCCAGAAAGGATTTAGTGTATTGGGCTGGGGTTGGGGTGCTTGCCGACACCACCAGACTGCTTTGAAGGGCGTATTTGGTGCCCTCCTTGCATACTCCAGTTGGAGCTAGTTCAGGGAGCCCTTGGCTCCTGCTCTGGCGTGAAATAGGACAAAGGACATGGGAGTATCATCCCCTCTGTCCAGCCCCTCATCCGAGAGGAACCCCCGATTCATTCCAACCAGTTCCCTAGGGTACTTAAGGGCTTACCTATGGGTGGCACTTCCGATTCTTCGTGGCACAAGAGTCAAAACCGAACCCATTTCAACTTCAATCATTTGGGCACCTCGATTTCCCTAGACTTTGTGTGGAACCGAGACTGCACCAAGGAGGACTCCTGCTGCTGCTGGTCTCGCTGTTCGGCAAGTCGTCTTCATCGTCTGTGCCTGTGCTTCTTCCAGGTTCCTCTCCTGGCCTGTGGGCATCAAGGACACCCAAAGTAATCTCCTTTGGAGTGAAGGAGTCACTCCCCTGCATCTGCAGGCACCGCAACAAAGCTGCTCCTAACGCCCACGGACTTCGAAAGGCTCAGCAACACAGCTGGTGGTTCTGCAACTCCCTTGAGGCCTGTCCTGCCCTCTCAGCAAGTTTTAGGCCAGTATCCCTCCTCAGAACCGCTGGAACAGAACCCCTGTTCACTTCGTCGACTTGCTGTTGTCAAGGTTTGTTGGCTCTGTACTCCATAGATCTTCGGGCTACAAGAAGCTCCAGCCTATAGCATCTCTTCTTGCCAAGATCTTCGTTCTTACCGCATCCTCTGTACCGTGGGCCTGCAGCTATAGTGAGCTGCTCGAGGTCCTCTTGCAACTCCTGTGCCTTTGGACTGTGGGTCCTCTTAAGGGTGTTCTTTGGCTTCAGTGGGCTCCCCTGTTTGCTTTGGGCCTGCTCTGACTCTCCTGCACTTAGCGAGTCCCTTGGACTCTGCTGGTCCCAACGTTGCTCCCCATCATTTACCACGTCTGATGCTGCTGTCCAGGCTTGTTGGTGCTCCCGCCGAACACAGACTACCTGGTTCTGAACTTTTGACGTGAGACAGTTCGTGTACGGCTTCTGGTCCTCCACAGCATCAGCTGCAGCGACAAGGTCACTATCATAACTCCTGCATCCTCATTCATCGGTGGTCATTGCTCTTCCATGACTCCTGGTCATCTCCAAGTGGCATAGACTCACTCCCCTCTTCTGGTAGGTTCTTCTCTTCAAGAATCCACCTTTGGATTCCACCAGACTCTTTCACCCGTGGCATCTCTCCTGAAGTCCTCCATTGTGGTCTACAGCGGTTGCCGACGTCACTTCGCACCTATCCACCTGGATTCCCTGGTGTAAGTATCCTGGTTCCTGGGGTATCCACAAGTGGGGTGACTCTCCAACCTTCTGTCTTCCACGGGGTTTCTTCAGGGTCCACTGGGCAGGGTCCATTTTTGAAACTGCAACCGCGATTTTCCCATTGACTTGTATTGAGAGTACGTGGTTGTGTTTCCACTCTGCACACAGCCTCCATGGGGTTCCTAGATACTTACCTCGGGTGATTCCTTGTGCCCCCAGCTCCTCTCAGTCTCCTTGTCCAAGTCTCAACTTTGTTCGCAGTTCGCATTCCACTTCTTTAGTATCTGGTTTGGTCTCCACTGCGTATTGTGCTTTCCTCTTGCAATTGAAGTATTCTTGAATATTTGGGTTGATATCTCCATGTAGGAGATACACCAATGTGGGAGTGTTGTGTAATAAATAGACCTATTTTTATAACTACACTGTGCGTTTCCTTTTCATTTAACCTACACTACATGATTAGACCTGGTAAAAACAAGATGCTTAACACTCCTTCTGGACTAAGCCTGAAGGCAGTTTTCCACAGCTACCTCTTAGAGAGCTTTCTATGGTTGTCTAAGACCACTAAAATCATCATAAGTGTTGTCTGGATTAGTGCAGGGTGCTACACCCAAATAAAGAGTGCACCATATACTAAGCAAGCCTCCTACAGCAGGTGTGGGATCATGTGCTCTTTGTTTGGAGCTTTTGATAGTGACCAGATTTCCCTGACTGTCAATCACCTTATGGGATCCCTTAACATCAGGGCAGACTAACTGAGCAGGTGCAATCTTTTTAACAACAAATGGTGTCTGCACTGGTGGTGGTTGAGGATCTCTCATCTTGGTTAGGTGCCTATCTGAAGAAATGTTCCACCCCTCTAAAAATACACATTGACCCGCCTTCTGTGCTCTGGAGTTTGCTCCCGGAGGTTCCCCTGAAGATGAGTTTGATCTCTGGTTAGTCTCCAGCCTATTTTAAACCTTACCACCTCTTCAGTTGATCTCAGGGGTCCTCAAGAAAGAGCATAGCTCATTCTGATTGCCTCAGACTTTGACTCAGAAGGTTTGTACTCCAAACTCCTGAACCTGTCCATTTGCTTGGACTTGCTCTTTGGAAGGGTTTGCTGTATCAGCAACAGGGTTTGAGCGGAACCAGCAGCTGAGAGGCTCTGATCTCTAACCAGAAGTGGTAGATGTCATTTCAAGTCTTTGGGTGGAATTTGTCACATGGCATAAGGAAAGCAAGCTAACCCTCTATAGGTGAAGCAGTCTGATGGTTGTGTTGTTAGCTTGGAAAGGCTTTGCTGTTAATTTTTGTCAGAGCTTTTGGCCTTCTTTTAGTTACATGATTGGCCCTCTTTATTCAACTTACTCACTGTGATGCATTTCTTAAAGGGGCTTGTCTATATGCTTCACTTTATTATGCACACAGGGACCATAATTTGGTCTTGATCTGAGCTCCTGCACAGCTGTACCCATGGGGCTACTGACTCTGAAAACTATTTTCTTAATAGAATCACTTCTGTGCTTAAGATCAGTGAGTGGCAATCTTGTCAGTTCAGCCTCTATATATTACCTTTGACTCTGAAAAGCTAGTGCATTCTTTTTTTCAATACTGGTGTCACCTTTTATTGTGGGGTAGTCCACAACGCTTCCTGCATTCTTTGCACCCATCCAAGGAGGTGGTTAGATCCATGGTGTGCTCTAAGTTTCTACATTTATAGGACTAAAGCAAAACACATTAATGATCAGCTGTTTGCTCCATTATCTAGTGTGAAGAAGGGAAGGGCAGTCCCAGCAGGAAACTTATCCTAATGTATTGTCCTCTGTATAAGCATTTTTAAGTCTTGACCAAAAAGGACTTTTCTGATGGCCTTAGGCCTAATTTCACCAGGCCAAAGACCGCAAATACTACTGTATCTTGGGGTGTCCTAGTTTTGGACAACTGCAAAGCAGCAGCATGGGCATTTGACCTAACTTTTACCAGACTCAAACTATATACTAATTCTCAAGGCCACAGAGAGGGTAATTTTATCTGCTTCGTTCTCTAGAATTCCACTACTCAGACCCACTTCCTTGAAGGTGCTTTCTATGCACAAGATGGAGAATCAGTGGTTACAAGTATCTATCAGAAAATGTACTTATCTTTGGTCATATTTTTCTGATGGATACTGTATCTAACCGCTGATTCCTCACCATCCACCCTCCTCCCTATCTGGAGCTAGAACTTTTAGCAGGTAGTATGGTTCCAAGCTAGGTCTTGCACAGCAAAACTAGAATACTTCATTTAGTTTTGCATAAAGTATGTGTTCACAAACTCATTAACGGCATTTCAAATTGCCTGGGAGAGTTTTTGCAGAAACAATTACTACAAAGTTGGCAAGAAATGGTGTAGGCTCTAAAGCCAAGAAAACACATTAACTGGCGTTGGTATATCAGTACTTTAAGTCTCCAGTCTCGTTTTGGTGTTCATTACTGTTTCCATCCTTGAGAAGATCATCCACTTCAACCACAAATAAAGTTTCATACCATTTCTGAAATAATCGCATTCCTGATGCTCATCAGTAGGAATGCTTAATTATGTTAGAAATATGTTTGTGTAGCACTCATGATTTTATGGCATTCCCTGGAGAAGGATACTGCTACAGATCATGTTTCTTTACCAGGTGTGTTGTGAAAAGCTTCATTGTTATGCTTTTGGAGAAAGTTCAAAGGCTCTGTATTTACCAGAAAGGAAGCAGAGGAGAATTACAGATAGATGTATCTGTACCTCAGACAAGGTTAATAATATTCTTACGTGGATGCCCGGAGGCAGGCCGAGAATTCATTGCGATTCTCGCACGTTCGGTGTCTGCATCTGCCTCTTCTCGCGGTACACCCAACCAGGTTGGGTGTACCGCGAGAAGAGGCAGATGCAGAGGTCTGAGGTACAGATACTATTGATCTGACCCCTCTACTCAGAACAAGTGACAAGTTTTCTCACTTTAGGAGCGACAGAGCGCCTTCCTACAAATAACGGTCCAGATGAAAGCCTTTAGACCCTTGCAGAAGGCTGAAACATTTTGACCCCTATATCATGAAAAGTACGGCAGACCAGTAACTCCGTCTCACCCCACACTTCTTTCTTTTAACTCTCTGATCAAGCTTTCAAGAATAAAGTCACTATGGAAACAATGACCAAGAGATTTTAACTCACTAAATACGAACCCTCTCACATTTTTTGTTTTTCATGTCTGGACACTACTGTTGAACCAGAAGGTCTTCCTCCGGGTGGAGGGCAGCGTACATTCGAAAAAGACCCTATGATGATGCTGCACTTTTACACTTAAGCGGTAACCCAGTTCATGCCGCCTCCAGTACCTGTGTATAGTTATGAGGGTTCTTTTACGAAGGAAATAACAGTGATAAGACCCTGGCTACACAGGACAAGTGGTCCACTCCCTTTTTGTTTTTTTGAAATATGAAGATAGCCAGGGTGATAAGGCACAGAATAACAGATCACCCTAGTAATACCTCATTTCTGAGGGCACACCTCTTAATACTGATGGTTTCATTATCAGGGAATGGGGAAGGGCTGAGTTACTAGGTCAAACTCTGGCCATTTCATAATGAGGATTCGTTCTTAGGTGCAAAAGGGGCAATACAGTTTTGAACTGACTACATTAACCTCTCATGTAGGACACTGACCAAAGGGGTCAAGGTAGGAGGTAGAGGGGAAACCTTTTACTAAAACTCAGCAGTGAAAAATAGAAGACACTTTCCTGTAAATTATCCTGGTAGACAGATGACTTCTTATAAAAGGAGAACTGTAGTACTACTCCTCCTGAAATATATTCTGGTCAGTATGTGTCTCAAAAGACCAAATGCAGAACCTGTTCTATTTGATGGTGCACAAAGTACTGAAGCTAAACCACCTTTGAAATGCCCATGCAGTCAGGGAGCAGCCCCAGGTGGCTATGCCGAAGTTATTCAGAAATCAAGAAGTCCAATTAAGCCATTGAAGGCTATGGTCATTGATACCGCCCACCACAGTAGAGGGAGATACAGTCTGTATAGCAGGGTTATTTGTGCTTGTTTTAATAGATATAGCAAGTCTGGACAGCACCACTTGTATAGACAATTGTGAATAAAGGTGGTCAACTTCATCCTTTTTAGGTCTTGCCTACACAGCACAAGCTCTGTGCTGTAAGACGTATTGTTTACAATTCAGTGGGCATACAACCCACTCACAGCATACAATTAGTTGTTTTTGTTGTCACTTTCATTTCCAATCTGTTGATTGCTTAGCTCATGTAGCCTTCCCTTCCTTTCTTGTGTTAGCTCCTCACTGGAGCATGGACCAAATACATGTGTTCTTTCCTGTCTTTATTATTCCTTGACTTTTCGTAACACACTATTTTATTTTATAAGTGTTTCTGTATTATTCCTAGCCATGCAATGTGCTTACCAACTTTTAACCTCTCGCATGCTGAGGACATGTTGGAGCAGTCCATCACAGCAGGGCTCAGGTGCCGTGGCCAGCTCCAGCACATCCTGGCACCAGAGGCAGGAAATCCCCCTGGTGCTTTCCTTTTACTAATTTCAGCATCTGCTGCTGAGAAAGCTTCCCAAACAACCAGTTTTTTAGGTCTCGCTGAGCCAAAGGCTCGAAGAGACATTTTGTATGTGGGATTTTCAAAGTGCTACCCACAGTCTTTTGGCTGGCCTAAACCTTGAGTGCACGATCACATGCACGTGCACAGCTGCTCCCACTCCCCCTCCCTTCTCTATAGCTTTCTTTCACTTTAGCCGCTTTGACCCTTGCATTCCGCCCTCCCTTCTCACCCAGCCCTTTGATGCTCTGCTCGATTACTTTCACTTACGCCTCTTTGATGTTTGATTTTTATTGCCTTTGTTTATGTGACGGAGATCCATTGCATTTGGCAGAACATTTCTGGGGCCGTATTGCATGAAATACACCAGGTGGCGATAACGTGTTTTACAGAGCACCATACAGCATTTTGTTAAAAAAAAGACGCTTTAGGAGCGGAAAGGAGCTATCCCTTTTACTTGTATTAAAATGTATTTTTAAAGGTGTCTCAAAGGATCCTGAACATCGTTTATACTAGCATGCTCCAATACTGTCCGTATTTCACTCCTGATTGCACTGGCCTTCCAGGTCCTAAGACTCAGACTCATGATTTTACTGTTATTTCAAAACCAATCTAACATTTGTTTTGTTTTAGGTATTACCTTAGTAAAGCATACCTATGTGATCTTACTCTCCTTGGTCAGTGTTTTATTGTGGATGACAAGATGTTTTCTCATTAGGACTCACACCATAAGCCTCTTTCATTCCAAACATCTGGAAACGCATTCGTCTCTGTAACTATATAGTAATGGCTTTCAGTTACAGCTGGCGAAAATTATGCTACACACCGATTTATTGCCTTCACCTAACGATTCTGCTTTCACTGGTGTGACCATAACTTGCCAAAATATTTTACTGATGCTTTCGGCAGTGTCTCCACTTCTGTCTGATCACTCCTCAAATGACACCTTCCTTAATCCCACCCACAAGCAAGGTAAGCCACTCAATTTTATGCTAATTTCAAACACTTTATCCAAATCTAAACCCATCATCGCTCCATCTGACATCACACATTGCACATGCAAATCAGTTCGCCTCCTTGTAGATCGCTCTCTCATGTACCCATCTGCTGTAGAAAACAGGACCCCACTGCTCTCACTGCTTTCCACGTGATCTTCATAAAGACCTCAC
The DNA here is from genome assembly GCF_964204655.1 of Triturus cristatus. NCBI lineage: Eukaryota > Metazoa > Chordata > Amphibia > Caudata > Salamandridae > Triturus > Triturus cristatus. The sequence continues at coordinate 315,287,906 of NC_140585.1, forward strand.
TTCAGTCTTGCACTACAGCTCATACAACTGCTTCATTATCCACCTTGTACCAAAGATAGGCCTCAGCCATGAATTACACTTGAAATAAGAGCGCATAACAGTAAATGAGGGCAGCAGTACATAAATGGCAAAAGCACATATTCACTGCTAACTTCTTGGTTAATAAGCAAGCCCTTCATACACTGCATAATGCTCTAGGAGGTGTCAAATCTATCTATTTCCAGGACCTCATTACCTCACCATCCACAAGCGCTCTGTGCAAACCTTCAGCTCTTTACTCTCTCCATCATCTTCAATTATCAGTATTCTATTGTTCATCCTTACCTGCTCATGACTTCACCCTGCTACATCTGCTCCAAGATGAACACTATAATTAGTCCACAGTGCTCAAGTCCTCACTCGCCTCAACCCCGCGCAGTTACATTATTACGATTTAACACAACATCCTCCTAACAAACGTTTCCTCTTATGAAAGTAGCTAATCCACCCTGTGCCCCCCCCTGTAACCATTTCGTCCTCCCTTCATCAAATCTTTGCCTCTTTCATCCAACAGTTTCCCCTGCGTTTCCCTTCGCACTGACTGCCTGTCCTGTAACCGACTACTCAACCCTCTCCTGTGTTCGGGACCCTTCATTCCACTATCCTCTCCTCTCCTCTGTTCTTGTCTATGCTCATACTCTTAGATCGTTCTGCCTCTCCTTTGATATTGCTGGTCACCCCACACTTTTCTCTATGAGCGCACGGGGCATTAGCTGGGTACCAGCCCTTATGCTCCTCAATAAGCAGCAGCAATCGTTGCACTTTCACCAAGGTGAGTTTAGTAAAAGTTTATTTTACTACTTTCGATAACTGGTGCCTTTCGCAAACAGAAAAGGTAATGACAATGTATGGCACATTACAAGATGGCATGTTTTAATACTAGGGCTTCTGATTATATGCATAACGTTTGATCTAGCAGACATGATTGAACATATGGTGAGACCCTTAAATGAAGGCTTAGGGCTCAAATCACAAAGGGACTAATATGCAATAAAGTTACGTGTCTCTTCACTCATGGCAGAATCTCCGCACTGCACTCACTGCAGTGCGCTGGACAGAGAGGCTGCCCAGAGTGCAGAGACTCCACACTTGTACCTTTACTACACGTAAGTCCCTTTGCAAATCAGACCCTTGACCTCTACTTCTTTGTGATTTTTAAAATAAAGAGAGGGAAGCATTTATAGTAAAAATGGAAAACTCGTGTCTCTATTTACAATGCAGTTATTGGTGGTTTTTAACTTTCAAGAAAATAACACATTTGTTCTTAAATGACATCCATATCTTAAATCACACATTTTATGATTTTGACATTTGGAATTTCATGTCATACCCTTCACTTGTGCCCATTCCCGACTTCTTATACCCTTGTTATCTAGCAGTGCTTTCAACACCACAGGCCATCAAATTCTGGACGGAACGGCCCTAAACGGTTTCGCCCATACCTCTATAATCACACTCAAATGCTAACAAGCATTGGCATAGCCAATAGGTTTCGCCTTTGGGACCGTTTAAGTGTTTAGTTATCCAGCACAATATCCTTGGTGCAGTAACATTAACTGTTGCATGGCTAAACACTTATAAGGTCCCAAAGGCGAGACCTATTGGCTATGCCAATGCTTGTTTTTCTTCTCTGTAATGTCAACAGGCGCACATTTACTTTCACTTATATCAGTGCTCGGGGGGCATATTTCAGGCGATTTGGACGAGAAAAGTATCATTTGAAAGAGGAGAACCCCCCTCTTTCCAATGGTGTCTTTTCCTAGAGGATCCCTGCTTGGTGATTGCCACAGGGGGATTGCCAGGCACCAAGGAGACGCTTTGGAGGGGAGGGAGCGGCCCCTTGGCAATGGGCAAGTGCTTCCCCTTCGCCACAGCCCTAGAAGTATTTCTGCCGTCGCTCAGGACAGATTGTAGGCTATTGGGGGGTAGGTGGGGGGCGCGAGGAGGGGGCAGGGACCCACTCGACACAAGGTTTTTTTAAAATAGAAAAACACGTAGGTCAGCCTGTTCAGACATCCAGCCTGGACCCCCACCCCCAAAATAACCATAACAGTCCTTCTGCCCTCCCTCCCTCATGGGCAGATGGGAGGCCCACTAGACCCCAGATAGTATATTTAGTTTGGATGGGGAAAGGGGCGCCCCCAGCAATGGGCTAGACCTTCCCCCCTCCAGTTAGGCCCAAAACTCTTCCTCCACCCTTCTGGGAGCAGTTTGGAGGTAATCGGAAAAAAATGGCCCTCATGGTGGGAAAAAGCCCACAAGAAAGCAGGGATTGTTTTTGTACACTCAGGCATCAGGCCTAGTCCACCCACCCACCCACCAAATCACAAGCAACAGTCTTTCTGCCCCTTACTGGGGGCAGATGGGAGGTGTTTTCCACAAATATACCCCCGGCTGGGGGCAGAAAGCCCCCTAGACCACAGGGAGTTTATTTGGAGAGGGAACAGCCCTCCTAGTAATGGGCTAGTTCTCCCCCAGTTTTCCTCCACTCAAGCTAACACAGGGTTATGGCGTTCACCCCATCTGCCATCTCTAGTGATGTTTTAGTTACTTGCACCCACAACTGTACAGTACGCTACCCAACTCCACCAAATGCCACTCTAAGCTACACCACTCCAACCTACTCCACTCTATTCCACAATGTCACTCAACTCTATGCCACCCTACTCTACTCTGTGCCGCTCTACACCACGCAAAAAGAACAATTGATGGACAGAATGCAGAACAATGTCATACACACCCCAGTTCAGAGATCTGGTCCTAACTCCATTGTTTTGTTTGCTCCCCATGCCATTCCAGTTTGAACCCAGCCATTTGCAAATCAGTCTTCCCCTGTGTCCAATGGGAACAGTCCAGCCCCAACTGTCAGGCCATGTCCTCCCTGGACTGGAAACAAGCATCCTAGGACCGGTTTCGAGATTTCATCCCTAATCAGCCAGGATAGCTTGACTCCAGTGGCATGGAGAGCACGGGACTCACGTCTGGGCATACCAGTCCCACTCGGGGTGACAAATGCAAAAAGAACAATTGATGGACAGAATGCAGAACAATGTCATACATTAATACCAGTACAGAGATCTGGTCCTAAATCCATTGTTTCTTTGCTCCCCATGCCATTCCAGTTTCAACCCAGCCATATACAAATCAGTCTTAACCCTGTGCCTAATGGGAACAGTCCAGCCCGAGCTGCCAGGTCCTCCCTGGACTGAAAACAAGCATCCTAGGACCGGTTTCGGGTTTTCACCCCCCATCAGCCAGGATAGCTGGACTCCAGTGACATGTAGAGCACCAGACCCACGTCTGGGTATACCGGTCCCACTCAGGGTGACAAATGCAAAAAGAACAATGGATAGTTTGTACTTCTTCTTGTGCCTCTTTCCAGATTGTCCTGAGGACCTCGAGTGTGAAGGAGACTACTAAGGGCTCCTGAAGTAGTCCTGTCACCTTCTTTTCCATAACTGGGACCCGCAACTTCCGAGGAATCGTGCTCAATGACGTTGACTGCCGGGTTGCAAGAAGCTTTAGGGACCGCTCCCTCAAAGTTTTCGGCGACATGGCCTGGCAGTCCAATCATGACTGAGTTATGGTCGCGCTCGAGACACCATAAGCATACCAGGTGGGGGTCGGTAACTGACTTGGTGCGCTGACAGGAGCCACATGGCTTAAACCATACCTTCCTAGAGGTCATCTTCCACACACAATGAAAAGATCTTCAACAAACCATTGAAAAAAGTTTGTCAGAAAGAGACAGAGGTGTAAGTCTTCTCCAGATTTCGCTAACTGGCATGGAAAGAAAATAACTGAATTTTGCGCACCTGGGTGGTGCCCATATAGGTGAACGTGATATCATATCCGTCGCCGACTATGCACGTGGAGCTGAACAGAGCCACCTGACAGTGTCCAGGTGCCCTGCTCACGCAAACGTTTCCGGATCCAGTCTGGCACCTGGGAAATTCAAAGATAATGAATCTGCACAGCTAGAAGTCTCCATCGGATACACAGGAAGAAAGGCGGCCTCGGTTCTCAGCACCAACTTGTCAGGAAAGAAAAAGTGTACACATCCCAAAGGGTGTATGCATAAATAAAAATATATATATGTGTATATATATAGCAAAAACAAGGAGTTCATGGTACTACCAAGGTCCGGTGCACCACTTCCCGGTTGCACCCGCTGCGAGTTCGGCTGGCCCCAGGTGGAATACTGTGTTTTGGATTCAATTTGGGCTGCTGAACCGCCGCTTACGGACTCTGTTGACCTATTCAGGTTGTGGCTTATACAAAGCTAGAGTGCTTCACCATATGTGGGACACTCACAGAGTTTTCGTTTTCACAGCGGCAGGTGAGGGGATGTTTTTATTGACGGCTTTTCCGCACTGATGACGGCAAGAGCCAGAAACGCGTCTGCGGATGTTTTATAGCCGACACATACCCCGTGAGTGCACCGGACCTTGGGAGTACCATGAACTCCTTGTTTTTGCTGTGTAATAAGTGGTTTCCACCACCACTTCCCGGTTGCACCCGCTGCGAGTTCGGCTGGCCCCAGGTGGAATACTGTGTTTTGGATGTGTGTGTGTGTGTGTGTGTATATATATATATGTGTATATATATATATATATATATATATATATATATATATATATCCGCCGGTCCGCGCCACCCCTCCTACGGGGGCTGAAACTTCGGAAGGAGTAACTTCGTGGATATATCACTGAAAAAACCATAGGTTTCATACACATTATAGTTAGATTAGCATTTAAAAAACCTTGCAAATTCACTTAACTCATGCGACCGCCACTCTATCACAAGGATGATGTCATGAGTGATGCCACTGACCATGTCATGAGTGATGTAATATGTGACGTCATGAGCAGTGGATTGCGGGCGCGCGAGTTATAGTTATCTGAACTAACTATAACGGGGGAATTTCATTGGTTTTTTACGAGTGAAATATCCACCTAACTATAACATGTGTGAAACCTATGGTTTAAGTGAATTTGCAAGGTTTTTTAAATGCTAATTCCCAACTATAACGTGTGTGAAACCTATGGTTTTTTCAGTGAATTTGTACGGTTTTTTAAATGCTAATTTATTTATGTATTATTTTTTTTATATATTTATTTTACAAGAAACTACGTATGAAAAAATTTGGGGGGGGGGGGATTTTCACCGTGCGCGCACGGTGCACGCACCCCCGCGATTTAAAAAAAAAAGAAAATTAAAAAATAATTTTCTGCCTTCGGGGTCCTTCAGGGACCCCCTGACAAAGGCTAGGGGGTCAGGAACTCTCTACCCTGCCCCCTTTTCACGTTCGCCACCTTCCTTTTTCACTCTCGCACTGAAAACAAACAAAATGGCGGCCGACACTTCCTGATTTCGACCGATTCGAACGTTGACTAACTTGTAACCACCAATCAGAATTACGCTCGCGCACGTTAGGGTGCTCGCACGGTGCGCGCTTATATTTATATGCTTTTAAATGCTATTTTCTCAGGAACTACTGAACAGATTGACACCAGACCTGCAAAAGGCACTTCCCTGGCCTGAGGACTACCTCTCTGCCAAATTTCAAGTAATTCTGTTCAGCCGTTCGGGCTGTACCTTCGATTAAAGGTCCTATGGAAAAATGCATGGGGAAAACGTGTTTTGGGACCCCCCTTTTTTCTCAGCCCCCGCTTGACGAATCACCCCGAGACTTTCAGGGTAGGAGCTGAGCGGAGCGCCCCATTAGTTTTGAAAATTTCGCGAGGATTCGTCAACCGGCGTCAAAGTTATTCAAAATAGAATTTTCAGATTTCCTATGGAAACACGGTCCTAACTATAACTATCTACTGGCGACCACCAGTAGATAATATATATACACACACACACACATATATATATACACACACACATACATACACACACATATATACATATACACAGACATATATAAATACATAGACACATACATACACACACATACACACACATACATATAAATACATACACACACATATCTATAGTTATAGGTAAGAGCGTATTTCCAAAGGGAATTCCTTTTTTGTGTTGATAATAACTTTCACGTCATTTGATGAATCTTCACGACATTTACCCAAAATATTTACTCATCTTTGCCTAGTTTGTGCATGGAACGTTTTGGGGTGATAAGCCAATCGGGGGGCAGAGAAAAAAAGGTGGGGGGCTGAAATGCATTTTCACCATGCATTTTTCCATAGGAACTTTACACACAGTAGCAGCCAACACAGGTGAAAGGATTTACACCAAACTTTAGCAGAAAGCTAGATTTAGGTGCAAAAGAGTGCTTTCTGTGATTTGATGCAAATCCATTCAGTAGTTCTTGAGCAATTAATGCTCAAACACTGCATATTTCAAGCTGCGGAGAAGGGCTGCCAGCACATCAACAAGGATGTAGTGGCAGCTATCTTAGGACTCAGAAAACAGTCTAGTGTCCTAAAAAAAAAAAAAAGTTCATGAAAAGATATAGGAGGACAGGATAGGGATACCCTGACCCCGTAGACCTGATGGTGGGGTCCTGAGAAAAAAAAAGCGAGGGCTCCCACGCTTATCTTAAAAGATCTTTCTGGGGTGGTCCAGGGCCCAAGGGGTGGCACACAATATTCCTTTTGGGGTGGGAGGCCTTAATAGGGCCCAGAGACCCTAGACCCCAAGGCTGCATGTCACGAATAATGGGAGGGCAGCCACTTGGCCCCCTTTCCTGAGCTTTACACAGGCCCTAGGGACCTCCATCCCCAGCTCACACACTGTGTCTAGGGGAGTCCACTATTGTCAGGTGGGAGCGAAGTAAGTTACTGGATGGATAACTATTTATTTATGTGTCTAGATAGATAGATAGATAGATATATATATCCCTCCCCCTATAGGTCTTCTCACCAGGCCACAAAAAATGGATTTGGTGGCCAGACAGGGAGGGGCCAAAATCACATCCACCACCAATGATGGTAGATCAAATCCATTCAGCTAGCTGTGCTCAAGCTCCAAAGTGTAGGCATAGATTGTGGTGGATGAGGTGCAAAACTGAGCCCTATTGATAGTAGCCTCGTGGATAGGCAGACGAAGTGAAGGGAGTATGCTTAGGCTCAATAGATCTGAATACTACTCCCACCAAGCCCAATTTGAGGCTATCAGGATAAGCTCAACTCGGTCCCTCCGGACCCTCCAGAGGCAGAGGGGGGAGCACAATGATGAGGCTGGAGTCCAATGAAGGCAGTACACATTTATTACAGAATCTTGAGGAGGGAACTCTAGGGCACCAAAGGATAGGTACTCCACATTCTCAGAAGTAGTGAAAACAACTACCCAGACAAGCCCAGTTGGGCAAAGATGCCTTAAACTGCCCTCCAAGGCAGAAGAGAGCTGTTGCTGAGTTAATACTCCATGATGCTGGGGGAACCGGCTAGGTGACTGACCGACAGGGATATGCAAAGAAGGTCAAGCCACAATACAAACGCCTCTAAACACAGCGCAAACCCCAAACAGTTCTGCTTCTTGGAATACCATAGGGCGGGTGTGTTCTGCATCAGACTCTAAGCAGGTCTCCCCCTGATGGACAGTAGAAAGGCCTTTAGGACAAGATGATGTAGCGCTACTTCTCCACTTGATGTCAGAGTCCTTTAATTTCCACTTCTTTCAAGCACCCTGCCAAGCTCAGAGAAAATGCATCTCTTATCACCATAAGTGCTAGATGGGGCATGGAACAGAGTCAGCCGCTAGTCAGGTTTGCATCCAACATCCTCCACTAAAGGTCCTGCGCTGGCTCATCTGAAACATGGATGTCATCTGAAAGACTCCCTTCAAAGTAGGAGCCACTGAAAATTGAGGTTCAAGTACAGGCACCAGCAGGATGCATGAGACCAGTAGACCAATTACCCTCAGAACATCTGGGTCAGAACACTGGCACTAGGTCAAAACAACAGATTCACAGCCTGTATGTTCTGGACACATTGCAGGCGTGGAAAGGCCCTACAAGCCCTACATCTAAACAGATGGCCCCTATAAAGCCAATTCTCTGCATCAGCTGAAGATGGGATTTCAGCTTCTTGATGGAAAACTCTAGAATGGTCAATAATGGGTACTCTACAATCCTTTGGTAAGAAGAGATTGAATTTTCTGGTCCAGGATAGAGGCTAGGCTTGCTGATGGAAGACTTACAAAAATTGGAGTAACATAGCTAGAGGTAGATAAAAATGGACCCACAGGTAGGTCAGAGGTAAGTGTGCACCAGCCAGGCAGATAGAATCAAATCCTACCCTTTATTAACCTCAGATTACCGCCAAAGGGGGGAACTAAAGGGGCTTATTGGTTGCAGCTACTGCAGACGAAGGTGAGGAGGATGTCTGCTGCATCTGTTGGTGGTCACAATCTGCCACAAAAAGTTTGGGCAAGCTGTTGCATGGGATGGGAAGGTTGTCTCTAATGATAGGCAAGGCACAGAAAGTAGCCAATGAATGTTCAGTCCTATTGACTGCATTGGAAGGCAGAGGGAGAGCAATAACAAGTTCTGGTGCTGTGGTTCGGCTATCCATAAAGCACTTAAACGCTGAATCAGTTTGTTTTCTGTGGAGTTTGGAGCCATCAAATTCCAAGTCAATGAGGGATGCCTTAAAGTCTCCTGAAAAACCTCTGGCACTCAAATTGCCCCACTGATTCTCCAGGCACGAAACTAGAGGCTATGAAGGTTTGGATGCAAAAACTGCCCTTTCGACTAAGAGTGGACACCTGCCCTGAGTGGAAGCGGAATGGGAGCACACATCAGATCCAGATACACAACTTTCAAATATCCTCTGGTCAGATCAAACTCATCTGCACATGATCCTAAAGCATTTTCCTTAATACCCGAGGAGTTAAAGACTTATGTGAGAAAACACTGGGTTGTTTGGTCTCATTATGTATTTTAATAAGCAGTATTAGGATTAGAGCACTACAACTGAGACCTTTAGAATGCTGTTCTAGATAAGCTTTGAGAAATCTACTTGCTATGGTGAGTCAGATTTTATCAGTGTGAGATATTTTTGGGGCCTAGTCTGGTGAGAGCTCAAACTGGCAAAGAACAAGTGTTCTGCTCATTCAGAAAGTGAATGAGCAATAAAGACTACTTCAAATCTTGATATCTTGGGGAGCATGGCTTGACGCCCACGGAAGTTGGCGGACACTCCGTGAGCTCCGGTGGACCGGCACACAGAAACTCCGCTATGTGTGAGCTCCGTGTTTCTCTGGCTGTTTGAAGAGCTGGTTATGCCTCTGGGAGCACTCGACATAGTACTGGTTGTGCGGGCTGCACACCAGCATTGATTTTCAAAGGTATTTCTACGTCCTTCCTGTCACCACAGACGAGGCCGCCATTTTGCGGTTTCGCGCGTCGGAAGCACCCGCTTAAAGTGAAAAGATACGCATATCATGCCCATCACCAATGACTTTCCGTAACACTTTGAGCCCTATTCTGGCAACTTATGGCTGGTTATTGCCGAATTCGATGGGCGGCTGCTGCTGAGGTGTCATCTCTTTATTGTTTGTATCGACCAGTTTTCTCTCCTCAGGATTGCGGTCGCAACGATGGATACTGTTGAGGCACTGAAGCTTTACAAGCTGAATAATTTGATGTTTTTCTTCCTATAACACTGTCCTGGAAGGAAAAATTCACTGCTCAGCAACAGCAATGCACATTCTTCATCAGTTAATGTTTTGAGCCCCCCTCATTATTCCATCTCCTGATTTCTAATTTTATATTGCTGGGCTCTACTCTCGCTGTTGCTGTAAACACGACTTTTTTTTTTTTTTTTTTTTTTTTTTTTTAATCGACTGCAGTTCTCTCCTCAGGAATGCGGTCACAACGTTGTTTTTTCTTATGGTCTTGAGGATTTACAACTTGTCTATTTTGATATTCTTCACTCCTCAGCATTACCCTGTTTGCAGGTAATCGCCATTTTCAATAAAGAATGTCATTTTTACTCTTAATTATAATTGATCCTTGAATCATACCAGCTTGCTTGTTTTTTTAATTCACTGGCTACTTTTGACTTTTCCTTTTGTTATTTGGCCCTTTTTTTCCAACTGCTTTTCCGGCTGTCAACTGTCTTGCATTTTTCTCAGATATCCTTGCTCAAATTATGGGTAGGCTGCGGAGACTCCCTTCCTCTACTCCAACTTCTAACAGACTTATCAAAAACTCCACAATTGGAGGAGCTTAGCGCTCATCCAAGATGGTCGCGTGAGCACAGGGCTCCCCGGACCCTCGCCACTCCTCGCAACTTATCCTGATGATATCCTGATTTCTTGGATGGGCTTTCGAAGGTGAACCTAGACTGAGTCCATAACTCTTTCCAGAATTTGAATCGGACTTGGGCGACCGAAATTACAGCACTTTGAACTTTTGAGGCCCACCTTGAGGCCGTGCCGGGGACTTGGTGATCTGTGGAGACGGGACGTAGTTGAACAACAACGGCATTGGGACCTCATCAGTGGCCGTATCCCCACTTTCGGTTTCGCTTTCGGTTTCTGGCATGGTCCGATTGAGGGTCTGTTTCGCTCGGCCTGGGACCAATCCTGCCTCCTTCTGGTGTCATCGCTGCCTCCTCATTACAGCGTACTGGGTCAAGTCGCGACTCTCTCCGGACCCCACGAGCCAGCTTCTTGGCCGGTCGGTGCCCGACCTGCCGGCGGCCATTTTCACTCGGTCTTGTGGGCCCCTCCGGGGTGCATCTTCCACCATGACGGGCAGGGGTGAACCCGAGAAGCGGAAGACCAAGATGTCTCTTCGTGGGGGACAGTTCCAGACAAATGTTATGGACCGCTATACTCAAGCCAAAGGATCCCCCGGGCTCTCCAGCAGTGCCCCGGAGGATGCCAGAGACGACCCATCTGCCCCTGTTGACTTGTGCCTGCAGGACATTATGGGCGCCATCACCGGCATGAAGGAGACCATCGGTCAGCAGTATGAGGCCCTGGCTCGTAAAATTGACTCGGTCGCCATCGATGTCACTCTAATCAGGGCTGACCTGTCTAAAACTAACGAGAAGGTGAAGTCATTGGATTTGAAGACCTCCAGCCTCACGGCCGATGTGTCGGAACTTCGAACAGACCTTGGCGCTCTGAAATCGGCCAACGACTTGATGTCCCATCGGCTGGAGGATTTTGAGAACAGGGCAAGACGCAACAACATCCACGTCATAGGTGTTCCGGCGAATCCCGAGACTCGTTCTGTTGACCTCCTGGTCGAAGATCTAATCCTTACTCATCTTGCCCCTTCTGAACTCAGCAAGTTTTTCGCTGTGGAGCGTGCACATCGTGTCCCGGGCGGTAAGCCCAAGCCGGGCGCTCCCCCGAGGCCCATCATCGCTAAACTTTTTCATTTCAGGGACCGTGATGCGATTTTGCAGGCTTCGAGGGGGCACGGCCCGGTGAAATTTGAAAACTCCTCTGTCAATTTTTTACCGGACTTCACTCAACTTCTTCAGAGACAGAGGATGGGCTTTCAGGGGGTTAAGCGACGTCTCCGAGACCTGGGCTTGAAGTATGCTATGCTTTTCCCTACCAGGCTTCGAGTGGAACATGAGGAACGGACCTTCTTTTTCGAACGACCGGACAATGTGAGTGACTGGTTGGATTCCCTGCCTGGTCGGGGCGATCGAATGGGGCACCCTGGCGGTGCCGAGGGTGGTGAGCCTCCACAGAAGTGACCTTTTGGTCCCTAACCTTGGTAATCGGACATTGCTCAGTTGGGTTCTACCTCTTTTGTATATTTTGTCTTATAGTAGTTCGTGTCTGGGTGGCGGGTGGAGACGGGCCTCTCTCCTCCTCCGGGGTCTTTTTGTAGAATGGGATTGTTAGGGCGACAGGCACACTGCATTTTGGGGTGGTTTTGTGGTCTGCAGGGAGGGGGGAGTTGTAACGGGCTTTGGTTGGGGGGTTTGTGTTTGTGTTTTCTTTTCTCAAGGCGGCATATTGGTTCTTTCTTTGCTTCAGGTGTCCTGCTCTCTGTGGGGAGACTCCTGTTACTTTTGTGGGAATGGGGGGTAGTGGGTTGAGGTTGATATCTTGGAACGTCAATGGATTGGGGGATCGCATCAAACGGGGTGTTGTACTGCAATACTTGCGTCGTTTGACTCCTGATATTGTACTCCTGCAGGAGACGCATTTGGTCGGCAATGTGTGTCATGCTATGAATAGGTGTGGATACCGATTGGTTGCACACTCCGGGTTCACCACTGGTTCCAGAGGGGTTGGTATTCTTGTCCGGTCTTCCCTCCCACTGGAGACTGATAATGTCATCCTTGACGACAGAGGGCGTTATGCCGCCCTAACTGGTAGGTGGGAGGGTAAGACCCTTTCCTTAGTCACGATATATGTTCCCCCAGGCCTCCAGACCTCCACTTTTGCTGATGTTGGTCGGATGTTGCTGGAACTCCCCGATAGTCTTCTCCTCATGGGTGGGGACTTTAACTCTGTGCTATCCGGCGATCTGGATAGTCACCCCCCCAGGGCCCTTCCCGTTTCCCAATCATGGCTTGGTGGGTTTTTGGACACCTTTGGTCTGGTGGATTGCTGGAGGTTAATGCACCCGACGCAATGTCAATACACCTTCCACTCCGGGGCTCATGGGAGTCTCTCCAGGCTTGATTACTTGCTCATGCCCGCGGCCCAGTCCACTTACGTTGGGGAGGTTCGACACTTGGCCCGGGGCATTTCAGATCACTCCCCTGTGTGGCTGCTTTTCGATACGGGGACGCAAGCCGCGGGGCGGATCGCCCCTATTAACCCTTGGCATCTGCGCAACCCCAAGACTCACGACAGCCTCATTAAGTCGCTCGACCACTACTTCCTGGAGAACGAGGGGTCTGTCTTGTCCTCAGTGTCCCTGTGGGAAGCATTCAAAACTGTTATTCGTGGACAGGCCCTCTCTTTAATAGCGGAGACCAAGAAAGCTAGGAATGGGGAGGTCGTGAGGCTGGAGGCCGAAATACTGGAGTTGGAGGCTGAACTAGACTCAGGTGTCACCCAGGATAGGCTCTACGCCCTTAGCTTGAAACAGTTTGAATACAAATCCCTTGTTACTGATGCCGCCAAGACACTGTACAGGGAACAGCAAGGTAGACTGTATGATGTTGGGGATAAGGCGGGTAAACTGATTGCGTGGCTTGATAAGAAGGAGAGAGTGAACCGCGTGGTCCCTGTGCTTCAGAATTTTGACGGTGTGCGTGTGACTGACCCTGGCGAGATTGTGGAGTGTTTTGCTGACTATTTTCGTGTGCTCTACTCCCCGGTGTCCGATAGTGATGAGGATGACTCTCGTTCCTTGTTGAAGGACATTGCGCTGCCTTGCCTGTCTGAAGAGGATCGAGAGTGCATGGAGGCACCGTTGTCAGCCGACGAGATTGCTACCGCGATTCGTTCCCTTCGTACTGGTAAGGCTATGGGCCCCAATGGATTGCCCATTGAATTGTACAAATTGTGCCCGGAGAAAGTCGCACCGTTTCTCCGTGATATGTTTTTGGAGTCGGGTGAGCTTGGTTCCCTCCCTAGTGACCAGCGTCTGGCCACCATAGTTGTGATTCCTAAGGAGGGCAAGCCTCGTGATCGTTGTGCCTCATACAGGCCTATTTCCCTATTGAATGCTGAACCGAAGATTCTCGCCAAGGTCCTCGCTAATCGCTTACTCGCTGTTATCTGTGACCCGATTCATCCGGATCAATCTGGTTTCATTCCGCACCGGAACACTGCTCTCAACCGGCGGCGTTTGCATGGCGTTCTCGCCAGGGCGGAGTTTCTTTCCGAGCCGGCCATCTTGGCTTCCTTGGACGCCACGATGGCCTTTGATACGATAGAATGGCCATACCTCTGGGCCACACTGGCGAAGTTCGGTTTCGGGGCGGGATTTATTAGTTGGGTGAGACTTTTATATACGGATCCGCTAGCTCAGGTTGTTGTCAATGGGAGTGTGTCCCAGCCCTTTGCTCTCGGGATGGGTACTAGGCAGGGGTGTCCGTTGTCCCCCCTGCTCTTTGCTCTTGCTCTAGAACCGCACGCAGCCTGGCTCCGATGGGAACCGTCGATAAAGGGCATTCAGTGGGCCCCTGGCTTTGAGGACCGAGTCTCGTTGTACGCCGACGATATTCTTTTGTACCTCACCTCCCCGCGTGAATCTCTTAATGTCCTTTTTGACGTCCTCACTTCTTTCGGGAAAAACTCCGGGCTGATTATTAATTGGTCTAAATCTTGTGTGTATGTTATTTCCGGTGGCCTTCCCCCCTTGCCGAATAGGTTTCCCATTCAAATTTCGCAATCCGGTTTCAAGTACTTGGGGGTCTACGTATCGTTGGACCCGGCGGTCCGCCATGAGCACAATCTCCTTCCTCCTCTCCGGCGATTGAAGTTGGATGTGGCTCGCTGGCGTAGGTTGCCGTTGTCGCCACTCGGTCGAGCGGCACTTTTTAAAATTATGTCCCTGCCCCGATTTCTCTACGCACTCCTTTGATACTATTCCAGCGGCCTACTTCCGGGAGGTAGAGGGTTTACAGAGGAGACTTATTTGGGACAGTCGCGCTCGTATCGCTCTTGCAAAACTGACTCTCCCCTGGTATGACGGGGGCATTGCACTCCCGGATATCAGGAGGTACTATTGGGCCTCCCAGCTGTCCGCTATCAACCATGCTACGCATGCACCCGGTCCAAATCCGGCTTTCGAGATGGATAAATATCAGTTGCCTGGTGGCAACTTCAACAGAGCGCTCTATTCTCGGACGGCGGGGAGGAACCTAACGGGACCCACTAAGATTGCAGTACGTGTGTGGAAGGATGCCAATGTGGCCTTGCGTTGGAATGATCGACTGACACGAGCGACCCCCTTGTTTGCGTCGGACGGATTGGGATGCCTCTGGACAACAAAAGGTTTTGAGAACTGGGATATGATTGGCATTAGTAGAGTGGGTGATCTCTGGGTGAAAGGTGCGGTCAAATCCTTTGCGGTGCTTCAGAGTGAGTATGAGTTGAGTGAGAGGGAGTTCTTCAGGTACGCACAGGTTTGCCACGCATTGCTGTCGGTCTTCAGGGCTGGTACCACGGTCCCCGCAGCTTCACCACTCGAGGACCGTATACTTGATGGTCATCTGCCCGATAGTACGATTTCTTTGATTTATAAGAAATTAATCAACAATCGAGCGGACCTCCTTGTGCATCTTCGGGAGGCCTCTGACCGGAGACGGGTTGGAGTTGGACGACGAGGACTGGCAGTCTGCACTGTCCTCCCCGAAAGAGGTCGCCATTCCTGCCCGTCTCCGTCTTGTCCAGCTTAAAATTCTTCACCGTGTTTATGTGACGGGTCCTCGTTTGGTTGTGATGGGTTTTTCTTCGGATGGGCTGTGTAAGCGCGGCTGTGGAATGAGCGCCACCTTCCTTCATATCCTTTGGGAGTGTCGTGAGGTTGCGGCTTATTGGCGCCGTGTGCATGCGGTAATGGAGTGTGTCACTGGGGTCGCTCTGTTGCCTGAGGCTCGTCGATGTTTGCTGAATGTATGGGAGCCGAATGATTACAACGTTGCCCAGGCCCGGTGGGTGGCACTTGGGAACATGATTGCAAAGCGGGATATCGCGCAGCTTTGGGGTTCCCGACGGCCTCCCACCGTGTCAGTGTGGAAGGAGAACATGGACTGGTGCATGTTCAGAGAGAAGACGGTGTATCTGGTTCGGGGCAAGCCCGGGGCGTGGGGTAGAATTTGGGGTCAGTGGAACGCCTACCGAGGTAATATTTGTACGCCCCCTTTTGAAGATACTTCTGACATTTCTCTGTCCCCCTGATCCCGAGGTTCCCGGAATACTGTACTCTTTATGCTGATTGTTCTGACTTCCCCGCTGCCTCCCCCCCCCGGGTCATCTTTATTGACCTCCTGATTCTTTACCTGGTATGGTGGGGTCCCCCCGTCGGCGCTTGACACAGTCTAGATTGTTTCTCGCCTTGAGTTTTGTTTTTTTTTTTGTTTCTTTGTTCTTTCTTTTCTTTTAAAATTTAAAATATCTGTATCCTGCCTAACTTCTGAGTTGCCGAGAATAACTTTTGTAATCCTGCTGCGCCTCTGGGGATCAGTCGCTACTTTGTGACGTCACGTAATTGGCATGCATATACTAGCGGCCGGCTCTGTTGGTTGTAGGCCCATGTTTGTACTGCTGGTTTTCTGCACAATAAAGTTTAAAAAAAAAAAAAAAATCCACAATTTTCACTAAGTTTGCTATGATGGAGTCTGCTTCTGCATCTTCACCAAAGCCTGCCATACCCACAAAGACGCAGTCGTGGTTACCCACACCAGCTAATTCAGTCAAAGTTAACTCTAAACGTCTCAAAAAAGACACTCCATCTCCTGCAAAGTCACCACCATCTGCTTCATTAGATTTACTCTTGGAGGAAATACGGGCCTTGAAACTCTTTATGGAGGATACCAATTCAAAACTTCAATTTCTGACTGATAGATGGTCCCAACTAGACGAAAGACTTGTGGCGGTTGAGCAAAGTGTCTCTTCCTATACTGTGACTGAATCCAAAGTATATGCTCTTCAACTACAGGTATCTCATCTACAGAAGCATGTTGAGGATTTAGAAAACAGAAACTGAAGAATCAACCTACGCATTTATGGCTTGCCGGAGAACACAGAAGGTGCAGACCCCATCTCCTTCTTCAAATCTTTTCTACCTAAAGTGTTGGATTTGCCTGCAGACACGACCCTAAACATACGATGTGCACATAGGTTGGGCCGTCATCATGCTGATAACTCTGCACCTAATCGGTCAAGAGGCGTTATTTTGTATTTCCTGGAGTATACTGATCTTCTTAAAGTTTTATCAGTTTCTAAAAAATCACCACGTGTCTCTTAGTTGGGGCACACGCTGTATTTTTCACAAGACTATGCTAAGAGTACTGCTGACCGACGTAGAGACTTTCTAAAGATGAGGCCTGATATCCGTGACCTTGGTGCTAGATATGGCCTTTTTCAGCCCTGTCTATTCAAGGTCACATACAAGAACAAAACAACTACTTATGAAGACCTGTTAAACTGAAAAGTGTTCTCAATTCCTGTAAATCTGATACTATGGATACTTCTAATGCTTCTACCTCTCAATTTGGCTGATCATATTAACTGTTATTGTTGTGGTTCTCTCTATTTTTCCATAATGTTACAAGTCTACAACATTAACATTAACATTATTGTTGTGGTTCTCTCTATTTTTCCATAATGTTGAATAATATGTTCCTTCCTTTTTCTATTTTATTCCAGACAGTTTTAATCTTGTTGTTCGGTTTATATTATGAACCTTTAGCTGTTAATTTTGCAGTTAAAGTGTGTCTCTTCTCCTATAGGTATCCCTGCTGTGTGTTCATCCTGTTGTCTCGCACCATGTAATTTCCAGTTGAACCTGTGCCTCCCTCCGTGAGTTCCTTCCATGTGGTTTCACCTTCCCCCCTCTCTCATATTTGGAAATTTGTAGGTATGTGTCTTCCCTTTTTGTTTTCACACATTTTTCCCTCTATTTCACCTTACTTTTCTCAATTTCTAGCACTTTACGTTTAATTGGATCTTCTTCCCCATTTTATCCTTTTTCTCTTCATTTTTATCCATCTCTACACTTTTCTCCCTCTTTCATTACTATTTTATTCATGATGCTTTTCTTTACTAGTCAATCATATAATGTATCTGATTTCATTCTAATTGCTCATTACATAGCTAATTCTTTTTCTACTGACATAATTCCCTTTTTATGTACTATCATCTGTTTTCACCCTTACATGTCCTTGTGGTTTACCTTCTATCGAGTTTATTTTTGTTTCTGGTCTAATTTAATTTGTTCTCCTAATGGTTATTACACTTTCTTGGCTTTTCTCTCCTTTCCTCTCTCTTCATATTACATTTTTACTGATTGGCATGATGTTGTGCTCTTCTTTATATCTTTTTAACCCTTTGTTTACTTAAATTCAAATGAACTTTCCATTTCTTTATTTATGTCATTGAACATTGTTACTTGGAATGTCCGAGGTCTGCATTCGCCAATTAAAAGGCAACGTGTTTTAACACACCTATCTAAATTGAACGCTGATATTGCACTGATTCAAGAGTCACACCTGACAGAATCTGAGTCCTTGAAATTGAAAAGAGACTTGGTAGGTGACGTTTTCTTCTCCCCGGGCGATGGCAAACGCAATGGTGTTGTTACGCTAGGTCATAAATTTCTCCATGTCAAGCTTATTTCTCAAGAAAAGGATGATATAGGACGATGGTTATTTACAGATTTGCTGATTGGTAAAATGTCTTTCCTTACTTAATATTTATGCCTCAACTACAAATGATTCCCTTTTTTGGTCCCATATTGAACAAAAGTTATTGCACTATTCCCATGAAAATCTTATTTTAGCTGGTGACTGCAATCAGATTATAGATCCCTTTATAGACCGAAATTCCGTAGCCTCCTTCATTCCCTCTAGGGCCCATAAACTATTCTTACAGTCCTTTCAACACAGACATTTGACAGACGCCTGGCGTTTATGTAACCCCACTCTGAGGGAATACACCTACTTCTCACCAGTTCACAAGACACAATCACGTATAGATCACATCTTCACTTCTCACAACATCACACAATCCATCTTATCCGTCGAGATTGGTTCTATACTGATTTCTGATCATGCCCCTGTCTCCAATTCATTAGATATACTTCATACCCCCTCTGCCCCTAGACGTTGGCGATTCAATAATTCATTGTTACTTGATCCTGTGTTTACCTCCTCTTTTACCTCATTTTTTGAACAATATTTTTGTTTTAATGACTCAGATCTTCCTTTTCACACAATTTGGGATGCCTTTAAGGCTGCAACTCGAGACTTTGGTATTAATTTAGTATCTAAAAAACGTCAGGCAGCTCGTAAAAAAGCCACATCTTTTTTCTTTGATAAAGAAATTAGAGCACTCTTACTATACCACTAAAAAGGAAGACTCTTTAACCGAACTTATAGCTACCAAACTTACATTTAATAAAGTAACCACTGAAAATGCTTCTTTATACCTTCTCAAATCCACAGCAAAATTTTATGGTGGCCAAAATAAATCCAGTAAATTATTGGCAAACTATCTTAAAGTTAAAAAACTGAAATTTGGCATCGAATCGATACTCTATAATTAAAACTCCCCTAAATATAAAGATTCTGAAATCCTGCAGGAATTTTATAACTTTTATGAATCTCTATACACTATTTCCTCCCCTACTGATGACTCCATTTCAGATTATCTTCCCACCATTAATAAATCCTTCGACTCTTCCTTGAAGCTTGATTCGCTGGAATCTGATATTTCTCCAAAAGAATTACATAATGCGTTATATACACTTAAGAAGGATAAAGCTCCTGGCCCTGACGGTTTTACTGTTGAGATTTTCCAACATTTTTCTCTATTACTTCTCCCTAAATTACATGGGTTATTACTTTCTTTTTCACAAGCAGGTTCTTCCTCTGGTTCTTTTTTTTGAGGCCCTGTCTCATTCCCAAGGAAGATAAAGACCCTCGTTTTTGTAAGAATTACAGGCCTATCTCATTAGTGAATATTGATTATAAAATCATTTCAAAATCTCTGGCCATTCGATTAGAATCACTTCTTCCTAACCTCTTGGGTAGAGAACAATCGGGTTTTGGGAAAGGTCGTTACCTAACCGATAATACATGCTTATTTTTTGATATCCTTTCCAAGTCATCTCATATTTCCGAGCCTTTGGCAGCTATTGCTTTAGACGCAGAAAAGGCGTTTGATAGAGTTTCTTGGCCTTTTATTTTTTAACTCTTAAATGGCTTGGTTTCGGACCCAAAGTTACTAACTTAATTTCTCTTTTATATTCCTCTCCTAAAGCAGCAATGGTCTTAACCTCCTCTTACTTTACCTTAGGTAGAGGGGTTAGACAGGGTTGTCCCTTATCCTCTGTTCTATTCAACTTAGCCGTAGAACCTTTTTTATCAAAAATCCGCAAAAACCCAGCTATTTTTGGATTCATCTCCAGTAACACTCATATCAAATTGGAAGCATATGCGGACGACATTGTTTTATTTCTCTCACAATGCCAATCTTACCTTCCACATTTTCTTCAAGAAACAATGTCTTACTCTGCGGTTCCGGCTATAAACTTAATAATGACGAATGTGAGATCCTACCCTTGACTAAATTCATCTTTAAGGATGACTTTCAATCTGCAAATTTTAAATGGAACTCACATCATATCAAATACTTAGGTATGTATTTTTCGAATTCAATCAAATCGTCGATTTCCATTAAGCTTGATAAATGTTCTTTGAACATTTCCTCCGTGATAGATAGATCGCACTCATTATATATTTCTTGGTGGGGAAGGTTAGATACCATAAAAATGTTGTTATCTCCATTAGTTCTCTTCACCATTTCTAATATCCCATTGTCCATACCTCAGAAAACTTTTCAAAAAAATTAATTCCTTACTCTCATCTTTTTTTTGGAATAAAAAGAAAGCCCAGGTGTCATTATCAAATGATTCTCCCCTTTGGGTTGCACTTGAACACTCCTATCTTACCCCTTTCTATTTTCAGGAGTACTTCTAATTTACACGGAAGCCTCAAAAAGCTTTGAATCCTATTTTTCAGCATACTAACAAATTATTAGGCCCTTTTCTATGGGGTAATCATATTGATAAAGACTCTCTTACAGTCCACTATTTGGCACAATAGACATGTATTGATTAATGGTAAACCCATATGTTGGAAATCTTGGAGACAAAGAGTTCTTATTTGGGTTAATCAACTTATTCTTAATGATACAATTTTGTCTTTTTCCCAGGCCAAAGCTATTTTTGATCTTCCTCTCTCGTTTAGCAATAAATATCACTTACTGTCCTCTGTATTAAACACCGCTGCTACTCAATTTGTTCATACTCCTGTTTCGCCTCCTTCTCTCAACATTTCTCGTGAACTTCTCAGTGTCTGTCCTAAGGCATCAACTATTTATACCTGTTTAAGTATTTCCAATTACCCCAGGAACAAAACCAAAGTAGAGCTGGATTGGGAACATGATTTAGATACAACTTATCCCCTCCCATTATGGAATAAAATATGGCTCAAGATACGCAAGTCTTCAAGAGTAGCTAACGTCACACAAACATTTTTCTTCATTTATAACAGACTACTTCTTTCCCCTGCCCATCTTCATAGGATAAATGCCGATGTTTCCAATACCTGCTGGTCATGTTCCTCTATAAATGCTGACTTAAAACATACGTTTTTTGCTTGTCCTTATGTGCATAAGTTTTGGCCATGTGTTTGGAAGCATGTTTCCTCCATTTTTAATTCTATAATACCCCTTTCAATTTCTAATATATTTTGGGGCTCCCTTTCTGATGATTGGTCTCACTAACATAAATAAGCAAGTTTTGGATTTACTTTTGGGAGTTGCGTTTCAGCAAATCACCAAACACTGGAAGTCCTTATCTGATTTATCCTTCCAAGCTTGGTGGTACACAGTTTGTCACAATCACAGGCTCGACACAGCATTTGTATACCCTAAATCTCTTGCTATAAAACGTTCACAGGTATGGACCCCACTCACAAACTTCCTCGATCATCACGCCAACAATTCCCATGCACGTGCTAGCTCTGCACAAGAAGTCCTAAAACCTCCTTGACATTCCACTTTCTTATATTAGTATGATAATTTATACTGATCAAGCAATACGTTGTGTTTTTAATCTGTTGCTAAACTTGTTTCATACATTTATATTGATGATGTAACCATAACCTCATGTATATGCCTATCATCCCTTTTCCTATTGTGAGTTTACTGTATATTCTATTTTACATACTTGTTTTACTTTTTTTTTTCTTCCCTTTTTCTTTACTTTTCTGTTGACTAGACCTCAATAAACTTTACTTTTTTAAAACTAAAAACAAAAATAAATAAACGTGTGAGGCCTCAAAAATCTTGATATCTTGTCAGATATGGTGTGCGTTCAAAGACAGGTCAAATGTCAACTTATCTCTTGTTTCAAATTACTGCTTATTTTATCCTGGAGTTTGGTGTTTACAAAATCCTTTACTTTGCAGTCAGAGAAAGTAAAGTGAAGTATCAGACATTCCTGCTTGGGTACAGACAATGCGAAATGAAGGTCTGTACACGTCAAGTAGTTTTTTTCTAACACGCAACATTTAACTAGCTTGTAAGCGAATTGTACAAATATTTTTCAGTAGTTGGGAAAGCACTTTTTTGTAATTCTGAAGTGCAATGGAAACAAAGATTTTAACAGGATCAAAACAATTGAAAACACTTTATTGGTGATGTGCAAATGATAAATATTTGCTGAAACCCGATTTCCACGCTTTGTATGCTATATAGTTGTATCAATAAAACTGAAAGTCTGTGGCCATTTCAATGGAAATGTGCGGTCTATAAATTATAGTCTACTACGACATGCTTTATTTAGTAATATTTTTCTCCAAAGGGAGAGTTTTTAAACAAGAACTGAGAAACATTTCTGCCCCAGCCCTGATGACTATGGAATAAATGAACTCTGGCATGTCTGGGACCATGTGTACCATATATATGGGCTACATTTGTATTATACATCAATCAATCAATCAGGGGAATTATAAACGCACTACTCACCCTTGAGGGTCTCAAGGCGCTGAGAAGGGCGTGGCGATGGGGGGTGGAGGGGGAAGTAGTTACTTATCAGTCGAAGAGCCAGGTCTTCAGTGCCTTCCTGAAGGTGTTCAGGGAGGGGTGCGTCTGATGTAGACGGGGAGCTCGTTCCAGGTCTTGGCCACAATGTAGGAGAACAATCTTCCCCCTGCTCTGGCTCTATGGATGCATGGGGTTTCGGCGACGAGGAGTTTGGTGGAGCAGAGGTTGCGTTTGGGCACGTGGAGGGTGATTCTGTCAGTGAGGGATTGGGGTCGGGTGTTGTGTAGGCATTTGTAGGCATAGGTGAGTATCTTGAAAGTTACTTTTCTCAACGGGGAGACAGTGGAGCTTGCATAGGTGTTGGCTGATGTATTTGCGTCGGGGGACCCCAAAAAAGAGTCTGGCAGCGGTGTTCAGTATTGTCTGGAGCTTGCGTTGTCTGGAGCTTGCGGCATAGGGACTTGTTGATGCCAACGTAGAGTGCGTTTCCATAGTCCAGCCTCCTGGTGATGAGTGCGTGGATGACTGTCTTCTTTGCCTCGGGGGGATCCATTTGAAGGTCTTACGGAGGATGCAGAGGGTGTTGAAGCAGCTGGAGGTGACAGCGTTGACCTGTCGGTTCATGAAGAGGGAGGAGTCTACTACGATGCCGTGGTTCTTGACGTGGTCTGTGGGGGTCGGCGGGTAGTTGAGGGCGGTGGGCCACCAGGTGGTGTTCCACGCCGAGGGGGTGGTTTCGAGGACGAGGAGTTCTGTCTTCTCTGAGTTGAGCTTTAAGCAGCTGTTGTTCATCCAGGCTGCGGCGTCCTGCATTCCTTCCTGGAAGTTGAGTCTGGTGGTGGTGGGGTCCTTGGTGAGGGAGAGGATGAGCTGGGTATTGTCGGCGTAGGAGACTATGCTGAGACCGTGCCGTCGGACGATGGCGGCGAGGGGGGCCATGTAGACGTTGAATCAGATCGGGCTGAGTGATGATCCCTGTGGGACTCCGCAGTTGATTTAGGTGGGTTGGGAGATGAAGGGTGGCAGTCTGATCCTTTGGCTTCTGCCAGTGAGAAACAATCTGATCCAGTCGAGGGCTCCTTGTATGCCGGCGTCGTGGAGCCTGTCTGTTAGTGTGCGGTGGCAGACTGTGTCTAAAGCTGCTGACAGGTCAAGTAGAATCAGGGCCGCGGTGTGGCCTTGATCGAGGAGGGCGCGGATGTCGCCAGTAGCGGCGAGTAGTGCTGTGATTGCTTAGGAATCCGGATTGGGAGGGTTCAAGGATGGCGTTGTCTTCGATGAACCTTGACAGTTCTGCATTGACTGTCTTCTCGGCGACTTTAGCTGCAAAAAGGAGGAGCGAGATGGGTCGGTAATTCTTGAGGTCCGTCGGGTCTGCTGAGGGCTTCTTGAGCAGGGGCCAGACTTCTGCGCGTTTCCAGTAGTCGGGGAAGGAGCCAGTCTTGAATGTGGTGTTGATGGCGCGTTGTAATATGGATGCGATGGTGTTGGCGGCTCTGTGGTATATGTGGGGTCGGCAGGATTCTGTGGGGGCCCCGGAGAGGATGCCTTTCATGGTCGTGGCGGTCTCCTCATTCGTGATCGGTGTCCAGGCGGAGATGGTGGTCTGGTTGGCGTGGTCGCCAAGCGGGCTGACTGCGGGGTCGGGTGTGTGGTCGTCAAAGTTGTCGTAGAGGTTCTTTATCTTCAGGTGGACGTAGGAGCCCAGTTTGTTGCAGAAGTCCTGGGAGGGGGTGATGTTGGTGGCTTCGCTGCGGGGCTTGGTGATTTCCTGGATGACGCTGAAGAGTTCCTTGGAGTTGCCGGTGTTGGCTAGAATTCTGTTGTGGCTGAAGGTCCTTTTGGTGGTTCTGAAGCTTTGGTGGTATTCAGTCATAGTGTCCTTGTAGGTGGTGCGGTTGTCGAGTGGCTTGCTGTTTCTTCAGTTCTTCTCCAGGCGTCTGCAGGTGCGTCTGGCTTCTTGGAAATCAGTGGTGAACCAGGTGGCTTTTCTGGGGCATACATTCATAGAGCAAATGTTTAGTCTATTGCATAAAACAAAAGAGTTTTTGTACAGCAGACATGCTGAACTCACATATTGAAAGATGCTTTATATGTGATAAAGAAGAAAAAGTAGATTTGGGGAAATAAAATATTTGCCTAGGATTACACAATTTGAGATCAGTTTATGGGTCAAGCACATTACAGTTAGACCCCGTAGATAATTCAGGCCACTAGACCTGCAGGTCTGCTAACTTTTTTTTGCTTTTTCTAGGCCTGTAAGGGCAACAGCACTCTCTCTTCATTGGGCCCCCACCTGGCATACAGGGGTCTCAAACAGCGGCAGATAAGACGACTGCTCCTCCGGGTCATATCACTGCATAGAGTGACGGCCATCTTCGGTCACAGTGATACACTATGATGATGGCCATTAATCTTCACTGCAGTTCCCACCTGGTATACGGGGATCGCGAACGGCGAAAGACCGCTCAATCGGTGGGGCAGTCCTGACTGCACAGATTTCACACGTCGTTTCAGTGATCCACTCGACAGAATCCACCACTGGTTCTCGCTCCTTCCGGGCCCTCTCCGCCTCTTCAAAAGTCCTCTGGACTCCGCGTCAGGCATATGCTGGTGCTCTAGGCTCCAGGGCAAGTGGTCTTGATTCTCATGGGCGATGCCCCCAGGAAGACCAGTAGACTTTGGTCCCAGTCCTGGTCACAACAGGCAAAAATCAAGTTGAGCATCTACTCGCTGATGTGCAGCTCCAGTTTGACAATCTTGGGAGTTTCAAGCTCCCCTTTTTATAATTCGTTTCCAGACACAGACATGTCTCAGTCCTTCAAGTTCCTGTGAAGGATGCCCACTTTGAAGTGCCCACTGCTCTGTCCAGTCCTTTGTCACGGAAGCAGCCTGTCACAGCAGGAGCGACTCCAACCGGACAGCCCCAGGACACAAACCATGGGAGTGACTACGGAATCACACCTGGATGTCAGCCTCACTGGCAAAGGGTTACAAAGGCCCCAGCCCTGCTCTTTATGACTCCACACCTCTGCAATGTTTACCTTATCAGCCCCATCTTCTCACTGACCGTGACGTTTCCAGAATCAAAGAACCCTTTTAAAGTGCACAAGAGAGCCTGGCTTCCCCTCCCTCCAGTGTGTTCCCCATCCAGCTCTCAGGAATGCAGGCTATCCACAAATATGTCCAGGATGGCTCCTCCTCATGCCATTCCAAGGCCTTGAGTTTCCAATATGGAACCCAGAGGCCTCCATGGACTGTACCACTCACAGGCTCAAACACATTACAGCACACATACACACGCTTCACTCTGCTACATACATGATATATGCCAAGGGCAAGTTGGGTAGACAACAGAGGAACTTTACATGAATGGTCTGGTAGGCCTCACTCCAGTGACAAAGGTAAAAAGGCCTGGTCACTCTACTGAACACTATTAGAAAAGGGGTACAATGTCACCACCATGCTCATGATAGTAGCAGAGCATTGACGTAATCATCAGAATCCAGAAGCCACTGAGGACTATCGGCGGAATCAGGGAGTCTTACTGCACGACTGGAAGAGTGCCATGGACACCTGCTGCCTTGTTTGCAGCATCCAGACTACTGCTCATCGTCAGGCTGCTGACATGCGCCCAGGCCTTCTGTATCGCAATGCACACGGGTAAGACTGATTATTGGGCCGCAGAGCCTACGGGAGAGCTTGCTGGGACTGCAGCGATATGGCGCTGAGGGGCCTAGCCTGAATGTTGCCTCAAGTAAAGAGGGAATAACCACAGTTCTAAAGCAGTGAAACGGACCTCAGGATCTCACACAAACAATGTTGGAGTGCCTGCCTTATGAACACTAAGAATACTATTTGTGGTGTGCCATATTTCACTTTGCGATCGAACATTCATTTATTGCAGTCGCTGAGCGCATTTGGTGTCTTGTGCCAGTGTAAATCCTGCACCTCATACCACCCCACCCCCACAAGAAGCCCTTGACCCTCGCAACCACTGAGACAAGTGTTGAAGGGGTAGTACTTGGCCCAATCACTCAGAACCATAGTAGGACAGGCTCTCGTACATCAAGAGTAAAATGCTTCAACCCCCACGGCTCGGCCCTGTAGCACCTGCTTGAGTATTCACCTTCAGAAAGGTGTTCTGACACTGTCAGTTCCTGCAAGTGTGCTCTTAACCTTCTAAGGAGGAGCTGAAAAGACAATCCCACAGTGGCATTGTTGTGTCTACCATGGTAATGCTTCTCTCAGTTGGCACGTCACTCTTATGAGGTCGTTGAATGATCTTTCTATAGGTAGCCCAACTGTTAGTCAAGCTCCTTTTGAAATGGCTTCATGTGAATGCAAGATTAAAAGGATGAAGGAGGATGTTATTCCTAAAATAGATTTGAAGATTTGGAAAGGGACTCATTTTTCCTTTTGCACTCTCCTGCCCATCACAGTTAACTGTTCCACACTCTCTCTCTGTACGGAAAGGTATTGTTTACCACTGTATCCGGTATAGCCCCTAAAAATTGAATGCTTATGCAAGTGATTGAGGATAATTTCTCCTTGTTTAGAGAATGACCTATTTTGTTGAAGAGCTGTAAGCAGTCTCTTGTTAATGCTCTTGACATTTTGAGGGAATTTCCTTTAGCTAGCCAATTGCCTAGATATGGGAAAATCTAGTGACTGTTTTCTCAGATGAGTCTTTTGTGAATATCCTAGGGGAGTCCAAACGGTAGGACTTTGAACTGATATTGGCGAACGGCCACAGCAAATCTCAGGAATTTGTGATGTGTGGTATAGATTGGTACATGAAACTATGAATCCTCTTAGCGAGACGCCTGAATGTAGATGCTGCAATACCTCCATATGACGCCCCAACCGCTGCAGTTGAGGTGGGCAACACCCGCATGCCCCCCCATGACACTATACGGAAATAGCTCCCGCTAGCAGCTCCCTCCACGATAATATAATTGCACGAGAAGGAACAGTGGCAGCCCACACGTTACACCCGCACGCTAGACCAGTCGCGACTGCACCCAGATGACACACCAAGCACTAGGCACATGTTCACTCAGTCATCAGATGTCCCCTGTGTTTTGATTAATTATTTGTTGTCGTTAGATATGGTTGATTAGTTATAAAAGATAATATCTGGTGGCCAGACTCGATATTTGCATAGGACACGTTATTTGTTACAACTTAAGAGCCGAGCCCAAGCATAAACAGCCTTAGTCTGGAAGCATTGCTATACTTGAAAATCATTGTTCACAGCCATAAGAGGTGCACTAAACACTTTCACTCTGGCCTTCAATTGGAGTTGGCAGAATGTGCGGGCTGTAGGAGCTCATTACAGCTCGTAAATGTATGAGTAACCTTACACTGTAGATGTAAATGGTACTGAAAATGCGGGCAAGAAGCGCCCTGAATTATATGTGTGGTGATGATGTAACCAAGGTGTAATATGATGATGCTTGTAATATACTGTATCAGGAAACGATAAAATGCAATAAAGATATTTAAGAAACTATGAATCCTTTTGGTCCAGAGATGTCAAGTAAGAACCTTGTTGGAGCAAAATGCTTGTTTCTTGAGAAACTTGTTTAGATTTTGTAGTTCCAAAACTGGCTTACATTCTCCTTACTTCTTTTTCATGAGGAAAAGGTGAGAATTAAGCGTAATATTTGCTGCGTTTTAGGGACTTGTTCTACAGCACCTTTCCGCAACGTAAGGCAAATCTCGGCTTGTAACAGACTAAGACATTGATAGACTCACTGGTTGGTGGTCTAGGTTATATTCTTAATATGTTAATATAATTTATAACGTGCATGAATCACACCGCCTGTGGTTCACTGCAGCACTGAGGGGTATCTCAGTGCTGCAGTGAACCACAGGCAAGCAGCATTAGTATCTGAAAAGTTCAGTTTTGAAAGCTTTCTGAAGTGAAGGAGGTCCGTCTAATATAGGGGGGCCAGATAAGAGAAAGATTTACCCCCGAAGTGTGTTTTCAGCCAACTGACCATAAAAAAAGATGACATTTTGCCACCTACATGCATTCCTGGATTCATTGTGACTGTCGCTACTGTACTGTCACTGACCTCTAGTGTGTTCATTGCCTCATGACTAAATTGTAGATTGATATTGTTGGTACTGCTGCTCATAGTAGGAGACTGGTGGTGGTAGTCTATAGTGCTGTGCCTCACCCTGGCGGTATGTCTGCTGGTCCAACTGGTGAAGTTTGTACCTATAAGGTTGGTAACCCCTTCAAAAAGAAAACCATCCCCTTCCTCCAGCTCCCCACAAGGGTGTAGGTTGTTTTGTTGTAGGACACCTAAAGATCTTGCCTTGTATATCTCTGATTTGATTGACTTGAGAGCTTCATCTATATGCCTCCCAAAGAGAGAATCTACGTCGCACAACATGTCTATGATTCTATTTTCACCTCTGGTCTGAAATGATGGCACACAGCCAACTTTGCCTGTGCAAGACTGCAGCAGAGGCTAATTGTCTGAATACTGTTAAAGAAATGTCCTTTCGTTTTTGTTGTTTTTCTTATAGCTCTTGTACAGTAAAACGTTGTTTTTCTTTATTGGCCTAAGCGGAACTACTCACTAGGATGCCCTTGAGATGACAGTGTGGAAATCCTTGATGTCGTCTGGACATGAATCCGCTGTAGGAGTGACATCTCCTGAAATGGTGCTATATAGTCATCCAGTTCTGGGCCAGTAGACTGAGAAGTGATTGGCTGCATCTGACCTTTGTATTGGTTATCATCCGAGTATGGGCCGTCTATGGCTGGCAGATTACACTGAGTTGCCAAAGGGAAACGCTTTAACATAGGTGTTCAAGGAAATGTATTATACGAATGTGCACCGGTGTGCATGGAGTCCTTGGTTTTCTGTGAGGCCTTGACTGAGGTAGAAACTGAGGTTTTAAAGGTTGGATCACAGGGTTGGGATCAACACAATAGTCTGTGAGCGTAAGATGCAGCTATCAAACTAATGCTATCGGAACCTGGATCATTGCTTCTTCTGATGTCTGCGTCTAAGGATCATATTAATATTGCCAAGTGTCATCATAGTCTTCAAAAGGTTGGTAAGAACCTCTGGCATTAGGATCTTGTGGTTGAGTAAGGCCAGCTAAACAGACATCCTTCCATCTCTCTATATTCTTCTTCATCTGGGTCCTGATATTTTATCATTAGTAGTGTTTGACTGTATGCAGGTTCAAAAAGTCGGTCATCTTCACCATCCTCCCCAGAGCCTTCCGTAACCAAAACCCTTTGAGGTGGGCATGGAGTTACCTTACTAGCCAATGTGTTTTCCAGCAAAGGTGCTGGCATACCTTTTTCTGAGATGAGTAGGTTTGATCTAAGATTTAATTCTGTGGAAGGTTGATTTTGACAACGGGACTGTCTTCAATGTAATCATCGTTATCACTGCCGTATATGTTACTGATATGAACAGGGTCCTAGTTGGTGTTCCCGTTGAAATGGTCGTCAACAGTGCCATCACAGTAGGTGTTGTTGCAATCGATAGTCTTGTTGATGATGAGGATTTCTCATTGGCCAAACCCACTGACTGGAATTTCAGCTTCTTTATTGATGATGGTCTCATCAACAACATTTTTATCGGGGGCGTGGCTCCGGAGCGGGCCTAGATGGCAGCTTAGTAGGGGAGATCCTGCCCTCGCTTGCCGTGACACCCCAATATCTGCTCCAATCTCAGTTCCTGTTGATGCTGATATAAAGGCATACTGTGTAGAAAAGCTTTGAGAACATCGAGGAGCCATGAAACGGCTCTGCAGCGCTGATGAAACACCGAGCAACAGTACCGACGGAGAAGGGCCTGCGTGCGCCAGATGTGGCGTGACTGTGGACCCCGGGTGACGAGGACGCTCGGGACGGCGGAGACAAGCCCCCCCCCTGTTCCTGAAGGAAAGCAGCTAGTGAGCAGCGGGTCACCGGCTGCGAGCGCCCTCCCCAGAAACTACCGCCACCATCGATAATTGAGGGAGCGTGACCATTGTTGGGCCTGGTGCGGCAGGAGGCCGGGAATCAAGAGGCAGGGACAACGGAGAGAGCGAAACTGAGCGCTGGGCCCCAGTGGTGCTTATGAGCCGGCTAGGCGTGGAAGAGCGCACCAGCACCCCTCAGGCCAGATTAACACAGGAGGAGAGGGGGCGCCTCAAGGAGGAGAGGCCCAAGCGCGACGGCAGGAGAGCGCTGCAATGATCCTAAATGGTCGCCAGGACGTGGTGATCGAGCCCGCTGGGGAGCACTGGAATCGACCCGGGCGGTGACAGGTGATCAGGGACATTTGTTCCTTCAGTAGGCAAGAACAGGAAGGCTTGAGTGCCCGCCTGGTGGCTGAACAGAGGCTGTACTCCAGTGGCAGGTGCAGCTGGGCCCAGGCGGCCAGGGAATATGAACCCGCCACCCCCATTCCAAGAACTACAGGCAGAAGAACAGTCCCTGCAACGCGCCCCTTCTTAAAGAGATCTGCTACAAGGTGCAAGTGGAGGGGTGCCCAATGGCCAAGAGCGGAGTGCCTAGATATCCCTCAACTGCATATTGAGCAAAATTGTTTGCACAGAAGTGCCAGATGGGAGTAGTATGCTCCATCTGATGGTGGAAGTAGATCAGGGGAAATAAGCAAGAGTGGACGCCCGCCTCCCAAAAGGAATATATTAGGGCCTGGACTGAACGGACTGCCCTGTTGAGTCCGCCGCAGGGGGCTCGTTGGGCCACAGTCGTGAAGAAAGGCTTAACGAGACAATTAGTGGGGGAAGACGGAGACAGGGAAAGCACACCCAATTCCTGGAACCCTGCAACGAAAGAAGGCGCAAAAAGACACTGTGGAGCACTACTCCAGAATGAAGCCTAAAGGCCAAGCACGGACCCAAACGAACAAAATGAACAAATATGTGGTCCCGAAGCAAATAATGAGTGCCCAGGAGCAAAAAATGGACGAACCCGATAAACCCTCCCTAAGCACAATCATGGCAGCAATCGCAGATCTGAAAGGGACGCTTGAACCCAAGCTCGACGCGGTAACCCTGGATGTGAACCTTCTGCGGGAGGATCTACACAAGATCTCTGATAAAGTTAACGCAGCAGAGGTAACAAATCTACAGACCAGCACGAAACACCTCGAGGAGCAGGTACTGACCCTATCAAAACAACAAGAAATTATGGCTGCGAGGCTGGAGGACCAGGAAGGGAGGACGCGAAGAAACAACTTCAGAGTGGTGGGGGTCCCAGAAGGCATAGAGGGACCGAGTGTGAACCTATTCTTGGAAGACCTGATGCTACAACATCTAAAACCAAAGACACTCTCCAATTATTTTATGGTAGAGAGGGCACACAGAGCCCCACTCCCCAAGCCAAAACCAGGTGTGCCACCCAGGACGATAATCGCATCCCTGTCTCGAATTGAGGATCCGAGCTATTTTACAAGCAGCGGGGGTGCACGGAGACCTCCACTATGAAAAGGTAATCATTTGGTTCTTCCCGGACTTCACTATACAGGTGCAAAGGTGCACTTTCGAGGCGGTCAAGAGGGAACTACGCAGTAAAGAGATCAAATATATGATGCTGTTCCTAGCAAAGCTAAGGGTGATCACGGAGGGAAAGACCTGGCACTTCAATACAGCGGAGAAAGCTTGGGAGTGGCTAGAGAACTGGCGAACGGCAGGACGCGGCGGCCAGCGATGGGGAAGACAGAAAGAACAGACGCCCAACCTAACGGAAGAAAGAACACACACAGATGACTGAAATGGACATTACAAGGTAGACTGGAGCGTGGGGAGTGAAGTATAACCAAAACTGTTGCCGACCAAGGGACAGTTGATGTGTTAGAACATTGCTGCCAGTCATATCCTTTATGAATAAGTGGAAAGTTAAATAACCAGGGGATATATTGTAAAATGGGGATAGGAGGCATTTACAAAAATACTTTGCTATCAGCAGGAACACTAATGAGACCAAAAGTTTGAAGGAGTGGAGCAAGCGAGGATGTTTATCTATACTATCAGGCACTGGCCTACCCCGTTTTGGACAATAAAGTTAAAGGGGCGACAGGCGTTCTGCAAGTTCGGGAGGTGGGTGGTTAGTTAAGCCTGCCTAGCAGGGTAGCAGGGAGGGGGGTGTTACGTTGTTAGGGAATGAGGAGTTATTTTAGCCACAATGTGACTGTTTATTGAATGTTACAGTATTGTCAAGTTGCAAAATATTCACAGTCGTCAACACATGCGGTGGGGTTTCAGCCAATAAGATGGCCAACATAGATCCCAACGATCCTCATGGGGATCGTTGGGCCTCAGAAACGTAAGGGGTGCCAGGGAGACACTAAGTTGAATATCTAGACCTGGAATGTCAACGGGTTGGGCAATCAAATCAAGGGTACAATAGTACTACAGTACTTACATAGGCATTCTCCCAACTTGGTGCTATTGCAAGAAAAGCACCTGAAGGGTAACCAATATAACGCAATAGATAGGTATGGTTATAAGTTGGTGGCGCACACAGGTTGTACGTTGGGATCGAGAAGGGTGGGAATACTGATGAGGAACACCCTCCCCCTAGCAATAAAGGAGATCAAGCACGACCCACTGGGAAGATACCTAGCACTCTCTAGGACATGGGAGGGGAGGGGAGGGTTCTGAACATAGTTTCGATTTGCGTGCCACCAGCCATGCACACAGATACATTGTCGGTACTGGGTACCCTACTCGTTGACCCCCCCCGCAGGGAATCTTAATACTGGGCGGGAATATAAATGTTACCATGGAGCCAGAGAGAGACAGGGAATCGAAGACAACTAGGGGAAGAGGAAAGGAACCGCTCTGGGCGTTGGCGGAGGCCATGGGACTGACAGACCTGTGACGTCTACACAATCGCCGAGAAAGGCAATATACTTTTTACTCGGCGGTGCACAGCAGCTTTCCCGCCTGGACTATATCCTGACACACACAGAGAATACTGGGTTCTTCTGGAACGCAAATATCAAAGCGCGAGGGATCTCGGACCACTCTCCAGTGGAGGTAGTCCTCCAGGGTCCACCAGGAATAACAGTATTGCCACCAAGAATAGATCCCTAGGTTTTTAAGAACAAAGAACTATTTGGCCAAATTAGAGAGAGAACACAACTCTATTTTCAGGAAAATGAAGGGTCGAGAGATTCCCCATGCACTCTTTGGGAAGCATTCAAGCCAGTGATACGTGTGCACATACAAGCACTGCTTGTGGGGCGAAAAAAGGAAAAGAAGATTCAATGGGACACCCTGGAGAGAGAAGTAGTTCAGCTGGAAGCGAGAGCGCTAGCATGGGATGCAACTGTTCCACCAATCTCACATCAACTCAGGCTCAAACAGCAGGAAATGAAAGATTTGGCAGAGGATGCGGCTAGATCCTTGGCGTTGGCAACGCATAGGAGGCTGTATGACCTTGGAGACAAGGTTAATAAAATGATTGTGTGACTGGAAAGGAGGGACAGAGAAAGGAGCTGTGTAGTGGAAATACAGGACTCCACAAGGATCATACAGACGACTGGGTATGGAATAGCGGAGGCATTTGCCGATTACTATGAGGACATATATACCTCCAATCCAGTTAGAACAAAAGTAGACTGCCAATAACTATTTTAGGGAAGACATAAAAAAGACATCACAGTTCAGAAAATTAAAGGAGCCATAAGCGACTTGCAGGCCAGAACGGCATCGGGACCTAGTGGTATACCAGCCGAACTGTACAAGGGCGCAGCGGGGGTTGTGGCTCCACACTTGTTGAAGATGTTTAAAGAGGCAAGAGAAAGGGGATGCCTGCCAGCAGATTTTTGGAGCAGATCCGGTGAAAGTGAGCCTGTGAGTTTTCCGTTCTTTGAATCTGGGTAGTTCAAGTATGAGGGAATTTGCACTTCCTGAAAGCTTGATTGTATTAGTCATGTATTTGGGACCAGAATTGTGTAAGGCTTTGTGAGTCAGACATGCCACCTTCAGATGGATCATAGCTTCAACTAAGGGCCAGTTGAGGGCCCCAAGAGATAGGGAGATGCAATCGACACATATTTGTTAGACGTCTTGCTGCTGCATTTATTGTAGCTTTTCCTGGAGCTAGACTGGCTTTAGGTAGGCCAACGCGTGTGGCATTCCCATAGTCCAGGCTCGCGAGCACCAGGGATTGAACCACCATTTTGAGGTAAGAAGGATTTTAGTTTTCTTAGGAGGTGCCGACGTAGATTGTCGCTTCCGGTAGTAGCTTGTATGTGAGCTCGCACGGTTAGATTCGAGTCTAGAGTGATGTCTAATGGTTTTAAGGAGTCTCAGATGGTTGGGGTGCAGTTGAGTGATTGGAGGTTAAGGGACCATTGTTGTGATTTACGGAGTGCGGAAAAAATGATGAATTTGGTTTTCAGCGGATTTAGTTTTATATGGTTAAGTACCAGCCAGTCCTGGGTTTTCTTCAGGGTGTCATCCAGTCTCCATATATCCTCTTGAGAGGAGAGCTTGAGGTAGAGTTGTGTGTCATCTGCATACACGTGATACGAGATTTTTGATTGTTTGAGGATTTCAGTGAGTGTTTCCATATATAGATGAAGATCGTTGGTGAAATTGTAGATCCCTGCGGAACGCCACTGGTGAGGTCTGCTACATCAGATAAGGTGTTGCCGATTTTGAATCTTTGCTGTTGGATCTGGTGGAAGGAGGTGAACCAGTTAAGGAAGGTCCCTGATAGACCCATTCTGTCTTCAAGGGTCTCCCTGAGGCATTTGTGGCAGACCATGTCAAACACTCCTGATAAATCCAGAAATATTAGTAAATAGCATTAGTTTTTGTCTGGTGATGTTTGTATATCATCTAGGATGTTTAGAATGGGGACTTCAGTATTGGGTTCAGGCCTGAAACCTGATTGGTGGCTTGTCTAATAGGACAGAATTTTTGATGTGCTCACAAAACGTGTTTAAGTCATTCTGGTCAATATGTATTTTTTTTTTTTGTAGAGAAGATACTTGGCCCACCTTCAGGCAAACTGGGAGGGATCCTTTCTGGTGAGATGCATCCACAATTGTCGTCAATAGGGGAGTGATGGACTGGTGGATCTCTTTCAGTAGATAAGAGGGATTGGGATTGTCGAAGTGTGTTGTAGGTTTCATTGAATGAATGGTTTTCTGTATTTCCCCCTCAGACAGAGATCAGAAACTGTTTCAGAAGGCTGTTTTTCCTTGGGACAGTTGGGGTGTGTAGTTCAGCATTCTTGCTGTGTGCAGTGGTAGTGGGGTTGAAGGATTTCCTGGTTTGAGCATTAGCTTGGCTGGGGAGAGAGTTTCTTATGGTTGCGATTTTCTCTTAAAAGACAGTTGAGAATTAGTTGCAGATGTCCGTCGAGTTGTTTGCAGGTGTGGGATCAGCTAGTTTTCCTGATTGTTGTTTAATTATGTTAGAGATTTCTGGGCCTTTTCTTAGCTCTGTCTAGTGGAGATCTGATTGATGTTGATTTGGCATTTAAGGTAGCCTTTTTGTATGAGATTCTGGGTTCTTCTCAGCTGTTCGTGATGGGTGGTGTTTGGGTCCTTCCAGATGTCTTAGTTGTTGTCTTTCATTGTTTGTTTAGGTTGAACCACGGTACTGAGGGTTTATACTTTAGCCTCTTATGACATAGTGTAGTGGCTTTCTGAGCAATGTTGGTCATACTGTTGTTGTAGAGAAGCGCCAATTCTCAAACAGAGGTTTGGTCAATCAGAGGAGCCAAGGACGTTTGGCACAGATCCATTAGTACTGTTTATTCAGCAGTAATTCCTGACCCAAGTTTTTTATCTTCTCATGTGACCTTTGATTTTAGTTTCATGTGTGGATATTTGAAAAAGCATTTGATGGGGTCTGACCAGTCTGTTGAGGTGATGTCTATCATGTTTACTGTACTAGGTTTAGCAATGGTGAGGTAAAGTGTGATGCCTTTATTCTAAGTTGGCTCCTTGCATGCTTGAATCATGTTTGGTCCTGAAGCAGGTTACTGAGTGCTGCCACTGTGGAGTCTTTGTCATTGTTCCAATGCAGGTTCAAACCTACTAATAATATGGTATTAGAGAGTGAGGTGGCATGGAGTGTAATCGTTTCCATAAGTTGTTCCAGGAAAACTGTGTTTTTGCGAGGAAGATGGTATAAAAGGAGTGTTTTCGCTATCTGTTTATTTTCAAGTTTGATTCCAGACCTCATGAGCTCAAACTATGGTGTGTCTTCTAGCAAGAGTGACTTCAGGGTTAGGGAGTGTCTGTAAATTATGCTTTAAAGTGCAATCTAGATGTAAGATGGGAAAATCCGGGGAAACGAGAAGGTCCAGTTGTTGGGGCTGCCGTTGGGTTTAGTCAGGTTTCAGTTAGGAAGAGAATGTCTAGATCATGTGCTAGGATCATATCCGCTATATCGGTTGCGTGTTTTGCAGCTGATCGGCAGTTGTGCAGCATACATTTCAGTTTTGTAACTGTTTTTTGAGTCACTGTAGTTGGCACTGTGTTTGTTGCACTCAGGATCAGGTTGTTGTGGTTCACTTGCAGAGGGTTGCAGTTGTATATCCTGACGATCGGGATGTTGGATGATGTGTTGAGGGAGGTATTATGTGTGCTCTGGTAGCATCTTAGAAGAGAGTTTACCTCGTCTTCTGAGAGTTGATTGTTCACTTCTCGGCCGGTGAAGCTTGATGTCTCAGGGCGGTGCGGGTCTGCTGTTGTAGATGTGTTTTCTGCTGGCTGGGGAGTAAGAGAGCTTAGTAGAAGGCATGAACATCTTCTATGCAGTAAATAGAAGTGTGAATATTTTCTTCTTGACCCATTCAATGTCTTCCCCAAGTAGTTGCAAAATGTCGTTGATTTGGTTTACAGGCATGTTGTGTGTTCAGACACTGACAGAGCATATTACCATTCATTGAGAGCGTTTGAATGCTTTAATGACCTGCCTTTGTTTTTCCTTTGGGGGTGTTCTTGCCTGTGTGGAACTTGTCCACCTTACGTCCAGTTTTTTCAGTTAGGTCAACCCTGTGCTGTCTGCTCGGAGCCTGCTGTCTCATTGGTCTTAAAGTAGGGTGGTGGTTGGGCTTTACGTTGGGTTGATTGAACCCTGATGGGGATTGAAAGACCGGCTCTGTGTCGGGGGATGTTTCTTGTGCTCTGACCCCCCTTCCAGTTCTACAGTGGTTGCTCTTCAGGCCAATGGGGCTGTTTGTCAAAGGGTCTAGTTGGAGACACTGTGAAGCTGTGTGGACTGGAGGGCTACAATTGCTGTTTGATGAAGTTCTTAAGGCAGTGTTGGTGGGTCTAAGGTACTGGTTTGGGATCGGAGTAGGAGACAGATAACTGGGGAGTTTGGCTAGGGTTACTACTGGCTTTTTCAGGTCACAAAACAGTGAATCAAATACTTGTGGCCATTATCTGCTGCTTGGATAAGGATGTTGCCATTTTTATAAAATGAGATAGTGGCTTTCTTTTTTGTAAGGGGGAGGGTGCTATAACCAGTTTGAGGCCACAGGGAATGTTGTGTGAGTTTCGACTGCCTTGAGGGAGTGCAAACGCATTCCACAATTTTGCTGTGCGTCTCATGTGCAAGATTAGATTGGTCTTGATGGCTCCTTACGAAAAGCAAAGAGGGAGTTGGATATGAGAGTTTTCAGGGTTGCTCTTTAGAATATTTTGATGTCACTTTTTTGCTCCATGTTTCGATAAGTTAGGTGGGTAGTTGATACTGAGTGAGTTAATTCCTGAGGGGGCAGAGTGGAAGGATTTGCATTACTTTGGGACATCTTATATTAGTAAGAAGCCAACAAATTGCAGTGAGGACTTTTATCTACAGATGGCCACAGTGGGGTAGGATCTTGTAGGATAATGAAGAAAAAAAATCAGGGAGCTGAATTCGAGTTTGGGAGGGGGTTTCAACTGACCCTCAATTAGCTATTTTAATTTAGACAAGCAGGATGTTTATCTGCATATGACAAATGTAATATGGCTGCTTCCATTTGTATGATCATCTTTATTGTAAGAGAGCCCAGTATGGCAGCTTTCCTTTTAGAATTATCTTTACTGCAATAGAGAGCCCATACCCCTCTCATTTTTGCTGCAGGGGTAGCCAAAGATTATCTATGTATGCCTATTGCAATACGGCCGCCTCTGTTTGTAGCAATTTACTAGAATTGGAAGAGAGTGCCCGGTCCTCTCTCAGTTTAGTTGCAAGGGCTGGCCAGAGATCACAAGTCAAAGAAGGCCTCCCCGCTTATAGAGTGTGTTATCTGGTCTTAAGTCCTCTTGCAATCACCATTATTTTAAGGGGTCGAACAAATTGGTAGAGAAGCAAGGGAGAAATGCTCCAGGCTAGTTGGGCTCTCCAAGCGAGGGCCGTGAGTCTTCTCTGCTTGCCTGACACCCCCTCCGCTATAGTATAGGACAATATTCTTGCATGCCGCACACTGACGTGGAGTGGAGCAGGAGAAAAACTGGGCTCAGGGCGGCCCAGGTCACAGCAAGCTACTCTTGATCCACGCAGAAGCATGCGGCCCGTGTTCCCCAGCCACAAGCGGCCTCATATCCTATGTCGGACGCTAACCCCTACGCAAGGATGTCTCTCCCTTCATCGTTCCTATGACAGTCGTCACCGTCGTCCTGAAGAGCCTGCCTACTGATCTATTAATCTGGTAATCCCGTTTCAGGTATCTTGAAGTTTTCTAATTCGCAGGGAGCTTTCTTCATTACAGGGGTTTACACAGTTTTCTAGTGATCCCCGGCCCAGGAGCTCTTAAAGGAGCTCCTTCCCATAGGCCATCTTTCCCCCGTTGTCTCTCAGAAGCACCGGGAGCAAGAGCCTGCACAAGGAAGCAGCTTCAGGCAGATGTGTACTGCAACGCACACATGCAGAGAGCCTGCTGTAGCTGCACACGCTGGAAGTGGAGGCACTAAGCACGGGAGATGCACAAGGAGGCACTTCTACCATAAGGCACATGGCACACTGGGGCAGTAGTAGCCTACTCATATGTGACTGACTAATCATCAGAGCTCAAGAGACTCCTTTCACACACAACTGGTGGTGGAAATCAGAGCCTGGTGACCTGGGTAGGGCAGGATTAAGTGTGTGCTGCGTTCTAAACTGCGGATCTTTTTAAAATGATGTTAACAGGTTATTTTAAGTTACTGTGTGTGAGAAGTTGGCCTGGTATATGATGTTCACTAGTTAAAGTGACCACCTTGTACCATGCCAAGCGACCCTTATGGTGTGGTTGTAAGTCAACCTTTTCGGACTAGCTGCCCTAGTGGTAGCGTAGGCTAAGCAGTCTTTGAGGCTAAACTCGTGAAGCGTGTTAAGCAGGCTGTTTTACCAAATGTAACCCCCTTTTATACTAATGAAAGGACACCACACAGATATATATTGAAAATATAAAATGTTATATATGTATTTATTTCTCAAAGTATCCCCTAGACTCTTTATGAGCACAGGAGCACAAATCGTTAAACAAGAATACGTTAGAATACACAGAAGTTGCACTTTATATGGATAGGCCCTGGTGGCCGATCAAACCATATACTAAAATAGTGGTATAAGTACCACGAACAGAAAAGGGAAAAGGCCTAGGGCCTCTAGAATCGCTGGGCCTACAAGGAGCTAACTTCAGTTAGTGACCAGGAGGTCCACGGGTTGCGTGTGCAGAGCAAATAGTCACACGCGAGCTCCCATAGGTTTTCAATGGGTGCGTAAAAGTTACTGCAAAAAGGATCTTCCGGGTGGACTATGAACTCAAGATTCGAAACACAGACACTAGAGATGTTACTGTACACTTGGGCACCGGAGTGCCAGCTTTACCTCACCCACAGGAAGCGGGTGCATAGGTCTCGAAGTGCGTCGGGTTTCTTCTATCTGTTCAATGGAGCCTGTAGTTAAAGATGCTGCAGGCGATCGGTCCGGAAGAGATGCGGTGGATCCCAGAGTGGATCGGAGTTGTAGAAGACCTGTAAGCAGAGGGGACAGTGTTCACAGTCACTAGCCAGTGACCAGCGTGGCACCAGGTGGGTACAAGGCGATGTCGGGTGCAAACAGGAAGGAAGGTGTAGCTTGTCTCTGCAGCCACGTGGTCCCTGAAGGTCGACGACGTCCAGGAGTCGGTTCACGAGCTGTCCCACGCAGGCTCTCGCTGTCGGCGGTGTCGGCGACTTGATCGAAGCAAACAAGCCTTGGCAAAAGCAATTGTTGTGGAAAACGAAATAAGCTGATGGTTCTGACCAGCAAGGTCAGAGGGACTGCTCCTTTGGAGGGGAGCAAGGGCCAGTCTGGAGCAACCAGACCAGCGGTGTAGTTCTTGAAGTTCGTCGCCAAGATGGCCACTAGCCAGCGGGCCAGCAATCGGTTAGGCGCGTCGAGTGGCAAAATGCAGAAGGGCCCCACGCAGATCGTGGAGATGCTGGAGGGCTCACCTTTGGTGCAGATGCTGCTCGGGTGTTGGGCTTCTCAGATCCCAAAGCACAACTTGGAGGGAGCCTCGGTTGTTGCGCTTGCAGCTTGTCGTGGTCTTTTCAAGATGGCTGGCTCCACGTGTCTCGGTGCCTCCACGGGTCTCCTCTTTTCAGGGACTGTGGATCGGGCGGTGAGAGGTCTGGAGGTCCAGGTCTTGTCAGTCTCTGGGCTCGGGCTCCAGCGGGAGG
Source organism: Triturus cristatus (assembly GCF_964204655.1). Classification (NCBI taxonomy): domain Eukaryota; kingdom Metazoa; phylum Chordata; class Amphibia; order Caudata; family Salamandridae; genus Triturus; species Triturus cristatus. The sequence goes on from NC_140585.1 coordinate 315,329,278, forward strand.
CGGCGGCAAAGCAGACGTTGATTCGCTGGATGGTGCTTGCGTTAGCAAGGTGGTCACTCCCTGACCACAGGGGAGATTGGCTTCAGTCCTCTGTGCGGCAGAGCGTCGAAGTTCCCGTCTTCTACTTGTAGTTAAGTTGATTCCAGGATGTCTGAAGTCTTAGGACACAGCTCCTACCTTTAAGCGGATTCTAGGGGCCGGACTACCTGCTAGGTCCCTCCCTAAGGGTGGGACCAGGAAGGGGGGTGGTTACACCCCCAATCCTTTGTCCAGCTCGCCCCAGGCCCGGGTCTGGTGTGCCCCAGGACCGGATTGAACTGGCATATGCACCGAGGCTCCTTGTGAGCCTCAGGCATGTCTGGTTTCTTTCAAGCCCTACCTGAGCAATACACAAAATCCTGTCTGGGGTGGTGCACGCACCTCCCCTGGCAGGAAACCCTTTGTCCACACCTCCCAAGCTGGAAGGACTCCCAGCAGCAGGAGGGCAGACTTGTTTCTGTGGTGGCAGCATCCATTTTGTGGAGCTGAGGCTATGTCTGATTTTACCCGGGTTTCAGGTACTGTACATGTCGTGTCCCTCTAGAAGGGTGGAATGCTAACCCCGTCGCCAGAATTGGCGAGGGGTTAGTATTCCAATTCGTATGACACCTTACTCGACATGTTTTGATAAAGCCAAACCAAAGTTAGCATTTAACCGCGAGGTTCATAATGCACTTTAGAGTATATGGTATGACGATATCTGGAAACAGTAGAAGGAAGTTGTTCCGACCACTGCAGACAGGCTCAGCTCATGCCAGAGCACCATCTCACATGGAACCAAGCACTCTGCCTTCAGGATTGTTAAGGCCTGCCATAGGAGTGACTTATAGGTTAACATGTGTCCCATTTAAGGTTAGGTATAGGTATACTACACCTAAGTAAGAGGTGGTTACACCAACTTACCCCAGCTGAGTGATCAGCCAGTTGTGTCAAATTTGTTAGGCCAGGCCTGGGGTGGCATAATACATGCTTCAGCCCCTGGCAGGCCTTAGATACACCAATGCCCTGGGTACCTAGTGTACACTGGTACAGGGGCTCACAGGGTGATCCACTTCCAATTGGTTATGCACCTAGGGTGCATAGTGTAAATTTAGTAGAGAAAACAGCAGGCTGGGGGTCTGATTGGCAGGCCCACAGCCTCAATATGTCAAAAACCAGTGAAGCAAAAAGCAAAAATTTGGGGTGACCATAGGATAGCAGACCCTACTCTCCTACACTGTGCCAAAACTTTTTGTCTATCTTTAACATCGTATTGCACTCTATTTTTATTGTGGGACTCTCAGCTCAACAACAGGGATGATTCAAGCATGTGAATCTATACATGGTCCAATATTGGAGAACAAGAAGAATACATTTGGAAAAACTTAGTTTGCCAAATAAAATCTGTAGGGATTCAGTTAAGGTGAGAGGAAATAAAGCATGGAGTAAAGCTTCTAGAAAATGTTCTATAGGACATTATTCAGAGAAATTCCAGGTGAGGAGGTACGGATGTCACAAATGGCATTTTACATTTTGACTGAGCTACAGCAAATGCAGATGTCTTCTTACACAACATATTAAAAATGTGGCAGCCTGTGAGATTAGTGACTTACCAAAGAATAAAAGACAAAAGAAATGAGGTAATACAAAGCTCATGATTGGTAAAGTATTTAGACAGATTCCCTTCAAACAAATTAAAGTAACTATTTTCTTCTCTTAAAGAAAAGATGGGTTTCTTACTACAATACTTGCACATCTGCGTACTATCCATCTCTCCTGACAGGAGCACTACAAGAATCAGGTCTGCTCACTCAGGGTCTACACAGGGAAACTCACACCAAACACACCCAGTCACCTATAACCTATATCCAGAGCAGCAAATGGGGGATGCCATGCTGTCCTGTGTGCCGAATGTAGATGACGTTTGTGTAATGCTGTGCAAGGATTGTAACCCATGACACTGAATAGACTAATTCACTGTAGGCTCTGTACTCTATAACACAGGTGAGAAGGTGTTTAAATTGTAATGCAGAAGCAAGTGCTTAGATTTTAAATGTGACCATTCCATGGTGAAAATAATAAAAATGTAAACAAGACCATGATGCTTCACCTATGGATAGAAATACTTTAATTGTATGCTGGCACTCTTAGAAGGGTGTGGGACATCTAGGTGGTGTAAAAATAACAGACACTTAAGTTAAGCATTTATCATATGTCTGTAGGGCTTCCATTGCATGATTCCTAATGTAGAGAAATGACTAGAAACAATCCATGCCCTGCCATGACACCCATGTACAATGCCAGAAAACAGAAGTCATCATTTGTGCAGCACAAAGGTCTCATTTTCATAAAAGGTACATAAAAGGTACAGTATCACACCAATGTCGAGGCTTTTTTCTGCCACTCAACAGTGCATCCATTTTGATGGCCACTAAAGGGATGGGTGCGATCTAAAGCTTTTTGAAAGAGAGAAGCAATAGGAGCAGATACATCGGATTAGAGTGTTAGTACTGGTGATACTTAAAGCAGCAGTGCATAAGTGGAGTGAGTTATGTGATCCCCAGAAAGCCCCAGCATTAGCAGGCCACCTCGGTGCATGCGTCGCACAATTAGAGAGAAGTCTTACGGCATAGACCTCGGTCTGGAGAACAGATGCTTTTCTTTTCAGTTCCTCTCCTTGCGTCTCCTTCGCACTTAGTTCCTCTTTGAGTTGTTCTACCTGTTACAACATTTACTGAAGTTATTGTTCGAATGGTGACAAGCGGAACATAGTTTCAGAGAATATAGCCCAACAGAAATCGAATCAAACAATGTTTTCCTCCTGTGTATATGCACAAAGGGGAAGTGTCCCAAAAATGGCAAGTTTCAAATAAGTTATTTTGCTAAGAGCGTGCCATCCAAAGAACAGATAAACAGAGCAACAAATGTGTTAAAACCTGAGTTATCATACCAGAGTACAGAAAAAAAGACAGAGGAAAGAGGTCCAGTGAAATGGAGGAGAAATAAAAGGGATGTTGATTTGTGTTTAAAACACAAACTTGATTTAGAGGAGTTTATGACCAGGAGTTAGTTCCATGAAGTGGAACAATTGTAGACAAAGAGAGGAAAAGAGGGAAAAAAGAATGTTCCCAATTTAGGGATGCTCTCTTCAGGGAAGGATGGAAGCAGATCAGAGGAATCCAAGAATGCACAGAACATGCATGCACAGGGGTGAACGGATTGATGAACTTTAAGAAGCAGTTCTGAGTTTCCTGAGGGAGGACTGGAGTAAGCAGAAAGACCGATAAGAGTTGTAATGAAGAGATTTTGTACATTGCATTTATGTGGTATGTGTTCTAAACAAGCAAAGCCAAGAGGCAAAGGATACTCTATATCGTTAAAGGCAATCAGTGAAGGTAGCTTGGTGATGGGCTGTTACTTTCTTGTGAAGTAGTATTCTCTAAAAAGATGGCTCATCCGCTCTATTCTAAATTGGAGCAAGGTAAAGAAATTATATAGATATGTGGTTCAAATTCTGGGTGCATAAATTAAGTCATATTGCCTTTCTTTTTTTTTAGTTCGAGCCTGGGCCGTGCGTGCGCTGGATGATCTGCGAGCCATGCTATACTTAAAGCCCCACCCACTCGCCACCTATATTTGTCATTGGCTTGTGTGACTGTCCTTCGTAAATGTTGGCTTCTGATTTGATTTTTATTAGGCTTGTTAGTCGATCCTTAGTACAGCCTTGTCTTCATTTGTAACCTCCCATGAGAACTGGCACTTTTACTTCCCTTGTTACACGATACGCCTTCTTTAGTCTGTAAGAACTATTTTCTTTAATTATTTTCTCTTACTGCAGGAGGGTCTCTCGTGTGCAGTTGGTACCACCGGCTTGTTTTTTTAACTCGTAGCAAACGGGGAGCTCTTCAGGGGTCATGGGAGACAAAAGGGGGCAACTCAGCGAAGCATTCAAGCATTTGGAATGCAATAGATCTCGCATTTGCGAGAGTTTAAGCTATTGGCATTGTAAATGACAATGCCTTTAATTTATGTTTAAAAAACCAACACATAAATAAAAGGCATTGTAATTTTTAATGTAAATAGCTCAAACTAGCATAAATGCGAGACCTATTGCATTGCAGATGCTTGTTGTTGCACTTTGTATCTGGTCTGACGGACGGTGTACTAGTTGTAGGTGCACAGAGAGCAGCTAAGGTCAGTAGTTTGTCAGGCAATGTAGGCATGGGTGTAAATCACAATAATCGTAAAAGATAAACTTAAGAAACGGACAAAAGCAAAGCACTTTTGAGAAAAAGGTCAGCGATGGAGTGATAAGACTGAATGGAAAAACGGGAAAAAGAGAAGCCGGAGCATGGAAAATAGAAACGCAAAAACAGTGGTAAAGAGATCTGGACAAAAGAATCCTGGGAGATAGAGCATGTTTCCAGGATCCGAGAGGCATATTTCAAGAGCCATTCAACATTTTGTTGGGAGATTCTTCTATACTCCTTTTTTGTTTCTGGAACATACAGATTTTCCAATCAAACAGTAACAGCGCTGCATACTTTTTTGGATAGTCACAAAAAAACTTTAGTTGCAAAAAGAACAGATTTCAGACCTGACCTAAAAAAAGAATCGTTTTTTCGAGCTGAAGACACTGTTAGTCGGGTATAGTTATTTACACAATTGGGCTGCATTATTTCAACTCAAATAAAGTAACACACTCACTCCTACTGCTGCCCTGGTTCCACTGACCTGCAACCTCAGAGTGCTTTGTCAGGATTCTGAAACATTTCAGGCACCGAGTCACTCCTACGGTTGAAAAGTATGGAAGACAGGGCACGTGGGCTCCCACTGACACTAGACAGCACAATACTAACATGGTCTGGGACTACCGGCCACCCCCCTCCTTACTACACAAATTGCATTACTTAATTCAGCAGGTCCACACATGGGTCTTTGGAAGGCAGGGGTCAAAGGACCCCTGGCCGTATTTATTAAAATATGAAAATAAAATGAAAATTTTTTATAAAATAAACATTTTTGACGATTTTAGAATGCACATTTCAGAACATTAGATTACATCCAGTTTTGACATTGTAAGATGGGCTAACCTTAACAAATATCTAGTACAGCGTGTTTCCTAACCGAATCTAAACATCCTGAAAATTAAGCACTCTAATAATTAAGTCGGACGGCAAGGTCGCTAACCGGTGTCAGATCCCTTACAGCTACGCTCTCACGTTTGAGATGCGCATGCGCAACCCAGGGCACGTTTCACCCCGTGCGCTCTGAACTCCATTAAACCATAACAGGAGGGCCCACACTTGCGCACCTTGATGACGTCATAGTGTCTGTGAGGGGTGGCTACCAGCCTGAGGAAAGCGTGGACTCCCTCCCCCGCACCCTTCTAAGTAATGGATATCATATCCTGCCCCTGAAGTTCTGGGAGAGACCAATGGCCCCTCCCGATGGGCGGCCCCTTTCGTGAATGGGCCCGCCCCCCCCTAAGGACCTTAAAATGCTGCTCACCGATTATGACCTTACCACCAGACCCACATAATAAATACGACATTGCTATTCTAAAAAGGGAAAAAAGGGGACTAAGGAAAAAGTTACTTAAAACCACAGCAACACACGAAAACATCTACATTTATACATTTCCTGTAAAACGGGAAAAAAGGCCTAAGGAGAGAATTAGTTAAAAAACCACAGCAAAGCACACCACATTTACATCTGCACATTCTCCTGTAGACGGGAAACAAGGCCTAAGGAGAGAATAAGTTAACACCCAGCGAAGCACCAAGCATATATACCTGCATATCCCACCTGTGAGCGGGGGAACGCCCGAGGCAGCAATCCTGCCATTCTTATGATCAAGCGACAACATTAAACAGTATACCTACCATTGTCATCACCCAATTCGCTAACCAAGGGGATGGAGGGTGGGGAAAATTAAAGAGCCCCACGGTGGGGCGAGGAGCGAGCCTGGGGAGCGCGGGCACAAAGAGGCCGCCTCCCGCGCCCCCCCAGGCTCTTAACCCCTTCGCGATCGCGGCCCCGCCCCCCCCCCGGCCCGGAAGCACACAACTACTTCCGGGGCAAGGGGGGGGGGGCGGGCACAGCCACCACGAAGGGGACAGGATATGGGAGGGGCCGGGCCCCGCCATGCCTGCGTGGGGGCCGATTGGCCCCCCCTTTTCTTTCACTTGGCATCCTCACTTCCGAGTTGGCCTGAGGACTTCTGGAGTTGGAAGAATCAGAATTAAAGAGTTTTTCGCCTGGAGCAAACGCCTGAGAATGCGAGGCCTAATTTCTAGTTTCACTGTTGTATTATACCGAACTGCTGCCTGCTAATCGGGATTTAGCAGGTCCATAATCCCTTTAAATCACAGATCCCTGCAGTTCCCTGGTAGAAATCCTCAGAAGGCTCCCCTGATTGAGATGTATACACGTAGAGTGGGAGTATAGTCCTGGATTTCTCTTACCACTTATCCCATAGTTTCTCCAACAGGTTTATCATCTACCAGATACAGCACACGGGAATTTACGGGCATCAGTTCTGGTTGGACTACTTAGAACCTGACCTAGTAGTGGAAACGTCAGGAGACCTATGTTCCGCTGCGGACGGAGAAAACAAAAGGCCGAACCTACCCTGTGAAATCTGGCAGTTTAGACTTCGATTCCCTCGAAACAGGTTAGGCCAGCAGCAGCTACGGGGGGTTCTTTTCTCCTCTAATAGAACATGGTGGTCTCTGAAATCAGAGCGCCCCACGAAGGCAGTCTTGGGGTCTTCTATGTCTAAACTAGGTTGGAACGTGATTAAACCTTCTAGAAGTGGGCGCTTGAGTAGGGAATGTAGGGGGAGGTGGAACGTAGGCAGCTGGAGGTGGAGGCAGAGAGCGGACTGCTGTGATCTCAATGCAATAAACGTACCCGACAGAGCTCCCTCGGTGGATTGATGCTGGCATTCACCATACAGCTGAGCGCCACAAGAGGGCAGTCTGCTACCGCCGCCTGAACAAACACCGATCTGCAACTGCTGGTGAACAGGAAATCGCAGCTAAGACACGCAAAAAAAGTGTCCGACTCTCCGTTTCCATGATGTGTTTGACATTACGGAGTACTGAGCTCTATTTGTTTCCGTGTAAAGCCGACTAATAAGAATAATAACGAGATAATATAAGGAGATACACCATACGGTGCATTCCAGTGTAGGGGCCTGGCCTATACGCTGCAGAAAAGAAAACTAATTTACATCAGATGTTCAACCCAACAAGCTCAGGTGAACTAAACTGTCATTAACGATTCAGAATTGCTAGGAGCAGAGCCTTCAGAATGAACTATATTCCATTTATTCTAGAGCACAGTAATCAGAAGAAATATCAGGGTGACAGGAGACAGCAGCAAGTAGGTGTGGACAGGTGAAGCTTGAATAAGCTACAAGAACCTTAGGTGGCCATTGGCACCTCGTGCTTTCTCACCACCAATCACTCTTTTAACGAGCCACGAAGCTGGCAGAAGGAGCCATTCAATGGTTACCTCATATTCTCAAATTGAGATGCTGTTGGATGAGGAAGGGCACTAATCCGGAGTAGCACCAATGAAGGAGACGGCAAGCATCCCCCAAGCACAGCAGTCAGGAGTGCCCGAGACAAGCGGCACGACCATCCAGTGAGGTTACATGAGGTACTACAGAGGAACAGGCGTTGTATAGAGGAAAAAGGAATGAGTCCTTCGCAGGTATCGTCCACACTGAAAGAGGACTGCCAGGGGCAGATTTAGCATTACTTCACCTCAAGTACCAGCAGAAGAGACGAGAGTTTAGGCAGCGGACCTCCGAAGGAACCGGTAACAGCTTACACAGCGTGGGCAAATGCCACTGAGAAGGTCTGCAAGACGAGTTTCTGAAATGGTTAACAGAGGCCCTTCAAAAACAATGCAACATGCGATAAATATAGACCAGAATCGGCTCTATATCACTTGTACAATGCCCAGCCGGACATTGAAGTTTTAATGATCAATAGAATTAATTTCTGACATACAAATAGAATGTAGAGTGGGACACAGTCCTGTGTCCTTACAAACTGAACAGAAAGTACAGACAGTTAAACACAAGAAACATACATCAGGCTGAAGAATGAAGCTTATAGCCAGTACGAAATACAAGGGCAAGCTTTCTTAAAGGTACAATGTCATGCACAATTTTTAAGAAATGCGTTTAAAATGCATGTTTGTACATGGGGTCGACGACGTTTCGATCTATTCAACCAATACATAGATCATCATCAGGACTAGAGAGAATAAAAGCCTGAATTTACAATTCCTGTACGAATGGAAAAAGGGAGAAAATAAGAGAGAAGGGAGAGGTACATTAAAACCTAACAATACTGTGAAGAAACAATAATGTCAGTAACCATGCACGGCATGCCATACGTGAGAAACACACCAGACGGCTGGTTGTTGACGCGAAGGAATTGGTATGACCGGTGAAGTAACCCGAATGATCGAGGCTAGCACGCACGCTCAGATGGTGAGTTGAAAAAAGTGCAAGGGACTAACAATGGTACGTAGTGGAGCGTGTGGTGAACCGCCAGATAGTGTTCGGTGAAGTAGTACATGATCACGCTAGCGAACAGTCAAGAAGACGTGAGGACTAACGGTGAGCCGGTAACGTCGTGACTAGGAACGCAAGGAAGGCGGGAAACTAACCCATTTCAGAAACGAATCGCTCCTTGAGTAGTTGCACAAGGTTCCAAGTAAGGAAGTGGTTGCGCGGATCAGCCAGGATAATACCGGGGGTTCAGCTGAAAACTAAGGACGGAAACCAATTACAACCAGAACAGCCAGGGATGGGAAGGGCGGAATGAGGGAATGTGGACTCACCAATTGTTCGCTGCAGCTTGTTGAGGGAATTAAGGGAACGACCAACTACTCAGCAAGGCGGCCTGAGAATCCAAAATCCGCCTGTGGAGAACCATAGCGCGGGAGTTAGGGGAGCAGGGTCGTGGAGAGAGAAACCATACGCGCCGATAAAGCACTTACCAGCATCAAGGGGAACTGCACGATCGCTAGTTGGTAGTGACTGGCTAGGCTGGAAGGTATAAGAAAGCCTCAGGAGTCACGTGACAACCGGACCAAGGTCATGTGACAGGAAGTACCGGCTGTGCTGGGACGTGATTACGTGAGTGAATGGACGGCGGACATGTTGGGTCAGTGTTAGGTGAATAAGGTGAAATGGAAAACAGAACGAGGTTGAGTTAAAACAATACGAGGTAGAGTTAAAACAATATCGTAATTTCTACAATTGTCACAGGCAGGGAAAAAGTCACAGAATTTTCAAAAAATTGCAGAAGGGTCTAAATAAGAGAAAGCCAATCTTCATTCCTGTTTAGACCATTGCGAATTGTGTCAAGTTGAATGATAAGTTTCAGCTCTTCTTTATTCAGGATTTGTGCCAGATCGCCACCTCTTGGTGGCAGCTTGATGATTCGCAGAACAGTCCATTTAATCTCATTGTCCTGGTGATTAGCCTGTTTGAAATGTTCGACCAGTGGTGCGTTGGGGACATTACAGCGAATCCTGCTGCGGTGTTGACCAATCCTTGTTTTAATCTTCTGGGTAGTCTGCCCAATATAGTTTTTCTTGCATGGGCACTGAATCAAATAAATCACATTACATGTGTTGCAATTTGAAAAACCATTAGAATTAATGACAATGTCACCAAACGAAAAGGATTTACCTTCTAACGTCAGATCACATAAATTACAGTTGCCACATTTTGCGTGCCCCACCAGTGGCGTGAGACCCCAATATGAATTAAGAGTTGTTGGAGATGTTTTTTTGGGGATTGCAGCGCGCACTAGGTGGTCTTTTAAATTGCGGTTTTTGCGGAAGGCAAATAATGGTCTTTCCAGATTAAGGCTGCCCGCATTCAATATGGGCCAGTGTTTCAGGACAGATTTGCGCACCTGGTTTGAGATGACAGAGAAGGTGGTGACACATACAATTCTTTTGGTTTCTTTTTTGGGGTTGGGTGTGAGCAGTGTTTCCCTAGGGCAATACCAAGCCCGTTTCTGGGCGTTGCGAACAAGACGCTTGGGGTAACCTCGAGCTTTAAGTTTTTCAGAAAGGACTGAGGCCTCGGTGAAGTAATTTTCTTTAGAAAAGCAATTACGCCGAATGCGCAAAAATTGAGAGTATGGTAAAGAGTCCCTCAAGGCCCTAGGGTGATTACTCTCATATCTGAGCAGTGTGTTCCGTTCGGTGGGCTTCCTGTAGAGTTTGGTTAGGAGCTCACCTTCAGAGTGGTATATGGTCAAATCAAGGAAGGGAATGGATGAGGAGTCACTGGAGAGTGTGAACTGGAGGCCTAAACAGTTGTTGTTAAGCCAGTGCTGGAAATTGGACAGTGAGTCAGTGCTATTGTGCCAGATTAGAAACACATCGTCTATATATCGACGCCATACTTTGACGCCTGATATAAAGGGGTTAGTGGGTGACAGAATAGTGGTAGTTTCAAGAAAATCCATGCACAAAATGGCCAAGTTCGGGGCAAAAATAGCGCCCATCGACGTGCCTTTAACCTGCTGGAAAAATAGGTCATCAAAGCAGAAGAAATTCCTAGTGAGGCAAATTTCAAGTAATTTCAGAATAAATAACGTGGGGACTCCATGCGGTCTCGGTCTAGAGTCAAGAGTTTGCTGGATAACTCTGAGGGCAAAGGGCTGTGGAATATTGGTATAAAGTGATTCCACGTCAAGGGTACAGAGGAGGTGCTCAGAAGGATCAAATTGAAGGTGTTCGATCAAATTGATCATGTCCATGCTATCTCGAATATAGCATTGAGTCTGGGGTACGAACTCTTTTATAAAATAGTTGACATACTGGCCTAGCGGTTCTAAAATAGAGCCGCAACCCGAGACTATAGGGCGGCCAGGGGGAGAGGTAAGGTGTTTGTGTATTTTTGGAAGAGTGTAAATTACCGGTGTTCTGGGTGATTTGGCATTGAGAAATTGGAATTCTTTAGAGCTAAGAAAACCTTCATCTCTTCCTTCAGTGGTAATTCGAAGTATAAGAGCCTGTAATTCATTTGTGGGGTCTCTAGGCAGTCTACTGTATTGCTCAGCGTTGTGTAGTTGGCGGAATACCTCTGCTTTGTAATCAGTCAGTTCTTGTAAAACAATGCCACCACCCTTATCTGCGGATTTAATGATAAGGGAGTTGTTACTTTTTAAGGATTCAATAGCTTTCTTTTCTTGAAGGGTTATGTTAAATGGAATAAACTTTTTGGTGTCTTTCAAAGCGTTGAGGTCTTTGAGTACCATTTTTTCAAAGGTGACAATTTCCACCGGTACCATGTTTGACGTTGGAAAAAAGGTTGAGGGGGGGCAGAATGGTGTAAATGCAGTCGGTTGAGGTGTGGCATTATTCAAAAAATAGGCATACAGATGAAGGCGTCTGAAAAATCTGAGTAGCTCAGCATGAAGGTCAAGATAGTTGGGATGCGTGGTGGGGACAAAAGAGAGCCCTTTACTAAGCAGAGATAATTCAGTGTCGAGTAGGTTGTGTGATGAAAGATTAAAAATGGGAATTGCCGCCAATTTTGGGGTTGCGGTTGTAGCGGAGTTTACCATTGGTAAAACTTCTGTCTGGTTTGACGTTCGCCGGGTTGGTTGTACCATCTCTGTGCCCGTTTGACTCGCCCCCGTCTCGATGGTTCTGTCTGGCCTCTGCCTAAAAAATTCTGGTTCCGGGAGGAAGTGCTGGGACCCTCACCTGGGTCAGAGTTATCGGAGGAATCTGCTGAGGTGTCTGAGAAGCCAACAAGGGTATTCCGTTTGTTAAAACGTCCCCAAGGTCTGTTGTTCTGCGGATTTGAGTAGGACCTGTTGGTGTAAAAGTCTTTTTGAAGGTAGGGGTATGTACGTTCAATTGAGTATGCTTTGATATCCTTCTTGACTTTGAGAGACTTCTTGTTTTGTTCAATTCTATGGAATTCATCAACGGATTTTTGGACAGATTCAATCAATTTCTTGGCCTCAGTAACTGAACTAGAGTCTTTTATCTGTTTCTCAATCTCAGTCAATTCCTCATTGAGTGTCGTTAGTGTTTCAGTTGCAATATCGATACCCAAGACTAACCAATGTCTAGAACACGTTGTGTTTAAGGTATTCAGTTAGCATACGGACCATAAGTTGGAGACGGATCTCCAACTTATGGTCCGTATGCTAACTGAATACCTTAAAGCCGATATCATTCCTGTGGGGCTCCAAGTGAGAAATATTCCTGGTATATTCACGGATAACCCTAAATACATTAACAACTTCAGTTATATTGGCACAACGTGTTCTAGACATTGGTTAGTCTTGGGTATCGATATTGCAACTGAAACACTAACGACACTCAATGAGGAATTGACTGAGATTGAGAAACAGATAAAAGACTCTAGTTCAGTTACTGAGGCCAAGAAATTGATTGAATCTGTCCAAAAATCCGTTGATAAATTCCATAGAATTGAACAAAACAAGAAGTCTCTCAAAGTCAAGAAGGATATCAAAGCATACTCAATTGAACGTACATACCCCTACCTTCAAAAAGACTTTTACACCAACAGGTCCTACTCAAATCCGCAGAACAACAGACCTTGGGGACGTTTTAACAAACGGAATACCCTTGTTGGCTTCTCAGACACCTCAGCAGATTCCTCCGATAACTCTGACCCAGGTGAGGGTCCCAGCACTTCCTCCCGGAACCAGAATTTTTTAGTCAGAGGCCAGACAGAACCATTGAGACGGGGGCGAGTCAAACGGGCACAGAGATGGTACAACCAACCCGGCGAACGTCAAACCAGACAGAAGTTTTACCAATGGTAAACTCCGCTACAACCGCAACCCCAAAATTGGCAACAATTCCCATTTTTAATCTTTCATCACACAACCTACTCGACACTGAATTATCTCTGCTTAGTAAAGGGCTCTCTTTTGTCCCCACCACGCATCCCAACTATCTTGACCTTCATGCTGAGCTACTCAGATTTTTCAGACGCCTTCGTCTGTATGCCTATTTTTTGAATAATGCCACACCTCAACCGACTGCATTTACACCATTCCGCCCCCCCTCAACCTTTTTTCCAACGTCAAACATGGTACCGGTGGAAATTGTCACCTTTGAAAAAATGGTACTCAAAGACCTCAACGCTTTGAAAGACACCAAAAAGTTTATTCCATTTAACATAACCCTTCAAGAAAAGAAAGCTATTGAATCCTTAAAAAGTAACAACTCCCTTATCATTAAATCCGCAGATAAGGGTGGTGGCATTGTTTTACAAGAACTGACTGATTACAAAGCAGAGGTATTCCGCCAACTACACAACGCTGAGCACTACTGTAGACTGCCTAGAGACCCCACAAATGAATTACAGGCTCTTATACTTCGAATTACCACTGAAGGAAGAGATGAAGGTTTTCTTAGCTCTAAAGAATTCCAATTTCTCAATGCCAAATCACCCAGAACACCGGTAATTTACACTCTTCCAAAAATACACAAACACCTTACCTCTCCCCCTGGCCGCCCTATAGTCTCGGGTTGCGGCTCTATTTTAGAACCGCTAGGCCAGTATGTCAACTATTTTATAAAAGAGTTCGTACCCCAGACTCCATGCTATATTCGAGATAGCATGGACATGATCAATTTGATCGAACACCTTCCAATTGATTCTTCTGAGCACCTCCTCTGTACCCTTGACGTGGAATCACTTTATACCAATATTCCACAGCCCTTTGCCATCAGAGTTATCCAGCAAACTCTTGACTCTAGACTGAGACCGCATGGAGTCCCCACGTTATTTATTCTGAAATTACTTGAAATTTGCCTCACTAGGAATTTCTTCTGCTTTGATGACCTATTTTTCCAGCAGGTTAAAGGCACGTCGATGGGTGCTATTTTTGCCCCGAACTTGGCCATTTTGTGCATGGATTTTCTTGAAACTACCACTATTCTGTCACCCACTAACCCCTTTATATCAGGCGTCAAAGTATGGCGTCGATATATAGACGATGTGTTTCTAATCTGGCACAATAGCACTGACTCACTGTCCAATTTCCAGCACTGGCTTAACAACAACTGTTTAGGCCTCCAGTTCACACTCTCCAGTGACTCCTCATCCATTCCCTTCCTTGATTTGACCATATACCACTCTGAAGGTGAGCTCCTAACCAAACTCTACAGGAAGCCCACCGAACGGAACACACTGCTCAGATATGAGAGTAATCACCCTAGGGCCTTGAGGGACTCTTTACCATACTCTCAATTTTTGCGCATTCGGCGTAATTGCTTTTCTAAAGAAAATTACTTCACCGAGGCCTCAGTCCTTTCTGAAAAACTTAAAGCTCGAGGTTACCCCAAGCGTCTTGTTCGCAACGCCCAGAAACGGGCTTGGTATTGCCCTAGGGAAACACTGCTCACACCCAACCCCAAAAAAGAAACCAAAAGAATTGTATGTGTCACCACCTTCTCTGTCATCTCAAACCAGGTGCGCAAATCTGTCCTGAAACACTGGCCCATATTGAATGCGGGCAGCCTTAATCTGGAAAGACCATTATTTGCCTTCCGCAAAAACCGCAATTTAAAAGACCACCTAGTGCGCGCTGCAATCCCCAAAAAAACATCTCCAACAACTCTTAATTCATATTGGGGTCTCACGCCACTGGTGGGGCACGCAAAATGTGGCAACTGTAATTTATGTGATCTGACGTTAGAAGGTAAATCCTTTTCGTTTGGTGACATTGTCATTAATTCTAATGGTTTTTCAAATTGCAACACATGTAATGTGATTTATTTGATTCAGTGCCCATGCAAGAAAAACTATATTGGGCAGACTACCCAGAAGATTAAAACAAGGATTGGTCAACACCGCAGCAGGATTCGCTGTAATGTCCCCAACGCACCACTGGTCGAACATTTCAAACAGGCTAATCACCAGGACAATGAGATTAAATGGACTGTTCTGCGAATCATCAAGCTGCCACCAAGAGGTGGCGATCTGGCACAAATCCTGAATAAAGAAGAGCTGAAACTTATCATTCAACTTGACACAATTCGCAATGGTCTAAACAGGAAAGAAGATTGGCTTTCTCTTATTTAGACCCTTCTGCAATTTTTTGAAAATTCTGTGACTTTTTCCCTGCCTGTGACAATTGTAGAAATTACGATATTGTTTTAACTCTACCTCGTATTGTTTTAACTCAACCTCGTTCTGTTTTCCATTTCACCTTATTCACCTAACACTGACCCAACATGTCCGCCGTCCATTCACTCACGTAATCACGTCCCAGCACAGCCGGTACTTCCTGTCACATGACCTTGGTCCGGTTGTCACGTGACTCCTGAGGCTTTCTTATACCTTCCAGCCTAGCCAGTCACTACCAACTAGCGATCGTGCAGTTCCCCTTGATGCTGGTAAGTGCTTTATCGGCGCGTATGGTTTCTCTCTCCACGACCCTGCTCCCCTAACTCCCGCGCTATGGTTCTCCACAGGCGGATTTTGGATTCTCAGGCCGCCTTGCTGGGTAGTTGGTCGTTCCCTTAATTCCCTCAACAAGCTGCAGCGAACAATTGGTGAGTCCACATTCCCTCATTCCGCCCTTCCCATCCCTGGCTGTTCTGGTTGTAATTGGTTTCCGTCCTTAGTTTTCAGCTGAACCCCCGGTATTATCCTGGCTGATCCGCGCAACCACTTCCTTACTTGGAACCTTGTGCAACTACTCAAGGAGCGATTCGTTTCTGAAATGGGTTAGTTTCCCGCCTTCCTTGCGTTCCTAGTCACGACGTTACCGGCTCACCGTTAGTCCTCACGTCTTCTTGACTGTTCGCTAGCGTGATCATGTACTACTTCACCGAACACTATCTGGCGGTTCACCACACGCTCCACTACGTACCATTGTTAGTCCCTTGCACTTTTTTCAACTCACCATCTGAGCGTGCGTGCTAGCCTCGATCATTCGGGTTACTTCACCGGTCATACCAATTCCTTCGCGTCAACAACCAGCCGTCTGGTGTGTTTCTCACGTATGGCATGCCGTGCATGGTTACTGACATTATTGTTTCTTCACAGTATTGTTAGGTTTTAATGTACCTCTTCCTTCTCTCTTATTTTCTCCCTTTTTCCATTCGTACAGGAATTGTAAATTCAGGCTTTTATTCTCTCTAGTCCTGATGATGATCTATGTATTGGTTGAATAGATCGAAACGTCGTCGACCCCATGTACAAACATGCATTTTAAACGCATTTGTTAAAAATTGTGCATGACATTGTACCTTTAAGAAAGCTTGCCCTTGTATTTCGTACTGGCTATAAGCTTCATTCTTCAGCCTGATTTATGTTTCTTGTGTTTAACTGTCTGTACTTTCTGTTCAGTTTGTAAGGACACAGGACTTTGTCCCACTCTACATTCTATTTGTATGTCAGAAATTAATTCTATTGATCATTAAAACTTCAATGTCCGGCTGGGCATTGTACAAGTGATATAGAGCCGATTCTGGTCTATATTTATCGCATGTTGCATTGTTTTTGAAGGACCTCTTGTTTTTCAAAATAGTAAGCACCCTGGGTCCTTCCTACCTTACGGGTTTCCCCTTGTCAAGCTTTAATATGGTTAACAGAGGCAGCCTGCCACATCGGAACTGTGCCGAAGGACACAACTATGCTGTTTCCAGGATACTACTTCGTAGAAAACATGGCCCCTACCTCCCGATACTCCTCGAACCCTCAGCCTTCTTTGAGACCGTCCACAGCCCTGACACGAGTTTGCTCACACGGGCACCTCCAGGTCCTAGAAGATCACTATTTCCTGCAGAACTTCTCTTGTTCCCCATCATCTTCAGTCTCTACTAGGTGCACCTTAGGACTCTGGTCAATAACAGCTACAAACCCGTGAGCTCTACCAGCACCAGATCAGAGTTCACCTGCACTGGAGGTCCACCGTGCTGAAGTGTTGGGATCTTCTCTCTTAGGGCGGAATTGTGGGGCTACAACATCATTTCTGGATTGACAACTGCTGAAAAGAAGTTTCGCAGAATGTTGGTCAATCGGCTACATAGTCCACCAATACTCTCTATACATCTTGATACGAGCATAAGAGGCAGTGTGAGTATAAAACTCAGACCTCTGACTTACTGGTGTAGATTATGGTGCTCAGAGGAACTACTGTCTTTGTATAGAGCGTGACTTCAAGAAGTTCTATCCTTCAATAGTCTGAAAATGAACACCTGGTTGGAGAATGTAAAGACACAGTTTTATACCATAGGGCTGAATAAATTGTGGGACAATTCTTCTACCGTCACTAGATCAAAGGGAAACCACTCCGAGATATTGGTCAAAGAGGTGTGATGCAAACTATATATTGCTTAAGTAAGCGAGAAGACACTACAGATTTAATTCTGGACTCTAAAAATACATTTAAGTTTAAGAATTTTATGAATGATGTCAGTTCACCTGTGACCAAACAATTGTACATAAAAATTAGTTATGGTATTTTAGTTCTAAACAGCCTTACTTGCAAATGGACTGCTTTTAGTAGCTATACCTCTTCCAACCTCTACCCAACGTGCCACTTGCAGACAGAAACAGAAGAGCACTTGTTCTTCTGTCTGGCTTACATACTACATCGGAAAAAGTGAATTGCACCCGCCTGTCTACTGATAGAAGTGTTAAGATGCAAAACTGCTCTCTGTACACTCAAAACGAATACAAGTGGCCCAATTGTGACGATTTATTTTGGCATCATGGTGCTGGAGGAAAAAGCAAGCAACATTATGTATTGTATTGTAATTGCATTTATATAGCGCTTACAACCCCTGACGAGGAGTCAAATCGCTTTTTTGGCGAGTGGCACGCTACTCCGGAACCCATGAAGGAATAGTGTTGAATTAGTATAGTGAAATATGAAAGTAATTTGAGTGGTGGATATTAGTCAGTTATTTGGATTGAGAAGGATAGCGGAGGGACAGAAGAGGGAAAAAGGTTTGCATTGCTGTAGCGCTGGTTACCTCCGATGGGGTGTTGAAGCACTTTCTTGGTGAGTGACACGCTACTACGGAACCCATAAGGATTAGTGGTGAATGAAAAATTTCCTAGCTATCGTAACGGAAAGTTTCAATTCTATTAAGGACTTGGAGGCGAGGATTATGCATAACTTTCTTTACTTTCAAATACAGCAGCCATTTTAAAGTCAACAAACAACAAGTGTTCCCATGATGCATCGGGAAACACACAAAAACAACAGAGTGTCCACATCTAGAACGTCTCCAGCTCTATAGTCCAACCACTGGTGCACTCATGTGCAGGTAGTCCTCTTTCACTGTTTAGCCTCCCTCTTTGCTGTAGGCCAGCAAGCATGGGTCCTTAGGAATCTTGTTTTCCAGAATCTCCTGAAACGCAAAAAAGAATATAAGCGGAAGTCGTGTCTAAGGTTTAGCCTGCAAGGCAAACAACTCTCAACAGAAAATCATCTGGAAGATCTCTTAATCGTCAACAAGTCAAAATTCAGAATCATGAAACACTCCAATACGGGGAGGGAAGGATTCAAAGAAGGAAGCTTTGTACCCTGGGTGGGATAATCCTCGCCTCAAAGTCCTTAATAGAATTGAAACTTTCCGTTACGATAGCTAGGAAATTTTTCATTCTATGTCAGTACCGGAGGCGAGGATTATGCTCGTTTAAAGCTTGCTCACCACCAAATGAGACATATCAAGGATCGGTTTAAAATAAAACCGCTTAAAGGTGGAGTCTGAAGACCAGCCCGCAGCATTCAGAATGTCTTCCAGACGAGCGCCCAGGGTAAAAGCCTTAGAGGCTATCGCACCTCTGGCCGAGTGTGCTCCAAAAATTCGCAGGTCAATGCCTGCCTCCTGCATTACCCACCGTACCCAACGGACAATGGTGGGAGAAGAAACCGCCTTATGAGGTTTCTGAAGTGAAATGAGCAATTGTCGTTCCCGGGGGGGCGAAACCCCTCCGACATTTCCTCATATGCCTTAAGGCAAGATACCACGCACAGCTTTGGGGAGTCTGGGAAAGCCGGGTAATAGATAGAACGCGTTCCACACTTCGTTCGCCTATGGATCGTAAAAGTGACCCCATCGGGGGAGAATATCAGACTGGTGACATCCAGGGCTCTGACATCAGAAACTCTCCTGCATGAAATAAGGCAGAGCAGCAACGCTAGTTTGGACGATAGCTCCTTCCTCGAGAGGAACCTATTCGGTTGCCATGACAAAAACAAATTCAACACTCGGTTAACATCCCACAATTGGGAGTACCGTGGCTCCGGGGGTAGCGAGAGGCGGATGCCTCGAAGCAGGCGACAGACCAGGGCGGTGCTCCCCCACCGGGGAACCTTCCAGTATGCCGTGGCCCGCGGAGATAGCCGAACGGAAGGTATTGATGGTTCTGTAAGCCAAATCTTCCTCCGCCAGAGAGGCCAAAAAATTCAAAATAGAAGTCACATCAGTTGCCACGGGATTGAAACCCCGTTGCACACACCAACCACACCATCGTCTCCATGTGGAGCGGTACCGTTTGATTGTGCTGTCGGCCCAGGCTTTTGACATGAACTTCTCAGCTGCTCCCGAAAGGCCTGGGACCGCCCAGCGTCCCCTGTAATCCTCTAAGCCATAAGGGCCAGTCCGCCCTGCTGTATCAACGGATGGGGAACTCCGTCCGGATTGAGCAGAAGCGTTGGAAACAGGGGAGTCGGATTGGAGAATCCCAGGAAAGTTCCAGAAGAACTGGAAACCAGACTTGAGACCTCCAGGTCGGAGTGACAAGGATCACGTCCGCCGACTGTCGCCGCACCTGGGCAGAAACTCTCGTGATCATAGCAAACAGGGAAAAGGCATACCCCTCTCGGTCCGCCAATCCTGCAGAAATGCATCCGTTTGCGCTGCTAGGGGATCCGGTCTCCAACTGAAAAACCGGGGCAGCTGGAAGTCCAGGCGAGAGGCGAAGAGGTCCACTGAAAAGGGACCAGAAAAGGGACTGAAGGTCCGCGAAAACCCCCGGATGCATCTTCCAAAAAACTGCTGTCGTGAAGATGCCAAGACTGATAAGCTGCCACCTGGTTGTCCCGACCCGGGAGATATTCCGCCGTTACCGGCACATGATGGTCCAGACAATACTTCCAGAAATTCGCTGCCATGTCTGACAGTGCCCTGGAGCGTGTTCCCCCAAGATGGTTTAAATACCGGACGGCTGATATATTGTCCATTTGAGTAGGACGCAAGAACGGACCGATTCCTTGGTCCAGCACAGGACCCCGCCAGGAGCTCCAGGCAGTTGATGTGCAACTGTTGTTCCGAAGGAGACCACACACCGCCGGTAGCGAAGTCGCCACACCGCGCGCCCCAGCCTGATCTGCTGGCGTCGGACTCGATAACAATATCCGGCGCCGAACCGAAAATTGCTCAGCCATTCCAGGCCTCCATGTTGGATAGCCACCATTGAATCTCCTCTTTGGCTTCCGCCGAGAGCGGTACTTTCTGTGAATAGGACAGACCCCGTCGCAGGTGTTGCGCTTTGAGGCGCTGTAAGGCTCTGTAGTGGAGAGGGCCTGGAAAAATGGCCTGGATAGACGCCGACAACAGGCCCACCAAGCGGGCTATCTGTCTGAGGGAGAGCTGATGTTGAGTAAGCACTCTCCTCAGCTCGTGACGGATTTTCGTCATTTTCCGAGAAGGAAGGCTGAGCGTAGCGGCCACTGAATCGATGGTGAACCCGAGAAAAATCACTTTTTGGGAGGGGACGAGCGTTGATTTCGCCTCGTTGATTATGAAACCCAGACTCTGGAGTAAATTGACCGCCGCCTGGAGATGACGAGAAAGGATTGTTGGACATTGTGCCATCAGCAAAATGTCGTCCAGGTAGACTATGAGACGCATCCCGGACGCGCGTAGGCGTTCGATGACCGGGCGCAGCACCTTGGTGAAACACCAAGGAGCCAAGGATAGTCCGAAAGGAAGAGTGGTGAACTCGAAGACCATGTCCCCCCAAAGAAACTGTAGGAACCTCCGGTGAGGAGGGAAGATCAGGATGGTCAGATACGCATCCTTCCATCTTGAAATGGCGGTACACCAACCACTCGTTGAATTCTCGCAGATTGATCACGGGTCTCTGCCCTCCATCCGCCTTGTCTACCAAAAAGAGATTGCTGAGGAACCCTCGAGAATGGAGTGTGGTTTGAACCACCGCCTCTTTGAGCAAAAGAGACTGTACCTCCTGATCTACTAAGGCGGAGTCCTCTGCTGAGAAGACTAGGGGGCGTGGCGGAGCCTTCTGAAAAGGTTCCCCGTTGAACTCGATATGAAATCCCCGGACAGTCTGGAGCACCCAAGCGTCGCCCGTGACAGAAGTCCAAGCCTGGAAAAAATGCGCCAGCCGGCCCCCCACTTTTAGTTGGGAAGAAGGGAGAACACTTACCGGAAGAACTGGAGACGCCTCTGCCTCTGCCACCGCGGTTCTTCCCCCGCCGTCCTCGTGTCGGGTAGAAATTCCTGAATCTGGCCTGGTCCTGGAATGCCGACTGGTTGGAGCCTCCTCTCTGCTGGTTTGGTTGGACGGACGAGCGGCCCCTGCCTCGACCGGCCCCTCTGAAAACACGTGGGCGAAAGACTTTACGGATGGAGGATTGCGCCCTATCCAGAGTAGTGAAGGTATTCATAAAGCGCCCTAGCTCTTTCATGAAAGGTTCACCAAAGAGGCCGCCCTGGGCAACCGGGCCCGCCTCGGAGTCTGCTAGGTCCCCCAGCTTGGGGTCCACCTTAATCAACAGGGACCTTCGCCGCTCCGTCGACAACGTACAGTTTGCGTTCCCTAAGAAAATGACCACGCGTTGTGCCCAAGAACAGAGGTTATCTGGAGATATCAGGGCCCCTGACGACTTCTTCGGCCATATCCAGTATCTAGGTGATTGGCCCGAGGATATCCAACAGCTTATCTGACATGCTCGCCAGGATCTATCAGTTCCCTTTTTGGGGTCCTTAATAAATTTCTGCAGAAACGTCGCCATCCGCGGATCAATTTCCGGAGTCGCCGCAACCTTGTCCTCTAATGATGGCCGCGGACACTCTGCCCCAAGGCAATTACGAACAGAGGCCTCCAGTGGTTGTCGAATGCGACTGGCTACATACTGGGCCACCTTGTTGCAGGGCGCCCAGCCTGAGGACCTAGGATGCAAAATATCCTCAGGATCAAGCATATCCGCACAGAGGTTCTGGGGACCCGCGCCCGAATCCAACGCAGCGGTCTCAAGCTGTGGCAAACCGCAAGGACGGGAAGGCCCAGCACCGTCGTCGATCCCCTGATTCGAAACTCCCGGGCTAGGCGCCGCCGGGGGGGGGGGGATCTGTTGGCCAGGAACGCCTGCTTGAGACGGACGAAGGCGTCCACGTCCACTCCAGTCTCCTTTGCCCGCTTAGCGGGAGGAGGAAGGGGATCCTCGTTCAGTGTATTCGCGTGGGTTGCTCTGGCCAACCTATCGCAAGCTAACTCAATCTTGCGTGAGAGGCGGTCCTC
Source organism: Triturus cristatus (assembly GCF_964204655.1). Lineage (NCBI taxonomy): Eukaryota > Metazoa > Chordata > Amphibia > Caudata > Salamandridae > Triturus > Triturus cristatus. The sequence goes on from NC_140585.1 coordinate 315,351,845, forward strand.
CAAAGGAGCCATGGCCTGCTCCACCGCCTTATGAATGGAGGAATCAACGGCATCGTAGAAGTCATCGTCCCATTGTAGCGCCAAAAGCGGATCTTTATCCCACTGCTCATCCTGGTCATCCAGGTAAGTAGCGTCATCGTAGGCCTCCATCACAGGGACACACGGAGCAATAGGCTCCAAGAGTATGGCTACAGAATACGGGACAAGTGTAAAGCCTTGAAGGAGGGTCTCTCCGTGAAGCGAAGGCTGGGTGTCAGCCAAGTCAGGGCAAGAAACTCTTGCGTGTAGGCGCTAAGCCTTGAGACCCAACAGCCCTGGTGCAAAGGATGAATGGGCAGCCTGTCCTGTCACTGGGTCTCAGCAGGATTCCCCCGCAAATACAGACTCCTTCAGGAGCGTAGGGAATTGGCCTAAATACAGACCCCCACGACCGGGTGCACTCCACCACAGTCTTAAATAACTTACAGACCTTGAAATAGGCGTCAAGGGGGGCGTAAATGTAAAAAATCTGCTCTCAGGCAATTACAGACCGTTTAGAATGGCGTCGGACAGGCAGGGGCTCACTCGCTGCTATGCGTTCCGAGATTCAAACGTGCGGAATGCTTGGAACGCAAGCAGCGACGACAGCGCGTAGATGCGCCCTCTGGCGGTGAACAGAAGCACCGCGAGCAGCACCACAGACGCAGCCGCTAGGGAGGAACACTCCCGCGGCCTCACAGCGAGTCAGCCGAGTAGCGGCTGACTCGCGACCTCACCGAAATAATTTACGCCGCAAAAGCCTTGAAGACGCGCCCTCGGGAAAAAACTGGAGTCAATCGACTGAAGGGCGCGAAAGCTCCGGTGCGGGAAGGTAAGAGTGCTTACTCCGTACGCACTGGAAGCGCCTGTCAAAGAGCAACGCGCGTTAACAAGAAAATAGTATTCACTGGCAAAAACAAAGCGCTCGCAATAGGAGCCAATTACAAGCAAAATAGTACAGTATTATAGTAAGATACAGTATGAGAGAACAAAAACATGACTCATCTTAGGCTGCAGCAGCAAAGAAAGAGGGAGGCTAAACAGTGAAAGAGGACTACCTGCACATGAGGGAACCGGTGGTTGGACTATAGAGCTGGAGACGTTCTAGATGTGGACACTCTGTTGTTGTGTGTTTCCCGATGCATCATGGGAACACTTGTTGTTTGTTGACTTTAAAATGGCTGCTATCTTTGAAAATAAAGAAAGTTATGCATAATCCTCGCCTCCGGTCCTGACATAGAATTAGTATAGTGAAATATGAAATGTTAGAAGTGGACATGTTAGTCTGTTATTTTAATTGAAAAGGATAGTGGAGGGATAGAAAAGTGAAGGATTCAGACTTTTCTTTGGGAGGTAATGGCAATAGTGAGAGGCTTGCGATGAGTGAAAGGGATGTGGAGGGGAAGAGTCAGAGGGAAGAGTTTAGAAAGGCTTGTTTTTGGAGATCAGTATAGTAAAAGAGGTGTCGGATGGTGCAAGGAGGGGTAGAGTAGGGGAGAATCTAGAAAGGGTATTTTGGGGATCATAGCAGTGGTATGGGGTTTGAGATGAATGAGAGAGTGGATGTAGAGGACATATTGATAGAGATATAGGGTGAGAAATAGGGTAGTGCATTGAATATGCTGAATTAGAAGAAAGTAATAAATATACAGATCCATAAGTACATGGAAAATTTATAGATGCATAAAGGAAGTAAGTATATGTAGATTAAATATATTTATAGAGGTATAGCGTGAGAAATAGGGTAGTGCATTGAATATGCTTTAAAAAAAAAAGAAATAAAAAAAGAGAATTGGGAGGAAAGTCATAAATATATAGATCCAAGTACATGGAAGGTATATATGCATAAAGGAAGTAGGTATAAGTAGATTAAAGTTTTTGATAAACTCTGGATTTCAAGTGTTTTATTTATTGGGTTTTTTTTAAAAACAATTATTCTACATGTATTTGCAAAGCAATACACATATATAGGTCCATATCTATAGAAGAAATACATGCTTATATACAGAGGGATATGCTGTGTATTTCTGTTTGTGTATGGTGCTTATGTGGGGAAGAGCAAATTCTTGAGTAGTTTTCTGAACATAAGGTGGTTGTCAGTGGATCTTATGTTAGGGGGTAGAGAGCTCCATATTTTGGCTGCTTGAACAGAGAAGGATGTGCCTCCCATGTTTTTTTTTCTTGTATCTTGGGATTTTAGGGCGAGGTGCCACTCTAGAGCAGAGGTTCCTATGATGAATGCGTTCGGTGATTTTATGTGTAACAAATGACTGCAATTTTAATGGCTGACCTAGAAGTTTGTATTTTGTACGTATTTAGAGTTTGTTGTACTCAAAATAGCAAGTAAAGGTAATCTGTTTATTGGGGTGATCCCGAAATAAACATTTTGTTTGATAACAGCCCCAATACTCACCAATATACTGACACACTACCCTACCTGAAAGACTTCCCTGCTCCAGGCATCTAATGCCACAAACATTGACTGCACTTCGTCCGGACCAGGACGTCCAGGCCCTAGCTAAAGCACAACCATACCAAAAAAAAAAACAGGCATGGAAGCAATGAGGGAAGCAGCCAGGAGGGCAGGAGAGCCTTGGCGAGGGCTGTCTGGAAGAGAAGCATAGGACACAAGAGGGGACAGCGTGGTCGAGTAGTCGGGATGCATAAGGAGTAGGGGAATATAGCTGAAGTGGACATGATGATGGACAGCATACAAACAAGGAAAATATTTAGTCAGATGCCAGGTAGAGGCATGATGAAAGAAAGAAGATGAGTATTGTGTCAAGTGTAGGGGCAGATTGAAGCAGTCGGTGTGCGAGAAGGTCAGCATGAAGAAAAGGCAGTGGAGGTCAATTGAGAGAGAAGTGTAATGGGAGGGCAGTGGGAACAGCAACAGGGAGCCACATAGTGAAATGCAGGGGCCACGAGTGAAGGCTTAAGAAGGGCAGTATGGAGGAGAGGGCAATGATGACCATGTTACTTACCTTACCTGTAACACCTTTTCTGGTAGCGACGCTACTTTTCTGAGTGCAGATTCTTCACCTTAGAATATTCTCCAGACTTCAGACTCCATCTGGAAAACTTTGAGCAGTACCTCTGTGCACCAGTAAGTGGAGCCAAGAGGCTCCGCGTTGTCATCCACGTCAGAAGCGATGTGCGCGGTTCATATATAGGCACCACCCCGGCAGGCTGCCATTGGTTTCTTTTGTGACCATTTCCGTGCCAAAAATGCAAAGCCATGACTGAATGATGTGTGACCAGTGTTCGGAATTTAACAGGAGCTTTTCGATGAAGAGCCATATTGCAGATTGGGGTGGATCATTGAGGAATCTACGTTTAGATAGAAGTATCTTTTCTTCTGATAAAGACTGCTAACCGCAGATTGCTCACCTTAGATTAAATGAGAATATCAAGCAATACCTCCCTGGAGATAGGTCTGTGAACTGGCTCAAACCAGGAAATCCTAGATGACTGCAAGGGCAAAATGCCTGTCTCGACAGACCTGACTGCCCAAGCAGTAGTGCTTTGCGAATGTTGTGGAGTGACACCCACGTGGAAGCTTGACAGATGTCCAGGACAGGTACTTTGCATACTAACACACTAGTAGCAGCACTCTTGGAATGGGCCCGCAAGTCCTCAGGAGGCTGCTTCTTATTTAGTGCGTAGCAGATCTCGATACAAGGTACAATACATCAAGAGATGGTTTTCTTCTGCACAGCCGTGTCGATTTTCGCTCCTCTGAATCCGATAAACTGATCGTCCGCCTGGTAGTCTATGGTATGATCAGTGTAAAAAGATCAAGCTCTTTTTGGATCCAGACAGCGGAGCCTCTCGTCTTCCTTGGAAGGGTCAGACGGAGCAAAACATTTTGCCAACGTGATGTTTTGGCAGACGTTATTCTTGTATAGAATACATGTGCTGTGATAATCAGTACACAGAAGCAGATGAAAGTGATTTCAAGCACCAATAGAGTAAGTAGTAGATTGTAACAAGGTGGGGGCGGCAGGGGCAGAAGACGAAGATAACATGGACTGGTGGACTGCGATCCCACTCTCTCCCCCTCTTATTTCTCCACAACAGGATGCGTGGGACTCTCAGACCTCACCGTTGCTGGAATCGACAGAGGAATTTCAGGAAGGCTCCTTTAACTGGGGAATCCCTTCGCACGGGACTCTGCCCCCTGATGACGTCTTAGAAATCGGCCCAATAAGGAGAGGATGCAGGACGAATCCGGGGTGTGTCATCACCGGAGAGGAGAAGGAGGAGAAGAACGAAGACGCCGAGCTGCCCGGAGGGAAAAGACCCCTGGAGAAGAGAGGGAGCCCGAGGGGAGAACCATTAGGAGCCCTGCAAGTGCCGGGAGGCCAACTGTACCACGCTTCGCCCAGCCACGTGCCTAGATCGCACTTATTTGCTTAGATGTGCGTCAGGGTTTGCGGTGTCCCCTCACACCCGTGCCCTAGAACTCTTTAAATACAACCACTTACACGCTGTACTGTTTCTTTTCTTTTATCCTGGCCGAGTCACCTGTACCACCGATACACCGCCTACCATCCCGGGAGGAGGAAGAGCCCATTGAAGACCGGTAGAAGACGGATGACCAGCCGCAAGACGGACTCGGCTCCCTATGCGCCTGAGAAATTTTCCTTTAGGAGCAGACGTGTACTTGGGAAAATAAAACCCTCCTTAACACGACCAGGCGTCCGATCTCTTATTGTTACCCCGCAACATAGAAACTGATCTACCATGGTGCTAAAACAGTGTATACATGCAGACATATGATACGAGGCAGTCATCAGGCGTACTCCTACTTTGCAAACCCTACTCTATGTATACCTAGAGTTAGTGTGTGTGTAGGTGTGAAACCAAGAATCCCCCATCCTTCCAAGGGACGATCCAACCCCATTACCTAGCAGGAGAGAATGTAGGACCCAGTCTTGGTCAGGAACTGGACACCCCTCACGGAGACGTCCGACTGCTGCATGGTGAAGTCTCAGCATGCATGGACCCTCGGTGTCAGCTGAAGTGCCTCCTCTGCTCATCTTTCGGGATGCTCATTATTTAGAATAGAAAGCATCCTAGTGATGTACGTAGAGATTAGCAATATTATGGATATGCAGACAGCCCTGTCGCACGGTGGATGAAGATAGAACAACATTTGTACATTGTGCGTAAAAAGGCCTTGTACACGGTGTTCGAGGCATCGTGATAATATTATGCAAAGTTAGATGTGTAGACGTAAATAGTGTCAGAGTAACCAATCCAACATGGTCACACATTCAAATATGTGCAAAAGGTCACAGTAGAAATGTTATTGTGCACAACTAGGACAATGTAAGAAAAAGGTGCAGCTTCAAAACTTGGGCCTAACCCGGGCACATAACAGGGGTTAACTGAAAAAGTTTAACACTCACTGAACCTCCTGGTTCATGTAATATTCATTAAGAAGACCGTCCTAAAAGTCATAAGTCTCAGATGACAGCTGTATAGGGACTCAAATGGGGAGCCCATAAGAAACATCATGACCATATTAAGATCCCATTGGGGCATGATGAAAGGGGGCAGGAGGGAACAAATGTTGCAAGCTCTTAAAGAAACAGGTCACAACACGTGACAAACCGTGACGGCTGATGCGACAACTGCAAAAAAGTTGAGATGGCAGAAACAAAGCTTAACAGTGCCCAAAATAAGGCCTTGCCGGGGCAACAGCACAAACAACACCTCCAACAAAGAGACAGAAAGTGGAACAACAGGTCACAAGGAACACCTAGCCGCAAATTTGTCCTAATGGCAGACATACAGTTTTTGTTGAGGGACACCTGGCTGCAAAGTTGACATCACAAATCTCAGAGGGAAGATCAAAGGCATTCCACTGTCGCCACCGACTCTCCACACATGAAGGTGCAGTGTGCACAGGTTCAGGTGCAGGACCGTGCTCTTCTGCTGTGACAGAAGGTCCTTCCGAAAGGGCAGCCTAATCGGAGGACAGATGCTCAGGAGTTTGGGATACCAAACTCTCTTTGCTCAGTCTGGAGCCACTAAGATGACTTGGGCCTGGTCTGTTCTGATATTCTTGAGAACCTAAGACAGCAGTGGTTTTGGGAAAGAGGCTTACAGGAGTTCCAGATTCCAGTCGAAGTGGAACAAATCTCCAAGAGAGAGATGCACAGAAGCATCAACATTGCCTGTAGTCAGCAGTGGTGAATAGATCAAGCCAAAGGGATCCTTATTCTCGGAAGAGACCTTGCTCCACCTTCAAATGCAGACGCTATTCGTGATCGGTAAGACATCGAGAGGTGAGTTAGTCAAGTCAAGTCAATAGTTCTTTATTCGGTGGTTAAAAACCATCATAAAAGAGTACACATATATACAATTAAAACAGTATTAAATAAATATGCAGAACATTGACAAAATCTATATACGTACAAATAATTCATTAGTCACAAAAGATCCTTCTTAGTAGCATAATCAAACTAAAGAGATGGGGAGTCTATGGTGTTCATGATTGATACTGGCCTCTAGTTACCCTGAGTCTAAGTGCAAATTTCAAGAAACTTATCACCGCACACAGTGTTAACGGGTCACTAGCCCTTTGTAGAAAGGTCAGTGCCTCTTTGGCTCGGGTAAACCTAGCCTTTTTTTAAATATCTTTTAAGAATCTGCATCTTGGGATTGCATATATTGGACATAAAAGTACAAAATGAAGGGTGTCCTGCGGAGACGTATTGTCGCAGCCGCAGGCACCCTTCTGCTCAATTGAATGACTAAAACCAACTGGTTCAGCTAACAAATAAGGTAAAAAATTGAGCCTAAAACGTGACATTAAAAACCTTTCTTGGGCATTATGCAAGACACAAAGGTACGGTTCCATCCGTTCGGTGGTTTCAAGCCCACTATGAATGCTCACTGAGGGTTTTCTCCCTTCTATTGTAATCCTTCCCAGTGCTCTTGATTCCATAAAAATTCTCTTCAAGTTAAGCTTATCCTGAGCCATGATCAGTGAGGGGTTTAAGTACAGCTCTTGGCAACCCATACTTTCCAGACTAGTCTTAACATAATTAAGCCATGGGATATTCAGATGTTTGTCTCTACCAAGGCAATCTTGTATGATCAACCTGCTCAGTGCTGCTTCAGGGTTCGTCCATATTTTGAGCCAGGCCAGGATTGGTCTAAACTTAATCAGATCCTCTAAGTAGGGTCTTCCCAATTCTTTGTGGACTATGAGAGCTGATGTACAATTAGGGACTTTCAATACAGAACGGAATATTTTATTTTCTTCCCTTTGAAGTCCATCAAGATTTATAAATCCCCATACTTCTGAGCCAAACATGGTTTTTGGACAGCACATTGAACCATAGAGGTGCATTGTTTGTTCCAGACACCAGCGGCCAACTCTCCTTCCATAACCTGAAATGGCCCCAAATGATGTCACCGATTTGCCACACCTTTCCTGAGCAAGAGGTGTGAATTTTAGTGACTCATCAAAGAGCACACCTAAATACGAAAACGATTGCACCCTTTCTAATGTGTGGCTGCCAATTCTGTAGGTGAAGCTAGTCCGTGGTTTGTGACCAGCTGTCATTACATATGATTTTTTCTTAATTGACAGACAAGTCTAGCTCCTCCATAAATTTGACGGACCCATCAATTAGGATCTGCAGACTTTTGGGAGTCCGTGCCAGAAGTACCGCATCATCTGCGTACAACAGCACCGGGATGTTTCGTGTCCCCACCCTTGGACAATCTGTTTTTAAAATATTAAGAGATTGATCCAAATTATTGATATATAACGAAAATAAAAAAGGGGCTAAAATACATCCCTGCCTCACGCCACTAGTGCAGCTGAAGGGGACAGTCAACCCCCCATCCTTATTATAGCGTATCCTGGCGGAGGTCTCTCGGTGCAATTCCCTTAGTGTGCAGATTATCCCTGGATCAATTCCTAGTTGGTTCATCATTACCCATAGCTTATTCCTATTGACATGGTCGAATGCAGCTGCCAAATCCATGAACCACAAATACATGGCTTCCTTGCTGGTTTTGGTGTACTTTGCAACCAGCATGTATAGGTTCAGGCATTGGTCGCTGGTGGACCTGCCGGTCCGAATACCGTACTGAGCATCCGAAATAATGTTATTATCCTCGGCCCACTCAGTCAGTCGCTTCAAGATTACTCTTCCCAGGATTTTGGCTGTAACATCTATCAAAGAGATAGGACGGTAACATTGAGGGTCATCTCTGTTGCCTTTTTTAAAGATGGGTACAATAATTGCCGATGACCAAGACCGAGGCGGACCGACCATAATGGCCGCATTTATTACTCTAGTTATAATGGGGGCCCATAGGACCACGTGACTCAGGAACAAGTTCGGGGGGATCCCATCTGGGCCCGGGGCCTTATTTTTGGTGAGTCCCTCGATACCCAATCTAATCTCTTCCAGGGAAAATACCAACGTTTTTCTCTGCATGTTCACCCCCCCCCTCCTTTATCCTGTCTTCCTCCCCATGATTATACAGGCCCTCAAAATGAGCTATCCACTGATCCGGGAGGATGTTTGTTGCGACCTCAGGGGCATTATTATCTTGGAAACAAGGGGAATTTATTAATCTCCAAAATTCTGTAATATCCCTTTTTTCCGAGGCCTCCCTCAAGGCCGCCCATGCTTCCCCCTGCAGTGTTACTTTCCTTCTTTTTAGCTCCTTCCTATATATTAACCTGCATATATTAACTTTTACTAGGTCCCTAGGTATACTACTCAGGGCTATTTTTAAGTCCTTCAGGGCACGTGTGCAACCCCCATCAAACCATCTCGGCGAGTTAGGGTGAGTTTTCTTAGGGGCCTTGGTCAGCAGTAGGCCATCCACCAAGCTAGTTATTTGTTCAAACACATTTATTAAAACAAACCCCTGCCACAGAGAGGTCTAAACACTCATCAATGAGTGACTTTCCTCTCTCCATCAGGGTCCGATAAAATCTATCCCCATCTAATTGTGCCCACTTGAGTCTTCTGCCTTGGGCCGTCACACTTTCAAGTGTGCCCTCCACTGGTTTATTCTTTCGTTTAGCATGGTACAAAAGCTCCATAACCAGAGGGTTATGGTCGCTAAATGGGCTCCACTCGATTCCTACTTTAATGATTATATTTTCGCCTCTAGAGGTTTAAAAAATCGAATCTATATATGACGCACACCCTTTCCCTTTAAGGGTGGGGGGGAGTATACCATCCGGTCCCAGTGGGATCATGTCGACTGTGTGTTCGAGGTCATAAGAATGAATGAGCTTGCCCAATTCTATGCCGCTTAAAGAGTGGGTGAAATGGGGACCTTTTTCTATTGGGCATTTTGACCAGTTCACACTGATCGGGAACAACCGCGGGCATAAGTGGCAGTTCAAATCGCCCATTACTAGTGTCGATGGGGCCAGGGCACCATGGACGGGTGCAAGTTCTTGTTTCAACTTAGCGTCTAATTCCCTCAAAGTGGAGGTATCATTATCGGGGAGACCGGTGTTATACACGTTCAACAAAACCAGCCCAAACCCTTTATTCCTAAACCTCAGGGCCTGGATGTTCCATGCAAACCAGTCCACATTGGACCATTTACCTTCTATGTTTAGGTCTACATATGTTATCAAACCGCCCTTGGCCCTGCCTGAAGAGGTTTTTTGTGCAGGTGTAAAAAAACATTTATAACCAGCCATATGGAGGTGGATGTTATCCAATGCCCATGTTTCTTGTAAGCAGATTATATGGAAATGGGCCATATAATGGCGCCAGTCCTTATTGTCAATTTTTCCTGCAATACCTGCTATATTCCAAGATATAATTTTCAGGCCCGCTTTCTCAATAGTGCTGGGCCCTGCCTCTGTCGTACCTTGAGTGGTGTTAGCCAGCCCCCCCCCCCCCCCCTTTATTCCTGGGAGGTGATTTCTGCAGATCACTAACCTGCTGTATTAGATCTGCGGCTCTGTTTGATGTCCCTAGGGATGTTTGTAAGCAGCCCCCCGCAAGGGGGTCTAAAGCTTCTATAGTCCTTACTAGGGTCCTACGCCTTCCCAACCCTGGTGACAAATGTCCATCTTCTTTGGTCATACAGTGTATGGGTATGGATCCTTTTAATGAGTCAATCAGATCGGGTTTGATTTGATCCATGTCAGCCTGCACTATAGGAGAATGTGGGATGAATGGTCAATCAATCTTCCGAAAGGGCAGCCTAATCGGAGGACAGATGCTCAGGAGTTTGGGATACCAAACTCTCTTTGCTCAGTCTGGAGCCACTAAGATGACTTGGGCCTGGTCTGTTCTGATATTCTTGAGAACCTAAGACAGCAGTGGTATTGGGAAAGAGGCTTACAGGAGTTCCAGATTCCAGTCGAAGTGGAACAAATCTCCAAGAGAGAGACGCACAGATGATCAACATTGCCTGTAGTCAGCAGTGGTGAATAGATCAAGCCAAAGTGATCCTTATTCTCGGAAGAGACCTTGCTCCACCTTCAAATGCAGACGCTATTCGTGATCGGTAAGACATCGACAGGTGAGTTAGTCTACCTTGGCATTCAGAGATCCTGCCAGGTGCTGCACTACTAGAAGATGCCCTGCCACTCCAGCCAAGTGCAAAGCCACCTTACACAGTGACCCAGCCCCCACTCCGTCCTGTTTGTTGAAATGCCACATGGCAGTGGTGTTGTCCGTGAACATCTGAGCCATCCTTCCATTGGTGGATGGAAGGAAGGCTTTTCAATGCCAAGTGGATAGCCCTTAGCTCCAGATGAATTATATGGACCTGAGATTCCACCTGAGACCAGCGTCCTCTGATTTCCACCTCTTCCAGGTGGCCGCCCCAACACAGAAGTGATGCATCAGTCACCACTCTCAGCTCCGGGTGGGGAAGCGAGAGGGGGCTGCCGCTGATCTAATAGCAGTCAACCACCACTCCAGATCTAATGCAGTCTCCTCTAAAAATATGGACCAGGTTGGAAAGATTCAACCGATACTGTACCCACTGGGACGGCAGAGCCGCCATTTGCCTTTAAGTGTGCTTCATCAGAAGGATGCAAGAGGTCATCAGACCCAGCATCCGGATCTCTGAATATGCGCTTCTGGTGCGAAAAGAAAGGAACTGAAGTCAGCGTGCCAAAGTGGTGCCAACATAGGCACCACGCAAGCCTCTTCCGACATTGATATGGAGCCGCTTGACACCACCTACCAGCATGCAGAGGTACTAAAGATTTTCCAGATCCAGTCTAATGCTTGGGGATATTTTAAAGTGAGGAATAATAATAATAATCCACATTTGTGAAGCGCAAACAATCACCCGTAAGGGTCTCTAGGCGCTGGGGGCCGCCGGGAAGATTAAGCAAGCAATTGCCCAGAGTCACATTGTGCTGGGCTAATCTGCCTCCGGCGCCGGGGATCGAACTGTGATCCCCAGATTCCGGAGTCAGTCGCCCTGGCCGCGGGAACAGCTGAGGTAGTCATGGAGTAAGGGGTGAAGAGAAGCAAGGGTTGAAGGGAAAGGACAGCACAGAGGACAGAGTAATGTTGGAAGAGATCAGGGAAGGGGAAAGCATAGGAGGAGGCCCGAAAGGACAACAGTGTAAGGTGGCACAGACAGTGAAGGACAGCAGTAAGCTGGGTGAAGGGCAACAGTAGGTGGGAATGAGTTGTGCAGGGGGAGACCAAGAACGAGAAAAACAGAGGGGAAGGGCAGCGAATGGAACCACTTAGGGGGTAAAAAAGGGAAAGGTGGAAAAGGAGCCAGGGAGTGAGATGGGCAGAATAGGACTTGAGAAAGGGTAAACATAAGGAGTGACAGACCATAAGATGACATCAATAAAAGAACAGTGTGAGAGGAGGCCCAGTGAGGCAACAGGAGGGAACGCAAGTGCAAGGGTGGGCCAGGAAATTCAACAGCGTGGATAGGTCACTGAAGGCATCAGTGTAGATGAGCTAGGGAAGGTGGAGCCAGGAAGCAGAACAGAAGTAGGCATGGACGGGACCAGAAAGAAGCAAGGAATAGAACTAGAAATACATAGATTGCAGAGCAAGTAGCACATCCATTTGCAAACCAGTTGGTGTGCTAACTACACATACTAATTTGCAAATGGGTATTCGTATATCAGGCCCCATGTCTGCTTGTGTCCATACAGGGGTGCCATGTCACAGACATATGGTTCTCAGAAAACATATTGTTCGGAGTGTCCCACTGCCTGCTTCTTGGTCACCTGGTGTTTTGAATTCTTTTTGTGCTGTTGCGTCTATCTGTCCATGTTTAGTACAACAGTGTACCATATGCAAGACTGCTCTAATTTTAACAGAATCTAGTGGATATCTAGGCATCAGGTGGCACGTAGCTCGGCTATGCACCTCTATAATTTCACCAAGGCTTGCATAGGTGGCAAATGCGGTCACATTCAGGCCTTTGTTTTAGTCATTTATCCAGATCTTGGTGATGAAGTATTGATAATACAGATATCCACCAGTAAGGGGCTCCACATGACCTCAAGTCTCTGTTTTTGGAGTTCAAGCTCTACCCTAAGTATCTCCATCAATATCAAGGAAGTCTCTCGGCATAATGTGTCTCTTGAAAAGACGAACTCCTCAACAGAACCTGACTGAGGCATTAGGTTTCAGCCTCAGAAAGCCGTGGGTAAGAGACTAGCTCCTCAGAGAACCAGTCTCTTCACTGCCCCTTAATACTGATTTTGAAACTAGACAACTCTGGAGGGCCACAGACCCCCAAGCTCAGCTGTAGCTGATCATGCCTGTTACCAAAACACCTTTTCTCCAAAAAAAGCACAAACGAGAAATTACAAAGACATAAAACATTTTTTTTTTGGATCAAGTCACACTGAGTACATCTCGGACAGAAAAACTGAACCACTACTAGATGAGAAAAAATGAATGAAAAACGGGAATTGAATTCAAATACATCCCTATTACAATAGCAAATCAAAAATAAAAGGCATTGTGGGAAATGTGTAAAAAAAAAAAAAAAAGACAAAATACATGTATGCAGGAAAAACAAATCAAAGTGCAAAGCCCTGTGTTTTGGGACGCTACTCACAAAGCTAGCAAACAGAACTTAAGGATCATCAGTGCGGAGCATGCCAGAATTGGAAAGTTAAATGAAAGTGCACAAATTCCTGCCATCAGGTTGAATATGCCTATGAAACCAATTGTCTGTCGTTTTTCTCCTTTAAAAGGAGATATTTTTGATTGTACTTCCAAGACAATTCCCAAAAGAAGTAAAATTCTAGCCATAAAACAAGTCAATAAATAGGCAATTAAAATCATTAAACAGTCTTCCCTAACAAAAAATATTACAACTGTATTCACTCATTTAAGGCCATAATCAGTCTAAAAGGGACTTTTTGTATCAGCATTAGATGAAGTGCCAGTGTTACTCCTATTTCAGAGAGCTCATCTTAAAAAAAAAAGCTATTAATCCATCAGAACTATTTCATGTCTTATATTTATTTATATTTACTATTCCTTCAGAATTATGAGGCAATTTAAAATGATTTGCACCACACTAAATTTACCTCCTAAATAACATGTACAGTGACCACCATTCAAGTTTATTTTTCTCATTTAACCTTTAATTTTCCATGCAGGGTTAATTTACATTCTTTTTTTAATAATTATTTTGCTCAATGATTTGTTCGATGGTTCAGACATACTGTGACAAGAATCTTCTATATCTATCCAAGAAAGTGAATGCAGGTAGATAGGTATTCTTTATCATGGGCCTGCTAATTTCTGTACATTGATCAATCAGTATATTTTAAAAAGGAGAAAATAGAAAAGGTTTATGCATAAATGGTTTTTGAGGCAAAACGGTCATGTGTGTTTAAACCCCATTTTAATGTTCCAATTCTGAAAAAAATAAATTTACTTTGATTAAACAATATAAAAAAAGATTCATTTTTTTAACATTTATAACGGATTTAAAAAAAATGTTCTGGCGCCTTTTTGGAGGACAGAGATTTTCATTATTTATGCACATCAATGAAAGTGTCACATTCAAATCGGAATAAGCCAGAAATCCATGAAATTAACTATTTTGGTGCAAATTAGACACCCTATGAATTTGAGATTCCTTTTAATTATCTCATAAAGGCAACAATTTTGTCATATAGTTTTAATTGAATTACATCAATGCAATACTTAAAAGTAACAACCTTTTCTTCAATAATGTCCTCATTAGCTATGAAATCACCTGAAGAGGAGTGAGAATAAGTCAAGAATCTGACTACTTACTGTGTTCCAAATAGTAATAATAAATCTGAAAATGTAAATCCAGAGATTAATGTGTAAAACTAATTAAGAGCTGGTGGCCCAGGATTTTCTCCGGAACGCATCACTGAATATTAACGCTGTCTAGCCTTGACTCCACCTCACACCTCTTTTTCCATTACTCTAATTTTTAAATCTCCATCTCACTCTTGCCGGTTCAATTGGATCCCTTTTTAGGTCGAACCTAGCGCAGCACGCATGCACTGCTCTCGGAAAACGACCTCTTGGAATCACACTGGACTTTACACATGCTCGTGCTTTTTTTTTTTTTTTTTGCATTTTTTCTATTGAGCTTTGCGTGCGTCTTTCTAAAAAGACAGCACGCAATTGGGCAAAGCCGGGTGCATGTCCCACCTTTCCCAGGAAATGTATCCGCCCTCGGCTTGCGGTTACGAGCAGGGGCGCCATCTGTACGGGGTCATGTCACCATCTGTTTTTAATTAGCGCGTTCACCACGCTGCCACGCTCACTCGCCCCTCCTTCTCTCTTGCGCCATTCTTTTTAATCAACCCTCCCTTCACATGCACATGCACAGCCCTGCCAATGCTCTGTTTGCAATGAGAAACTTGTGCAGTCGCGGTCATACTAGGCCCATTGCTGTTGACTTGTAGAAGGAGGAAGGCAGTAGAATTGTGTTTTGACAGTGACGGCAGAGGTAGCGAGGCCTCTGCTTACACACACGGCTCCTGATTTTCTCTACTGTGCTCGCTTTCTGATTTGGTACTGGCATTATATAATGCTACCTTAACTTTAAGGCAAGCACCCTATTATTCTTATGTTTGACCTCACAACCGCAGGTTCGAACCCCAGCGAGTCTGCTCAGCCTTTCATCCTACTAGAGGGCGACGGACTAATTAACATTCATTTGGTTGGCAATAAACATCTGTTACACGGCACCAAGATGCAGCATACTCCAGCCCCGCCTTCACTTGCACACTGGGATAACTCACTTTCGCCTCCTTTCAATTCGGCTCCTGATTTTCTCTACTGTGCTCGCTTTCTGATTTGGTAACGGCATTATATAATAGGAGCCAGCGGCGGCGGCATGCAGGCTGCCATCTGTTTTGGGTCAGGTTTCGTTTCCAGACCTTGCCGCTTTCATTAGAAGGCACGTCCCCTCCACCCCACCTCCACAAGGGTGCGCTTTCATTTTCTCTTAAACACAAAGGAACAGAAACGAAATCCGTAATGGACAGGACATCTTACTTTTCAGCGGAATCGTCAGCACCATCCAATGAGCGGGCCTTGGCCAACAAGCCTACCCTGGAAGGCAACAAGCAGCTGCTACAGTAGTTAAAGCTCCTTAAAGACCACTCATGTCTTGGGGAGGAAGGGAACGATCCTCGTGGGGTTTCAGTAAATAGCTACATTGTGATGCTAAACCATTTGTTGACCGGATGATCATGCTTCTGGTTAAACTAAACAGAAGAACGTTCGGAATCAGCATTTTACCCTAACTGTTGTGGCGAAAAACCAAACATCTACAGCAGGTAGGCACAGCGTAACTCTACAGAGTACATCTGTTTGCTACCCCACCTCAGAAATCTGCAAGCAATTCTTTCATTCCTTTTTAATTTTTGCATTATGTAGCGCGAATGAAGGTATCAAAGCTCTTTACTCAAGTACTAGTTCCATTACAGAATTCTGCCCGGTGGGTGATAATGTGCTGCGCGGCTAAACAATTATAAGGTCCCAAAGGCGAAACCTATTGGCTATGCCAATGCTTGTTCCCTTTGACAGTGCTTCCCTATCTTCCCCTTTCACTCACAGGCATCCTAGAACCAAACAGAGCTGTTCAATGGAATTTCACAACTGCCCTATTCTAAAGGTGACCACCTGAATATTGTGGCAACATATAATCTATGGAAAATGTGGGTTCTTCCACTTAAAATTATGATCCCACTTTTTGATTCTGAATTCCAACAGTAATGTTCATGTCTCCTCATGACCCCTGCGAGCCAAATTGTTTTACAAGGCTAGATCATTTAATCACACTTGCACAGATAAACCTGACAAACAGATCCAGTGGTCAAACTACTGCTAAGGTTCCATCTCATGAGCCAATGAATCTAGGAAACTCATCACTCTGCAGTTACCAGTACTGCTAAGTAAGTGAACGGTTTGTCTCACATCTTCACAACACACAAAATAATAATATACTGGACCCTAGACCAGCTAGTGGTAGGCCAGGAAAGATCTATGAAGTGATTGTGATCTCAGTACTGGATAAGATAAGGATGATAATATATTGAGGTGTGGGGGTTCCAAAACTTATTTGATTTTTCAGGTGTCTTTGGCATCTCTCCTCCTACTCCATGGTTAGCCAAAAATTGTGGCTCATAAATGGATTGTATCATTCTTGGAAACTTGTTCTCGGTGTATATCAATTCCACTCTTCCAATATCTCCTGGGCCAGTTGCAAGTTTCCGCCTTTCTGCATTTATTTAATCTTTCCCTTAGATTGCTTCTTGTCCTTCATTCATATGGAATCGGCTTCTTTATTTAGGTAGACAGTACTCAGCTGGTCCTTAGTTTATAGGATCTGCCAAGTGTCCTTGATTCGAGAATCAGCCCCACTCTGCATGCAGACGGTCGATGTCAGCCAAACTCTTAATTAAATTAATCAGCTTTGGGAATCCTCTATGAAAGAGACAGAATTAGGGAGAAATGGACCACTGTCCAGGAATATAGATACTGCTAATGGTTTAAGGCAGGGGTGTATATTGGCCCCTCTCCGGTTTTCAACCTACCATTGCTGACGCGCCATTAGCACTAAACCAACTTCGCTCTTATGCCCTCAAACTAGATATGGATGCTATTTCATCACTGTACTATGATGATTATACAGTTTTACTGGACCTTATTCCCGTAGGCCTTCAGAGGAAACTTGAAGCATTCTCATGATATTGTAAGGCAAACGATCTACAAATCAATGTCACCAAAACCAAAGTATTTGTGTTTTCTAGGAGAACTGTTCAGAAAATAAGGCAAAAGTCGTGGATCAGCAGTGCCTAGGTAGAGGTGGTAAATTAATATAAATACTTAGACCTCCTTTTTAAATATAGTTTTATCTTTGAAATCTCATATGGATCAACAGGAAGCTCGATCTAAGGCTACTGCAGGTACATTACAAAGAATGGACTTTGCTTTGGGGCATAACTCCGTAAAAGTAGTTAAAGACAACTAAAACGCTAAAATAGTACATTTGCTTATGTATGTTTGCGAGGTCCTCTCAGAGAAAAATACTGACCGGTTGCAGACTATAGGAATAAACATCTAGAAAAGATGGCTTGGCCTGCTCAGAGGTACAGTGAATAGTGTACTGAGGTTGGAGGTGGGCCATACCAATATAATACTTAAATACAAGCAATAGATTCGCAATTATTGGGCCTGCCTTATTGAGTTAGCTGACTTCTCCCAGAGGAAATTAAATCATATTTACAAGCACATGAAACAGGCTCATGGACTGCTAACCTGCAACTTGCAAGTCTCAATCTCTTGAGGAAAGATCATTACAAACCCCTCAATATTGTAAAATCTAGACTGAACGTTAACTTCAGCTTAGCTTTAACAAAAAAATCTGTACTGCCTCACACTGCTCCAATACATTTACTGTTTCTTCTTTTCTGTGTAATCTTAGTTAAGGCAGTTGTTTATTCTTGCCGTGTCCACTGCAACACTGCTCACCTCAGTTACCCTAAAATATACATAACTTACTACTGCACCAACACAATATTGTTGAGGATTGCAAAAAATGAACATCGCACCAAACTTGCATTCACTGCACTAACTCCTGGTCCACATGTTTATCCAGTTTAAATCCCATTTTACACATAGAACTTTACATAATCACAGGGTTCGCATCATATGGGAAAATATCTTTAAGAAATATCGAACTAAGTGGACCATGGACTGTACTCCTTAGCCATCAAGCCATGGTGCATCAACGCTCATTTAGATTACAGGCTGCTATCTTCAGGAGCAATCCATCTTTGCACAAACACTTGGAAGGTAAGGCCTCAAGTTTTGTACAAACCTACAACATTTCTCTTCACACAGAAACTTTCTAACTGAATGCTGTGCTCTAAAAAAGATATTCAACACCACATGATTTTGGAATGAAAAGTAACACAGGGAAAATTAGAATGCCAGTGATCTCAGGTTTTGAAGAATCATGGTTCAATCCTGGACCCACGAATTAAAGATAAACAGAATCAAGATACAGGTTTGGGTTGCTATGATAAAGTATGAGCTTCATACATTAGAAGGCAACAGTAATACAAACTGAACTAAGGCAGATACTTCAAGCTAAATGTAACCTTCATTTTCTTTTTGTGTGAAGGTTTTCAAGATTTTTGTGAGGCCTGACGATCTGGATTTGGTCAGGCATGATCAAGTTTAGGTTTATTAAGTTATCAAAGAATGAAAACGGATCCATCAGAACTAGCCTGGATTAGGTTGATTTATGCTTGGTATAGGAATCGCATAGGTTTGTCATCATCCAGTGCTACTTTCACAGACCAATAAGCAAATTCTTTGGGTGAAAGAAGTTCTTATACTGGGGGTCGTAGGGTTAATATTAAGGGATAGGCTATTTGCTGCACAACAGCAAGCTGTTTGCTTACTTGTCAGTCCACAAAAAGTAAAAATAAAGTCAGGCACAATACTGTTTTTTTGCACATGCAGCAATAGTTTCCATACCATGTCAAGCTACTGCTTGAGCACTGGATGAAAAGATTAGTAAACAAAAAGGTATAGCGTGATAATCATAATTAAGGATTTTTTGTCATATAACATACTTGAAAGTTTCAAATTCTTACAGAAAACATTTATGGCTATAAAGCATCTCCACAGCGGAAGAGAGATGTTGATTTAATTTTTTAAGAAACAGTTGCAGGGACAAAGGAGCCCTAATGCAGGTTCCCATCTCCTTTCATAGGCACAGCAATTGTTAAGGGTGAGTCATACAGGTGGAACAAGAGTCCTCAATTAATTTCACAATTTCAGTGTCATTAACTATGAACCAAGCTGCCTTTAACCTTTGTTAAGTAAGTGAAGTTACCTTGTTCTTCATGAACTTGGAATGGCTTCGGTATACCTCCATTTGCTTCATCTCCTCCTCCCTCTCCTCTGTGCTTAATGCTCCATTAGACTTTAGCATTTGGATCTCCTCCTCCATATCGCGGAGGCCACGCTCCATGGACGTAATCTTCGAGTCCTGCAAATGAGTAAAACTTAGATTAAGGTTTATTTCAGCTTTATATAACTGTGGGTGCATATTCTCAGCAGGTTTCTTAGTAAGCACTAGTATCACAACCCAAAAATGATTCTACTAAAACTAACCTACGTCATCCAGTCACTGGCAGACATCATTTCCCCCCACAACTCAAGTACAATCATGACAAGAAACAGGGGTTTAATGTTGATGATTTTTTTCCTACTGATCAACTCCTGCATCACTAAACCACATTACAAAGTACTGGTGCAACATTTCTCAATGCAGTTCTGCTAGATGCCGATTTTCGTTTTAAATTCTGCATCTAGCATAGCAATAATGAACATTCTAATGTGCATTATCATGAAAATTGCTTTCCACCCTAGTTATGCGCTCCAAGCTTTAGCCTATGACACAGAAGAGTGGAGGGCAATTATCTCAATGATAATGCCCTCTAACATGTTCATTCTTGATAACAGAACATGCCCACTGGAATTAGCAAGCTGTAAAAGATCCTTCTAACTGTTAAGATTAACAAAAACCGACAAACTGTAGGTTTGCTAAATGTTTGTGCCAAGTAATTTTAAGTGTAGTAGAGGAGTGGAGTGGCCTAGAATGAAGCGGCATAAAGTACAGTAGTAGAGAGTAGATTAGTGCAGAGTCCATTGGTTTTGAGTAAAGTGGTGTACAGTGCACTGGGGTAGAGTGCAGTGATGCAGAATAGATTAGAGTGCAGTGGCATAGAGTAGAGCGGTGCAGAGTGAATTGCAGTGGCGTAAGAGTGGCACAGAGTGACGTGGAGTGGCGCAGTGTGGAGTGGCGAAGAGCGGCAAAGAGTGGCAAAGAGTGGAGCGGCAAAGAGTGAAGTGGTGCAGGGTAGTCTGCAGCGGCCTGGAGTGCAGCGGAGGAGGGTGCAGTCATGTAGAGAAGGGTGTCAAAGTGCAGGGTCGTAGATTAAAAGGTAACAGAGTGCAGGGTCGCAGAGTGGTGCAGAGAGCAGGGAGTGTACAATAGAGTAACAAAGTGCATTGACAGAGTGCAATGGTGTACAGTGATGTAGTATGCAGTAGCATAGAGTGCAGGGTCACAGAGTAGAATATTGTAGAGTTTAGTGGCATAAAGTGCAATAGTGCCAAGTAGTTGTCATAGGTGCAGTGGCATAGGGTGCATTGGTTTGGAGTTAAGTGGTGTAAAGTGCATTGGCGTAGAGTGCAGTGGTTTAGAGTACAATGGCACAGAATAAACTGCAGAGGCGTAGCGTGGCACAGCATAGAGTTCAGTGGAGTAGAGTGGCATAGAGTGCAGTGGCAGAGAGTAGATTGTTTAAGAGGAGAGGGGAGTGGGGCAGAGTAGAGAGGAGTGGGGCAGAGTAGAGAGGAGTGGGGCAGGGTAGATCGCAGTGGCATAGAGTAGAGTGGTGCAGAGTAGAGTGGTGTAGAGTGCAGTGGCATAGAGCAGATTGTTTCAGAGTAGCGTGCAGTGTTGCAAAGTGGAGTGGCATAGCGGGGAGTGATGCAGAGTGGAATGACCTAGTTTGGACTGGTATAGATAGCAGTGATGCATAGTAGAGTGGGGTAGAGTGCATTGGCCTAGATTAGAGTAGTGTACAGTACAGTAGAGAGGCTTAGAGTGCAGTGATGTTGAATGCAATGTCAGAGTGGAGTAGTGCACAGTAGATTAAAGTGCCGCAGAGTATATATTGGCGTACAGTGCTATGGCGCTGTTGTGAACCCCAATGTACCCAAATATAGGCCTAGGTAGTTACATGACCTTTTACCTACATCTGTCCTACCATTGTTCTACACAACAGGTCTGGCACTGACCTTTTACCTAGTTAGGTGCTACATGACTGATGTGGTTTTCTACGAAAACTAGCCTCATGTATTATACATGAGGATCCTCAGTATCACAGCAGGTTTACCATCTTCTGCATAATAACTCTGTATAAGGGTCACCCCTATCGTCATCCTTGCCCGACATGCCCATAGTACACTTCTAGATAGAACCCCTGAGGGTACCTTTCGGGTACTACATCTTTGCTGGGGAAACCAGAGGAGAAAAAGACTTCCATGCTGACACGCAATGCTGAGGTTCCTGCACGCAGACATTCCAGCACGCAGTGGTCTGACATCCCTTACGGGGTGTCCTTCTTGAGACCTGTGGAAATGTGGATTTTTCTGGTCAGTTATGTCCCCTATCTTGGACCCCAACGGTTCTATGTGCATGTTACAAGTACATGTATGTTCCCTCCAGTTCCAGTTATGAAGACGCAAATACATGTGCGTCCACCGTTAACATGTCCTCTGTTGATCCGCCATGAATGGGCCGGATATTCCATTCCTAAGTACGAAAGGCCACCGCCTTTATATGGTTCACTTATGCCATTTTACAGTCCAGGCAAGTAGGCCCTGATTCTGTCATCAAACTCTTCTTGCCTTCTGCCTCTGAAAGCTCCAGTCTGAGCCTGCATCTGTGACCATGAACTTTGTCTCATTCTCTGCGCGGCTCACGAAGCCTGACATCAGCCTATTCTCTGCCAAGAACTGTATTTCACCTTCGAATTATCTGCTTCCCCCTCAGCCGATGCATTCCTGCCTAGTAGTTTAAGTAAACATTCTTCCAGTTACCAAGCAAAAGGCCCGGCTTCTCTGTCCTCATGCAAGTAATTCATAGTCCTGTTACCATGGAATATTTCTACCCCCTCGCATTTAGTGTAGACACTTAGACGCTTGTACACGCACACACAGGCAGTATAGAATAGATTCTGTCCGAGAGTCCTTCTTTTGTGGATAACATAGTTCTTTAAACATAGGATATTAGATATGATTTGGGATTAGGTTGACATAACCCCAGACTTTTGTCTCCACATGTAGAGCTAAATGTCAAGTCCCTTTCTCCCTCTAGTTGCACGTCTATCACACGTCATGCGACTGCGCACGCATCTCTGCCAAATATTTCTGCTGACATTGCAGGATTCTCCAGGTATCCACCCACACATGACAAATTACCCATTATCATCAAGTGGACGCCCACATGGACGCCCACCTTCACGCCTACTTACACGCCCACATGCTCTTATCTCATTCTCTCTTGCTCTTTTGCTTACGTACAATTGAGAAATGTATATATACTGTACTCTGTGAATAATGTTTTGAGAATATTGAGAATACTTTTCAGTCCCTTCCAGATCCTTTTTTTGGTGATGGAAATATTCTCCCTTTGACTCGAGTTAATGGAATAAATCCCTTTATGAACCTGATACCACAGACTCAGCCTCTTGTTTTATGCATGATCTTATTTATATACTTAAAAGTCTGAGAGCGTAATATTTTATTTACCACATAATGGCGCCCGAACAGTTTAATCTCTTTCCCCACACGCCGGAGATGAAGGTCCAGTTTTGCCCCCTTCCATAGCCGTGATGGACTTCAAGCGCGCACGTCGCGGGTCTTCCCGCCAACTCCCTCAGGCCAACGAAGGGGACAGACTGCGACCAGGCATCCATACGAGGCGGTGAGGAACGCAGATTGTCCTACCCAGAGCCCACCTGCGAGAGAGCTGTGTCCGAGGTATACAGAGGCCCACCAGATTCCGAAGTCCCAAGTCCCGAAGTTTCAAGTCGAGCCCGAAGTTTCAAGTCGAGTCCAGTCCGGTAGTCCCGTCCAGTTCAAGTTCAAGTTCCGTTCCGAGGCCTTCTGTTCCGAGCTACCCGGTGAGTACCATTACCGGGGAGGCGTTTCTGACGTGCACATAGGTTGTGCCGGTCAAGACGGGTTTGGGTACACAAATCCGGTCTGCACTGTTTCAGCAGTGTATCTGTACTGTTTAGCAGTATATCTAGTATGTCAAGTATGCCAAGTAACTAGTTTCCTAATGGCCATCATTATTGTTCGTTGTTTGTTAAAATGTTAAATGTTAAATGTTAAATGTTTTAAATACGTCCTGCATATTGTGGTGTGAATGAATGTTCATTATCGTGTTTATTGTATTAAGTTTGTTCAAGATCAAGTATCAGATCAGTTCTTAATATGCCGCTCTTTTCGAAACTAAGACAGATCACAACTAGAAAAGGGGTACTCGAAGAAGCTGTTCCCATTCCTCCTTGGGACACTCCAGGGTACTTCATGTATCATAAACATGGCCTAGACGCCATATTATTTCTTGATCTATGGGTAGACTACACTAAGGAATTACCAGAAAGTCAGAGGTGGCCCGCAGCTGGGACCTGGGATGCAGATTGCATCGTGAAAGTAGAGGAAGAATTATGGAAAAGGAAAGCTAGACAATTAACAGAAAGACGCCATTGAATTATGGCGAAAAGAATCGTATAGACGTACGGAAAAAGCACGTAGACAGGAAGAGAAGAGTAAGGAGAATTCAAATAAAGTTCGAGAAAATGTGTTAGTTGAGGAAGGTATCCGAGTAAAAGCAGAACAAGTAGATGGACAACGAAACACTCTTATGAAAGAGAAAATGTAGACCAGCTTGGAAGGATGCCATTGAGTTTTGGCGCAAGGAGTCACATAGTAGGTCAGAGTAAGTGTTTCACGAAGCAGAGAGGAGTAGACTGGAGTCTGGAAAAGCCAAGGAACAGATGTTACAGGAGTAATTGGAGTAGGTATAGTAGCCCGAAGGTTCTTGAACCACCCACCAATTGAACAGCGCATAGCTGGTGTTTACATGGTCCAACATTTGACTACGTTGTCAATAGGAAATTGAGAGGGGTGTAGCTAGAGAAGGAGCAACACCTGTGATTTGATGACACCCCTAATGTACAAAGTGCTAACGAAAAAGTAATTTTTGAAAAGTTTAGCTTGAAAAAAAAAAAAAAGAATTGTGGGTATTTCGAATTTGCAAATTGTTCAAGAATACAGGTTTGTGTTCTTGGTGGTCCAGTGAGCCAATGTGCTGGGTCAAGTCGGTGAGATTATGACCCCCTGAGTGCAAATTGTAGGTAAAAATAATTTTTCAATTGAGCGAATTATTGCAGTTTTTATGGAATTGAGTAGTCTTTTTGTCTTTGACAGCTTCAGAGTGAGGAGAAGGTGGGGGCTGTGTAGAGCAGTATGTGATACAGAAATCGGAGACAGATTCTGACCTTGTAGCCAGTGTAGGTGGGGGCCGGTGAGAGGAGCAGAACAGAGGCACTGCTTAGAAAGCTTCTCTGACATCGCATCTGTGTAATGCCTGCAGCCGGAACAACAAAAACGTTGGCTGGCAGCCCAGGCTCAGGCCGCGCTGAGGGGCTATTTTTAACTTCTCTGATAAGACAGGGCAGCTGAGAAATGTAAGTCGAGAAAGATTCCCTTGTTCTATTCTGTGCAAAACAAGTGTCCCGAGGAAATGTATATGGAGAAGATTTGTTTTATTTTTTAGCAATTGTTATATTGCTTCTGGCCAGAAAGTAAAATGTTGCTATTGCTTGGAATTTTAAGGGCTATGTGCCTATATAAAAACGATTTTCAAATTCAGACATTTTTGAATTGTGGCCACAAGCTGCCACCAGTTGCATTGGATAAATGATCCAGTGGTTAAAAGTCTGTGAGGAGAGATGAGAGGTGCGTCTTCGTCTGGGACATTAGGGTACATTGTGTTGACGAAGATGCATAGCTCATTTTTATAAAAGAAAACAAACAGGTTCGTGTGTTCTTCGTTTTTGATTATTATTGCTGATTCTGTTTTTATAAAAGAAAACAAACAGGTTCGTGTGTTCTTCGTTTTTGATTATTATTGCTGATTCTGTGTGTCAGACTTGACACGGTGATTTCAGATGGGGGTGTATAGGGCAGGTAAATAAGTTATTGATTATAAGCCTGACAAATTAAGCAGGCCAGAGTGTTCGCCTCTGAGCTGTAGGTACTATAATTGCGCATCACTGCTCATTTATATATGTTAGTGTAATTGTCTATGCTTTCTGTGCTTGGTATACTGATGGCTTGGCATATGTATTTTATATATGTTTTGTTTTTGTGTTGTATTGACCAGTCTATTTAGCGTTTAATACCAAGTTCTCCTGTGCAAGTACAGAGATAGTCGTGACGACGGCGATCTTTGCACAGCGCTTGGCTGGAACTTGTTCACAATTACTAAATTTAACTGACGTGATATTACCTTTATCATGCTGTCAAAATAGCAGACAACACGTTATCATTGTATGTCTAATTGGTGTTGGAGATGAATGAAATAAAAGGAAAAATTATGCAAGACTAAAATATTTTTCACATGACTGCCTTTCTCTTATAGACAGGCAGCCTCGGTCATATGTTTCCAGATTGGACATTAAGGAACAATTATGATCTGTGCACTCGCATCTTAACTCTTGAAGGCCTGTTTTAAATAAGGACTGCCACCACAGAGTGACAAATGAGGCTCGGTATTTAGGGTAATGAGAAAATATCTGACAGGATTTCCTTTTTAAAGTTTGCTTTAGTAAGCTCATTCTTGTAAGTGGTGGCCCCAAAAGTTGACTTGTTTTTAAATTAGGCTATTTATTGTATAGGTGGAAATTATTGCAAAATGACTGATTTCTTTAGCAGATAAATTATTAATTATCAACATTAACAACTGTTCTTAAACTTGGTTTTCCGAATATTTAGGTAATTTAGCATTCCTATTAGGGCCTACTAGCATTAATATTGACTTCAGGTTGGTGTAGGTTCATGTAATAGGGACATTTGCATATGAGATGTCATTTGGCCAGCTTATGAGCTAACACAATGAGGTTTGTACATTAATTTGAAGGATTTCTCGCCGTTTCAAATACGCTGTGTGTCTCCTATGATTTTGCTTACGCCCAGTAGCTACACACAGGGATTAATAGTGTTGACAAGACACAGGGTTTGATAGTGTTTGACAGCAGTGAAATCTGTTTCAGATTTCCTCCTGTCAAAAAGGGGGGGGAAGGAGGAGAATATTGGCTTTCTGCTGGCCCCTGAGGAGGTTCGCTTCCCGCTAGCCCCTTAAGAAATTAAGCCCCTTAGAAATTAGCCCCCTTAGAAATTAAGCCGAGGAAATAGGTATGGTGCTTTCCCCTTTTTCTCATGTTTTATTGTGATCTTTCAGGGGAATTAGTTGTGGGCACCGGAACGTATTCAATTGATTTCTGGTTTGTCACAGCCCAAGACACAAAAAAGACTAAAGTCCTCAAGAACACACTGTGGCATTTGAAGAATTAAAGAGAGCTTTATGTCAAGCACCAGTTTTAGCAAACCCTGATTACAACAAATCGTTTATGTTTTTGTGACAGAGCGGGATGGAACAGCACTATCTGTCCTAACACAAGATCATGCAGGAAAACACGAGCCCTGTGCTTATTTTTCTAGTACATTAGACCCAGTAGCACAGGCTTTGCCTGCGTGCCTAAAATCAGTTGCAGCAACGGCCTTAGCCATAAGACAAAGTGACTTGATAGTGCTGGGCCACCCTCTGACAGTACAAGTACCACACGCAGTAGAGGTTCTCTTGAACCGGACACAAACACAACACCTGACTGTAGCTAGACTGACAGGCTATGAGCCAACGTTATTTCAACCACACATAGAGATCAGACGATGCAACATACTGAATCCTGCTACCCTTTTGCCCTCCAGTACAGAAAGCGTTTCACCACACGACTGTGTTGAAGTAATACATACCGTGACTAAACCAAGACAAGACTTGACAGACGTTGCACTCCCAGACCCCGACCTAACACTATAAGTTGACGGCTTATGCATGAGGACAGGGGCGGGAGAATTAGTGGCAGCATATGCAGTGACTACTGATACTGTAATAATAGAGACTAAAAGAATAGACATATTGTCAGCACAAGCAGCAGAGCTCATCGCCCTGACACAAGCGTGCATAAGAGCTAAGCACCTGAGAGTAAACATTTACACCGATTCTCTGGCGAGAAAGAGTTTTCTTGACCTCTCATGGGGCCAAGATACAGCATGGCCCCCATATTCAAGCCCTACTGGAAGCAATACATTTACCAACAGCCATAGCTATCCTAAAATGTAAAGCACATACTAGAGCCACAGATACCATTTCCCAAGGCAATGATCTGGCAGACCGAACAGCTAAACGGACAGCTCAGACCCCACTAGACATGACAAAGTTACAGGTTCAATAAGTGTCCAAAGCCATGACAGTTAGGGATCCTTCCAAGGATGTACAAGACATACAGACACATGCTACTATGGACGAATTAAAGAAATGGTCGGAACAAGGAGGGGTACTGACTGATCAGGGTTGGATGAATAAGGGCAAATCCACATGGTTTCTTCCTGATACCATGGTACAAGTGATTATAAATACCGCACATAGTCCCACACACTTAGGAGAGA
This sequence comes from Triturus cristatus, assembly GCF_964204655.1. Taxonomy (NCBI): domain Eukaryota; kingdom Metazoa; phylum Chordata; class Amphibia; order Caudata; family Salamandridae; genus Triturus; species Triturus cristatus. Next base: position 315,379,702 of record NC_140585.1, read on the forward strand.
AAGCAATGATAGATAGCTTACAGAATATATGGTTCAACAAGCACCTGCGTGCAGCAGCGAAACAAAAGGTCAGAACATGTATGATCTGTTGCCAATTCAATGCAGGTAAAGGCATTCCGATGGAACAAGGTGGATTCCATCCACCTGACCACCCTTTTGAAGTGCTCCAAATGGATTATATCCAAATAAACAGATGTAGAGGTTACAAATATGTCCTGGTACTAATGAAGCAGGTGTCCCTTCTGTTAGGGTATACCTGGAAATTCCATTGTGTGCGACATCCTGAAGCAGCAGGCCTTGTAGAAAGACATAATCATAATGCCGGTTGCCCTCTTTTACATGCGAATGGTAGCTCATTCTAGAACAGGCTTATCTCCCTATGAAGTGGTCTTTGGTAGACCACCAAATATGTGGGGCACTCCAATGCCTAAAAGATAATAACATGCTGACAGATTACCTGGCTTCCTTGATGTCTGCACTACTCTCTTGTTGTTCGCAGGTTGCTGCCGCCTTCCCTGACAACACCCAGGTCAAAGAATACTCCATCGCTCCTGGATGAAAGGCGCCAAAGTCAGTGCTCTGGACCACGGGGACGGCCGTTAAAGTCAAAGTGCACCTTCACCACTCTTTTACAAAGGAAAAAGACTTTGAACTTGAATTTTGGATTTTGAACACCATTTTCTAGAGGAGACTCCCCAGCAGTTTCCACAAAGCTAAACTTAGATCTAAAAAAAGTCAGAACCCGTTTGATCAATTAAGTCCACTAGGTGGTGAAGCGGTTGAACATGTATTCTGGCTTGCATAAGATCTTGGACTATAATATTAAAAACAAAGAGCAAGATGTGCATCACGATAATATGTATCAGCTTAATACTACATGCTATTTTTCCTCCTATTGCCTCACTCTTATACTCCTCCACTAATGATACCATAAAGCACACATTTAGTGATCTGCCATCCTATGAGCTATCATATCGACTTGCCTTACGCAACAATACCTTTATTCAGATGCTGCACCATTCACATCAGACTAGCAATGCTACAGACTGCTGGGTCTGTGGCCGACTCCCCCCCCTATCAGAACTATAAGGGAGTTTTGCCCCTCTTTCTCTATCCGTTCACACACAATGGCTCCTGTGGAGCATGGTTTAGTTTGATTAATTCCCTAGATTCGAATTCCGCAGTTTATCAAGACAACTGGGTATGAGGAAACCTGAATTTAGTTTTTGCTTAAAGTCTGCTACCCTAACAAGGAGGGACTTCCCAAAAGAACAGGAACTGATCTAAGAAATGAAGTATATGGATTAGGTAATTTTACACTTAACCTCATGATCCTGAACGTTGAATCTGAAGCTACACCAATCTTGCCCGCCATGTCCGTATTCCCAGTAAAAGGGGAATTATGTATAAGAAAGAATGGCTCCATACACATGGGCCATAGTAAATGCACCACTGTAATAAAATTCAGTGATCAAGGCAAGTCTACATTTAGAGCTTCTCGTCATTCCTACTTTATATGTGGCCAGACCGCATATATACGCCTACCTCTAGATTGGGATGGTACCTGTTACATAGCATTCCTCCTACCACCTGTTTTCCTAGCTCCTCCTGATTATCATAGAAATACTCATTTAGTACACAATAGACAGCAGAGAGATCTCCCAATTGTCGATTACACTGAAACAGCATGGGAAAAATACACAGATTTCAATAAAGGTTTCTTTCCCTATATAGGTACAGTTACCAATAGTAAGCTGATACGTAGATTAACCAGAACCCTTGAAGCAGTAGTGAACGAAACTATTTCCGCCTTAGGCAATTTAACAGAAGAGCAGTCTGCTATGCGGATTGTTGTGCTTCAAAATAGTCTTGTCCTTGACGTTATCCTGGCCGATAGGGGCGGAGCTTGTAGGGTCATCGGATCAAGCTATTGCATTTTTCATACCAGAAAATTCGCCATCTGTATATAAAGCCATAACTCGCCTTCATAAGATTGTAAGCCAGATACACCAGAATCCAGGCACCTGGACTTGGTCCGGTTGGTTTTGGAGTGTATTATCTACCTTTGGATGGAGGGTCCTATCCTTCCTAGGTATTGGCCTTCTCATACTATTCAGTTGCTGCTTATGCCTGCAATGTGGACCAGCGATTTGTGGTCTGTGTGCCACATCGTGCATTCCACATCAAGATTTTCATTCAAGATCCCGGAAGAAGAAAGAAGAACAAATGATGCTATATGAACAGATCAATGGATTAATGAAGATTGATATCTCTTGACGGGCAAGTAGGGGACAAGGAGGGAATGTGGAAATGTGGATTTTTCTGGTCAGTTATGTCCCCTATCTTGGACCCCAACGGTTCTATGTGCATGTTACAAGTACATGTATGTTCCCTCCAGTTCCAGTTATGAAGACGCAAATACATGTGCGTCCACCGTTAACATGTCCTCTGTTGATCCGCCATGAATGGGCCGGATATTCCATTCCTAAGTACGAAAGGCCACCGCCTTTATATGGTTCACTTATGCCATTTTACAGTCCAGGCAAGTAGGCCCTGATTCTGTCATCAAACTCTTCTTGCCTTCTGCCTCTGAAAGCTCCAGTCTGAGCCTGCATCTGTGACCATGAACTTTGTCTCATTCTCTGCGCGGCTCACGAAGCCTGACATCAGCCTATTCTCTGCCAAGAACTGTATTTCACCTTCGAATTATCTGCTTCCCCCTCAGCCGATGCATTCCTGCCTAGTAGTTTAAGTAAACATTCTTCCAGTTACCAAGCAAAAGGCCCGGCTTCTCTGTCCTCATGCAAGTAATTCATAGTCCTGTTACCATGGAATATTTCTACCCCCTCGCATTTAGTGTAGACACTTAGACGCTTGTACACGCACACACAGGCAGTATAGAATAGATTCTGTCCGAGAGTCCTTCTTTTGTGGATAACATAGTTCTTTAAACATAGGATATTAGATATGATTTGGGATTAGGTTGACATAACCCCAGACTTTTGTCTCCACATGTAGAGCTAAATGTCAAGTCCCTTTCTCCCTCTAGTTGCACGTCTATCACACGTCATGCGACTGCGCACGCATCTCTGCCAAATATTTCTGCTGACATTGCAGGATTCTCCAGGTATCCACCCACACATGACAAATTACCCATTATCATCAAGTGGACGCCCACATGGACGCCCACCTTCACGCCTACTTACACGCCCACATGCTCTTATCTCATTCTCTCTTGCTCTTTTGCTTACGTACAATTGAGAAATGTATATATACTGTACTCTGTGAATAATGTTTTGAGAATATTGAGAATACTTTTCAGTCCCTTCCAGATCCTTTTTTTGGTGATGGAAATATTCTCCCTTTGACTCGAGTTAATGGAATAAATCCATTTATGAACCTGATACCACAGACTCAGCCTCTTGTTTTATGCATGATCTTATTTATATACTTAAAAGTCTGAGAGCGTAATATTTTATTTACCACAGACCAATCAATATAAACAAACACAAGAGCAACCCATATGTCCCTGTGAACTGGGTATTTTGCACTAAGCAATAACAATGTCCACAAGGAACTTATTTGAAATAACGTATTTGCAATAAGGAGTACAAAATTATATACTCATAACTGAATCAATCAGGAGAAAACACATAGAATTAATAATTTAAATTCAATTTGAAACAATAACCTGGACAATAATTTACTTCAGCCGAAGTAAAAATTGGTTTATTTTACAATTAACAATTTATTAACAAAAACAGTTAAGGTCACAAATTGTTTCTGATACTATAGGCACATTTATAGAAAGTGAGAAAGTGAACCCAGTGCAGTGATCATAGCCTTCAAGGTGAAAGTTAAGTGAATAGAAATCAAGGGAAGGTCTTAAAAACAATGAGAGGCATTCAACAATAGCATGAATCTATCTTGCTCTCTCTTAGTTTGTGTCGACGGCGTTTCAACCCGCAATGAATAAGGGGTCTCTTCAGGACAGTTATCTGGGGACTAATGGTAGTTTCGTATTCCCACAATGTTGTATGGTGTACCACTGATTGAAGCAGGGTTTGAGGAGACTTTTATCAGTTCAGTCCTGCAAGTATAATTGTAAAAGTGATCTTCACTCGTCCTGGATGTGTTAGCAGCAGAAGGATTTGGGTTTATATCCGATCAGTATCCGCGACGATTTAAGCATCTCCATTCAACAGGCTGCAGCCTGTTGAATGGAGACGCTTAAATCGTGCTTCAATCAGTGGTACACCATACAACATTGTGGGAATACGAAACTACCATTAGTCCCCAGATAACTGTCCTGAAGAGACCCCTTATTCATTGCGGGTTGAAACGCCGTCGACACAAACTAAGAGAGAGCAAGATAGATTCATGCTATTGTTGAATGCCTCTCATTGTTTTTAAGACCTTCCCTTGATTTCTATTCACTTAACTTTCACCTTGAAGGCTATGATCACTGCACTGGGTTCACTTTCTCACTTTCTATAAATGTGCCTATAGTATCTGAAAAAATTTGTGACCTTAACTGTTTTTGTTAATAAATTGTTAATTGTAAAATAAACCAATTTTTACTTCGGCTGAAGTAAATTATTGTCCAGGTTATTGTTTCAAATTGAATTTAAATTATTAATTCTATGTGTTTTCTCCTGGTTGATTCAGTTATGAGTATATAATTTTGTACTCCTTATTGCAAATACGTTATTTCAAATAAGTTCCTTGTGGACATTGTTATTGCTTAGTGCTTCTTGAGACCAAGACATGGTCCTTAGCTCTCCCACATCAAGTAATGGGATTGGCTTTAACCTAAGGGGATTCTTGGCTTTACACCTACATACACACTAGGTACACTTAGGTACATCCAGTTAGGGTTTGCATTGTAGGAGAACACATTATTACTGTCATGTATCCCTATGCCTGCATACATTAATTGTTTTAGCACTATGGACGAATTCTACCTTTTCTTTACTCTGCTGGTGCTTATAACCGTACAGATCTGTTTCGGTCTCATGGTTGTTGCAGCACACGTATTTTATCCTAGAATGATGCTGGTTCAATAAATCCTTATTGAAAACGTCCCCACTGTTTATTCTGTGTATCTCTCTGAGACAAAATGAGCATGAAGGACTGAGCGAAAAATATTGTACTGTTGCCACGATCCTAGACGGGTCAGGGTTGTCATGTTTGATAGTTGCCTGAAACTATTCACTCCTTGGTAAGAGGGGCTCATAGTGGCACTGTGAGCTAGCTGGTTTAACAGACTAACATATCCTTGTGGGGTGTCTGAAATCAGTCTGACCACCAATCCCTTAGTTTATGTTGTCTAAATGCGCAGATCCTATATCGATTTGTAGGAACTACACAACAGTGCAGAGAAAATTGGCATAGAGTGTAGTAGTGTAGAGTATATTGGTTTGGAGTAAAGTGGTGTAGAGAGCATTGGTGTAAAGTGTAGTGGCATAGAGTGCAGCGGTACAGAATAGCATGGCGTACTGTGGAGTGTGTAGAGAGGAGTGGCACAGAGTAGAATAGAGTGGCAAAACTGCGGTGGCGTGGAATTGATTATTTCAAAGTAGAGTTGAGTGCCAAACAGAACAATGGTGCAGAGTAGATTAGAGTGACAGAGTGGATTGGCATAGAGTGCAGGAGCGTAGAGTGGAGCGATGTAGAGGAGAGTGGCATAGAGTGGAGCTATGCAGTGTAGAGTGGCATACAGTGGAGTTATGCAGTGTAGATTGGCATACAGTGGAGTGCTGCAGAGTAGAGTGGCATAGAGTGCTGCAGAGTAGAGTGGAATAGAATGGAGTGATGCAGAGTGGAGTTTCGTAGAGTGCATTGTGGTAGGGTGGTGCAGTGGCAGAGTGCAGTAGAGCGCAGTGGCATAGAGTGCAGTATAATCACGTAGAGTGCAGTCATGCAGAGAGCAATGAAAGTACAGTGGCATTGAATGCAGTGGGATAGACTGGTGCGAGTAGAGTGGTGCAGAGAGCAGTGGCATTCAATACGGAGGTGCAGAGTAGAACTGTGTGGTTTAGAGCGCAGTGACGTAGAGCAGAATGTTGTAGAGTATGGTGGCATAAAGTGCAGTGGTGTAAAGTAGTTGGCGTATGTTCAGTGGTGTAGGGTGCACTGGTTTTGAGTAAAGTGGTGCAGAGTGAATTGACGTAGAGTGCAGTGGTTTACAGTAGAGTGCAGTGGAGTAGAGTTGCGTAGAGTGAAGTGATACAGTGCAGTGATGTAGAGTACATTGTTTCAGAGTACAGTGAATTACAGTGGAGTGATACAGGGTAGAGTATAGTAGTGCAGGGTAGAGTGAAGTGGCATAGATTAGCAGCACACAACAGTGGCACAGCGCTGTGGCGCAACGTTGACTTCAGCGGCGTGGAGTGGCATAAGGTGCAATGGCATAGAGTAGATTGTTTCAGAGTAAAATGAAGTGGCGTAGAGTGGTGTAGGGTAGGGTAGAGTGGAGTTGTATATAGTGCAGGCGTAGAGTGCAGTGTTGCACAGTGGAGTGGTGCAGAGTGGCCTAGACTGAAGTGGTGTAAAGTGAAGTGGCCTAGACTGGAGTGGTGTAGAGTGCAGTGGTGAAGAGAGCAGTGGTGAAGAGTAGAGTAGTGTGGTGTGGTGCAACTTAGAGTAGAGAGGCGTAGAGTGCAGTGTCGCAGTGCAGAGGTGCACAGTAAATTGTGAGTGGTGAAGAGTAAAGTGGAGTGGTATAGAGTGGCGCAGAGTGTAGTAGTGTAGAGTGCAGTGGCGTATAGTATAGTGACGCACAGTGCAGTGCAGTGTAAATTGGCATAGAGTGCAGTGGTGTAGAGTGTATTGGCTTTCAGTAAAGGGGTGCAGAGTGCAGGGCATAGAATGGAATAGGAGTAGCGTAGACTGCAGTGACACAGAGTAGATGGTTTCAGAGTAGAGTGATGTGGTATAGAGTAGGCCTGGGCAGTAAATTCCGGTAAATTTGGGTAATTTCGCGTTCCGCGGAGAACGCGAAATTGGCCAAAATTCTGCGTTCCGCGACTTCGCGAAAGTTTTTGCTTGTTTGAGTTCTCAAAATGCATGCTTGCGAGATATTTCTCCCCGAGCACGCAAACAGCAATTGTGAACAGGAAAAAAGCATCGCGAACAAGCAATTCCGCGTGTTCGTGGAATTTCTGCGTGTTCGGAGATTTTTTACCGTTTCGCGGAGATTTGCGTAACGCGATTACGCAAATTCCGCCCACCCCTAGTATAAAGTGCAGTGGTGAAGGGTAGATTAGAGTGGCTTAAAGTGGATTGGCGTAGAGTGCAGCGATGCAGAATGCAGTAGCGTAGAGTTCAGTGGCATAGGGTGGCATGAAGTAGTGGCATGGCATAAAGTAGAGTGGCATAAAGTAGCGTGGCATACAGCAGCGTGGCATAAAGTTAAATGGAAGAGTGCAGTGTTGCAGAGTATACTGTTGTAGAGTGCAGTGGTGTAGAGCGGTGTAGAATGCAGTGACAGGGTATTTGCCTTTTCTACATGGTTGGAATGGTTGAGTGCAAGTGGAGCAATCAGGCAGAAAGTCAGGCTTCCTCCTATATAACGTCTAAGGTCTGGGCAGATTCCCTCTCTTTCTCCAGAGTGAATCCAAACACCTAATGTTTCACAAACAGCTTAAAGCTGGACTACATGCCTCCTCTAAAGTGGAGTGTCCATGACTTACTCTAGAGAGGATTGTTGCTATCTATAAATCTGTCACTTTTATCATCATCTTTAGCATGGCCAGTACCATAATGAGTCCCCAAGAGGCTAAGAGGAAAGATGCTTCAGGCTTTTCAGTTGTCTACTGTTAGTCTCAGTTGTGGAGGACTGCACATGACTGTTCGGACAGACCCAAGCTGCAAGTTTCTAGCTAAACCCTCTTTCAGTCAGATAAGGACATAGTCTTATCCACCAAGCAAGTAAGTGAGCTGATGTTCTTCAAAAGTGAAAATGGAAGTATCTCAACCATTTACTCAACTACTGGCCTCTAGATGAGCCTTGCTAGCATACAGCAGAATGTGCAGGTTATTTGGTGAGAGGCAGAAGTGTGTAAAAGCTAGTTCCTCAGAAACCATGCTACAAGTTAAAGGACAAAAGGTCTCTCCTTTGTGCTGCAAATTGTCTCTCTCTGAAATAAATGGAGAAGTAGAACTAACCTCTACACAACCAAGTAGACCTCATGAAAAGAAGCACCCTCTTTGGACTATCCCTGATCATCTGCGGTAGCCTATTACGGCAGTCAGAGGAAAGGCATGCATGAATTCTCTCTCTAAGTCTAATAAAACATAGTTCCCTACGAATCCGAGACCATGCTCATTCAGGAGGAAAAATGATTGCATATAGTGTTCAGGTGAGTGGCAAATGTGCCTATGTCTGGACGACACCAGGACTTGATAATGTGCTAAAACACTAACATAACACTCGGCCACTTGTGTGGAAGATGGGAGCAACTAGTCAGGCTGTCCATTCTGGCATTGTCTATGCATGAATTGTGAGGGGCATGCAGTGCTGTAAGGACTATTCACAAAAGTCTACCCTCAGCCGGCAGAGCTGCAGAGAGTTTTAGCACACTTGCTTCAATATGTAGAAGAGGGCTGTGGCAGCATCTTGGTGAATTATACCCCTGAACGGTAGTTTTTAAGGGGTTAAAAAGCTTGCCTTTAGCTAGAACAAATGTACGCAGCGGGGGTGAATGTAATTGTTCACCCAAGACAATGAAGAAATGTTCTCTAAAGTTAACTCCCCACCCAAACATTTGTGTTGATTGTGACTGCAAACTGTTGATGGAGCAGGAGAGTGTGGAAAAGAGCATCATAGCAAAAGAGGTAGCGATGAAAGACTAGGATGGGTTTTGACTGATTATCTAGTAGTTGGTCCAAGTGTTTTGCCAGATGAAGTTGTCAGAGACTGCATTTGGAGCTTGGTATTGTTGATCACACTTATGAAAAATGCTTGTATTCCGAGAAGTCTTTAGACTCACAAAACTGCCATGCTTTCATTGTTGAAGAAATGAAGATATGCTGACCAATATAAACCTCTTTATAGGCATATATAACATTTGCTGGCATGCCATTTCCTCTCCCGACATACCCTTGCTGGTATTTCTATGCAGACCATTTCATTGTCAAGGTACTTTGATTAAACATTTCTTTGGCACTATCGCCTTATGGTATTTTCCTAATTATTCCTTATCATTGAATCAGATTACCCTTTTTCTTTCCCGAAGGTAACCTTTTCGTTCTGGTAATATTTTTTTTATTTGATGTTTTTTTAATTCATGCTATGAAATTGATTTTAATGTATTAATATACAGTTTGTTTTGCTATCCCCAACGGTAAACCAATTCTATATGTGACACATTATTAAATGTTTGTATTAATTAAATTACAATGAAACAAAAATGTATAAATATAGTTTATTCCTAATTACATTTAACTGCATTAGCATTTGTGAAGCAAGCACCCATTCTTTTTAGGTCGAGCCTAGGCAGTGCATATGCGCCGTCTTCAGCATATGCTGTATTCACTCTGTGGGCTCTGAACACGGCCAGTGCTTTTCATTGGTTGTTTCGGGTGCCTTTTGAAATTCCTTTTGTGTCGTTGGTGAGTAGTTAACATGTGTCCCGCTTTTTGGCTGTTTTGTTCCTGCCCTGGATACTCCCCCTGAAACATGGATCCTTTCACTATCATCCATAAGTTTTGTTTCTGCGCACTCCTTTTTATTATCCTTTGTTGCAACAACTGGCTTCTATCTAACACCATTTGCAAGAGACCTTGGCCAGGTCATCACTATCCTTCTCCATTCTGTGCCCAGCTCTCCTTCGTCCCTTCTTCCGCTGGTCTCTTATGCTTGGCCTTCTCTGTGCTTATCCCAGCTTTTTCAACCCTATCTGTTCAGCCTTTTTCGCGCCAGGCAGCAAGGGTGAAAGTGTACTTCTAGGTCTCGCTGCTACTGGAAGACCTGATCCCTCGCGGTCCGGCCCGTCTCCTCCCTGTGGAAGTTCAGTTCTATCGGCTCCACCCTAGGCCCTAACTGGCTATCCACCTTCCTCATCTTCCTGTCTTCTTGTTCTCATTCCTGCCACCCCCAACTCTTTGACGCCCCAGCTAATTCACTTTCAATTCCAAGGTGCCTTATTAACAGTGTTGTTGGCGCTTTGCTTACAGCAGTCTTCCTTTCTACAGGTTGCAGAGGCTAGGAAGTTGATGGGCTGTCCAACGTGCTAGGTTATTCGCAGAGCTCGTAGTTATTGGTTCCAGGATGTCGCACCTCTACATTGGCAGATTAAGCTATCAGGTCTGGGAGAAGGGCACCCAGCGCTTCTTCTGCGGCTATAGCAGGCACCTGGAGGTAGACATAAAGAATGGGTACATTGAGGGTAATGAAAGGAGACGCAACCACAGATTTTGCTACCCTTTCGGTTTATTGAGTTTTCCCATTAGACTCTTCTCACGGCAAGTTAAAGGTTTTAAAGTCCTCACTTTGAAATATTTCATTGGTAAGCTGCATTATGGCTAGCACATTGCGTGCCAGGACAAGAGACCCCTCAAACTGTTTTTCAATTTACATAGAGATCACACAAGTTTTCGCTCCATGCTGAGTTAGTGAGTCAAGATTTACAGGTATGTTTGCACGCTTTAATGATGTTCTGTGTTTGCATAGCACACAATTATCCCCTCTGATGGTTCAGTCAATATATACCCTCCCTACCCCCCACAAATTCCTGGACAGTGAAACATCAGGGGATATAGCCATTCAACTTGCAGTTCTGTGTAGCCTTTTTCAATCCTGTGGGCCTTTACCCTCCGACCAAATGTCATCACTGATACTGCTTGATATTCTGGGCCAAGAACGTGAATCCATGAATGATGCAATACAGGAGAAGAAATAAGTTGCTTACTACAGATCTCCAACATTAGTGCCTTTCATGGATTCACATGCTGCCCTCCCTCTTGCTCGCTAAGAGGTTCACTAGATACTTATTACAAGTGCTTTAACATCTGAACTATGGGAGCCTCTGAGGGAAGCGGAGTTTAGAGCAACCCTCACCATTGGCGTATTATTATTATTTATTTATATACCACACCATCACCTAGCAGGCATCCTGACGCTGTGGTACTCAGCGATAGAAGAGAGCAACCTCATTCAGTCACTAGATACTAGATTAAAACAGCCAGCGATTCTACTCTAATTTTGGGAAAAGCCAGAAGCAGGTTTTAAGCCATTTTCTAAAGTGTAAGAGATCATCAATGGATCTCAAGGTCACAGGCAAATCATTTCAAAGTTGAGCTGCTGCAATCATGAATGCCTGCCCCCCCCCCCCAGCAGAGTCCACACAATTCTGGCCACCCTGGCCATTTTGACAGAGGAAGAGCGTAAACTCCTGTTGGGGGCATACCATTTTAATGTCTTCTTCAGAGAAATTGGTTCAATGCCATGGAGAGAATTAAAAACAATACACAAAGACTTGAACAAGATTCTTTACAGTATTGGTAACCAGTGTAGGTCGGCTAGAGATTGGGTTAGAGAGTATCTTCTCAGCCTATCCAAGGCTAGGTTGGCTGCAACTGCTTGAACTCTCTGTAGTCCCTTAATTAAATAGTTAGGAGCACCTAACAATGAAGCTTTGCAATAGTCCAGTACTGAAAATCACATCAAAACTAGGGGGGTCACTTTTTACTAATAAAGAGGAAGTAGAAGAGTAGAACGGTCAGAAAGGACAATCAACAAGACTGTTTCTTATTGCCCCTAAACATCCCGGGGGATGTCATGCTTCATCATCGAGTGGGTGCTCCTCGTTCTGCCGGTGCTGCAATGCCCCACGGGTCCCCCGAAGGGTCACTTTTGCAGAGATCTTTTGATTTTGTTTCTGTTAGATGAGTGTGAGGTTGTCCAACTTGAAGTGCAAAGCGAAGTGTGGTGATAGTGAGTTAAAACTGACTAGGCGATATCCTATACTCCTTTATTCTATAGGGGAGACGCAGCGCCAGGGTGCAGGGGCGAGTGCACTGACCAGCGTGTCCAGCGTGACTACAGGCCCCAGGAGACATTGGGGGCAACGTGAGACTGCCGCAGCCCTCCCTTTCCGCCCGCACCGGCAGAAGAAGACCTCACGCCTCCTGCTTCGCGGGAGACGCAGCGCCAGGGTGCACGGGCGAGTGCACTGACCAGCGTGTCCAGCATGACTACAGGCCCCAGGAGACATTGGGGGCAACGTGAGACTGCCGCAGCCCTCCCTTTCCGCCCGCAACGGCAGAAGAAGACTTTGCGCCTCCCGCTTCGCGGGAGACGCAGCGCCAGGGTGCAGGGGCGTGTGCACTGACCAGCGTGTCCAGCGTGACTACAGGCCCCAGGAGACATTGGGGGCAACGTGAGACGGCCGCAGCCCTCACTTTCCGCCTGCACCGGCAGAAGAAGACCTCGCGCCTTTCGCTTCGCGGGAGACGCTGCGCCAGGGTGCAGGGGCGAGTGCACTGACCAGCGTGTCCAGCGTGACTACAGGCCCCAGGAGACATTGGGGGCAACGTGAGACTGCCGCAGCCCTCCCTTTCCGCCCGCACCGGCAGAAGAAGACCTCGCACCTCCCGCTTCGCGGGAGACGCAGCGCCAGGGTGCAGGGGCGAGTGCACTGACCAGCGTGTCCAGCATGACTACAGGCCCCAGGAGACATTGGGGGCAACGTGAGACTGCCGCAGCCCTCCCTTTCTGCCCGCACCGGCAGAAGAAGACCTCGCGCCTCTCGCTTCGCGGGAGACGCAGCGCCAGGGTGCAGGGGCGAGTGCACTGACCAGCATGACTACAGGCCCCAGGAGACATTAGGGGCAACGTGAGACTGCCGCAGCCCTCCCTTTCAGCCCGCAGCTCGGTTAAAACAAACTGTCACCTCAGTCCCGCGGGACGCGCGCGGACGAGCGCCGGGCAACGGGCGGGCCTTCTGTGGCCGTCAGGGGCCAAAGGAGGCCGGGCTGGGCCACCCCCGTTTATCTCTCGTTTGGCCAGTGACTGCAGATCGCTCAAACTAGAGTAGGAAGGAGGAAATCGTCAGGATACCTGAAATTAGTGGGAGACTTTGGGACATTCGGACACGGACTTAATCTGATACTTGTGCAGAAGGTCGCAAGGTGGAGGTTGTGAAGAATTGTGACGAAATCTTCCGCCCGCCAAAGGTGTAGAACCCGGCTCCCCGCCATACAAGAATCTTCGGTGACAACCTGATTGTGATATCTATATGAGGTTGTTGTGACTAGTCGTGATATGAGTGCCCGGAAGGAGATGAGCAGGATGGCGGGGGGAGGGGTAAGAGGTACCTTGGATGCTTTTATAGTGAGGGCGGAGTCTCTTAAACCATGAAATACAGTTAACTGAAAAAAGGCTCTCCCTGGACAAGCTTATTGAACAAAAGAGATCATCTATGGGCCCCATTGCCAGATGCCCATCCTCTCTTACAGGGCCTGTCCCGGGGCAAAGCACTAGGGGAAAAAAGGTTAGCACTAAGGCTACAATACACGCCGCACCGCTAACAGGGAAGGCTCCACAACCATTCATACTGGAGACAGACTATAATAACTACGATCAGTTAATTATTCCCTCACAGGAGGGGGGAGTAACACCAGACCGAATTTCCTTGACATCTGATTTTTTAGGGCAAGGGGATGCGGTGGATATAATGCCCACTCAGGAGTTAGTGGAAAAAAATGCTCCAGAGTCCAGAGGGGAGGTGGTCACCCGCTCAAAAAAGGCTTTGCAGGCAAAGGGCACCGTTATTAACACTGATAATTCTATAAGAGAGACGAAGGCCCCAGCCAAGAGTATACGGAAAGGGGGTTCATACGCATCGTAAAAATCAGGTCAAGGAGGAGGAGTGAGAAGGAATGGGGTCGTGGTAAAAGAGGCTTCTACACTATCAATACGGTGTCCGTAATGTAGTGAGATAGCAGAAACTGAGAGATGCAATAAAGATTTAATCACCAAGTTGGAATCCCTATTGTTAGTATACCTGGGGCCCCTGCAAGAAAGGCTAAACGCGATAGAAGGGCAACTTTCGCAGCCAATTACAAAAGTTGGGACGTAGGCAGTAATAGAAAAGGGACACAGACCGATAGGGAGGGGAGGCACGGAGACCAACACATACCCCAAGATAGGATTGCTCAATGATGGCAGTACTGGGACGACTAATACAGTAACGGACCCGGCCACAGCTAGACAAGAGGCGCGAAGGAACAACTCTCGAATGGGAGGTATCAGAAGCAAGGCTCGAGGCCACCTAGGCACAAGGGAAGAAAATGGCCAACCAAGGGGGGAGAGGCCAGAGGTCACACCAAGCAGGGATACTGCGTCCCAAGCACAGCTAGTCGAAAGGGTCATGTCGACCGATTCGGCACCTCCAGCAGTGAACAAGGTAATTAAGACTCAGGAATTGCCAGTGTTAGACTTACCCCCCGATGCAAGCCCTTATACAGTGGTTTTGACACGGATCCATGCATGCTCGGCAGGCAGGGAAGAGTCCACACGCGCCCTGATCAATAAAGCAGCTCATTGGTTGGCCACTAATGTAGGTTTCAGCATTAGCAATTATAGACACATTCTAATGGCGAGAAGAGTGTCATGGATTGGGAAAAGCTGGAAGGGGTTCCCAGGAAACTGCGTTATACTGAATTTTAGATATCCAGAGTTGGTAAGAGATCTGCTGTATTACCAAAAGAAGGGTATCTATCAGGAAGAAAGTGCTTCTAGGGTCAGAATGCTCCCACTGGGCTTCTTCTATCGAGACTCATTGTATGCCCAGAACAGGGAAGATCCGAGGCAATTAAGGACAAGGGGAATAGGGGGGGTGATTTAGTTCCATTGTTTAATCGATATGCCCCCCTACAAAGTGTCTCTGCCTTAAGTGACCTAGATTGACTAATAGAGTGGCCACTTATAGATCAAGGGGGTGCCCAGGAGGATGCGCATCATGCTACTGCTATTGGAGGACTAGGTGGGGAACCAACCACCATGATAACTCAGCCTCCAATACAGTAAGACTAACAATGGGTCTAGCCCCTCTAGAGGAGCGGTACCCCAAATGGGGCTTACTGTCTTAAGGCCCAACCCTTCATTAATAGAAGGACAAGGAACCCTTAATATAATCTGCTGGAATATAGCGGGCCTGTCTAGCAAGCTACAAAAATCAGGATTGGCTAGATTATATAAGGAGTTTTAACATTTGCCTGCAGGAATCATGGGAGGTACATTCTTCCAATCTAGCAATGGAAGGGTATAAAATGTACTTTGTACCTGCACCAAGATCTTCGGCAGGGCGAGCAAATGGGGGTCTTATCACTTACGTGGATTTGAGGATAAGGGGAAGATGGGAGAATTTAGCCTGGGACTCTGTCTGCATTCAAGGTATACAGCTTACAACTAGGGGTCTAAAACTGATTTTATTAATTTTTATAATGCCATTAATGGAGGACAGACATTGGCCAACCTGGCAGAACTGGATTACAGGCTGACAGGAATAGAACTGAACGGGGCAAGTAGAGCACAGCTGGTGGGGATGGGTGACTTTAATTGCCACCTGTGCAACCATCTACTCAATAGCAAGGGGGGGTGGGCCTCATGTCCAAGGGAAGCGGGACTACATATGGAACATACCAGGGAGGGACTGGATGTAAGTAAGATGCTGGGCACCCATGCCCTGACTCATACTTTGGATTTGATAAGAGAAGTTGGGGAGCCGACCTTTAAAGGGAAGGGAAGGGGCTCTATTATTGACTTTACCTTCGTACCCACCACTCTATTAAGCCGGATAGTGAGTATTATTGTTGAGCCAAGCATTTTTAGTGACCATAACCCGCTGGCCCTGACCTTACAGGACCCTGATCCAGTCAAGCACCCCCACTCTAAACAGACTAGAGGCTCCTTAAAAACTACGGATCAGGGAAGAAGATTAAGATGGGCAAATATTAAGTGTGATAAATTCTACAAGGCCCTAATGACAGAAGAAAATCAGCAGATATGGAAGTGCTTAGACCCTGCCATTGTGGGGGTGGGCTTAATTACCGCATTTGAGGGAGTTGCCCATTGCATAGATGGGCTGCTCAGAAGCAGAGGCAGAAAATAAGTAGAAGTTACTCCTAGGTGGTTTAACCAGCAATGCTCCTATGCCCTGAGAGATCTGAAAATAGCACTAAAGATCGTCCCCAAAGACAACAACAGGGTGTCTACGTGTAGGGGGAGATACAAACAGGCTCTGAAACAACGTAAAACCTCATTGCAGAATGAGGCATGGGAAAACATGAGTAGCGGCAGAAGCTAGGGACATGACTGCTTTTTGGAAAATTGTGAATGAACCACTTTTCCAAGACAAGAACAAACTCAAGCCAGTTTGTCATGTCCTCCCGGAAGCCTGGGTGGAGCATTTTAAAGGTCTTTACAATCACAAAAGCCAAAGCACTCCTCTCTTATCTGACGGGCAGGAGATGGGGTAGCTTTGGAAATTCCTTTCACCTTAGGTAAGATAAAGGTAGGAATTGAGGGACTGACCCGTAATAAGGCCCTAGGCCCGGATGGGATCCCCCCGGATCTCCTGATTTCTCAGGTAGATTTGTGGGAGCCCATCCTGGCAAGAGTAATTAATACAGCAGTAGAGGTAGACATGCCTCCTTTATGGTCCACTGCGATAATTGTCCCAATATTTAAAAAGGGCAATAAAGATAACCCACAATGCCCATTTCCCTCATAGATGTCTCAGTTAAAGTCATGGGGAGAGCAATACTAAACCGCCTAATGGAATGGGCGGATGAGCATGACATCATCTCGGACATCCAGTACGGCTTTAGGCCGGGCCGCTCAACAACTGACCAATGCCTTAATCTTTATCTCCTGGCTGCCAAGTACATCGTCGCTAGTAAAGAGACGGTGTACCTGGCATTCATGGACTGGACAGCGGCTTTTGACCGGGTTAATCGCACCAAATTGTGGGCGCTATTGGGGGATATGGGTGTGGATCCAGGATTGGTTAACATCCTATGTACTTTACATCAGTATACTTCAGCCCGGGTCCGGTACAAAGAGGAGGGTGATACCACGGATTATTTTCCCCGTTCTAGGGGTGTCAGACAGGGCTGCATTCTGGCACCTTTCCTATTTACATTATATATCAACAGCTTAGACAAGGCCCTGGGGGTATTAGTGGCGGACGCCCCGAGGATAGGTTACAAGAGAAATACCGGTCCTGCTTTATGCGGACGACGCGTTGCTTTTGTCACGCACCGCGCGGGGCCTGATTGATGGTTTTGTTACCTTCATGGAGAACCTGGAGCTGTCCGCTAACCTCTCCAAATCTTACATTATGCAGATGGGAAAGAGGCCAGGCAGGAAATGTATCTTTAGGATTGGCTCCCACCCCCTAGAAAAAGTGCAGGCATTTTCTTATTTGGGAATTGTGTTTGACACCCGTAATAGGTTCAATAAATTGTTAGATGAGAAATGCAGTTCCCTTACCAGCTCTTCTGGGGCAATTATGAAATTCACACACAGGCTGGGACAATGGGCTCCAGAACAAATCGTGAATTTGTATAGGGCCATTAGCAAGGCAAAATTTTTATATGGCAGTGAGGTATGGGGATTCATTGACCCCCAAAAGGATACAGGCTGAAGAAAATAAGTTCCTGCGTAGGTTACTTAGAGTCCCACAGAGTATCCCATCCTACTCAATTCACGAAGAGCTAGGTCTCTCTTACGTCAGAGACGAGATTCAACTAAAGCCTCTATCCTGTTGGATAAACATATGAACTAACCCCAAAGCTACTTTAGGCAGGCAGATCCTAACGGATTGCATTAACAGGGAGCATGGGCATAACATTCCCTGTTTGAAATTTGTAAAGGAAACTCTCTCTGGTCTGGGTTTTGCGAATTATTATAATAACCAAAACTTGCTGGCAGAACGGGACAAGGAGTTTATTAAGTTGGCATTCGAAAAGCCGAGGGCGTCTGCCAGGGAAGATATTGAAATGGTTAAACCAACTGTGAGAGCACATCTGCATGCCAAATCTAGTCCAGAACTGGAACCATACCTGGCGTATATTTACAACGCCCAAGACAGATTCCTGATGACTAGATTTAGGATAAACCTATTGCATCACACACTGGGGAGCCCATCTGGGTTTTTATCATCGATTGAGTTGAGGGGCCCTTGCCGCTGCGACTATAAGTCTCCGCAGGATACGCTTCATTTTGTTTTATTGTGCCCCTTTTATGCTCATTCCAGGATGTTGTTTTTACAGAATATTTTAAAGTCCTTAAGGTTCAAACAAGCAAGGGTGGCGTTGCTATTTTTAAAATTGTCTGAGGAGCCCCTCACCCTTTTTTGTACTGTAAATTTATTAAGGATGGCTGCTAGATTAAGAAAAACGATAGACTCCGGTTGCTGATTTGGGACACGAAATTTCTCTCCCGTCTCTTGTACCGTCTTACACATGATCTTACACTGATCTTTTATCTCAGATAATTTTTCTAAAAATTAAATTGCTAGTCTATTCTACCTGCATTTTATGATGTTTTGTATTTTTACAGGTTATATACTGTTTTTAAATTATTTAAAATAATGGTAGAATGTTTACTGTCTGTGTTTCAAATATTTGTTTGGTACTTTTATGGTATTGATGGATACCGAATAAAGCAAGTAAATCAAATCAATCTATAGACTCCCCTGACAAATATATGAAAATTGGTCATAAGGTGGATGTTAAAGATATTGTTGTAAAAATGATCATAAACTTGAAATATATAAAAATATTTCCAACCAGCGGTTCTGAAGCGCAAAGGCGAGCGACACATATTGTATGAGTGTAGAGATGATGCCACTGGCACAAATGAAAGTAAACAACTGACTTTTTACACAGCTTTGAACATCTTTCCACTACTACAAAAGGAAATACAACTGGTTGTACCATATGGGGTAAAAAGTTTAAAGTTCTAAATGCAACCAAAATAAAACGACAAAAAAGGGCTCAGGCCACAAATGGCAAACACCCCTAGCACTGAAGGAAATAAACTAATAACAATTCACTCAAACGGCTTGTCAAACATGACTTATCTATACCGCTAAATTTTAAATGCTGTTTTAGGCTGGTTTCTGAGCAAAAGTAAAACATTCTGTAACCAGCTCTTTCAAACAACACACTCAAAAGGGAAAAAAACGAGAATAAGGGTGCTGCAAGTCTCAAAGCCACCTGATGTCGGTACTGCCTTAATTGGACTGCTCTGACTTATTACAACATCACTTTACGAACTGGACTGCCACGCTCAATTCGAACATTCATCTTGAGTCAATTAAAAGTTAACTGGATGCAAAACAGGGCAGAAAGTGACCTACTTCAGAACTCTTCTTTAGCCCAACAAGCAGTGATCAGTGAGAACAGATCGCGCGAAGATATTGGAAAACGATCGAAATGCGAACCATTGAAATTGGTAATAGCCTATTAGGTTGTTTTGTTAATCTAGGATCCCGTGGTAGAAACGTAGAGCCTGTTAACAATGTAAAGCATATCACTTACAATTTAACAAGTCAACATGAACCTGACCGTTCATGGGATGATCCAGAGTTTCCGGGTCATGGGTTACAGTCTGAGGAGACCTGGTGTCTTCTCACAGCGAGTTGTTGGACTGACTTGGCTGTCAACAATACAAGAAAAGGGATCTTCACGTAGTAAAGTGTGCGGTGTGCCTTTGTGGGTCTGGTGTGTGTTTGAGGGGGTTGTTTTCATTGTGCCAGTTCACGTTTGGACACAGTGGGCATCCAATTCCAAACATGGAGATGCATTATTTCTAACATGCAGATTCTCCCCATCTCTCCATACTACCAGCATCATAAAGGGATCACCAATGTAAAGATGAATGAAAGCAGGAGAATCAATATGGTCAGGGCTTAATTTGTGCCGGTGCTTGCCGGTGCTTAGCACCGGCACTTAATTGACAGGGCGGGGTCTACGCATCTCGCCCGGCCCGTAACGTGCGTCATTGAGGTTTTTGTCCAATAGATTAAAATACTCACTGTACTCTCTCAGTCTCATCAGCGTGTGCGTCATGCAGCCTGGCAGAGCCTGCAGGTCACAGGAGAAGTTCAGTGCGGCTGTGTGTGTGAGTTCATCGACATTCATTCGACAGACAAAGTGACTAACTCACACTACTTCAACGATTCATTTCAATTATTTTATTTTTAGCTGCTGCCGTGCTGCGCACCGCACGGTGCGAAAGAGAATAAATTATTGGTGCCTTGGTTGGTGGCGTAGTAAGTAGTGTGTGTGAGGCGGCAGAGGCCGCAGCCTGGTAACGGTTTCACTTTCGCCGGTAATTTTACATTTTACAGTCAGTGAGTGGGGGGTGGGCTCAGTGGGCCGTGTGGCGTGCGTGCACGTCACACTGATTTATTGGGGCGCGAGAGGCGGGCTGGATTTGTAGGTCGCAGTGAGTCGGTTCTGTTGACTCTTGACTGTTCTGATAGGGGGCGGGGCAGCTGTACGCGCAGCGCGTGGCAGCTTTTTGTCACATGCCCACGCCACGCCCCAGCACAACTGCAGCCCACTGCTAACCAGTCCGGGAGTCGCGGGAGGGACACACACTGCGGTTCGGACCGGACCACACCTAAAATAATCAGTAACTTATTCCACACTGAGCCCGACTGGACTGCCCACGGCCCACCACGAGTAACGCGGTAAGATTTGTGTTTGAGTTGTGTGTATATTTGTGTTCTTGTCGTGGAAGAAATCGCCACAATTTAACCAGGCCATCAACCTGTGCACAGTGTGCAGCCGCCTCTGGTTACAGGCATTTGCATGGTCCTGGGTACACCTGGCGAGGGCCCGCAGCACGTCAGCTGTGATTGGTAGTATGGTAATAATGTCAAATAGCCAAAAGTACTAAACTCAATACTGCTCATTTTCCAATTTCACGCGAATGCCATTTATACTACTAAAACAAGTCCTTCACTGCCGAGTAAGTCAGAACCCCAGGGTTCTCTAAGAGCTACTGTAGGCGCACTGTACTCCATACATTGGAGTAACACTATATTTTACTACAGACTACATATTTTGCCTTTAAGATAACAGAACAAAGAATGGCATGGATGGATAAACACCTGCTGTGCAAAATGCATTTGAGGAAAAAAAAACAGGTATCCCCCGGGTGCTTTGCTTTCTGTTCCAATTGTATGGTAACTCAAGAGGCCCAATTAAGCCGAAACCAGTCTTCGGTTGCTGGTGTTCTGATTCAGGGTGGACCTGGAAAAAGAAAGATGAATTGGAATGGTACCCCGAACGACTGCCAGTGGTTAGACAAATTGCGAGTGTTCCTCATATACCATTTTGTGAGTATGTTGTAATCTATTTTACAATAAAGAGAAATACGTTAAATTCACAAATTGTTATCCAACGGCGCGAGAAACTATTCTAAAACCAGAAAATATTAATGGTTAAACATCTGTCATGAACTTTAGGTCAGATTTCTCTAGGACGTCTGGTAAAACAAGCATTGGCAAAGCCCATAGGCCTCACCTTTATAACTCGAGTGCCGAGCTGTTGGCTTTGCAAGCAAACATTTAATGGTATCTCAAAACTATACATTGATTCTAGGTTTTTAAATCATTATAAATGACACAGTTTACTTTTCGAATACTTTTCACTTAGAACACTCTGGGCAGAATCTAAAAAAAATAGGCAAGAATTGGCATGTAAAAGGAAACGTATCCAGGCCTACATTATTTTGCACAGGATACAGCCATTCTTGTTCCTCCTTAGGTGCCCGAGAAGTATAGATGTGTGTCTCCAGGAGAAGTCTCAGGCCAAGTACACCTTTTGCCACAGACGACAGCAGAGTGAATGATGATGCACCCCACCCTAGCCCCCTTCAAGTGCCACAAGTCTGTGTACCGAGGTTTGCAGGGGATTAAATAAAAATAACCCTTAAAGTCTGCTCTTCGAATATCCGTGTGCTTTTACAGACACACTGGGAGGGATAGGGAGCAAAAAAGCACAGCAGGGGCCATTTGAAGGAGGTGGAAGCAACACACGAGGGAGAGAGCAAGAAACACATGCACACAATAAAGCGTTGAATTAAAAAAATTGTTCCCTAAATGTAAGCAGTGGATGGATACAAGTCAAACAACAATATTGTAATGAGGATATGCTCCAGAAGATGCATCAATGCAAGACAAGGGAATCAAGCAATTGAAAGTGACTATCAAGCCAACCCATGTGTGGGATGTAAGCCCACTGTAACTTCACAAAATGTCTATCATAACCAGACAACCTCAGCAGTCTGGTAGGCAAGGCTTAACAAGCATTGGCAAAGCCAATATGTCTCGCCTATGCAAGAGCTATTGGCTTTGCCAATGTGTTTTAGCCATTCTGTACACCAGTGTGGCTGCTGTTCACCACGGCTTAAAGTTAGTGGCGTAGATGAGAATGGTGTGGAGTGTCAGTGTGGAATAGCGAAGAGTGGAGTAGAGTGGCAGAGTGTGCCGTATATTGGAGTGGCAGAGCGTGTCGTATATTGGAGTGGCAGAGCGTGGAGTGGCAGAGCGTGGAGTGGCAGAGCGTGTCATACTGGAATGGCAGCTTAGAGTGGACTGGTGCATAGTGATTTGGCATACAGTGTTGCAGAGCATAGTGGAATATAGTGCAGTGACATTGAATCCAGTGGTGTAGAATGCAGCGTTGTCAGACGTAGTGGCGTAAATTAGGGTGGTGCAAAGTAAAGTGCAGTGGTGCAAAGCGCAGAGGTGTAGAGTGGCATGGAGTAGAATGCAGTGGCGTAGAGTGCAGTGGCATTGGGTGAAGTGGCATAGGGTGGAGAGGTGAGTGGCAGAGTGCAGTGATGTAGAGTAGAGTAGCATAAAGTGATGTAGAGTATAGCGCCGTAGAGTGCGGTGGCATAGAGTGGAGTAGTGCTGATTAGACTGACGAAGAGTACAGTGATGCAGTGCCAGAGTGTAGTGAGAGTGCAGTGACAGTGATACAATAACGGAGTGCAGCTATGCAGAGTGCAGCTATGCAGAGTGCAGCTATGCAGAGTGCAGCTATGCAGAGTGCAGCTATGCAGAGTGCAGCTATGCAGAGTGCAGTGGCGCAGAGGCGCAGAGTGCAGTGGCGCAGAGGCGCAGAGTGCAGTGGCGCAGAGGCGCAGAGTGCAGTGGCGCAGAGGCGCAGAGGCGCAGAGTGCAGTGGTTAGGAGTAGAATGGCATCAAGTGCAGTGGAGTACCGCAGAGTGGAGTGCAGAGGAGCAGAGTAGATTAAGAGTAAAGTGGAGTGAAGTGGAGTGGTGCAGGGTAGAGTGCAGTTGCATAGAATGGCGTAAAGTAAAGTGTTGCAGAGTGTTGTGGAATACAGTGACGTAATGCAGAGTAGATTAGAGTGGTGTACAGTGGATTGGTGTAGAGTGCAGGGGCATAGAGGTGAGTGCTACAGAGTAAAGTGCATAGAGTGCAGTGTTGCAGAGTGGAGTTGAGTACAGTGTCATAGTGGAATTGTGCAGAGTAGACTGGTGTGGCCTAGACTGGAGTGATGCCTAGTGTGGTGGCAAAGAGCGCAGTGGTGTAGAGTGGCGAGGAGTGAATCGGCATAGAGTAGTGTTACAGGGTGGAATAGAGAGGCGTAGAGTGGAGCAGAGTGCAGTGGCATGGAATAGTGTAAAGTGGAGTGGTGCAGAGTAAAGTGCAGAGGTGTGGAGTAGTGCAGAGTAGAGTGGAGTGGCACAGAGTGCAGTATTCTTGGTGTGGCAGCATACTGCCATTACAGACAACACATTTTCATTTGAAATGCCCATTACATTTGCACATACAGTTTTACTAAGAAAACTATACAGTGAACATAGGAACATGTGTGCAAATTGCATCACCTAGTGTAGTGATTTGTTTTGATCATAATAAAGTATTTGTTTCCAAAAAACTTCAGAAATCACAAAAAATAATGTGCTTCATTTGTGTTCCTAATTTTGATATATTGTGAAATACTTTCACCGTTCATTTAAATGTTGTCAAGTGCAAGAAAAAACTAATATCCTGCAAGATTGTCACCTAAATCTTCTCACTTTGAAGTTAGAGAAAGAAAAGTAAACAAGCGCAGTCAGAAATCAGCACCTGACATTTGACCTCAGGCTTTGAATGCACAGCAAATGTGACGAGATAAGAACAAGATTTACAGGTTTGTTTACAGAAAGGGAGCACTCAGAAGGATACTGTAAAAAAGGTTTGGGAAAGTGAAGGTACGAACTCAGGATGGACAGACTAAAAAAATAAAGACAGCAAATGGAAAGCAGGGAAATGTGAGTTACAAACCACAAAGCCAATGGCCAGCAACAGGCAGAATGCATTTCTAGGTCAACGTTCTGAATGTCCCCAAGATGTCTTTAGCAAACCAGGCAGATTTGCTGTCTGGTAGGGTGTGACCTAAACATTAACCTATGCACACTAGCATCACTTTTAAGAACAAATAATTTTCACCTGGTAGAAATTCAGCATGTGAACATTTCAGGCACGAGATGCCTTGGAAATGTAAACCTGGCATAGACATCTAGGAGCACTCGAGAGTCTTTGTGTATTATAAGTATTCAAGCATAAAATTAGTTTAAAACTTATAAATACTATGATGGGAGAAAGTTTCTGACTTTCTAAGCCAGTTCTCTGTACAATGGGCCAAAAGTGTAAATGATGGATATCCCCTTTTTGAGCATCTGAATTGTGTTCAACAAAGCAATATCTTATAATGGAATTGCAGAGTACTTATGAACTGTCTACCAAGTATATGTCTCAATGTTCCCAATATGTCTTTAGCAAACCTGACAGCTGCGCTATCTGGTAGGCTGCAACCTAAAATCGTGCAGACTGAATATTTTCTTATATTCTTTCTCCGACTACTTCAAAAGCCCTTAGGTAAAAACCAGACATGGGTTTGTTATACTGAATACACAAAAATTAGCTTGGATGAGAGTCGTATTGGTTACATGTCTACTGTGCAACACAGTAGTACAAGTTAGGAAGGCTTCAAGAAAACAGAGAAGTCCGATGTATTGCAGATTCATGCACTATCATTAAAAGTACTTTGCACACACATCTCCTAGTCTGCCAATGAACACCACCTATAACATATTTTCATGCTTTGTGAAGGTGCACAAGGTATTCATTCTAATTGGCTACTCCCAGGAGAAGGAAGGGCAAGAAAGCAACGAGTCAACATATGCCAAATTAAAGAAAACAATCAAGGGGCCTCACATTCATAAGATTTTTGATTTTCCAACTCATCGAAGGAACATTATTTCTCATTTCTTAGAATGGAATCCTATCCAGAAGTGAAAGAGCCCTTTGTAGGATCTTAATATGATAAAGGAAAAGGACCTCAAATGATATGCAATCGATATTTGTCATGTACAAATGAAGAAAATATCATGTTGTTTTATCTGTTGGAGAAAGTCACTTCTCTACTACAGCCCTATCTCCAATGATCAATTTTTATAAAGGCTACTACAGAAAGGTTCAAGTATAAATGAGCAATTGTGTGCTTTAGTACGTTTTCTTTAAAGTGTGTAAGATCTGGATTTAAGCCGAAGAACTAGACAAAGTGAAAAGGCTCAAGAAAAAAAGAAAATGTTGATAACCATATTAAAACGTCACATTAAAATTACATTTAAAACCTTATTCAACAATGTCAATAAGCTCCCTACATGCAGAAATTAGTTAAAGCAATATATTATAAAAGGATGCTTAAAGCATATTTGGTATCTGTAGGTGCTACTAAATCAATTAAAATAAATTATAATTTACTCTTGAATGATTTGGTGGATGGAATACCTATGAAACAAACCATGATGACACATGTTATACAGAAGCCAAAGCAATCTATAGTGCTACCAGGTGGAAGAACCCAATCTCAGGATATGGAAATTACGAGTTCCTCAAAACTTAAACCTCTAAATTAGTAAAAGATGGGTGATAGTTATGTCCCAGGACTCACATTGGTGAATGGTTTACAAAGCAGCTAGAATCTACGCAAGAGAATGTATACTGCAATGTAAAATGGCTAGGGGAAACAACAGCATTAATATGATAAAAATTAATCTTGAGAGGTTAACTTTGTTCGTAGATGGTTTATAATCATAAACGATTAACAGAGGTTTTATGGGGTGTGGCTAACCACCATTGATGAGGATGTGCTCTTGCTGAGGTCTCCCATCATAGACTCCCTTCAATTGACAGGCTAGCAGCATTTGGTTTCACGGGCACCGAAGCATTCGAGAACCATTTGAAAGAATGGACATCACAAAAATCTCAGATTTAAAAAAAATGGTACTCATCGTTGCAACTTCAATGGAAATGCAGGCACACAAAGTGGTGCCTGTATCCCGTGTGTTGGGACTGACTGTGCAGACTTGAAGTGGTCTCACTCTGGCAGTGTGAGCTATTCCTTCAGAACCAGGAGTCCTAGATTATCTTCATTAGGTGGGATGCTATAAACAGTGGGATGCATTAGGGATCAGCAGACTAGCTATCAGATTTAAAATTTCCATCTAAAGGGAATTAATTTTGGGTCAGTGGTGGAACTTATTTCCCATGGATATTTCTGAACATGAAAAAAGTCAATCAATATTCAAAACTATGAACTGTCTTCTATATTGTGTCCAAAATATGAAGTTGAAGGTTGCAACTCTTCTATTGGAAACCCGTCAACTACCTTTTGATGTTCCACCAAAAAGCAATATTTTTTTTAGACCAAACAGTCAGATTGCACGGTTATACACCACCTGTAGCAAATTAGGTCACAAAGAACTACGTTTATGAATACTGCATAACAATACAATAATCTTGAAAAAATTAAAGCTTGAATCATTAGTATAAGGTGTGAAGACCTGAATAGTGGTGGCACTTTAAAAAGGTTATACAATGATTTAGGGCAGCTTTAGCGAATGCAGCAATCTAGGATTCAGACTAGGACTCCGCTTAAGGGAAAACTACTCACATGAGAGTTTGGTGACATAGGGTGAAGAGCCAAGTTTAACTATTTCCTAAAACAAGCTTCAGATGATGCCGGCTGGATTATTTGAGGCAAAGTGTTCCAGATTTTAGGAGCCAGATAACTAAAGAGCTCCCTCTAGTTCGGACTTTATGAAATTTTGGGACCAGGTCTAACCTAGCATCAGATGATCTTAAATTCCTAACCAGAACATAAGGTTTAATCAAGGATAGAACGTACATGGACAGGCATTTGAAAAAACCTTGTAACAATAGCAGAGAGCTTTAAAGGCAATTTGCTTCTTATTGGGAGCCTGTGGAGTGCTCTCAAATCAGCCCCAAAGGAGGCGTGTCCATGGAGTTTCAGCAACAGACGTGCAGCAGCTTTTTGGATACGCTGTAGTCTATTGAGTCTCTTTTGTGAGAGCCCAAAATAAAAAGCTTAACAATAATTCAGCCTAGAAATGACCACGGCCTGAATGACAGTTTTTTGGGCTGACACAGAATCTTCTTAAGGACTTTTAACATCCCAAACTTTTTTCCAGCTAAAAGCTTCACTTGGTGGTCAAACAAAAACTTATAATTTAGCAAAATGCCAAGATTTGTAACTTTTTATTTTGGTGATGGTAAAGGGCCCAGACTAGCAGATCAGTATGAGGAGGAACAAATGTCAGCCTGATTACCCAAGCTCAATATCTGTCTTCTCACCATTTAACTTTAGGCAACTATTGTAGATCAAGTCTGCTACTTCTAGGACACACAAATGCAACTGGGAAGAAGAGCTGTTACTATTTTTGAGAGAGTGATATTCAGCTGCATATCTTCCACGTACGAAAGAATGGTAAAGCTGAAGCGATCAACAACATTGGCGAAAGGGTGGACGTAAACATGAAAAAGAGTGCGACTCAGGGAAGATCCTTGAGTAACTCCTTCATGCAGCAAAAGTGTTTTTAAATGGAACAGTTTTTGCAAAACCTAAACTGTTCTGCCCTGCAAAAATGAGGCATGCCAAAACAGAGCCTCATTACCAATACCGCTTTGTCACAATCTTTTTAACAGATGAGATACTGTATCAAACACAGCACTGAAACCTAACATAGTAATTGCTACAGAGCCACCTGAGTCCAGAATGTATCACAAGGATTCAGTGGCCAGTAGCAGAGCAGATTCAGCACTGTAGGATGGCCCAAAATCTGACAGAGTCCTTTGAAAGAAGGTTTTGTCTGCTAAAATGTTAGAATGTTGCTTATTTAAGTGTTTCTCATCAATCTTGGAGAGAAGAAGCAACAAGGAGATTGGTCGATAATTCCCGGGATTAGGCAGGTCAAGCAAAGGTTTCATTAATAAAGGGACTACCATAGCATGTTTCCAACTCTAGGGAACAAAGCCAGTGGCTAAGAAACAATTCAATAGGTAGTGTAAATCCGGATACATCAGCATGGACCCCTGCTATAAAATAAATGGGGACGCAGGGACTAGGGGAGAACAAGATTTAGCAGTAGAACACAAAGAGGCCATATCAGCCAGCTCAACAGCATCACATTTCAAAAATCTAGACGGGTCATCAGATGTGGTAAACCAAACACTCCTGCATGGAGAGGCTCTTCTTGCTTCTGCTGGAAATTAAGCATAGATGGTACTTACTTTTTGAGAAGAAAAAAAAAAAGAGCCAAGTCATTGAATCTCTCATTTGAAAGTGAAATGACAGAGGAGACTTAAGAAACTAAAGTTAGAGATTTAACTATAAAGAAGATCACTGTGAGACTGCCTAATTGAATGGTGGTAGGATTTTAGAGCTGCTAGATAGTCTAATTTACAAGATGGCTCATAGGATTTGTGCCAAAGATGCACAAGGCATATAAATATTTTCTTTATTTGCAAGTAAACCCTTATTAAATCAGCAGGCTGAATCCTCTGTCTTTGAGAAACCTATTTTTTTGAGAGGGATGATCTGCTCCAAGGCCCCGATAATCCAGTCTTCGATTTCTTTACTGGTGTTGCCCAAATTAATGTCTAACATGGGTTTACTATTGTCGAGCTCTTGACAAAAGTTCTTAGGGATAAATTTTGTATACTGGCGTGACTAAACTGTCACGAGGAACAAAGCCAACTGGAGCCCCTCTGATCCAGATCAGAAAAAGGATCGCATAATGATCTGAACCAAATCAAAGGGATCTCATCATGATCAAAGTTAGAACACGAACGAACACACACAGGAACGAACACACACACACACAAACACAAACACACACACACTTACATACATACACACTTACATACATACATACACACTTGCATACACACTTACATACACACATACATACATACACACATACATACACACATACACACTTACATACATACATACATACACACATACATACACACTTACATACATACACACTTACATACATACATACACACACACACACACACACACACTTCAGCGGTCCACGTGGAGTTTGTATGAAAGAAAACAGAAACTGGATGACCACAGTTTAGATCTTCAAACAAACACACAATGTGGACCACTGAAGACTCATTGTATTGATTTTAATGATCAGGGAATCAACTACATACATCTGGAACCATAAGCCATGGGATTAATTCAATTGATCAAGGGGAATCATACATTGTTAACAGTAGGGCTGAGAAAGCAAAGCTCTCTGGGACTCCAATGTGCGCAAGCCCAAGCAGCTGTATTTAACATTGGATACTCAGGAAGCGTTAAGTTAAAAAACAGAGTGGGCCAAAAATGAGGTCCCACCTCCCACAAAGACTTTTGAGTCCAGTTTCTCTTACAGTAGTCCATGGTCTATTGTACCAAATAATTCAGAAAGACATTAGATTAAGACCACAAAGTGACCCTTCACTGTCAGCAATGAAATGCTTTCCAAAAAGTCAAAAAAGCTATCTCGTTAACTTTCCGGGGGAGAACTGAGGATGGAATGTCAAAGAATTTCAATTTTTGCATTTAAATCAATAACTGGTCAGTAACTTTCCTTACTCCTCCCATCTTTTCTTATAGTGGTAGAAACCTAAAAAGCTTAATTCGTCCCATTGAAGTAACCAACCTTTGTGCTTACAGCATGATTATTTATCGGATTTATAAGTAGATAGTAGTTGTTTTGCTATGCAGAAAATTCGCCCCACTTAACTGTAATTCTGATTCAAGTCCTGTAAGATACACAGAAAGACCTGAAGAGTGAAAACCTGACTGTCGCCATCAACGCAAGGTACAAGAGAAGCCAACGAGAAAAGCAATCCTTAACAGGAAGAGATACCTGAAGTTTTTCTGATCACTACTACCCCTCCATCCACTGTAGCACAGGGCTCCCGATTGCCATCCCAAAAGGGGAAAAACACTGTCAACTTAATGAAGATGCAAGGTACTGTAGAATCACAGTTTCCTTGGCTTTCTGTTCTCTTGTTGTCCCTGTCTCAACATATTTTCGAAGCAACAACATATGGTAGGCCTACCAAGACAAGTTGAAAGTCCAAATATTGAATATTTTTTCAAGAAATGGGCCACCAGGGTATTTGGCCTGAAGGGAAAATTGTAATTCTTCTCTGAGGAGCAGGCACATCTAGCGCAATGACATTGCCCAAATCTGGAACGCCCACACACCTTCTCACTACTGGCTTCACTGAAGCATTAATCGACTGGCAAATGCCTCTGTCATAGTTTTTTCCACACCGTTACCCAGTAATGAAGGTCATTTGATGGTGTTCACAAGAAAACACATGCTTTAGGACTTAAGTACATGCTGTTGTAGCTGGACAAACTGAAGGGGATGGTTGGAAAATTAATGCACTCCTGAAAAAAATAAAAAAAATAGCATAGGACTACATTGCTGAATGGGAAAACTAGACATGCAGGGACTGGACCTCCTGATTCCAGACATGGAAGATATAAAGGGCCATGTGGATTATCACACCGAAGAGGTGAAGTGGAGCAGGCAGGTGTAGTAGCTAAGGTCAATGCCCGGAGATGAGGAGACCACCATTTCAGTCATAGGGACTGTAGTGTGCACTCTGGTCGTGCATAGTCCTCACACCAGTGTGTCTCAGTGTGGAAGGAAGTGCAATGGGTTGCAGTGCCTACTGGTAGGCAGGTAAGCTCAAATTTCAGTCCTGGCTATATAAGGCATATATTTTGCCTAGTATACCTTTTAAGGCCACCCATGTGCAACATGATGTACAGCTGCTCATTGCTCAGGCCATATAAGTTGTTACCAATTTGCAATAGGTTCGATTGCATTCGATGTATGTGCGTTTAGATGTTATGCTTCTACTTCATTGATTTATGTATTCATTTGGACATATGGTGGTTGCTAAAGCATAATACCTTTAGGCTTTGACATGAGTGTGCAAGGGAATTCTCGTGCGGTTTTCCTACAGCATTATAACAAGGAAGTTATTTTTCTCAAAATAAACAGCTTAAAAACGTTATAACCACTGTTGGCAGGCCTTTCTGAGAGAGGGATCAGGAATTCGACATTCCAGACAGCAGAGTAGCACAGCTCCTGGTACCGCCATTCAAAGCCAACTGGACTGATTCTCTCATAAGATACTTTACAACAACAAAAAAAAGTTGTCCTTGCCTTGCCTACAAGCTGGGCCTACAAACTGGAAAACCTATGAAGCACTGTTACGAATGTCAGCTGATTCTCTTGAAATGCTGACCCACATCATAGCAATGCTTTTGATGCTCAAGGATTAGACATGTAAGATTCTTAAAAATACACCTTATATAATATATTATAATATAGTGCAAATGCTCATATTAACTATATTTGCTATCGCTACAAATTTTATGATTTCTGCAATTATTTAGTTTAATTTATTCAGCACTAAATATGGCTTGAAATAAAGCCTTTAACAAATACAGTGTAGATTTATTTGTGTGTGTTTACTCGTGGCAGTCACGGCTGTACTGAGAACCGAAACCGGCCCTGGCAAACAGCTCGTACAGCCCAGGAGGGTTTCGGGGGGCGCTAATGGAAAGCACCACCCCCGCAGCACCACTGCCGCTTTTGTTACAGGGGGCCGATATGCTGCAAAACCGGACCCCGGTAACAAAAACGCCTCCCCCCCCCCCCCAGGGGTTCAAAACTGGCACCCATCCAGGCGGCCAACCGGGGAAAAGCCCGGTGCCCGCCAAGGCCAGTGGCAATAGGCCACCAGAACTCACACAAACAAATACATGTCTGACAGTCTCAGACATTGCTGTGTGTCCAATACACATGATCTTCAGGTAAATCGAGGGAGATGAGTGGGTCATAACCTGCCTGTTCCATCACCTAATAAATGGTAACTAGGGCCATAGCTCGGCTTGGAAAAGACCCACAAATGATCTACCGGATTGTGCTTTTGTTGTCCTTAAAACAATTATATTTACAGTTTAACATAAAATAATAAAAATCAATTCCTTTTGGAGAGATTTAAGAAAACAAGCAACGCCAAACATTTTATCAATCTCTATTCAAAGCACAGGACCAGTAATTGCATTGTGCTGAAGAAACAACACTGACACTCGCCTGCTTCTCTGACCCCTTGCCCCACTGGTCATTCTAATACACATGACAAAATTCAAAGGTTCCCTGCCACAAAAACGGTAAACTATAACACAGAGACAATCCCAGATTACCTGCCGCAAAAAACACAACTATCTGACCCACAGCTCAGCAAACACTTTACTCAACCCTTCCATGTACACACTAGGCTTTCAACTTCCAATAATCCCCAATCTTCACATCCACATTCCGGCCTACAGCTCTGAACAAAACCAGCCTCCAATCAGAATAATGCCCCACCACCCGCCCAGAGGGATGAAATCCTGGACCCAGGAAAAACTCAATGTCTATGATGCCTCTGAATCCGTCAGATCTGCGTACAACAATGAGCCAGTATGTTTTTGTGCAGCAGGCTTGGAAGTTGCTGGCACTGGTGAGGTAGCCTTTCTATACAGTTTACAGGTGAATATAGGTGTGGAGTTTAACATAGTATCTACTTGTCCAAGAGAAGGTATGTTTCAGAAAACGACTTTAATGTAAATAAATACACTTGTCCCTCATGGTGTCGTGCAGTGAGGTGACAAATTATGGGAGCATTCTCATCAGAGCTCTGATAATCTCTTGTATTATGTTGAGGCTCATATTATGTAAGGGCTTCTGATTTTGCCGCCTTTGCACAAATCTACATGTAGTAGGGGTGAGGTGGTAGTTCCAGAGCTGGAATGTCCTACAAATCTGAACAGCCACAAACTATGTTAAAGGGCATTCACCAACATCCTCTCCAACTTCTGCCAATATTGGTAACGGTTGTAAACGTAATCAGGACAAAGGCAGGAATAAAACTCTTTCCACAGTGAAGAAAAAAGGGGTATATGGAGAGTGATTTTGAAATCGTGCAGCAAATCTTTGCATAAGCAAGTACACGTGTGTATTTGCTTATGCACAAATGAAATCCACAAACGTGTGCTACGAGTACAGCTCCAGGCCCAGTTCTATATACGTCAATTCCTGAAAGTCGTAAACCAGCACCAGGGCAAGGAGCACTTCTGTCACTTTCTTTAAGAATCAGGCCCTGTAGTTGCCTATAATGGTTTAACACTGATTCTCAAACATTGCAGAATATCCACCTATGATGGGGGCCCTTTACACGGGAGAATGTTACACACAATGGACCACTGGGCTCACTGGTAAAATCATCACAGGACAGCAAAGAATACCTCACCCTCCCCTCAAACTGGCACTCGTTCCACATAAGGAAATTAAACAGACTGGGTTTGTGTCTAAGTGAAACTGACCACACCTTAATGATTGTTAAGACGTAAACCATATATGTTCCTTGACATGACATGCAATCTTGTCGATGCCACAAACATGTTACCAATCATCAATATCTCACTATCTATCTCCTCGCTTCACTGTCCTTCATACCCAAAGTCTCATCAATCCCAACTGTGCCCTTGAGATCAGCAATGATGAGACCATAACAATTTCCTCAACCCCATACAGTCACACTGCAGGTCTACAACAACTCACGTCTTCAAAGCAAAACTTGCCTGTCATCTCAGCACTCTCATTTAAACCAAATACATAATCAAACAATTAATCTAAAAAGAAGAGAACATACAGGCAATCCCGCAAGGTGGGCTGGTGATTCCTGCGAATAGTGGAGGGACATGGCCACCATACAATGTATCCAGCAGGCATGTCATCCATCACGTGGAATCAAGAGAACCTCGGGGATTTCACTGTCAGGAAAATCCCTCAACATGAGCAGCCAGTATAGACAATTATCTGGCTTATATTCTTATTAATATTCTTATTAAATTATCCACAACTGTATGGTGCAGTCATCGTCATCCATGTCAACGCTTTCTGGAGCTCTTGAAAAACCATACCCAGTATATGTTTACCCTCAACTCTGCATGATACACCCGTAAACCAGTCTAACTTACATTAAAATATGAAATTAGTAGACTGATGCTTTAACCCGTTCGGTGCTCCTGTGCTCATGATGGAAACATTCCGTCATGAGTACAGGAGCACTAAATCCCTCTGCTGGAGATAGCAGAGCGATTTCCTTTTAATTTTTGTTGGCCTTGGGAGGAAGAGGAAGAGCTTCCCCAACCTCCTGAGGCCGTTTTGCATTTTCAATGCAATAACGATCACGTGCATTGCGGGCGTGCTCATGTCATTGCATTGAAAATGAATCTGATCATTGTTTCGGTACTCATGGGACTACCTCAGCCCGAGCACCGAAACACTTGGGAGAGGTATCGTTGGAAAGGCAGAATCTCCCCTTTACAATTGTACCCTTCCCTAGTGGATCCCTCGGGGGGGGGGGGTGCAGAAAGCCCACTAGACACCAGCGATTATGCTGGCTTTTTTATACGTAGGGTGGGGGTTGGCAATGTCCCCACCCCCCAACACAAATAGCCACAGTCTTTGCTGCCCCCCTTGGGGGCATATCAGGGTATTAGTCCCTGATTCCCCCCTCCCTAGGGCGGCAGAAAGCCCACTAGACACTGACTTTTTCCAAATGTGCCTACCTGTGGTTTTTGGGTCCTAGAGCAGTTGGCACCCAATGAAACCTAGCAAACCTATACTTGTTTTTAAAACTAGACACCTAGGGGAATCCAGGATGTTGTGACTTGTGTGGCTCACTAGGTTCTGTTACCCAGAATCCCTTGCAAACCTCAAACTTTGTTAAAAAAAAAAATCCTCCCATTTTTGTGATGGACAGTTCTGGAATCTGCGCAGATCCACAAACTTCCACCCACCCAGCATCCCCCAAAGTATCATGATAAAAATGGTACCTCAACTGTTTGGGCAGACCTACTATCCGCGACAGGAAACGGACCAAAACGCAACTTGGGCACACCACATTTTTACAGTGGAAACTGACCCTTTCTTTGCAAAGTGCCTAGCTGTAGATTTTGAAGCCTAGCTCTGCCGGCACCTCGGGAAACATAGAACACCTATACATATTTGAAAACTAGACCCCCCCCCCCAGGGGAATCCAGGATGGGATGACGTGTGGCTCTCACCAGGTTCTGTTACACAGAATCCCTTGCAAACCCCACATTTTGTTTTTAAAAAAAACACATTTTCCCCACATTTCTGTGATGTAAAGTTCTGGAGTCTGCGTGGGTCCACTAACTTCCACCCACCCCGCATACCTCAAAGTCTTCCGATAACAAGCATTGGCATAGCCAATAGGTCTCGCATTTGGGACCTTATAAGTGTTTAGCCTTGCAAAACTTGATGTTGGTGCACCAAGGATATTGTGCTGGATAACTAAACACTTATAAGGTCCCAAAGGCGAGACCTATTGGCTATGCCAATGCTTGTTTCCTAATGATATTGCTGTATGTGGGAGGGGGAGTGTTGCTGATATTGGCACTAAGGTGCTTATATGAAAAGAGAGTGGGGCCCTGCATTAAGGTTTTAACCCAGGCTCCACAAATGCTCCTGAGTATGGCCTGGGCGGGGCAGGGGGAGAGGGGGTTGTTGCTACCCACGCCAGTGACTATATCTCGTATGCCACTCCTTGCTTCTGCCACCGTGCTATATCCTTTTCCCAGACTTCCATGGGATGTGGGGGGTGCTGCCAGTCACCCCAGACCCACAGGTTGTGCTGACGTCCTATAAACACCCAGATTTAGGGAGGGTTACAGGAGAAGTGCAGGCTGGTTACATGCTGCTGCCGTGAGAGGCAAGAACCAGTGCGCCCTGCAGTCACTTCTCCACTGAGGGACTCATCAAATCGAGGTACACACGGAGGGGCTGATGAGTTTCACCGCCCTGCCTCCGAAGTACCGCTCAGTGCCATCAACCCCCACCCCCGCTCCATGGGTTGACACATCTGTGACTGGCTCCTGATGGGTGCACCACGTTTCACAATCGCGACAGAACTTTTGTTACCAGGAGGCTCCATCTCACCGGGCCATTGCAGTTCCACTTCAGAGGGTTCCTTTAAGAAAATAGTGCATTCTGGGAGTTTCAGTTCTGTGTCACTTGCGCGCTTTTGGGAACAATGAATAGTTAAAGTGAAGCCCAGAAGGAGACATTGGATCTTCGTGACATGGGGGGCCTCTGAACCCCAAGCCTGGACGCTGAGGAGGGGTGCTGGCAGCCAGAGTGTCTGTGTCTCTGTGAGTACTCGCCTGCTCCGGGGAGGGTGGTGGGGCTTGCTCGACGTGGCTGAGTAGGCACCAAACACCACAGCAGTGGAGGGTGGAGGGCTGGGAGCTGGGGTGGGCGGTCTGCTCTTCCGTGCCACACTCAGGGTTGCAGGGTGGGTCCCTGTAGTGGGGGGGAGGGGGGAGGGAGCTCACTTCTAGGCTCAGTGCGTGGGACTGCCAACTTTAGAGTTGCCATGGCAATAAATCTCCAACTTCAAAGAAGGATGCGCGCCATCTTTATTCCAAAACACCTCCCGCCCCTCACTTAGGGTGAGGTTTGGAAGACATGATCCGGCCTCGCGCCTCCCCTCAAGAAGCAAGCCACGCCCCCTCCCCAGCCTCCATCCGAGCCACCCAATTAACAGAGAAAGCCAGAGCAGACCCTGGCTGACTCCCAACGTTCGAAACGTTTCAGGTGTTCAGCCAACAACGTTTATAAAGAGCGCTAGAAAATGAGACTCAAACCTACTCTTTATTATAACATGTTTTGCTTTACCACGAAGTATTCTCAGTGGCAACACGGGGGGGCTGTCTGCAAAGCACAGAACCATGTGCGCTGGACTCTCATATTTGGCCGGAAGAACAGCGCGTGCCTTCTTCAAACAACTGGGCGTCATCAAAAAGACGAGTGGTGTGTGCGCGTGCGCCACACCGAGACATGTGTTTTGAATTATCGCGCACGCATCTGTGCACGATAATTCAAAACACATGGCGCCCGTGCGGGTAACCGCAAAGAATAGGCCATGGGCGGAGCAAAGGCGGGACATGAGCCCGCCTTTGCCCAATTGCGTGCTGTCTTCCTTAGAAAGACACATGCAAAGCCCAATAGCCTGCGACGAAAACAAAACCACAAGCACAAGCGTGTGGTGAGATTTCAAAAGCCCTTACATAAAGTCTTCACCAGAACAGCGCCTGCTCGCTGTTTCAGGCTCGACCTAAAAATGGTGCCTCACTCGTGTGGATGGGTCAAGTACCCGTGACAGGCAAGGGCCCAAAACGTATTGTGGAGACATCAAAATTACCTATCACAAAACGACCTGATTTTGCAAGGGGGGGCACCTGGATTTTTGGCCCAGATGTCAGCGGCCATCTAGGGAAACCAACCAAATCCAACCATTTCTGAAAACTAGGCACCCTGGGGAGTACAGTTGTTGTAAATTGGCAGCGATTGGATTAGCATTAGCGGAATCCATCTTGTATTTAGAGGCTATCTTGTCCATTTTGTGGAATCCATTTTGTATTTCTGGCAGCCATTTTTTTTGCCATGTGCTGCCACGTGCTCACCATGTGCTCTGTCCTCCCTCAGTGTTGACTGCTCTTGTAATCTGCCTAGAAACAAACTATATTTAGCATCTTCCACCTTCGCACATGCCCAGTTGAGTTTTCAGCTGTCCTTGCAGCTGTTAGTAGTATGCAACTGTCAGGATGAGTTTACTAGAATTGTCAAATTGTTAACTCCTCCTACTTGTCAACTGTGCATTTCTATATGACCTTATATGTGCATAAAACCTTCTTCTGTACTTGTACCGTCTTCTTTTTGAGACCCTGTGTGGGTATAAAAGGACCATGCTCCTTCTGTTCGGTGTGCTACTTCATTCAATACCGAAGGTTGCTGTGTGAATGTAGTTCCACCTCATGAGGTTTATTAAACTTTGTATTTTCTATTCCAGTTTCTGTGCCAACTTCTTCCTATTGGTATGAGGACTCTGTGCAGAGAAGGGCGAACCCCTTGCACTGGTAGGCCTAGCTGAGGTCCACTTCTACAAATTGGCGCCCGACACGTGGGGCTCATCGGCGACTCGGTTGCCCGAAGGATTGGTCGCGACGAAGGACTGGAATCTCGCTCTG
Source organism: Triturus cristatus (assembly GCF_964204655.1). Taxonomy (NCBI): domain Eukaryota; kingdom Metazoa; phylum Chordata; class Amphibia; order Caudata; family Salamandridae; genus Triturus; species Triturus cristatus. The sequence continues at coordinate 315,418,244 of NC_140585.1, forward strand.
GACGCGATCGCTGCCCAATGAGACCCGAGTCTTGGCAACCACAGCGTTTTTCCTTTCTTTTTGATCTGACCATCCAGGTGGTGCCGGTCCTCGACTGAGATCTCTTCTGTTGATTCGCCGTGCAGTGACCATTTGGTCGATTTTAGAACTTGGCAGTTGGAACCTGGAAACCAAGTGATTGGTAAGAGTCATTCTGCGGCGCTTGCTGTTGGTTTTTATGCCTGGGATTGGTAAGGTAGTTTAGTAACACTTACTGCGGCTTTTGTATTTTGGAATTTGTGTTGGCCAACTTGGATTTCTATGAGATTCATATATAAATTGCAATTTATTTAGGCAGGTAATGAGGAGAATTTTCTCTATCTGAATTGATTTGAACGGCACATCGTACTAAAGGTACCTTAAATGCTACTTTGATTATAATACTGCATATTCTGCACTATTTTTGGCATGCCTGTTTTTAGCACACTTCGTAGGATGTGTTGCTTTTGTAGTGGTACCAGTTTGAGACTCGAAGCACAACCGCCCCCCCCCCCCGGAGGGGACGCCTAATAGGGATATGTATATTAAGTATGGTCTTTCTTCTATAAAATACAGCACATTATGGAATAAATACACTCGTAAGGATCCTGAGTTGCGTTGGCCTATGCATGGGTCATTTGATTTACGAAAGATTGAGTATGTGGGACAATGTATGTTTAAGCGAAAGACTAGGCAAGATATGTTTGACTGTGTACGAATGTGGGAGAAAGAAGTGCGTGAACGAATGAAGCGTGAGCAAGCCTTGATTGAAAAGGAACAGCAAAAGAACATTTATGCGAAAGCATTAGAGTTGAAAAACAAAGAAATAAAAGTTAAAAGAGAGCGAAGATAGGGAGCGCAATTTACAGGTAACTGCCAATACGCTGTTCGGCGGCCCCTTTATCCTCTACTTAATAAACCACAAGATGGTTTCTTATTATAAGATCATCCTCCACCTCCACCTCCGTATACTGTTCCTTCTGCCCCTCATGAGTCAGATGAAGACTCTGGTTCTGAGGACCACAAGGCACGAGAAACTCGTTCTATGTTGACCGCTGAGCGTGCGTCCCAGCTTAGATCTGCTGCTCGTAAAGCAGTTCGTAACACTGCCCCCGCCTCTGAACTTCTAGATAGTATGAAAGGGTGGCAGGAAAGGGAGCAGCTGTATTTTACTTAGGTGTTTGCCGCAGAGGTACTTGAGCTGTTTAGGAAATATTCTGAGGAGTTAGAGCCCGACGATGTAGCAGATAATTGTAAGCAAATGCGTGATGGTCTTTTTGTTTTCTCCCAGGTGACTGATACAATCAGGCGTTTGGTTAAACTGCGTGTTGATGCAGTCCGTTCGCGAGAGGAGAAAAAGGCTGCAGACGTAGCTGCACAGACATCTCAGACCGGCATGGCACAAGCTTCTATCTTCGGACAAGATAAGACTATGATAGTTCATGCGAAACCCAGGAGGCCACGCCTTTGTATGTTCCTCCTAAAGGAACGGGTACAAGTGATAAGGCTTCTATCGATGCAAAGGGTTATTTTATTTATAATTGGGTTTACACTCCTTGGAATAGGGTGGATGTCATGGCACTTAAAACTGCATTGCCTGATCCGCGGAAAAATCCAGCTGCTTTTTATGAGGAAGTTGAGGGTGCTATTAGCTCTTGTACTATGACTTTGCCTGATATTGATTTATTTTTCGAATTGATATTACCGCCTGATATGTGGAGAACTGTTCGTAAAATTGATGATCGTGCAGCTTTTGGGGCGTTATGGAAAGACTTGGAACAAATGGATGTAGAAAGGGAACCCACACAGAAGCCATGTCAGTTAATTTTAGATCTTCCCGCAGCTATATTAGTTAAGTTAAAAACGATTATTCCCCCTAAAAAGATAGATTGGACTGTTTTAGCGTCTTGTAAGCAAAAGGCAGATGAATCGGTCTCTGATTTCTTTACACGCTTTGAAGAAGCATTCCACAATTTTAGTGGCCAGTCATTGACAGATGACACGGGCAGACATCGGTTTGTCGATAAATATGTCGCAAACCTGTTGCCAGGAATAGCTAGTCGCCTAAAAGCCAGTGAGAGTTCATGGACTACCTCTTCTCCGGTTTCTCTCTTGACTATGGCTCAGTATTATGAACGCCAGGAATTAAGAAGCAAAGGGTAATGAGGATAAGAAGACTAAAGAATTAAAAACGAAGGTTATGTTGGCTCAGGCCTATGGTCCGCCTTTTAGAGTTAGTGATAGAGGTGGACGTGGATCTTATGGTTCGTCTTTCCCTTCTTATACTCGTTCGAATTTGTCTGTTGACCAGTGCGCGTACTGTAAGAAATTTGGGCATTGGGCTTCCGATTGTCCAGCACTGCGTGCTCAGCAGTGTCCACGTGGTCGGGGACAAATGAGAAATCGTTCAGGATATTCAGGGCCTAGAGGAAGCACAGGTGATCGTGCTAGGTTTGATGCTAATATACATGGGAAGGATGGGTTTAAAACTTTTGATAGAAGGAACCAATATCAAATGTCTGACTATGTGCCGTCTGATTTTCAAGATTCTGCTTATGCATAGAATTGCCTAGGATGCGGTAAGGAATCAGTTGAAGTTCCAGTAGATCAGAGGGGTCCCTATGTTACAGCACATGTTTTTGGTTCTACCGATCAGTTTCTGGTTGATACAGGGGCTACTCGTAGCGCCTTGTCTAAACAATTGGTTCCAAGGGCTCCCCTGTCTGGCTTACCCATTACATCGATAGGTTTCGATGGAACCCCTTCCCTTAGCCCACTGTCACAACCACTTGCATTCCATGTGGATAAATTTACTGCTCCATGTCCATTTTTGCTTTCCCCGAATACACCAGACAATATTGTGGGTCTTGATATGCTCAAGTATTTCAGGGCTACGATACGATGTTCTCCAGAAGGTGTACGTGTTATCTTGAATGACAACCATCCTGTGACGGAGAGAGCTTGTCTTGTTAAAGAGGATATTGCATTAGCTTCACTCCCTAGTTCTTTGTGGGCTACTTCAGACACTGATGTAGGGCAAATGGTTATTCCACCAGTACACATTAGTGTCAAGGAGGGCGCTGTGCTGCCACGTTTGACTCAATACAAAATTTCACAGGAAGGTGAAGAAGCACTCATACGTATTGTCCATGATCTCACTGAAGTGGGGGTTGTTGAGGAAGTTCCTTACAATGTTTGTAACAGTCCGATTCTTCCTATTCTGAAAAAAGATACTGACACTAGGATTTACCGATCCATTATTGATTTGCGAGAAGTTAACAAGATTGTAGTACCACAATACCCTGTGGTTTCTGACATAACGACACTTCTTACTTTGGTTCCTCCGACAGCAACTACATTCCCTGTGATAGACTTGAAGAATGCTTTCTTTTCGATCCCTATTCATCCTGATAGCCAATAGTTGTTCGGTTTCACTTTGAATAATCGATCGTATAGATTTTGTAGAGTTCCTCAAGCCTATACTGAGAGTCCTAGTATTTACAGTCAAGCATTAAAAAGACAACTTGATTCTTTCGTTTTACCTGAAGGTGTGGCTCTCATACAATATGTCGATGACATCTTGTTGGCAGCCGATACCTCTGAACAGTGTGAAAAATGTACTTTGTACTTGCTTTCTTTTATTGCTTCCCATCCTCACAAAGTGTCACGAAAGAAATTGCAATATTGTAGACCGAAGGTAACCTACTTAGGTCACCTTCTGTCTAAGAAGGGACGTGCACTCACACCAGATCGCATTCAAGCTATTTTAGACACACCAGTGCCCCGTACTCAGAAAGATGTCCGTGCATTCATTGGTCTTACTTCTTTCTGTAGGCAATGGATATTAGGGTTTTCACACATTGTTAAACCCTTGCTAGCACTTTTGACTAAAGATACTCCAATGCCCCTCCCATGGACAGATGAATGTGAGACTGCTTTCCGACAGGTACAACAAGCTCTTTGTTCAGCACTAGTGTTAGGTACTCCAGATTATAGGAAGCCTTTTACACTCTATGTACATGAGAAAGATGGACGCACATTGTCAGTTTTAGTGCAGACACACGGTGACAAACAGCGTCCCTGCGCATATTTTTCAGCAATACTTGATCTTGTTGCTCGTGCGTTACCTGGATGCCTCCGTTCAGTTGCAGCAACAGCTGTGTCAATACGTCAGAGTGAAGGGATAGTTTTGTCACATAAGCTGTTGGTGCTAGTACCCCATGCGGTTGATGCCCTTTTACATCAGACGAAGACGCAGCATTTAAACTAGTGCTCGTCTGACAGGATACGAATTGACATTGTTGGCCCCTCACATTACACTGCAGAGATGTGCAACACTAAACCCAGCCACTTTGTTGCCATACCCGGTGACTCAGTCTCAGTCACAGGAATCTCATGACTGTATATTCCTTACTGAGGAACAGACAAAGGGTCGTGTCGATTTGCAAGACACGCCCCTTTCAAGTGTTGATGGGGAACTATGGGTTGATGGGTCCTGTTTGAAGTTACCAGACGGTACAACGTCAGCGGCATATGCAATTACATCACTTCAGACGGTAGTTGAGACAGCTCGTATTCCACAGAAGTCAGCTCAGGCAGCTGAGCTAATAGCTTTGACACGAGCGTGTGAACGTAGTACTGACTTATCTGTGAACATTTATACAGATAGTCGCTATGCTTTCGGAGTGCCTCATGATTCAGTCCTGTATAGTGTAGCGACACCCGTCTTGACCCTCGGTGAAGCAACCAACGGCTGCCCAGGGATAAGAGCTCCCGACGATTGTTTTCAACGACAAGCTGATCATGTCCACAATGAGATCAACTGTTGCTAAGAGAAAGATCATTTGTGCTATAGGGTTTGTTGTTGCTATGGTGGCTGTAGCAGTAATAACCTGGTTCGTTGAGAAAGTGGCTCCTGCTCGAGAGCTTTTGATCGCCACTACTCCAGTATCAGTTGAACACCACTACTTTACGCTTCCCTACCATGAGCAGAAGCATCGACAATCCTACTTAAATAATACCTTTATCCAGATGTTGCATCATACTCATAATGCCACAAATACTACCAACTGTTGGGTGTGTGGGATGATACCTGCACATTAAAAGAAAGGAGGAACACCTTCTATTCCTCTTCCCTGGTTCTTGTCAAGCATGGTATGCGCTTTTGTTTGCATCTGGAAGACGTACAGTAGGCGGGCTTCTTTTTCGCCTTAATAAAGTATGCTACCAAGATAAAGATGGTTATCCTCAAGCCAAAGGGACCGAATGGGAAGAGTATTAACCGGACAATATTTCAACACCATGTCTTCACAAATATGAGAACTTTTACCAGTAATGAACAATTTGTGATTTCTTTTACTAGAGCTAAAGCAGATCTATGTATAAGCAGTATTGGGAGAATTCCAGTGGGAAAAGCGAATGTACTGTAATTCTGACTATTGAAGGTGTAAACAACAGTAGTTTTATAGCCTCACATAATACTTACTTTATATGTGGTAGCCAAGGATATTATCAACTACCTGCTGGGTGGTCAGGTGTGTGCTATGTGTCCTTTCTATTGCCCCCTGTGTTTCTGGCACCTGCAACATACCACCGGGACCTTAAATTATTCGACGATATCTCTAGAAATAGATACAGAAGGACAATAAGTGCTGACGAAGTAGACCAAACTGATACCACTCTGCAACAATATGTCGATTTTAATTTAGGTTTGTTCTTCTTTGTGGGTGCTGCATTAAACAGTAGGAAAATAAGACGACTGACTGGTAACAGCTTCCACAACTCTAATCAGACAGCTATGGCACTTGGGAACATTACGGAGGAGCTGCAAATTGCAAGGATTGTAGCTCTCCAGAACCGAATGGTTCTAGATGTGGTTCTGGCTGATCGAGGTGGTGCATGTCGCATCATTGGTAGCAGCTGTTGCGTATTCATACCTGATCACTCACCTTCAGTATATGACGCAATATCAAAACTGCATAAAATTGCTGCAGAAATTCAGAGACTGGTACTTGGACTTTTGCTGGATGGTTTTGGACTCTTGTTTCTGCTTGGAGCTGGAAGCTACTGACTATCCTGTGTGTAATGATTACGATACTTTTTAAATGCTGTGTATGTATCCAATGTGGTCCAATGCTTTGCTCCATTTGCATCTCGGTCTGTATACCTGTCCAAAGGAATGTTGCAGAAACAAAGGCCCAACAAATGTTGAATAAAGAGGTGCCTGAAATAATGCTAATAGATGTACGGGATGCATATTTAGATTACCCCAGAGGAACGAATGTCTTCAGCTAATGCTAAAAGGGTCGTCTGTTGTAAATTGGCAGCGATTGGATGAGCATTAGCGGAATCCATCTTGTATTTAGAGGCTATTTTGTCCATTTTGTGGAATTCATTTTGTATTTCTGGCAGCCATTTTGTTTGCCATGTGCTGCCACGTGCTCACCATGTGCTCTGTCCTCCCTCAGTGTTGACTGCTCTTGTAATTTGCCTAGAAACAAACTATATTTAGCATCTTCCACCTTCGCACATGCCCAGTTGCGTTTTCAGCTGTCCTTGCAGCTGTTAGTAGTATGTAACTGTCAGGATGTGTTTACTAGCATTGGCAAACTGTAATACCGAAGGGTGCTGTGTGAATGTAGTTCCACCTCATGAGGTTTATTAAACTTTGTATTTTCTATTCCAGTTTCTGTGCCAACGTCTTCCTATTGGTCTGAGGACTCTGTGCAGAGAAGGGCGAACCCCTTGCACTGGTAGGCCTAGCTGAGGTCCACTTCTACACAGTAAGGTATGGCTTGTGTGGATCCCCCAATGTTCGTTTCCCTACCCAGAATCCCCGGAAAACCTCAAATGTTGATTTTGTTAGCTAAATTTAAGGTTTGAAGGGGATTCCGGGTAGGGAAACTTTGGGGTATCCACGCAAGCCATATCTCCCTGAACTCCCCCGGGTGTCTATTTTTCAGAAATGTCTAGGTTTGGTAGGTTTCCCCGATGGCCGCCGAGCGTGGGACCAAAAATGCAGATGGCCCCCCTTGCAAAACCAGGACGTTTTCTTATAGGGCGCAACTGCGTTTTTGGTCCCGGGGTCGGCAACCATCTAGGGAACCTACCAAGCCCACACATTTCCGAAAACTAGACACCGGGGGAAGGCCAGGGAGGTGTGACTTGCGTGTACCCCTAAAATGTTCCTACCGAGAATCCCATGCAAACCTCAAATTTTGCTGAAAATCCCCCACACTTTTCATAAATTTCTGTGTGGAAAAGTTGTGGCATCACTGGGCTGACACAAATTTCCTTCCACCCAGCATTCCCCCAGGTCTCCCGATAAAAATGGTACCTCACTCGTGTGGGTAGGCCAAGTACCCGCGACAGGCAAAGGCCCAAAACGTTTTGTGGAGACATCAAAATTATCACCAAACGATCTGCTTTTGCAGGACGGTCACATGGGTTTTTAGTTCCGGGCTTGGCAGCCATCTAGGGAATCCTACCAAACCCATACATTTCTAAAAACTAGAAACTCAGAGGAGTCCAGGGAGGTATGGCTTGTGTGTACCCCCAAAGTTTTCCTACCCAAAATCTCCAGCAGACATCAAATTTTGCTGGAGAAAAAAAAAATAACATTTCTCTCAAATTTCTGTGTGGAAAATTTGTGGGATCACCGGGCTGACACAAATTTCCTACCACCCAGCATTTCCCCATGTCTCCAAATACGAATGGTACCTCACTGATGTGGGTGAGTCAAGTACCCGCAACAGGCAAGGGCCCTAAATGCATTGTGGAGACTTCACATAAATGACCTGGTTTTGCGGGGGGGGTTAGAGGGGGGGTCCTGGGTTTTTGCCCTAGGCTCAGCGGCCATCTAGGGAAACCTACCAAACCCACACATTAGTGATAACTAGAGTCCAGTGAGGTATGGCTTGCGTGGATCGCCCAATGTTTCCCTACCCAGAATACCCTGCAAACCTCAAATTTAGCTGAAAAAAAAAATCACTTTTTCCACACATGTTTGTGTAGGATCACACATGTCCTACCACCCAGCCTTCCCTTTTTCCTCCTGAGTAAAATGATACCTCACTTGTATGGGTGGGCCAAAGGCCTGTGACTGGGAAGGGCCGAAAACAGGGATTAAGGGTATAGCACTGCGAATTCTAAGCGCTATATATATTTTTAAAATGGTTTTTTAGCTGATTCTTCATTGGACAGCCACACTTGTGAGGTATCATTTTACTCGGGAGACCAAGGGCAGCGCTGGGTGGTAGGACATTTGTGCCGGCACACTGATCCCACAAAAAAAAAGTGTGGAAAAAGTGATTTTTTTCAGCTAAATTTGAGGTTTGCCAGAGATTCTGGGTAGAAAAATGTTAGGGGATCCACGCAAGCCATTCCTCACAGGACTCCCCAGGCTTTCTAGTTTTCAGAAATGTGTGGGTTTGGTAAGTTTCCCTAGATGCCGCGAGCCTGGGGCCAAAAAACTAGGTGCACCCCCCGCAAAACCAGGTAGTGTTATATGGGTATTTGAAGTCACCACAGTACGATTTGGGCCATTTCCTGTTGCAGCCACTATGCCTACCCACACAAGTGAGGTAGCATCTTTATCATGAGACTTTGGAGAATGTGGGTTGGGTGGAAGTTTGGTGCCGGCATTGCTAGGGTTTAAAATCTACAGCTAGGCACTTAGCAAAAAAGGGTCAGTTTTCACTGTAAAAATGTGGTGTGTCCACGTTGCGTTTTGGGCCGTTTCCTGTTGTAGAAATTAGGCCTACCCACACAAGTGAGGTACCATTTTTACCTGAAGACTTTGGGGAATGTGGGGTGGGTGGAATTTTGTGGATCCACGCAGATGCCAGAACTTTCCCTCACAGAAATGTGAGGAAAATGAGTTGTGTTATTTTTTTTTAACAAAGTTTGAGGTTTGCAAGGGATTCTGGGTTACAGAACCTGGTGAGAGTCACTCATGTCACCCCTTCCTAGATTTCTCAGGGTGTCTAGTTGTCAAAAATGTATAGGTTTGCTAGGCTTCCCTAGGTGCCAGCTGAGCTAGGGTTCAAAATCCACAGCTAGACACTTTGCAAAAAAAAGGGTCTGTTTTCACTACAAAAATGTGGAGTGCCCACCTGCCTTTTGAGCCTTTTTATGGTCACGAGCTCTAGGCCTACCCACACAAGTGAGGTACCATTTTTATCGGGAGACTTAGGGGGGAACACAGAATTGTAGAGCAACTGTTATTACCTATTGACATTCGATGAATTTCTGCCTTCCAAATGTAAGATAATGTGTAAAAGAAGTCACTTTGAAAAAGGCACATGCTATTATGGGTACCCACAATTTCGGAGAGGTGCAAATAGCTACGGTTTCTAAACCCTATATTTTGTTCCCATTTCAGAAATACATTGGTGTCTTTCATACCGATTTTTCACAGTTTTTATTTTCCAAAATAAATTGCTATATACCCGGTATACAATAAAAACCCATTGCAAGACACTGCTCAGTCATTGGCTCTAGGTTCCTCGGGTTCTTGGTGAACCTACAAGTCCGATATATCCCCACAACCAGTAGGGTCCAGCGGATGTAACGGTATATTGCTTTTCAACTTGTTTTCAATTTTTCCTATTTTCAGCTGTCAGTTTCTAGTAAAAAAAAAACTTGAAGGATCTACACAAATGACCCCTTGCTGAATTCAGAATTTGTCTACTTTTCTGAAACGTATAGCTTTCCAGGATCCATTATTGCTTTCATACACATTTCTACCATTAACTGGAAGGCGGTTGAAAGACAAAAAATAGCAAAAGTAAGCTGTGTCCCAGTAAAATGCAAAAACTGTGTACAACATTTTGGTTCTCTTTCAAAAGTCTGTCTGTCCCTGAAAGCTGGGAAGATGGTGATTTCAGCACCACAAACCCTTTGTGGATGCCATTAGCAGGGAAAAGAACAGACGCTTTCTTCTGCAGCACTTTTTTTTCCCCCCATTTAAAAAAAAAAAAAAAAATGTAGCTGTGTGTTGGCTAATTGTTGGGTCTTCTCCAAGGGAATCAACAAACCCTGAGTACCTTTAAAATCCCCATGCAGTTGGAAGAAAAGGATGCAAATTTGGCATGGATACCTTAAGTGACCAAAAAGTTACTGGAACTTAAGCGCATACAACCCCAAATAAAAAAAAAAAGGCTTAGCACAGAGTGAGGGTGGGGGGTTAGGACTAGAAGCGAAGGGGTTAATATAATACAGGGCCAGGCCCCTCATCTCACTGCTTGCAAAATGCAGCCCCGGTCACAACAGTTAAGAGACCTAGTAATTACAGCACACAGAGGGCCTTCACAGAGTAGAAGTCAGTTTTGATCCAACTTTAAAGAATAGTCGCGCAGGCTTTCACTTGGTCCACCTCACTGATCATGTTACTATAGTTCGGCTGTGCCATATCAGAATAATATCTTTTTGACGCCTGTATGTAGCAAACTCACCACAGTACCCTAATTTACGTTCTGTACTAGCTGACAGCCAACATAACTTTGCTATGGGATGGCTCCGAGTCCTTGTCACCAGCATGATCAAAAATGGGATCTCCAGAAGTCTCTCTATTGTTAACTACTTTTGACAAGATGAGGAAGGCAGATTTGTGGAGTTTTGGTGCTTCTGGGTTTGTAACACGGTCCCGCCCTCTCCAGTATACAGCACACCAACTGATTCAGAAGTTCAAGACATCTCATGAGGTGGGGGTTGAGAGGTGGGTTGAAAAATACCAGAGTAATTGACAAAGGTAGCCCAGAGTACAATAGCTTTGCCTAACACTGCTTGGCGTGGAGTAGTCGGCTTCATCCACAGAGCTAAACACCGAAGTTTCCAAGATCGATCTAGCAATTCAGGATAATATACAATGGGCGAGTTGGGGGTTCACAAACTAAGCAGCCATCCTGTCGCCAGCCAGGTCAAGCAGCTATTGTGTGGAATTGTTGAACATGCAATAAATACTACAATGACCATTGTTCTGGTGACTGTTTCAGTGTGTACAGTGTCATGTTAAATTGTAATACATTTATTACAGGCATGGGGAACCCAAAGGTATAAGGGTACAAGTATTTATAAAGGAACAAGAGGTCCTTTACTGCACAATATTCCTAAGCATAAGCCATAAAAGTAAAATTAATTCTGTGTCAGAAGATCCAAATGGATATACACATGTATTTATTCAGTCATATAACACACTGGAATAATGAAGTGGGGAACAGGAGTACAAGGAGCAGGAACTTCAAAAGCTCAGACACTTTTTAGTGACTGTAAAAATATTAAAAGGGTGGTGTCACATTTCGGTTTAAAGTACCAATGCCATCATAACTTATTTATAGAACATTTTCAATAGTCATGATCACTGTTCCCAATAAGGTGCGCGCGTGCGCTCGCGCGCACCTCTATTACCTGTAGCGCGCAGTGCTGTGTGTGGAGCGCGAGCACACACACAGCACATCCAACGGGAGCGTTCACGCCCCTCCTTTTAAAAGCGAGCGGCGTGAAAAACGGGTGTTTCCTGGCAGAGGTAGCGGCAGGAAAGTCTTGGGCACTTGGTATCTTTTAATATGTAGCGCCCGGCTGCGGTGCCTACTGTGTGCTTTTGTTAAGTATTCATGTTAATTGCAGGGCCGTCAGGAGCTGCGATTAACATGAATAGTTTAACAAAAGCACACAATCAGCCCACAGCCGTGCTTATGTAACAAAAGAAATTCAGCAAGTTTACAAACACGGCGTCTAAAGTTCACGCCGTTTATGTAGACTTGCTGAATATCTTTTGTAACATAAGCACGGCTGTGGGGTGATTGTCTGACTTTGTTGTTTAATTGCAGCTTCAGACGGTGTAGGAGAGTAGGGTCTGCTATCCTATGGTCACCCCAAATTTTTGCTTTTTGCTTCACTGTTTTGTCATATTGAGGCTGTGGGCCTGCCAATCAGACCCCCAGCCTGCTGTTCTCTCTACTAAACTTACACTATGCACCCTAGGTGCATAACCAATTGGAAGTGGATCACCCTGTGAGCCCCTGTACCAGTGTACACTAGGTACCCAGGGCATTGGTGTATCTAAGGCCTGCCAGGGGCTGAAGCATGTATTATGCCACCCCAGGCTTAGCCTAACAAATTTGACACAACTGGCTGATCACTCAGCTGGGGTAAGTTGGTGTAACCACCTCTTACTTAGGTGTAGTATACCTGTACCTAACCTTAAATGGGACACATGGTAACCTATAAGTCACTCCTATGGCAGGCCTTAACAATCCTGAAGGCAGAGTGCTTGGTTCCATGTGAGATGGTGCTCTGGCATGAGCTGAGCCTGTCTGCAGTGGTCGGAACCACTTCCTTCTACTGTTTCCAGATATCGTCATACCATATACTCTTAAGTGCATTATGAACCTCGCGGTTAAATGCTAACTTTGGTTTGGCTTTATCAAAACATGTCGAGTAAGGTGTCATACGAATTGGAATACTAACCCCTCGCCAATTCTGGTGACGGGGTTAGCATTCCACCCTTCTAGAGGGACACGACATGTACAGTACCTGAAACCCGGGTAAAATCAGACATAGCCTCAGCTCCACAAAATGGATGCTGCCACCACAGACACAAGTCTGCCCTCCTGCTGCTGGGAGTCCTTCCAGCTTGGGAGACGTGGACAAAGGGTTTCCTGCCAGGGGAGGTGCGTGCACCACCCCAGACAGGATTTTGTGTATTGGTCAGGTAGGGCTTGAAAGAAACCAGACATGCCTGAGGCTCACAAGGAGCCTCGGTGCATATGCCAGTTCAATCCGGTCCTGGGGCACACCAGTCCCGGGCCTGGGGCGAGCTGGACAAAGGATTGGGGGTGTAACCACCCCCCTTCCTGGTCCCACCCTTAGGGAGGGACCTAGCAGGTAGTCCGGCCCCTAGAATCCGCTTAAAGGTAGGAGCTGTGTCCTAAGACTTCAGACATCCTGGAATCAACTTAACTACAAGAAGAAGATGGGAACTTCGACGCTCTGCCGCACAGAGGACTGAAGCCAATCTCCCCTGTGGTCAGGGAGTGACCACCTTGCTAACGCAAGCACCATCCAGCGAATCAACGTCTGCTTTGCCGCCGCCTCCCGCCCGAGCCCGAGCCCAGAGACTGACAAGACCTGGACATCCAGACCTCTCACCGCCCGATCCACAGTCCCTGAAAAGAAGGAACCCGTGGAGGCACCGAGACACGTGGAGCCAGCCATCTTGAAAAGACCACGACAAGCTGCAAGCGCAACAACCGAGGCTCCCTCCAAGTTGTGCTTTGGGATCTGAGAAGCCCAACACCCGAGCAGCATCTGCACCAAAGGTGAGCCCTCCAGCATCTCCACGATCTGCGTGGGCCCTTCTGCATTTTGCCACTCGACGCGCCTAACCGGTTGCTGGCCCGCTGGCTAGTGGCCATCTTGGCGACGAACTTCAAGAACTACACCGCTGGTCTGGTTGCTCCAGACTGGCCCTTGCTCCTCTCCAAAGGAGCAGTCCCTCTGACCTTGCTGGTCAGAACCATCAGCTTATTTCGGTTTCCACAACAATTGCTTTTGCCAAGGCTTGTTTGCTTCGATCAAGTCGCCGACACCGCCGACAGTGAGAGCCTGCGTGGGACAGCTCGTGAACCGACTCCTGGACGTCGTCGACCTTCAGGGACCACGTGGCTGCAGAGACAAGCTACACCTTTCTTCCTGTTTGCACCCGACATCGCCTGGTACCCACCTGGTGCCACGCTGGTCACTGGCTAGTGACTGTGAACACTGTCCCCTCTGCTTACATGTCTTCTACAACTCCGATCCACCCTTGGATCCACCGCATCTCTTCCGGACCGATCGCCTGCAGCATCTTTGACTACAGGCTCCATTGAACAGATAGAAGAAACCCGACGCACTTCGAGACCTATGCACCCGCTTCCTGTGGGTGAGGTAAAGCTGGCACTCCGGTGCCCAAGTGTAGAGTATCATCTCTAGTGTCTGTGTTTCCAATCTTGAGTTCATAGTCCATCCGGAAGATCCTTTTTGCAGTAACTTTGTAACTTTTACGCACCCATTGAAAACCTATGGGAGCTCGCGTGAAACTATTTGCTCTGCACACGCAACCCGTGGACCTCCTGGTCACTAACTGAAGTTAGCTCCTTGTAGGCCCAGCGATTCTAGAGGCCCTAGGCCTTTTCCCTTTTCTGTTCGTGGTACTTATACCACTATTTTAGTATATGGTTTGAGCGGCCACCAGGGCCTATCCATATAAAGTGCAACTTCTGTGTATTCTAACGTATTCTTGTTTAACGATTTGTGCTCCTGTGCTCATAAAGAGTCTAGGGGATACTTTGAGAAATAAATACATATATATTTTCAATACATATCTGTGTGGTGTCCTTTCATTGGTATAAAAGGGGGTTGCATTTGGTAAAACAGCTTGCTTAACACGTTTCACGAGTTTAGCCTCAAAGACTGCTTAGCCTACGCTACCACTAGGGCAGCTAGTCCGAAAAGGTTGACTTACAACCACACCATAAGGGTTGCTTGGCATGGTACAAGGTGGTCACTTTAACTAGTGAACATCATATACCAGGCCAACTTCTCACAGACGGGCGCTGTGATTAACCTGAAATCTTCAACAAAGTCCCACAATCACCCCTCAGCTGCGCTCTTTTAAGAAAAGAAATGCAGCGACTCTACAAACACGGTGTGTAAAACACACGTCGTGTTTGTAGACTTGCTGAATTTCTCTTCTTAATAGAGCGCAGCTGAGGGGTGATTTACACTTTTCTGTTCTTGGCAGAGTGTGCCACCCGACTTGTATTTTCCCGTTTCTCTCTTTGCATCCAGATATATGATACAACCAGTAACATCATACACAGAGCTTTAAGTGGGATGAAGAAACTGTGGGGGGGAAGGGGTCTCGCAAGGAGATGGCCAGAGTAATCAAGGGCTTAGCTTTAAGATACATAAGCTAAAAATCTGTACTTTTAGCATAGTGCACCGCCCGACTTGTATTTTGCTGTTTCTGCCATTGCATCCAGATATATGATACAAGTAGTAACATTATACCTACAAGTCAGGACTATTAGCTTTGTCAATGGTTGTTAGTTGCATAAGATAAATAAGCAGCAACTATGGCTTGTATACAATATTGAAAAAGCTTGAACTTAAAGCCCTGATGACACCACGACAATGTTGCTGTGCCTGAGTTTAAAAAAAAATAAGGGAAATCCAGAGAGAAAATGACTCTCTTTAAAGGATTTCTCTTCCCCTACAAGGCTCACCTGACATGACGCCATGCCCTAACTTCTCTACTAGTGAGAAGTGAGCAGCGCACATCGATGTGCCTACTCTCACTGCAGTCTGAAAAAAATGGACCACCTGTGCCAGGGCACAAAACAGAGCCCGCTAGAGACCCGGTTTGAGGCCCCCTTTAAAAAACTGCTTATGCTCAGCACTGGTGAGACCCGACCCACTTAAAGCCCTGATCATACCTACTATTGACTTTGCAAATCCTCTGACTGCCTTTCTCTTTCTTTCCCTCTCTTACCAATTTCTCCATTACTCCATTATTGTCATGGCGTGTGTATCCAAATTGCAAATCTGCCTTAAGCCCCCTAACATGGGTTGTATGTGTGGAAATGCACCGTCTTTTCAGTTTTGTAACCAAAGTTTGGAGTGATATTTGGCGCTGCGCACAAGCGCGGTCTGGTTCCTGGCGCACATAGCCATGGCTGCAGCGCACAGAGACCCTACACTGCCGCACACAGAGGAAAAAAATTAGACGGAACATTGGTCATGATACTATTTGTTGATGACGTTTCGATCATCAGGACTTAAACAAATATGCCTGAGATGCAAAAATGCCTGTAAGTAAGATGAAATGTAAAGATGAGAGAGAGGCAGAGATGAAATGTAAAGAGAAGAGAGCAGGAGAAATGAGGTCAGATGACCATAAAAAAAGGAGAAGATTTTTTAGATTGATTAACTAAATCAGCTTTAATAGCATTGGTACTTTAAACGGACATGTGATATGACCGGTTGATTAGTTTTACAGTTACTAAAAAATGTCCGAGCTTTGAAATTCTTGCTTCTTGTTCTGCTGTTCCCCACTTTATTTTTTTTTTTTTTTTTTTTAAAAACCTTTATTTAACAGCATGTGCAGACAAATACGGGCCTACAACCCTCAGGCCGGCCTCGACAATAAAAGGGCACATCAGCAATCAATTATACAACTCAGCAGCATATCAGTACCAGCACGAATAGACCAGGTTACGTTATACACAATTGTGCCGCCGAGCGCCAGGATGATGAGGTTTAATTTTTATAAAGTTTTGAAATAAGTCCATAGCAACAGGTCTGGAAGGATCCGAATCAAAGCAATGCAGTTAGGACTATAGTGGGCAACGATCATCAGAAGAGTCAGCAAGCATTATCCGTAAGGTAATCAATCGCACTCAATGTAATCAGGATAGAAAAGAAGCATATCACATGACGATCCCCAAGCACTACCCACAAGTTCCCAATCCTCCCAACGACCCAAGAAATAAGAAAGGAAAGAGCAAGCGGGAAGGGTAAAGAGTAGAAAGGGAGAAGAGAAAAAGAGAAAAGGAAGAAAGAAAAAGGAGGCCCATAGAAAAAAACCCACAAGGAAATATACCCCCCACCCTACACGCATGCAGAGGCTACGGCCTACCCCCCCCTAGCAGTGTGTCTGTCGCCCCAAAAGAGTACCCGAAATGTAGGAGAAGAGAAAGAGAAGAAAAAGAAAAAGAATGTCACGATTAATCGGAGGAGGGCCAAGGATCTATTCAATGCAAGCAAAAACGTTACCCGCGGTCACCCAACCCCAGGCCCCGACCTAACACCCACGCTACATGTACCTCCAACAGTCACAAGTCCCAGTCCCAGCCATACACGTATCAATGTGCACCAAGAAAAACCCCCCTCCTCAGCCTTGGCCCCTTCGAATCTGCAGTCCAACAGAATCCAATTGCAGTACAGCCAACCTGGGCGGGATGGGCCACCATGGAGTCCGTTGCAGAAATCGAGGTGTAAGAGACAAGTCAAACTGGAGTGAAGCTCGATAGTAAAGGACCGCAGATTGCGCCACTGCTATGCTGTGGCTAGTACAACAGGGAGCAGGACGATGCATAAGTTCCAGAGTAGCGGCCGGCCGATGTACAGGAAGCAAGTCCAGGAGGACGCTCAGAAACGTGGCACCAAAGGACAAAGGAGATGGGCAAAACGGCGTCCGAGACACAAGCTCCGGCCATACCAAGGGAGCAGTATTGTCAGACTCCTCCAGGGCAGAGCCGACGAGTACCGCAGCGGGCACCGGGACACGACCCCCCGTCACTGCCACATACCTCAACTCGGGTGATCCACCGACAGTCGACTGAAGATGTGGCTTAACATGCCGCACTGGAGGATCATCATGGCCAGCTGAAAAAGTCCAATCAAACCGGTCCCCCAAACCAGTGAAAGAGTCGCAGAAGGCCAACCGCAGGTCCTCCAGTGCTGCCAGGATGTCGCGAAGCCCCAGCGGTGGATCAAGGATGGAGGGTGCTGTTGCGTCCGCCATCTTAGACAAGCAACCACCAAGCGCCCCGGGAAGCAAGCCCCCCTCACCAGCCATCGGTATCTGGAAAGCGACGAGCTCTCTGCGGGGCCCCGGTGGTGCAGGAAACGTGGAGGCAGCCGGTCGTGGAGAGGCTGCAAGGACAGGGGAATCTGTGGTGCAGGGAAACCCACCGGCAGGACCAGGGTTCCCGATGCGGAAGATGGCGGCCGCTGCTGTAGACTGCAACAAAGAAGCGATCCCGGCCCTCTCCCAGCTGGGCCGGGATACAGTATACGGGAGCCGGATACAATGTTGCGAGCGAGGCGCGCTGGGCAGCCGAGCATGGAAAAGGGCTGCTGCGAGGATCCCAGCGCCGCGCTCCAGGTCCGGTGCACCGGCTCCTCCCTCTCCACAGCGGCCGCTGCTATCGTTGTCGCCGCCGGCCGCCCCCACTAAACAATAGCCCGGCTGCGACCGCTTGGAAGGCCGGAATGGTAACCGGGGCTCAACTCCGCCGGGGCAGCTCCGTTCTCGACCGGAGTCACAGTAACGTGGTCAGGAACGTGGCGCTGGTAAGCGTAGGGCTCGGAGGCGCAGGATTCTTGCCAGGATATCGACGAAGGGCGCAAGGGTCGGCGGAGCCGAAGAGCTAGGCGGCCATCTCGGCTGCAGGCTAGGCTCCTCCCCCACTTTATTATTTTTGTGTTACATGACTGCATAAATACATGTATATATTTATTTGAATCTTCTGACAGAATTAAATGTACTTCTATGATTTATGATTAGGACTATTCTCTGCAGTGAGAGACCTCTAGTTCCTTTATAAATGTTAAATTGTAAAATATCACAACACCTTATTAGCCGATGTGGTTTCAGCAACAAACTTCTAAAACAAAACAAAACAAAACTAAAATTAAAAATACAAGCGTTGTAAACTTTTTTGCATTCACTATTATCCTTTTTGCACATGCAAGGGATGGCCGAATTTAGAAAAGTAAACCTTTCTTTTGTGTCACTCAGACAGCAGACGTTCCAGTCTTTTGAGACCATTAACAAACCGAAAACCCTAATCTGTTTCAAAATCAGCTGCTCCTCAAGATACGAAAAACTATACATATTTGGATATTATCGGGCAGAGGAGTTTTTTGATTCTATATCATTTTTGAAAAGTCTCAGGTAAGCGTGAATTTAAATGTGCACTTTTCCTGAGTTCATTGTGAAATTTCACAAGGGACGAAACGAAAGCACCGAATGTTCAATCTCCCTGGATAAACATACACCCATCGAGACAACTACTGGTTGTAATCCTCAGATTCCCTCACCTTCATCTCAATTACAGTCTGAAGAGCTTTCGTCTTTGCAGAATCAGGAGCGTTTTCGAACCTGCGATGCATCTCCTGTAACGAGAGAGAAAGGAGGATAAGCAAAAAAACAGATAACTACCGTTCAAAGCCGTCATCTCAAGCAAAGGGAACTATTGTCAGCCATTAGTATTTTTAGGTACAGAGGAGCTGCAGTCCAATCTTGTTCAACTTCTGTTCTGTATGAGTGTATGGATCCAAGCCTCCCATCTTTCATTCAGTGCATGTCTAAAACTAAAACTTACACCGAGCCCACAGGATAGAGAAGGCAACCCTAAATCCCTCAATGCATACGAGAATTACACCATTGGGCCTAGAAACGATGGGTACTTACTAAGTGGATATGAAGCCTCCTCTGTGTGTCTAGACTATGATGAATAATCAGAATGCATCCGCTGCAATGCTGTCCCTCTGCTGCGATTCCCTCCTCTAGAGTAGCAACCACCTAGTTACAATCAAGACAACACGGCTCCCCAATTAGACGCGAATGATGCCTGAAATAACCTATGTGGATGCTGCTCAGTGACAAACACAGAGTAATGGAAAGAACAACTTGGAAAGAGGCTGGGAGGATGGAGGACCTAAAGGAGCGAAACCAAGGAACTGAGCTTCGAGGGTAGGTTGAGAACTACTCGATGTTAAGAAGACACCACTAAAGTGTCAATTTAAGACAATCAAGAGATCATGGCATGGCAGCCTGCTAATTACATCAATGACTTACGTCGTGTGATTATGAAATATGTAATGAACATGTTAGGTGACCATTTTTTACAACAAAAAAAGGTCTTGTCAGTTTTTCGGGTGGTATTGAATCACAGTCCACATACTTTTGCCTCTGCATAATTCCTATATACGTTCACCTACGTCGCTATAAGCAGGTCTTCAGTCGTAACTTTAAATAGAATGAGAAAGGTGTGTAAAAGCATACAAGGATAAATCTTCACTTAAGGTGTGGTTGAAGTCTTACCAACAAGGTGTGGTCAAAATGACCAGGGGCGTATCCAAAAATACATGAGGCCAAGAATCAGATTATAAATGAAATCAACAAAACGGTTATAAGCATCAGTATCCAGGATTATAAAATATATAAACTTAGGTGCTAAATGCCTGGAGTCTGCGTAGTATGCAGCAAGATCTGAAAAAAATAGTGCACCCATGCACCAATATATCCCAGACTAGGTTTAAAAACCTCAACAAACCGGAAATAACCCAAGCAATTCTGTCTAGCATGGCAGAATATTGGTCACCAGAGTTGGGGCAAAGATACTCAGTGTCAGAAAAAACTTACCAATGATCTGAATTTCAGATCTGCTGTTGTGGGTAAGCAATAACAGATCCCTGGTGAAGGTAGGGGCAAAGTTGCTATCAAGCGCACACAAGGAGGTTAGGGAGTTTTTCTATATGTGCATGTAGGAAATCTGCATTTTCTGTGTGGTCACCCACGATGTTTCGCCTTTTTTTTACCCTATTTTATTGCGAACGTTTACACTCTGCACACTGGGGCACAGTGTACATGCTCTGGCACCTAAAACATGGAGAAATTGCCTAATCCCAGATTGGAGTATTCAGCTTTTCTCTAAGGTCTTGGTATATGGTGCAGAAATACACCGGACTGCTGTAGTGCAAAACCAGCAATGATACTTGTTAAAATAACCTGTTTTGACTGGTTAAACCCAACCTTTAAGATATTAGTAAATCGCTCCTATGTAAGTATTGTAGCCCACAAGGTAGCGTGTGTAGTACTTAAAAGGGGGACATGGAGAAAAATGCTGCCATGTCCAGGGACAAGGCCCTAAAAGCAATTTTATGGCAAGGCACGGAGGCCAATATTATGCAGGTTTCTTTAATTGCCAACTCACAGCAGCAACACCAAACAATGTAAAGAATTTAGAACACCTGTTTAACATTCCAATGTCCACAAAATCCTGTGAGAGGCAGCCATATTCCTTCTTTGCTGCTGCTCACAGCCCAGATAAGTTCGCTCTTTTCGATCTAACTTTAAATATATCTATGGGAATGTTTTATCTTAACCTGAGTGAAAGAATTCATTTTGATGAAACCTGAGTGAAATCATTCATTTTGATGATGTATATGGGTGAAAATATAACTTATCTATCCTTAATGTATGTTTTGTTATCTTTCCAAATGCTTATTTAACTTCCTTTACACTCTTCTGGTGTGCTTTTCACCTTATATATTTACCCTGTCATATAATCTTGGTATCCTCAACATGATTTTACCCCCTTTTTTTTTTCCACCTTTGTTCCCCTTTTCGCTTAATTTATAATCCAATCCGTCTGAGCACCAGCGTGACCGTTGCTCGCTGCTTGCGCTCAAGTGATTCAGATGCACGCGGTAATCTTAACCGCTTCCTATGCCCGTCTGGTAATGCCTTTTCCCTTAGCGTTTCTTGTTCTAAGAGATGTCTCCCACCGTGCAGTTAAACCAAGTGGCTCGAGTGTGTGTGAGAAGCAACGCTCCCCACACGCGTCTCCTCACGTTTCGCCATGACTCGAGTTGGCTCGCGCGCGTGGTTTACACGCCTTCCCACCGCGCAGTTAAATCAAGCAACTCGAGCGCGTCTGAGAAGCAACACTCCTCACACACATCTCCTCACGTTCAGGCACATTATAGATCAACGCATGTTTGCACATGACCCACAATCTAACAAGTTTTTTTATGTTAAATGTGAGATATAAATGCGAAACGATTACCTTCTACTAGTTTTTCTCGGCAGGGGCTGAGCTTTGACCCCTTTAGACCACCGTAACTACATCTTTTAATACAGCGGACATTTTGCTTTGCTTATGGATTTGTAGCAGCCATCTTTCGGACACGCAAAAGAGGCAGAAGTCTGTTTTCCTGTCAGACTCCGACTCTTCTCAGTACAACTGTCATCTAGAGTTCAAGAGGGAAGTGAGCGTTTTTTACTTATATTTTAGTGTTAAATTCTGTGGGTTTTTCATCCTTAGAATTGAATAGAGTGGTGTGCTTTGGTATTTACCAGGTTTTTGACCTTGAGGAGATTTGTCCTGTTAAGTAAATCTGTCAACATGGAAAATAACAATGGAAATGGTAATTCTTTTGAATTAAAAGTTAAGGAATGTGTTGATAAGGCAATGTCCATACTAGCATCACAGATTGGGAAGAAACTGGATGACTGTGTGAATAAAATAGAGAACAAGTTCTCTAAAGCCATTCCTGCTGAGGAACAGTTCTGGTCTGTGAAGGAGGTTTTGGATGAACCCACCCCTAGCGGTTTGGGCAAAAAGGTCGCGCACAAGAGGAAACCTTTGTCCTCAGAAAAGGAAGGTAAAAGCAAAGGGGCCTTTATAATGAAAGGCATTAGGAACAAAACTCAAAAAGAGTCAATAAAAGAGGCTATAAAGGCCAATAAAGGCGATCGCAGAGCCATTGTCTGCAACGAATCCTCCAGCAGTGGGTATATTGTAATTTCCTGCTCCTCTGATTTTGGGTCCTCGGATGAGGATGATGTTCCTAGCAAAAAGGTTAAAAAAGAAAAGGTTGTTGATTTGTTGGGCCAAGTAACGGATCCCTTCGGCAAGCTCATGTTTGATCCTAACACCATCCAGCACCCCCTCTCTCCACAATGGGTGCTGGCTAAACATGTTGCTCAATACGTAGAATAGTGGATTAGAAAAGAGATGCCTAAGGAAGTGAGGACACTGCTGAGTCAGAGTGTCCTAGACCATCCCTAGCTAACAAGGTTGCGTTCACCCCAGAACTGGACGCTAAAATGCTTACTTTCCTAAATAAAATGGGCAGGGACCCTAGAAGGGGCATTGACAAAGGACTCAAGGGGTGCCAAGACCGGCTCCTTGACGCGTTTGGTCCGCTAACCAAGATTTTTGATCTTTGTGAGAATGCATACGCTCAAGAAAGCGTGGTTAATACTTAAGAATTACGCCAATGAGTCCGTCTGCTTGTTGGGTAACGCCAACGCTTCCCTCTGTACTGAGAGGAGAGTCTTTTAATGAAAATAGACCCCAAGTTGGCGGAGCTTGCTGGTAAAGAGTCGGGCCATTCAGCCAATGGTTTACTCTTTGGAGAGGAATTCGTAAAAGAAATGGCCAAGTATGCTGGGGCTTTTAATTCTATTCAAAAGGTCCAAAGAGACATTAGGCGAGTTTGTGGTACGGCCGGGAGAATGCGGGGCCGATTCCCCGGCCGCGGAATTGGTATTTCTAGAGGCTCCTTCTCGAGAGGTGGTTTCCGGTCTGGACGCTTTCAGACAGGGTCCTATTCTCCTGGATTCCACCCTCAGAGACAGATTGGAGGAAGAGGTCGCTTTAGAGGTGAAAGTAGAACCAGATTCCAAGGTATGTTTGCCAAAAGACCCTTTATTACTCAAGTAAAAGTGGGTGGCTGGCTTGCACTATTTTTAGACAGATGGAAGGAAATCACCCCAGATCCTTGGGTCCTGTAGACGGTTGTGGGTTATCAAATAGATTTTGTCGCAAATCCTACTCGGGTAAGGAGACCTCCTCTTCTAAGATTTGGCAAGGAACAAGAGGATTTGGTAAGTCAGGAGGTTTCAGAGTTAGAAAACAAAGGTGCCATAGAGAAGGCAGAGACTTCACCCGTTGGTTTTGTAAGCAATCTTCTTGGTAGAGAAAAAAGACAAATCTATGAGGCCGGTCATAAATCTGAAGGATCTGAACGAATGGGTGGAATACAACCATTTCAAGGTGGAAGGCATTCACATGTGGACAGATGTTTTGGGGAAAGGAGATTGGTTGACTCACCTGGACCTGAAAGATGCTTATTTGACTATTCCTGTTTGTGTACATCAAAGAGATCTATGGTTTCTATGGAAAGTGACCATGTGTAGGTTCAAGAGTCTCCCCTTTGATTTGACTTCTACCCCATGGTGCTTCACAAAAGTGATGTGTCCCATAGCAGCCTGGCTACGGTCAAGGGGGATAAGGTTGATCACTTATTTGGACGACATTCTTATATTGTCAGAAAGCAAGGAACAAGCTCAGGAACACACTACCTTAGCAGTCAGGGTTATAGAGGATTTGGGCTTCTTAATTAACAGGAAGACGTCTTGTTTGGTCCCCAGTCAGGAGACTGTTTCTGGGTTTTCAGATCTCGACCTTGGATAGTGTCTTGAAGTTACCGATGGAGAAAGTCAGGAAGATTCGCAGAGAGGTCCGAAAGTTGTTAGCAAGCGATTGGGTACCCTAGAGGCAGGTAGCGAGAGTTATAGGTCTTCTTACAGCTTCTATCCAAGCGGTTTGTCCCGGCTCCCCTTCACTACCGTGCATTGCAGAGAATGAGGACTATGTACCTGAACAAAGGGGTGAGCTACTCTCAGAGAGTCCTGATAGATTCAGAGGCACAAGAGGAGCTAGCTTGGTGGTTAGAAAATCTCGTGGCATGGAATGGAAGGGCAATCTTTGGCCCGAGCACCGATATGATTATAGAATCAGACGCCAGCCTTCAGGGCTGGGGAGCCAGGTGTGGCTCATTGACTACTGGGGGAAAATGGACAGGGGAAGAGAGCAGAATGCATATCAACTACTTGGAGTTGCTGGCAGGTTCCTTTGCGGTGAAGAGCTTCGCGAAGGATCAAGTCAAATGTTGTGTTCTCTTAAAGATGGACAACATTTCTGCAGTAAGATATGTAAACAAACTAGGGGTTCCTCTTTCGAAGGCCTTAGCGGATTTGGCAAGAGAATTTTGGCATTTTTGTCTGAGCAGAAACATTATGCTTCTCGCTCAGTACTTACCGGGGGTGATCAATTCCATTGCGGATTGGAACTCACGGCAACTGAAGGACTTCAGCGATTGGAGGCTAAACAGAGTAATGTTCTGATCTTTGAACAAAATATGGCGTCCTTTTGCACTGGATCATTTTGCAAATCGCGTGAATGCACAGGTTCTCAGATTTTACAGTTGGAGGCCGGACCCAGCTGCAGAGGCGGTGGACGCCTTGATGCACATTTGGAACAAGTCTCGTTGCTATGCATTCCCCCCTTTTGCTCTGATTCAGAGGGTCCTGTTAAAGGTGAGGAAAGGCAGGGCAGAGATAGTTCTAATAACCCCATTCTGGACATCTCAAGTTTGGTACCCAGATGTTATGGAAATGTTGACTGCCGACCCGGTACTTCTTCCGGATTTGCCTTATTTGCTAACCAACGCTTCAGGAGGTTTCCACGAGTTGGTTCTTCAGGGTCATTTAAAGCTAATGGCTTGGTTGATTTCGGGGGAGCCTGGCAAATGTCAGGCTTATCTATGGAAGCATCAAAGCTCATTAAAGAGTCATGGGCACCAGGGACCTCAAAGGCCTACAGGTTGGCTTGGGGGAAATGGGTTCGTTGGTGTACTTTGAGGAGTTTGGAACCGGTATCAGCTCCTTTAGTTGAGGTAGTTAACTACTTATCAGAGGTTTTCCATGACGGGAAATCCTATAGTTCTGTTAATATTGGAAGATCAGCTTTTTCTGCAGGTCATGACTTACTGGATAGCGTCCCTGTCGGACAACATGATGTAGTCAAGAGTCTCTTGAGAAGCGTTAGAATTAAGGCTGCACCTGGGGCGAAGTATTCTTCCCTTTGGGATGTGGATGTTGTCTTGAGGGAATTGATGAGTTGGAGTGAAAACAAGTTTCTAAGTCTCAGAGATCTTTCTTTGAAACTAGTTATGTTGGTGTGTCTGATTTCCTTCAGGAGAGTTTCAGATGTTAGGGCTTTAGAGACTACACAGGGCATCGCTTTGTCCCAGAGTGTGTTTGCTTCTCTATCTCCAAAAGAACTAAGACTATGTCTAGAACGATTTTCTACCCGAGTTTTGATGACTAGGAAACTTTGTGTTGTGAGATGTATATGGGAGTATAAAAGGAGGACTGAATTTCTAAGAAACAGTGCTGAAACACAGTTGGTTATTTCTTTCAGGCCTCCACATAAGGCAGTGTCCGCTCCTTCCTTGGCTCGTTGGGTCATGGAGGTCATGCATAGAGCAGGGATCAACTTAAATAAGTTTGGCGCACACTCTGTAAGAGGGGCAATGGCTTCTAAGATTTTCATCATGGATGGTGGTTTATCAGCCATCTTAACTGTGGCTGATTGGTCTTATGACTGTGTTTAAGAAGTTTTACTTTAAGCCTGTGGGTTGTCCAGTAGGGAATATTATGGCAAGTCTTTGAACATGCATAATATTGGCCTCCGTGCCTTGCCATAAAATTCATATTTTCCACAGCCTGAGTGGGTAGGAAATCATGATTTTATTAAAGACACAGAGGCCGATATTATCCCTCCCTGTGGTTCCCACCCATTAATCTTTTGTTCTTGACTGTTTCAGGTAGAGACATCAAGAAGAGATCTATATTGGAGAATGCTCTTTGGGTCTTTGGAGTTTATCCCTTTTGTTAAGAGTTTTTTGACATGAATCTAATTTATGAAAATGTTCGCAGTGTTAAAAAGGAATATGGCTGCATCTCACAGGATTTTGTGGACATTGGAATGTTAAACAGATGTTCTAAATTCTTTACATTGTTTGGTGTTGCTGCTGTGAGTTGGCAATTAAAGAGACATGCATAATATCAGCCTCCATGTCTTTAATAAAATCATGATTTTCTACCCACCCAGGCTGTGGAAAATCTGAATTTTCACTGTAGCAGGCCTAGCTGTCTTATGTAGAAAGCCACAGTACAGATACACATAATATTACTGTTTCTCAGGAATTGGAAAAGATAGAAAAATAATGAAACCATTATTTATTACATACATTAGTTATTAAAAATCAATTTCTATGATGAAGTCGGATTTTTAATAAAGAATAAGGAATCCTATACCTAGCATTAGCGTCTCATTCTGTATTTAGCCTTGAATAGGTGTGAACAGGGTGTGAAATGCCACCAGGAGCAAACGATGGGCTGACCTGAATGGGTACATATGACTCCTCTGAGCTCAACACAATATGCAGGGTGAGAGATGCATGCATCTTTTTTACACTACAGTGACAAATCCTGCTAAAAAGGTCTGGTTGTGGGGCATGGCCGAGCCGAGCTGCAAGATGGCTGTTCGCTAGCGTGCCTCTGCCGGCCCAGTACACAATCCTCTAATTATCCGGCGCTTAACTACGTGTCCAACGATAAAAATACCAGCAGAGATGTCGGAACGCGAGAAGAACACATATTGTAAAAATCGGGGGCGGCAGACTGCGATCTGCTCACAAAAACGGCTGCAGACCTGCCGCGCCAGCCCTCGACTGCAAAACCGAAAATGGCGCCGGCTGAGTAACGGCGGAACAGTGAGGTTTTCTATTCTTTGTGACGGATTGGCATCCGGAGCTAGATATACTGAGCGGCTGGCCGACACAGACTGTGACGAAGGGCGGAGATCGGTAAACCAAATGCAGCAAATCCAGTGGCGTGTGGTCAGATGAGCGGGATGCGGAGGCGCGGCCCACCCGTGCGGACCGGAGATCGCT
This sequence comes from Triturus cristatus, assembly GCF_964204655.1. Taxonomy (NCBI): domain Eukaryota; kingdom Metazoa; phylum Chordata; class Amphibia; order Caudata; family Salamandridae; genus Triturus; species Triturus cristatus. Next base: position 315,445,625 of record NC_140585.1, read on the forward strand.
AGGAGACTGATGGCGGCCTGAGGCGCCGAGGAAGAGGGAAGACTGAGCCATGAGACACCGCTCCCTCTCGCACCCCTCTCCTGCCAACTGCAGACTACAGGCGACCGGAGCGCAAGAGAATCCATTGGGAGCAAGATTGCGAGCCCTGTGAGGCTTCAGGAGATCCATAGAGCGGCCGCAGGCAATCCCCCATAATTAGAAGCACTAGCCGCGAGCGGAAGTGGCTGCCAATACAGGCCGTGAGGTAAGTGCTGCGCCGCCTGGAGAACAGTCAACCACGGAGAAAGTAGCGCACACACATGCGAAGAGGAAACTATTACCCACAGCAGTGACTGGGCATTAGCCACATTAGTGTAAAACCGCGTCGCTAGGCCACGAGTGACAAAAAAGGAAACCTTAGGTCAGCCCGCGGCAGACACGCTACGTAGGCCCAGAGACCTTCACTGCCCGCCGAGGCGGAATCTCGACACCACGTTACCTGCCGGTGCGGTTCCCCAAGCTGCGCGATCTGCCCTCCATAGGCAGTAATAGACAGCGATGAAGATCCTCCACAAGCACTGCACTGTCATTGCGGGAAAGACATTGGGCCAATCTGTACCTCAACCACAACGGCCGACAAGGTGCACCAGCAGAGACACACAGGGCGGGAGAAGGGGCGCTATTATCTCCTCGCGTGGAAGTCTCCTGTATAGAAACTGCAGTCCTCAGTAGACTGTGTGAGCCTATAAAGAAGGAAACATTGCGACAGCAGCTACCTGTGCAAACACAAAGCGCTCACCACTGCAGCGCTGCGCACTACTCCACACCACAGCGGCAACGCAACCCACCTGTCACAAAAGTGATAGCCCAACGGAACAGGCACCTACACTCAGAGAAGAGAGGAAATCCCACTAGACTGCGCTAAGTGCGGACGAGCTGGCGGAGCGGGGCCCTGCGGTCGTACCCACCATAGACAGACAATACTGGAAGAAAGCCACCGGATAATAAACAAGCCAGAATTAATTTTGAGAAACGCTCTCCCAAGCTACTGGATACCGACTTAACCCCAATAACGGTGGTGCCAGAAACACAGATGGATCCGGAACAGGACGAAGACATAAAAAGCATGTTCCGGGAGGTGAAGGTCAGCCTAAGAGCAATAGATGCCAAACTAGACTCCCTGGCGCCGAGATTGGATCATGTCACACAAAAGGTGGATAAACAGGAAGCGAGAATTGATACCCTGAAAACTAGAGTCTCAGACTCAGATGACGGCAAGTTGAGACACACAAGCAACTACTCCGGATGGACAAAGTGCTAGATGGAATCAAGGCACGCAATGAAGACCTGGAGGCGACGTCACAGAGAAATAACATCCGAATAACGGGCATCCCCATGTCAACCAACATCATTAACATGGAACAATTCGTGGAGGGACTCTTGAGAGATCTGTTTGGTCCCGACTTGGCGCCGATGTTTCTGGTGGAGAGAGCGCATAGAACGCTGGGCCCCAGACCCTCCCCTGGTGCACAACCTAGAACAATCCTAGCTCGTTTACTCAACTACAGGGACAGAGACACCGTACTGAGGCTGGCCGAGAGAAAGGCGACCTGAGACATCGGGGTAAAATGAAACGTTATTACCTTGATTTTACACAAGCAGTACTAGAAGCGCGGCGTGAATTTGTCCCGACAAAGAAACTGTTCCAAAAAGCTTGCACCAGATATGCAATGCTATACCCGGCGAAGCTCAGGGTGCACACAGGGGGAAAACCAAAGATTTTTACTGAAGCCAGCGCAGCACTAAAGTTTACCAAGCAAGCGGCAAAACAGCAACACGGAATGGATGCTGCAGCGGCGAGAGCGTCTGGCAGTCAACTAAGTGACAATGACTAAATAGTGGTAGTCACGCGAACTGTCATCCACTGAGAGGACGCTCCCAGCACTACACAGTATCTGAAGTTCCAGGTTTGATTAAATGTACAAAGTTGGATTGAGTAGGTTTAATGCTCGGCCACCCTGTCACTATAAGGACAGGGCAATACGCCGGCAACCCCACGCCCCCACGGGTTGATTCCCACAGACCGACCTTCACCTAGGTTAACACTTGCAGAGGGAGGGGGGGGGTCGGGGGGCCGGAGGCTTTGGGAATTGCACAACCTGTTTGGGGGTTGGTATCCGGGTAGGGAAAGTTCAAGTTCTTTGTTGTCAAGTTCAGTACACCATAGATACATCGCAGTTATGTGTTACAGGACACAACAAGTGCGGACACCAGGGCCCTGCCGCCCAGACACTGGGATCCCGGGACATTTATAGCGCCTAAGCTCCCTGCCTCTTAATGTCTAGCTAACATGTACCACTTGGAACGTCCGTGGTCTTAATGACCACCGTAAAGGCATATCTCACTAGACACACGTCTGATACAGGTCTCCTACAGGAGACGCATCTGAAAGACGATGCCCGAAGAAAATTGGCTAACAATAGATGGGGAGAAGTCCACACATCCAGCTTTTCCAACTTGTGGGGTGGCCATACTGATTAGGAAAGGTATACCGTGGCAGACACACACTGCATTATGTGACCAGAGGGTAGATATATAATACTTAAGGGATCGCTATACAGTCGGCAGGTCGTCATAGCGAATGTTTACCGACCTAACATAGACGACCCCCTCTTTTTCCAACTACTCTGGCACAAGATTCAGTCACTGGGCAACGCAGCACTACTTTGGAGAGGTGACTTCAACGCTGTAATGTCGCTATCTGAGGACAGGGAGGGAGCTTCCGGCTCACATCACCCCAGAGCCATAGCAATGACAGGATATAGTGGACTCGTGGCGCGCGCTACACCCTGCGCAAAGAGGGTATGTGCTTAACACACCAACATCAGGCATGGTCCAGATTGTACTTTTGGCTCACAACTAAAGATCTACACACATGGGTAATAGAAGCAGAACACCAGGCACGCACCCTATGAGACCACGCTCCAGTGACACGGACTCTGGCGATCCCAAAATCTCATATACGACCATTTACGTGGTGGCTCCCGCCTAATGCACTATAGCATACAGCCTTCAGATAGACCCTCCAAACGCAGATTACAGAATATTTTGAGCAAAACACGGGGGTTGCTAGATACCATGGGAACTCTATGGGAGGCGTTCAAGGTGTTGATACGAGGGCACTGAATAGCGGGCCAATCAGGGGTGCTTCGAGACATACGAGGAGCCTACACAGATTGGAAGCAGAGCTAAAAACCTTAGAAGCACAGTTCTCTCACACCCCTGCTCCCACGCTCCTAGCGGACATCAGAGCAAAGCTCACGGACTACCAAGAAGAGGCAGACAGGGACACAAAATTCTTACACAAACATACTAAGGCGCGCTGCTACGGGGAAGGGGACAGACCAGGGCGGACACTGGCGAACATACTCCGGAACCCTAGAGGTTCCACCTTCATTACTGAGCTCACCGCTTCGGATGGCTCAATAGTGCACACTCCACCCGACATCTTAGACACGATGACAGACTTCTATAAAAACTGTATACCTCCAGATCCCACCCGTCAGCTGAGGTTTTGCAAGAATATTTCGACTCGGTGGAGCCATTATGATTTGGTAGAGTTCACCGGGAATACATGGACTTCCCCTTCACTGTCGAAGATGTGAGGAGTGCCATAGGTAGTCTGCCAGCGGAAAAACACTTGGTGCCGATGGCCTAACGGCCAAGTTTTATAGAGAATACGTTGATCTCCTGGCGCCGCAACTTTTACCGGTCTACACCGAAGACACGGAGATGGGCATATTGCCGGACTCCATGCGAGAGGCACTCATTACAACCATATTAAAGCCTGATAAAAACCCTACAGTATGCGATTCATATAGGCCACTCTCTCTTATCAACCTGGACACGCAGATCTTCGCTAAGCTTTTGGCGACCTGACTACAGCCGCTGCTACCGCTGATAGTCTGACCGGACCAATCCAGTTTTATACCGGGGCGTTCCACTTCCCACAACCTCAGAACCCCACAACCTCAGAACGCTCTTTGCGCTAATTCACTATCTTGCCCCTCATGTACCTGCCGTGGTGGCGTAACTGGATGCCACAAAGTCATTCAATTCCTTGGAGTAGGGTTTCTTGTTCCCGCTCCTCCATCGCCTTGGCATGAGCCCGCTTAAACAGATATAACTTCTTTATACCAGACCAACGGCGCGGTTAAGGGTGAACGGCCTGGTATCTGACCCAATATCAATTACAAGAGGCACACGGCAGGGATGCCTGTTGTCACCACTACTATTTGCAATAGCCACTGAGCCGCTGGCGGCCAGAATCAGACAACACCACACAGATGAGGGGATTGGATTCCCCACACAGATAAGGGTATCGGATTCCCCACACGTGCACTCACAGTGTCAATGTACGCAGATTATATCACCCTATACATGGTAAACCCAAAAGATAATTTCGCTCCTATGACAAACGAGGTGGTGCGTTACGGGGGCCTGACAATTGGGGTAAATCTGTAATCATACCGCTGACATCTGGGACACAACCCTTTGAAACGGAATACCCCATAGGCTGGGCAAGTGGGCCGACGCGATATCTGGGCATTTGGGAAACGTCTTACAAGAAATCTGGACGTGCAACTATGGTACAGTAACTAACTGGATAGAGGACAGAGTGAAGCGGTGGAAGAACCTCCCTCTGTCTTTAATGGGCCGCATAGCAGTGGTTAAAATGGTCATCCTGCCCAAGCTATTGTACCTATTTGTAAATGTTCCAATTCCCCCTCATGGCACACTTTTTTAGGAAAATCCGTTCTTTAATGATAGAACTGATCTGGGTGGGAAGACAACCGAAGATAGCCTGGGAGATACTCACTCTGCCGCAGGCGCAGGGTGGACTGGCAGCCCCAGATTTTGTTCTCTACTCCTACTGTGCGCAGGCACAGTTTCTGCACTTTTGGATGCACCCTACCCCACTTTTGGATGCACCCTACCCCCTTCCAGCCCAACGTTGCGATCTAACTTGACCGAGCTGCCCCCATTCCGCTAAAAACTGCCATCTACAAACCCTTCAAGTGCCTACGCAATGAGGTGGACCCCGTGGAGGCGGTACAGTGGGCATGGGGAGGGCTCTGCAAGCGTGCCAATATACCCGTATTATATGCTCCCTCCATGCCCTTGGCGGATAACTCATTGATCTCACCACTAATGGACCACAAGATGCTTGAACGTGCCCAGCTGCCCACTTTAATAACCGGCCAGGACCTATATCCCGGGGATACCTTCCTTACACTATAACAGATGAGCGGGCCCACGCCTCCATCGGCACTAGACATGCTGCTCTATTATCAGGTACGAGTGGCCTCATTTCCCGAGCCACCCCCGCAGCTGTCCACGTTAGAAAACATACTCACTGTAGAATCAGGCCGCAAACTGATAACACGACTCTACACTATCACACAGCGAGATCACCCAATTACGATCCCGTCATCTCGCACAGCGTGGGAGACGGACCTGGGCGAAAACCTTACGGAGGAGCAATGGTATTTCAGCTGCAGGCAGCTAAAACAACTATCCTCAAACTATCGGCGCCGGCTAATACACTTTACATACATACACCGACGATACAGGACCCCCGTGCAACTACACAAGATGGGATTGTGCGCCGATGACCACTGTTGGAAATGTGGGGCACCACAGACATCAGTCATACATTTATCATGGCAGTGTAGGCACATTGCAGCTTACTGTACTAAAATACTACACTATATTGGTACTATCACGGGTCAAACGCTGCCCAGTACGCCTTTAGTGGCACTACTGGGTGTTGTGTCCCACATACCACCGAAGCTGCGCAAACTCCCGGCCATTTTAGTATTGCTAGCTAAGAGACAGGCGAAAGGATTGGGATCGGGAGGTGGTTTACTGTAAAACTCAATTGACGGAATATTGGGAGCGGATGCCGGCGCGCTCCTGCCCCAGGGACATATGGGACCCATTTGTGAGCTGGCTGAGCTTAGTGGACTTAACTGAAATATAGACTGTGGTCATCACTAGCCAGACAGACCCATGTTCAACTGCGGATTAGGAATGGATTGTTTGGTCTAAATGCAACTCCAAGTTCTACCTGCTATTCCACACACAGGGATGTATCACTAAAAAAGACATGTAGGAGCGCTAGGTGGCGCCTGACCGGCATGGCCGCCTTTCACTAAGGCTCCCGGCATCGGTCCCCGCAAATCCGGCTTACTCCTCTCCTGGACTGCCCTGGCCGGCTCCCTCGGAGTGCGGGGGTCCGCGAAGCTGCCCTGCCGCCCCGCACCGAATCTTGGGGCGCTACGGGCTCTGGGAGCCTCCCTAGCCGTCGCGGAGCCAGACCGACGGCGTGCAGTGGCGGCTGTGGAACCGCGGCGCGGCCACGCTGAAGAAATTTAGCCCGCGGCGCCCACGAGGGGTGCAGGCCTGAAACTGCTGGACTGAGGGACGCGGTGGCCGCGGGGCTGCCGCGGGTGCTGCTGGCACTGGCCCGGTGTTGCCCTGCTTCGCTGACGCCGTCCGGAGCCCCGGGGGTGCTGGATCGGACCCCCCCGCGTGGCGCAGAGCGGCGAATCAGGCGGTGAGTGGGGCTGGCCGCGACCGCTTCATCGGGGCAACTGCGGGGTTGGCTGTCCGGGGGAGCCCCCCCCCCATCGGGCCGTGTGTCGGCGGCCGGGGGGCCCGGGCCCCTGGCTCCCCCCCCTTCTCCCTCCCCTCTCCTCCTGGTGGCGGCGCGGAACCGGCTCCATCGACCCCAGACCGGCTGCGGACTCCGGGTGCGGGGGGCCCTCGCTGATTCGGGCCGCATACCGGCGGCCGGAGGGGGTGTACGTGCTGTCCCCCCCTCCTCTTCCCCCCCCCCTCCATCGCTTGGACTCCCGGCTGCGGACCCTGACGAGTGACACCTTGCCCCTCCTGGGGACTGAGGGGAGATCCGGCTAATTGTTCCCTTGGAGACCTGGGCTGCGCCGGAGGTTGCGGCCCTGCGGCGGCCGGCTGGGGGGCCCCCGAGCGGCGGCCAGGGGCCTGGAACTGAGACCTACATTGCTGGACCCCGCTTTGCTGAGATGCCCGGCGGGGCTTGACCGCTGAGGCTGGTGCTCCCAAGCCGTTCCCGGCCGGTGGTCCTCCCGGACGGGCCTCCTGTTGGTCCCGCGGCAGCCCGGCTGCCCGTTGCCGTCCCGCGGGTGTGTCACCGGCTAGTTGCCCTCCTTCGCTGACGGACGGCCCAGAAATGGGTAAGGACAGAGCCGCCAAGCCGGCGTCCGGGGCCACCCAAACCAGGATGGACAAATTCACAACCTCCGACAAGGGGCCCGGCCCCACGGGCGAACAGGCCCCGGCCCCTGCTGCAGACCTGGCTGCCATCCTGCAGGCCATCAACTCGTCCCGCGCCTCGCTCGAGGGCATGGTGGGTGAGGTCAAAGTGGACGTCGCTCTTCTCCGGCAAGATCTGCGGAACGCCACCGCCCGCATTTCGGAAGCCGAGTCCCGGATATCCACGGCCGAGGACGACATCCGTCATCTGCAAGATCAGGTTCGGGAGCTGACCACCCACTCTAAGGAGTTGCACCGCCGGGTCGAGGATGCAGAAAATCGCGCCCGACGCAGCAACCTGCGCTTGGTGGGTTTCCCGGAGGGAGTTGAATCGGGCCGGGCGGACGACTTCATGGAGCGCTGGTTCCGATCCTGGATGCCGGCGGACAGCCTGTCGGCTTCGTTCGTGGTGGAGAGAGCCCACCGCTCCCTGGCCCCCAGGCCCCCAGGGGCTCCACCCCGGCCGTTCATCCTCAAGCTCTTGAACTTCCGTGACCGAGATGCCATTCTCCGTGAAGCCCGGCGCATGGATGCCCTCCACTATCAGAACCACAAAATCATGGTCTTCCCGGACTACACCCGCGAAGTCCAGGAGCTGCGCCGCTCCTACACTGAAGTGAAACAAAAACTGCGCTCCCTGGGACTCCAATACCAGCTCCAATTCCCAGCCCGCCTCCGGGTCGTCTTCCAGCAAAAGACTCTCTTCTTCGATACACCGCGGGCGGCCTGGACCTGGTTGGCGGAGGAGCACCCCTTGCAGCGCTCTGGGCGCGGATCGCCTCTGGGTCCACGGGGGAGACGGGGGAGACCCCGGACATCGAAGACCCGTCGGCGGCATCGGACATTGCCCCGGGAGCGCACAACGGGGGAGGCGATCACCACGCGCTCTGGGGGCCGGCCAAGCCAGAGATCGAGAACCTCATCGGCCTCCTCAGCCGCACACACCAGTCCCGTGGCGGATGGGCAGCGGGCCGCGTCACCTCGGCTTACAGGCCCTGCAACCCACCCGGTCGAGTTGGTGGACACTTCGGACCTCTCTCGCAGCCCTACCATTTGACTTTCTTTGCTTACCTTTGGGGTGGGGGGGGTGGGAGATGCCTGGGCGGGGGTGGAACGTCCCGCTGTCAGTGTTGCTCTAGGCCAGGGCAGGTAAATCAGGCTTGACTTTTGATGTATCAGGGGTCCACTAGCGCTCAAGCCCAAGCGTTTTAGTTTGGTGGTTCTTCCATTTGGTTCGGGCGACAGATGCTTCCGTTTTTGAAGTATAGGGCGGGGGGTGGGGGGTTGGGGTTGGTTTGGGGTTGCTTCTTCCTCGTTGGGGAGATTTTGTTGGTGGGGGGTGACTCCCTCTTATCTGTTGTGCTAAGGTATCATGTACTGTCTATCCCGCTCTCTCACCCGACGCTCCGCTGTCCTTCCTCTCTGGGAACCTGCTCGGACGCGCCTCCACTGGCCCATTCTTCTGTCCTTGACTATGGCTGACCCACCTGTCCCTAGGGCCGCCATGCGCATACTTTCCTGGAACGTCAATGGCCTCCTGGACCGTTTCAAACGCATGGCGGTCCTCAAATATGCACAACGGGCAGAGATCGATGTACTCCTCCTCCAGGAGACTCACTTGTTGGGTAACAACTGCCCCTTCCTTGGCCGTTACGGTTATGACAGGGTATGGCACTCAGGTTTTGCTCGGGGATCCCGGGGGGTGGCCATATTGCTTCGCAAGTCCTTTCCCTTTGTCCTGACTCGGGTGCTTTTGGACCCCCAGGGTATGCTACTGGTAGTGTGTGGCACTCTGGAGGGCCGACCCCTTACCCTGATGTCCCTCTACGCGGCGCCGTCCCTCCTGCCGTCGGCCCTTTCCCACGCAGCGGATATCCTCCCGACACTTCCTGCAGGTGCCCTGATACTCGGCGGGGACTTTAACGCTGTCTACTCGCCCCATATGGACTCGACGGGTCCGGTCTCTTCGACCCGCGTCGCCCGCGCAAAACAACTCTCCTCTTGGGCGGAATCCCAGGGCCTCTGCGATGTCTGGAGGATCTGGCACCCGCAGACGCGCCAATACACCCACACGTCGGCGTCCCATCACTCCCACGCCCGGATCGACCTCATCTTCGTGCCCTCTACCGACTGCGCGGGGGTGCGGGACGCACGCATTCTTCCGAGGGGCCTTTCGGACCACTCGCCGGTGCTCCTCGCTCTCGGTCCCCCCCCCCTCTCTGCCCGTCCGATATGGCGTCTGAACGCTTGGTTCCTTCACGACAAGGCTTTTCGGAGGGCGGTCGGGGGCGAGATAGTCGACTACTACTCTCATAATGAGGGCTCTGTCGTCTCCCCCGCCGTCCTCTGGGAGGCCGGCAAGGCGACTGTTCGGGGCGCCGCTAAAGGGCACCTGCAACGTCAACGACGGGCTCAATCCCAGAAGCTCGCGGACTGTGAGGCCCAAGCCTTAGAACTGGAGCGTAGTCTGGGAAACTTAGACGATGCCACACGGTCTCGTCGCTTGGCCTTCCTGCGGGAAGAGATTCGCCTGCACTCCCTGGAAGCGGCGAAGATCCTATGGCGCTCCTCGGTGGCCCGGGTGTACGGTTGGGGAGACAAAAACGGCACTCTTCTCCACCGCCTGGCGACCTATCCCCGGGCGGGCAGGATCATTCCAGCCATCGCGGACCCTGCAGGTGGCGTCCACACGGTCTCAGTGGCGATAGCCCAGGCATTCGCTGACTACTACTCCCGGCTGTACCGTCTCCGACCGTCCACGCTCTCCCTGAATGAGTTACTGGGAACAAACGGGGCGACACTAGCGCGGCTGCAGCCTGAGATTTCTGAGAGCTGCAGGAGATTGAAGAGGCGATCGGCCGCCTGGCACCCGGGAAGACCCCGGGACCCGACGGGTTCCCCCAGGAATATTACGCTCACTACCGCGAGACACTGGCCCCGAGGCTTCGGGACCTCTTTGCGGCCGTGGTGGAGACGGGCTCGTTCCGGCCCGAAACGGATACAGCAACCATAGTTGCACTCCCCAAGACACAGCCTCCCTCGCGGTCCTGTTCCGACTACCGGCCGATATCCCTTATTAACACAGAACTCAAAATCTATGCCACGGTCCTGGCACAGCGGTTACGCCCATCGCTCGCCTCCCTGGTCCATCCGGACCAATGTGGCTTTATGCCGGAGCGGGGGACCAGACACTGTCTACGGCGCCTCCACCTCGCGATGGCGCACCGCGGCCGCCTTTCCCCCTATCTGGCCCTCCTCTTGGTCGACTTTGAAAAAGCCTTTGATTCCGTGGGGTGGGCGTACTTGGGTGAGGTCCTGGAGCGTATGGGCTTCGGTCCCCGGTTCCGAGCCATGGTAATGGTCCTCTATGCGCACCCGCGGGCCCGTGTGTTGGTCAATGGGGCACTTTCTCGCCCGTTTCCCATAGGCCGGGGGACGCGCCAGGGTTGTCCGCTCTCGCCCCTCCTTTTCGCTCTGGCGATGGAACCCCTGGCGGTGCTGATTCGCGCGGATCCTGTTCTTCGAGGATGGGAATGGCCAGATGTGGCCCCCGACAAGATCGCCCTATACGCGGACGACGTCCTCCTCTATCTCTCGGACCCAGCGACCTCGGGACCCCGGGTCCGTCGGATCCTCCATCGATTTGGCCAAGCGTCGGGTCTTCACCTGAACCCCAAAAAATCCGTCCTAGTCCCGCTACACCCGTCGCGGGAATGTTTCGACTGGCAGTCGGACATCCCCCTCCGGAGACTCTCCTTTAAATACCTGGGGATTTGGGTCACCCTCCTTCCGGAACTATGCTGGGCCCTTAATGTGGCTCCGGTAGTCAACAAAACCAGGTCAGACATGCTCCGGTGGCAGTCCCTCCCATTGAATCCGCTAGGGAGAGTCGCTCTATACAAGATGATGATCCTCCCCAAATTTCTTTACATACTACAAAATACTCCATGCCCTTTTCCGCGCCCGTGGTTCCGAGACCTGGATAAAATGGTGACCAAATTCCTTTGGGGCGGCGGTAGGCCTCGGCTGGCCTTGGATCGATGCAGGGTCCCCTCCTATGATGGCGGCCTGAGCATGACCAATCTATATCTTTATTATCTGGCCACCCAGTTACTGGTGATCCATGACTGGTTCTCGGGAGGCTGGGGCGACCCGGCTTATCGTCTCGAGGTGCAAGGCCTTGGGTTCTCCTCCATCCAAAACATGCTCTATGGCACAACGGTCCCCCTATCACTCCCCGACGTCGTGCGGGCTCCCTTCCTCGCGTGGCGCGCGGCACTGCGGCACACTAGATGGTCGGGGACGTCCACACAACTCACTCCGCTTTGGCACGGGACCTGGCTGCGGGAGGTGGTGGGATTGGCGGGCTTTCGGCAGTGGGATCTTCTTGGTATCTCCTGTCTGGGCGATTTATGGCGTGGGAGCCACATGTGTTCCTTCCAAGAGCTTCAGACCCGCTTCTCGCTGCGGCCCTCCCAATTCTACCGCTACCTTCAACTGCGCCACGCGGTCCGGGCTCACGTCCCTCTAGACTCCAGACTGCCTCCCCATAGCCCACCTGAAGCTCAGGTGATGCTGGGGTATCTGGGAAAGGGGGGTATATCCCGCATTTACAAATCCCTGATTAACAATTCCCCGGTGGACTGGAGCGGGCTCAAACAGCGATGGGAGGCCTGGGTGGGACCCCTGGACAAGGCGGACTGGAGGGACGCCCTTATGGGCCCTCGGTCGCTTACCACCTCCGCTAGGCTGCGGCTCATCCAAATCTACTACCTCCACACCGCCTATCTGACTCCGGACCGCCTGTACCGGGCGGGCCTCCGTGTGGACGCCTCCTGCACCCGTTGTGGGGTGGCTCCGGCAGATTTTTTCCACATGGTGTGGTCTTGTTCCCGTCTAGACGATTACTGGGCAGCGATTGAAACTGAGCTAGCGGAGGTCTTGGGTTGGGAGGTTCCCCATGAGCCTAGAATGGCCCTGCTGGGCATCATGGACGGGATCGACGGGTCCCGTAACGAAAAGTACTTCCTCACCACTGCCCTTATGGTGGCTAAGAGAGACATAGCGGCAGTATGGTCACAACCGGACCCGCCCAGAGTGGCTACCTGGAGTAGAGGGGTGGATTGGTGTGCGGCCCAGGAGCGGTCGTTGTATGCTGCGCGGGGCTGCCCCAAAAAATTCCGCAAGATATGGGGGAAGTGGCTGGGGGGCATGATTTGAAAGGTGGGGACGCAGGGGGTGGGGACGGAGGATGGGGGAGGGTGGGAGGGTCTTTGCAATGGTTTATTGATGCTTATCCGAATGCAGTTACTGATGCCTTGTTCAATGCACTGCTGTATCTCATTCTTGATACTGTTCTTTATGCCGCAAAACACAATAAAAAATTTGTTTATCAAAAAAAAAAAAAAAAGACATGTAACGTATTGCTGTAACACACTGAACAAATCACTCAGCGAATGGTGAACTGCTCACTTTAACTGAAATTGGATGCAATGTTTTTTCTTTCTTACATTGTATAACGAAAGATTGACTTGTAATGCAACACTGTGTGAGTAATGCCACTGTTTGTACCCTTATGTTAAATGCAAACAATTGTTTTTTTTTTTTTACACGTCTGTTTGAGCCATGTCACTCTTAGGCACACTTGAAAGGGAGAGAACCTCATGCAAAGACAATTCTATGTCAGGACTAGAGGCGAGGATTATGCCTTCTTTCTTCACTTTTATTCAACAGCAGCAATCACAACTTTAGAGACAAAAACTACTTTCCCCATGAAACCTTGGGATAAATATAGTACAAAAAACATCCAATAGGAACAGAGTGAATGTCCAATCAGAGTGCAACAAGTCCAACAAGGTCCTTCTTCACTGGCCCCTTGTCCGTTTTCTTCGCTGCTGCGCAGCCAAGATAAGTACTTAATTCCCTTTTCTGTTATATGTTGTGGTTTAAGTATAATTTGCATGCAATAATATTCCGCTTATTATAGTTTTCATTGATGGTTATTTATATCGTTACTGATTTCTAAAACGCTGCCGCTCTGAGGCGTTTTGCCTCGTCTGCACTTTTTCCTGTCTTGCATTTGTTTTTCCGTTTCGCTTAGGGTTAATTGCCATTTTATAAATTAGCGGCTCTGTCACGTTTGCTGCCTCTATTGTGGAGAAGTGTAGCTCACTGGTTAGAGGAGGCATACCCTGAAGCAGAGGTCAGACCCGGGACCAGGGTTCAATTCCCGACGCGGCAGGGTCCGGAGCCCAATTGTCCACGGACTCGATAATTCTCGCTTCGGTGCCCACTCTAAGCACGAGTTCACACTATGCAGCTCTGGGCAACAAGCTTGCTTAATCTCCACAACGGCCCCCCCGTGGCGGGATGCCTGGCTTTCACCTTGGGGATGCCCAGTATGGGTTATCTCACAGGGAAAAACCAGGACGGGTTCCCAATGCAAGCGCCAAGATGCCCAAGGGTAAGTTGAGCGCTATATAAGAACACATAATAATAATAATAATAATAATAATGGTTTTCCCCTTTTCTTTCTAGCAGTTTCGGGATGCGAGAGCGATTGCTGCTCTTACGCGTCCCTGTCCTGGTGCACAGTTGACCTCCTGCCAATAAAGGGAGCAGGAGGCGGAACGAGGAATTTCACTCAGCGCGCTGTGCCCGTTTTATCTGCCAGCCTGAGGAAGACGCCCAGACGGGTCTGTAGTGATCAAGCCTCTGTGACAGTTTAAATTCAGGCCGATCAGATTTCACTCACGCTCTGCAGCTCTGGGGAAATAGTGAGCTGCAGAGACAGTAATACCACTGTTCCTACGCCTTTGGGGTCTGTACTTTGGCCCCAAGTGGCACATAGCAAGGCCGGCATTCCTCATAACTGTGACCAGCATTAGGCAAGTGTCCCAGGGTTTGGACCCATAAAGATTCTTGCGAAACCCTTCACATACATATATTTACGGACTGCCACCCAGTCCCCCAATAAGTGGCCACTTGGAAGAGGGCTGCTAGTCTGCCACCCAGACTTTCACTATTCATCCTTCCCTCACTAGTCCAATAACAAATGCAATACTATGGACTATGAGGATGATTGCCAGGGGGTGGAGGACCCTATGGCCGACCTCCCCTGGGATGACAATTTTTATGATGCGGTGGACGCCTCAATCTACCGGACAGTAGAGGAGGCTATGACCCCCTTAGAAGAGAGACTCTCCCGCCAAATTGCAAAGGTGTTTGCTAATTTAACTCCACTGCCCACGCACGATCCACACTCCTCCCTCAAATACCTTGGGAACTGCCCCTACGCTAACCGATATAGCGGGGGCCCCTGCAAAAGGTACTAGTGAGGCAGGGGTGGCTTTAGAAGCCTTTGACAGGCTCAGTCAAGCTTTTCTTGCAACTCAACCCGCTTTACCGGTAGGAGACGGAGGGTTACCTCCTAGCTTCCCCCCCCCCACCCCCCACCAAGGGTTCAGGGGATCCTGACAACAAGACTGGCCCTTCAAATCACAGCCGCTCCTCTCGGCCCTCTAACACTTCCCAAGACAATTCAGATATTTTAGATCCTGAGGACATAATCCATCCCCGGTCATCTGAATGGGCCCCAGCTGACAAGATCGCATGTTACGTGGCAGGACGCATCCGCAGACCACTAGAAAAGGAAGCACGTAACTGCCTCCGTGACGAATGTCCTCGTCCCTCATTAGAGGGAAAGGTGGCCCTTACCCCAGAAATTGACCCTCGTATGGCCTCCTTTTTACAAAAATGTATGAAGAACCCTAAGAAGGGTATTGATCGATCGTGGAGTGCATGCCAGGACAAACTCCTGGATGCACTGGGTCCCCCTCACAAAATTCCTCAACATGGCTGAGGAAGCAAAAGTATCAGGTGCCCTTATCCTCCAGAGACCCTTTCAGGATGGGCCAAAAGAGCTATTATTTTTTTGGGCAACGCAAATTGTGCCCTGTCAATAGAGTCACCGCTCTCTTCTCATAAAAGTGGACCCTAAATTGGGGGATTTGGCAGATTCCGAAGCAGGAGCAGTCGCACAGGGAGGGATTTTTGGGGAGCCATTCGTAAAGGAACTAGGGAAGTTAATCAACACCTTCACTTCCCTAGACAAGGCACAGACGACCATTAAGAAGCTGTTGCTCGGGTTTTCTGCAGGGCCGGTCGAGGTAGGGGTCGCTCGACCAGCCGTGTCACCAACCAATACCAGTAGAAAGGTGAAGGCCCCAGACAGTACCAAGACCAAACCAGGTTCGGAAACTTCTACCCCACGAGGGGGCGTCATGGCAAGAGCAGAGGTTACGGAGGAGCAGCAACGTCCTCAAGCCCCAGTGAGCGTACTTCCTTCTTCCCACTTAAAAGTAGGGGGGTCGCTGGTGAGATTTTTCTGGGTAAGGACTTCCATCACAGGAGATGCGTGGGTCCTTCAAATTATTCAAGGATTCCACAAAGAATTTTTCGGGGAACCCTGCCAGGGGGTTCTCCCTCGCCCCATCCAATTTTCCCAAAAGGATGCTGCTCTGGTGGACCAAGAGGTCGCGTCCCTTCTCTTCAAGGGCGCCATTCTTCTCTCTTTACCCCACCCGCAAGGTTTCATCAGCAATATTTTTCTGGTCGACAAGACCGATGGCGGTCAAAGACCTGTGATAAACTTAAGCAACTTCAACAAGTGGGTGGTCTACCATCATTTCAAAACGGAGGGAATCCATCTCATCAGGGATGTGGTGCTACCTGGTTGTTCCAGTCTTTCCACCTCACCGCAGGTTCCTTTAATTCATTTGGAAACAACAGACATACAAATTTGCATCCCTTCCCTTCCGTCTTTCCTCAGCTCAGTGGTGCTTCACCAAGGTGCTCAAACCAGTGGTGGAACATCTCAGGGCTCGATGTATATGAATGATGGTTTATCTAAACAATTTGATTCTTATGTCCTCGTCAATTACTTCTCACCTCCGGTTGGCGGTGAATTTGTTGCAGAGTCTAGGCTTCGTGATCAACGAGAAGTCTCTCCTATCACCTTCACACAAGGTGAAATTTCTAGGTTTCGTGATAGACTCCACTACCTCTACTCTAAGCCTTCCATCCAGAAAAGTAGCGAAAATTCGACACAGGTTAAGGCATACTCTGTCCAAGCACCAAGTGACTCTCAGACCGATAGCACGAGTGGTGAGCCTCCTCTACGCATCGATCCAGGCCATCTTCCCGGGCCCTCTCCACTACCTGGCCCTCCAACGTCTAAAAGCATCCCACTTATGCTAAGGTTACCCCTACTCTCACAAGATGTCACTGTCTGAGGAGGCTCAAGAGAAAATCCAATGGTGGCTTGCCCACATGGAGGTCTGGAATGGTTGGGCGATCTTCGGGTCGACACCAGATTTGGTTATAGAGTCAGACGCCAGCAAGACAGGCTGGGGGACTAGGTGCGGCGCTATTTCTACAGGAGGCTTGTGGTCGCAAGAAAAGCGACGGTTACATATAAATTGCTTAGAACTTCTAGCAGGTTCATTTGCAGTTCGTTGTTGGACAAGAGTATCTATTCAGTCATGTGTCCTTCTGAAGATGGACAACATTTCAACGGTCCGTTACATCAATCACTTAGGGGGCACACGATCCAAAGCCCTTTCGGACCTGGGAGCCGGATTTTGGCAGTATTGCCTGGACCATCAGGTGTCGGTCATGGTAGAGTACTTGCTGGACCGCGAGAACCAAGCAACGGACTTTCAATCCCGCAACTTCAAGGATTCCAGCCTTTGGAAACTCGATCCGGAAGTGTCTGTGACTTTGAACACCCAGTGGGGTCCATTTTCGGTGGACCAGTTCACCTAGAGATTGGACCACCAACTTCCCTGCTTCTCCAGTTGGAGACCAGACCCTTTAGTGGTGGCCACAGATGCGTTTCTCCAGGACTGGAGTCAGGCGAAAAGGTACGCTTTTCCCCCCTTTGCGATGATCACCAGGGTGACAGCACAGGTCAGGAGACAAGGGGCGGAAGTGGTTCTGATCACCCCCCTTTGGAGGTCGCAAGTTTGGTTTCCAGTTCTCATGGACCTTTGTTGGGATTCTCCAATCCTACTCCCCCAGTTTCCGACTCTCCTCAAGAGTCCCGACCAAGTTCCTCATCCACCGATTCACGAGAATTCATTGTGTTTACCGGTGACATTGGGAGGTCCCGGGCCTTTCGGAAAAGGCTGAGATCCTCATGTCCAGAGCGTGGGCAGACAGTACTGTCAAGAGTTATAAATCTGCATAGGGCAGATCGTCCGGTTGGTGTTAACGAAAGGACCTCAATCCCTTGGACGCAGATGTAGTACACATCCTTAATTTTCTAGCCCATTTAGCTCATAAATGTTTGGCTTACAGATCGGTTAACACCTTCCGGTCAGACATTTCAGCTGGGCATACTCCGATCAATGACAGCGGTGAGAAAAAAAACTCCTTAAAATGCAGATTACTGCAAAGTATTAGACTCTCTCTTGCTCCAGAACCTCGCTACTCGGCTCTCTAGGACATCAACCAGGTCCTTAATCTTTTTCTTTCTTGGCAACCTAATAGGTTTTTGTCTAGTTAAGAATTGTCAGATTTTTTTTCCCAACCGGGGTAACTTTCCCTCTTCAAAGAAGAACAAAGTGTCACACAAGAGACATTTCTTACCCAGAATTCCCAGACGCTCCCAAACTGTACACGGTGCGATGCCTGAAAGCATATGAGGAAATGACCGAGGAGGTTCGTCCTCCCGGCGAGCAACAGCCGATTATTGCATTTCGTAAACCTTTTAAGGTGGTCTCTTCCCCAACTATAGCTAGGTGGGTTAGATTGGTAATGCAGGAAGCTGGTATCGATCTTCCGACTTTTGGAGAACACTCAGCTAGAGGTGCTATGGCTTCTAAAGCATTTGGCTTAGGCGCACGTTTGGAGGATATCCTCAACGAGGCAGACTGGTGTTCGGACTCAACCTTTAAAAGCTTTCATTTCAAGCCAGTGCTTAACATGGCTCACCTCGTGGTAAGCAAGCTTTGAACTAGCATAATCCTCGCCTCCAGTCCCGACATAGCATGAAAGATTTCCTAGCTATCTTAACGGAAAGTTTCAATTCTATTAGGACTCGGAGACGAGGATTATCCCACCCTAGGGATTTCTTCAAGGATATCGCCCTCCATGTATTGGAGTAAGTAATTCTTGCATTTACAATTGACTACTAAAACAGTCTTGATTGCACAGTATTGCTTTGCTCTTTGCTCTTCTTCTCCCCACAGGCTATAGTGGTTAAAGGCCTTGGTTGTGACAATTTTCCTTGTCTTTGCAGGATCTGATGCAAATAAACAGGATGCATGAAGGTGATCCTATGGCAGACTCTGTGCGACTAAAGAGGACAAGGGGCCAATGAAGAAGGACTATGTTGGACTGGTTGCACTCTGATTGGACATTCAACTCTGTTCCTATTGGATGCTTTTTGTACTACATTTATCCCAAGGTTTCATGTCAAAAGTAGTTTTTGTCTTTAAAGTTGTGCGGCTGCGGTTGAATAAAAGAGAAGAAAGAAGGCATAATCCTCGCCTTCGAGTCCTTAATAGAATTGAAACTTTCCGTTACGATAGCTAGGAAATGTTTCATTCTTTTGTATTCTCTGTCTGGTTGTTGAAAGGCCCTGCTTTTGTCCTATCAGACTTTTGTCTTTGTGTTTGTTGTGATTAAAGTGGACTTTAGTGTTAGGTGTGGAAGGACATTAGGAGTACCCCTCTCCCCCCCAGCCATTAACGCCCTATTTGAGTGTGGCTGACAACATTCACCATCTTGTACAGGCCCCGACACATTGCATTGTGGGACTGTTCGCAGTAAGGCAAACAGGAACCACAGAAAAGTGGGTATTGCTGGCCCCAGGAAGATTTCCCTCATTGGTTAGGGAGGGCCCCAGAGTCACTCCTCTCACTATCTGGTACCACGGATAGATGTAGCCCCTCCAGGCACCCACTGCTGGACCTGCGAAAGAAGAGGACTGGGCCTGCTGTCTGTGACCTGAGAGGGGTCCTTAAGAACTGGACCTGCTTCCTTTGTACCCAGGGCAAAAAAGTTAACTCAAAGAGACGGTTGGCAGACCTGGGTGGCTACAGAGACATCACAAGCTATAAGAGGCCTATTTTTTAAAGTCCCCAGCTGACTGGCCTTTCCTATTGGGCTTAACCTAGTTCCCCGAGAGTCTAAGTGCTCTCCTCTGAGGTCCTGGGGGCCTTAGAAGTGTACTCTAGTGACTGATTGGGGTGTAAAAGACTAAGGCAGAAGGCTAAATCGTTGACTGGAAAAACCTCGCTGGTGTATCTGACTTGCGGTCCAACGTGGCCAACCTGAAATTGTGCCACGGTCCCGGTCTACAGCGACAATGGGCCATCATTGGAATCTAACAGTTTCTGGAGTTATGTCTACTTAAAATGTTAAAAATTCATATCTCCAGAGATCCTTATTGGCTTTTTGTAATTTTGGTGCCATTTTGTTTACTAAATTTTACTGTATTTTTCTAATTCAGTTTAGAATTTTTATTGCTCAGTATTTTGACTGTATTACTGTTTGGTACTGCATAAATATTTTATAATTCCCTAAGTTAATTCTGTCTCCTATTTGACATAACTATTAGGGGGCTGAGCTCAGGTTAGTTTAGTGACAGAGTGCTCACCCAAAGAAGGGTTATGATCATTCCTTGGTGTGGGCAGTCGCTCACCACAAATAATAATTCAATTTCTTACAGTGCATATCTCCCTTCTCCTCACAGAACTCCACTCTCTTTTCCCCTTCACAAACCTCTACACTCAACGAGTTGCAATCACTGACTATTAGTTTTAGGTTTTTTGGGGGGAAGATTATGGCTGTATTCCCCATAGAGTGGCACTGCCATATGTTGATGCTAAATAGTAACTACCCAGTTTAACATTTCCTTGATAATTCTTCTTATTACATTTTGCTGTTATGGGAAATCAATGCAGAATACAACTTTTTATTTTCTTCATTTGGTTGATATATGGAAAACATTGTTATTAGCTTATGGCTAAAAGTACATCTAACACCAAATATCCTGCCCTTCTACTCCTGACATTTCTGTTTAAATTCAAATTAGATTCTCTTTACAGAACAGCCTTTTCCCTTGTATTGTTAGGGCTACTGGAATGAAACTGTGCAGGATACCAGCAGGATCCCACTTGTAGATTGTCATTTTAGGTTTTGCCTGCCAGACAGCTTTTAGGTGTGTGCAGGCAAATGCCGAGAGTACAATACCAAAAACTTACAGGGCTGTGCCTGCCCATTGCATATGACTGGATGGCCTTGCAAGTCAATAATTTGCTTGCTTCTTATTCAATGGATTGCCTTCCTCTTCTTGCGTTTGTCCCTCCCCTAGAGCATAGCTTCTTTAACATCCTTTTTTTAATTGGTTAATTTGTATCCTGTGCATACTTACATTTAGGGACCTCGTTATTTTACTTTTTTATTCAGCACACCATGAGAGTGCATTTCTTTTTCTTGTTCGCTCCCTCATATAATGTCTCCCCCTCCCCTCCAACCAGCTATGTGTTGTTCTCCACCCCTCTCAGTTTGTCTATAAATACATAGCAACAGGTATATATATATTTTTTAAATAACACATTTTATTGATTTTTCAAGGTACCAATTGGGTGGAGCCCGATGAGCATCAGACATGTGATAATCATATTGTACAAGTGCACGGCACCACTTATCCCCCTGGCAGGTCTACAGAACATCAGACCCAAGCCCCCTCCCTCTTCCCCCCGCCCCTAACACCCTATATATAACAGCACACAAACATAATGCACATTTGCCCTCTTACCCCTGCACAACACCATTTCCCTAAACCCGGCGAGCTGCTCACAACCAGCTTATCTATTGGGTCTCGGGATATTGTGGGCCAGAGTAGTGACAAGTCGATGCCTCAGTATGTGGCCCAGCGCGCCCAAATCTTCTTATGCTTCTGCGGGCAACCACGTGCCTGAAAGACTGCAACTTCGGCCGACATATATCTATCCATTGCTTTTTTCCCAGGCACCTATACTGGCCTGGGATGTTGCTTTCCAGTGTTGAGCAATGTTACATTTGGCTAGTGAGAGTCCTAGGAACAATAGATGTCGTTTATATCTGTTCCCCCCTATGTCCTCGGTGCCATGTAGTAGAATCAGCCTAGGGTCTGCAGGAATGTGCCATGACAACACCTGCCCCAAACAGGACCGCATGCTGGACCAGAAGTGTTGCAGTGCCACACAGCTCCACACTGTATGAAGAAAGGACCCCTCCTCCGAATCGCATCGGAGACACACAGGGGATTGAATAGCCCCCATTCTACATAGGCGTGTATAATGTATCCTGTGGAGATACTTAAACTGAATCAGTCGGTATTGGGTGGGGACAGCTGAATAACGGGGACTGGCCAACGCTTCAGCCCAGTCATCTGTGAGAGTGGGCACGTCCGCCTCCCAACAGGTATATTTTTGCAAGGATATGACTAAAGCAAACTTTAAAGGTTGTTTTTAGTTTATCTCCTGCATTCCACATATTGTACAAATGCTCAGGACTTGGCACACAGAGACGTATACGATGCAGTGGGAGAGACTGGCTGCTGCACCCACGCAGCTATAATTTGAGACAGAAGGTGTAGTCAGCATGACTGAAAGTGTATCTCTTCTCTTGGAGCCCATAAAACTGCTCCCTGGGCATTCTAGAGGACCAAATGGCATGACTATGCCAGAGTCCCGTGGTAAGTAAATGTCAAGCATTTTCCTTGAAACTTCTTTATTCTTTATAAATTTAAATTCAGAGTTTCCGGAGTGAAAAACTGTTGAAATATAAACCAGCCCATTTATAAAAAATGTAAATACCGATTCCATGTACAGTTCAGAGACATCTTAAGACAATTGTTTGCTTTTCCTCCAATATTTTCAAAGTGTTTCTCTTTAAACGTTTTGAAAAAAAATGCTTTTCAAACAAGCACTGACAAAAATAAATCAATTGGTGCTAAAAAGGTGCGACAGGTTGGCTTTGACAATTTCACGTTTAACTAGGTGTCTCCTGCAACATTATATCAATGTTCTTAGTGGAGTCACCATAACAGCACCATTCTTTTAGAGCTTTAAGTATTTAAAGGGGCCCTTTTAGTTCGACAATTTCAAATTAATGGGTGAGGCAAATGATTATAGTCAGGGATATATCGGGGGCGGGTGGGGGCATAAGGAGCCCCATCAGTTATTTGCTTGTTTTGAATACAAGACAAATATTGAGTCTGAATATTTGGCAACAGAAGATAACTGCAATTCAAAAGCATCCTACTTTGCAAACCCTGGTCTGCACTCTACAACAAAAACAATATTAAAACAATCATCAAGTAAACTAACACATTTAGAAATTATGTTCTACTATAACAATGTTAAAAAACATTTACATTGGCAGCATGATTGTACACCACCAGTAAAACATGAGGTAGCCCCCAGTATATCTTCCCAAGCCTCGGCAAGTTCCCTCATGTTATGCTTAGGACATGTTTAGATGATCAGGTAAAAAAGGCAGTGCGTGTGTTACCATCCTCGCCATGTTTTAGACAGATTGGCCATTCCAAAATTATCATCATGAATTTTGCACCAGCCACCAGCAACCTATAGCAGGAAATATGTCCTACAGCTCCTCTGTTCTGTTACTGAGTTTTCACTATTCCTCTGTCTGCTGTCCACGTCTTGTTTCAACATCACCCTCCCTACTGGGATAAGGATCTGGTGGGTTAAGAATCTGATTTGAAGTAACTACAAAGCACAGATTCAGGAACGGGGGAATGAAGATAAAGTCCTAACTAAAGCAGAAGAAAGAATAGGCATGACACTTTGAATAAGGAGCCAAAACGAGAAAGAAATAAGTGGAACAATTTGACTTTTATCACCCAGTATACACCATGTGCAGTGATGAGGTTTACAAAACTCTAGACATTAGCGTTTACTAACCGAGATGCCTGGGCTCAGGGATAGTGTCAGACAAACCAAAGTATCCTTCCGCAGAGGCCGTACTATAAAAAAAACGGTCTTTGCCCCAGCTATGTGACCACACCCAAAGGTGCTGCTGGGCTACCCGGGGCCATGTGAAAGGATTCTACACGTGTCTGGAGTGTAAAATATGCAGATTCGGCAAAGATAAAACCAAACTGTTTGGTACAATCCAGGAGAAACCTATGAGATTCGACATCTCATTAACTGCAAAACTAAGTTTGTCACTACATCATAGGTTGTGGTTGTAATAAAAAACATGTGGGTAGTACAGTGGGATCTTTCACATTTCGGATTCATGAACATGTCCGAGCCATAAGAAATTGGGATATGAGATACCCCATAACATTACACATAATAAAGCATCTTGCGAACAACAATCAGAAATGGTTTCGTGGCATTGATCAAGTATCCCTACCAACCCTGGAGGGGGCGACAGGGAGCTCTCATTGAGAAGCAATGAAGCTGCTTGGATATGCCGTTTACGCAGTGTGGAAATGGCCCATAATACAGACGATGAAATTCATTATTTCCTGCAATTACTGCCTAAACAATCTTGATATCGGTTTGGAATATTATTCCTGGTATAGAACACATGAAAAAATGTGAAGTACAATTATCTCTTGGGGCGATGAAATCCATGTCATTTTCAAATTACATCAGTTACATGCCCCTGGATTTTAAATAATGGGTTTCATTTGTCTTTTTGTGGGAGAGCCCGCCCCTTTTTCTTTTATACCAAGTCTGGGTGCACACAATTGATAGGAGGAGGTCTACAACTCCCTCCGCCCTTATGATCTAGGACCTTCATGTTGTTTGAAACAAAAGTGCGACCCTTAGAGGGGTGCTGTCACACAATCGTTGGATGGAATGTATTCTAGGTCCGTAACCCGGTTCGTTGTTGCCAATTGACAGTAGATCGAGATGATAGATGGGACATAACCTAAAGGCAGTGTGACTGTGTAGCATTCAGGTAAGGGACTTGTGGATTGATAAACCATTACCCTATTGGATCTTGATGGGACAATATAGTTTTAATGAGTGAGTGATAAAATACACACATTGAATGATGGGTTCAATGTACTCACTTATCACCAAAGTTACTTAATGATCACATCCAGTCAATAAACCTGGGGGGAAAGTGCTGTGTGATCGTGGTACTATGCTGTAGATTACCCCAGTCTAAAATGGCTAACGTGGAGCTTTCTCTCACCGTATTGTTTCTGTGGGATACTTGCTGAAATTAATCGGTCACATATATTCTGACTATGGACATAACGTGGACGTTTTTCCATCCCATTAGGCTTTTTTGAAACCAAGGGATCATCATGCACTTGTCAGGGGCAGTAGGTGTTGCTTTTGTCCCCGCACTCTTGCGTCGTAATTGACAAAATCTTAAAATAGCCAACACATTTCCATCCTTCTAACTTGCCGGTTTATGAAATCCGACTATACGTTTTTGATAACGGAAATTCATGCACTTGTCAGGGTTACTATGTATTGTATTTATCACCGCATTCTTGTCGCAATTTACACAATCCCAAGATGGCCGACGCATTTCCTTCTTGCAGACTGGCGGTATAGTAGGGAGTCTTTTGCCAACAGGTGAGGGTGATTTCGGAGGACCACCAAGTGGCGTCGCAAATTGAGGTTCTGTTTCCTTTTCACTCCGCTGCATGGGTTGTTTCTATGCGGCTGACAGCGCCAATCTAATTAAGTACACAAGCGGGCCCAATGTGTGCAACATTTTGCTATCACTTTTCATTTCAACTTACACAGTATCTATTTACTATCAGGGGTTTTACGCATATAACCCACGTAGTTACCTTATTTCGGTACCATTGGCGTAATACTTATTTAAATGTTCAACACCATACCGTTTATGGTGTTTTTGGCGCTGGTTCATAGCCCCAGTTGTAACAATATGTGGAAAACAACTGGAGTCGATAATAGTCTAATAAAATACTTACCTTTATTTCATGTTTCCTCTATGTAACACCAATTGCCCCCTCATTCTAATGGGATTGAGATCAATAATTGTATTTTGCTCTTCTTCCTGTCCTGACCTAACTACTTCAGGTTTGGCGCGAAACAGAGTTTGGGTACTGAAAAAAGTATGGGATTAATACACAGCAAAGAGCAGCATGCAATTGCATTCTGTGTGTATTTTTTTGTAATAAGTTTTGTCAATTTAAAAAAACAAGTCAAATTATTATGTATGGGTAATTGTGTAATCAGTATTGGTGTGCACTCTGATGTGGTGTGCATTGTCATACATCACTCATAGTATGTCTTTTGGGTCATGTATTTTATGGTATTGTTTTATAAGCCAAGAGGTGCCATTACTGTAATAGGTGTTTGCCCCATGTGCTTTTATGTATATTTTTATGTTGTAAATATGGTTTGTAGTATTGTGTATATATACACATGCATTTTATGCACTGATTGAATTACAGCCCTGAAGAAGTCCATTTTTATGAACGAAATGTGTTGGCTGTCTTCGCTGCAAATGTATGATGCTATTAAAGGTGGAAAAATAAAATAAAGCGAAGAACTGGACACAGTGGAATTTGAATAAGGATTCTTGATTAACATGTTGTTATTGATTGATTGATTGTGGGGCACCCTTAGTCTGTATCAATTGAATCCATTTTGTCTCTTTTCTCATCTCAGGCCGGCAAGTACATTTTTAATTGATGGTGTTTTTACACTTGCATTTTGGCACAGACCATTCTGTGTCACAGTGCACACAACCATGACACTAAGAGACTTGAAACAAAGTAATGCAAGAAAAAAAAGTTAGACAAGCCTTCCTGCTCATGCTATGTATGCACCAAGGATCGAAAAAACCATCCTAATATATTTACAACAAACCAGATCACTCGATACTTCGCGACGGCAGAGGCAAAATGCCCCCTCCCCCGTGGTATATTGGGAGCGGAGTTACTCCACGTGTTTTGGAGTTGCCTGGAGTTGAATACATTCTGGAAGACGGTGACAGACACTGTCAGAGGTGATAGGGAGGGAGGTCCCTTGCATGCCGGGAAATTGCCTACTCCACTGGTTCCCGCACACACCCAAGAACAAAGTAACAAGTGGCTTTCAGGACCTGGCACTTCTCCTGGCTAAGAGAGAGGTGGCCCATAACTGGAAAGCTCAGAGAGGTCCCACTGTGGAGAGTTGGAGGAGGGAACTGCTACGTTGGACGGATTACGAGGGGGCAGTACGACTAACTGAGACCAGGCGGGGTCAGGGATCCCTTGAGAATGCCGGGGCATGGGAAGCATTAGTAATGGAAATGAAGCAACCCAAAGGTCGAGGGCCGGCTAGATACGACTTGAGTGCCCGGGCCCCGGATAGAACGCTCTTGGAATACTGAACTACCTCCAGAATATGAACATCTGGTTTTCTTCAGGTCCCCGGAGACAATACTAATTAGCGATGGTACATCCCCCTATATGTACTCGCTGTTGCATGATAAGGAACAATGTCGATACACTGTTGTCTATCTAGTGGTACTATCCGCCGGGACACGCCAGAGAAGGGGAGAGAGGAGGAGATTGTTAGCCTGAGGTTGTGATATACAGAACTTGAGTCTACTGTATAATAATTAAGACTCCCCATTTTCTGTTTTTACTGATTTTTACAGATAAATACAGACAGAAAACCCTTTATTTTCCAGTCTGCATTTATTTTTAAATGTGGATAAAAACGGAAATTGGTTGGTTTTTGAGTGATTCTAAATGCAGTCAATCATGACTGCCAGGCCAATAGCCGTGAGACTTGACAGGCAAGAGGACTAAACAAGCATTGGCATAGCCAATAGGTCTCGCCTTTGTGACCTTGTATGTGTTTAGCCAGAGATATTGGCAATGTTTTTAGGTATGTTGTAGAGCAATGTAGCTGCTGTGTTTAGTACTGTAACGTTTGTGTGCAAGTTGTGCTTAGTGTAGTGATGCAAGGGCACTGGCATGGTGTGGAATGTAGTGGTGAGTTGTGATATGATGTGGGTTGGTGGGATGTATATATATCATAACAGACTTTGAGATTACAATGCTGAGTACCGCACATATTTCTTTATTTAATGATATACCTTTAGAAATTAAATCTGAAAAAATAAAAATTATTATGATTTGTCAGGCTGGACATGAGATAGCAAGGAATAAACATTAAAAGGCAGTAGGGCACCCTATAAGGTACTGTACATCTCAGGGCCCCATCTTCCCCCCACCAAATGTTGTATTATTATTTGAGCATTTGTGTAGCGCACTGCAAATATTTGTTATCCATAGTGATTTTGTAGAATGGGAACTCATATGAATGTGTTCGCTCTGCAAGCAGGCTATCACATATAACAAAAAATTTAAATTCATAAATTACGTTTGATTAAATCTCATAACTAATTTGGAAAGAACATTAATACTCCAGAACACATTACATGATTCCATTTAATGCATTTTTATTGAAGAGCGGAGTTATTTTTATTCTGCTACGAATATTTAAGCTCCTTAACAGATATGTTTCAATAACTTTGTGATGTTTTCCTTTAGAATATTTTGCAGTGGCCATAGTCATGACTTAAAATGTCCCACAGGGCCATGCATAAGCCTACTCTCTAGCCAGATCATGAAGACCTAAGAACCCAGAGAAGGCACTCGTCCACAGGTATGGTATTCACCAAAAGCAGATGCCCCACACAAAATGGAATCTATTCACAACAGGAAATTGACCAGGGGAGAAAGCCTGCAATCTTTCCTCCTCGTTGTTCACCCCGCGTCCCAGGCACAGATTTGTTAAATATAATGTCACATCACGTGGGCCTATCCTAGTTTTACATGGACTGAAGTGTGTGGCACAGCCGGAAGTGGAAATCCGAGAACCCATGCATTTCCTTGCAGCGCTGCTGAAAGCCCTTTACCGTCCTGACTGATCACCTATCTGCTGCTTATTGCTATATTTGGGTGTTACACTGGTACTAATGAGGTGAATCCAAAGCTCAGACAGTGTTAGCATGTTTACAAAATGGCAAAATAATGAAGTAATACCGTCACAAAATGTGAGGCATGGTGCATCGTAATTTGCCTTTTCTTGCCAAATAATTTACTCAACCCTGCTGCATATTTTGCCCTCCCCCGCCACATAATTCCAGTGGCCCCGATTATTATCCACTCACACAGTCGGAACCTATTCACGTTGGTCTGTTTTTTTTTAATCAGGCTGTACTGCAGAAGAGCAATCACATGCATATTCAATAATTTAGCTGTTATGCAATTAGTCTTTTCAATACTGGCCACTGAGAAAAGCAGTTCATAGCAGACTGCTGCAATGCTAGCGACAGCAAATAGACTAGAGTGGAATATGTATGAGGTCAAACTGTCAGACTCCGCTCCCTCCAGCAGCATCTTGCACTTTGACGGTGAAAGTGTAAGATGCTGCTTAAGGCTCCTGGAGAGACTGGAGACAGTGGCTTGCGCTCCTGTTTGATTAATTACATGAACAGCCTCATGGAGTTTGCTCATTTTACCAACTTCCACGTACTTGCCAGCCATGCTATACACAATGATAATGCTCCGGAAGTGGAAACATGGTGTGTCATGGTATACACACAGGTAATGCATCGGAAGTAAAAGCCTAGTGTGCCATGGGATACACACGGTAATGCTCCGGAAGTTCAAGCGTAGTGTCCATGGTATACACATCGGTAATGCTCTGGAAGTGGAAGCGTATTGTGCCATGGTATAGACACCGGTAATGCTCCGGAAGCAAAAGCCTAGTGTGCCTTGGTATACACACCGGTAATGTTACGGAATTGGAAGCATATTGTCCATGGTATACACACACCAGTAAAGCTCTGGAAGTGGAAGCGTAGTGTACTATGGTATACACACCGGTAATGCTCCGGAAGTGGAAGCGTAGTGTGCCATGGTATGCACACTGGTAATGCTCCGGAAGTGGAAGCATAATGTGCCATTGTATACACACGGGTAATGCTCCGGAAGTGGAAGCATAATGTGCCATTGTATACACACCGGTAATGCTCCGGAAGTGGAAGCATAATGTGCCATTGTATACACACCGGTAATGCTCCAGAAGTGGATGCGTAGGGGGGCGTGGCTTGCAGCCAAGCAAGATGGCCGCATCCTAGTTGGGCTCCGAGGGTGAGATCGACTCCCCTGACATCCGTGCACTATCCGTGAGGCGATCCGGCCTCAGGGTCCCTGAGCTGACAGCGGAGAGAAAGCGACGCCGCCTGATCCGACTCCAGAGTCTCTCAGGCGCCCGGAGCGGGCTCGGCGAGGTCCGGGGATTTGCGGCCTACCCGGGCGCTGTGGACCGGGGCCTCGAGTGGCAGGAGGACCCCGGGTGGAGCGCGACTGGTCCGCCCGGCCTTGAAGCGAGGGCAGAGGTTTGGCGGCCTGTGGCGGACTCAACGCCCGTGTGGAGGGACGCGGCCTGGGCGGCACCGAGGCGAGTGCCCCTGGGGGGCTGCGCATCCAAGCCCGAAGATCCCGTTCGGCCCCCGCTGCGGGACCTGGCTGCCGTGTCTGCGCTGAGGCGCGAAGTCTGCCGCCCGTCCCGGGTACCTGAGACGCGACTACTGCTGCTGTGGCCTGGCGCCGGTGGGGCCCCCCGGAGCGACCGCTGGTGGTTGGGACTGGTGAGGGGGATTGAGAGCGGTGGCCCTGCCCCGTGTCGGACGCCGCTGAGCTTGGGATGCCGCCGCTGCCGCTCGGTGCGGACCCCAGGTGAGCGACCTGGGGCGGAGAACGTTTCCCGGGCTGCCTGCATAGATCGCGGCCTGATCGGGGCGACCTGCTTCGCCGGCTCCCTGGCGGACCGCTGGAGGGCGAATCTGGGGACATCACCTGCCGGGACCATGAGCGGGAAGGGGGCCAGAGGGAACCCGCAAGGCAAGCTGGACAAATTCGCCTATACCAAGGATTCCTCCGCGTTGCCGGACCGCAGCGGGCGCGCCGAGAAGAAGGCGGCGGACAAGGAAACGCCGAAGGTAACGCTGGAAGACATTATGCAAGTACAATCCACTGTGGGGTCGATTTCCGCAGACGTGTCTCTGCTCCGCGCGGACTTCCAGAAAATGTCCGCCAGGGTAGACTCGAGCTACCTCCTTCAAAAAGTGTCGCAGTTGGAGACGGAGAATAAACGTATGGCGGCTCGGCTGGTCGACCAAGAGGGGCGCTCCCGCCGCAACAACGTGCGCATCACCGGGATTCCCGAAAGTGAGGGGCATCCAGCTATGGACCTCTACGTTGAAGACTTGATCAAGTCCAAGTTACAACCCAAGGGCCTGTCGGCCATTTTCTCGGTGGAGCGCGCCCACAGAGTACCAGGTGGCCGACCGAAGGTGGGTGCGCCTCCGCGGCCTGTCCTGGCCCGCCTGTTCAACTTCCGCGACAGGGATGCCATTCTTCAGGCGGCGCGGGTGGCGCTGCCCCTCCGTCTCCAAAACTCCACGGTGTCCTTCTTCCCGGACTATACGGCGGCGGTGCCGGCGCAGCTTCTTGGAGGTCAAGAAGAAGCTAAGGGCCCGAGAACTTCCCTACGCTATGCTCTTCCCGGCGCGGCTACGTGTTGTGGCGGAGGGCAAAACTGTATTCTTTAACACGCCGGAGGAGGCTCATGACTGGCTGGAAGGGTGGCGCCAGGCTAAGGGTGCTGGGCGCTCGGGCCGCAGGACGAGGCACCCCGGGGGTGCGGAAGACCCCGATGGTCACGACAGACGAACGGAGGAGGTTGAGGAGGAGCCTACCGGATGAAATCGTGGCTTGAGCTGCCCCCGGCATGGAGTTGGAGACTGACCTCCGGGGCCCGCTGCTGCTGGATTGGCCTAATTTCTGTTGTTACAAGGCATGAACGATGGGACCTTGGGATTGGGGAGGTCATGGTCTTCCTCGGACTCCACGCTCCTTAAAGCGCAAGTACTGGTTTGGGTTAAGGGGATTGAGCACTCTGCTGAGTTGGGGTGGCGGGCAGTTCTGAGTCCGTGTGGCAGGGAGGGGGTTGGGGGGTTGGGGAATGTTTTACTGTTTTGTTCTTATGTTTGGGTTCTGGAGGACACGGGCCCTTGACCTATACCAAGCGCGATCCCAATACACGGCACATGTCTCACTCCGCAGTGCCCGCATCATGCTCCGTCCCATCTTCCAGCCACCCTAATGTCGGACTCGATGCATGACACATCCCCTGACACCATTCTGACCCCGGTGCAGCCCCTCTCTTTGCTCACGTGGAATGTGCGGGGATTGGGAGACAAAATCAAACGGGGCCTGGTTCTGCACAGTATTAAGCAATGTACCCCGGCAGTGGTCTTACTCCAGGAGACCCACCTCACTGGCACCACTACTAAAGCGCTGGACAGATGGGGGTATAAGATGGTGGCGCACTCTGAATTCACCTCGGGGTCCCGGGGGGTTGGAGTACTGCTGCGCAAACCGTCCCACTTGATCGTGCTTAGTGTACACACGGACGGGGCTGGGCGCTTCGCCGCAGCTCACACTCAATGGGAGGGGAGGCCCCTCAACATAGTGTCTGTCTATATCCCACCTGGGCTACATACTGTGGCGTTCCCGGCGCTTTGTGAATTTCTTCTTACATTACCGGAGGGGGAGGTGCTCTTGGGGGGCGACTTTAATGCGGTGATGAATGACCTCGCTGACCGGTCTCCGCCTCGCGTGAGGGGGGGGGGGGGGTGTCCCACCTTGCGAGCTTCGCGGCGGCGATCGGGTTCACAGATCTATGGCGGTTGCATCACCCGACTGCGCAGCGCAACACGTACCACTCCGGGGTGCACAATAGTCTAACCCGAATTGATTACTTTCTGGGCTCCCCCGGTTGTCTCCAAAATATTGAAAAGTATAGATATCAGACCCAGGGGTATCTCTGATCATTCCCCGATCCTCTTGCACTACACTAGCTACCACATGATGCGTCGCCGCGTTTATCCAATACGCCCCAGCTGCATGCGACTGCCAAAGATTAGTAAATCTATAGCGCGGGTGACGAAACTTTACTTCCACGAAAACGCCGCCTCGGTCGACTCCCCTACGATTCTTTGGGAGGCGTACAAAACGGTGGTGCGGGGCCAGGCGATGGCCGCCGTCTCAGAGTATAAGCGCGAAAAAATATCTGAGTTACAGTCGTTAGAGATTGAACTCCGGGCTGCGGAGGCCCGCCAGGCCGAGGCACCCTCCCGTGCGGCCTCGCACGACCTGCATGTGGCTCAGACGAAATACAAGGAGCACCTCGCTGAGCGTGTCAGACAGCGCCTAGAGGCCTCGAGGCACACAGTCTATGATGTAGGCAATAAAACCGGTAGGCTGTTCGCGTGGCTTGACAGACGCGAAGGCGGAGCCCGGTGGATTGCACAGCTTGCAACTGCCGAGGGGTTGCCAACAACAGACCCACGAGTAATAGTGCGCACCCTGGCGGAGCACTTTCGGGGAGTGTACTCCTCCACCTCCTCCATGTCGGTGGAGATGGCACTGACATACATCCAAGACCTGCAGATGCCCAAGCTTTCCCCTGAGGCCCGGGAGACCCTTGAGGCCGAGCTCACGTTGGAGGAGCTTCAGGCGGTTATTGGCGCCTTGCAGCCCGGTAAGGCGTTGGGACCAAACAGTGTCCCGATAGAGCTTTATCAGCGGCTACCAGAGACGCTGGCCCCGCATTTACTGAACATGTTCACGCACAGTCTGGAGGTGGGAGAGCTCCCCGTCGACCAATGAACGGCCGTGGTAATACCGAAGCCGGGTACACCGCCTGATCAATGCACCTCCTATCGTCCCATTTCGCGGATTAACGCAGAGGCCAAGGTCCTCGCGAAATTGTTGGCCCTCCGGCTCACACCGCATTTGTCTGATATTGTGCACCCGGATCAGTCAGGCTTTATGCCCGGGAGAAGTACGTCCCACAATCTGAGGCGACTGCATGGTGTACTGGCCCGGGTGGAGCGGTTGCAGGAACCGGCTGTCATTCTCTCCCTTGATGCACGAATGGCGTTTGACATGGTGGAATGGCCCTTTCTCTTTAAGGTGTTATTGCATCTGGGGTTTGGGCCGAAATTTTGTGCCTGGGTCCAACTCCTCTACACTAAACCACTGGCCCATGTCGCGGCCAACGGGCACATGTCGGAGGACTTCCCCCTGGCGCGTGGCACGCGTCAGGGCTGCCCACTGTCGCCGCTGCTTTTTGCCCTAGTGCTCGAGCCGCTCGCGGCGTGGATACGATGGAAGCCCATGATGAGGGGCCTTCGGAGTTCCGCCGACTGGGAGGACCGCATCTCCCTCTACGCGGACGACATACTGCTTTACTTGTCTTCCCCTAGACGTTCCATCTTGACGCTACTTAACATCTGCGAGATATTTGGCCAGGCATCTGGCTATATGATAAACTGGTCGAAGTCGGTCCTCCTGGTGCTGCGGGGCCCACCACCACGGCTGCCGGCGGTATGCCAGCTACAGATGGTGGAGGGGTCGTTCAAATACCTGGGGGTGCACGTTACGACGGATCAGATGGAGTTCTTCAAGCGTAACCTAAGCCCTCAAGTGGACCGCCTCAAGCGTGATGTGCAGCACTGGGGAGCGTTGCCATTGACCCTAGTGGGGAGGGCGGCGCTCTTCAAAATGATGGCCCTGCCGCGGTTTCTCTACGTGTTGGAGAATACTCTGTACCAAGTGCCTCCGACCTACTTCCGCGCGATAGCAGCGCAGGTTTCCAGCCTCCTCTGGGGCAATAAGCCGGCATGAATTGCGCAATCAAAATTAGTTTGCGAGTGGTATGATGGGGGAATTGCGCTCCGGATATCCAACTCTATTATTGGGCGGCGCAGCTCAAGGTGATCAACCAGTGGCTTCATGCGCCTCAGTCTGACTCCGCATTTAAGGCGGACAGGGATGTGCTGGGTGAGAGGGGTGAGAGGGGTGAGAGGGGTGAGAGGGGTATGCTGTCCCCTCTGTATGATGCCCGACTAGCCTCACAGCTGTTCGGCCATCTTAAGCAGACTATATCTATCTGGCCTGCGGCGCAGGCCAGGTTGGGATGGCGGGGGGTCCTGACTCAACTTACACCTCTCTGGGATGCCAAGCAGCTGGGACGTTTAAGGGACAGCAAAGGCTTCGACGCTTGGGACAACATCGGAATCTCGGTGGTAGGCGATGTGTGGCAGAAAGGGGCGGTCGTCCAGTTCGCACGCTTACAACAGCAATACGAGCTGGCCCCCTCAGAATGGTTCAGATACCTCCAGATGAAACATGCCCTGGCGGCACAGTTGGCTCCTGGCACGCAGGTTCCGGAAGAGTCCCCGTTAGAGGATAGACTGTTGACGGAGTACATGCCAAAGAAGGCTACGTCCTTCACGTACCGCAAACTGATCAACAACTTGCCGGACCCTATGGGGCCCTTGCGGGAGAAGTGGGCTGAGGAGGTCGGTGAATGATGACCCGGAATGGCGTGAGGCACTGGCCTCGCCGCGCGAGGCGGGTATACCTTCGAGGCTGCGGCTGGTGCAGCTTTGTATTTTGCATCGCTCCTACTTCACCAGATGCTTGCTACATAGGCTGGGCAGAGCGACTCACCCCTTCTGCCTGCGGGGTTGTGGGGAGGAGGGAACCTTTTACCACACTGTCTGGGAGTGTCCTGTTCTCCAGGTATTCTGGAAGCGGGTGCTGCGTACAATGTCGCAGGCGTGCGGGATATCGTTGGTGCCAGAGCCCCGGCGCTGTTTGTTAAATGTGTGGGAGCCCAATGATCTTGATCGTCTGGCGCAGTGCTGGGTAACGCTGGGGATCATGATGGCCAAATGGAACATAGCCCAAAAATGGGGAGCGGTGGAGGCGCCATTGCTGTCAGTATGGAGGAGGGAGATGGATGCAGCCATGTTTGCTGAGCGGTCAGTGTTTATCAGGCGGGGATGTCCTCGCAAGTGGGCCAGGGTCTGGGGGGCATGGAACAGGTACAGGGGAGGCATATGCGATCCGCCGCCTCTTTCAGATGTGGATTCCTCTGATTCGGATGGTTAAGATGGTCTGCGGGGAGATGGGGAGAGGGGGGGGGGGGGACACGGTCTTTCTCAATGCATTAGACTGGGGATTGGTTGAGGGATTATGTATTTGGGCGGTGTTCTGCCAAGTACAAGGGTTTGTTTGGTAAACAATACAATTTTGTTTAAAAGACAAAAAAAAGAGGAGTCCTTCATTTTGGGAAGAAGTTGAAAATACTCTCTTCAACATACACCCAGTCAGAGAGTAACCAGAGTGGCTGCTTGCCAACAAAGAGAACACATCCGCTGTCAGTATGTAGCACATGAAGTTTTGTATCCCTACACTGCTCCTGTCCAGAGCTGCACTTCTTTGCAGTTGAGTTTGTGCCATATAAATACACATGCATACTGTTAGACCTGTCAGCCCTTTGGGTGGTCCCTCCTCATCATTATTTATTTTGTCCCACTTCTGCCTCAAACCCTGTTATAATTTTTCCTTTTTGGGAACCACCAGACTTTTTAGTGTTGATGCAGGGTCAGGGAGCCATTTTCCCTATCCCTGGAACTTCTGTCTGAGGGCCTGAGACACAAAATGGTGGCCACCCATTGTCACCTGTGACATCACCAGAACCTCCTGGAACATTCTAGAACCCTGTGACAGTGGGAGGCAGTTTAGAATGTTGGGAGGCCATCTCAGAGTGGCAGTTGGCAACTGACTGGAGAAGAGAGAGGACAGAGATAGAAGGAGGTCGGAGTAAGGCAGCAGAGGTGGAAACCAGTGCTTGGAGTGGGGTCCAGAAACCCACCCTTGATGCTAGTCTCTACTGACCAAGCCCAACCCAAAGCCCTGTGTGGGACAAAGACCAGAAGAACCATCTTAAGGAACTGAACATTTGGAACAGGCCTTAAAGAAGAGGAACAGCAAGTTCCTGACCTGTTCAGCAGTGTCCTCCTGGAGTCCTGACGTCGAGAAGCCTGGAGACCTGGGGCCTGAGGTAGAGAAGCGGCGCTGACAGAAAGCAGACGTCGTACCCGGAGCCGCCAGAGGTCGAGTGAGGGCGCCGACGGAGGTCGTGGAGAGGCGTCGACGGGGGAGTGAAGTCCGCCCACCGGAGTTGCCGGAAACTGAGGTGAAGCGCACCGGAGGTCGGGAGTGGAGATCGCACTCCGGAGACACCAGGAAGTGGGGAGTCCGAGTCCCTGTGACGCCAGAAGGCGACATCGAGTCGAGACCGCCCAGCGACATCGAGTCGAGACCGCCCAGCGACATCGAGTCGAGACCGCCCAGCGACATCGAGTCGAGACCGCCCAGCGACATCGAGTCGAGACCGCCCAGCGACATCGAGTCGAGACCGCCCAGCGACATCGAGTCGAGACCGCCCAGCGACATCGAGTCGAGACCACCCAGCGACATCGATCCGGGGCATCTGAGGCACTGTGGAGTCCTAAAAGACCATCCTAGAGGTTAAAGGGGTGTTAGGACCAGCCTGGGAGTGCCAGGGGTGAACTGAGACTGGTACAGTGACCTCCATAAAGGGGTTGTGTAGTTTTGAGGGCCAGATCTTTAGATTACTCTTGTTCGGCCTCAGCTTAGGCCCCAGCCTTGACCAATCTAGGTGGGACACCCCCCATGCCATCCAAGTGTCCTTAAGCTGTGTATGGGCAAAGTAAGACCAAGTGACCTCATGAAAATGATCTGAACTGTACTTGTCATTGATTGTTTTACCTTATTTATTGAAGGTGCTTTATTTATTGTCGTCCACTAATTTATTCCGGCACTGTATTTATTGTCTGACTGTATTTATTTGCCAACTGTATTTATTGGACATCTATTTATTCCTTGCTTAATGATGACCTGAACCTATTTATTGAAATTCCAAAGTAGTATTGTTTATTTGACCTGCTCTTTTGAAGGAAAATCTTATTGTATTGTATTTATGTTATGAAACCTGCAACTAAGAGAAAATAAGATAAAGACATATATATTTTCAACTTGACTTCCATTATTTTTACGGTGTAGTGTCGTTTTTGGAACGGATGAACGCATGGTTATTGTGTGGGTGTGACGTACGCTTAACACGGTGCCTGACCCCCAACCGCTCGAGCCAAGCTACCATTGTGCTGGGAACCTGGTGACTGCTAACCCGGTTGCCCGGTTTCCAACACATACATATACAACTACTGACCTCCGAGCAGGATGAATACTACGGTTTTCTTTTATGAGAATGTTGATACTGGTTAGAATTAAGAACTCCATCTGTGCCATTTTCAACTTTTTCCACTGTAAGCCCGGCCACTTAACCCCACGCTATTACTCAGTATTAAATTGTTCTATTCGATTCTTTAATTCAGAGAGAGGCTCGTGCGCATGATGCCTGCTAAAAGAGAAACAGATAAAACACTTCCTATTACTACTCGGTTACTGCTAGCTAAGCAGTGTCACATACCGAGAGCATAGATCACAAATGCAAGAAGCAAAGGCAAGATATATGTCAAGTTTAAGCCCTCAAGTGCACGTCGCTGTGTTTTTCAGCTCACCTGAGGTTGTATTACAAGTGAGATGTGATGCTCATGGACCCGTGCGGCTCTGGCACGGCACGTTCTCAATAGTCACAGACCCTGCGACTGTAAGGCACTCATTAGCACAATGACTTGTGCTACTTTAGTGCGAATGTCAATCCTCTAGAGAAACAAATAAGACATTATGTGTACTAAATTTAGCTACAAGAAGGTGTAGAAACAGCAGCTTAACTCTGCTTCTAAGACTAATGATGCATATGGACAATTCCTGAGAGACTTCAAAGTGACATTCAAGCAGAGGTCTAGAAGATGCCACGGCCTACACAAAAGACAGCATTTAAATACACATTGAGGGCCCACACACAATATACAGCTCGAAACAGATGGTTATGAAACCGGTTCAGAGTTAATTAATAGTGATACAGCTCTTATTGCCCACAGTTTCTCCAAAGTCATTTGCAGGCATGTCAAGGTGACCTCAGAAGTGCACAGCTCTTCCAGCAGAAAGAAATGCTTAACAGAACATTGTGGGTGTTTCTTCATTCCGGTTTACGCCTACCTCCACAACAAGAGGTTATTACAATCTAGACAATTCTCTTCTGGCAGCACTTTTGGCATGTAAGCTAGTTATGTGATTCACAAGCATCTAAATAAAATAGAATGACCCAGTGTTACTGCCATGGCCGTGGGTACACCAGCAATGGTTCCAATAAAGGCTTCAGGATGGTTTGATTACTC
The DNA here is from genome assembly GCF_964204655.1 of Triturus cristatus. Classification (NCBI taxonomy): domain Eukaryota; kingdom Metazoa; phylum Chordata; class Amphibia; order Caudata; family Salamandridae; genus Triturus; species Triturus cristatus. The sequence continues at coordinate 315,484,232 of NC_140585.1, forward strand.
AATTTCAATACACCATTTTTTTTTTATCCATTTCAATATCTTGAAAGTTGCTTTAATCTGATCCACATCTGTTTTTGTCCACTTGTTTGTATCATATATACTGCAAAGACTTCGTGCCCTGCGGATCCAGTTGACAGTTTAGCTACGTTTGAAGGAAATCACCCTTTTAAGGTAGGCATGTGCACTGTTCAATGTTCCACTTAACACTGTGATCAAGCAAACCAAAGAATGTATAAGCAATAAATCAGAAACAGCAATGAAGAACTACCAGTTTACATTTGTTCTGCAGCAACTTTCGTTTTGTTGTTGTTTTTTTTACAGTGCACCATGTTGCCAACATGACTTGAATCTGCAGCTTGGACTGCCGTTTTTGGTGAAGAGTGACCATCCTCCTAACAATCAAGTAACTTCCATTGGGTTAAGTAAGGCCATTTTCCTTTAAACCTAGCAGCTTTACTTGGGCAATATCATTATCCAATCAAGGCTTGTATGTGGTAGATGTTGATTCCAATCCTTGAACAAGTCTCCTTTTTAAATGTACAAGTACAAATCTGTTGCATCAACTTAAGAAGAGAAAAATCAAACTATACTTTCATAACATACGTTCATGGTTATATTTACAAACATTTTGAAAACATAACTAATCTTTTATATCACAGCAGGAAAATGTTAAGCTGGATACAAATGATACATCAGGAGATAAGAGTATTGTTCATCTGTAAGCCTCACATGAGGGGTGGAAATTATTCCAAAGTACTCTTGTGCTCTCAAAAAAAGTGATGCTGGGAGGTGGCACTTGAGCATTACCTGAAGGCATGCTGATCGAACATCCAGAAATGGTAGTAGAATAGGGTAATATAACATTTATGAGGACTCTTCCAACCTGGCTGCATGCTTCCTCCAATCACTAACCTGTGAATACCATGCTACCTACTACGGTTTCTACTGGTACTAAACAAACCCACCCAAACTTTCAAATAAATGCACTACCATATGGTCAGATCAGAGCGAGGGCAACTGCAGGGAGGAATGTGAGTTTTTGAAAACTCTTCATGATATGGAACAGAGATTTATTAAGAGAGGCTACCATGAATATGTAATTAACTTTGTAGCTAATAAGACTAAGAGGCAGGATCACGGTTAGGGGCTTGAAGAATATAATTAAAAAGATACAAGATTGGACTATTTCGTTGTGGACTATTAATTAGCGTGTCCTCAGATATTTGGCCAAAAATAGTGTTATTATTAGCTATTGAAGGCTTTGTGGTGGCCACCTTCCTTTTTAGAGCACCAAACATGCAGACTGACCTCCAATGTAATAGATTGACTTCTAATGTAATAGTGAGTGTGCGCCTGACATTAATCCCCAGCCACCCAGTGTTGCATATTTTTTAATACTGGGGTGTGGCAACAATCTACAGTTTTGAATCATTGCTTGCTTTGTTTGTATTATGTGAAAGACAACACTTGATGCCAGAGCTCTTCCATGGGAGCTGAAAGGAGTGCAAACAAAACATGGCTTGGGGCACGGAATTCCTACCCTGTGGTACCATTATGCAGACAAAACAGAGCACTCCACTGTTTACTAATCCACTTTCCAGGGGAAGGAAAAATATTTTCCTACCTGGAATCTAAAATGTCTAGACGCTTTTTTTTGACCGTATCGGAGAGGACTCTGGGTAGTTCACTGAGAATCCAAGGTAGACTATAGTCTAGAAGGATGCAGCCCGACTGCACTAAGGTAGGTTCCTTGATTAGACAATCGTGCAAGTAAGGATAACAGTGAACCTTCTAAAGTCACAAGAGCAAGGTTCATGTAAATAAAAAAAAATAAAAAGCACAGAGGCCATTCGAGCCAAAAGACAGTGCCTTGTCCTGGTAAGTACGTCTTGTGGGATGGGTACTTGCAAATAATCATCTTGCAAATTTGCCCACAAAGCCAGCTGAAGTTCAGATATCTGCGATGACCGAAGCCAAAGTAATCATTTTGAACTTCAGCAAGGGAAATATATGAGACTGAGGAGTTTGAGGACAGGTCGCGAGTCCTTCACCATATGTCCTTTTAGTGAAGTAGTTCAAACAATTTCCCAGCCCTCTTTTCAAAGGAGCAGCTGACTCCACTACCACAAAGTGCTGCAACATCCTTCTACAAGAGGGTTCTCCGAAGTAGGTCCTGGAGGGCAAGATTCATGCTAGATTTTAAGATAACTACATTTATTTAAATGGGTATATGCTAAAAATGTGGCACAGATCCGGGTCTCCAGGACAGACTTTGGAGCCACAGAAAGCAAAACTGGGAATTCCTAGCCTCAGTTGAGGCCTGGGTGTGCATTTGGACTTTCTATAAATCACCTCTTTTTGGACTGAGGGCAGGCTGAGAAAGACGTAGTAGCAGTTGGTTTCCTCCAGTAAAAGGAGAATCTAGCCTTGAAATGCACTATACAATTTAGCCACACTCTGCCCTTATTGTATTAATGGAGGACAGTCACTCTATGCTGATTCAGGCTCCCTCTCCCTACCCACCAAGCGCTACAGCCTCTTGGTTTGCTTCTCTCTACCCCCTTTTCTAACTTTGAAGTTCTCTTGGTCCCTATTCCTCCCGGTTGTACTTCTTGTATAGCTACAGTAATTTCCCTCATTCATACTGTTTTCTTAATACAGTATAAGACCCAGGGATTTAAGTGGAATGAAAAAACTGTGGGGTCTCTCAAAGGGGCGTGGTCAACGTAATTAAGGGCGTGGCTTACAAACATGTAAGCTAAAAATCTGTGTTTAGCACAGTGTGCCGTCCGACTTGAATTTTGCTGTTTCTTTTTATTGCGTCCAGATATATGATACAACAAGTCACATCATACCTGCAAGTCAGGACTATTGGCTTTGTCAATGGTTGCTAGTTGCATAAGATAAATAATCAGCAACTATGGCTCGTATATAATAATGAAAAAACTTCCACTTAAAGCCCTGGTGACACCACGACAAAGTTGCTGCTCCTGAGTTTCAAAAAGAGAAGGGAAATTCAGAGAGAAAATGACTCTCTTTAAAGGATTTCCCTTCCTCTACACTGCTCACCACGCGCACATGGATGTGCCTGCTGCTGTCACTACAGTCGCGGAAAAAAAAAAAAATCGGACCGCCTGTGCCAGGGCACAAAACAGAGCCCGACAGATACCCGTTTCGAGGCCCCCTTAAAAAAACTGCCGGTGCTCAGTCCCAGTGAGACCCAGCCCACTTAAAGCCCTGATAAGACCTAGGTATCACTGTTCATTTTAAATTGTGAAGTGCTCCAATAACTCATGGTACAATAGTGCTACACAAAACTACACAAAACTGTTACATAAATTGGAATAGCCAAGGTTCATTGTGCACCAGGGTACCATTTTCTCAACGGATTGAGTTTCAAGGGCTTTTGCTAGCACAGAGAGCTACTGCTTTCCTGGGAAAATGTTCTCATTCTCAAAAATGTGTGTGTCCAGGCTGAGGTCAGAAACCCACGCTTAAAGTCAGGGTTGAAGAATACTAGCCCAGGCTAGAACTGCTGGTGCTGCAAATGCATCAATGGCACCAAATAGCCCGCCGTGGACCCAGTGGTCAGTCAGAAACGATTGGGACAAAACTATCCAGCGATGCTTTCTTGGAAGCCTCAATTTGGCTCTGCAAGGTGCCACTAGGAGGAAAGCTTAACAACAAACATTTGGGTTACCTACAGTTTTGTAGAGCCACTAGGAAGATCAGACTTGGAGAGGACACAGTGACTAAGTTGGTGTCCCCGAACTTCCCTTTTGAAAATGCTAAAAGTAACGTGATGCCATTTCTCCCAGAGCGAGGTAGATCTGCTGAGGAAACCTAGGCAGTCTAACTATGCATAAGCAGCAGTCAATATCTTCGGCATTAGGTGCAAGAAGGTGCAAGGATGGAAGTCAAGTCAAAACAAAGCTTTGACTAAGAGTACATTTCGGTTGCAAAAGTAAAGACAATTCCAAGAAAGGTCACCAGTTCCAAACTCCACTTTCATAAAAGGGTGGAGAAAAAGAAAACTACCATCTGGCCTTCCATAAGAATGTGCATATAAGGAGTCTGCAGGATCACGTATCCACTAGAAAGTATTAGTCAATCTCGAAAATCAAAGTACAAAAAAGATACAAAATGAAAAGCCCCTCTTTTTTCTAACATTACAAAAGCCAATCCCCTGTATTTACTGTCCAAAAGACTCATGCAATTTAACAACTGCTAACGTGGGTGTGCTTCAGTGGGAGTACTTGTCTATTAGATAAATCTATAATTGACAAGAAACTAAAACTTACAAAAGTCACATCAACCAGTCAAGTGCGAATTCTGCGTGGAGTGATTTCTCTGCTCCCTGTGCCTGCTACAGCCTTAAACACTGCTGCTTAACACAGCTAAGTCAAGTGGACAATTAAAGTGTTATTTGATACACAAATGGCTTGCCAATGATTATGCAACACAAAAAGATTACACAGCGTGGCACGGTCAAGGTAACTGATCTCCCCAAAATCAGAGGGTTGTGGATGAAATCAAGTGTTGGGCTACTGACCCAAAATTATTCACAAAATTGACAGACAGTCACGATTTCACAGATTTTTACTAAATGAATAGAGGTACTTACAACATGTCACAGAAAGTGAGATGATAAAGAAGTGTGAGCATGATTATACAATCAATGTGAACTCTAAGAGTTTGAGAAATCAATGTATTATATATCAGTTGACACGGTTTCTGACCAGAGGCATGACAATGTATTTCTTCTGAGGCAGTGTTTGCTTGTCGGAGGAGATATGAAGAGACTGTCCCAAGATCTATGAACTACATAGAGTTGTCAAATATTTCATACCCTCTTTATGAGCCTGGACAAATTAAGTGTGTTTATATAACTTGATCTCTTTCTGATCTTTGGCAAATGCTTTACATATCAGTATTTAGTGTATCCTGAATCCCTTCCTAAATGGCTAACTAAATTATACATTGTCACCTTAAATGTGAAGCCTATTTGACCTTTTATTTTACTTACATTCTTTCAAAATTAGTTGATTTTATTGTACGGGATCTTCCTTTGATGTAATTTGCTAGGAGTCTGACGTCAGTGTCATGTGTCAGAGTTAGGCCCAGTAGGAATTGGTATCTTTCTTGCATGTACACAAATTATTATTCCTAAAGTTGCCTTCTCATTGCCACATTAACATTTGACACACATTTTATGTTCGGGATGCCAGGGCTGGTTTCCCAGAAACAACGACCTTGCTGACACAAACACTTCGTGAGAATACTATCACACTGCCTTGGCATTAGTGCAAGGCCTCTCACCTGCGTTATACAAATGTGCTTATAATTACATCCATATGGTGACACCGCTATCTGTCGAACAAACAACGGTAGCCCGATCACAATCTCAGCCCAATATATATAGCCTTTTGTTTCCTAACCTAATCAGAGGAGACACTTCTGCTGATCTCGAGGGGTCCCTGCATGCTGAAGCTTTCGCCTCAGCATCTCCGTGAGGGGTGTCCAGTTTTTGACCAAGACGGGGTCATACACTTTTTTTTTTTTTTTATTTATTTTTTATTATTTTTGTACCAACAGCACAATACAATTGCTCAACGACCTCCGCCCTTCCCCGGATAGTTGTACATTTAACCATACCACCAATTGTATAGCCGGAAAGTCGCCCACCCCGCGTGGAGCCCCCCCTCCCTCTCCCTCCCACAACCCATGTCAGTGTGCCCCCCTCTGCCTGCCCTCCTCCTGGTGCGCCCCCCCCCCATTGCCATGAATCGTGTACGGGTGCTCAAACCTTCCCTAGGCAGCCTGAGCTTCCCCCATGCCTAACTGCGTCTCATGCGTCCCTTTCTCACCACAGTTCCCCTCCTAGTCCCCGAACGGGGTCATACACTCTTATCCACCAGGTAAAGGGGTTAGATCATCCTGGCTGGGGCTTTCTAGTCAAACCATACATTCACACCCTAGACATGTAGGTTAGGGTTAGCATCGTAGGGGTACGCTTGATTGTTAAAATCTTTTATATGTATGCATATATAACCTGTCTCAACAAGATGGTGTACCTCTTTGTTTTATTCTCTGTGTTGACACTCATAACTTATATCTGCTTCGGTCTATTAATCATCGCAGACCATATATTCTATACAAAGATCACTCTGGTTCAATAAATATTGAAAACGCCCCTCCGTGTATGCTTTGTATCTTTCTCTGAGCGAAAGAAAGCACGAGTGACTGAGCGGAAGTTGAAGTCTGTCACCACAGTTTCTAAGGGAACAGAGTGTTCAAGTTTAGGGGGGCTAGCAGTGGCACTGCGAGCTAGCTGGTCTAAGGGACAACATATCCTACAGGGGTGCATGAAATCAGTCGGGCACCATCCTAAGTTTATCTGTAAACGCGCAGTTCCTACTGATTGGTGGAAACTACACAACATCAGGGGTGGACCAAAGGTGGCAGAGGCACACAGTGTAGCAATTGGTAAAATAAGTTTCCCATTTCCTGCACCAAGCTTTTGATTCAGAGGCAGTAGTCTGTGACATACTTGAAGATCTGGAGGGCAACATCTTGAAGGACATGTACACTGGCATAGGTGAGATTGAGCTTGTGTCTAGGTGGCTTGCTGCACGATATGTCCTTTCATTTGTCAACCATGATGCCAATGTGTCCTTGAGCAGAGCACCGCAACAGATTTCTTGGTCTCGTTTGCCACATGCTACAAGTTCTTGCTATGTTTATGTGTACATGTAAGTGTAAGCGTTGCTAAACTATGCATGTGATATAAATTGCGCAGAGCGCAGGCAACTATGTTGGGCGCTAGACTAAGAATCAGATATGAGGACTAGCAAAGCCACTTACCTAATCAAAAACTATGATAGCAACAGCTGTAAAGGTGGAGCAACTGTCGAAATTTTAATGAGTGATTTTAGGGCAGAATGGGTAATTTTTAAGAATTAATGTACATTTAAATTTGCGCTGAGAACAATCATTACTTGGCCATCCTGGAGATATATGAAGGTTGCCCATCTTTTGGTTCGCTGTAGTGTATCAAAGTGTGTCAAAAAGTACCTCTAATCTCCACTTGTGCTTCCCTTCAAATAGGATGGATCAGTCAATTGCCATGTAGTTACTGGGTATGTGTGGGGTACATATTTTAAAAGTGGGATGGACAATGATGGGAAGGAAAAAAAGGTGGTAAGTAATATCGATAAGTTGCACCTGGTTTCTACTTCCCATATTAGATGGTAAATATATATCAGCGAAGTGTTGCTGGAAAGATCAAAACCTGGCAAAATAGTTGAGGCTCATGAGTTATAGGCACCAAAATTATCAGAGGCACTATAAGGCTTGAGGCACTATAAGGATCAAAGCACTCAATGCCCCCCCTCAATAAGCTGCTTAAAGTAGGATGATATGACACAGCAAAATAGATTCTTGCCATAGATCACAGAAAAACACATCCTTGTAAATCATCAATAATGTACGCCTGTTAATAGGGCTGAAGAGCATAAACCAAGTCTGGGCCATCAGTCTCTTACCAATCCGAGGAAAGGAAGAGAGTCTGTAGTACCATCAATAACATTATGAGTGCCATTATCTTGTGACAGAGCATTCAAACTTACCGGTTTCATAAAATAACATATCTAATTTCATACTTATGTTCAATCTGTGTCATTAGGTGTAAGGAATTCACTAAATGCAGTACACGCGCAGGAAATAAGAGCGCAGAAAACTAGTTGTAGTGAAATCCCCAGTTCAAGTAACTAATTAAGTAGTACGCCAACAGACTTATCAAATGTTAGAGATAGTGCGGGCAGAAGAAGAGATCTGATCATTTAATAGATCCAAACTAGCATTACCTGAGGAAGACGGATAGGTTGAGGGGCAGATGGTCACCCGCTACATAAGGGTGAATTGAAAAGAAGGCCAGGGTGCATAAGGGACAACGAAAAAAAGCCCTGGTCGTCAATATTACCTTTGATATATGAGGAACAGAGTAAGCTTAATAAATAAGGTGAGAGCCTGGCCTACATCTAAGCTAGGCTACAGTATAGAGTCAATGTCAAATCACACATGACAGGTAGGCTGGGTTTGCATTTAATACTTTGGGGACAATTGAAAGGCAGAGAATAGGGTGGCAAGACAATTCTTGCGTATGCACTAACTGGATGCTGATCAACCCTGTTTTATCTTACCAGACTTCTGTCTCTGGGTTTTACATACAACACTGGGGCACACTTGAAAAGAAGTGAATGCCAAAACAATGGTTGTGTAGCTACTGTCTAGTTGCTGGAAAACCCTACTTTTGTTCTATCAGACGTTTGTGTTTGGGTTTGATGTGGGGTACAGTAGCCCACCTCAAACTGGATTTTAGTGTTCGTGTGAAATTTTTAAAAAAAAATATATTCTTTTTATTAAACAGTTGTGACAGTGAAGTAAGGTAAGTTGCGAGGCCATATAACATTGAAAAATGACATTAGCACCTTAATGATCAAATGTAGCAATACAAGTTGAACACATTTACTTAACGACCCCGGCTCGAGTCAAGATTAATAGCCACTCTTGCCCTCCGCAGTTCCTCCATTGGGAAAACACACAAATCACCTATTGACGCATTCCATTTGGCCCATTTTTTATCCCATTTCTTGGGACAGCCCCTATGTTTAAATACCTCCTTCTCTGCGATCATTGCACTATCCATGTCATATGACCACCTCCGATACATTGGTAATTCCCCGGTCCCCCACATCTGAGCGATGTTTCTCTTGGCAAGGGTGAATCTCAGTGAAGCCCATGTGCGCTCGGTCTGGGTTAGATCAGAGGCCTCCCTCATGTTTAACAGACAGTCGTGGAAAGCTGGTGATATCCTTCCCACACACCTCCTCAAGTGTGTAAACAATTCTCTCCCAATATGGGCGGATGTTTGGGCAATCCCAGATCGTGTGAAAGAATGTGCCTTCCCCGGAGCACTGTCTAAGGCACTCCAGGTCAGGTCTTCGTCCCATTTTGACCAGTGCATGTGCGGAAAGATATGTTCTGTGCAGGATTTTTATTGGATTAACCGAAGCCGCATTGGGATAGCCACCTCTTTGGGGGAAGAAAGTGCCTCCTGCCAGTCTTCATCCTCTAAATACCCAATGTCTGTTTCCCACAGCTGCCGGAGACGTATTAGCGGGTCCGGCTTGTTATTAAGTAGTAAGGGATATTGCTTTACGTTGCATGGGCTCCGTTAGAAGTCTATCTTCCAATGGAGAAGCCTCAGGCAGAGTCTCGCCACTCGTCACTACAGTAATTATGGCGTGGCGTATTTGCAAATATCTGAACGTCCCGGACTCATTCAGTTGATATTCTGCTTGCAGGTCACTAAATGGGACTATCTCGTTCCTTTTCCACAGGTCGCCAACCGAGGAGATGCCAATGACATCCCATTTGTTAAAACCCGGGCATTTACTAAGAGTGCCAAGTTGCTCTGTCTCCCATAAAGGAGTAGTCAGCGTTAGTTGACATCTGGGCTTAGAATAAAGTGCCCTTGGGTAACCCCCCCAGACTCATTACCCATTTGTCTGTTGATACGCCGGTTCAGACGGCGATGCATAGACCCACTGATTAATAACTGCAAGCTGGGAGGCCCAATAGTATTGTTTGAGGTCGGGCAATGGGATACCTGTGTTGTACCACCCTCTCGTCAGTTTGTGAGTCGCAATGCATGGGTTTTTACTATCCCATAAAAGAGTTCCGACTTCACTCTCTATGCTTGTGAACTATGTATCTGGGAGTTTATAGGGGTTGTTCTGTAACACATACAAAAATCGGGGTAGCGCCAACATTCTAAACAGCGCTGCCCTGCCCAGAAATGTCAGGGGTATGGACCGCCAGTGGAGCACGTCATTGTGGAGTCTGGTCAGGGGACCCTTGAGATTGATGTCGTAAAATTGGAAAGGTTGAGGGGTTTTGTATATACCTAGATATCTGAATTCTTCGGTTGCAACCTTAACTGTTTTGTCTTTGGGCATCTGTGGTAAGGGGCCCTGAAGCATATATAGTATGGATTTTGTCCAGTTAATAGTGTACCCTGAATGTGCGCTGAAAATTGCAAAAATATGAAGGATTTTATGGATCGAGGTTGATGGAGCCGCAACATACAATAAAACGTCGTCAGCATAGAGGGAGATTTTGTCTTCATGGTGTTTGGTCCATTTCAGCCCCCTGATCATGGGGTCGCCCCTAACCCAGGTCGCCAATGGTTCCAATATCAGAGTAAACGAGAGGTGACAAGGGGCATCCCTACCTGGTTCCCCGCACTAGTTCGGAATCGCCTGAACGTATGCTGATTTACGACTATTTGGGCAGTTGGTTCCGTGTAGAGCAGTTTTACCCACTTTATGAATGTGGTGCCGAAGCCCATGCGCTCTAGGTCAGCAAATGGGTAAGGCCATTTGATTGCATCGAATGCCATTTTTGCGTCCGATGACAGCAAGGCGGCATCCTCTTGAATGGTGTTAATCCTCCCCAGCACCCCATGAAGTCCTACGGTTGAGCACTGTATTCCGGCCCGGCATGAAGCCTGATTGATCCGGACGTACCAGCTTGCAAATGACAGGGATGAAGCGATTGGCCAACACTGGCGAGGATTTTAACTTCGGCCGTTAACAGTGAAATTGGGCGATAGGAGTTGAATTTAGTCGTTGGTTTGCCCGGTTTGTGTATGAAAACCACCGAGGACAGCATCAAGTCGGCAGGCAGGGACTCCTTCTGGAAACTTTCAAGGTACATAGCTAGGAGAGTGGGTGTTATCTTGGAGTTCACAAGTTTAAACAGTTCTATTGGGAGCCCATTGGGTCCCCTGGCTTTCCCCGATTTTATCCCTCGTATGGCAAGCGCTAATTCCTCCTCTTTAATCTCACACTCTAAGGAGTCCCGGTCCTCTGGGGTTAGAGTATTTACAGGGATGGTGGCCAGAAGATCCCTGAGTCAGTAAGGGTGGGGATGGCAGTGAAGGTATATATCGAGGCAGAATGGGATGCAAAAGGCTCACCAATCGGTTGCGGATCGCTAACCAGCTCTCCGTTTTCCCCCTCAATAAGGGGTACCCATCTTTGTGCGGCTTCCCGCCTCTCAAGCCACATTTCATAGATTTTATGCATAGTGGCTTTCTGCTTCGATCTAGCGACCTCCAATAAGAGTTGCCGGTAATCTTGCCGTTTCATGCTAAGAGTGTGTGTAGATAGGTCACTGTCCGAATTTGCCACCGTATCCTCTAGTCTCCCTATCTTGTGTTCTAGGGCCTCCAGCCTCGCCCTCAGCTCTTTCTTGTCGCCTGCCATTAATAAGAGTGCTTGGCCTTTAATGACTGGGCCAAAAGCCCCCCACAGAATCTGTTGGGAGTCTACTGTGTTCGTGTTTTCTTTGAAGTAATGATCCACCCCTTTTACGAATTCCGATTTGACGTGTGGAATCTTCAAACACCACAGATTTATCGTTAGGGTGATGCACCTGTTCGCATGCGGCAGTGTTATCTGGGTGAGAACAGGAGAGTGATCAGAAATGCCACGCGCCAAACATCTGGCTTCAGTAAAGTTGAGTAAATCGCCGACATTTGTGAGGAGATGATCTATTCTAGACTGGCTGCTGTGGGCACCTGAATGAAATGTAAAGTGAAGCAGAAGGGGATTGAAGTGTCACCAGAGATCGACTAGGCCAAAGGCCGAGAGCAAATCCTTTAATTGTGAAGTGTCGTGCAGTTCACATCTAGGTGGACGTCGGTCAAGTTGACCATCCACAGTCAGGTTAAAATCACCTCCAACCACAGGGGGGTTAAGCAGGAACTTATCCAGGTCGGCTAGTGTAGGTTTTTTAATTGCAGGTGGCACATAAACCGACAATATGTTTAGAGGCCTCCCTTCCCATGTCCCGGCCACCGTGGCAAATCTACCCCGAGTGTTGACCCAAATGTTGTTTATTATGAAGACGCATTGTTTACGGATTAGGATACCGATCCCTCTCGAACCGGATGTGAAGCCCGCGTGCGCAGCCAGTCGGTAACCCCATCTATCCAAGGCCTTACATTTGCTGCCTATCAAATTCGTCTTTTGCAGCAGGGCAATGTCAGGGCCTGCCACATGAGGTATTGGAGCACAATGCTTCTTTTTAATTTGTCCCCCAGTCCGTTGACATTCCATGTGATCACTGGGAGCGATCTATTCATATTCTGATCAGACATTATTCGTTCAGGTGATTTGGGTTGGCCCCTGCCAGGGCGTGTATGTAGGTGTCAATTGTTGGAGCGAACCTGACGAAAGCTTTGGTCGTAAGTGTATCAATGACGTCACAGCCCTCACCACTATCACAACAAAACAGCAGCAACAATTAACAAAATAGGTTCCACCCCCCCCCCTAGAACGTTCCCTCCCTGCCTGCCTGCATTGCATGCTCTCAACCTCCCGCCACCCCAAACATGCAGAGTGCCCATCGCCCACCCTTGGAATATTAGGGATCGTAATCCAACCCCACTCCCGATGTCCCACGTTGTTGAGACCGGATATAGCATTGTATTAATTAAAACAATTGATTATCTATATCCCATGTCAGGTTAATGTTATCTTAGAGGTGTCTAGCAACTGCGCCATGCAACAATAGAATCAGGGCATGGTGCAGATCAATACCAGGCTAAACTACATGCAGTGCACAGGCAGTAGGAGTTCAACACATCTGGCTATACCAACATCACGTATTGTTCAATCTGCCTGGTTTGACTCGAACGAGCGGTGCGCCGTTATGGTGTCCGCCTGGGGTCCTACTTGGCGGCCTGGCTTATCCTTGTTTCCACTGTCACGGTTTTCTTTACGGTTTCGCTTTGCGACTGTGTGCCACCCACTTAGCCAGTCCCATGTTTCCTCCGGGCTAGTGAAAAACCATGTTATTCCTTCAGATTCAACTCGTAATTTTTCTGGAAACAACATGGCATATTTGATTTCTTGATCCCTCAGAGCACCTTTAACTTCCAGGAAGCTGCGGCATTGTCTTTGCACTTTTAATGTAAAGTCCGGAAAAAATGTTATTGTGCTATTTTCCAGGCAAACCGGGGAGGGCACTCGCGCTGTGTGGAGTATTATGTCTCTGTCCCAGAAATTAAGCACTCTTGCGAGGATGGGTCGGGGAGGCGCGCCGGGTTTTGATCTTCCGCCCGGTACTCTATGCACTCTCTCAATTGAAAAGTAGTTGGATAGACCCTTTGGTTGGAGATGTTGCATCACCAGTTCTTGCACAAATAGGTCCACTGCCTGCCCCTCCGCCCGTTCCGGCATTCCCAAAATATGCCAAAATACGGATTTTATTGTGCCGCATTCTACCTTCGTAGTCATCAAGTTGGCATTCCATTATGTCTCGGCTAGTTTGAAGATCTGTGACTTGGCTTGGGAGAAGGGTGGTGTCTGTTGTTAAGACCTTGGTTGCAGTTTTTACCTCCTTGATACGATCGTTCATGTTCCGCATGTCAGGCCTGATCAGCGAGACCTCTGATGCAACTGTATCAATCCGGCTTTCCAGGGATGTACAAACGGTTGTTATGGCCGCTAAAATGTCCTGTAACGTCAGATTTTGCTGGTCCCTTGGTGGTTTTGGGGTTGCCTGTGTGTCGTCTTGGCCATTCTGCCAAGCATCTTAGTCCAACTTTGCCTGCATCGCGTTGCGGCCACCGCATCTGCTTGCCATTGTCTGTGCGGCCAATGTTATGGTGCCACCAACAAGATTCAGGCCGTGCTGGCTATTAACCGCCCCCTGCTCGAGGGCAGAGGCCCAGGCCTGTTGGGGTGCACCAGCTAGGCCCCTTTAGAGTGATGGCTCAATTCGTCCTGCACTCAATTCCAGAGGGGGGAGGGTAGTTGGTTATGCACTACACAATGATCGGCCCCCCACTACAGACTGTGTATACCAGTGGTCACTGGAGGCGTATTATGAAACCCAACGCACTTCAGTGACTGCTTGAGTCCCGGCCGCCAGCCGCCCAGATTAAGCGGAGAAAGTCTGCAGGGCACGGTGGTTTCCCGGTGGTCTCAGGGCCGGCTCACAGAGAGGCAGGCTGTGTTGTGCCTTGAGAGGTCGCTATCCCCTCGAGGTGTCAGTTTTTTTTGTCCCTGCCTCAGTCACGATCTCTTACCTGCCAGAGTCCCGGGCATCTACCGCGGGAGCCGGAGGACAGTCCTTACAGCAGCTGCTGGCTGCCCAGTTCTGGGTGGGGAGCCCGCAGGACGCGGTGTTCACACGATAGTTGCAGGATCCGGCAACCTGAAAGGCAGGTAGAGCAGTGTTTCTGGGCTCCGCAGGCCCCCTCGCAACAGGAGGCACCTTACTTTAAGCGCGACCGAGGTGTCTTCGTCCACGGCCGATCTGGCCCGCCAGTGACTCACTTCGCGCCTCGCCGTTCCAGAGCAGATGAGGGCTCCGTTCTCACCCAGTCAATCTCTGCGGCGCTCGGTGCAGGGGGTGTTGGAGTTATTGGGGACAGCGTCTCTACTGTGTCAGTAAGTTATTTTCAGGGCATGTCAGTTATTTTAAGGATTTTGCAGGAGTGGTGAGCCGGAGCAGAGCTAATGCGCGGCCATTTATTTTGGCAGTTGGCCATGCCCCCAGTGTGAAAAATCTTTGACCAGGACAAACCTGGTTGGTGTATCCACCTGCGCTCCATCATGGTCAGCATCAAACTGCAGATGGGTCCCAGTGTACCGCAACAATGGACTATCATTGGTACTTTATGCTTCTTGGCACTATGCATACTTAAATCTCTAAAAATCCATATCTCTGGTTCTCCTTATTGTATTTTTGTCATTATATATAAAAAATATAAATTAAACAATCTCATAGTACACAAATCATAATACAAATACAGTGGGATAGTTGAAACCAGATTAAACCACTAAAGGCTAGGCAGTTGATATAAGCTAAAAGAGGTGCCAGATTAAAATTGCACACTGTTGCATATAAATACAAGAGACAGTCAATTAATTATATTATATTATATATAATAACTCTTAAAAACTATTTCAGAATAATTCTACCAATGAGTGGCTAAGAAAGGTGCAAGCCTAGTGTCCTCTTCTCCCCCTTAAGATTCTACAGCAAACCAATCCCTATTCCCCAGACCCCCAGTAAGCCAGGTGATTATAGGGGACCATATCTTACTGTCTCACTTCTTGGATCGCCTACCCTTACAATTATACAGAGCTCTTTCATGATTGTACATACCCAAGAGACGACCCAACCAAGCCTGATATGTAGGGGGTCTGAATCTTTCCATCTTGTTGCTATTAGCAGCCGAGCTATTACAACCGAGATGAAAATACAATTTGTCTGAGTTGACTCCAACTCACCCCATTATCGTATCCCAATAGCATCATAAGAGGGCTAATACAAATCTCCTTCCCTATTGTCTCTCGCCAGAAAGCCTCTATTCCTCTTTTCAAAGGCTGCAATTTTTCACAACCACAGAACATATGCATCATTTCCACAGAGTCTTCTCCACACCTAGAGCACTTATCAACCTCTCGTTTTCCCCACCCAAATAACTATGCCGGTGTAAAGTAGAAGTTAAAAATTGTTTTATTGGTTGCTAGACACTTCCAGGGCACGGTGGGTGACAAAGGTTGCAGAGATCAGGAGTAGACTCTTAGCACACAAGGTACACGTGGGGGGGGGTGACTATGGTTGGAGGATCTATCTATGTCCCCAATTTGGGCCAGGAAACCTTCCTCAAAGGGGCACGGTCAGAACTTCTACGGTCTTATGATAAGCATTTTCTCGTGGGGGGGCCTTAATATTGTCATGGACTCAGACTTGGATAGGTCAGGCCACCGATCCGTTTCAGCAGGGGCAATTTCAAACGAGGGGAGGAGATGGTTGGGTCAGAGGGGGCTGCTGGACCTGTGGCGGGAGGCTCACCCCAGGAGCACACACTATTCTTTTTACTCCCACGTGCACCACACATACGCCCGGCTAGACCACTTTATTGGTTCCTCGGAACTTAAGACGTATGTAGAAGAGGTGGACATTGTTCCGGCAGCACTTTCTGATCACGATGCGGTGTGGGTGACTTTCACGGTCCCTTTATTTGGGCGGTCATTCGGCCGCGAATGCAACAGGACCCCTCTCACCGCCCGCCAGACGAAAGTGGGCTGGAGATTCCTAACCTCCTGCAATACTTTCAGGCAGCCCAGCTTCGGTATTTAGTGGAATGGAGCCGGCCAGAGTCAGAGAAGAGGTGGCTCTTCCAAGATAGAGCGATGGCGCAGACGGCCTTCTGGAAAACTCCTTTGCTGAGACGCTCCGACCGGCTGGTATATCTCAATCGTTCCCCAATTACCTGCACGGTGATGGGGGTATGGAATAGGGTGGCGACCAAGCAGGGCCTTACCTCGTTCCACTCACCGCTGACGCCTCTGCTAGACAACCCCGAGTTTGAACCCGGGATGGACAGCCGGCCCTTTTCGCAATGGCGCGCCTCGGAGTGCAGATCCGCAGGTCACCTATTCGACCTCGCCGGGTTTCTTCAGTTCTCCAATCTCTCTCAGCGATACGATCTCCCCAACCCAACCTGGTACCAGTACTTCCAACTGCGGCACTGGCTGATGAACCAGAGGTCCGCCCACTAGTAGGCAGAAAATTGACGACTTAGGAAAAGTGGCTTGTTACAAAGCAGACGCACCGTAAGCTCATCACCGAGCTCTATCGGATGCTAGGGTCACCGACTCCTATGCAGCGCTCGGCCGGGCAGAAACGCTGGGAGAGAGAGCTGGGGAGAGTCCTGTCTGACAAAGACTGGCAAGCCATATATTACAGGGCAAACCATACTGCCAGGAACACGGCGAGCAGGGAGGCAGAGGTCGAAGTGCCAACCTACTGGTACTTAACACCGGTCCGACTTAACAGGGGCAATCTAGATCGCAGCCTGACTTGCTGGAGGGGGTGTGACGCGGACGGCACACTGACTCACCTGCTATGGGAGTGCTGAGAGGTGACGGGATACTGGACGGAGGTCCTTAACGACATCGATAAACAATTTGACACCGAAATCCCTCGTTTTCCAGCTTATACACTCCTGGGGCTGCCCAATGCAATTACGTTTCCCTTGAAGTCAATTAGGAGAAAACAGATGGGTCTGGCAATGGGGGCGGCTGTCCAACACATCTTATCTCTCTGGGGCACACGGACTCGCCCTTCGCATACAGGGTGGTTACATAGTTGGTATGGAGCGCATCCAGGGCACTCTTACCCAATCTATGTCCTCTTTTAATACCATCTGGTACCCACTACTGAATCTTCTGGCGAAGGAATTTAATGAAGCCACATGCCCGAAATATCTTCGCTTCTTGAGGCTCACTAACTCTTCATCTTCGAGCGACACCACCGAAGAACAGCGGCACTTAGATCACCAGGGACAACAAACACACTCATAACGACTTTGGCACACCTGTTCCGGGAGGGGGTGGGATAGGGTGGATGGGGGAGTTTATGGTTTTATTCTTTAGTCAAAATGAGTATACTTTGTGTATGCCCGGCAGGGGCTTGCGCTCCGCCATGCAGGCCTTGACATTTGCCTCACGGACGAACTCTGGCATTGACTTGTATGGTCGCTACAATGAGGGGTCGTGCCTGGAGAAGGTCCTATGTCCTCAGATGACATATGTGGGGTTTGTACTGTGTTCCTTTTTTGTCTGTTGCCTGAAACTCAATAAAAACAAAGATAACAAAAAAAAAATGTTTTATAATGTTGGGCCTTCAGGTTAGCCGAGAGAAAGATTTTTCTCCCAAATGCGATAGACATAAATAAATCCATATCTCGTTCCCCTAGCTTCATAGCCCAGTTAGCTTCGACCTTCTCTACATCATCCGGAGTGGCATCCAAAAAGATTTTATAGATGTGTCTGATCGTACAATCCCCACGAGTGATAGCAGCTAGGAGGGGAATATCGTACAAGGAAAGTGATTGGACCTGGAGGTGATTAAAGAACTCTTACCTGTAGATACTTAAAAAGAAGACCAGGTAGCTATTCCATAGTCTTGCCGTAGATCTAAGAACGAAGACAGTTGTTCTACCGTGTAAATATCACCTATATTAATAGTTCCGCATTGTTCCCATTGCCTGCCCATTACATCATAAAACTGAGCTGGGAAAAGGGGGGGGACTGCCACAAAGGTGTATATTTATTATACCTCGGTATATTAATTAGTATGCCTACGCCAAACTTTCCAAGCAGTAATTAAGCACTTAAAGCAAGTTTTTTATAGTAGCTAGCCTCAAGCTGCAGAAGAAAAATGCCCGTGCGGCTCTACCCATCGCCAGCTCATACATAGAGGGGGGGTAGAACCATATTCCTGGCCCTCAGCATTCTTATACTGTGTTGAAAATATAACTCCCATCTGCTGTAGGAGAACTGACCGGTAATAGAATGCGAAATTGGGGACGGCCCATCCACCCCTTTCCTGGAGAGATTTAAAGAACTTCATGTCTTCTTATACTGCTATATAAAAGGTAATAAAAATGGAATCTAACTTTTTAAATAGGGAATCTTCAATCTCAAAAGGGATAGATCGAAACAGGTAGAGTACCCTCAGGATTACAACCATTTTGAGGACACTACATTATTATTATTATTATTATTATTGAGTCTTGTATAGCGCGTGGTTACCCTTGGGCATCCCAGCGCTCGTCCAGAGTACACACCAAACCAGCAGAGCACTAAGCAGGGAACAGATGAGTCTTTAAAAGTTTGCGAAATCGCAAGGTGCCAGTTTCGGAGCGAAGGGCATGCGGAAGGGAGTTCCATAATGCTGCCACGTTGACGGAAAATCTTCTACCGCCAGTCCTGGCTTTTTTTACTTTCGCGACTTGCAAGAGATGTTGGTGGTCTGAGCGGAGGGCGCGAGAGGCCTTATAAGGTTGGACCATACTCCGCAGGATAGGGGGCCCTTTTCCCTGCAAGATTTTGTGAGCCATGCAGAGTGCTTTAAACTTCACCCTCTCTCTCACAGGGAGCCAGTGGAGCGCCTTCAACGCAGGTCGTGCTGACTTCCGCCTGGGAAGGTCCGTCAAAAGCCTGGCGGCAGCATTTTGCACTTGTTGCAATTTGTTTAGAGTTGATTCTGGAGCCCCCAGAAACAGCGCATTGCTGTAGTCCAGCCGTGAAATAATGAGACCCTGGATTAGTAACCTCCTAGTGGCCATCGGGAGGAGGGGTAGGATCTTCCGGGCTGACCGGAGCAGGCCGAAACACACGCCTGCGGTCTTTTTTGCGTGTATCTTGAAGGATAGGTCCTGCTCCAGCCAAACCCCCAAGCTCTTAATCTCCTGTTTTGGGGTAGGTGGCGCTCCCAGACAGCTAGGCCAGCTACTAGGGGACAAGGAGGGAGGGGAGTTCCCCAGCATCATCAGTTCGGTTTTTAAACCGTTAAGTTTAAGTGCTGAGTTGCACATCCAGGTGAAGACCCTGGCAAAACATGTGTGCAGCAGGTCGAGTTGGTTCGCCGGCTGGGTATCATCCGCATAGCTGATGATCTTGATACCCAGTGGCAGTACCACACTCTCCAGTGGGGCCATGTAGATATTAAATAGTGTGGGGCTCAACGATGAGCCCTGTGGCACACCACACTGGAGGGGAACCGATGTTGACTTCTCGTGGCCTTCCCAGACCTCAAACGTCCGATCTTCTAAGAAGGACCCGAACCATTTCAGGGCCAACCCGGAGACCCCCACCCCCGACAGCCGCTGGAGTAACACCTGATGGTCTACGGTGTCAAATGCCGCACTAAGGTCCAGGAGGATCACTGCCACCGATCCCCCTGAATCCAAAATGCTCCTGGCATTCTCCACGACTGCCAGAGAGAGAGTTGGATTCCAGAAAACCCGAAAGGCGCCTATTCACAAGTTTCTCCGCCACCTTGCTACATCAACCTATTATCGACAAATACAACCCATCTTAAGCCTTAGGTCTACACTAATCTTGTTTAATAGTGGGGCCATATTAATTGAAAATAGGGAATTTACCTTACAGTTCTAACCCCAAGATAGGTATTCGTATCCATCCTACAGGTATCCAGGAAAACAATATTCGTTGTACAGACAATCTGTAGTTTCTCTTTATTCAAGAGTTTCCCAGACTTCCTCCTATATTCCCCCGCCAAGATTTCTACTTCTGCCATCGCGCTCTCTGGATCCGGGGTCACAATGGCGATATCATCCGCATATGCCAGTACCTTCATATGATAACCATTTACCATTTACCATTTACAGTTACAGATTTATTAGCCTGGCTTTGCAGAATTTGCTTAATAAATGGGTCAATAACGAAGGCAAAGAGAATTGGGGAGCAGGGACACCCCTGCCTTGTCCCTCTAGCCACCGCTATTCTTCCTGATTCCTTGCCCATCATTTGGAGCCTGGCATACGGGTTAAAATACATTGCTCTAATAGCAGCAATAAAGCTTGGGCCCAAATCCATTTGTGCCAAAATTCCCAATAAATATTGCTATGACACCCGGTCAAAGGCTTTTTCCGCATCAAGGAGGATCATAGCCATCTTCTCGCCGTTTGGTTCTGCTATATCGTATAGGGTAATGGCGCGTCAGATGTGATCAGTTGTTCCCCTACCTGGTATAAATCCATGCTGCCATGGAGTAAATAGATAGGCTAGGATTCTCCCCAGGTGAACCGCTAAGATTAGAGTTTTGTGTCCACGTTTATGAGTGATATTGGATGATATGAGGCGGGTTCAGGGGTGTGGAATTTAATAAAATATCTACCTGTCCATGGGGCAGGTTGCTTCATAAATCTACTTGTCCTGTAACAAAATGCACTTGTCCCTTTGGTGCCATGTTGTGCGGCGACAAATTTTGGCAGCAATCTCATTATATAAGAGCTCTTATATAGCCTTTCTGATTAGGACAGGGAACATACTATAGTAGTGTTTGAATACTAGCAATCCTTTATGTTGCTACGTTTCCGCAGATCTACATACTGGGACTGAAGGTAGTGGTAAACAATAGTTCCAGGGTTGGAATGTCCTTTTGAGCCTGTGCAAACCTACTAACTTGCATGTTTTAAGAGTTTTTCAACAACTAGTCTCTTTTTCAATACTGAGAAATGTTGCAAATTTACTCCTGAAAATGGCAGACGTAAACCTTCTTCCAGAGTTGGGGAAAAAAGTGGTTGGAGGGAAAATAAACTTGCAAACACTCAGGTTTTCACATGAGCAAATCTACGCATGCATATTTGCTCATGCTAAAATGCAGTTCACAAATATTTTTCAGGAGTACTATTTCTTGCCCTACTGCTGTAAATTCTTGTGAATTCAGGAAAGCCATATAGCTGCCCTTAATGCAAGGACATATACCAAGGGTCCACTTTTGAGACCTTCTTTAAATAATTGGGCCCCTAATTTGGTCTGGCGTTAATCATGACCTTTTGTGTTTATTAAAATTCTCTCTCTCGCTCTGTATCGGCTGGCTTCACGGTGAGTGACAGTATTCTACTCTTTCACAAGGAGCATATCGGCACACAAAGTAGTTTTGTTCAGTGCCAGTAACTAATGTGGCAGTGTGCTTTTTTGAGACCAAAAACTATTTTTGATTTTGCCAATGTTTGTTATAATGGTGAGGGTCCGGCAGCTCTCACATCAATACGGTTTTACAAAACCATGACAAAACAAGTCACGCATTGCCCAAACTAAAAAGCTGACCACCATTTCAGACCTACTGGCTTTGCCGGTGCTTGTTTATTTTTATGTTTCCCAAAATCTTATTGAAACTGGTTACACTGATTTTCTAATATGAATATTTTGGGGAAATACTAGCATGCATCAACACATTTTACTAAATGATGCTGCAAAGAAATGGCACCTGAAATTTACAGTAGTTTAGCAAAAAAAATGTTTTCCTACGTTCATTTTTTAGGTACATTTTATATTGAAAGAAAATAATCATTAATCTTGCTTTCAAGCTTCTGAAAATATTTGCATCTAATCAGAGAGCATTCTGGGAGCATTATACATAGCCTCATATTGCTAAACTTTGAAACCGTGTGTACAATTTTTATACTGGAACCACTGTCAGTAGTGCAGTCACAACTTACATTTACTGAGAGCGCTCACCCCAATAATAAAGGCTTTCAATTAATGAACCATAAATACAAGTTTGAACAGCATTAATATATGCACACAAATATTAACTTAACTGCAGGCAGTGCCCTTCCCTGATCCTTAATATGGTACTGCAAACTGGCAGCCAAAGGGTGTGTGCTGCAGGGGGTTGGGCCTGCTTGTCCCAAGGCCAAAATGCACATTAAAACTTGTTGCCCTTGACCCCAAACAATATGTCCTGGGCGTCTGGCTATAGGAATTCCACATCCCTGCGGGTTATCCCAGGGTTTACCTTTCTTCTGAAACATTACTATGTCGGTACCCTGCCAGGATTGAGGAGGGTGCCTGTTTTGCTGCACCCTTATAAACAGGTCCAGAAGTAGGGGATCAAGCTCAGGTTGGAGCACTTTATATAATTTAAGTCAGGGCCTGCCGCTTTTCCTGAAGCCATGAAATGTAAGGCACCTATGATTTCCTGCAGTGTAATAGTCTCCGTCTCCAGACTTACTGCAGGATCAATCTCTCCCAGCTCCCCCCACGCCCTTTCCTTTACCTCTCCAGGAAACATGCACATGGGGTCTGCTTGATATAGTTCTCTATAAAACAAATTTGAATATACTGAGAATATACTTAGGATACATTGCATATAGCCTTTTAATATTTCTGATATTATTTTTGACTATGTTCTGTCTTGTGCGTAATGCTAAAAGCCTTCCCACTGAATCTCCATATACGTACTTTTCATTTGTATGAGCTTGAAATCCTTCTGCAATCCTCTTACTATAATGACCGTTTATCTCTGCTTTTACCATCAAAACTTCTAGTTGAAGCGGAGTTTGTAGTTCTTCCTGCTTCTGACTTATCATTGTTGTATTTTTTTTCCAATGTTGCTAATCTTTCAATCAACCCGCTGATCTTGTCCATTTGCTGCTTCCTCCTCTGTCCCACAAAACTAATATCCTCACTCCTCAATCCGGCTTTGAAAGCATCCCAAACTGCTCCCCTAGGTGCACCATACCGAATTATATCAAAATAATGATGATGATGATGATGATATAAAGCTTATTAAGCTCTCAAATGCCGAGGCGTCTTGGCACTGGTGTGTGTAAGCAAAGAGCTAAGACTAGGCTAAGTCTGCTCGGCTGTAAACGGCCGAGCTTCAAAGCCTTCCTGAAGAGTGATAGATTGGATTGAAGCCTCAGAGCCACTGGTATTTTGTTCCACATCTTTGCTGCACAACTGGACAAAGTCCTACCACCCCATCTTGCTCTTCGAGTCTTGGGGGTGCAAATCAAGTAGAGATTGGCTGATCGGAGATTTCGGGAGGGGGTATAGAGGGTGAACATTTGGCTGGATGTGGGCAGGAAGACTAGAACGCTGACCCAGGTGTAAGGCGGGCCTGCTCTTATAGACGGACACCGCGGGTCGGCGAGAATTACAACTATGATGTAAACAAAGCACACAAATCAATTTAAAATGTGGAAAGTTAAAACATCAAGATTCGATACAGATAAAATGCAAAAACAAGCGCACTAGCAGCAAAACGGTTTCTCACACAGTCCGAGGCTCAGAGCCCCTCATAATAATCAACAACCCAACATCTAATGTGTTCAATAAATGAGTTATTAGAGGGGAATTATCTATCAAATGGCCATTTTAGCTGACCCTTAATATACCTTTGAACCGTGATATACATAATTAAGGGGTTATGATCTGATAGAAGTTTGGGTAGTTTCTTAATACCTGCCTTACCGAGCATAGTGGGAGAAACCAGAAAATAATCAAGTCTGACATTTTTTGTGTGGGGATGAAAGTAGGTATACCCTGGGTCCAATGGATTCTTAGCCGCCCAAATATCAACCAATCCATGACTAGCCCTTAAGTAAAGCCAATGCCCTATAGACTTGGGGTTGTTGTCCCTGTTATTTATTGATTAATGCACCACCCACCTCCTGATGTATGTTTAAATCCTCACAAATTAGCAGAGGTTCTGGCCAGGATGCCAGTTCCAACTCCATGTCCTCCAGTACCTTGGGGTCATCCTGGTTTGAGCCATAAATGGTACAAACCATCAACCCTATGGATAGTGCAACCACTTCCCAAATACCCTACTTGTCCTCCAAAACTCAACATGCTGGTCCAATATTACTTCTAACATGAATAGCAACCCCCCTGATAGTGGAGGTCTGAGTTGAGCATGCCATAAGAGAATAGCTGCTAATCATCAGGGTTTCCCTCTCACACCAAGGGATTTGGTTCTCTTGTTGGAATATTAAATCAGAACCCAGGGATGTTATTATTGCACCAACCCTCAGCTGCTTATCCTTGACATTTAAGCCACCCACATTTACTGATCCTATATAGATGTTACCTATTTGAGTAAAGAAAAAATTGTAACCATCCATCTGCTGACCCATCCTTTCTGTTTTTGGACTATCCAACGGGCCATTCAAGCTCCTTCTCCAGGTTCTCTCCTCCTTACCATCCCCCCTACCGCTATCAACCCAGCCCTTCCCCTCTCCCCTCAACCCCCCTCCCCCACAACTGCTCTCTCCCCCCTTCCCCTCGCCCCCACAAGCCTGAAAAGCAATTAAACTAGATATTGGTCTGTGGCAGATGAGAGCAGCCTCTCTGACCAGTGATAAACCACTTCTTATAACCCTTGATCCCCACTATTAGAAAATCCTCCCTTAAACAAGGAAAAGAAGAAAAAAGGAAGAAAAATAACTGAAAGCCAGTTTAGACCCTTGATAATATTCAGCTCTCTACCTACTCCTCCACCCTGGCCCCTGAATGACCCACTCTGACCTGATATTGATGACGCAGAGCACAGGCAATACTTATATCTATAGAGAACACTATCCAGGTTACTTGGCCTGACCATTTTCTGGTCCATTTTTCCTGGCCATCGGGGTTGTCTATGCCCCCCAGTGCCTCGGTTCAATGCAAACCTCCACTGAAAATTGAAATCCCAGCCCTCTATACGGCCCTCTCACTCTCCCACCCGGTGCTTTCTAGTGACGGCTGATGGCTTTGCTACTTGGATTAAGCAGGGTGTCAGCTCTGTCTCACCCTATTTCTAAAAAGCAGCCGCGCTCCTCTCCATCTTGCCCTTGGTATACTGATGCACTAAGAGAGCTCAAATTGGGCTGTAAGAAACTGGAACGCCAGTGGCGCTTGAATATTCTCCATCAGCGAAATCTGCCTTGCGTAAAGCTCAAAGCAACTATTACGCGGCCATTAAATTGGCTAAGAGTAGTTTCTATGCAGATCGCATTGCTAAAGCAAAAAACAATGGGAGAGAGCTCTTCTCCATTGTTAGAAGCTTTTTGACACCTTACGCCGAACAAGCGGCTTCCCCCACATCACTTCAATGGTGTGAGGAGCTTTCCTCCTTCTTCATTGGGAAAATACAAGCCATCCAAGATAGCGTGATGAAGAGTATTCAGGGACTTGGTGTCCCCCACCATCTGCCCTATACCGCTCCGCTTTCAGTGTCGCCTACATGCACCGGCTATTCTCCTGCAACTGGGTCAGATATATTGGCTATTCTTAATACCCTTAAATCAGGCTCACCTTCTGACCCATGCCCTGCCAGAGTACTGGCTGGAGTAGCCGAGGCCGTCTACCCTGGAATGACATCAATTATTAATCTCATTAGTCCCATCTCTCTTCTTCCAGCCCTGTCCAAGGTCTGTGAAAAAGTCGTCTTCCGGCAGCTGGATGCTTTTATTGAAAATTCCGGCGCCCTTCATCCGGCTCAATCCGGATTTAGGAAAACTTATAGTACTGAGACGGCTCTAGTGGAAATGGCAGAAACAATTAGGGAGTGCCTGGACGCGGGCGTCAGGGCGGCTTTGGTTTTGATTGATCTCTCTGCCGCCTTCGATACGGTACCCCACCATCTTCTACTTACTCGCCTTGCTAACATCGGCATCGCAGGCTCTGCCCTGGACTGGCTTAAATCTTTTTTGGAAGATCGCTCCCAGCAGGTCTGGTCACCTCCGTTTTCCTCAATTGCCAGGAAAGTGTCTACGGGAGTACCTCAAGGCTCTACCTTGAGCCCATTACTCTTTAACATCTATCTGACACCTCTTATTTACCTGGCAGAGGAGCTGGGGGGAAAGATAATTGCCTACGCCGATGACACCCAGCTCCTATTTACTTGGAAAGATGGCGACCTGTCGACTTCTCTGGCGCAGACCTGCCTTTCCTCTGTGTTTCAGTGCCTAACTGAAGTGCAATGAGGATAAGTCAGAGGTCCTGCTATACGGCTCTTTTCCACCTGCCTTCCAAGAAAATATGTGGCCGCCTGACTTCCCTCGCCCTAAGTCAGTGGGTGCACCTGCTAAGAACCTAGGGATCTGGTTCGGTGACGACCTTTGCTTTTCGGTGCAAGTCAAGAAACTCACCGGTGTCTGTTTTGGCACTCTTAAATCTCTTAGGTGTTTTCCCCTTCTTCCTAGGCATGCCAAGGAAACGGTCGCTCGGGCACTTATTCTCTCTCGCTTGGATTATGCCAACGCCCTTTATTGTGGTATCCCTGGCTATTTGTTGAGTAAACTGCAAAATATACAAAATGCCACGGCCAGACTTCTATTTAACATCTCTAGAAGAGCTAGCGTGAGACAGAATTTGCATGACCTGCATTGGCTTGCAGTGGCCCAAAGAGTGCAATTTAAAGTTCTTACGGTGGCTCACAGAGCTCTGCATGGTATGGGCCCTTTATACATCAGGAAGCGGTTCTGCTTCTATGTCCCCAGCATAGCTCTGCGTTCAGCCACCCAACATTGGATGATCATTCCCCGCTTTCGCAGGTCCCGGCTGGGAGGTCAGTCCATCTCTGTCAAAACTGCTCTGGCCTGCAATTCTCTCCCTCTAGAAATACGAAGTATTCAGGAGTTTTGACCCTTCAAGAAACGGCTTAAAACTTTTCTTTTTAACTAGTTGACCCATGCATCCCACTCTCCAAGGTTTCTGATAACTGCACGCGCTAGGACACTCTTGAGTAATTGAGCGCGCTATAAAACCCTTTATAACATAACAGGCAATACTTATACCCCAGCCTCCGCTAGAAATTCTTTAGCTTTGATCTCTGAGGTAAAGAAACTGGTCTGATCCCCCCAGATCACTTTCAGATGGGCTGGATTTGTTAAAAAGCCTGAGGACCCCTTGTCTTGAAAAGGTTTGATCAGTTGACGCAATCGCCACCGCCTCTCAACAGTTACGTGGCAAAAGTCAGGCCTGACAAAAAAATGAAATATCTCCAACTATTTGCTTGCCTTCCAGTATGGCCTTCTCAAAAACAGCCTGTCTCAGTAGAAAGTTCCCAAAGTATACTAAAATAGCTTGAGTCTTTGTGTCTGGTCTAACTGGTTGTTTTAGGGCGAAAGGCACCCGATGTGCCCTCTGCACCTCCTGAGACAATTTCCATCCTTCTAGGTCAGAAAAGGCTTTACTCAGCATATCTACAATATATGTGGGGGCATCTATTCCACTCCTTGCCTTCCAGGACACCAAGAACCCGTAAATTATTAAGCCTTTGATGATTTTCTTGGTCCTCAAGCGTCCACTGAATATCTATCAGCTATGATTAACGAGCCTCCATCTATCCTCGGGTAGCAGCCATATTTGTCTCAAAAGCTGCCGCTCTACTGTCAAGATCCGTTAAAGATTCACCAGTGGCATTACATGCCTCAACACAACTTTTCTAACTGTCCCTTGTACTTTACATTTAACTGCTTGAGAACGGCAGCTATCCTGCAGAGTTTCCTCGCAGTGTGACAATATGCATTGGAGAAAAGTATCTAGAGTAGGAGGTACTGTTTTAGGAGCATCTTGAGGAGCAATCGATGTACCAATCAGCAGCTCCGTTGGTGAGTAATCCCACTTAAGATCTTTTCCCGCTCATATTTTGTCATCCTATCTTCCTCGTCATTTTACGCACTGTAACTGCTGAGTCGACCCCACTGGTGTCAGGCATACTTTTACTAGACTCCGTGAGTGACCCTGATCCCTCAGCAGACCATGTCTCATCCGACATGGGAAAAAAGCAATCATTAGTCTCAGGGTCATAATCATTGGGATTATTCTCAAATCCCATGGAGCATGTCGCTGACAGTCAGATTCTTCTAGACCTCTGGTGGGAGGATATAATGGAATTTGGGGGCAGCTATCTCTCTCTTCCTCCAACACAGGCTTACCCCCTTCTAGATTATCCAGCATACGCCCCTCCTTGACCTAAAATAGACCCAAAGACTAGAGATTGATCAGTATCCTTTGATGTGTCCTTTGCCATACCTCCTGCTTGACCCTCAGGGAACTACAAATAAGACGGTATATTTACCTTGTGTATGTCTTACAGAGCAGGCAGTGCTTGAATTCCTACAGCTGTTGGCACCCGCTGTGCCGCACCGAGGCAGAGGCCACAGGTTCCGCACCCGATCCCACACCTGCTTAGTTGTGTGGCGTCCCGCTCGGTAGGGTGGCAAAAGCAGCCTTCCCCCCCCTCTGATTGCACCAGATGTTTTGGGGCCCACCCTGCCAGTCCGACACAGCCCCTGAAAGCCGCAACCAGCAAGATCTGCCGCATCAAACAGAAGTCGCTCACAAGTGAGTAACAGCTCTCTCTGCTGCCAGGCAGTCTTGCAGAGGCTCGTGCAGGACACAGAGGGCTGTGTGGTCCAAGTCTGCAAGGCGATCACTATTTCCCGTAGCATTTCTTCAGTGGGTTACTATTTAAATTATCATCTGGTCAGAGAACGGCAACGCGGCCGTCAGTCAACCGCCATCTTGCTTCTCCCTCCGAATTTTAATAGACTAGTCAACATCTCATGTAGAGATTTTTATCATTCTGGTTTTGGTCAAAGGCCATAACCGAGGAGCCTCTCAAACCCTCATGTATGCAGAATATTTGCTTTTGCAACAGCTCGCAGCTAAAGGATATATTAGAACATTAGTGATTCAAAAGTGCAGCTCAAGTTATGGCAGTGGTCCCAACGATGTGAGACATATTTAACTTTTTTGTCCAGCTTATGCAGCCATTAGGAAAAGGAGAATGGTCAGCATGTTACGGTCTCTTAGCATTCAGAGATCCAAGCAAGACATGATTTTCAAATTGGCAGACTTTAAACCCCCACAATATCATACAATAACATAAGATTTCTTTGAGATGCATCAGCAGTGAAAAGGAAGCTCTAAATCTCTCAAAGTCTGTGCAGAATTATTGAAATGCCGTTTTAAACATGAAGCACGGGTTCATAACCCAATACATTAGTCCACTTCTCACTTTTCATTTTTGTATCTTGAAATGCGTTATTTAAGGTGTATTTGCATTATTTCCATATATCTTCTGCATGAAAGGTCTGTTCATCTGAATGCTTTATAACATTTATCTTTATTGCAGTCTAACTACAAAACCACAAATACATTCTTTATGTAATTTTCAAGGTAGAATTAAATTGTTCTTGCACTTTACGAAAAGCTAGAAATTCAACACACTGGGCTTTATCGCACCACACCGGTGTATAATAAATATTTCCTTGCAGCAGTCTCTGCACAAGTGTGCCGCCGTCTTCATCTTGCCTAGCCCTCCTGCTAGTTAGTCCAGCCGTGAGCCCATATCACAAAAAATTAAGTCATTAATAGAGTGACAAAAAATATGAGATAAATTAGGTCACAACACCTGACTGCTGTCTCAGATGTAATGACAGAATCAAGCATCTGAGTAAAAAAGCATGCTCAAAACTCGGTGAATAAATATGAATACAAGAAAATACTCGACTCTTTAGGAATCATTCTTTTTTTCACTGCATTCGGAAATGCATATAGTCGTGTAATTTTAACTAGAACTTTCAGCTTTCTTCATTCCATTGCATTTATTTTATTTACAGCACAAATCAGATTTACAATAATCCTCGGCAGTTTGTGGTTTCATGAACTCCCTCTTGCAGAAAGGCGGCAGTCTCCATAGCAACAGCGTTGCAAACATTTATTATAGCAGGCATGAATTTTTCAGGTTTCCTTATCACAGGTAAAGAAGGAGCTCTTCCCTCAAGGGTTTCTTTCCAGCCTTAAACTCTCAGGCCAAAATGATTAGAAATTTATTTTAAAAAACCCACGAACAGGCCAACACAATGTTTTTTTCAGTCGGTGGAAGATATGTTGGATTATTCTGAATTTAGCTCAACCAGATCATGCAACTCAAATTGTGACGCTCTAGCTCCCTGTTGAAGGCGGAGGTCAGAGTAGGATGAATCATTGGCTCATCTCATGGGATCAAGCATATGTATACCCTATACATGCTACTGGGCAAGTAAGTCTCATAACACATTTTACTAGATGCCTAGTTAGCAACAAAGTATTGCCATTTAGAAAGTTTAACAAAAAATGCTCCAAGGACCTGGATAAGATAGTTCTTTTATGTTTTTTGCAGTCACAGTAAAATAGTTTTGGGGTAATAGCCATTATCTGGCAAACGCAAATCCTCATGTAACATTGAAACCACATTACAAGATGTCTAGAAAGAGAAGCAAGCTTTTGTTTGCTAAAGCAGAGATTTCATTACCATCTGCTGTAAGAACATCACTGCCTGACAAGGTGAAATTATCCAATAAGTATTAGGTAAGGCATACTTATTGTGCCATCTTTAAGGGCTGAAAGTCTTGGCACTAGGTTTCAAGATAACGTACTGATTTGAAACTGTGGCTATATTCATACTGAGCCCAAACATCGCACATGGCTAGATTTACCCAATACTTTAATCTGCAGTTTCTTTAAAAATGTCCTTTGAAATTTCATTTTGCTTCACGACCATGTTTATTTGGTAGATTGCATTAGGGTTTGCGGAGACCGCTTTGTAATAATACTTTTGAGCCACTCGCCTTGAGCTCCTCAATATAAAGGGCACCAATTTATGTGGGTATTTACGCATGTTTGCTTTATCAGCATCCTACTGAGAGGATGTTTTATGGGAGCATCCTATTGAGAGGGTTAGTTATTGGTTATTAACATATTGCCAAGATGACCCTTATACATTTTTTATTCTTTTGCCCGTCTTATGTTGATCATCGGAAAAAATTGATTTTGCCTGTATGTCGCTCCTTAAGCTTTACACGCCCAAATAATTTTTGTGTCTGACTCCTCTAGTTGGTTGGTCTTTGCAATCTCAAGGTACTTATTGTTTGCTTGGTGGAAAAGATCCAAACTAATCAAAAATGCATCCGTGATCAACTTACAACCTTAACAAACGATTTTTATTGAATTGTCCTATGAATTGTTTTTAATAGGGCAAAATATTCACAGTTTTTAAAAAAAACCTACAATGCTGCTATCTATGTTACGGAACGCTTTAAATCAATTTTATTTTAAAAATGATGTATTATACTGGAATTTTAATTGTTTTACTCATATGATGTGTTTTGATTTTACGATGTAAATGATCATACATTTGATCGAAATAAAATATATATATTAATTTATTATACAGAAGGCTCAAATGAATTCAGGCAAAATGTTTTATCTACAGATTGATTTTGTTACCTATGACCCAATGTACATTACCATACTGGGGTCAGGCCCTCTTGATAATTATTTAGTAAAAAAGGTCAATAAAATTAACAGTGACCGACGGGCCTCCCTGGGGATGGATTGCCTCCTGGAGAGCCCCCAAAACCCTATAAATAATGAGAGTTCCCCTCTGGACAAAGGTATCTGTGTCTCTCCTCCCCTTATTCAAGCCAACGCTACTGTTACGGCCACTGCCCAGGTCCATATGGACCCTTTAGATCTGGATGTGAACTCTGCGAGTGATGTGACAGTCGAGGCTACACATGTTCCCAGACCAGTTAGGAACTGTAGAAAGCAACAAAGTATTAAGGGAGGTGTTTTTACCAAAGGAAAAAGAAGGGTAGACATTGGGGAAAAAGCTCATATCGATTCAGATGAGCTTTTAAACAGCAGTTTTGGTGTAACAACTCCATTATTCCCTGACCATTTCTCAAAATTGATCAGCTCCTTTGAGGTTTTACTTGATACAAAATTAGATTTACTTATGCAACCTCTGGTACGGAAACTTGATATGGTCGCTGATGAGGTTAAAAGGTTGGGAGGATTATTAACAAAACATCTAGACTGGGTAGACAGCAATAAAAAGAAGGGGCAGCGCGCAGCTGGGCACGATAATCTAGATAGAGTAGAAAACCCACAGATTCCATCTCAACCCGCTAGCTTTAATGCTATCGCCACGCCAACACCTCCTATTATTACTATAGCCACAAACACAGCTAGCCCAATAGTAAAGGAGCAGGTTCCAGCGCTTAAAGGAGAGGTGGTAACGAAAGCTAGATTTATTAACCTACCCCCGGCTTGCTCCCCCTACGTTGTGATCTTAACCAATGTCCCACCCCAGGACAGGCTGGCAGTTCCCTTGCAAGTGGAATCGCACGATTCCCTCAAGCAAAAGACAGTGTCGTGGTTACATAGGAAGTGTGGGTTCCCTCTTAACATGGCGAATGATATCTTAAGTACTCGCAGGGTAAATTGGATTGGGCCCTCCAAAAAATCATCTAATGGAGATTGTGTTATAGTCAATTTTAAACACACACAACATGTGGCTACTGTTTTATTGAGAGCAGCATCATTGGCACAAGATGCTAATAGTATTCAGGTACGTCCCCTTGGATTCTTTTACACTCACTTCCCACCTAGAGATTGTTTCCACCTGACTAGACAGAGAAATCTCATCCCAGCATCGAATTCGATGCCTTTTTTTCACCAGGGGGTAGGTGCTGCCCATCAGTTTATGGGTGGGGCAAATATATCCACATCTAATCGTTTTGAGGTACTCTCTCAGTTAGATATGTGCGACTGACAGGAGGTTGGTATACAGGGGGGGGATGAGTCATCACCGGTTAAGGCCCTCTATGTAGAGGATCAGCCCCCCGCATTATCTGCAGATATTGATGTTAGTCATCTGCCTGCCGACGATTGTAAGGGGGGTTCACCAAAAAACTTGATCAAAATGTTAACGTGGAATATTGCCGGTTTACGTGCCAAGAGAGATAATTTATCCTGGTTAAGCTTCTTGAAGGACTTTGATATTCTGGCACTTCAAGAGACCTGGGAGACAGAATGTAATTTTTGGTTAGATGGTTTTACATCTCATTTTGTCCCAGCTTCAAAATCAGTTTCTGGAAGGGCCTCAGGAGGCTTAGTGGTTATGCTCTCAGTGAAACTAAAAGGAATCGTTAGCAGGATAACTTGTTCATGTAACAACTTTCTTATACTGGAATTTAAACTCTCCAATAATAGAAAGTTATTACTGGTAAATTGTTATAATTCCCAACAAGAGGTCTTGCCGAATGAACACTTGCTATGGTTGGCGAATTTTTTAAATACTTATTCTTTGAAGCAAACCACTTTCTGTTATTATATTTTGCTAGGTGATTTTAATGTACATTTATGTAGTCATAATTGTTGTTTATCTGATATTGATGGACCAGAGCTGACATCCCCACAACATTTTGAGCACTCAAGTAAGGGTGAAGCTCTGGAAAAACTTCTTATCGAAAACCAGTTGTATCAACCAGGCTTTCACGAACAAACCGTACGGGTGCCCACCTTCATTGGAAGGGATAGTAACACCATTATTGACTACATATTTCTTTCATCTGGACTTTTAAAATATGTATGTTTTTATAATGCGATTCCATCTATTTTTAGTGACCATAATCCGGTGGTAATTGACTTGTTAGATGGCCTCTCACTTTTAAATACCTTTACCTCACTCATGTTGGACTCTAAACTTAGGGCAAAGGATCAGGGTAGAAGGCTAAACTGGTCTAAGGTAGTCCCAGAGGATTTTTTTAACTCAATAAAGCTAGAGGCTATTGTCCATAGAGGGTGCCCCAAGAAGTGGTCCCAGGTCTGGGGTGGATGGAATGTATACCGGGGAAATATCTGTGAGCCCCCACCGGATGCAGCGGACTCGGATCTCAGTGACCAGGATTAATGGCTCCACTGCTGGAGATGGGCGGGGAAGGGAGCGATGGTGTGTTGTCATTGGGCTGTTTATTTCTCTCTGTGACACCGGTACTGTCATTGCTCCGGTACCTTGTAACCCCTGTATGCCATGCCTTGCACTATACGAGTGGTGTTTGTTTTTCTGTTTTGTTGATAAACCCAATAAAAATATTTCAAAAAAAAAAAAATAAAGCTAGAGGCGGCCCTGGATTTGGAAATTTGTGGGGACCAACTTTCTACGGGGAAGGAAGTAATTTCCTCGTTTGAAGCCGTATGCTCCCTAGTGTCAAAGGACCTAACTAGTAAAAGTAGACCAGTACAAAAGAATGGAGTCTCCGGCTGGTTTGATCATAACTGCACTAAAGCTCACAATAACCTTAAAAATGCACTTCAGGCCAGTCCGAGGAATAAAATCTTAGTGTCGCAGTTAAGGAGCGACTATAAAAAAGCACTGTTGGTCCGGAAAAAAGAAATTAAACATAACGCCTGGGCCGATCTTATGGATAAGGCAATCTTAAAAGACAGTGCGAAATTTTGGTCCATTATCAACACTCCTCTTTTTTCCGATGTTAAAAATGGAGCGTTGGAAACTAATATAGCAGAGAAGGACTGGTTGAGTCACTTTAAAATCATATATGGTAGTCACTTAGATTTAGAACCCATAAACGGGCAAGATTCGGCTACTACTTTAACCCCAGTTAGCTTTCATATAGAAGAAGTTAAAAAAGCAATTGAAGACTCTGCAGGAAAGAAGGCTCCAGGCCCGGACGGGGTCCCCACCGATCTGTATAAGGCAAACCCGGTGTTTTGGGCCAATATATTAACCAATGTATTTAACTCCTCGGCTATCGTAGGTTTTCCCAAATCCTGGTCACATTCTATTATAATACCGGTGTTCAAGAAAGGCCAAAGGGCTGACCCTAAATGCTATAGGCCCATATCCTTGATAGACTCCTCTATAAAAATCTTGGGGAAAGTCATACTTGCTAGGATAACCGATTGGGCCTCGGATAATAACATCTTGTCCGATGCACAATATGGCTTCAGAGCCGGCCGGAGCACGGAGGATCAATGTTTGAACCTCCTTTTAATTATAGACAAATACACTAAGGCGGCCGGGGGCTCCTTTTACCTGGGCTTTATGGATTTATCCACGGCCTTTGATCTTGTCAATAGGTCAAAGCTGTGGACAATGCTTCTGGAGTTGGGACTCGACCCTCCCCTTGTGTATTTTCTTTCAGAGCTTCACCAAGATTTGAATGCCTCGATAAGGATGACGACGGAGGGGGAGTGTACGGCCAGCTTTAAGTCTAGCAGAGGGGTACGACAGGGATGCATTCTTGCGCCCATGTTGTTCACCCTATACATAAACTCCCTGGAACAAAATCTGCTGGCTGCGACGCAGGACATCCCGCGTATGGGAGGTACCCCGATTCCGGTCCTCCTATACGCGGACGATGCTGTCCTGCTGGCCAGGACTCCCCTGGCGCTGCAAAGATTGCTGGACTCGTTCGGGGACTTTATGCACAGCCTGGATCTGGTGGTTAATAACGGCAAATCTCATGCTATGTCGTTAGGTCTTGCGAAAAATAAGGTAAAGCCTTTTTTCTGCAGGGGAGCCGAAATCTCAAGAGTGAAGACTTTCACTTACTTGGGAGTAGTCTTTGATGACAAGGGCTCATGGTCCCCCCAGCTCTCCATAAAGGTAAACTCAATAAGAAGCTCATCTGCGGCCGTACTTGGCTTTGCAAAAAGGCTGGGAGGAAAACCGACAGAGGCAATACTAACAATTTACAAAGCCAAAACAGTTTCCATTGTAAGGTATGGGGCGCCAATCTGGGGTTACATTAAACACGACGCGATCCAAACGGAAGAAAATAAATTTCTTCGTTCCCTCCTTGGTCTCCCACAATCAACCGCTTCTTACTCAGTCCATTTGGAACTCGGGTTAGGTTACATAGCAGACATGATCAAATTAGCCCCACTACTGCTATGGATCAAAATTTGGCTAAACCCGAAACTTACTTTAAACCACAAAATACTAAAGGACTGTACTCGACTTGACAACATGAATAAAATTCAATGGCTGTCAAATATTGAGAGGTTATCTGCCTACATTGGGAGACCAGAAATCTTTTCTAGCCCTGAAACTCTCTGTAAGGCAGATCTTGAGTGGGTAAAATCCAATTTTACGAAGCTAAGGGAGGCCGCGCGGGAAGAAGTAGAACTTTGTAAACCCTCTGTCAGGGGACACGTCCTGGTATCTCAGCTCTCAGGGTTGTCTTTATATCTTACAGTGGTAACCCACCCTTTTCACAAATGGTTGTTGACTAAATTCCGGTTCAACCAATTACACTTAGTTCTTTGGGACGTGGCTGGTTGGAATAGGCCTGAAGATGTCGCCCCCTGCAAGTGCGATGATATTTCTCCACAAGACACTACGCACTTTATGCTATTCTGTTCCTTTTTTAAACATGCCAGGAAGAGGTTTATTATTCCTTTGTTAAAGAGTAGGAATTTTACTCAGTATAAACCAGCTCTATTGTTCCTAAGCATGCTTGATTGTCCATTAATTATGTTCTGTGTTGCTAGCTTCTTGGTGGCAGCCGTTAGAGAAAGGAGGGTCAGACTAAAACCAATACAGGATGTGGAGCCTATTTGATATATGGAATTTGATTCTGTACTATTGATCTCATGTTGATTATGGTCTATTATGAAATTTCATCTGGAATTGTTTTTAACTGTAGATTTGTGAATCGCAAGATTTTATGTTTTTAATTGTGTAGTATACTTTTATGATTTTAAATAATCGAATAACGTGGTTTTGACTTGACTTGACATTACCATATAGACCTGAGAGCTCAAGGTGGTGTTATAGGACAGGACTTACTGCTTAAGATGTACTAAGCTTTTATCATATATCTGAGACTTAAACCGAAACAAAGAACTAGATCTTGTTTATTTTGATCTTGAATTATTAATAGAAATTGAGAAGACTGACGATTGGTTATACAAGGGACGTGGTTTACACAGAGCTCATTATTAAGAAGGTTAATGAGAATGCTGCTTTGTACATACTTTGATATCAGTTGAGGGAAATGTGTTACACTGTGCTTGTTGGCCATTTGTGGGCTCCACTGCTTCACTGTAGAGTTTGAAGTAAGAATGAGTTTTATGAGAGGGCTTTGGTTGGTGGACATTTTGTTTATTTGTACTTTCTCTCCAAATTTGCAAACTTTTCTTCTCTACTTTATTCTATCTTCACTTGCAGGGCTAGTCAGCCATAATCACTAGCTGCTGAATACCCCTGGCCTAGGTAGTTCATATATCAGCTTAGTTCCATTCACATTATATGTCGATCATGGTAGAAGATAGGCCTTTTTCAAGCTAATATAATATTCAACATGACTCGGTTAGTTGCCACTCTTGTGAAACCCATGAGTTCGTTACCTTGTAGTGAGGATATGGACACACCTGCGGACATTGCTAAGTTGGCATAAGTTATATATGCTTGGCTGCCATTTTGCCGCTTTTGCTCACTACATGCCACATTTCTCGTAAACACTTTGCTCGCTCGCTTTAACATGAGAACTGTCTGCATTTCACATATTTAGTTGAACACTCTGCTCCTCAACTGTACAGTGTGTTCAAGGTCGAAAAACAATGAGCTCTGTTGATTTGCTTTGGTCAGTATTACGTCCCTAGCCATAACATAGAACACAGCTGCAAACCTGGCAATCTGGTGCTTTTAATATTGCCTTGCATGCATGTTAAGGCACTTGGAGAAACGCTTTCCAGGATAGACTCGTCTGGTGATGTAAATTCCTGCACCTGAACTCGGAGGTATGGGGTCCCCCTGACAAAGCCTGGAGGTCCTCTATAATTAGAATACACTAGCTTCTAGCACGGGGAGGGTGGCAAGGGGCTATCGTCCTGTTTCCACTATGATTTCCCCTTTTGTTCTATATGGAATTGTAACAGTGCTGATTTGTTTGATCTTATGCATATTGTTGCCAGTATTGGCACGAGTACTGCATTATAGAGCATGTTAGTTAAAATAAACATTTTAAACTATTCCTTGGCTCTATTTACTCATGTTGTGGACAAGTACGAGAGTTTGAACGAAAGAGTGTTCTTGTTCCCATGTATCCTGAGAGGGACGGAGTAGCATGTTCTAGGAAGTCTAATCATAGGTAGCTTTGCTGTAGCACGGAGAACGAATGAGACACTATAGCAAGTCGGATCGGGGTTCTGGGCACCGAGGTGGGTATTTTGGTACACCACTACACACTGAGGTCCTGGTTTCCTGCGCATAGTTCTGTATATGTACAACAGAAGGTCTCAGAATGTTCCTTCCTTGCTTGATTTCTTCATCACTTCATCACTGCTGGCACTGATAAAGTGTCCTGTCGGGAATTTAAATATAAATTTCTTGGCGCCTCGAGATATATAATGTCCAAATTGGTTTCTAGCGTGGGATTATTGAATTTGTCCTCTAGGTACATATGTAAACATGCATACATTACCTGTAATTTGCTTTCAATACTGCTGCACTAGATTAGTTCATGATACTCCTCCTGGGACGACTCCTTCTGGTGGCCAACCAACTTAGGTTCAAAGCCTACCCCCCACAGACCACACTAGAAACTTCTGCATCATCCTTAAAGACAAACTCACACTAAACAAACCGGTCAGTGCTGTGATCGCATCCTGCTGCCTCATCCTCCCAATGCTCTGCAAGATTTTAAAATGGCTTCACATGCACACAAGATGCACAGGCAATGCACTCTAGATCGAAATCTTCAACCAGCTACTGCAAAGACTACAGACCATCCAAAACGTCGCCGCCAGACACTAGACATTCCCAGAAGCGCTCACATCACTCCCTTTCTCACTTAACTCCACTGTCCAAATATACTGCAAATTCCAGCTGCTCATTCACACCTACAAAGCCCTCAACAACATCGGACCGACATACCTCAATGAACAACTTAAACTCTACCAACCTTTAAGACAGCTGCGCTCCACCTCTCACCCTCGCACAAGTTCCCTGCAGAAGCTAGTCAGGATGGCGTGCCTTCTTCATTGCCGCCAAAAACTGGAACGAACTTCAACACATAAGGACTGCTACTCCACTTCTCAATTTCCCCAAAAAACGGGAGACCTGGCTGTTCAACTAGGAGCACCGCCTGGCCTACATTCCTGCTCCAACACCTGGATACCCTCACGAGTGATACAAAACTGAACATAAAACCTAACACAACACAACATAACACCACAACATAACACAACATGCTTAAGCTGGTCCAGAAGGTTTCATACCCCATTGGTTTAGAACGGTTTCATTAACGTTCAGCAATTCAACTGCCCCAGAGCAGCCATCATGATCATGAAATACATCAGGAATTTTAAATGATTTTCATGCTCTATACTTCTTAGGTACAGTTCAAGCCATAAGGCTTCCATGGAAGCATCAAAGATATAAGAATATTGCTTTCAGACTTTAACAGTTCTTTAGCTTTCCTGTATCCTGATAAGTCTGTGCCACAAACAGCTGAGGTAACTATTCATTAGATACACTTCTAGGCTAGATGTTATTGTGGGCCAACTGATTTTTTCATCTTGCAACACAGTATGGCTCCAACATTTTGATAATTTGTTGTTCTCCAGCTGTTCATTTCATCTTAGGTTATGGCTGAGGTATATGCCCCGGGAATCAAAATTAGTGACTTGCTCCAGCATGGTTTCATTGACACAGAAGGCAGACCTCAGGTTAGTTTTTTGTTTTATAATCATACATTTTGTATTGTTTGCATTACTAGTCAATTTCTCAATGTTGCAATACATTTTAAAACGTACTCAATAGGCGATGCATACCCAAAGTCTGTCTGATACAAGAGTGGACCATCATCAGTAATGGAGAGAATTTGTATTCTTTCAGTTCACAAATTCGGGACATCCAGATTTTCTTCTAATAGGTAGGTGCCCACATTTGGTTTCTTATTGAATATTTTTATTAGCATTTTAAACCATGAAAACAACAGAACTAAAAACCAAGCAGTTGGGACGGCGGGTAAGGTGCACAATATAAACCAGGATTCTCCAAAGAGTAGCTCCTGAGCTACTGGTAGCTCTCCAGCTACCTGTAAGTATCTCTCCTGTGTCTAGTCAAGCCTATTAAATTAAAAGCTTTTTGCTTGACTGAATATATGGATGCCAAAATTGAAAAAAGTGTGTATTGGAGATGAAAATGTATGCATTTTCAGAACTAATTTTGAATAAAAAATGATGTTACTTTGGGGAGGTTTATTAATATTATTACCTTGTAGCTAGTGGAATTTAAGCTATTGCTGTTATGCATTATCCACCTAAAGGTATTTCAAAGCCTTTTTTAGGTCGAGCCTAGGAAGCGCATGTGCTGCTCTGCGAAGCATGCTGTTTTCAGGTATAGACTTGAAACTCTGACCATTTCCTGCCCATCTTTTCAATTGGCTCCTGTTACTGTTCTTTCTAAATGGTTGCTTTTGATTCATGAATAGGGTTTGTAGTCCCTCCTTAGTACCGCCTTATCTGCATTTGTAACCTACCATGATGACTATACTTTTTACTTGTGTTGTCACACGGTTTGTTTTATCTACAGTCTGTGAGCAGTATTTTCTTCAGTGATTTTTCCCTATTGCAGGCACGACGTGACTTTCTGAAAGGGTTTCCCGCTTGATCACTTTATTTAGTTTAATATGCACGGGCGACTCGCTTGATTACGGCGCCCACTTAATTTAATAGGCACGGGCACTGCGCATGATTTTGTAGCATGGCGCCCATTTGATCATTATTGCTTTTATTATTTTTATAAATCAAACACGGCCCAACCAGCTTCCTGCTGATGGCGGGCCCGCCGCCAATGTTTTAATAACTTAAATTTAAAAACTGAGGACGCTTTATTATTTGCCATCACCTGCACTTTAACCAGCATAAGATAAAATGCAGCTGCTGTGATTACTTCAAAAGCAAAGAAATAGGGGTAAAGTGTTTTTTTTCCTATTTCTTTACTTTTTAAGCAATCGTGGCACCCGCGCTTCAGCTTAATGTGTTTAAAGCCTAAGCGCGGGTGCTGCCACTGTAACAAAAGGGCAAGTGCTACAAAGCTCTCAAATTTTCGTGGCTTTGAGGTATTGGCATTGTACGTGACAATGCATTTTATTTATGTGTTTTGAAAACCTGCAAGCGAGTTGCAGGTTTTCAAAACACAAAGAAAAGGTATTGCCATTTACAATGCCAATACCGCAAAGTCTTGCAAATGAGAGACTTATTGCATTGCAAATGCTTATTTTATATTACTGCTAGAAATTTTGCTCGAAGCACTCAAGTTATCACTGCTTCTAATTTTACATAGGGTGACCACTAACATAACCTTGCCTGATGTGGCCACTATTAGAACACTAATGATATTAGCAGTTCAGGATGAATTTTATTGATCGTAAGTAGCTATTTTTACAAAAACAGTATACAAGCTGAGTATAGGCACCAGTCGTATCATGTACAACATATCAATGACAAAAGGGAAGAAACAGAGGGGGGGGGGGGGTGAGGTCCCTGTAAATGAGCTACGGCAACATTTGCAAAAACAATGTTTAGCACATTGCGAGATCGAGCCCATACATCCAACACCATAGCCATACCCATGCAAAATCACAAGCAAAGCACGTTCTGCACCCAAAAGTGCCTAAGAAGAATTATCTATTGCGGGGAACAATGCCCTCTGTGCGGCCATGAGAAAAGGGGTACTGCAGTGAGAATCATTCGCCACAATAAGTCTCTCAAGATCCAGTCAGAGAGAGGCGAACAACACCACTTTCCATGCAGGCAGAGTTAGTACCCAATCCACGCCCCACCTACCACAGGGCCTCAGCTCTACAAATCGCCTTTCTCTCGCCATCTGCCCAGATAACCAGTTCCATCCCCCAAACCACAAGAGGATTTCCAAGTCATAGTTATGTGACTACGAGCAAGTATCAATGCCAGGTTTGTAAATCTGTCTGTTACTTTCCTAGCCGCAGTGCGGTCATGGAGGCCCAGAAGGCACATTTGGGGGCTGAGCACGAACTCCCTATAAGTAGCCCCATGAACCACCTGAAAGAAAGTAGCCCAATATGATAGCAACAATGCAAATAGGAAAACGGAATGAGCTTGAAGCGAGCTTTTGTAGACACTGAATGGGTAGATTCTCCTCAAAGCTGAAAATGACAAGTGTGACCCTAAGTCCGCCTCCCAGCGCAAGTGCAGTCAGGGCAGGTTGCACCACTTTTTGGAGAGCTCTATAGAGTAGAGTGACCACCATTGTATGGTCCATAATGAGAAGAAGATGATGCAAATACTCATGTATTTTGTGTATAAAAGCACCATGTAGTAAAAAGTGCCCAACTGGGAGGTTGT
Organism: Triturus cristatus; assembly: GCF_964204655.1. Taxonomy (NCBI): domain Eukaryota; kingdom Metazoa; phylum Chordata; class Amphibia; order Caudata; family Salamandridae; genus Triturus; species Triturus cristatus. The sequence continues at coordinate 315,526,816 of NC_140585.1, forward strand.
ATGCCTATGAAAAGGGAAAAAATTCACCACCCACAAAAAGACCACCCAATGTCGATGGCCCACAGACACCATTAACCTGCTGTGCCCAGACCAACCCTCAGAAGCTCCCAGCGCCATGCTGCTAGCAACAAAAGTTCACGTGTATGGCGTTGTACTATGCGTCCTCTAACGCTCTAGTCAAAACAAAGCGGGCCTTTAGAAACAGAGCATTCATATTTCTCACCCTAGAAGCAGGTGTCTGCTTCATCAAAACACTAGTTAACAGCTTCTTAGATGGCGATCCCCCCTCAAATGAGCACGCGTCATCCCACGGATAAGACATCCACCGAGCCATCCACTGTAGTTGTGCTGCTAAAAAATAAAGTCAAGATCAGGAGCCATTAGGCTTCCCACTGTCACTGGTAGGCGCAATTTTCAGAGTGCCAAGCGGTGTCATGAAGTGCCTCAGTACAACGTCAGCAATGAAGTATCAAGTTCCCGAAAGAACTTTCAGGGCAGCTCCAAAGGTGGGGCGCAAATATATAAAGGAGGCAGGGCAGGTAAACCATTTTCGAAACCGCCACACGGCCACTTACTGATGGTGGCCAAGTGGTCCAGAAAGACACTCAACATCGGCGGATGACTATCATAAGTGCTTTCGTACAGTAAGTCTCCCGAGCGATAAATGGCTATCCCCAAAATATCTGATAGTGTGCAATTCCCACTTCAGTGTCGGACAGTGAGGAGATCTCTATCCCCCTTGCAATCACTCTGGAGGGGGTAGACACAAGACTTGTCCCAGTTGACCTCAAGGCCCGAATGGTGACCAAAGTCCGTCAACCCGGATACAGCTCACCCAACAAAAGTGTGTTCCCCTCTCAAGTACAGCAGCATATTATCCACGTTTGAGGGGAGATACATACTATCCAAGGCAAGTAGCACACCCTGATAATGGTGGCCTAATAGGGCCATGAACGCAAAGGGTTCCACAGCATGGGCAAATAGTGGGGACAAGGGTGCTGTGCCACCGAAAAAGCCTCAGAGACCAGCAAACCAGCACAGGTCATAGCTAACGGGTCAGTGTATAGAAGCTTCGTCCCCTTGACAAAGAGCAGTCCAAAGCACATGCTAAACAAGGCTGCATATAAAAATTCCCAAAGGAGAGATTTGAATGCCTTCCTCATGTCCATTGATATAACCAGTGCACTCGCCGGCAACCGCTCTCACTGATCCACAGTCAGAAGTAATTGACGGCTGTTGACCATGGTGCTTCATGTGGGAATGAAACCATTCTGGTCAAAGTGAACCAGGGTGCACATATGGGGGGAGCAACCAGGTCGCCCGTATCTTACTCAAAATCTTGTAATCGAAATTGAGCATTGAAAGGGAGCGATAGAAGTCAAGGTTGAGCGGGTCCTTATCCTTCTTAGGAAGGGATACAATAGCAGCCTCACGTAAAGAGGAGGGGAGCAGACCCAGTTTCTAGGAGTCATTGTAGAGAATGACCAGACTGAGGCAAATGTAGTATCGAATTATAACGGCAGACCATTCAACCTGGGCACCTTCCCCCTCATCATGTCCTTGATCGTACTTCTTGCTCAGTAACAGCTGCACCTAATTGATCTGCCACTGCAGCATCCAGGGTCACCAGGAAGGAGGCTAAATAGTCAAACAAACCCTCCTCACAGCTCTCTATCTCAGACGAGTACAGATCGCAATAATATTGAACAACACCCCATATATCCCTTCCTGTGTAAAGGCATCCTATCCCGAAGTACCTCACACGCAGGGGCAGGTGTGATCAGTTCAATCCCAGCTCTACCACACACTTAAAGTGCTCTCCTATTATTCTCAGATAGGGAACCATCAGCAACAGGAGAGGAGTCAGACTAGTCAGGAACGAAGACTGGTCCACATTAGGGGCATAAACATTCAGAAGAGTCACATCTCTACCATCCAAGTGACCCAACAGCAAAAAATACCAACCATCCAGGTTGATGACTGCCCTGTGCATGAAAAAGGGAACCCGAGGCCTTATCCAAACAAAAGCACCCCTTTAAAAAGCACACTAAGTGGTAACCTAGAACCACCAAAGGATCTGCCCCTCAGATTCCATAAGAAGAGTTTCTTGTAGGACGCAATATGCACTATCCTACGCTTCAAATAAGTGAGCATGTTATATATACTTAGATGGAGAGGCCTCATACATTCCAAGTAATCAACTGACTGAGCTGCCACGAGTAGTGGATCAGGAAAAAAAAGAAAAAAAAAAAAAAAGAAAAAAAAGTTGAGGGTCCCCCCTTCCCAATTAAACTGGTCCCATCATGCCCCTCCAAATATAGAGAAACCACAACTGTACACTCACCATTGCAATGCTGTAAAATAAAAAAATTGAAAAAAGAAATAAAGAGTAATCGCAAACATACTCCTGCCCCCCCCTCCACTCCCCAGGCCTAAGAAACGCAACCATCTCGTCCAAACACCACAACACACAAAACCACCAACGAACTAACTAAGGCCTCAAGGCCCAACTCATTCTGTAACAAAGATGTAATGGGAAGCCAACAGCTAAAACAAGGGAAAATACACCCAATAAGACAAGCAGAATCTTTATACAGCATTGTCCAAACCAACGGCAGATGAGATCGTCCACCGTGCCCAGGGAGACTCCCTTTAGAATATGTTCCAGCCCTGGAACAAACTGACTCCTCTGAGTCAGAAGCAGAGTCACAGCAGTCCAGGGACGCTTGACAAGATGAATCCCCATTCGTCCCCGGAGAAGCTGGTGGTCTCCACTGCCCTCCACTGCTCCAGCGCCACCTGTGAAATTGAGGGTCAAGATGCCCCTCTGCACAGCGATCGCTGCCTTTGTGAGGGCCACCGCTGTTCCTATATGTCAGACCGCACAGCATCCTTATCATAAAGCTCAATCCAGTCCCATGCTGCAGACATGTCGGCAATGATGTGCACCTTATCCTCAGCCTGGACTCACAGTCTAGCAGGGAACAGCCAGGAGTAGAGTAGTCCTAGGTCACGCAATTTCTTCTTCACCGCCGTTAACAATGCCCTCTGTGTCTGTACCTGCAGGGTAAAGTCAGGGTATAGGATGTGGCCTAACAGCTAGAGCAGTCGAGCTCGGAGCTGGAGAACCGGGTTGGAGTCTCAGCAGGGACACTCAATATAGTGTGATTCTGGACAAATCACTTAATCTTCCCGCGCCTAACAAAAATAAATGTGTCCATCTGTAACGCAACAGGTGCTCAGCATTTTGGATCTCCATATTCTACATTTTTTTCTTGACTGGGGCAAATTTCCGCTGTTCGTCCTTCACGCTTTGTGCAAAATCAGGGAACAATGACAAAAGACCTACATTATACTGGATGTTATGTTTTTCTTGCGCCCTTGTCAAGATAGTGCTTATCTCTATAACTGAGATGTTTTGCAATGAGGGAGCGTGGTGTGGCTACTGGGATTGTGCTGGGGCCAAGGCATGATAAGCTCTCCACCACCAACAGGCAAGAGTGCAACACCTTCCCAAAGACGTCCTGGAGAATCTTTTCTATACAGTCTTCTGTGTGCCCGATCGATGTACTTTGAGCCATGCCAAATATCCTAATGTTACTTTTACATGACGTGCCTCTAGATTTTCAATCTTTATTCTGATCTTCTCTATTTCGGGCACCATCTCCTTTAGTAGCACTGTATGCTGTGCCGTATCATCTTCACACGCTGGAGATCCTTCGCTCATTCATATCTATGTGCACATTTTGGCGATCCAGTCGCGCCTTCATATTATCCAGCCTGCGGGTCAATAAATCAATCTTAGTATCAACTGTGGATAGGTCTGTTTTCATCTCTGAGGAGAGGCACAACGTAATGCGTAGAGGGCGATTTACCTAGCACTGGTTCCACTTCCGCCCCATCTCGTGGGTCAGTGATTTGAGGGAGTTTTTGGCTTCTGCCGGCATCAAAATTCAGGCGGGATTGTTTATTCGTCTTGCCCATGGTGTGACTAAGGGTGAAACTCACCCGTTGCGCAGTATCAGACTAACAGTTGTATGGGATGCAGGGTACAGTGGCCCCCCAATGTCACAGTTCAGGGCAGTCTCCAAAGGCGCCTGGGTGTTCACAGCAGCAAGAGCAGCTATAATGAGGCCACTGGAACTTGTCTGAAGTGCACGGGATCACTATTAAGAGCAGACGTGGGTATTTTGTGCCCAGAGCGACGCATCAATGTCTCGTTGGGGGCCAATCGTTCAGCTGTCGCACCCACGCAAAGTCTTCGTGCTGAGCCTCAGCAGGTTTTTACCCGTCAACTGTATAAGACCTCCAAGGGGCACGGCTGTCTCATCCTGCTACATACAGGCCCCCACCCCCAAACCCCCTCAGCACCTTGAGACCCTCACGGGTGAGTAGTTGCGCTTTATAAGAAACCTGATTCATTGATTATTTTTGACACGTTTAAAGGCCCATCATAAAGGCCTTAATAACAGGGATCTTTAAGACTGAGAAATGTCCTTTGTTCTACAGATATGCAGTAATAGCAGCTAGGTGCAGCTGAACAGAGGTGTAGGCTAATCATGACTTTTGAACATGTAGGAGATAGCAAATTATGTCTTGTACTGTAGCCATGAGTGGATTTATGAGTATCAGGCTACAGTAGTGGACCAACTGTTTCCATTTAGCAGCATAGCAGGTGTGTGTGATAGTTCTTTGTAGTAGTGAGTCAAATACCCTCTCTCTTATAATGAACCATATTCAGGCTTTTGGTAGAAACAGAAAGTACTTTTTATTCGTGAGTTCAATGAACATGAATAATCAAATGAACATGGACAGCCAACACGTGTTTCGCCCCCTAGGCTCAGTTGAGGCCGGGGCTTTCTCAAGGCTGTGCGAAGGCAAGGGAAAAAAAAGAACAAAAAGGAGTAAATCCTAGGGGAAGTTATTACATGAGCTGAGAGAAGTTAGTGTGACCACTCCCTGTGAATAGAAATTTTATTTAGAAAAAAGAATAAAAGCGTGATGTTGAAAAAACCCGTGTCCATAGGTAAGTATGGGTGTGACTAGTCTCTTCCTAATTATTGTGAGCAGGTTAGTATTATTAGGTATTATTCATCGATTTAGTGAGTATTAGGGCTTGATAGTGCTTAACATATGTCAAAGTTAATTCAGTTCTTATAGAGGGTCACGTATGGAGTGACTTAGCAACCTATGTAGAGAGAGAAATGCTGCGCTAGAGAAGGTTAGTTGAAATTGGTGAAGTATAGAGTCCTATACCCGAGAGCTATGGTTAGGGCAAATGAGTGCAAGCAGGCTTTACCTGGGAATGTGCTTTCAAATTACTTTCCGTATATAACATCCCAATTTTGTCATGATATCTTCATTCTTTCACAGGTTACTTGTAAAATACAGGTATACCAGCCTCTGCACAAAACAATATATATATGTACAATAACGAAAGTTACAGCAGACTAATCATATTGGGGGGGGGTCAGGAGGAGAAAAATGTTTGTTCAGTATAAAATAGTACATACAGAGGACCGGTATTGTGTATTCTAGGTTTTGGCTATGCATTACCATTATTACAATCATTACAATCTTATTCTCCTTATTAGTCACATCTATTCGGTTTACTATGGTAATGGGAAGGTTCCGGAGGCCCAATGGTGGATTTATGGAGAAAGGAGTTAGTGAATTGGTTATCCCAGTTATGGGGAGTAAAGCAACCCGTTTCGAAACCAGCGTATGAGCCCATGATGGACGAAAATATTTTTTGAGACTCAAGCGCAAGCCGAGCTATGTTTGAAAAGCATTGCCTAGTAGCAGTCTACTTACTTTCAGGCGTGAAATCAGGATCACGGCGGGATTGCCGTATCTGGTATTCTTCCGCGCGGTGTATTAGCGTTCTGGTCCGCAGCCATCTTAAAGGGGTTAGTACGGCCAGTCACGTGTTACTTGCGTCAGACAAGGTCGTTTTCCTGCGCCATCTTGGAGTGTTGTTTTGTTTCTTTAGCGAAACGGTCTATATCTCAGATCTAGTTACTTATTATCATTATTGAAATGAGGATTTTCATCCTATTACGTTCTGTTTTTATTAGCTCTTTTCCCTAATTAATATATTTTGTAATAGTATTTAATTTTATTTTTATTTTAATTTGCGCGACCGGCTATACGAGGCTACTTGATTGGTCCGCGCCACCTTGTGGTATAGTCATGAAAATACAGGAACTACAGGATTTCCATTCGGTTGAATTAAATTTGGTCTTGTTACTGAGCACTAATGGTTTAATAGGACCACTGACGCCATCTTGGGAGTGGCCTAAGGGCAATGTAAAGTTGAGTTAATTCACTGCTTCTAGTCTATATTTATTATAAATAGTGACCACAGTTGTGTAGGGTTTACTTTACTCCTATAATTTTATTGCTTATCTTTCATTTGGATTTTGGTTACATTATTATTGTGATTTCCGCGTTGTTTAGGTGAGAAGGAAACCTCAAGAAAATTTTTTTTTTTATTGTTTTTTCCTCATTTATGGCGCTTATTGCTCTTTTTATTCAAGGACTTTTAGTAGGGCCAGTCAGGAGAAAGCGCGAAAATGATTTTAACTTTTAGATCGGGGGACAGTTTGGTAGAAAAGAGAGAGGGAGGAGAGGAAAACAACAGTACATTATAAAAACCGAATTACATATATACACATAGGTGTCATCATCATTTCTGAAAACATTTCGACATCCATTTCAGTCTATTCGTTAGCAGTTTGATGTGGCAAGTGTGTTTTTACAGCCAATGATGCCACTCGTGATCTTTGTTGAGACCAAATTCTACAGTTCCACAACGGATTATGTAGGAGCTTTCCTTCTGTCTCAGACGTTGTTCCAAATTGCCTCCTCTATCAGGTTGTCGGATCTTTTCTTAGCCGCAGAAGACAAAGTTCCGATTGTGTTCATGGTACAGATTGTAGTGTTCAACTAGAGGTTGTCTATCGTCTGTTTTATGGATGTTGCGATAGTGTTCCTGTATCCGCTTTTTGAGTGGGCGGGTTGTGCTCCCAATGTAATGTTGACCACATGGACATGTGATAAGGTAGATCACATGGGTGCTCACAGTTGATGAAATCATTGATAGCAATGGTATGTCCATTTATTGTTGTTTGTTGTAATTTTGATTGGCCTAGTTTGCATATCGAGCAGTTGGAGCATGTGTAGAATCCATGTGGTTTCTGTAAGAAAGTTGTCGTTTTTTGTTTGGCTTCAAAGAATGATGGGCATAGTGAGTCTCTCAGATTTTTGCTTCTCTTAAAGCTGAGTTGTGGTTGGTCTTTTATTGCAGATCTGATGGTTGGGTTTAATGTTAATAGATTCCAATGTTTTTTGAGCACTTTACGTATGTGGTGATGACCACTGTGAAAAGGGGTGAGGAAGCGTATGGTGGGTTCCATCTCCTTCTTTTTCCTGTTTTGTAGGAGATTGTTTCTGTCCAGAGTGGAGACTTGTTGTTGAGTGTTTCTAAGAGAACTGGTGTTATATCCTCGTTGGGCGAGTCGTGATGTGATGTCCCTTGAATGTATTTCAAATCCTTGGTCTGAACTACAATTGATTCTGGCCCTACGGAATTCTCCTGATGGTATATTTTTGATGGTATGCTGTGGATGACTGCTGGTCGCGTGTAGGATGGAGTTAGCGGCTGTGGTTTTACGATGAAACTGTGTTAGTAAGGAATTGTCTTCAACAGATATTTTTACGTCCAGGAACTCTATTTCGTTTTTAGATATGGTATAGGTGATATTGATATCCCATTGATTTGGTGTCAGAGTTCCAAGGAAGTTAAGTAGATGTTCTTCAGATCCTTGCCATATTAGCAGTACATCATCGATGTATCTTCCCCACATAACTATATTCTCGGAGTAGTTTGGTTCGTGATCCTTCCAAATCCAGTGACGCTCTACTTCCCCCATGAAGATACAGGCGTACGGAGGAGCAAATTTTGCCCCCATCGCCGTACCTTGGGTCTGTAGGTAATAGGTACCATTGAATAGAAAAAAGTTGTTATATAGGCAAAATTCCAGGAATTCCAAAATCATGTTGTTTCTCGCGGTGAAGTGTACTGATCTTCCTAGTAGGCATTTCCTTACTGCCGCTATACCATCAGGGTGTCGAATTGACGTATATAGACTGACGACATCAATACTTGAAAAAAGGTAGTCCGGTTGCCATGTGATGTTATTCAGCTTCTGTAGTATATCCTTAGTGTCCCGGATGAATGAGGGAAGGTCTCTCATGAACGGCTGTAATTCTTCATCAATATATGCCCCAATCCTGGAGCATATAGAGTCGATACCTGCAATAATGGGTCTTCCTTTCGGAGGTGTACCTGGTTTGTGGACTTTGGGCAACAGGTATAGAGTCGGAGTTACTGGCGTTTCTATGAAGAGAAGTTGTTTTTCTGCCAGTGTGAGAAGGCCTTTGTCGTACCATTTGTTCAATAAGCACAGCAGTTTATTTTGTATGTCTTTGGTTGGATTATTGGTAAGTTTGCTGTAGCAGACTGGGTCTTGCAATTGGCGTTCGGCTTCTTGAAGATAATCCGATGTGTTGAGGATGACAATATTGCCTCCTTTGGCTGCTTCCTTAATTGTTAATGATGAGTCATTTTTGAGTTCCAATAGTGCATGTTGTTCTTCTCGTGTGATGTTGTGTGAAATATTTTCGTTTGGCCAAGTATTTGTGATGTTCAGATATCAGGTCATTACTCACTGCCGAGAAGAAGGTGTCTATTGGATTGCCAGCTGGTAGGATTGGCGTAAATTTAGATTTGCCCCTAAGTGTTGTATTTTTACAGTAAAAGATGTCTATGTCCAATTCTTCTGCCGTGCTGGTAAGGGATTCCAAATCATCTGTTGGAGTATCCGTAGACAAGTGGGTTAGTAAGTTAATGTCTTCTAAGTCTTTGGCTGAGAGATGACTTATGATGTTGGGGTGACCTGGTTGTCTCTGTTGTTGGGTTCCGTCCGAGATAAAGGAATGTAGTTTCAATTTCCGAGTGAATTTGTATAGATCCACTTGGGTCTGTACCAAGTTCCAACTAGATGTGGGACAGAACGATAGGCCCTTATTTAATATTTGATGGTGGATAGGGGTCAGGGTCCTATCTGAGAGATTGACCACGAGGTTGCATGGTGTTACTTCTGTTCTGGCGGTCCCGACTTTGTCAGTTCTTTGCTTCGTGCCCGTGTCTACGGGCTTCCTTCAGTATCTCAATGCACTCTTGAGATAAGGTAAGGTAACCAAACTATGACATCAGGAGCCTGATCGCTAGGTTGAGATGCCTGGCGATCGGGTGTCTGACCATTCCTGGATTTTGAGTAAGAAGGTCCAGCATGTGGGCAATGGACATCTCTAGAAGGGTTGAGGGTTATCGCTATCTGGCCCACATGGGAGCCACTAGGATGAGGATGAAGGCTGCAGTGTCATCACCATGTATGGTTGAAGTGGAAAAGCATATGCAAAGATCCCGAACCAGTTAATTCACAGAGCATTTTCGATGGACTGGGTGTGGAAACCTAGAGTCCAAGTTTGGGAATTCTGTGTTTTTACATGTGGCAAAAAGGTCTATTCCTGGGGTGCCCCACCAACAAAAGTAAGGCAGTGGGATTTGTGGGTGGAGTTTCCACTCGTGGACTTGTTGCTGCATCCTGCTGAGCAGGTCTGCAAAGTTGTTGTCCATCCCCCAAGAGATACTCCTCCACTTGCTGGTGGATTGCCCGATGCTAAATTTGTTGCACTAGTGCCGACAATTGAAGAGTGTGTGTTTCGCCTTGATGTTGTAGGTAAAACATGACTGTTATGTTGTCGATCCGCACACTTTAAAGTTAAGTGTACGGCTAAAAGTTCCTGATGGTTGACGTGGAGACTGTGGTCACAGACTCTAGACTGTCATGTAGTGCAGATGTGCCCCCACTCAGTGAGTGATGAATCTGTAGCGTTGGTCATCTGCGTAACTGGGTCAGAGAAGGGTTTGCCAAATAACATATTGTTGCTATTCCAACACTGCAGAGAGCAATGTATCAACACTAGATATACCCAGTGACCCTCTGCTTAGGCCTATTGATTTGAAAGACACTCCTGGAGCTGGTGCATAAGGAGCCTTGCGTGAGGGACTATGGCTATGCATGAAACCATCATATCCAGGAGGTGAATTACTGTTCAAACTGTGAGAGGATGGAGTAGCTGAAAAAGAGGCAGAAGATGCTAGAATGCTGGACGCTTTGGTCGTTCGGGTAAGCTTTGTCGAAGACTGCATTTAGGACGGACCCAAGTAAAGGTAGGCCCTGAAGTGGCACAAGGTGGGACTTGGTGGCATTGACTATAAACCCCAAGCTGTGTAGAAGTAAGATTGCAGCTGGGAATCCACTAGGCAGTCCGGTCTACTTGTATGTAGGTTTTTTACACCCGGCGTGCACTCGAAGCTTTGGGGCAGGAGATCCAACAAAAAGAAAATGAACCGGCACATATTTATTTAAACGCAGCTATAAACGAATTGGGTATCCAATCATATTTGGGCAAATTCTCTTCCGCCAACTGCTTAAATGTTTTTAAATTAATAAGACAATAAAGAAAGCATCTGTTGTAAAGGATAAGGAGAAATTTGCAAAATCAGAGCCCATGCCTGGTCGGTTATAAATAAATATATACATCTCTTACAATCCAACCATAGAAGCGTTCTTGGAAAAATTCCAGGGAAAGAACATGAATGGAATAGACCTCTATCAGAACCTTCGGTAGACTGTAATACAGGGATGGAGAATATTGTTCACATTGCATGTCCGGGACTGATAAATGAAAGAAGAAAACTGTTTAAAAACCTATTTTAACAAGCAGGGAATCCACACCTGTAGGCAAGCGGCCATTGCATGTTTAAGACCCACTGACTTAAGGATAAATTGTCGTTATACGGAATTTTCTAATATTGCTGAAAATAAATTATTAGTGAGTGCAGCGGAGCAGTTGGTGGGCACATGAGATCATATATAATATTTAAAAGTATACGCTGCCATATATCATTGCACTTTAATTACTGCATAGGGAACAGGCACTTTAGTGAGACAAAATACTTACTAGTACTCGGAATGGGAAAATATCCTTGTTTTATACGCTATCTGTTTATATTTCTTTTAAATAGTATGTGCTTTTACAGAAGTGTTCTTTTTAGCTGTTAAATTTTGATGTAATGTGGTTTGAGGTTTAGTTTTTTTATTTAACTTTTTTTTAATGCTATGTTTTTAAATAACTATGCATTAATAAACTACTACTTGCACGTTTGAGCAGCCAGTCATCTAGGTAGGGGAAGGCTTGAGTACCTGCCCTTCTGAGATTGGTGGCTACCACTTGGAGACATTTGGTGAAAACACTTGGAGCTGTGGTGACTGAATAGGGTAAAATATGGTAGTGCTGACCACTAATCCTGAAGCATGGATAGTCCAGAGGAGTCAGATGGATTGGGATGTGAAAACAGGTGTTTTTCAAGGCTAATGTGGCCAGAAAGTTGACTCACTACAGTTAATATTCTGTAGGGTGACCATGTGGAAATGTTCTGACAAGATGCGTATGTTGAGAGGCCTGAGTTTGAGGCCTGAGTTTGAGGTCTGGTATGAGGGGGTTTCATCATTTTTGGGGATTAGGAAGTACAGAGTGTCTTTGCTCCGGTGTTACTGGTCACTGGATCTATGGTCACTTTGAGAAAGAGTGCCTGAGCCTCCTCTTGCTGTAGGACACAGTGTGTGTGTTTTTTTTGCTGGGATGTTTGGTGGGGTTGAATTCAGCTCAGGCAGTAGCTGTGCACAATGATGGATAGAACCTACCAGTCTGCGGTCATCTCCTCTTGGTGGAGAATAAAACCATTGGAGTCTACCCCTACACATGTAGTGTGATTCGTGGGGTGCGGGGCAAGTCAGTTCTGGGAGGTAAGGCTCCATTGACAGGAGTGCCCCTGTTCTGGCCCTGGAGCTATTACCTTTTGAAGGTGCCCCACGTTGTGGAAATGTACCTTTTTAGGGGTACTCTGGTACAGGGTCACCCTTTTGTCCACGGGTTCAAAGACCAACACAATAGAGATCAGCACTGGAGTTGGAATAAAAAACAAGTTTATTAATCACTCATGAGTGGGACCACATCCACACAGCACTCTCAAGTGCTGCATGAGGTAGTACACTGAAGTCACAGAACAGGTCTTTTATACAGGTTTTCTGAAATGTAAGCATGTGAACAGAAATAGGAAGAACACGTTTTAGGAATAGCTATCAGCAAACAAGGGCAGATGAATAACCATGTGGTCAGCAAAGTGGGAGGGCGGATCAGGAATGCTTATGGCAGCAGTAAATGGTCGACAGTTAACATCTGAGACCAGGTGCACTGACAACCAAAAACCCTCAGCACGCACATTGCTTTAGCTGAGTCAGGAAGTAAAAAAAAAATAGATAACACGAGCAGAGTGGAAAGAAGAAAGAATTATGAAGGAAGCTTAAATGGACACCATAGCCAATATGGCTGTTGCTTATGCTAAGTAAAATATTACACGTTTTCCACAGACGGCCATTTTAGCATAAGCCAAGACATTTTCTTATGCTTTAAAAGGGGTACAATAAATATCATGTATATCAATCAGCATCATATCACTGACTTATCGGTCTATTGCTAAACGGGCATTTACATTTTGGACATTCGTTTTAGATGGTAGACAAATAGTACAAGTGGAAATACAGGAACAAAGCATCGACCCACATTGGATACATAAACAACAAGAGAAGAGAATTGCAATAATTATGAACAAGGCCGATAATATTTTCAATCCCCATACAGAAAATACATTTCAGAACCATTCAGCCCAAGTCCATGTTCCTGAATCTTGATGTAGCTCAGTGGCTATTTTATGCATTTTGGAAATGGCATCATAAACAGAAGGGGCATGATCAGGGATAAAAACACAGCAGCTACTCCCGATAATGTGACATGCTCCACAACTATCAGCCAGAACCAAGTCTAGCACCATTTGGTTTTGCAAAGTCACAATTCTCGTAATTGGGAGTTCTTCTATAATATTCCCAAGCGCCATTGCTGTCTGATTATTCACAGCCTCTACTTCACGGGTTAGGCGTCTAATCTTGCTACTATTTAAAGCTGCACCAACAAAGAAAGAGTCCCAAATTAAAGTCAACATATTGCTGTACTGCAGTATCAGTTAGATCCACTTATTTATAGTTCTTTTGAATCGGTTCAAAGAAATGTCATTAAACAGTTTTTGATCTTTATGATAAGATGCAGGTGCTAAGAACACAGGAGGAAGCAAAAAGGACACACAATAGGTTTCAGACCATCCAATTGGGAGATGATAGTAGCCTTTACTCCCACAAATGAAATATTTGTTGTGTGAGGACAGGAAACTGCTATTGTTTGTTCCAGTAATATTCAATACTGTGGTACAGTCACTCTTTCCCACTGGAATATTACCAAAACTGCTCACACAAAGATTTGCTCTGGCTCTAGTAACAGCGATAACAAAAGGCCCGTTACCCTTGCCCGTTCGAGTGTTGGGGAAAACCATAACGTGTGGAGGAATTTCCTTTGCGATACTCCTCCATTTTCCATTCAGTTCCTTTGGCTTGTGGGTCCCCTTCCTCACTGGGGTAACAAACTTTATTAAGTTTTGCATTAAGTCCTCCTACATCTGCTAGAGTAATATTAGCAATTTTAGAGGCCCACAACAGTGCGAACCAGGCTCTACAGGAGCAATGATGTGAGAATGGCAAGGGAATGAAAGGCGTTCGTCCCTTCTTCTGATGAGCTGGCATCATTCCACCTACCCAGCAGTTGGTAGTGTTCGTAGCATTATGAGTTTGATGCAACATTTGTATGAAAGTGTTATTGAGATATGACATCCGGTGTTTCTTCTCATGATAGGGAAGAGTAAAATAATGATGTTCGGTGGGGACAGGAGTAGTAGCAGTCATTAAGTTTCGATACAGAGCTTCTTCCTCCACAACCCACATAATAACAGCAATGATGACAACAGTCAAAGTTAGTCCAATAGCGAGCATCATATTTTTACTACAGACTTTTGCAGCATTCGATTTCTTCTCCTCCAGCATGTTCATTTCGTCGGTGAACAACAAAACAGATGGTGCCGTAAGGTCCTGGGCAGGCGCTGGTTTCTTCACGAACGTTGAGACGAGTAGTCACTAAAAGGCTACCCCCCTTTGTAGTCAGTCTTTAACCACCCAGGACAGTGGCTTAAACAGTCTCTTTCGGCGATGAAATGTCTTTCTTCCTAGATCGAAGCAGATATCTAGATGTACCAGGGATCGTGTGGTCTGGGAAGACTTCCTATGGTCTTTCACGTGACACAGCTCGTCCATTCTCGGTGACCAGGATGTCGCGGTGATCTGTCAACGCAGCTGGGTTCACGAGGGCATGAAAAACTTAACCAAAGTGGGTGGCATGCACCCAATTTTTCCGGCTGGTCAATCGTACCACAGCTCTGGTAGCCAAGAGGACTTGCTCCGGTCCACGCCAACGGGGTGCCAAAGAATTGGTCCGCTGGAAGGACTTCATCAAGACAAAGTCGTCAGGCGGCAGGTCATGGCCATCACACTGCGACCTGTTTGGAAGGGCTTCCCGTACCTGCTGATAAATAGAAGACAAGCTGTCAGTTAACTGGGACAAATAGTCCCCACATCAACATGTCTGGGGTACCCAATACTGGTGCAGAACAAAGGGCTTGGCGTAACTGTTGGAAGGCGCTCTGGCACTCAGCAGTCCATGGGACGGACATCGGAGTGTCTTCAGTCAAAATGGCCAACAAAGGTTTAATAATGTGTGAAAAACTGGGGATCCGAACCTCCTTCTGAGTGCAGGGTACAGGGGTGTCTAGAATAGTCTGAATGCGATCTGGTGTAAGTGCATGTCCCTCCTTATACAGGAGGTGACCTAAATAGGTAACCTGCTGTCTACAAAATTGCAATTTCTTTCACAAGACTTCGTGATTGTGAGAGGCAAGAAATGATAACAATAACAGTGTTCCTTTTTCACAGAGCTCAGGGGTATCTACAGCCAACAAGATGTTATCAACGTATTGGATAAGGGCCACCCCTTTGGGTACAGGAAAGGAATCAAGCTGCCTTTTTAATGCCTGACTGTAAATGCTGGGACTCTGTATAGCCCTGTGGAGCTCTACAGAACCGATATGATTTATTTTTCAGGGTGAACCTGAACAAATAACGGCTGTCAGGGTGAATAGGTATCGAGAAGAAAGCATTCTTCAAAATCGATCACCGAAAATGCAGTGGCAGTAGGAGGGACCATAGTGAGAAGAGTAGTGATGTCAGAAACTACCGGATATTGGGGCACTACAATTTTATTTACTTCTAGCAAATCAATAATGAATCTGTAAATTTTAGTGTCGGTGTCTTTTTTCAAAATAGGAAGGATAGAGCTATTGCAAGTGTTATAGGGGACCTCTTCCACTACCCCCACTTTAATCAAATCCTGAACAATGTGTGCCAATGCTTCACCTTCTCGGGATATTTTGTATTGGGGCAGGCAAGGCAATGAAACGCCCTCCTTTACTTGACGCATCGTTCTCCAAAATAAGCCCAAAGAACAGATCAATATCTGGCAAGGTCATAGTGTAGGAGCTAATGGCTCCTTCAACCTCCTCATAGAAGGTGGCAGGATTTTTTCTGGGAGTCGGGCAAAGCAGCTTTAAGAGCCATCACATCAGCTCTACTCCAAGGAGCGTAAACCCAATTATATATAAAATATCCCTTTGCATCATCCGAAGTTTTGTCATCATTTGTTCCCGCACCCTTCGGAGGAACATACAGGGGTGCAGCTTCACGCATAGGTTTTACAGTAACTGTAGTACTACTAGGTGCATCCCGTTCCACCGGAGCATCTACGTTCTGTACTTGAAATGTAACTGCATCTTTACCTCTGTTTTCTAGCTAATTCTTGCTCCTTTCGTAAACGCAATGTTGCGTCTCGTATTTTAACCACTCGTCTAATCAGATCAGATAGGTTTGAAAAAAGAAAAGTCCCCTCTGTTAATCGTTTATAAGAAGCATTTATGTCAGCTGGCTCTAGTTCCTGAGAAATTTGTCTATAATCAAATATTACCTCCAAAACGAATTCTTCAACAAAATAAAATTGATCTGCACTGTTCCACTGTTGGACCATAGTTACAATGAGCTATGCCGCGTGAGACCGACGAGCCTCCTCCCTAGCAGCAGTTTTTAATTTATCTTTTTCTGCATTAGTCAAAGTAGAGTGAGTCTGTCACCCATCTTGTTTATCTTGTTCTTTGTTGACTGAAGACAAATGCTCGTCGTCAGAAGCCTCATCAGGGGCACTTGGAGTGTGAGGTTTATACAGGGGTGGGGGACGTTCTAATAGGATGCAATTATCCTTAGTATCAAGTAGAGAATCGAGAGGGTGCCTAACAGGATACTGCCCATTTATCTCTAATCGACGTTCTCTATCTTCTTTTTCTGTTTTTTCCTTCTTTTCTTTATTTTTTAATTCTAGCGCTTTTTGATACATCGTTTTACGTTGTACTTTTTCTGCTATAGCTTCTGCTCTCTTCGCTCTCTCTCGCACTTCTTTCTCCCACATACGTACACAATCAAACATAGCCTGTTGACTTCTTCTTTTAAACAAACACTGCTCTACATATTGAACCTTTTTAAGATCAAATGACCCATTCACTGGCCATTGCAGAGCGGAATCTTTCTTTGTGTATTTGTTTCACAGTGGACCGTAAATTATGGAAGAAATACCATATTTGACATACATATCTCTATTAGGCGTCCCTTCTGGGGGAGCCGGCTGACTTTTTTCTAAACTTACTTTATTACCACCAGAGCAGCAACACCACCTACAGAGTATGCTGAGAACAGGCATGTTTTACCAAAATATGTGTAAAATATTACTACTACAAACAAATATTCTAAAAGGAGAAAAATCTCCACATTACCTGCCTTCAAACTTTGCAAAGATTGAATAACAAATTCAAAAAAAGCCCAGGCTTAACAAATCAAGAGTGCCGCTTTAGCGACCTTACCAAACAGAAGTCTCCAACTCCCACCTGCCGCTCTCTGGTCGACCTAATGGTCACTTCAAAATTGCGCCAAAGAAAACCCCAGTTGAGACCGGCCACCACTTGGAGGGTCAAATCGGGAAAACCGGAAAAGTCACGTCGGCCTGCAAAGACAAAGGTCTCCTCGTGCAGTGCGCTTCCTCAGTAAGATTTCGATCTTCCGTCAAGACCACTCCTTCGGACGGCCGCGTCTCCAATGGGGCCCCACGAGTCGGGCGTCAACTGTAATCAAATGTACCTTTTTAGGGGTACACTGGCGCAGGGTCACCCTTTTGTCCACGGGTTCCAAGACCAACACAATAGAGATCAGCAGGGGAGTTGGAATAAATAACAAGTTTATTAATCACTCATGAGTGGGAGCACATCCACACAGCACTCTCTGTGCTGCATGAGGTAGTACACTGAAGTCACAGAACACAGGTCTTTTATACAGGTTTCTGCAATGTAAGCATGTGAACAGAAATAGGAAGAACAAGTTTTAGGAATAGCTATCAGCAAACAAGGGCAGATGAAAAACCATGTGGTCAGCAAAGTGGGAGGGGGAGCAGGAAAGCTTATGGCAGCAGTAAATGGTCGACAGTTAACATCTGAGACCAGGTACATTGACAACCATGAACCCTCAGCACACACATTGCTTTAGCTGAGTCAGGAAGTCAACAAAAATAGATAACACAAGCAGAGTGGAAAGACGAAAGAATTATGACGGAAGCTTAAATGGACACCATAGCCAAAACGGCTGTTGCTTATGCAAAGTAAAATATTACACATTTTCCACAGCATGTAACCTCTACCTCCAGGTCGGTGGTCATCTCTGTTGCTGTTTTTGATAGGACTGGGTTGGTTCTTGGGAAGTGGCTTTGGACCCATCCCTTGTTTGGTGCCTCGAAAAGGAGCCCTGGCAAAAGGGACTTGAAGGGCACCCAGGTCCTTAGCGGTGTTGGTGTATTTCTCTTTTTTCCCCCCAACATCTCATCAACCTGCAAGCCGAACAGGTGTTTACCGTCAAAGGGAAGGCAGATGTTGTTGGTCCTCTGACTTCAAGCAAGAGACAGACAGCCAGGATTGATGGCCGAGGATGATTGACAGAGGTATTCACTCCCCAGGCAGCTGTCTCAGCTAAATCCCAGGCACACCTAATGGTGGCATTGGAAATAGCTTTTCCTTTCTCTATGATTTCCTCTCCCTTTTTGCAATATTGGTCAGAGAGATATCTCTTCCCACTGTGCCCTGTCATATGGAGACAGGAGGCATACTGAACTGGCAATGTCATTGAGTGGCAGCACCAACTGCTACCCTCTTGCTAGCAGCATCAATTTGTTTACTCTTCTTGTCAGAAGGGCCATCACCTGTGGCACCGCTTCAGTCTATTCCAGACATGAGAAACAACCAGGTAGTCTGGTGGGACGAGACCCCTGATATAGAGTGGATCTGAGGGTGCTGGCTTGAACTTCTTTTCAATCCTGTTACCACCCAGGACTTCACAGGCTCCTAAACGATCTAAGGGGCAGATTTTACCATCCTCTTGAAAGTGCTTGGTTCTGTAAAGAGTCTCCACCAAAAAGTAATTATCCTCCAGGCTAACTTGCATATCCACCTTGCGGTGGGTGGCTGCACATTGTATAATGCCATGGTATGCAGTGGTGCCGTCTGGAGGGGGAAGGCATAACAGGAACATGGTCATGGTCCACTGGAGAATTCCCATCATAGTCCTCCCAAGTATCATCAGTGGGGTACTGGTAGACTGTGAGTAGCGCGCGGACAATCCCCTGATTGATTGATTGTGGTTAGCATCTCTGAATCTCCAATATATTCGCTGTAGTAGTCTCATTAAAAAGGCGCATTAGGAGAACCTGAGTAATTCCCGAGGAGTGCCACAGAGTTTAAGGTTTCATTGGGGAGAGGTGTGGCGCCGCGGCCAGGGCGACTGACACTGGACGCTGGGGATCACGGTTCGATCCCTGGCTCCGGCGGCAGGGGTCTGCCCAGCACCATGCGACTCTGGGCAATAGCTCGCTTAATCTTCCCAACGGCCCCCAGCGCCGAGAGACCCCTTCGGGGGTGATTCGTGCGCTATACAAGTACTGGATTTACATTTATTTCATATACAGGTGCCTCCTTCCAGACTCACATCCTAACCAGTAGTGTTCATGAAGGAACTCTGTCACTGTTTCCCATCTCCACCAAGTGCATCATAGTTTTGCCTAGCTGACTGGTCACTGCAGACAGCATAAAGCCTACAGTTAATGTACAACACATTTTACACATTAGAGCAGTAAATAATTGATCCGGATTACCCTGGAGAATACCTCTGTGTGTAGGGGCAACTCTTCTCATTCACCACTTCTCCAGAAGTCAAAGAATTAAATCTAGTTGGAAATTATCCTCGGTGACTCTTCGTCTGCCAGGGAAAATGCATGGGCACAG
Source organism: Triturus cristatus (assembly GCF_964204655.1). Taxonomy (NCBI): domain Eukaryota; kingdom Metazoa; phylum Chordata; class Amphibia; order Caudata; family Salamandridae; genus Triturus; species Triturus cristatus. The sequence continues at coordinate 315,546,365 of NC_140585.1, forward strand.
ACTCCATTGTTAGATTGTTTTTCCCCGCCATTGGGTTCAGATGTGTATAGACGCTGCTCCCACTCTCAACGTGTTAATTCAATGCCTACAAATTTGTACTAGAGTGATAAGGAAGATGCATACTGGGATAAATTGGTTCAAGTTGTAAGGTTTAAATGTGGCATGATGTCATCAGTCATTTAAGGATCTAGAGTAAAACCTAAGGTAATTATTTTACTCTATAACTAGGAGGTTCACAGGGCAAGATTTGGCACACCCCTACAAAAGTACCAATTATAATTTTGACAAACTGCGGGGACAAAGCAAGGCTCAAGGTATGAGCTTTTGAAAATGTACTTCACACCTGATTCTGGATGATGGAAGACCACCGCTTGTCAAATGCAGAAACACAGCCATAAAACCACCCGATTTGTGCTTCTCACAGGCTTTGTCAACTGATAAGACAGCAAAGAAAACTAATGCATCCTTCTGCAAGTAAGCTGTAGGTCACAGATTCCAATTTCAGTGGGTACTCTCAGCCTTTCATCCTTCTGAAATCAATGAAATGACTACCAGTGATCTGGGTGATACACCTCCTAACTGGAACCCAGTGAAGAGGAAAATGAAAGAATGAGCTATGCAAGTGAAGTAATTATTATGCTGAAGAAAACAAGGTTTTTCAACAAACAATAGGAGTTTGATATTTAGGATCTTATGCTGCTTGTGGAGGAAAAAAAGTCAGCAAACCTTTCTATATCAGCCCAATTCAGTAAGTTATAAAAGGACACAGCAATGAAAGAATAAAACTTTATCAGAGATTGAGCAGCATTCCAATAATTTCTGTCTGGTTGTGACAGCAGGCTTAGAGGACAATATCATGTTCAGAGCTTGCAGAAACCTATGAAAGCATGCTAAAACTGCTTGCTAGGCGAGGTAGATTCTCATCAACATTGTAACACCAGTGACCGAGTGCACATCCACATTTTTGTTTTAGGACAGGTTTAATTAAGCTTTTTTGTAAAAAATAAAACAACTGTATTAGTATAACAATATAGGTCCGACATCCATACATCAACCAACTTGAAGGATAAGCCGTACATGCCCACCAACGCACGATCGTAATCCCCAATACAATGCAGCTCAAAAGAGGACCGCATATGAGTGCACAGCAAGCAGCCATTATGGGTGCATAATTCCCAAAAGAGGGGGCCCTCTAACTGCCGCCCTTGCCCCCATGACACCAGGAGAGAGAAGAGGACACTTAAAGCCAAGGTAGATATGACAATTTCCAAATTAGGATGCAAATGTGTAAGAGGAGGAGGGGGCAAAGCGCCCAAGGCCCCTGGGAACAGCAAGCCCATCCCCGAGGAGGGGATCCTGAAGCACCCACAAAGGACCGGATACATCTCAACTTCTGAATGGAAAATGGGCTGGATATGGTCATGGGTAACAGACAGATATCTGAATTTGTTTTTCAATTTGCCTGACTAAGACTTTCTGAAAAGAATCAGATAATGCAGATTTTCTTAAGGTATCGTTTATTTCCTTCGCCATATTAGTTACGGGTCTATTGAATCTTGATTCTGCTCCTTCTTGGGTTACTTCGAAGATATTGCCAAAGCCCTATGGTAACAGATTGTGCAGCTGGCAAGAATCTTAATGAAAGAAATTTAATCACGGTGTTGAGACATTAAACAGAGGTCTAAGCAACTGAATGTAGGTCACTAAAGAGAAGGAGAGGAAGGTGCGAAAGAAAATTCCAGAAAGTGAAAGTTGACCAAGGACATCCAGTAAAACGATAGAGTTGGTTCCTATTAGGAATGGAGAGCAACTCTTACAAGGAACTGATCAGTACTGCAAAGACTCAACCACGAGCCCCAAGGACATCCATATGGATGCAACGACTATATTATTATAAAATAAAGTTGAAATTCATTATTTGATACCAATTTTAGGATCGGCACAAACATCACAATCCCTGTATAATGCGTTCTGACTGCTGCTCGCTCACCTCTTAGCCATTGTCCCTTTTCTATCTCTTGCAGAATGATGTGATCTTGACATGCAGCAGGGCCAGACCTAGATATCACCAACACAGAAGTACCAGGATCTTGAGGGATATGAAACCAACGTATGATTGAAGGATATTAGCACAGCCAAATCAATATTCATATGGGTTTGAATGTAGGACCAATAAGCAAGTAGTGCTCACCCCCTGATCAGGTCATCTCGCAATACTGAGTTTTCACACTAAGCGATAATCACAGGTATATGCTCTCAGAGGGTTTACTTCCTGTAGGGCTTTTGAGGACTCCGGAACAGATGAGGTAACCTTTACACTGGCACATAAAGCTAATACTGAAACAGGCAGCAATGCAGGTCCTGAGTTTCTCATTCTAAGATGTGGCACTATCTAATCACAAATTCGATGGTCTTCTACAGTACTGGCCCTATGTTTGATATCTGCAAAAGAATCTCAACTGATCAAGGTTGGATCCCTGAGTAGAATGGGCAGGAATTAAATGGATAAAAAAAATCTGCAAACCACAAATGTGTTACCAGGATCAGTTAGAAAAGAAATACTGCCACCATATACACTGCTAGAAGTTGGTCTTAAATAAATATATTGGAGAGAGGCATTTCTGTTCCTTTTGAATAGCCAATCAAAAGTGACAAACCGAATCAAAAAATGCCTCTAAGAGATAGGTAAAACAGAAAAAACAGAGGTAATGCCCAAATGTTCTTACTGGCATTCTCAATATAAGCACAAAAAAGAACTGGATATGGGACTGGAATGCATAATTAAGAGGGACTGCTCACTCTGTTTTCCCACCTAAAATTTAAGCGGGAGCAATTTCTCTGAAGAAGCCAGTTACAGTTCTGCTAGTGGTGACAACAATTCACAAGCATACAGGAACGAGGAAGAACTCACACAGGGGAGAGGATTGTGTTGTCTTGCAAAACTCATCACAAGTCCAAAGAAGAAATGATGATAACGGAAGGGCATTTTTGAGTGATTCTTCTTTGCTGTCCAGGGGGATAGGTGTTCTCCCCAGGGAGAATGACACATCCATGCCCAGAGCAAGGATTGGTTTGCCTTTTGACCACATACAGAGTGTTTTGAACTTGAGCAATGTGTTAGTAAAGTCTTGCTGAATCCAGGGTCAGCCAATGGTTTCTTAAATGGCCTCAGTTGGGACCTACGATGTGGAATTAAGTGTATGCATTAAGGCATGACCTCCAGCAATGATATGTTTTCCCTAAACAAAAAACGTTTCGTTTGCAAACTGGCCTTCCATGAGATTTAATGCTGGATGCCGTCCGGAGGGGGTTATCAGGACTTCTTTTGTGTCATGCTGTGCTTTTATAAACCTCTGATTCCATTATATGTGCCCAACTGTGCCTTAAGGTTCAACCTTCAGGGTGTAAAAAGGGGAGAAACGGGTGAAAATTCTCTTTTAAAATGCACGAAATGCAAATGTGGGCTCTTAACTTATCTCTTCACATATAATAGTCCACTGTTCTGGTGTGATATGCAAGAGTAAATCTGCTCCAAGGGAAATACAGTGGACGTTTCAGGGTGGGAATGCCATGAACAACTACAAACCTGTATGTTTGTGTGTATTCACGTGTCCACTATCAATAGCAGGAGTTTTACTCCTGTCAAGGGAAGGAGTAAACCCCTATCTAGAGTTGGCAATAGAAATAAAATTCCCTCAACAATTGGTGGTGTGGGTTGTAGAGGAAGACATTTCTCCACCATGAACTATTACACATGTGTAGCAGTTTATGCTAATGAGTACTAGTGGAAAGCTGCCAAAGCTTCAATTATGTTTTAGCTTCCCATTGGTTCATAGAAGTCTATGAGAATTCTAAACGTTAATAAACTACACCTAATCCTACGTGAAATCCTATAGGTGTAGATTTTTTAATTAGTTTGTAAATTTGCCCCCTAATGTTTAGCAAAGTTAATTGTCATTTCACTCATTCATTTTGACTGACGGGCCCACCAATTCTAAGTCAGGTACTGAGCCTCTTAAAATGGATAGATATAACACTATACTTTTCATCAGTTACCGGTCACTCGAGAAAACCTACCATCTTTGGAACTAAGCATTTACTAGGGCTACAATGATCATGAAATTGCCTCGCTTACGTCTTTGAGGTATTAACTGGAAAATTAAATTTCTCCCAAAACTGTGGACAAGGCATAGGTTCAATATATGTATGTATGTTCTTCTCCCTCCCTCATTCCTAAAGCAATCAATGTTCTTGTTGCTTCAGTCCACTCTTCTGCTTTCTTCGTGAGCATTTGTAACACTTATTTTTGCAACTCTAAAGCTTGCAGCACTACAGCACCACGTATACCCGCATTTGAGAAAGGACTGATTGTTTTCTTAGTAGGTAGGGTTTCCTATTAATGAACTACACAGAACACATTTTTAAATACATTATAGAGTTAAACTTTGTGAATGGAACCTGAGGCACTTTCTAAAACTACATAATTTAACAAAACAATAAAAAGAACAAATTACATCCACAAATAAAATGAACAAACAATAAAAAGAACAAATTACATCCACAAATAAAATTACTATTTCATCTGAAAAGCACCCAGTAAAGAACTCAAACATTCATCTGAACACCAAACGCAGTTAATGTACAATCAACTCAGGAAAGCCAACGAGAAAAAAAATAGCTACCATTTTTTCTTTTTCAAGATCAAAACGTCAGCAATAAACAAAACACAGAGGAATAGAGTTCCCCGAGTGGGAAACTGTCCTCCCTCCATGGAGGCCCTGCTTTCTAGAAACCCACAATCGCAAATCTCAATCTGCATAAAAATCTATACAGCCAAGAGCCCAATGAATTTGCGAGCATCTCCTAAACAAACTGTATAATATAAAAGACAGAGAAAGGTCGTCCAGATTCAAATAACACATGTACTGCCTCTGTAATACCAGACAACAAATAAATGTTGTGAACTAGAACAAGTATTTTCACCTACTTCACAGTAGAAATTTTAAGTCCTTAACGGAGAGATGCTACAGGTCTTGAGGAAAATGAATACACATGGAAGAAATCTACTAACCTCTCGATGCATATTAATCTCCTTCTCCTTCTGCTCCAATAGGCTCTCTAGGTGATGGACATGCATTTCAGCCTCAGCCAGGCGCCTAGTTCTTTCATGGTCTTCTTCTGTAGCCTTGGATGACAGTCCCTTACTCTGCAACATCTCCAGAAGCTTTTTGATGGATTCATCACGAGCATTTAGCGTCTGTTTCTGTGTCTCAATGCGCAGCTCCATCTCCTCCAAAGTCTTCCGCAGCAGGAACAGTTCCTTGGCCTGGCGTTCATGCTCAGCATGGAGCCTTTGGAAATTCTCCTCTGTGAGATCTGCCACAAAGGGCTCATTAGTCCTGCTGCTGCTATCCTGTTGAAAGAGCTGGTTCAGGTCCCGCTGAATCCGTAGTTCATCCTGAAGAGCTTGAATGGTCATCTGCAAGTGCTAGAGTCAAAGAATAATAAGAAAAAAACAAATCAATGTAAGCACGCAATACAAATGCCAAGACTCAAACAGTATTGGGTAAGAAGGCTTCTTTAAATACAAAATGAATAATACAATAAACACAGAACAAATACATAAGGTACAAATAAAAGTTCCTACTAAGTGATGTCTGACAGGATGTCAGTGAGCATCTAAAACATACTTGTTTATTTACTTAAACAAACTAGAAAGAGAGCCACATCTTAGGAACACTTTTGGATTAGCAGGTTGATTTGGTGAAAGTAATCTAAAGAGATCTGTAGGATATATCTGTGTGTGTGATTGAGTGTGAGTGTGAGTGTGAGTGTGAGTGTGAGTGTGAGTGTGAGTGTGAGTGTGAGTGTGAGTGTGAGTGTGAGTGTGAGTGTGAGTGTGAGTGTGAGTGTGAGTGTGAGTGTGAGTGTGTGTGAGTGTGTGAGTGTGTGAGTGTGTGAGTGTGTGAGAGTGTGAGTGTGTGTGTGAGTGTGAGTGTGAGTGTGAGTGTGAGTGTGAGTGTGAGTGTGAGTGTGAGTGTGAGTGTGAGTGTGAGTGTGAGTGTGAGTGTGAGTGTGAGTGTGAGTGTGAGTGTGAGAGTGAGAGTGAGAGTGAGAGTGAGAGTGAGAGTGAGAGTGAGAGTGAGAGTGAGAGTGAGAGTGAGAGTGAGAGTGAGAGTGAGAGTGAGAGTGAGTGTGAGAGTGTGTGTGTGTGTGTGTGTGTGTGTGTGTGTGTGTGTGTGTGTGTGTGTGTGTGTGTGTGTGTGTGTGTGTGTGGGTGTGGGTGTGTGTGTGCGCGTGTGTGTGCATATACTCACACACACACTTCAGATGAGGGTGGTAATATAGTTACTGCAAAATCTTAAGAAAAGATTTGGAGAGTTTAAAGGAGAGATTCTACAGTGATCTAAAGGGGTGGAGAGAGGCTAATCTTTTAAGCATTGAAGAATACAACCTTCTGCATATTAAACATTCAAACATGGCCTATACGGTATCCTTTGCCAAAGATACACAAAAACAAAGTCTGCCCCCCAGGTAGACCAATCATATCAGCAATTTGGAGTCTATTAGAAAATGTGTCTAAATTAGTAGATTATTTCCTACAGCCTTACATACAGAACTTACCCTCATACATCAGGGATGGCACAGATATTTTTAAATACATCTTTGACATACACTGGGAACCTGACTTTGATGGTATGCGTCGATGTAAGCTCGCTCTATACCAGTATGTAAGACAAAGATAGTATGAATGCTGTACAAAACTGTTTAAAACAAGATCGATTCAGTTCCTCAAACACAATGAAATGCTGCTATGCATGATAGAATGGTGTTTGAAGAGTAACATTTTTCTCTTAAACAATGACCTGTTTTACCAACTACAAGGGACTGCTATGGGCACCTGCTTCGCTCCCAGCTATGGGAATTTGCATATGGGCTGGTGGGAGGAGCAGGTGCTCCTCGACAAAGAACTACATGATTGGTCACCTAACATTATTATATGAGTTAGGTACATAGATGATATTTTTGTACTGTGGAAGGGTGACCATAAATCAGTTGCAGAGTTTGTCACACAGATAAATGATAATGATCTGAATCTATCTTTTACTAGTCGTGTGAGTGATAGAAGTATTGATTTCTTGGACATCAGATTAGAGGTTGTGGATGACAAAATTAAATAGAGAGTATTTAGGAAAGAAACCTCTGGTAACACAACTACATGCTACCAGTTCGCATCCGGGTGCCCTTAAGAAGAGCATACCGTATGATGAATTGTTAAGGGAAAACAATAATTTGTAGTACACAGGACTCCTTCTCCCAAACAGAAAGACAAATGTGAACCAGACTAAGTGAAAGGGGTTGTAGTGAACAAATCCTAAGACAAGCCAAACAGAAGGTATATACCAAAACTAGAACCGATCTGTTATTCAATAAACTAGCTGAGAGAAGTAGAGGGAGATTAGATGTACCGGGACATAGTGGCACATCTACTCAAGAGGAATGTAGATTTATCACAACCTACAGCAAAGTATATAATCAGACGAGACAAATCGTGCAAAAACATTGGCGTCTAATTAAACAGGACCCTATGTTAGTGATTGACTTTAGGGATAGACATCTGATCACCTACAGGAGATCGAGGTCTATCAAAGACATCTTAGTTAAGAACCATATTATGAATTATGGTACTTGGTGAAACCAGCGAGGGAATTCAGGAAATGTAGCAAAGGTACGGCTTGCATGCATGGTGTTAACACAGCAGAGACTCACACTAACCTAGGAGAGAAGATAGAAATAAAAAAAATCTCTCAACTGCAAATCTGATTTTGTAATATATGTGCTGACTTGCCCTTGTAGGAAGAGATATGTTGGCACAACCATTCCACAAGCACACAAATGGATATTACAACATATACGAGCTATCAAAAATGTGGATGAGCCTTACTCTGTAGCACGCCATTTCAAACACCATAAGTGTAACCCAGAGTATTTGACATATAGTCCTGAGTGATCTGGCAGACTCCAAACTGGCCGGGAGCATTCCAGAGGTCTGGCTTAAAGAATTCCCTATCATGAAGCTAGAAAAACTGACACATTTCTACCCAAATAAAATCAGGTTCCCCTTTAGATCCAGCTCCTCCATACATTCTACATAAGGCTGGAAATGCAATCTTTCCCAGTATCCTGGAGATGGTAAATATATCCTTGTCCTCAGGATCCGTCCCAGGTCCAAGGAAACATGCTATGGTCAGGGCTCTATTAAAAAAACCAAGACCCAACAGATTTGGGCAATTATCGCCCAATTTCACTGCTGCCAGCAATTGTAAAAACTTTAGAAAAATATGTGAACTCTATCCATTTTTTGTAAAGTCATGACCTTCTGCATGCAACGCAGACTGACTTCCGTCCTAATCACGGAATTGAGACCGCACTTCTGTCTGTGGTTGAGGACGCTAAACAGATCTTGAATCAAGGAGGAGCAGTTGCCATCATCCTCCTTGATCTAAGCTCGGCCTTCGATACTGTTAACCTGTCCATTCTGGCAGAGAGACTTAAAAGGCTGGGGCTTCAAGATAAGGCGCTTTTGTGGATACAATCTTATCTTGACAAGAAAACTTTTCAAGTCTTTTCTAAGGATGTCGCCTCTGAGAAACTAGAACTCAATTGCGGAGTCCCGCAGGGCTCCTCACTTAGCCCCACACATTTTAATGTTTATATGCGGCCATTAGCTAACATTGTTCTACCTTATAACATTAAGATTGTAACCTACGCGGATGACACACAATTGGTCATTACTCTTAATGGGCCATGCAATTTCCCCTCGGACTTTGAGATCTGCTTAGAGAAAGTTGGAGCATTCCTGCCTTCGTCTCAACGGAGGTAAAACCGATCTCATGCTGCTAGGGAACCCTTGCAACATGGCCAGATTTGGCCAAAGAGCCTCGGTCCTCCACCAACTCCCAAAACCAAGATAAGGAGCTTGGGTGTTTGGTTGGATAATGCTCTCAAATTTGACCACCAAGCAGTGAAGGTGACAGGGATCTGTTTTGGGATACTTAGAACCCTTAGGAAAATTCTCCCCCTGTTGCCATTGACTGCCAAGGACACCTTAGTCCAAACCTTAGTTCTATTGCGCCTGGATTATGGTAACTCCCTTTATCTGGGTGCTCCGAAGGAGACTTTGAGAAAACTCCAGATTGCTCAGAATTGTGCTGCCAAGATGTTTCTGGGCATCCCTAGGTCACAATCAGCCAAGCCAGCTCTAAAAGCTTTACACTTTTCTACCTATCGTGGAAAGAACAAAATGTAAAGCCTTGTGTCTTGCCCATAAGACTGTATGGGGAATGGGCCCGGAAATCAACAAATCCCTTATCATTCCTTATCGGCCCACGAGGGAGCTTCGTTCTCTTAACCATAATTTGCTAGCTGTCCCAAAAATCAGAAGGACAAGAGCGGGAGGCAGATCGTTTGCGTATAATGCGGCAAAATTGTGGAACTCCTTGCCTTTACACATTCGTTCGGAAGCCAGTATCCTGCCTTTTCGTAAACTCTTAAAAACCTGTCTCTTCCCACAAACCGCCCCATAAATTCCTACTGGTCGTCTGCCTGATTGCTAGCGCTGGGATGCCTGAAGGTAGCTATGCACTATATAAATGCTTAATAATATTAATAATAGTGTAATTGACCAGGTAGAGAAATCACTTCGAGGTGGTGATAGAGAAGGGATACTCCGGCAGCTGGAATGCAAGTACATTCTATGACTTAACACCAGAGAACCAATAGGTCTGAATAATGATGAGGAGATTAGTAGTCATGTAGTTAATAATCAGCATAATTTGTCAAGTAATTGTTTTGTTTTTTTAATTCACACAATAAGCACACAGTGCAGAAGAGGTTTGGCATAACATTTATAGATATTTATATCAGATTAAGTATAACCTTTTTGATATTTGTGTTTATTTACAGGGCCTGTTTGCATGTGTTTGACCTAATGGAGTGCTGACTTCCAGTTCCATAGGAGGGACGTGAAAGAACTGAGATATCTGACTTTTACTCTTTTTTTATTTTATGTATAATTATTTGATTCTAATAGTTATGAATAGGCATTGAACACATATGGCTATTCTAGGACTGCCCAAAGGGCTTTTAATTAACCTGCTATGAACTTAATGGGAAAAGGGCCACTGCACTCACCTCAAAGGCCCTGAAGACAGGTGGGGGTCGGTATTGACCGGTTGGGGCCAGCAGCCGACGGTGGCTGCATCTTTGAATTTCCGTGGGCTATTGTTCCAGCCGGTGAGCACGATTGGTTGCCTGGGGGCTGGTGGGGGTTGCCTTGGCAGCCCCCGGGGGCGGCAGGTAAGCCCTTAAAAAGGGCATGGGTGCTGTGTTGTAAGCACCTGCTGCTTGCCTGGCCCTGGGGACTGCTGGACTGCATCACAATACACAGGACAAAATCTCTCTTTCCTTGTTCAGGACTCTTTTCGGTTGCCTCGATCCTCTCTCCTGCATTTTCATCGCAGCCTGCCTCGCGGACGTGCTTTCCACTTCCTGCTGGGTCCAGCCCTTGCCTGCTGTCGCGCCCTGCCATTCTCCAGACCTCGGCGGCGCTGCAGGCAAGGGGTTATCAGCCTTGAAGCAATTTTTTCCTGCCAGCCGGTCCCCGCCTGCCTGCGAGCCTGACTCTGGGATCGGGAGCGCCCCTTTTTGACGCGAGTTAAGGGAAGGGATCCTCGGCTTTGGGGGAGCGGAGGATATGATAACTGTGTGCAGGGCTGTGCACGGGCAACTGCAAGGAGGGAGTAATCAGGTGTGAGGGAAGGTGGAAGGCAGCAATCCTTCTGTGCTAATTCTTTAGAGGATATTGTTTCGACCAGTAGATGGTGCTGCTGGCTCATTTTTAGTGTATTGCATCTTTTCTATGCTCATTCTTCTGGGTATTATTTAGCCATTAGGTGGAGCACTGGTACTCTTGTGGGTTTCTTGATTAGCAATCGGGTGTAATTTTTTTTGCTCTTGTTTAGCCAGTAGGCTACTCTTTTGTGGCACATCAGTTTAGGCAGGCAACCTTTATTAGGTCTCGCCTGGCGTTAGCAGCACGCATGCGCTGCTCTCGCCATGCGAAGGCCTTTTGGAAATCGATACGATTCCATAAGTATACTTGAAGCTTCGCCCCTCTTTCCATTGGCTCGCGTCATCGTTTATGTTAAACTATGCCACATGATTGGAAAGCGGGCTTCTCGGTTACCGTCTTGTCCGCTTTTAGGACGGCCCATGTGGACAGGCCGACGCCATCTTTGTTTCTGGCACAGCACACACTGCAATGCGCTCGTGAAGCCAGCCCTCCCAGGACAGACACCACAACAGGGTTCCCTTCACAGATTCACACGCCGCTTCTCTCACGCACACGCGGGCTATTTCAGAGAGTGCTCTGTGTACTGCCTGGCAGTGCGTTGAGGATTATCTACGGCTAATAAATATACTGTTTTAATGCCCCCAGATCCCCCACCACAGCTGAGGTTAGCTATGGAAGTGCCCCCGGGACCCGACACTTGCCCCGGCTGGAGGCCTTGAAGCTCTGGTAACAGGAAGGCCGCCCTTCATCGGGTGGCGGCCCCTTTGCCCCATACCAAGGCTAGGTGACCCCCCCACCCCTCCCGATGCTTGTAAGCTCCAGGTGGTGGCACGGGGCATCAGCAGGTTGGAAGGGGCAGGGGGCAGTGAGCTTTCAGCTGCTTCCTGTTGAGTTCAAGTCAATGAGAGAGAGAGGGTGGGGTGATGGGGGTGGGCTGCCAGCGGGGTTCCTCTTTCCAGTCTGCTTCTTGAACCCATGGGCGCCTGGTTCCCGTGATCTGATTTTTTAATCTCACCATTGGATACATTTCGCCCTTTCCTACTTGTTCTTGCGAATGACAACGGACGCCTGTGCAACAGAAATGACTTGTTTTTAAAATAGTCCTGCATTGCCTGTGGGGACCCACAGGATGTATATAACATGTCCCTCTGGGCCAGCTCAATGGTACTCATATCATGCACTTCGAATGATGAAAGGCTGAGCCTGCAATGCCTGGATTCACATCTGTGCAGTTGGCGCACAGGCCACTGAGCTAGCGAATCAGACATAAAATCGGATCTTACAGCGGCTGTGAGCACCAGACACACCTGGAGGGTCTGAGCGCTCCAGGAGAGGAGTCACTGGGCCAGGACCAGCACCTGTGGATGACTCGCCCACCTCAGGACCCTGGAGAGCGCCCTCTGGTGGAGCCAAGAGACTCAGACAAGAGACAGGGCCTCCCGTAAACTTCTCGCATTCTGTAAGTGTGACTCTCTCCAGTTCTTCTAAGTGGCTCTATGATCGTGTTATTAATGCGCTCGGCTGTGCTTCTGTGGGTCTGGGCGGGGCGGTGATCACCCCACACACCTTCAGCACACTGTATGATGTACCCCGCCTCTCTTTTCACATGCTCAGTAGCTGATCTCAACTTGGCTCTGCGTGGGGGTGGCAGATACGAGAGTGCCTGAGGTGGTATTCTGAGGCACCGGGAGCCCCTCTCTCCTGCTGCTCTTTTTATGGGGTCACCCGGGGTCTCAGCTCAGAATGAAAGATGAATAGAGGCTGGGTGAGGGAGGGAAGGGCTTCTGCCCACCCTTCCCGTGTGAGTGATGCAACCCCACCTCCCATTTGCACAGTTCACCCTGGCCCTCTTACCTGCATCTCAGTGTGTACGTGATTATATGTGGGCGCGCATTCGTGGATGCACATGGGTGTGCGTGCGTCTGTCTGATCGTGTGTCTGGATCTGTAAGTCTGTGTCTGAGATTGTATGTGTGCGCCGTGTGGATCAGTGTGTTGGATGATGTCTGGATCGGAGTCTGTGTGCCTGTGAAGGTTTGTGCCTACGTACACGTTTATGCTTGTGTTTGCCCGTGGTCAATTCTGAGTATGTGTCTGTATGTGTTCGTTTGTGTTTGTATGCACTGACATTTGCATAAGTGCTTGTTTATGTGTATATTGATTGGTGTATGTATGTGCACGCATAAGTACACGTGGAGTTGTTTATATATAGGATGTGTCTGTAAGGTGGCAGGTGTATGTTTGCGAGCACATGTATGTGTGTGTGTGTCAGTGTGCCAATGTAGACCTGTCTCTTTATGCCTGTGTCGTGTGGTTGTATGTCTATATAATGTTATACTTGCGTATGTACCTATGTCTTCGTGTGTCCATGGTTGTGTCAATGTGTACTGCGTATGTGTTTAGGGACGTGCCTGTATATTAGTACAACTTCGTTCAATTTGTGTAAAATGATGTTTGTGCGTGTGTGCCTGTATATCTGGTTTGACAACAGTAATTTGTATGTGTGTGGGTGTATGTGTGTGTAGGTGCGCTGGTTGTCATTCACTGTATTTGTGGGCTTCCATTCCATGTGTACTTTTGTGCCTGTGTCTGTTGTGCCTCGAGGTGCTTGTCTGTTTTTGTGTCTAAAACCTATGTCCGTTTGTGTCGATCTACGTATGAAGTATGTCTGCCTGCCTGTACTCTTGTGTAGGTGGCAGTGCCTATGCATGTGTGTGTTCATCCATGTGTATTTCTAGGTGTGCTAGTGTGTGTATGTGGTCAGTTGCCTGTGTGTATGTAATCATGTGTCTATGTATGTGCATCTGTGTGAGCCCATGACCGTCTGCATGCCTCTGTACATGTTTGTGAGTGCATTAGGCCTTGTAGTTGTGTGCATAAGCCAGTGTTAATGTGTGTGTGTATGTTTGCATCACAGCGTGTCTCTGCGTGTTTTCTTTGTGTGCCATAGTATGCATCTCTAAATGTATGTACATGTGTGTCTGTGGCAGTTTGCCCATGAGTGCATGGTGTCTGTATGTGCATCTGTGGTACTGACGGTGGTTGTTGTATGTGCGTGTGATGTCTTGTGCGTGACTGGTGATCGGAACAGACGGGGGGGGGGTGAAGCCGATCGCTCCTTTATCGATAGGGGCTCTCCCTCCTCCATTGATCTGACCCTTCTATTGGCTCAAACCTCCCCTGCCCCCCTCGTCAGTCAAATCTTTGAGACTAACCTGGAATCCTTTTAGGGATCATACCCCCATAATGTCAGAGCTGGACTGGGGATTAGATATGGACGGCAGGGAAACAAGGCCTGCCTGACAGCGTCTTTAGCACCAAGGAGCAGGCCAGGAGTGGACAGGGGGGTTGTGAGGCATTAAAACAATTTCTATGTTACGAATAACAGGAGACATTGGCCTTTGCTTAGAATGTCACGAAGGATGACGCGTCGCCTTCAACAGACTATGTGAGCAGAGTGCCACAAACATTTTGACCCACGGCAATCACAGGAACAACAAAGAAGGCAGGGGGTTTGATGGTAGCCGCTCCTGGGCCCGTAGAAACCTGAAGCAGCAGCCAGGGAGGAGGACAAGATTAAGGAATAGAGGTGAGCGTACAAACAAGCAATGCAGCTGAAACAAGCATTGAAAATGCAATAGGTCTCGGCTTTGATTAAGTTAAAGCCATTTGTTTTGCTAATGGTATTGTATAGCAAAGCAAATGGCTTTAACTTAATGAAAAGCGAGACCTATTGCATTTTTAATGCTCATTTCTTTTGTGGTAGTTTTCTCCTTGGGGCAATTTTTTGGATGTCCTGTAATTTTCTATAGAGGGCAGATCGCTGGAGGCCCCTAGTTGCCCAGGTAGTTGGTAGCATAGGTGTGGGGGAAACACAGACCTAAGCAGTAGATATGCCACCTAAGCAAGTAAAGAGAAAAGCAAGTATGGAGGTGGTCATGGGGAGATTAGACACCATAGACCAGGTGATAGCTCTCATTCAGCCCTCATTGGCCTCACTTGCTCACAAGTAGTGCTTGCAGCCAGAGCCCAGTACAGCAGCAAATACTACTGGGTTGGGGGGCATATAGCGCACTTGGAGGACGGGGTCTCCCCGAAGGCAGATTTTCCTCCAGTTAAGAAAAAAGCATGGAAAAGGACACCAAAGGGGTGAGTAACTACAAGAGTGGATCAGGCAGGGGCTCACCCGGGTAATGGCCAGTCTTCAAGCAATGTCATAGTGTTAGGTGAAGAGGGGGGTGGTGGACAGGGGGGCAAGCACAGCCAATCCTGGAGCTGATCTGGCGACTAACCTTGCTAGGGTGCTGCCCTGGCTCTCACAGCTAGGTAATCATTGCACGTTGAGTGTGACAGCAGGAGGGGTGGCCCCGGCAGCCTCCAATGCTTCAACAGAGGGACACCCTCACATTCTACTAGGGGGTGGCTCGGGCAGCCAGAGTCTCCCTGGGCGGCTAGCCAACAATTAGGACCAGGGGAGGTACAGTCTACACCAATCGGGTTGGCAGCACCCACAACTGGAAGGTCTGCTGTGGGGACAAAAGGTGAGGGGTCAACTATTGCCAGCGGAGCCCATGATCAGGACCTTTCACCTAGAGATCAGTTGGGGGTTACATTTATCGGAGGATATGCGGGCAAAAATAAGGAAAGGGGCATATGTTGTTGTTTTTGAACTTACTGTGGTGAAGCCCCCTGAGGAGGACAGCAAAGAATCTAAGGACTGTTCCCATAAATTGAAAAAAATCAAAAGTTGAGATTAATTCTAAAACCCCTAATCCAATTCAGAAGTGTTATCAGTCAGTCCTTTTAGAGAAATTCCCGGAGTGGGGTCCCCAGATGGCTTACTACATGAACAAAATAGTAGGCGCATATGAGGAAATTGGGAGGTCTTGCTGGAAGGATTACGACAAGGCATCCCGCTCAAAGAAAGCCACTAACACAGGGATGTTTTGGGATCAAACTGATGTGAATGCTTTGTTGCGGTGCATGATGTTGTAGAAATCTGAGGGTACTGGACTGCAACCCTTTCGTCAGGCTTCGGGGGTGGGGGGTAAAGGGGCATGTTGGGCAAATAATAAGAAAGCATGTTCAAGGCTGCAAAGGTCATGCAAGTTCAAACACAATTGCTCCTTTTGAGGGAAGACAGGGCACCCAGAATTTAAGTGCTTTAAGAAATCGAAAGAAATAAGTGGACAGAAATGAAAAGGGTTTTTGTCTGGATTTCGATAACCCCTCCCCGGTCTCCTTACTGGTTATGAACCCTTGGTTAAATAAGTCTCCACATCAGGAGTAGGCGTACCAATTGTACTCTGGTTTTCGTTTCAGGATTCCCGCAGTAGGACAGCAGGGTCCCAGATTTTGCAAAAACCAACAGTCATTAGTCCAGGGAGGGGAGGTGGCAAAATAATAATAATATAGCCATTTGCAGAGCACGAATAGTTACCTCCAGCAGAGGTGACCCGGCGCTAAGGTGTCAAAGAGGACAATTGACAAGGAAGCCAAGTTGGGAAGGGTGGCTGGTCCATTTGACAGCCCCCCTTTACAGATTTTGTTTGCTCTCCCCCTGCCCCCCCGGGCCTGGTCCCTAAAAAAGATCCTGGGGAATTTAGGTTGATTCACAATCTTTCAGCCCCAAAAGGGGCTTCAGTGAAAGACGCCATCAACCCTGCCCTCACTTCAGTCAAGTACGCCTCTCTTGATTGTGCCCTTGAACTCTTAAGGCTGAGGCTTTGGCGAGCGGTTTGGGCAGGGCAAGATGGCTACTGAGTTGGTCGGTCGCTCGGCTGCTCCCCAACCAGGACTCAACTTTGGAGGTGAAAAACGGCAGTAAAGGGCAGCAAAAGGATGGCAAGTCAAGGAGGAATGTACACTGATTGAGAGTGCCAGTTATTTTGAAAAAAAACTTGAAAAACAAAATATTCCGAGTGGAGGAAGGGCAGGAGAGAAAAAACGGACCTGAATGCATGAACAAGGTGGAATGGAATTGCCGCTCACCCACCTGAAGCTCTGTGACTGTTCCATTCAGTGGGAAGCCACGTTGTGCTGTACGGTGCTTGCAAGGGCGCGCCTCATCTCTTTGCGTGTGCTGACGACCGGCGGAGAACAGAGGAAGCGCTGCCTGTTTTGCTCAGGCTTCTCCTGGGTGTGTTATGGGGAAACCATGGCCCCAAAGATCCCTGTGGCTACTGCAGTCAAGGGGAAAACGTGGTCTGGCGTGGGTGTAACCGCTGGCTTGACTCCCAAGGTAACAATGTCCTCAGACCCCCACCCGAGACAGGGCGGGGGGAAAAAGCAACCCGCGGAGACTGCGGTATCCAGGATTGAGAAGATGGAGGAGAAGAAAAATCAACCGGGGTGCCGCCTACAAATGAGCCTTCTGTGTTGGATCTCTTACGGGCAGCGTCAGGATCAAAACATCCACAACCACAAGATGGTGAGCAGCTGCAGGGGGGGAGAGACAAAGATGGTGATGATGGGATTGGGGAGGCTGAGGGGGGGTCCCTGGTGTCGCTTGTGTCACACGGGAACCCATATCAATGACACTGACTCTGACGGCGGATGCAACCAAAGACAGCCGGCCTAGTTTGTTAAATCTGTCAAATCACCCCTTTTCCCGGCTCTCCCCATTACCTCTACTACCCCCTGCCTACAATCTGAGCTAAAAAACAGCATAAACGGAAGCAACCTAGATGGATTTGGGGCTCAAACATCAGCTACAATGTCGGACATTAACATGTTCAATCCCCCTCTTGCAGAGGCCCCGGTGGTAAACCACGCTGCTTCTTCGAATCATAGTGAACAGGATATAGACTGTTTTTTTTCTCTCTCATACGGGATTTGGTCTGTGTCAGGCTCTGGATCAGGGTCTGATTCACTTGAAGATTCTAGTGAGGAGGTTTCGGATAGTGGCAAGAAAGACTATAGCTACAATACGTAAGGCAGTGAGGAAAACAATCCACCCCAGTCTGCAAAAGAAAAGCTTAAGACAGGATCACTCCGTTGCAGATCTACTCAGCACCTCTATAACATCATTCCCGAAAGGCGAGAATATAGTATCCTCATAACCCCCAACATTGGACACGGTTCTACAATGCGTTTTTCCCATCGCGAGAGGATAGTAAACGCGCACAGACGGCTATGCGCAAGATTCAAGGGGCCGTAAAGAAGGTGGCAAAGTCATGCGTTGACATCAAAGAGCACCTTACAACTCTGGAAACGCGAACACAAACCTTAGAGAATGATCTAGAAGCCGCGTACACAACCACTAATGCTCATGATGCCCAAATAGTCCATATACAGTGGAAATTAGAGGACCACGAAAATCGGCAGCGCCAAAACAATCTGCGGGTCCTAGGTGTACCAGAGGGAAAGGAAGTGTCAGATACTCGGCCGTATATGTTCGACATGCTATCTAAGGCCTTTCCGGATCTTGAGGGTTGGAATTGGCCTTTAGAGATACAGAGAGCTCATCGGGTCCCGTTCAGTCTTACGCATCCAGTGAAACCCGATACAAAGCACCGTTATACGTGTCTATTTTGGCAATTTTCTACTGCGACAGGCAATATATGATAATGCAAAGCCAACATCGAAGCGCAACGGAGGGAATTCTTTCTTTGTCCAACCAGACTTTTGCCACTACACAGTGGAGAGACGATGGCGCCTTCGTCAGATGGCCAAGCCAATACAAGATCGGGGGGCAAGCATAACTGCTGCATCCAGCGCGTCTGAAAGTGATCAAGGGAGATCTTTACTTCCTAAATTAAAGTTAAGGAATATTTGGAGGCTTGTGACCACAAGTCTTAGACTATCCTTCAGACTGAGCGATTGTACACTCAAACTTTCTAATCCTCCCTTTTTCCTTTTTTTTTCCCTCTCTCTTCCCAGTATTATAACAGTCAATGAACACTTTACATGGATGATGTTTTCAGTATGTTTGGGGACTCTGGAGGAGAGGAAGAGAAGGCTTGGTCTTTTCTGGTTTATTTGTTTTTCTCTAGATCTGTGGTACTTAGCTGCCGGGAATCAAACGTTGGCCTGGGGGGGGGGCAGCACTCATCACAACAGACTTCTCAGTCTGGATGCCTTTCTACAAGGGAAGGGGTGGGGAAAGGGCTTAAGGGCACGGGGGTGGGGGGAGGAGAAGATGATGGTTAACGAGAGGGGGAAGGAGGGGTTGGGGGCTGGACATAGAAATAAATAAATGGAGAGGGTACAATAAAAAGGAATCAGACAGTAACTGTAAATAAGCAAGAGCATCTAGTTCAGCGAAATTTAAACGATCCAGATGGGTAGGAATCACTATTTGTTCAGTTAATATTGGCGGTCTCAATGACAAACAAAAACGTACTAGAGTTGGCGAAATATTAAGAGGCCTAAAAGCAGATATAATATGCCAATAAGAAAAGAAACATGCTAGCTATAAGGGTATATAATCTCCTTGCTTGTTCCACCCAAACTTCAACTATCAGGGGAGTAACGATTCATGCACAGAACTGTATTGGCTATGCTAAACGGGTATTGGAAGATAGTGGGGGAGATGGGCTATTGTACATCTCCATATGGGATTGATTATTTGTACGATATATGGATCTAATGAGGATGACCCGCACATTTTTAATGACCTTGAAGTTGTTAGCATCATGGTCAAGTCCATTAGTAATTTGTGGGGATCTGAATATTCATTATGATACGGGGTATGGGGGAATCCAGAAGCTTCAAGGCAGGAAACCCCAGGTTCATCATGCCCTTTCGGCCTTGCGGGCTACTTACGATCTGAAGGATGTGTGGGGGGTAAAACCCCCCACTGACCCTGGCTATATTTACTTTTCAAATCCCCACAAGAAATATGTCAGGCTGGATTATTTCCTGGTGTCACCCTCTTTGATTACAACTGCCGGGATAAAGAAATTGCCTAGATCATTGTCAGATCACAATCCCCTACTCATAGACTTAGCATTTCAGATAGAAGACGAACCACAGGCAAAGTGGACGTTTGATAGATCCTTATTATCCAACGATCAATATCTTAAACATATTAAACAATGGGTCATAAAATACTACGAAGTGAATCGATTTAGCTCCTCAAGGGGCGTAGTCTGGGATAGTTTCAAGGAAGGCCTCCGGGGGGGAAACAA
Organism: Triturus cristatus; assembly: GCF_964204655.1. Lineage (NCBI taxonomy): Eukaryota > Metazoa > Chordata > Amphibia > Caudata > Salamandridae > Triturus > Triturus cristatus. The sequence continues at coordinate 315,566,350 of NC_140585.1, forward strand.
TAAGCTTTGTGGGAAAAAGGATAAAGCAAGAGAAGGAAGAGATAGCTGATTTGATAACTGGATTAGGGCAACTAGAAGAACATTCAAATGCAACTAGACAAAAGCAAGAGGAGGAAGAATTATTACTGCGTCAAAAAATAATGATCATAAAAGCAGAAATAAGTAGTTATTACATTAGGAAGGGGGCAGCCAGCTATCAGACACACACAAATGAAAGATATGAATATGGCGAGACCATTGGTAAGATACTTGCTTTATGGGCCAAGCAAAGAACATCCAGAAACAACATAACTGATATAAGAGCCCAAGATGGTAAACATCACACAGAATTAAAAGCTATTATTAAGGTTTATGAAAAGTTTTATCAAGATCTGTATCAGCAGGACAACCTTGATTTTATGCTCCCTAATGAAACTGAGCTAATTCTGGAAAACCATTGTAGGCTCAGTGAAGTACAGCGACAAGAGCTTGATAAAGAAATTACGATAGAAGAGGTTCTAGTAGCTTTGAAATCAATGGCCTCAGGGAAAGCGTCAGGTCCTAATAGAATTCCACTCAAATTATATAAGTTAATTCAAGAGGAACTAACTCCAGATACTTTTAGATCTGTTTCTCGGAATTCAATATAACGGGACCCCCCCGGGTTCTTGGCAGGGAGTGGATATAGTGGTTTTAAAAAAAAAAAAAGGGGAAACCTGCCGACAACCCTGCATCATACAGGCCCATTTCCCTCATGAATGCGGATGCCAAACATTATTCAAAAATTCTCGCGTCTCGATTAAGGGGGATCATAGCCGATCTTGTTTCACAGTGGCAGCCTGGCTTTATACCTACAAGAAACACCACGGACCATATTAGACACGCTATAGCCTTGTTTGACATAACGGAGACAATGGGTGAAAAGATGGCTATGATCCTCCTAGACTCCGAGAAGGCATTTGATTGCGTTTCATGGCAATATCTGTGGACAACTATGGTACAGAGAGGATTTGGGTCTGTTTTTTTGACAGCAATAAAAGCAATGTATCATAGGCCATATGCTAGGTTAAATATAATGGGTCAGGAATCAAAATCTATTGACACTGCAAGAGAGACAAGGCAGGGCTGTGCCTGCTCCCCAATATTATTTGCTCTTTATATTGATATTTTTATAGAGCAATTATTCCAAGATCAAGTAAGTACATCAGTCAAGAGCAATGGATCTGAAACAAAGATAATGGCCTATGCCGATGATTTGGCAGTGGTCACTACTGACCCAGTAAATGCAATCAGCCAAATTAAAAATTTAGCTAATGAATATGGCCGTAAATCTGGCTATTTATTAAGTGCAGGGAAAACCCAGATCCTATGCAACTCTAAAACCTTGTGTAATGACCCTCGAAGATTAGATGAGGTAATCTATCTTGGTATTAAAATCAGTAGTACAGTAGAAGCAATCTGGAATATAAACATGATCCCCATGATTGATAAAATCAGCTCAGAGCTACGTAATTTAGTTAGATTGCACTTAACCCTTATAGGAAGGTGTAACATACTTAAGATGGTTATGCTTCCTAAGGTTCTTTATATGTTTAGATCAATCCCATTAGCAATTGAAGATTCACTTTTAAAGAAAGTAGACTGTATATTTAGTAATTGTGTATGGAAGTATTCAAAAATTCGACGCTCCCTTGAATTTGTAGCACTACCACAAGATCGAGGTGGAAGGTCTGTTCCTAATCTTAGATATTATCATGCAACCTTTTTACAACAAATGGCTCTAGTGATTCTACCAGGTGTGGGCAGCAGCCAATACGCTGTAAATAAGGACCTCCCCCCCCCCTCGATCTAGGAGTTAGCAATAGGAAGAAATGCACAAGGAGTACTTTTATGACAACTAGAGACCAGCTATTATAAGAAATCTAAATTTAAGATCATAATTGCAATCTGGAATATATGGAAAAGAATGGTAGAGCTCACGAAGACACTGAAATACAACAGGTATACGCCATTGTGGTGATCCCCCTCTCTTTCCTGCATTAATCTACGATAATCTGGCCAAGCAATGGGAAGAAAAAGGAATATTGAAGTTGGGGGATATTTATTTTAATGAACAAAGGCTGTCATTCTTTGAGCTGCAGCAAAGGTTTGGCATAGCGGCTGGAACACACCTTAAATACAGACAGCTTACCTGCTTTGTAAATCAAATTAATGAAGAGAGATCTTCTCTATGCAGGAATTTGCTAGTAGAAATCATGTCTCTGCCGCAGTCAAGAATCAAAAATATATACAAGATCTTGATAGATACTCTTCCTGATGACCTTGAGGCAGTAGAAACCAAATGGGTTACTAAAATAGTTGATCCCAACATCGATGTGTATAACTCATTAGCTTTAGCCAAAGGGACGTTCCTCGCAGCTAATTTGAAAGCTCAGCATTACTATACGGTATATGACCTCTATTTCACCCCTGCAAAATTACATTGGTGGGGTAAAAGAGAGGATGATAATTGCCCGCGATGTGATCAAGGGCCAGCAGATATAGTACACATGTTCTATGGCTGTGAGAAACTGAATCTATTGATTAAGCAGATAGGGGAATTCTTGTCAGCTGCAACTGACACGTGTATTGTTATAACTCCAACCCTAATGTTGCTGGGATGTGATGAGAAGGCGCAAAGTGATCGTCACAAGGACAAGTTTGTCTTTGTCTCAATAGCGGTAATTCGACTCCTTATTGCCACACATTGGAAAGATGCAGATCCCCTGAGTTTCGGGATTGGCTAGGTTACTTGCTGGCTATTTACCATCTTGAGAAAGCTCTATATAAGTGCAAAGGCTGTAGCGCAAAAAGGCAAGGTAGGGCAATTTGGGCCCCTATGAATAACTGGATTACAAAGCAAAATGTTTTTTTAAAGAGAAAGGGTAAATCACAATATATTTTCTCCTCTGGTTTAAGACCTTATGAAATGAAATAATACTCATGAACCTACTGATTTTAGCTCTGTTCTGGGCCTTTGTCGTCTAATTTTTCTGCTTTTCCCGTTCGGATTGATTTGTTATTGTAAATACATATGAATTTGCTCTTGCGCTATATAGTTTTAGCTATATATATATATTATAATGCTTATGAAGTGTAAATGCGTTGCCTATTGATATACTCTCTCCAAATAAAAAATAAAAAAAACTCTTAAGGCAGCTAGGTCCAGCGGCACGGTTAGCTAAGGTGGATATAGAGTCCGCGTTTCACTTGTTGCCAGTTCACCCAGATTATCATCTGTTGGGTTTTCAATTCCAAGGGAAGTACAACTATGACAAGTGCATGCCCATGGGCTGCTCGGTCTTGTCAGCCTATTTTGAACAATTTAGCACATTCCTTGAATGGGTCTTCATTCAGGCTTCTGGGTCTACATAGGTCATTCACTATTCCCTTTAGGGGAGGGGGACGAGTTTGGGGTTAGCGAAATTCACTCAGCCATAAATATGATAGCCCCTAGTAAGGCGGCCGGACCGGACGGCCTACCTGGCGACCTTCTCACCTACGATAGAGAACTCTGGGCTGAGTTTATTCATCATACCCTGAATAATATAGCACGGGGGCACCCAGTGCCAGACTCTTGGAAGGGGGCTGAGGTGGTGGCCATCTTTAAAAAAGGGGATAGAGTGGACCCTGCCAACTACAGACCAATTAGCTTAATTGATGTGATCCAAAAAGTGGTAGGCAGGGTCCTCCTAACCAAGATCAAAGCCTGGATTGATGAGGACGGCATCCTGTCACACTTTTAGGCGGGTTTTAGGCAGGGTGTTGGAACCATCGACCAGGTTTTCAGATTTTGCACACTATACTGGAAGTCTGTTATTATTGAAAGGGGTAGCCTATATCTGGCATTCATCGATCTCAAAACAGCCTTTGACCTGGTACCTCGGTCCAAGTTGTGGCAAGTTTTGGCCGATCTAGGTATTCTCCCACTCATTCTGGATCTCCTCAAGCGACTTCATGATGGTAATTTCGCAAAGGTTAGGTGGGGACGCCAGGGCCAGCTGACAGGGAGAATAGCAGTAAGGAGAGGTGTTCGCCAGGGTTGTGTTTTGGCACCGACCCTGTTCTCCCTCTTTATAAATGGGGTGGCAGACGTTTTGAGGGTGAACGGGGGTCGATGCCCCAACCCTGAGCGGAGAAAGATCACCCTCTCTGCTTTTCGCTGACGATACACTGCTGATCTCCAAGAGCCCTATGGATCTCCAAAAACTTCTGTCTCGTTTCACCGAGTTCTGTATCTCCAGGGGACTTAAGATTAATACATCAAAGACGAAGCTCATGGCCATGTCCCCCTCTAAAAGGTTTAGGAACAACATCAGTGTGGACAATTGCCATTTGGAGCTTGTAACTGCTTTCAATTATCTTGGGGTGAGGGTCAATAGCAAATTGAATTGGGCTCATCATCTTTCCAAAATGCTCCTGCATCATAAACGGGCCGCGGGTGCTATCGCTAAGCATCAGAGACTATCACTCAGCCGACCAATAGCCGCAGCAGTTATGGTCTACCAGGGGAAGGCGCTTTCTGCCTCCTTATACGGGGCGGAACTATGGGGTTTCGAAAATCTAGTAGAGCTGATAAAATCGGAGAATTTTTTCTTTAGAGACATTCTTTCACTCCCTCAATCTACCCCACTAGTTCCCCTTCGTAGCGACCTTGGTAGACATCCTATAAATGATATTGCTAGGCTGCGCCCTTTACTGTACTGGGTTAGGCTCAGAAGGTCTCCGGATTTAAGCCAGTATGCCGCGGCCTTGAATGACATTCTACATAAGATCCCATGGCTATCTAAATTAAAACAACTGGTGCAAGAGCTGGGTTTGGGAGGGGTTTGGGAGAGTTTTGGGAGAGCCAGCAGCCACCTCCTAAACCCATTATGAAAAAAATCTATTGGGATTGGATTACTGCTGCTACTTTGTGCAGAGGAGCACAGAACGAGGGCGCGCTGGCCAGTGGTGCCTCCCTGGTGGCGGTACGGACGTAGACCCGGGCCTCGTGACGGTGAGAACCTCACGGGGGGAAGCCAGGCAGCGGGACGGGGCGCATGAAGAGGAGTGACGACGAGGTAACCCGGCTCGGCTACAGCGAGGGAAAGGGGTGACCCGGTCGCTCCCCCACTTCGAGTGGAGAATAGCAAAGTAGAGATATACCCGGATTACACAGCGCTGGTAAAGCAGCGCAGAGACTTCCTGGAGGTAAAGAAAGAACTACGGAGGAGAGAACTGAAATATGCAATGCTCTTCCCCGCGAAGCTCAGGGTGGAGGCGGAGGGCAAAACCTGGTTCTTCATGTCCCCGGAGAAGGCAACAGAATGGCTGGAGGGCTGGCGGAAGACCACGGGACGCAATGGAGCGACGCAGAGACCTGGACAATCCGCGGACAGGGAGGAGGAATCGGACCTATCGCAAAAGGGGGCAACCGGAGGACTATGAAACCGCACCAGGCAGGATATGCTCATGGGGCTCGACGAACAGCGGCTATGGCACGACGACCTCTGTTGCTCCTGAGGGGTAGCCGTGGGGGTTGGAATTGGGCCGCCTCTCCAGAGCCTCTCGCTGACAATGGAACAAAGGGCCTGCGAAGGCTGAGGAAGGGGCCATAGTGAGGAAGATTGTGAAAGAGGCTCGCATGGCCGGAGCCTGAGACGTCTTCACAGCCGTGGACACATTGAATCTCTGAGGGGGAGACTAAGACTGGGAGCGCTTGGCATCTCCCCCCTGGCACGCAAGTACACAGTTATGGAGAGAAAGCACTCTGTTCAGTTGGGGTGGTGGGTAGTTCGGAATCCGCCGGGCAGGGAAGCAGAGAGGAGGGGGGGGTGGGGGGGGGGGGATTTACAAGGGGTTCTGTTCCACAGGGTTTTATCTGCATACCACAAGCCTAGTCAACATTTGCATAGACTCTTCTTGCAACTTTCATTGTACAGCACGCACACACCACACGATAACAAATGGGGCCGGACACGGAACAGTCCTTAGGGAATACCGATAACCCGCATACCACTAGCCACACCCGTATAGGCAAACAACTCGCGGTCCTGTCCTGGAATGTCAACGGGTTGGGGGACAAGATAAAACGGGGGCTGGTATTACAGTACATTAAACGAAAGGGACCGGCGGTGGCGCTGTTACAAGAATCGCACTTGGTGGGTTCCGCATGTCAGGCCTTAGATAGATGGGGATATAAAATGGGAGTTCACCTCTGGATCCCGGGGTGTGGGAATATTAATCCACAAACGCTGTCCACTGATAATACAACAGACATGGACCGACGTGCAGGGCAGATTTGCGGCATTGGCGGGCCAATGGGAAGGGAGAAGGTACAACTTCGTTTCAGTATATATCCCGCCGGCGTTGCATGGTTCCGCACTCCCAGACCTAGGCGCGTTCCTGCTTTCGCTCCCGCAAGGAGCGACGATTATAGGGGGGGATTTCAACGCTGTAGTGGATGCGACCATAGATAGGCGACCCCCCAGAGGGCCCAGTAGCTCCAGTTCGAAGCTTAGGGATTTCATAGATACGATCGGCTTAACGGACACCTGGAGAGCGAAATTCCCACATGACCGGCAATATACCTTCCACTCAGGGGTGCACAACAGTGAGTCACGGATAGACCATATGTTTACCCAGATGCTGGGGTTGGAACAGATAGCAGAAGTGACACACTTGCCCAGGGGAATATCGGACCACTCCCCGATAATGCTCACATGCTCATCAGGCATCCCAGACAGGCGTAGGCTCTTCCCGATTTACCCATTATTATTTAACAATTAAAGAGATCAAGAAAACACTGGTCTCCGACACAAAACGATACTTTAATGAGAATGAACACACGGTGAAGTCGCCGGCGGCGCTCTGGGAAGCCTATAAAGCGGTCCTGCGGGGCCAGGCCATATCTTCCGTGTCGCACCACAAGAAGCGCCAGCAACTCCACTCCCTAGAAGAGAACTTGCAAAGGGCAGAGGCGGAATACGCCGCCGACGTTACAGCGGCGACCGCACATGGGCTACAGCTGGCACAACAAGAATACAAGACATTTGTATGGGAGGATGAAAAATCTAGACTGCAGACTACGAAGCACACAGTATACAAACAGGGGGACAAAGCCGGTAAGCTACTGGCCTGGTTAGACAAAAAAGACAAAGCTAATAGGTGGATAGCGGAGCTTGCTACACAACATGGCGCGCCAATCACAGACCCCCAGGCAATTGTAGAGGAACTGGCGGCGCACTATGAACGCATATATACGCCGACCGCTACGGCCACCATAGACGATAACAGAGCCTTCCTGCACGACATCCAAATGCCAAAGTTGGATCCAACAGCAGTGCAGGCGCTTGAGGCGGACATTACGCAGGAAGAAACGACTCAGGCTATTCTCGCACTCCACACAGGTAAAGCTCTGGGGCCTAATGGTATCCCACTGGAACTCTTTAGACACCTGGCTACAGTCCTAACGCCCTACCTCTTGAACATGTACACTGATAGCCTAGAGAAGGGGGAACTTCCCAGGGACCAGCGCTTGGCTACGATAGTAGCAATACACAAGACGGGGAAACCGACAAACAGTTGCATGTCATACCGGCCCATATCCCTGATCAACGCAGAAGCAAAGATACTGGCCAAGGTGCTGGCAATGCGGCTCCAGCCTTGTCTGGGGACGGTGGTTCACCCGGATCAATCGGGGTGTATGCCGCATCGAAATACGGCGCTAAACCTGAGGCGAGTGCATAGTGTCATGGCCCGCAAATCCCTCATCCAAGAGGACGCCATAATTCTTTCCCTGGACGCACAAATGGCGTTCGATATGGTGGAATGGCCATTTTTATTCGCAGTACTTCACCATCTGGGTTTCGCTCCCAAATTCATAAAATGGGTGGAACTGCTATACACGAAACCTATGGCACAAGTGGTGGCCAATGGGAGAATCTCAGGCACCTTTCCCCTGGCTAAAGGGACTCGGCAGGGATGCCCATTGTCGCCGCTTCTATTCGCACTAGTGCTGGAACACCTGGCGGGGTGGATAAGACAAGACCAAGTAATCCGTGGGCTCAAGTGGGCGCCGGGGTGGGAAGGCAGAATATCGCTCTACGCGGACGACATACTCCTCTATCTGGCCTCACCGGCCCGCTCCCTCAATTGCCTCATGGATATTTGTGTGGCATTCGGCTGGGTTTCAGGGTACACTATAAATTGGACGAAATCGCATATTTATGTACTCTCAGGCGATCAGCCTCGACTCCCACGCAACTGTGCTGCCAAGATTGTGCCTGATGGGTTCAAATATTTGGGCATCCACATCACGGCGCAGGAATCCCACTTCATAGCTGAAAATCTCAAGAAACCGCTGGAGCGATTCCGCAGGGATGTGCAGTGCTGGCGTACACTGCCGCTCACACTATTAGGCAGGGCGGCCCTCTTTAAAATGATGGCACTCCCGAGATTTCTATACGCCCTGCAAAACACACCATTTCCGATAGCCCCATCGTACTTCAGGGAAGTAAATAGTGAACTCAGCAAGCTGCTGTGGGATGGCAAGGCGACGCGTATAGCGATGCACAAACTAGTGAAGGGCTGGTATGATGGAGGGATAGCGCTCCCACACATTAAGGTATATTACTGGGCCTCACACTTGGCGATAATCAACCAATGGCTTCACGCTGATCAGGGAGACCCGGCCTATCGTATGGATAGGCATCTGCTAGGTGCAGACAATCTTATGGGAGTACTTTAAAACCGGAACCAACATAAGCATTTTATAGGCCCTACAGCCCATACAATTAAGATCTGGCACGAAGTGCAGAGCGATATGGGGTGGGACGGAGTCATCACGCAGGCGACACCACTCTGGGACACAAATAAACTAGGAAGGCTGAAGAACACGAAGGGATTCAATCAATGGGACCTGATCGGTATTTCGAGGGTGGGGGACGTGTGGAAAAAGGGGGAAATCGTCCCATTCGCGCAGCTGCAACAGAGTTATGGGATGGCTGACACAGAGGCATTTTGATACTTACAAATAAGGCATGCACTCAAAGCACTCATACCACAAGGCACGAAACTTCCGGAATCCTCACCCCTCGAAGACAGGCTCCTTACTGACCATATGACGAAGAAAGCTATTTCACTCACATACAAAAAAATTATAAATAACCAACCTGACCCAACGCAAACCCTGAAAGCTAGATGGGAGACTAACGTGGGTGAGTTGGATGAGACAGATTGGCAGGACGCGCTGGCATCCCCACGAGAAGTGGCGATCTCTGCTAGATTTAAACTAATACAACTGAAGATACTGCATCGTACCTACTACACCAGGACACTACTCCATAAATTGCACAGAGCCGATACACCGCTTTGCGTTCGACAGTGTGGGGAGCCGGGCACGTTCTGGCACATAATTTGGCAATGTGTAGACATCCAGAGCAATTGGAAAGCAATCATGCGCACAATAGCGCAGGTAACAAGGGTAACATTGGTTCCTGAAACAAGGGGGTGTATCTTGAATATCTGGGAGGCAGAGGACATTACTCAGACAGTGCAAACGTGGGTAGCACTAGGGTTGGCCTTAGCGAAAAGAGACATTGCGCAACAGTGGGGAGCCAGACAGGCCCCGACGCTCCGAAAATGGTGTAATGGTATGGACGAACTCATGGTAACTGAAAAATCAGTCTACGTACACAGAGGATGCCCCAAAAAATGGACTAAGATATGGGGGAAGTGGAATGACTATCGGGGCAACATCTGTGATCCCCCGCAGGACGAATCCCTGTCAGACGATTCTGACTAGCTGGGGTGTGTATAAAGAGACATGACAAGAGATGTTTGATGTGGTTGAGGAGAAGGGTGCTGGGGTCCTGAGGGAACCGAAAGAGGTCCTTAGTGCACGACAAAGGCTGAAACGAGAACGATGCAATGTACGTTGTAAAGAACGATATGGTATTGCAGTACTGGTTGAAAATGAAAATGTTAATAAAAAGAGTTAAAAAAAATGATAGTGGAAAACCAGTCCTATAATACTTTGTGAACCACCCTCCCTTGGCTAGTAAACTAGTTTTATAAACTAATAGAAGGTCTAGAGGTTTAAATGGGGAACCCCATACCTCAAAGATCAGCTTAGGTGAATCACATCACAGGATCAGCTCTGCTCTCTGTGTCTGGAAAGGTTTTCTCCAAGTGTCTGAATCATGCATGCAAATGCATTATTAAAGGCACCCGAGTTTCAGATATTTGCAGCTGTGTGCATGTTGTGTCTAGAGCGTGGGCCATTCAACCTGAATTCAACAGCATACATTGTTATTTGACCTTGACAGCTTCTGCACACATTGTTCAGACTAAGGTCGCGGTGCACGTCTAGGGATGTGAACAGACCGTTCTCATGTGAAGAAAAAGCAAGCAAGCAGTTTTACTTGTAATAACAGCTACCTGTAGTGTGTGCAAAAGCAGCAAGGTGGCAAGATGGCGTTTAACTTCTAAAGCACTTATGCTAACATAGATATGTGTGCACATAAAACCCAGCCCTCACTGGTTATGTCGCATTAGGACACATGGCTGCCGCAAGTGTATGGGTTGTTGGTCATTCCTTCGTGCGCCGAGCAAGGTCAACCTTCAGTGGGAGTCACCTGTGCAAGCAGGCAGTGGACGCAGGTCTTCAATTTCACTGGATTGGTAGGGGCGGTCTTCGTTTGGAGGGCCTATGCGGACTCGAGGAAGTTACATTCCGGGGCCTCCCGCCACCGGCACTCATCATTCTGCACATCGGCGGCAATGATTTGGCAACTGGGGGCAGAAGGACCCTGTTTGAGGCCTTGCTGGTTGAAATCGCATGGTTGGCTAAGAGGTTCCCAGATGCAACTATAGCATGGTCTCATATGATTCCAAGGGGTGTTTGGAAATTTGGGCGGTCTGTGAAGGGCCTGAATAAATCAGTCAGGCATTTGAAAAGCAGAGTGAAACAATTATTGAACACAACGCGTTTAAAGGCAATTTCACATGATTACCTGCGGGGGGAAGCGTGTTTTCACAGGGACGGGGTCCACTTGTCTGCTCAGGGTAATTAAGTTTTTGAGGAGAATTTGGTGGCCTTCGCGATGCAGCATGTCTCACAGCACTAGGGAGTCATAGTTGGTCGGTGAACCAACTATTCCTGTGGCGGTTAAGGAGTCATGTTTTTGACCACAAAACGGGTTGACAATGTGGGGCATCACAAATTAAGCACAGGCGGATTCAAGAGATTGTTGATTTTTTTTAATAACCCGGGATAGGGGTGACATGGTCACTGGTGAAGGGCAGAGAGCATCTGCTACCGCAAATGGCCCTGGAATGTACCCCGCAATACGCCTCATGGGAGTGGCGGGGGGGATGCTGGCTGCGTCAAGGAACCAAGGTATGGCCAGGTTGCCCAGCTGCATCCCCCCGATTGGGTGCCAGGGGGTGTCTCTTCATTGGGTTGGCCCTACCCCTTACAGCTTGCGAGGGTGAAGAGTGTGCCTTGCAAATGATGCCAGGAGGAACCGTGGGGTGGTCAATCATGACTCCTGATGGAATGTGAGAAAATGTTAATTGAAGTAAAAAACGTCTAGATTAATGTTGTATTTTAAGTATACAGAAATGATATGCAGTATTAAGACAACTTTTGAATTTTAATGTCGTGTTTATGAGGTCTAATAAATAAGGCCTAAGAATGCTGACATTTCTCTAACGCAAGTACAGTGGTCTGTGTGGTATCATTTGAGGGGTACGTCTGTATTGTGGGGGGTGGTAATCTTGAAAATCGTTTTTGCACAACGGTCTCATGACGGTCCCCCACATCTGCGCAAAGGGCCACAGCACTCACCTCAAAAGCCCTGAAGACAGTTGACTCACATATATGATGTGATGACTATTAAGTAATTTGTTTTGGAACATGCTATAAGACGGCCGCTGTAAATAAGAGGAAAAGATGCAATGTTTTACCCTTCTTCGATATTTACATGTTTACAACGATAAATGTGTTGTTTTTACTGTGAGCGGGCATCGTGAGAAAGGCTTCACGTCGAAAGGTCGAGTGTAGTGATCTATTGTAGCATATTTCAAAACGGCCTGCAAATGGGGTCATCGGCATGTAATTCTTACCCATGTTCCCCCTCAAAAATATAATTTTAGAGCATCAATATCCTTATGAATGGCCCCCATAGTACATGACACGAACATTTGGGGGACCATGAAGCTGCCAGAGGAGAGAGCTCCCCACATCTCACTGAAAATTCTGGGATTATTAATTATCGTGAAGTAGACTAAGCATAGAAATCCTTGAACTTCAGTTGACCAATACTGTTCTACTCTACTCCTTAGAATCGTTCTTCATGGTAGGGTCTGGTGTCAGGTTGCCCAGGGTCATCTAGTTACCAAAACTGGACCACCAGTGGTGTACAGAGGGCTGGACTCCGCTTGCCAAGCATTCCATTGATTTTAAGACGCCAGGGGGTCACACCAGGGTGAACTGATTTTTCTGGTATGCAGAGGCTGGTGTAAGCGCCACAATGCAACTTTCAGCCTTCCTTGACTTCAAGGAGTACTCTCTGGCACTCCACTAGTGTTGCATGTCTTACTGATTTTCTGTAGCCTATTGGCTCTGCTACTGGCGACCCCCCAGTACAGTTCTAATTACAGTATGTTTTTTTTTCTTGCTACTTAGAAAGGTTCTGACACCATGGACTGAAACAGGGCTTCAAGACCTAGCTGATCTAACAACTGGGACAAATATGCTTTTTAAAATTGTAATAAGGGAAGATTGAGACCACTATTATGGTGACCATCTGGAAAGACAGGCTGCACCCCAGAGGAAGGACTTCGTAACTCCAAAATGAGACTGATTCCATTAATATATTTTGACTTTCCAATTAAACATCCAATGAGCAAAAAACATTTTGCAAATATCTTCGTGTTTATCAACTGATCAAGTCCAGCACAGGGATGAGAGATAAACCATGATGGCACTCCTTGAGCAATGCTATCTCAGCACTTGCGCTTTTAGAAACCTTACTGAAGAAGGACATAAGTTTGTGTCACAAAATAAACAAAAAACACTAACATAGCCCTTCCATGAAGCCTTACGGCTGGTGCACCCATACAACATTTAAATGATCAATGGTGCATCAAGCAAAGAACGTAGAGGCTCCCCACCCCCACCAAACTACCTCTTCATATCACCTTGTAACAGCTTACGAATTTCAATACTTGAAAATGAACATTAAGGCTTAGTGATAACGGTTGTCGAGCCACAGTCAAAAACTTTAACTGAACACAATGTAGCAACTGAAGACTAGCATCGTCTTCACGTGGTTAGACAAGAATTCTATGAGCTCTTTATTTCTCCAAAGATTCAGAGTTTCTTTTGATATGTTCATCTTCATTTAACCTAGAAGACCAAATCTAACGTACATTCTACTTTCTTTGGTGGATTTTTAGAAGCGCTTCTATTTAAGTTAGCTATTTTATTGATGTGAGAAGTTGGCCTGGTATATGATGCTCACTAGTTAAAGTGATCACCTTGTACCATGCCAAGCAACCCTTATGGTGTGGTTGTAAGTCAACCTTTTCGGACTAGCTGCCCTAGTGGTAGCGTAGGCTAAGCAGTCTTTGAGGCTAAACTCGTGAAGCGTGTTAAGCCAGCTGTTTTACTAAATGCAACCCCCTTTTATACCAATGAAAGGACACCACACAGATATATATTCAAAATATATATGTATTTATTTCTCAAAGTAACCCCTAGACTCTTTATGAGCACAGGAGCACAAATCGTCAAACAAGATTACAGTAGAATACACAGAAGTTGCACTTTATATGGATAGGCCCTGGTGGCCGCTCGAACCATATACTAAAATAGTGGTATAAGTACCACGAACAGAAAAGGGAAAAGGCCTAGGGCCTCTAGAATCGCTGGGCCTACAAGGAGCTAACTTCAGTTAGTGACCAGGAGGTCCACGGGTGGCGTGTGCAGAGCAAATAGTCACACGCGTGCTCCCATAGGTTTCAATAGGTGCGTAAAAAGTACAAAGTTACTGCAAAAAGGATCTTCCGGATGGACTAGGAACTCAAGATTTGGAACACAGGCACTAGAGATGTAATACTACACTTGGGCACAAGAGTGCCAGCTTTACCTCACCCACAGGAAGCGGGTGCATAGGCCTCGAAGTGCGTCGGGTTTCTTCTATCTGTTCCGTGGAGCCTGAAGACAAAGATGCTGCAGGCGGTCGGTCCGGGAGAGATGCGGTGGATCCAAGAGTGGATCGGAGATGTTGAAGACCTGTAAGCAGAGGGGACAGTGTTCACAGTCACTAGCCAGTGACCAGCGTGGCACCAGGTGGGTACCAGGCAATGTCGGGTGCAAACAGGAAGAAAGGTGTAGCTTGTCTCTGCCGCCACGTGGTCCCTGGAGGTCGACGACGTCCAGGAGTCGGTTCACGAGCTGTCCCACGCAGGCTCTCGCTGTCGGCGGTGTCGGCGACTTGATCGAAGCAAACAAGCCTTGGCAAAAGCAATTGTTGTAGGAGATGAAATAAGCTGATGGTTCTGACCAGCAAGGTCAGAAGGACTGCTCCTTTGGAGGGGAGCAAGGGCCAGTCTGGAGCAACCAGACCAGCGGTGTATTTCGTGAAGTTCGTCGCCAAGATGGCTACTAGCCAGCGGGCCAGCAACCGGTTAGGCGCGTCGAGTGGCAAAATGCAGAAGGGCCCCACGCAGATCGTGGAGATGCTGGAGGGCTCACCTTTGGTGCAGATGCTGCTCGAGGGTTGGGCTTCTCAGATCCCAAAGCACAACTTGGAGGGAGCCTCGGTTGTTGCGCTTGCAGCTTGTCGTGGTCGTTTCAAGATGGCTGGCTCCACGTGTCTCGGTGCCTCCACGGGTCTCTTCTTTTCAGGGACTGTGGATCGGGCGGTGAGAGGTCTGGAGGTCCAGGTCTTGTCAGTCTCTGGGCTCAGGCTCCGGCGGGAGGCGGCGGCAAAGCAGACGTTGATTCGCTGGATGGTGCTTGCGTTAGCAAGGTGGTCACTCCCTGACCACAGGGGAGATTTCCTTCAGTCTTCTGTGCAGCAGAATGTCGAAGTTCCCGTCTTCTTCTTAGTTTCAAGTTGATTCCAGGATGTCTGAAGTCTTAGGACACAGCTCCTACCTTTAAGCGGATTCTAGGGGCCGGACTACCTGCTAGGTCCCTCCCTATGGGTGGGACCAGGAAGGGGGGTGGTTACACCCCCAATCCTTTGTCCAGCTCGCCCCAGGCCCGGGACTGGTGTGCCCCAGGACCGGATTGAACTGGCATATGCACCGAGGCTCCTTGTGAGCCACAGGCATGTCTGGTTTCTTTCAAGCCCTACCTGACCAATACACAAAATCCTGTCTGGGGTGGTGCATGCACCTCCCCTGGCAGGAAACCCTTTGTCCACACCTCCCAAGCTGGAAGGACTCCCAGCAGCAGGAGGGCAGAATTGTGTCTGTGGTGGCAGCATCCATTTTGTGGAGCTGAGGCTATGTCTGATTTTACCCGGGTTTCAGGTACTGTACATGTCGTGTCCCTCTAGAAGGGTGGAATGCTAACCCCGTCGCCAGAATTGGCGAGGGGTTAGTATTCCAATTCGTATGACACCTTACTCGACATGTTTTGATAAAGCCAAACCAAAGATAGCATTTAACCGCGAGGTTCATAATGCACTTAAGAGTATATGGTATGACGAGATCTGGAAACAGTAGAAGGAAGTTGTTCCGACCACTGCAGACAGGCTCAGCTCATGCCAGAGCACCATCTCACATGGAACCAAGCACTCTGCCTTCAGGATTGTTAAGGCCTGCCATAGGAGTGACTTATAGGTTACCAGGTGTCCCATTTAAGGTTAGGTATAGGTATACTACACCTAAGTAAGAGGTGGTTACACCAACTTACCCCAGCTGAGTGATCAGCCAGTTGTGTCAAATTGTTAGGCCAAGCCTGGGGTGGCATAATACATGCTTCAGCCCCTGGCAGGCCTTGGGTACACCAATGCCCTGGGTACCTAGTGTACACTGGTACAGGGGCTGACAGGGTGATCCAACCAATTGGGTATGTACCTAGGGTACATGGAGTCCATTTTAAAGAGAGAACAGCCAGGCTGAGATCCTGAATAGCAGGATCTCAGGCCAACTAAGTCGAAAAACCAGCTAGACACTAGGCAAAAATTTGGGGGTAACCATAGTCAGATATCCACCTTCCTACAATTGACTTCACAAAGAATCTGAGGAACCTTCTTGAAACCATCTTAAATATAATCATGGTTACTGAATATCACCATGAATGTGTGAAAAATTAAGGCTCCTTGTTATTTAGTTTTCCTGAACAGATGCTTTGGAACACAACAGGCTTTCAATTTAAAAATCCCTCTCAAAAAAACAAAAATCAACTTCAGGAATTTTGGAATACACATTTTCAGGATGTTTCTCAAAAATGTGCATCTAATTTTTATAAAAACGTCTATAGGTTTGATTAGATTATTTTTACAGAGCCTACACTTTTACCCTATTGGTATGAGCTCATTGAGATGTGTGTGCTTCCGATACTGCAGATCCTGCTTCCGTTTCAGTAACTCTCAATGAATGTGCCTGTAAGACTTTAATCATTTCAGGAGTCTGTATTATTAATTAGCTAGGGATTTTTCTTGGTGAGTTGCAATCTTCTCCTGTCATGTTCGAAGCGGACTTGTCCTTGACGGAAGGAAATAGGACTGTGGCTGCATTTTTATGTCCTTCAGGCTCATCACTACATAGACATTTGGGCCCTGACCAACAGTTGATTGCTGAATCGACAAAGAGAGGATTAGGTCTGAGGCAATAATTTAGGAGACATTGTATTCTGACCATTATCTGCTCTTCGAGGATCAAACTCTTGGAAACCTAGTGTTTTGATGTGTATGTTAACTATGGTCTTGTTTGGTAAAACAATTTGGGCAGTAGGATGGTTTGGTAATACGATCTGTGCTGTAGAATGGCAGCATATATTTAAAAAAGGCTAATGCCTCCTGAATGTAGGGGAGGGTACACATTTAGGCCCCAAAGACCAGATGTGGGTAACACTGGTAATGAGGATAGCGAAACGCAACATAGCAAGATGCTGGGGAGCTCCAGAAATACCATTACTTAGAGATTCAATGAAAGATATGGATATAAGCATGGTAACAGGAAGGGTGTTGGAATTGATCTGTCTAGACAGACCGGTTGTTTGATGATCTGATCCAGGAGCAGAATCACTCCTCATGGGTACTCAGAAGCACTAGGTCAGTATCACCAGGAACACAAGAAGTCACAACTATTTCTTAGTTCAGCCGGGTAGAGTTAATCAAAATTTGGCATCAAAATGTGTTCATGCATTAGGGATGTTCGATTATTTAAATAGTTGATAGCAGAGGTATCTCCAGAACGGTTTGTTTGCTTAGTTGATAAACCAAGACACTCTGCAAACAACAAACACACATCAAGTCCCAACTATTCTGAATATTGTGAGCCCTCATAATGCTTGCACAGTACAATCATATAAAGGACAACCATTTTCATTTGTTCCCTGGAGCCCTTTGAAACCGCTTTAGATGACTATTGCATGCTACACAACCCAAGATACACTGAACTCGCCACAGGAGCCATCTAGACAACCAAGGGTGAACGTTTGAGAGCTGGATGCACAGATCATATCTCATATCACAGAAGACAACATGGCCTCTAGGGAAAATACAACAGCATTCAGTGGATACTTCCATCCTCCGCCAGAGCTCTGGCTTCTAAAGGAGATCAGAAGCTCTCCAATATTCCCTCATGCAGTGGCCAAAGAAGCAAAATTATTCCTTAGGAAAAGGCTCGCATGAGAGGTCTGATCACAGACATTCTGGAGTACAGCCATAACGCCTGTTTAGGGATTTATGATTTTTAAACCAGTCAGGACAGTATTGCTCACACAGTCACCCCTTCACATGGTTAATCTAGAAGTTCTACTTCCATCCCTTGCCTGCCAGCATTATTTAACCCTCTAATACTCTCCTACATCCCTACAAACAAATTTAACAGACAAATACAACTACCTAAATGCACTAAAAGCCTGGTGAGATACTTTTAAAATATCAATCTGAGGAAGATAACTCCATCCACATGATTCCACTTTAATTTCACTGTAATTGTGTCCTAGCTTTCCACTCTCCTGGCTTGTCTCTATGATCCATCTGCATCCTCACCGACAGTGCTTTTATACTGCTGTTGAGTTGCATAAAGCACTAAACAAATAATAAATATTACATAACTTTCTCGGATGTTTAGTCTTTTCTTTGGGTAAACACGCTCCATTTGAAATCAATACAAAGAGATACCAATCGCAAATATTTTCTGCCAGCTAACAAAATCAGCGTAAAATGAGAAGTGAGTACCAAGGAACATCAGCCATGCTTGTATGGAATTGAACTTTTGGGGATGGGGACACCATTGAACATCACAAGACCAAAGAATCTATTTTGTATACAGGCTTTAATGTTCTTGGTAATCAAATGGTACGAGCAAAAGAAAAGACATTTCCATGCACCTAGTCCTAAATGATGGTTTCTCCTGTATGCAAGATTTGAATTGAGGTCTACAACTGTGCACTTTTTCTTGTGCTATCTCAAGTCAGGCTCTATCGAGTGGAGCATTAGGGGTGCATTATCGGGTGGTTACAGAGGTACGTAGCTATTGCACTATGTAATGGTACATTCCTTTGCTGTGATGCCAGAGCAATGAGAGAGATGGACCCTCATGGTACACGAGTCTCTGTCTCCTGTCCAAGATTAAAGAGGATTATGATGTCCCAAGGTAAGTAGGGCAGGAGCAGCACAAGGCCTTGTACTCCACTTGCATATATCAAGTGGGTAATCACAGAAAGCCAGACTTCTGTTCAGCTGTGCATACTTTTATCAATGTATTAACCTCTGTGCCACAGGAGGTTTAAAAACATTCTTCACATTTTTTTACCTTAAATTTGTCTTGAGAAGTTTGTGATTCTGAAAAGCAACCATTTTATCCCATGGCAGAGCATATCCTATTTTAATTTTAACATCTGGCATAAGATGACGACAACTTAAAAATAAGTTATTTTCACCTCTTGAAGCTTAACAGGATAAAAACAGATTATCGTGTGTAATTAAACATTATGGTTCTGACAGAAGGGCGATATTTCAGGATTACAAACTGACTACTAATAGGCAGGTTAAAGCAAAGGTTTGCCTACAGGAAAGAAGTACAGCAAAGTAAGTAAGTAAATAAAGAAAAAGTGTTACAAGCACTGCAAATTAAACACAATAAAAACCGATTTTCTTCCTGGGCAATGTTTATTAAAGAATCATTGGTGAAATTGAGTCCAGAATAAAGGCGTTCCTAAAGAATTGTCCGCTTACGAATTCTCATGTATAATATTGAAGCTTATGGATCGTGTACTACATGCTGTGAATTAACAGTAGTCAGATAAACAAAGGACAAATCAAAAGGAACAGCCTTGGCAGGAGAGAAGAACTGATAAAGCATGGAATGTGGTCAGTGTTCACACGTGGTAGAAAATTCCTGCTTTCACCCCAAGCAATAAATACAAAGCCAACACTAAAGTTAATTCTAAAGTAAAAACAAAAACACTGGCACTGAAAGGAACTACCTTGTGTGTGACTGTGCTCATTGTTTAAGAGCAAAATGCAGTCACTCAAAGTGAAGTTATCCAGTGGCTGAAGTAGGCTGACTTATTGCACCATGAAGTGTGCTGTACTTGGCAAAAGCAAAATGTGAATGACAACAATAGACCAATGGTTTAAGCGGGCACTGATACTACTCGAAGATCAGCTCAGACACGTATTTAAGCCAGGCATATGTACCAGGTCACTATTGCTGGAAGGGAAAACAAATCTAGGCTGTGGCTATACTAAGTTGTGCTGCTTACCATTGTATCCAACCTTTAACAGCCGATGCAAATCGTTAATCATAAAGTATGTGTCCAAGTTGTTAGCCGAAAACCAATAAAACATATTCAAACAAAAAAACAATAGACCAATGGATTAAGAGTGGTGACTGAAAGCTCCTTTAATTAAGTATATTATACATATAATTTCAGTAAAATCAAAAGGTCGTGGTTAATGCCAGAATAATAATAAAAAAAGTGCTTCTAGTTCCCCATTATAGGCATCTATGTTTACTTCATAAAAACTGGATCTATAACCCTTTGTGCATAATATTTCATAAGGAAAAATGTTTATCCTTCTTGTAAATATCTACCAAAATGGATATTTTGTGCTCCTCCACCACATTTCGTTGATTTGTTTCTCATTTGGAAGGAGTGATTAGAAGGCAGCCAGATGTTTTAATATTTCAGAAACTCTTGGTGAGGTTAGTTTAAATGTAGTTATTCAGCTGGAAAGCCACACAAATAGGAAATACCACACAAAAGACAACTGCCTCGTTATATTAAAAGTACATTTTTTCCACTCAGGGCTAGTTCATCCATTCAAGAGTAAATTAAAATGGAAAACACTTAGTCAATTGAACAATTACTTAAAAAGTATGTATAAGTTTTAAAGTTATAAACATTAAGATATTAAAAAGAGCCAGGTCTAGTCAAGTTCCATGACAAAAATGATTTAGATAGAACAGGCATTAAATGGTGTCTAAATCTGCTCTGTAACATTGTGACATTGCCTCCCTAGAAAGCCGTACATTGAAGTGCTTCTTGCAGAGTGGACGAAGGAACTGCCTTTTTGCCAACAGGGATCTCGTGTATAGGACCTTAAAAAGCAGCAGGGTTTCTTGGCAATTGCAAAAGCCTGAGCAATTCTCATTATTGGCCCACTTTTTGGTATAGGACGAGATTAGAAGTAATTCTTGTCTGAATTTTATGTACATGCTCCTCTTTGCCTCCGGGTACATGCACACCATGTATGTTTCGTAAGTGTTCAGGACCTTGATACTCGGGTACTGCATTATCAGACTACTTTCTTTTCTGTATCATTTTTCCAGGGTCTGCTCCTAATAGCACATTCTGATTATTGAAATAGGTAGATCTCCAATGCCGGGTTTGTCCATAGATGAGCCAGGTACAAAATGGGTTAGAGGGAAAGAAAATTAGTTACCTGTAAGTATGGTTCTTCAGTATTGGTATCATAAATTCACATGCTTGAATCATCACTATCGTCGAAGTGGAAATCCCACAGTATCATTACAAAAGCAGTAAATGCTATACTATAGGAAACAATGCAATGAATAGTCACTGCAATAGCATATTTACATTCTTCTGTAAAAACGATCCAAAATAGAGCTATAACCAATCTGATGCCAGCATCCTGTAGAACACTCGCCAGAGAGGCTGATTTCCTTAGATATTCAAGCACGAGTGGAATAAGAGTTAATATTGGTTAAATAAGGAAAGCCTCTTAGGGGAGCAGGTCGCATGTGAATCTATGAAAGATACCAATACTGGAGAACCATAGTTAGGAGGTAAGTAACTCATTTTCATCTCCAGGATTTAATCTTTCATAGATTCACATGCTTGAATTATAATAGCTAGCTATATTTTAGTTAGACAAGGCAGACATAACTACCATTAGAGGATGGTGGGTAATACATAATAGCATTTCTATAACATAATAGTCATATGCATATAAAAGCCAGAAGTGTTATATATTAACATGGTATGAGATAAAACACACACATACACAAACACATATATACACACACACACACATATATATACACATACACACACACATACACACAATAAAGATGTTCCAGGTAATGGGCCTCACGTCTCTGTTCTTCTAGTGTGGATTCGTGGGCTGCTCCGTGCTCACATGGTGAGGCCACCCTGAAGGGCTTGGGGCTCCCGAAACGGGGAAACGCTTTTGCTTCTAATTAATTTTGATGGAGGAGCTCAGTCCACACGCGCCCCCGACCCACGAGGGAGAGCTAATTTAGCAAAAAGGACCGGCGCATGTAAGGGTTTCTGATGGGATCACCTCCCGTCGTGATCGTGCCTGGTAACAACAGCCTTTCATAAGTTACAAGTGAAGATTGCTGCAATATTGACATTTTCTCACCTGCCTGCCATAAACGAGCCCTAAAACAACATTAGTGCCTGTGAAGATTAAATTCGCCAGTGGGGCTTCAAACATTTATGGACTGCCATTACAAATTGCTAAACTTACTTCACAGTGCATTATGGGACCGAGAGTACTGATGATCGCATTCACGTGATGCAGCTAATAAATTACGACCAAGCGCACCTGGGCGCTTACATTCCTGTCCGTGAGCAAGGCATTCCGCCGAAACGTTGGACCAGAAGGAAATAAGCGCTGCTGTAGAACTTTTGAAATAAAGATGTTCCAGGTAATGGGCCTCACGTCTCTGTTCTTCTAGTGTGGATTCGTGGGCTGCTCCGTGCTCACATGGTGAGGCCACCCTGAAGGGCTTGGGGCTCCCGAAACGGGGAATATATATATATATATATATATATATATATATATATATATATATATATATATATATATATTTATATATATTTCACTCGCTGGCGGGTGCTGCTCACACGGTGGTGCCCCGTGTCTTAATATCTCGCTCCAAGGTTTTTCCTCTCTCCCGTCCGGGAAGAAGATAGCTGCACTCGCGGGTTAGGTTGGTAACCAGTTTTTTATTTAGCGCTTCCCAAACGCGTTTCGGGTCTTCCCTTCGTCAGTGTGTTGTATGACAGATACAGCGCGGCGCCATTTTATATACAAAAAATACATCACAATCACCATTACGGTCACTTGAAAGTAAGGAAGGACTTCTGCCACATAGTTTCTATGGGCGCCATCTTTTCAATATACATATATCGTATTTACACTTATTTGTCAATAAAGTTTTATACAATATTTACAAAGATGTTTTCAACATAATTCATTCTGTGTCAAGTGTAATTCATCATTGGTTAAATCCTAATGAAATTCATATCTCGCCGTGGATCGGCATTGGTGGTTCCATCGAACCACCCTATTCCTCCTCACTTTTTTATCTCGCCGTGTATCGGCTAAAACCCTAGAGTGTGTGTATTTTATTAAGAGGTGTATACAGTGTCTATCATTCTCATTTGTCACCTAGATCCCCAGGTGCACCGTTAACTCTTCATTGCTATTCAAACCTTTCGGGCTTTTTGTTTGTAGGTCAATTATAAATCTCGACTCTAGTCTCCTCAATTTAAGTACCCTGTCCCCGCCTTTGATATGGGGAGGCACGTGATCCAGCCTAAAAATTGAAGTAAGTTTCTGTTACTTTGGTGTTTGATAGCAAAGTGTCTCGCCACTGGATAGCTCATGTCCCCGTTTGTTATGGCACGCATGTGCTCTAAAATCCAGATTTTAACACTGTGTATCGTGCTCCCAATGTATCTTAACTTACAGGGACACATCAGACAATACACTACATGCGTAGTTTGGCATGAGATGAATTTTTTGATGGTTTGTCTTTCTCTCATACCCTTAATTTCATAGTTCAGGGTTCTTTTGCTAAATGCAGAGGCTTTGCATTTCCCACAAGGGAAAATTCCCCTTAGTTCACCAAACGCCCCTTGTTTGGCTGTTGGATTTTCCAGATGGCTATGAACCAACTTATCTTTTAATGATCTTGCCTTTCTGAAAGTCATTAGTGGGACAGGTGGAATATATTTCCCAATGATCTGATCGGTTTTCAAAATATGCCAATTTTTTCTAAAAATGCGTCTTAAGGAGTCCGCATCTTCAGAAAAGGTCGTGATCATACGAAATTTGCCCTCTTCTTTCTTTCCTTCCTTTTTATTAACCTCCAGCAGTTGCTCTCTTGGTATCTTGTTGACCTTTTCTAGGGTGTTTTCAAGCAATTTTAAATCATAGCCTCTGGCAGCAAATCTATCAATGCTTTCTTTGGCTGCATTTGAGAAATCGTATTCCCTTGAGCAGTTGCGTTTCAAACGCAATAGTTCTCCGTATGGGATGCTTCTCTTCAATTTTTCTGGATGGCCGCTAGTTGCGTGTAGTGTGCTATTGCCTGCGGTCGGCTTTCGATAGAGAGCCGTAGTGATCCTGTTTTCTTGAATCCTCACTTCCAGGTCGAGATAGTTCACTGCCACTGAACTAATCTCACCCGTGAAATGTAGATTAAGATTGTTGTTGTTAAGATGGGCTATATAGTCTTTGGCACTATTGACAGACCCTCTCCAGACTATAAAAAGGTCGTCAATGTACCTGTGCCAGGTCACTATATTGGCTGTCCATACAGCATTTATGGGGGATCGGACTACCCGCTCCTCCCACCAGCCCACGAACAAGTTTGCGTAGCTGGGGGCGAAGCAGGTACCCATGGCGGTCCCCGATACCTGCCTGTAGAGGTCACCTTGGAAGAGAAATATGTTGTTATATAGGCAGAACCGTATGAGCTCAATTAGCATCTTACTATGTTCTAGTAGTTTGATTGCCCTTTTGTTCAGAAAATATTCCACCGCTTCAAGTCCCTGTTTGTGGTCTATGCATGTATACAATCCTGTGATATCCAATGTTATAAGAACAAATGATGACTCCCATCTTACATTTTCAATGCGTGCAATGAAATCTTTTGTATCTCTTATGTAAGAGGATAACTGTAGGACAAATTGAAATAAAAAATGGTCCACAAAGATAGACAGTTTTTCTGTTAGGCTGCCCAATGATGAAACTATGGGTCTACCCGGTGGATTTACTTTATCCTTGTGAACCTTTGGCAGATAGTAAAATGTTGGAATTATGGGATTGATCGCTCTCAGAAAGAGAAATTCCTCCATAGTTAGCATCAGTTTATCCTGCCATTTTTGAATCATTTGATGGTATTCATTAATGCTCTCTTCATATCTCTTCTTAGTTGTTATCTCATAATTTAGTTGGTCAGTCAATTGGCGTAAGGCTTCTCTCACATATTGTTCCCTCGGTATTAGGACAATATTACCCCCTCTGTCTGAGGGTTTATATATTACCGCCGGATCCTTTTGTAGTTCTTTTAATGCTTCTTCCTGGGCTTTGGTCAGATTGCGTTTTGTAGTTCCATGATTTTCTTTCTCTCGTAGTTGGACGAGATCTTTTATCACCGATTCAGAGAAAACATCAATTGCATCTTGAGGCATTTGAGGTAAAAATTGTAAATACGATATATGTATATTGAAAGATGGCGCCCATAGAAACTATGTGGCAGAAGTCCTTCCTTACTTTCAAGTGACCGTAATGGTGATTGTGATGTATTTTTTGTATATAAAATGGCGCCGCGCTGTATCTGTCATACAACACACTGACGAAGGGAAGACCCGAAACGCGTTTGTGAAGCGCTAAATAAAAAACTGGTTACCAACCTAACCCGCGAGTGCAGCTATCTTCTTCCCGGACGGGAGAGAGGAAAAACCTTGGAGCGATATATATATATATATATATATATATATATATATATATATTCACTGAAAAAACCATAGGTTTCACACATGTTATAGTTAGCTGGACATTTTACTGATAAAAAACCAATGAAATTCCCCCGTTATAGTTACTGTAGGCAACTATAACTCACGCGACCGTAATCCTCTGCTGATGCTAATACTGTATTTAGACACTTATTTGCCCATGTCTTCTTCCATTAAATTTTAGCTATACATATATTACAAATATTTTTTTTTCATAAAGACACATATGTCATCAGCAGAGGATTACGGTCGCGTGAGTTATAGTTGCCTACAGTAACTATAACGGGGGAATTTCATTGGTTTTTTATCAGTAAAATGTCCAGCTAACTATAACATGTGTGAAACCTATGGTTTTTTCAGTGAATTTGCAAGGTTTTTTAAATGCTAATTCCTAACTATAACGTGTGTGAAACCTATGGTTTTTTCAGTGAATTTGTACGTTTTTTTAAATGCTAAGTTACTTTACGCCATTTGTGGCGTGCGCGCCCACTTAACGCAGTTCGTTCCGTGCGCGCGCGGTGCGCTTCGCGCACCGTGCGCGCACAGTGAGCACGCGGTGCGCTTCGCGCACCGCGTGCCCACGTTA